>NC_046320.1:35348543-36633543 GCF_009819535.1 Lacerta agilis | reverse complement strand
GAATGTCTAGGCACACTTTTTATAACAAGAATACAAAGCTGAAAATGAATGAACTGCAGCTAAAATATTATGTTCATTTTTCACATGGTCTAGTTCTTCCCCTGCCCACCCCCTTATATTCTCTTCTCCAGCCTTCAGAGAGTAGCTGGAAGTTGGGGGACAGAAAAAGGTCCTCCTTTCCTTCCACGCTGCAGTTTTAATCTGAAATCTTAGGTGTACTACTGTGCCCAGAAACTGCTTGCGCTAATGAAATTCCCTGTCACAAAATGCACCTAGAACAATGGGAGTTTCAAACACTGTGTCCAAGCTGATAGCCATCTTACAGTAACAAACATCATAGTTTAACTATGTGCTGTGTGAAGATGCATCTTCTTTTGTCTGTTCAGTGCATCTGTGCACCATTTGATTTGTTTCACATTGTTTCACTATATACAAGCGCATCCAACCAACTAACTACTTCTTTATCTCCATCAAGACCAGGTAAGCCAGTGCGATAGGCAAGACATGTGACCAGGGTAAGCAGCCCCTAGTACTTTCAGAAGATGTGCGGTAATCAAAGGAAAAATAATTATGACTCCAGAGTTTATGTTAATAGTGGGTGACATCCAGTGGTATCTACTCATGCAACAGACTTTTGTTTGCACAGCAGGACTTTCCTTTTTCCTCTTTCTCTCTCACACACACCCTGGCAGCCTCCTGCACACTGCCAAAATCTGCTCTATAGAGTTGCAGGATCCTTTGCAGCAGATTTGGTGGCACAGGGAGGCAGACAGAATGGGGAAGTCCCATCCAATTTGCTCACGTGATGCTGAATATAACCCAACATTTTGAGAGTAGTCAATTGGCTTAATTTTCATATACTAAGTCAGAGCTTAAATAGGAATTTAATTTTTGGTTATACTAAGTCAGATTCTATAAAGGTATTCAAGTGTTTAATACTATAGCAACAATATGAATCTGATGGTTTTTCAACAAAAGGCCAGTATACAGTGGCGTCGCTAGCCTCTGCGCTGCTGGGGGCGGCGGCAGCGCAGAGGCACCCCCTGGGGGAGGGGCACGACGCGCGCGCCGTGACGTCATCATGACGTCACGACGCACGTGTATACAGAAAGGGGGGATTTCCCCCTTTCCGAGGCTTTTTTCGGCGGGGGGGGTGGTGACCAGCGAGGAGGGGGTGACGGGTGACCCCCACCTCGCTGGTCGCCCCCCCCCCCGCCGAAAAAAAGCGGTGGAAAGCGGAAAAAGAAGCAGAGCGGCGCTTAAACGCGCCTGCTCTGCTTCCTTTCCAGGCTTTCCCCGCCCCCCCCGCGGTTTTTTTCGGCGGGGGGGTGGTGACCAGCGAGGAGGGGGTGACGGGTGACCCCCACCTCGCTGGTCGCCCCCCCCCGCCGAAAAAAAGCGGTGGAAAGCGGAAAAAGAAGCAGAGCGGCGCTTAAACGCGCCTGCTCTGCTTCCTTTCCAGGCTTTCCCCGCCCCCCCCCCCGCGGTTTTTTCGGCGGGGGGGTGGTGACCAGCGAGGAGGGAGTGACGGGTGACCCCCACCTCGCTGGTCGGCCCCCCCCGCCGAAAAAAGCGGCGGAAAGCGGAAAAAGAAGCAGAGCGGCGCTTAAACGCGCCTGCTCTGCTTCCTTTCCAGGCTTTCCCCGGCCCCCCCCCGCGGTTTTTTTCGGCGGGGGGGTGGTGGTGACCAGCGAGGAGGGGGTGACAAGGGTGACCCCCACCTCGCTGGTCGCCCCCCCGCCGAAAAAAAGCGGTGGAAAGCGGAAAAAGAAGCAGAGCGGCGCTTAAACGTGCCTGCTCTGCTTCCTTTCCAGGCTTTCCCCGCCCCCCCCCCCGCGGTTTTTTCGGCGGGGGGGTGGTGACCAGCGAGGAGGGGGTGACGGGTGACCCCCACCTCGCTGGTCGCCCCCCACCGCCGAAAAAAAGCGGCGGAAAGCGGAAAAAGAAGCAGAGCGGCGCTTAAACGCGCCTGCTCTGCTTCCTTTCCAGGCTTTCCCCGCCCGCCCTCCCGCGGTTTTTTCGGCGCGGAGTGGGGGTGACCAGCGAGGAGGGGGGGACAACCCCCCTCGCGGGTCGCCCCCCCCCGCCGAAAAAAAGCGGCAGAAGCACCCCATCCATGTGCTGCTGCTCCGGGGGTGACGGAGGGAGCGGCGGCGCGTGGGAGTGGCGGGAGGGGCCGCCGCTTGACACCCCCACCCGCCGCTGCTCACCCTGTCACTGGGGGCGTCCCGCCCCCACCGCCCCTCCCCAGCGACGCCCCTGCCAGTATAATTGACCTTATTATAATAAAATGCAGTGCTTTTGTTCTTTTTTGGGGGGAAAGGGTGCCAGTACTCACAATGAAGTTATTACAGTAAGTGCCATGCTTTATCATTTGGGGAGCAGGGTGCTGGTACTACATACCCTTGAGTACCCCCAGAAAACAAACACTGATAAAATGCCATATAAAATGTGTCACAAAAATAGCAGTCAAGACATGGTAAAAATCAAGGAAAACAACAATTTGTATGAAAAACAATTAAGGATGGAGAAATAAGGGAATTTTCTCCTTTGACTAATGATTATTCCAGTCTACTAGGATATTCCTAGAAGTATTACTGAGTATAGAGAAACAGAGAAATGTTTGAAAACAAATGTTTCCGTGTATGCATCTATTTTCAGCTCCACAACAAATAATAGTGTAATGTTAAATATTCCTATACTACATTGAATAATACTAAGTTGAGGGTTTTTTATATAAAAAAGAAACTATATCCAAGCAAATGATTGCTAACCATTTCCCATAAGGGTATCATTAAGAAGAGAAAAAGCAATCTGAGGGGAACAAAAACATACCACCTGCAAATGCAAATTCCCATCCGAACCACAGATTTTAGTAAATGAAACAAGCTCCTGTGTTTTTCTGTTAGATCTTTTGCACTTGACCTTTAACCTTCCGTTTAAAGTCTGAACTAGAAATGCCACCCAGGGAAATCTTCCAAAGCTCCTGAATAAGACTTAGAAAAATGAAAGCTTAAAACCTCAATAGCAAACAAAAGTCAACCAATGACAATGTCTGACAGCCACCTTCAATTCTGAAGTGATGCTTCTGTCATCCAACGACTCAAAGTATTGATTTCTTTCAGCATGAAAAAGCCCAAGCCAATGAAATAGATATAGCAGCATGCCCCCTTTCCCCTCCCCCGATAATAGCCATCAAGGTTAACACAGGCAGAACACTTATCAAGGTATCTTTTCTATTTCTTCTTGTTTTAATGGACTGAATACAATGTATTGGCTTTTCATCTCTGCAACCTGCAGCCTCCGCCCCCTGCATCATCATCATTTATCTAGCCCTTAACGGATCTGAAGATTCAGGATCTGCATATAAATAAACTTTTTTTGAAAGCTATTTGTTACAGAAATCTGTTGTGGTCTCATTGCTTTGCCATATATAGGGGATCCTGGTTATTATTAACATAGTAAAAGGAGCCCCCCTCCACACCCCAAGGGTCTGTAGAAAATAAAGTGTTGAGACTATCTCATGATTAGAAGCATTATAATCAGTACAAGGAAAGTTCTATAAAGCACAGTAATGTGATGTACTGGTGCTAGTCAAAAGAGGGTTGATATTTTTACATGACGGTAAGAATATGTTTTCTATAGGTAACAGAATGAAATAAGCATATAGATAAGAATGCATGTTCAGTTTAATAATTGCTCTATTCTACTTCAAGATTTAATTTGTGCTTAAGGCAAAATGCTTTCTCTGTGTCCTTCTCACTGAAAGGTAGATGCTCCATAAGAAAGGCACCAATTAGACAAATAGTAGCATTCTAACAAAGAGAATGCAAAAATCATATCGCGGCAATATCTCATACAGTCGTACCTTGGATCTCGAATGCCCTGGCTCCCGAACAAATCAGCTCCTGAACGATCGAAACCCAGAAGTGAGTGTCCCGCTTTTCAAATGATTTTCAGAAGCTGAATGTCCAGCATGGCTTCCACAGCTTCCAATTGGCTGCAGAAGCACTTGGGTTTCTGAATGTTTTAGAAGTCGAACGGATTCCGTTCAACTTCCAAGGTACGACTGTATTAAGACCAACTAAAATTGAAGTAGGGAACTTTTTTCATCCTGAGGGCCACTTTATTTCATGGTTCACCACCTAGGGACCACATGTTAATGGTGGGTGGGGCAGAGTGGAAAAAAGTGGATTGGGCCAGATGCAAAAGTAGGCAGAGCGATGGATGATACCTTAATCTTTGTACACTAGACTACATTCCTTACACACACAAGAGGAATTATCACAGTTCAAGGACACATTCCAGACAGGTTTGTGTGTCACAAAAGTGTGACAAAACAGCAAACAAGCTTCCAAGTTCTACAGAACTCTTCTTCAGGCAGGATGTTTGGATTACTATATAACACACTCTACATGGAGCTGCCTTTGAAAAGTGCTCAGAAACTTCAATCGGCTCAAAAAGCTGCAGCCACACTGTGGACTGGAAGATGAATAAGTGAATGGATCCCTGACAAGGTGGATGACACATTGAAGCCCTGTAACAGTGGCGCCAGAGTAGACATGGGGACACAGTTGGCATTATTATTATTATTATTATTATTATTATTATTATTATTATTATTTGGGTCTGCAGCAACGGTTAGCCCCTGTGTTCATATCTCTGCTTTATCACTATGTGTCTGTAGTTTCTGATGAGAGCTATCTTAGTTGGGGCCTGTCTGTAAACACCCTACCATCAAAGGCCTGTGAGAGGTAAGTGTCATTGTCCCATTGGTTTCAGCTGAACACTGTTAAGTGACAAGTAAGAAGAAGAAGAAGAAAAGTTTGGATTTGATATCCCGCTTTTCACTACCCGAAGGAGTCTCAAAGCGGCTAACATTCTCCTTTCCCTTCCTCCCCCCACAACAAACACTCTGTGAGGTGAGTGGGGCAGAGAGACTTCAAAGAAGTGTGACTAGCCCAAGGTCACCCAGCAGCTGCATGTGGAGGAGTGGAGACACGAACCCGGTTCCCCAGATTACGAGTCTACTACTCTTAACCACTACACCACACTGGTTCTGTCTTTTTCTCTACTGTAGTAGGTTGTACCTAAGTACCAGTCTAGCCTTGTGGATCTATTTCTCTCTCTCTTCCTGCCCCACTAACAACCTTCTTTGGGTGGGTAGTGTAGCTTGAGAAATGCTGATGGAAATTCTTAAGTTGTGACTCTGTCTGATGAGTCAGGTGTGGTTGTATCATTGGTAGTATCACTCATCTGGTGAAGTGGACAGCAGCCCACAAAAGCTGATGCCGAAATAAATGTGTTAGTCCATCAAGCAGCACAAAACTCCTTTTTTTCCGCAACATGGTCACCCCTCTGGGGATAATGAAATAAATGCTTCTTCTATTGCTGTACTGTAGTTATATTGTAGCTATTAAAAGGAAATACGGTAGCAAACCTCCTGGTGTTTATTTATATGCTTAAAACTATGAAACACTGAGTGACGTATACGAAGAGCAGAATACAGAATAATTCTCTTCTGTAAAGAGTACATGATAGTAGGCTTACAAAGTTTCTTCACATCCATGGCACAAAATTACCACTAAAGATTACTGCCAACAATATTGAAGCAGGAAGGATTCTTGTAAGTGGAAGGTGAGTTCTGCTCATGTTAAAAACCCAATTTCTTCCCCTCCACTGTTGCTTCCTATCTCTCCCAAAACCTACCTGAGGGCCAGTAAGGCTTTCCATAATAATAGGAGATGGGATATGCAGACTGTAGTTAGAAGGGGGAAATCAGTGGGCAGGGAAAGGTTAGATGAAAAAAAGAGTTCTTCTGCTCACACAAGGCAACCCAAAATTAACAGAAGTTGCTGGCAGGTAATCAGAAACTTCATGACAGTAGGATTCTAAAATACGCAAGCAGCTACAGCTTGTGGTCAGACAGAAACAACAAATCAACAAGCCTATGGGGGGTACCTCTACTCTAGCTTAAAATCAGAAATAAACACAAGCTTTAAAAAAAACCCACATCCCTCTTGCAAAAAAGAGTGTGCTTACTAAATATTTTAGATTGTTTTTGAAAGGTACACACACACACACATGTTTACTGTTATTGGTGGCCCATTACACAAACTAAGATGTTTTTATTTTCTGCTCAAGTACATACAGAAGAAGAAGAAAACAACATCAGTTACAAAATTAGATTGCAAATGTGTTTATGATAACTAAATTACAGCTAATCATATTAGCTGCTTCACCCCCTCACAGTACATCATGCTTTCATCAAATCAGTCAAACTAGAACACTGAAAGGAATATACTTTCTTATGGCGCTATCCTTCCCCAAGATCCTCTTTTTTGAACTGACTGCATGGCTGAGCCATCTTTATACAGCTCAAAATCTGAAAAGAAAATCAGTCACGTCCAAAAAAAACCTTTGATCTGGATAAAGTGAGAGCCAAGCCATGCTCTACAAATTCCCCACAAAGGATATACTTCTGTGTATACATGCAGCCCACCATTAGATAGAAATGTTTTGTAAAGCAACATTAAGCCATGGTTCCTTTGTACATACATGGGTAGATGTGGCAAAATGCCTGTGCAAAGCAACAGCCACTTATGACAATTACTTGTGGGTTGAAAGTTTCTACATGGCAGGGTAGAAACACAATATTGATAACAGTTACTAGAGTGTTAAGATGTATAATTTTACCTCTACCCTTCTTAAGCTGAGCAATTGTTTTTAAAACTTCCTAATAACTACACAATGCTTGCACTCTTAAGAATGGCATTATCATAGGCAGACAGAAGGAGATGAATAATCTACTCTGGTAGTTTTAATGCCAAGATGAGTTGCCTATGCCTCTGAGTACATTGCAGCCACCATGTTCCTTCTCAGTTTTCTCTTCTAGCAACTAGATTCAGGGACCTAAATAAACTATACTTTTGGTCTAACTTTGTTGCTGTATTCTCTGTGTCCATATGAGGAAGACTGCTATTGTTGAAGTCTTATCTGGCTGCCTCACACAACAAACAGTTGTTGCCGGGGGGGGGGGGAAGAGGAAAAACAAGAAACTGTTGTAAAATATCTCATTCAGGCATTATTTAAGGCAATATATTTGACATAGGTTCTCACAAACATGTGGCAAACATTTCATTCAAAAGAACTGTACCCCTTTTACAGAGAGCCTAGATACCTGAAAAAGATAATTTCAGTCTCACTGCTCAATACAGGAAGTACTGTTGAGGTGCATTTAGCAAAAGGATTCAACATAACAATAGTGGTAGATGATAAGGACCAGCAAATGTACATACAACCCTTTTACTGTATTTCATAGTTTTCTAAACTAAAAAGCAGCATTTACAAATAATGATTTGGGGTTGTTGTTGTTTTAAGGAAGAATATGTGGTCTGCCACTGACAATGTTTGATCTAATCCCTGAAATCTAATACAACATTTAAGAAGCAGTCACATGTTTCATTCCTAATGAAGGCCTAGAAAGCAGAGTTCACTTTATTCTGGAGGCACGTATCAAAGTAGATCTCACCAAGCAACAGAGGCGCATCATCTAAGGATCTTTTTCACATTAAGAATCCTATTAGAAGGAAAACACTAAAAGGTAATTGAATTTCCCTCAGTTATCTTCATCTCTGTCAGCTCCTGCTACAATAACTTACTCTCCAGAGCACAGATAACTCAATTCTGTCCAGCAAGCATATGTTATGAATCTCCAAAGCAAACTTGTCTAAATCATTCTGGTCTTCTATCAAGGTTGGCTGTGGATATGAACTCTGACAGAAAGCAAACAAATTTATTTTTATCTTTTCAATAATTCACTTCTTCATGGCTTGATAGAAGAATCTAAGGATATTTATGTTTTTAGTAATTTTGGCATTATAAATACTGACTGAACATTTATTGGAATTAAAACCTGTTTAAACAGCCATTTTGTTATTAGCACTTTCAAGCTGAAAGATAATTTGAGGTCTACTGTATTGACTTACTAGAGATTTCTATAAATGAAAGCGTTCCTTCCATTACATTTGCACAAATGGTTAAGACTAGCATGTATACTTCATGTTTAATTCAAAACCATGCTTAAATGTATTGTGGTTTATAACTGTGGATGTATTTTTTGCAATTATTATTTATTACATCTTTGAACCTCCCTTCAGCAAAGGTTCCCAAGGAGGTGTAAAACATTAATACATATATCAAAACATCAACATTAAAACCACACACCTACTAATACAGTGATTCTTCTACAAATTCAGCGGCTATAGCTAACAGAACAACCAACCAACACCTGTCCACCAAAACCAAAAGAAACAGGGATGTCTTCAGCTGATGTCAAATAGATGCCAGCAAGGGGGACAATTGTACCTACAAAGAAGGAATTCCACAAGTGGGGTATCGTATCAGAGAGGGACTTGCACTGCATCATCACATAATTGACCATGGCTGATAACGGAACCATCAGAAAATCTTACGGCATGAGTTGGCAGATAATGGGAAAGGCACTTCTACAAATACCTAGGCCCCAAGCCATGAAGGGCTTTGTACTGGCAGGAAGTGCTACTCTTTTAGATTAAAAGGTTAGTAAAGAATGCTTCAATCTAAGAATGCCCTTTTGCAATTCTAAGGTGAGACTTGAAACGTTAAAAACATACATTGAGAAAACAGAAGTAGAAATAAAAGCAGCAGCAGTTTATGATAAGGTTTGAACAACTATCCTTGGCTGCCAATTGTGGAGTGTCAGTTGCAGGAAGGCAAATGTAGGATGGGGGGGGGGGGAGACTGCTGATGTACAATCTAGTAGCTTGTGCCAGTGAAGTACCTGTGATCACATTCAAATCTAGCACAGTATGTTGCCCTACTTTTAATAGTTTCTATTGCTACCTTCCTTCTCTTCCTACCAGTCACCATGCCCAATCTATTGTCCAATATCATGATGGTGCTTAAACAAACTCCATGATCAGCACCAAATTAGAGTGCTGGGGCCAAGCAGGGAGTTCCAGAGCTGTGCAAGTTCCAGAGCTGGAGGCTATGGGCTCAACAAGCTTTTAAGCTAGCAAGGCTCCAGCGGCGACGGAAAGACTTAAATCCTCACTGCTAGCTCCTCTTCTTCCTGGTCATCTGCTGGGCTGCTATTCACAATGGAGTCTTTTCCCTCCTCCCAAAAAGGTGTTATATAAGAAGACCTCTAGTCACAGACCAGGCAGGCAGGCAGGCACACATATGCCAACTCTGGGCTTGAGAGTAGGGTGACTCTTGAGACTCAGGGCTTGGGCTATGATCAGGTGGCTCAGGTGAGACATGCATGACATGAGGCACTCCACTACCTTAGGACATTTGAGGGTTCCTTAGGATTTTCATCTGTACTGTGATTCTCTGCAAGGCCCCAAGACTTTGCCACAGAGAATATCACCCTTGGTTCAGAATGGGCAAGATTCTGACACAAATTAGACTTTAGGACAAGTGGACATTAGAAAATAGGCTCTAATTAAATAAAGGTTTGTTACAACTTTATGCCCCTGCTAGAACTACTCTTTGGATTCTTTCTTATAGGTCCTTAACCAGCACATACTAGGTAAATTTGAAGCCGCCATAGTGTAGCTGTGTAGTGACACAAAGCACAGAGGCAAGGTATGATCACAGAACCGGCTAAATCAATTTAGGTCACTCCTTATGATCACCTATAGCTAAAATTCTTCCAGCGCTTTGACAATGGAGCAGGGGAATAAATGAGAAATCTATTAAGATTTATCAATAATCTCCCATACGAAAATTTATTCTTGCTTACAGACAACTTAATATGGAACAGTTATTTCTCAGCAGCAGCCAACAATCTAGACACATAGATCAAGGAAGAACAGTACCAACAATGCTCCTTCTCTTTCTTACTCAATGAAGAGGACTATTCAACCTCAGACGTCAGCCATGCTGCTGCACCTGCACTAAGCATACATTTACATCATACAAGAAGTGTGCAGTGTTGCAGACAGAGTGTTGGAACTAAACTGGGAAAGGGTTCAAATTCCCATGAAGCTCACCAAGTGGCCATGAGTCAGGAACTCTTTTGTCCTCCAAAACTCACAGTCCTGCAGTGAGAATAAAATGGGATAACTTAGTGCCACACTAAGCTTCCGATTGGAAGGGCAGAATTCAAATGTGATAGACTGATCACTTGCCAGCAATACTCTGAAGGATTTTACATGGACATAACAGAAGATGCATTAAGCATGTCTCATTTTTGGATCCTTCTCAAATATTCCAGGGGCCCTGAACACTGTGAGACACATCACTGTTCACTCACACAGATCTCCACTAATGAGAAATTGTTCTTAGGGTTCAGCTAGAAGTTATATGGGAGATATACAGAATTTATGGATATCCCCTGTTTTGCTTTTGAAGAAGTTAATAGCAGCTGGCAAAGATTACCAGTTTCTACAGCTGCATCTTTGCATATTCTATGCTCCCTTGCACCCCTGCATCAGATCAGAGTCTTGGTTCTTCTAACCCGTGCTGTTTTCCCTTCTCCTGAAGTTGCTATTTGCTCTGTAGAGGAAAGTATGCTGGGCAAGGAGCAGCTGGGCCCTACCCCAGCAATATAATAATCATGATCTGATGCAAACCCCCCCCCCCAAAAAAGTTAACATCTTGCAAAGTTATTTACTTGATCTCAAAACCCAGGCCTTTTAATAGTTTTACTTGATAAATTGCTTTTATGCTACTCTTACATACTATATTACTATACATTTCTACAGAGCAATCCAAAGAGGGAGGGAGGGAGAACCAAAGGTGGATGAACGAAATTTTACAGTGCCCTAATGAACTTCCATCCACATTTGTCCTTTTCAGCCTGTGGGTGAGAGAGAGCCATTCAGTTTCCCTCCCGTTGTTTTCCATTGTTTCCAATGATAGCAGGGGAAACACAATGCCATACTCACACCAAGAGGGTATGCTGGGTAACTGGGAGTGCTATTCCACTTTGCACCTACCAACAGAACTCTTGTGTTGGGTAAGGCAAAGGATGCAGAGGTTTCTGGAAGTAGAAGGAGCATTGTGGAGTCATATCTTCCTCTCCAATGGAAGACCTCATTCTCTGTCCTCAAGAGGAGGAGTTCTGAAATATCCTATAGGATTCCAGTCTTACTGTTGCTGGTTTCCATTGATTTAAACTTAGTATGATTTAATGTGAATTTTTTAAAAAAGTTTTTGAAGGGCAGGATACAAATTGTTTAAAGTAAACAAAAATAACAGAAATCAGGAAGGGAGGTCCAGATTGCGGATCTGCTATGTAACATCTAGTTGTGCCCATACATATGTCTTGAATAAACCCCTCTCTTTCTACTTAAACATTGGCCTGGCTCAGTTTTGGCAGGGAATGCTAAACTTTATTGTATTTTTAAATTATTATTCAGCTGAAAAACTAAGCATCCCACCTACCCCCATTGCACTATTACAAGATTATCCCAGTTTAAAAAAATAGTGCTGAAAATGTTGTTGACCATAATTAAAATATACTTTCTTTATAGCTAGTAGCTAACAACATATGAAAATTATTATATAAAAAGCATAACCATTACTAGCTTCAGAATTTAAAGCAGAAGATCTTTTACAAAAGGAAGTCTCTACTATAACGTCATGCTGTTTCGCCAAACACTGTCATCCTTTTAAAAACAACCCATTAGTCTTTTTTGAATTACACTGATCCAAATTCAGCAATGTCTTTCTTTTTTTCAATTCAATCTTTTAAATAGTATTTTTATTAATTTCTGCAAAACTTAACAAGAAAGTAGCTAGTTTGTTCATCCCTTTACATTCATGTGTAAGCACTAAATCCGTTATGCATCAAATGTATAACTAATTTCACCTTTGGATAAGAGTTCGACATATTAGCTCAAGGGGAACATCTACCATGTCCTCCCCCCCCCCCCAGTAGCCGTGTAGCATGTTTGTTGTTTTTATTGAATTTCACAAACCAGCTAAATTAAAAAGTCATATTTGTAGGTAATGAGAATTCATAAGGATTCCCCCCTCACGTGCTCAGTATGAACCTGTTGTGAGGGAAGATTCAGTAGAGCGCAAAGGGGTTCAGCTGATCCCCCTGACTAAGCTATGGCCTTTTGGTTGGACCTGATTACCAGCACCAGCATCATCCTGTAAGGTGGCTGAAGTCAGAAAAATCTGGGGAGGATACACAAGGGAGGAAAATATCCCACATCTCGGGGAAAGGCATAGAGAAGATGCTGATGGAAGTCAGAAAGAGGTAAAAGATAATTTATAAAGTAAAACCAATAATAATTTGACATTAAGGTTATAGGAAATATAAAAGAATGTGGCAGTTTGGGTGCACAGGATAAGATACAAATTAAGTGTGAAAGGAGAGGCAGAGAAGAAATTGCAGATGAGCAAAAACAGTTTGAAAGGCATGGGGGGGGGGGATATAAATTAAAAAGACTAGATGCAAGTGGGCAACCAAGCCAAGCTGCACCATCAGCTAGTGTCTATATTTAGCAGGGATGTAAACAGCTACGAATTTCTGCCTGATGCTTCAATAAAATGCAGTGTATTTCCCTCACCACAACAATGTGTGGTGAATTTCCAGTCAGAATTTCTTCAGGTGCAGCTTCCCCAAACACTTCTTACCTACACAGCTAATATACTATGCCTGATGCATCTATAAACCGTACTGCTCACTCTTCAGCCGTTAACAGTCATCCAGCTCCAAATAGTGGGGAAGCTTGAATTATCACTGGGTACCATACCAGTATCTACATTGCCCTTAACAGTTGCAATTTGGAGCTTGAGTGAACATGGAAAGCCCTTAACACAGTGTTTTAAGGTGAAATGTTTTTTGTTTTTGTTTTTTGCAAATTGAATAATAATAAAGTCAGTGCAGCCCTACAGTTTAGGGACAGAGATTTCACCAGATGTCTGGAAGCCTCACTTGCAATTGTTCTACATGCATAATACACAAACACAGAGAGCACACATCATCCTACAAATACTTTCCCTCTTTTTCCTTGAAGTTCAAGGTTTTACATTAGCTGCCCTCATCCCTTAGATGCACAAACAAGCTAAATATAGAAAGGAGAATGATAGGTAAATTGTAAGATTAATCAAAGTGGTATCTTGCTATTGACAGCCTTGGCCTCCATAAATTTGTTGAATTCTCTTCAGAGGTCATCACCGTCTCCCATGGGAGCGGATTCCACATTTTAACTATGTGCAACATATATGCGTAACATATATTTCTATCTTGCTTTTCCACTCAGGAGCTAAACATTGTGCATGTTTCCCTCTCTTTCCCCCTTTTATAAGTGCAGCGTCCCTGTGAGGCAGGCTAGGTTAATATATGTTAATACATATATTAACATACATATATATGTAGATCTGGAAGGGGATGCATGGGGCCCGATTCACATACAGTATATCCAGCCCAGGAAATCCTGTTAGCACCTCTGCCTGGCCCAAATTATGGGCTGTGCTTATCCTACCTCACAGCTATGTGATGAGTTGTATTACTAATGCTGTAAGAAGATGTAATGGCTTAGGGCTGATTTCCAGTATTGGTTGCTGCTAATAAATTGTTCCTATGATTATTGTATTAATTATTTTGCCTTCTTTTTTTTTTTTAAAGAGAGAGTTCAAACATGTTCATATGTGTAAAGCGGGTCCTCCATTAAAGAGGGCACGTGTTGCAGTGCGACCCGGCTACTTGACCCAGTGTTGCGGGTGGATAAATCTTGGAACAGCCACAACCCCTGATAGGTGGGTCCCGTGTTGCTGGGATGCAATTTGACCAATGGGATGCCTCGGAAAGCAGCAACGCGGGACCTATATAACCCATGCGAGGCTTACGAACTTCCTCTTTGGGGATTTCGCATCGGAACACGGAACATCAGATCCTGGACAGCTGTTGCTCAGAGAGACTTCGATCAACCTTTGGTGATCGCTTACCCCGTTCTTACCCTTATTTTCCCTTTCTCGTTAACTATCCTGTTTTCCTTAATCTATCCTTTCCCCCGTTAATTGAGGCTTTGCTTTGGGGGCTTATCCCTCCCTACGGGAGCTTGCAGGCCTTCCTGGTTTAACCCTTTACCCCCCACCCTTTTTCCTCCCGGGTTGGGGGGAGTTAGTTGGGGGGTGGATTTTAGTTCCTTTCGGAACCGTTTCCCAGCAGTCGTTCTTCCCACCTTGCCTCGACGCACCGGGCGCCGGTGCCTTCAACTTCACCAGTCTTGGCTTCCATTGGGGCTGGTGGAGCGGGTTGGTGCTGGTGCTCCATTGGGATCGGGTGGAGGATTGGGCAGAAAGCTTCGTCTCCAAGCCTGGTTCTTCTTGTCCTTACGTACTGTGGCTCCAAATGGTCGGGGCTGTGCATTTGGGCGGGAACCACCATTTTGGGTTCGTAGACGCCTTCTTCTTAGGCCGCCATATTGGGAGCCATCTTGTTTTGGCACGAACGCCAGTTTCTGGTGGGCGCCATTTTGAGTTAGTGAGAGTGCCATTTTCATTTTACGGTAATTAAGCCTAGCTAGGTTTTGAGGCCTTGTGCCATGCTAGTTAAGCGCATTCCAATCCTGGGTCAGCAAGAGAGGAGGGTTACAAGGGGTGCTTCTCAGCCCTCGCCCTCCCCTTTGCAGCCAGCGATCCTGCAAAATACGTTGGATCGCATGTGCACATTAATGTTCAGAGTAGGCACGGATCCAGCGGCTGTGAGCAGAATAAATGCCGAACTGGAGAGCTTAGTGCAGCAGTTTCCGGAGCAGCCAGCTTCTCAGCCTGGCCCTTCAGCCGCTTCTACAGTCCAGGGGCCATCAGGGCAGTTGTTTGGTTCACCCTCCACCAGCTGTCCCTGGTGTTCATCCTTGGCTGTCCTACGAACGTGGCTCTGGGACAGCGCTGCCTGCATAGGTGCAGGGAGATAGTCGAACCAGAACCTATGCAACCACTCATTTGATTGTAATCAATAAAGTTGTGGCCTAAATTTTGCTAAAAACCAAACCAAATATCTGTCTCCTATGTGAATTTATTTAGGGGAAAGGTAAAGGGTCTAAACACGCAAACACAATACAGTAAATGTTTCTCAAGGCTACTCAAAAGCTAAGATTTAATAGATAAAGCATATCTGATGCTTAGCTATAAGGAAAGGGAAGATTCGCAGAAAACATTATTTTATTTTATTTTTGCAAAGGAGGACACGTGAAATAAGCTAGAAACTACCTGTACCTTTTGAGCAAGTCATGACTACATTTACATTCATATTCAACATAAGCCATAAACCAAAACACGAACAGCTTATTGCTGCATAACTATAGCCTATAAATCGGCTCAGGGAGAAAATTAGGGCTATAGAGAAGTCCAACTAATACGCATGAAGAAACATAACTGAAGGGAAAAGGGCAACAAATTTTACAGCAGCTGGAAATGCTAGATTTAATTATTGAAGGGCAATCATGCAGAGAAGTTAGCTGCCTAATATGATTTACAACAAAGAAGAGTCCAATGAATATCCCAGTTATATTGACAAACTGCTAATAATCAGAACATAAGACTATTGCAATTTGCAACAAATGCATAATTTCAGTAAAGACATCACAACGAAAAGGAAACGGTGCATGTCTTACTTATAAACCACAAAAACTGTAAACTGTGTAAATATCTAAGAGGGAGAGGAAGAGGGAGAGGGAGAGAGAGTAGAACACATGCTGCCATTTTGAAGAATAGCTGCTTATACTACTGAGAAACTGACTGGCCAGTCACAAGCCATCAACATCCGAAAAAGCAGTATAAAAAGAAATACATTTTATTCACACTTCTATTTTCTTTGTTCATCACTTTATATTTAACATTCTTATGCTTGTCTCTTAATCACTCCTGCATCTATCACAGTTGGGACTATTAAACATCCACTTTGCATGCAGAAGGTGACCTGCCTGACATCTTAGAGAGCCACTGACGGTCAGTGTGTAGACAACAAGTGCCAAAAACTGATGCAAAAATCACTGTATCACTGATTCTCAGAGCGCCTAATAAAACCACCAACAGCTAGTGCTTAAACACATAATCCAAAATACATGCACACTGTTATTAACATATGCATACTACTTGAAGGGACATTACCAGGGATTCAGACCCATTTCTGTTTGGGGTGCTTCACATTTTTCCCCCTTGCATGAAGTGACATGGTGCTACAACTATTTTCCAGTACGCATGTTTACCATTTACTTTTAAGAGGTCATGGCAGTCGTGTCATGGAAAAAGTGAGGGGAAGGGTGCTGCATCACCACAATTTTGCAGGAGATGTTCGTAGAAAACCGTAAAAGAATACCTTGTATTTGTGGCACCTATAAACATTCACAGTATCTATGAATATTTCATATACTTCCCTTTAAATAATAATAAAAATCAGGTTCAAGTCACTCCAGATTTAGCCCGGGAAAGTCGTAAAAAATATTGCTCATTTCAAATTAATTGTGCAATGCCCCCAAGTCTACCGCACCCACTATCAAAGGATCCCTGCATGCGGTAGGATTGTATGGGCATTGAGAAAAATCAGCACAGACAAAAACAAAACAAAACAAAACAAAAGTTCTGCCCTTTGTCTTTGCCAATGCTTAAATGGAATAATAATAATAATAAAAATATTATTTGTACCCCACCTATCAGACTGGGTTGCCCCAGCAACTATGGACAGCTTCCAACATAATAAAACATTACACTTTAAAAGGCTTCCCTGTACAGGGCTGACTTAAGATGTTTTCAGATGTTGGTTTCATTCTTTAGAAGATACATATTTTTAAAAGATATAGTCTTGTGCTTATTATGAAACTGATGATCTGAATGCATGCTATGTGCTGCTTTGTGCTTTAATATAAAAATTAATCTCACTTTTTTATTTCAAAACTTTCTTCAGGGAATTTTAAACAGCAGAACTAAGAATTAAATCACATTTTATTGTTATGTGTGAACATGTTCCCTTATGTTGGTGTGATCTGATAACAGAATCAACTTGCTCTGAAGTGTGGCAGTGTTACAGCAAATCACTACATGATTTTAGTTATGGTTTGTTTTCTGCACCCATCTGAATAATTCTGCTACATTTGGATTCATGATATGTTCATGACTAGGTCTTAACTCCTATCTATTCCTTCACACATTTTTTTTTCCAAAGCAGCATAATGCTTCTCTTTCCAAAACCAATTTCTGCTGAAACATATGGGTATCTTGTGAGTTCAAGAGCAACATGCCTTGGTCAACAGAGAAAACTATGGCTGCCCTCCAGTTCTGATAAGTATAACAGAAGTGCTGTCTTTTCTGCAGTCTAGCTTCTGTTTAAATTCAAGATTATGTGAATTAAATCCCTTCAGCCATCACACTGAGATATAACAGAGTCAAGGCAACATCAGATCAAGAAGTGTCAACCAACACCTGCCTGAAGACAGTTCAAAGACATAAGAAACACAGAGAGAAATAAAAATTGTGGTCAGTTCTGACAGAGGCATTTTGAAATGCAGTAAAAAAAAATCCCATGATTTAGCTATTCTTATGTGAAAAAAATGCAGTTAAAGGGCAGAGGGGTATGTTAGCAGCAGGAAAAGAAGAGCAATTCACCTAATCAATGAGGCCATGTCACTCATGGTGAATCTGCATAAAACCAGTGTATAAGTTGTCACCTTTGTCAGACTCCAATGATTATCAGGCAATGAACTAAAAAAGATGTATATTTCGTCTCCACAGGACTGTCTACCAACCCTTCATTTTTTGATGTAACAAATGAAACCTGCCTGCTATTTCACTAGCACAAAATGACAATGTAGATATCTGACAACATCTCTGTTTGCAGGAGTGGGTAACTAGGTCTAGATGAAGTACAGACAGCTTATTAAACAATGCACAGCATGAATCCTGAGACCCGCAGAGATGACCTTTAGAAAAATGACCACTGTCCAGGAAAATAATATCTTTCCACTTCTTGTGTATTTTACAACAAATGTTTACGTGTTAATACATAAGGAAAACCCTCAATGTTTCATTTGTAAAATAAAACTGCAAAACAAAAATAAAATTTGTTCTTAGGAGAATCCAATAAAAAAACTAGTTTTTATGATGTATTTCTTTTTTGTTCTGTATTGAACTGGGCGGCCAGGCATAGTAATCCAATAAATTCAAAATACATGTCAATGTAATTCATTGTCCCTCAATATTTTGTTTGAGTTTATAAAAAAAAAAAGACTTTTTTGTTACTACTTTAGCAAAAAATAACTTTTAGACTTCTTTGTTTGCTGTGTATTCATACATGTAAATATTTGGTTGGAGACTGTAACATTTCCATGGCTACATTTTTATGAGCCACTGGCAACTGAAATACTATTACATAACAGACGTAAGGATTTATTTGTGTGAAAGCCACTCAGGCGTTTATTTGTCCAAAAGTCATTGTGCGAAACCCCCATGTGAACAAATACACATTTGTTCTAAGTTTTCCCAGAAAATTAAAGGCACATTTGTTTGTTTTTTAATGCTGAAATTGTTGACAGAAATGGTAGCAATTAGAAAATCTAAAATGTGATCTTTTTTTTTTTTTTTAAAGATGATTCAGAAGCAGCTAACTCTAGGTCCAAATTAGTAGCTTAACTGCTCCACTCTTCTTATTGATTGTACCAGCTGTAAACTGGCAAGGTTCTCTAAGGTGCTTTTACCCTGCCAGTCCCCACTGAAGACATTGTGCAAAAGCAGCTCTTCTCAGTCAATCATTTTATTTTGAAATGGCTAAAAGATTGCTAGAGAATAAATTTATACAAAGAGCAGCCTGATCTAGATAGATCAGTAAGTTTAATTCCAACGACATGTTGTTTTTATCAAGTACTTAAGAATTCCAGTAGAGGAGGGGAGAGGAGAATAAAGAACATAATCCACATGAACAAGGACAGTCAGGGACAATATCTTTGAAAGCCATAAGCACGAGAGGATTAAGGAATCATACTGGTAAGGTTATAGTTCATAAGATCCATTTGCAATGCTACGTCAAAAACGATAATGTGGTCATGAGATGCATAAAGAAGGAAATAATTTGTATGTGTGCAGCAACAATTGTGTGTGAAACATCCATGAGACCAGCACTAGAATGCACCAGACTAAACAGACGGCAGTAAAATATTATACCTGTTTGACCAAATGAAGGGGCCTATCCAAAGGAAGACTAAACAAACTACAATCACGCAAGTGACTTCATGGTAAAAGAAAAGTAGACGTTTGCCTTAATTTTTTTTTTGTTGTTGTTCTGATGACTCAGAGGGAAGTGCAATTACCAAAGAATATTTCATTAAAAATAATAATGCAAAGTTCAATTTAAGTCTACAAACAACACACTGCTTTATTAAAGTTAGCCTTTTATCTATATTACTAGTGGTTTAAGCCCATTAAGTTAATGGGCGCTAGAACATATGTGGCAGGCAGGCAGAGGGATCGCCGGCCCAGCCTGTGAGGCAACGGCGGCAGCAGTGGGGTTTTTCCCTGGGCCTGGGGGGAGCCTGCCTCCCTGCCTCTTGTATGCGGACTCCAGGCCGGCAGGTGCGAGGGGGGCGCTGCGGTGGGAGGCCTTGGCGGACAGGCTCATTCTCCCTCCGCTGCTGCTGAGGGCGGGGCGACGGAGCTGCCGAGTGGGTCTCTCCCTGCCTGCCTGCTGGGCGGTCCTGGCTGCGCCAGAGGCCACCGCCACCGCCTGGTGGGGTCTGGACGGAGGAGGCCGGCCGGCGGCATCACCATGAAGGAATGCGAGTACCAGCAGATCCCGCCGGGAACCCCAGCCGCTCCTCCTTCCGCCGAGCTTCCAGCGCCGGCAGCCCCTTCCGGGGCAGCCGCCGCCACCACCCCGGCGCACGGGCGCCGGCGCAAGTGGGAAGTCTTCCCCGGGCGCAACCACTTCTACTGCGGAGGCCGCGTCATGCTGGCCCGGCACAGCGGCATCTTCCTTCTCACACTCGGCCTCATCGTGGTCACCAGAGGCCTCTTCTTCGCCTTCGAGTGAGTCCGTGAGTGAAGGAGCGGAGCAGCCCAGGCTGGGGGACGGGGGGACGGGGGGACACCCAACCCACCCAACAACCCCTCCTGCTTTTTGACATTTATTTCCTTCCTTGCAAAACCGTCACCTCGCTTTCCAACCCCAGCCCCCAAAAGGGTCGCAGCCCATCCCGACTCTAAGGGAAAGCCCAGGAAGAGGTGTGAGCAGCCATTTCTACCTCCACTGCTTCCTGGTTGCTTTTGGCACCATGTTTTCTCTCGCGCTCCAAGTCTCCGCGGCAGCGTGGCCTCCCTTCTCAGTTTCCCCTCGGCCTCTGGAGCGCTGGCATTCTGATTCAACCGCCCCGCTTCAACTGCCACCACTGCTCCCGGCCTCATCTCTCTGCTCCAATCCCTGTGTCCGTGGGGCACATGCGCAGTAGCGCAAACCCAGAGACACAGGGACTGGACGCAGAGACACTTGGGTTTTATATATATAGATACCAGATGTTATACTGGATGAACATAGTTGTCAATTATGAATGTTAAAATACAAAATTGTAAATCATCCCAAATTTTATCTGTGCACTTTTTATCCCTATCCTCCAACCAGCAGCCCTGTTTACAACAAGTAAAAAAAGTGGGCTGGATCCAGAGAAGATACAGCAGAACTCCAATCACATAATGGGTCCTTCTTGTCTCTTCCACCCCCACTAAAAGTTCCCTCCTCTCCCCATAGCTGCTCCTGAGAGTCAGTGAACTCTCTGGATGTGCAAGAAGAAGCAAAAGAACCAGGAAAATTGGAGGAATTCAGTAGGGTTGCCTTGCACAAGTGGAAGTGCTTTTCTATTTGTGAAAGATCTCTGGATCCAGGAGAATAGGTGCTTCAGAGCTTCTTTGTACTATTTACAGGTGAACATGGTCAGGGACTTTAAAGACAGAACTTCACAGGCACCTGATGTGTTTCTATTTTTAATCTGGCATAGCTGTGGTACCTATGTTTCAGTTAACTTCTCCACTATGTATGAATGAAATAGTAGTGCATTGTGTAAGATTTGGGACTTGCCTCAAATTCAGCATGCCTGTGAATATCTTCAGCTCTTTGTCTGCTCAAGATAAATTCTGCTTCATTTGCAACTCTCACCAGATGATCCTTCATGGTTTGGCTCAGCAATCTGTAAACAAGAAAGAAATTTGGGACAAAATGGTAATGGTGGATTAAAAAACCCCCACCAAAGATTTTAAAGCATTTTCAGTATAAACACACTGATGTCCAGATCCAGCAATATGCTCCAGGAACAGATGTTCAGGCACAAGCATGGAACTGCACCACCTGGAAGTACTTAAGTCATTAATTTTGAGAAAGGGTGTTGTGACCCAAAATATACTTGATGAACACCTCTTGCATCAAAATGCCAGTTTCTAAAAATGTAAATAAAAACAGCTGGAAGGGTTGATCATTAAAAGGTTCAGAACAAATAAAGACCTGAAATTAAATGGAATTTAAATCCCTTTTCTCACCTGCTGTGGTCCTGAGGATAAGCCTTCTTCTGAAGTTCGTATTTGCTTTGGGGTTTCCATTTAACTTAAAGGGTAAGTTTGACTCCAATTTGCATATATTACCTTAGAGTGGAGTGGGTCCTTCCATTGAAATGAATGGCTACTATTTAAATGAATGGTGACTACCATGCATGCAATTCTCATATTGAAACAAACACAGAACTTTCTATCAGGCACTGATTTAAATCACCACCAGTACTACACACTATTGATGAATCATAATATTTAAAGTTAAAATACACCTCTACCAATACAGTACAGTGTATTCCATAAAAAACTTAGTTATGAAGCTCAGTTTGATAATAAGCAAGCACAGTTAACCAAATGTAGGCTATACATAAAAACTGAGCGCATATTCCACTGCTATTCTTTTAATAAAGTATGGTAGCTGAAAATGGAATCAGTGCAAATGTATGGAAACCACAAGCAAACAGCACCATAATTTTCTGGCACAGGCTTACTTCACTGACAACCAGTACTCGACGTTTACTAGATAATACTGAAGCTGAATTAGCTGTCTCTGGTTTTCATTTTAAATATCGAAAACATTAACTCTTTTCTGTTTAAAGATGCTGACATGCCCTTGCAAAACCTTAACACTACAATCTGATACTTAAAGCACTTTACTGATACAGGCCTCATTGAAGTAAGCTGGACTTACATTAGCTGAAAAGCAAGAGCCTTAGTCATCTGCAAATAAACTGAGATTTTCTATTAAGTTTACTAACGCAGATGTTCCCAATTTGCACAAAGATATTTAAATGCATGCAGAGATGATCAAACAGAACTCAAAGCAATAAAAGCCAAACTTCTAAAAATATACTTTGTTTTATAGGTGAACATTTTAACACAGAATGTAAAATTTCTATGTGATCTTCAAAACACCAGCTGAATTATTCTCCCCATCCTTTCAGGACACCCCAAGATATCATTTGTATTTTCATCACATCCTTAACATTGTTTGATGTTCTTCTCAGTTATGTATTGTGGTTTTATCTAGCATGTTCTTAAAGCAATTCCTATTATGAATGCAGAACATTAAAACGAATTTGTTAATTGTAAGAACACAGTTTTCTATTAGACGTAGACAATCATACACAAAAAAACCAACAACATACAAGACAAAACTGTGGTCTTGAGGGTTTTTAAAAAATTGTTTTTCAGTGTCGGTGAGGGTTCTACACTTGACATTTCCAGAAATGAAAACTGGGGAAATGTTACCCCAGTTTTCTCCTCATAATTTTTTTAAGTAACTTGGAAAAAGTCATTATTTTAATTGGTGTCTATAAAAGGACTTTTTAATACTATTTTGAACCTAGTGTGTTATGGTAAAAGTATAAAATATATGCTCTTTCATTCTAACAATAAATGATACACATTTGGTTGTGAAATTTTAAGTGTTGTATTCACCTGAATATTTCAAAAATGCACCCATATAAAATTTACAGATACAATTACTTATTGTTGAAATAGTATCACCATCAACTCACATGGTGCAAAATCAGATTCCCTGTCTGACGGAACTGGCAACTTAAATTCTGACAAAAGATGGTGTGGAGAGAGGAGAAAAGGCATAGCCAGAGAGGCATACAACTGTCACACATACTCAAAGCATAGTTGCACTAAGGGATGAGAGGTTAAGCCAAAGGCTTAGTGGAAGAAGCGGGTTTTGAGAAGAGAGATGATATAGGAGTTCTGGACAGAAAATGAGGGCCAGCAAGAGATAATAAGGTAGCAAGCTGGTAGAATTGTGGGTGTGGGGAGAGTTATAGCAGGAATATAATTGCATATAAGGATATTTTATATAGGCAGGTAAAAAAGGCAGATAATTAACAGATGAATGATTCTTTAACTGGTTGATCGCAACCATGATTTAGTAATCTATCTATAAGTGTAGAGTCATGATTCAGGTAGGTAGCCGTGTTGGTCTGACACAGTCAAAATAAATAAAAAAATTGTCCAGTAGCACCTTAGAGACGAACTAAGTTTGTTTTGGCTATAAGCTTTCGTGTGCATGAAGTGTGCATGCACATGAAAGTTTATAACCAGAACAAACTTAGTTTGTCTCTATAAGTGCTACTGGACAATTTTTTATGTACAGTCATGATCTTTGACTTCTATGAGTATCCAGTGGAATAGCCTTTGCCCATCTGTTGCCCTCCAAGTATTTTTGGACTACATTTCCTAGTAGTACCATCATGCTGTTGGGAATTGTTGTCCAAAACATCTGGAGGGTAACAGGTTGGCAAAGGCTGCAATAAAATCGACCTATTTTTCCAATTCAAAACTGATACTTCAGTCACGTAAACTGTAAATACACCAAAGTTTATAACTGAAGAAAGAATAATAAATTTGTGAAAAATAATTTTGCAATATGGTGCACAGTAGAGCGTAAGTGGTAAACAGTGGAATGAAAAACAGATAAATATTGTTCAGTATCTGTACATGAATATCCTGTCCAGTCATATGTAAGAGAAAAGCAACTGGTGTTAACTGTAGAAGAGAGGCCTGTTTTAAAAAATATGTTCTTAATATTTATTAAGGTTCTCAAATGTACAAAGCATGCTTCAATCTTAATAGTTAACTTTACATGCTTAAAGGAAAGAAGCCCATCATTGTAACATACAGAATAAATCTTTCCCTACAATTTTGAGACCTAAAGTACACTTATTAGGTTGCAGTGCTAAGGACTAGCTTCCAAGTTTATATATTTCTGACCTGCCTTCACCTCATTCATATCGTTATAACCTTGGCCCTTGATGAATGCATTATTAGTCTAGATAGCACAGTGCTTTTAACATACTGAGGAACCAGTGTTCTGTTCTGTCTGGGCAAGGTGCGTATCATTAACAAGTCAATTGCTGAAGCTGTTAGGTTTCCCTATTTAACAGCTGAGCTATGTTGAAGCTGTTTTCTTTTTAAGCAAGTTGTTGGGCGGGGGGGGGGGGAGAATCAAAAGCAAATGTATTTTAATGTAGATTACAGAAACCTATAAATTACACTAATAATTTATGCCCCATAGCAAGCAAATGGTCTGGATCCCAGGAAACGTCAATGGAATGAAAGCAGCCACAAACACAGTTCCCTAAATACTCAAACAAGATTTCTACCACATGGTCTTCCACCACCAGCTGCCCTGGGGGAGGGTGGAACAGGAGAGAAAGGAAGCCAGGTGAAGATAACACTAGGCTCTTGCTCCAGCTGCACAGGCTTCGTTTTGTTTGAACATGCATGATTTATCCACTGCATTTTATAAATGCTATGAGCAGCTTCAAGGTCTCCAGTGGAAAGGCAGGATTTAAATCTAATAAATAAATAAAATATAACTGTATGTACTAAATGAATAAAATATAATCATATGTACATTCTACAGCAGTTCACATACTTTTGCAAGAGGTGGGAGGATGTATTTGGATTTATTTGCGTTTTTCTCCTCCAGCACAAGATTCAACAGCCTTCAAGTGACCAGAGCGTACTCCTTCATCACCAGGCATGTTCCTATCTGCTGGCAGCCATAAGAGAGGCACCTAAATACTATCCTAATGTCAGGGCTGGTCGATTCCTCTTCACATTACCACACAAACGTCTCTTGGTCTTTTATAATTTTTATTAAGAATTCACAAACAGTATTAATAAATAGTTCTTAACTTCAACTATCACTCCACAGAGTCATTCAGTTCAGATACCTTCTGAGCTCTGCTTCTCCCCTGACCAGCAACTCTCAAAAGGCTTTTCCCGCTCTTTTTCTAACCTCCTAGTGAGGACTGGCTTGTACCTCCCCTCCCCCGAGTTGGAGTCATCACTTAACCCTTGCCTCTGTGAACATTCTAACTCTTTTTCTAACTCTACCCTGACACCTAACACCCACTCCTGCTATCAACATATGGAGGGTGGTGGAGAAAGTTAGTTTAGGACTGTGTGTTTTATAAATGAACATACAGTAAGCACCCCCTATAGCATATGCAATTATTCCTTTTGAAATGCTGATATTTGAAACATTAATACTATACTGTGTTAGATGAAAATATTATATATTCAAATTTACACCATATATTGCTAATTGCTCACTCTTTGTACACAGCCGAGTTCACAAGATGTAAATGCTGTCCAACAGTGACAATTAGATATGAAACAGCATGAAGCATTTAATTTACCAGATACATTAAAATATTAGAAATGACCCTAAATTGAAGCATTCTGTCCAAACTGTGCCTTTTCTCATATTAACTGCTACTGCTATCTGAATCCACAATAGAGAGATTCTCATTGAAAAATAGGAACTGAGTTTTTTTTTGCTTTACCTCTTAGGATGCATTTGAAAAACCAAGGGGGGTTAATGTCTTTGAACCTCATGGCTATATAGAGATTGCGGGATAAAATGTAACTGGCTATGTCTTCAATTTCACTATCTCCAGGGATTAATATGAACCAGGGTTCACCCATGGAATTTGTGCAAAGTACTTAATCTCAAACATCTGAAATTACGGAGTGAGAAGACTGGTAGTTCAGAGGATATGGCTTCAGTTTCAGGAAGCCTCAAACCCCAGAACTCTAATTTTATAAATTAAGAACTATATTCAAACAGGCACAATCTGAAACTGTTAAGTACGGCCATTATACCTGTTCTCTAACTCCGCATTATAGCTTCTTATAAATCCCTTGAAGTTAAAAATACATTTCAGTAAAAACTTTCCAGTGCTCGCCTCAAGCAATAATGCATTATAATTGCATAATTTGTTCAATCAAACAGAGTTTGCGAAACATTATCAAAAGCTCCAAAATTATGGGAAGTTTAACAATGAACATCATATAATCGCACTAACCTTTCTGACAGCCCAGATTTCACTATACTGTTAACTTCGTATACCCACTTTATCCCTCTTTGTAAAGAATTTTTAACTACTGGTATGTGATGGATGGAGGGCACAAGGAGAAGGGGACGACAGAGGATGAGATGGTTGGACAGTGTTCTTGAAGCTACTAACATGAGTTTGGCCAAACTGCGAGAGGCAGTGAAGGATAGGCGTGCCTGGCGTACTCTGGTCCATGGGGTCACGAAGAGTCGGACACGACTGAACGACTGAACAACAACAATGTGATGGGGGAAAACATGTTGGAATTAAACCCATCAGCCTCTCTAGGTCTTTGTGTACACTTACTCTCCCACAATATTTCATGTATCTACAAGCTTCCTATTGCATTCCTATTTCTTTCTTGAGAAAGAAGCTTTAAACCAGAAGGAACTCTTATTGTCTTGAACAGCTGACTCTGCATTTTACCAAAGTGGCTAAAGCACTCTGAGGAGAGCAGCCAGAGTTTACTACTTGACACAGGATGAGAGTGCTAATCACTAAGGAGGAGGGAGTAGCCAATCTCTCTGCTAATAAAGATTACTTTGGATTTAGAGCTCACCAAGTCTTCATTTAAAATTTACATTTTAGTGGATGATTCTCTAACTCTACTAAGAGAGACTAAATAAGTCTATTATTATTTTCCAATCATTAAGTGCTTTATTCATTTTCTATATCACTATGGTCACTACTTCTTGTGCGATTATTGTGTATTTTTTAATTACTTAGGAAATATATATATAATTCTACTGAATTTAAGTGCATACCAAAGTTATGTTTTTGCCATGACCTGTCATTTTCTATAACACACTTTGTATTCCTGAACTGAACTGAAAAGTATAAACATCTAGGCTTACTCTGAAATTTCTTATAACAAAAATCCTTTTGATGAAGGTGCTTATGCAAAAATCAGTTGGTACCGGTATATTTTTGTATTGTATTTATATACCACCTTTCTGCCACAGCACCCAATGTAATATAAACAGTACACTTGCTTTTTTCTATTTCTTTTTTTAAAAAAAAATGCCTGAAGTGGTCAACTTGAGAAGTTTCATATGCAGACACGTAACTAATGAGACCTGTAAATCACTAATCTGAGACCCCACAACAGCGCTCTATAACTTGTGCCCCAACAAGTCAAACACAAGCAACCAGTTACAGGTGGGTAGCCGTGTTGGCCTGCCATAGTCAAAACAAAACAAAACAAAAAAATCTTTCCAGTAGCACCTTAGAGACCAACTAAGTTTGTTCTTGGTATGAGCTTTCGTGTGCATGCACACTTCTTCAGATACACTGAGACGGAAGTCACCAAACCCTTAAATACAGTGAGGGAGTGGGGAGGGGTATTACTCAGAAGGGTGGTGGGAATGGGTGATCAGCTGATAGGTGTGGAAAACCTGTTGACGACTCTTAACAGCTGCAATTAGTCTTGCAGGGAAGGCAAGGGGTGAGATGGCTAAAGATAGCTTTGTCATGTATAATGAGATAAGAATCCAACGTCTTTGTTCAGACCAGGTTTCTCCATGGTTTTAAGTTTGGTGATTAGTTGCAATTCAGCCACTTCTCTTTCCAGTCTATTTCTGAAATTTATTTGTATTAAGACAGCTACTTTGAGATCTTTTATAGACCAGCATGTATTGGGTCTTTTATAGACCAGCATGTATTGGGTCTGCCAAGTGGTTGACATTCTTTCAAATAACCAGTAGAAACAGGAAGTTTCAGCTTAGCAGGTCACAAAGTGTGCAGGTCTGCCATAGGCACGCTATATCAATATGACTACAGATAAGAGAAAATGCCAAACCACAACAGAATATGGGAGCAAGCCTATGCAGGGTGGGGGCTGGTACACTTGCCCTGAGTCTGAGATGCATTTTTGGTTGAGTTATTCTAACAAGACTCCCCCCCCCCAGGTTGAGACAACCTCTGCACAGACCTGTACAGGAGATTTAGCAGCTGAATCAGGTTCACAAAGTTAACTGTACAATATTTCTAAAGGAATGCAAATGTACGCTACCAAATCCAAAACACTTTACTTGTAGACAAAGTACCGGTACTTCATAAGTCAGCAACAGAAATTAATCAGAATTTGCTCAACATGAATAATGGTGATTATAGAAATTAATTAAACTAGGAAGTTACCTTCCTTCGTTGACAAGCTCAATGAAAGCTAGACCAGCATTCTTCTGTATTGAATTCTGCCACTCCTACAATGCAAAAGTGAAAAAGGTAATTAAAAGAACAAATTTACATTAATTAAACCAGTGAAAACAGTTATAGTAAAAGTTAAGATGGTGACACAAGGTATTAAAATTTTAACTCAAAATTTATATATACACAACTTTAATTTTAAAAGGACTGGTTGTGCTGGCTAGGCATATTCAATACATGCAGTACATGTATTGTTTGTACTGTAAACAATGTCAGCTGATGAGCATGACCACATCTATTCAGATAACAAGAACCAACCAAAGTACTATTCAATCTAAGCATTCAGCATATTGACTTCCTACTACAAGGGTGAAACAATGCCCAGGTGAAAAGGTATTAAGCCTGTGATCACCACAGATGTAGGTTAGACAAAAATATTTTAAATCTATTTTTAAAATACTTTTCTTTTTTTAATCAACAACCCACTTCAACTGATAAGGCCCCTAGAGTTACTTACATATGGGGGGGGAGAGAGAGAGAGAGAGAGAGAGAGAGAGAGAGAGAGAGAGAGAGGAAGAGAGAGAGACAGAGAATAGTTTTCACAACAGCTTTCTGGTATGGAAACAGTTCAACTAGCCTGACTGCATGGCCATTGTTAAATGACAGAGGAAGAAGAGTCAAAAGGCAGCTGGTCTTTAGGCAGAGACTGTAGATGAGTCCTTCTTCCCCTCTGGGGCAGCCTCTTGCCCAAGGAAGCTTCACCACCAAGCACAGTTTTGATCTCAGGGTTCCTTAATCCAAGGCACCACACATTATTAGCTCTCATCACAAACCTCAATATTTTATTAATACCAGCCAAGAGAGCTAGATTGCTGAATAAGCATTGGCACCTCAAGAAACAGTCCAATCAGCAACTGGCCCATGGCACCGCTACCATGGAAATACTGCAAAATAAATGAGGTCTCCAACCAACAGGGTGTTTGGGGAGTTGCCTTGTGCCTTCCTCTATAGGCATGCCTCAATTTACAAAAAACAACAACACATCTGAATAACTAGAAGCGTTTTCTGTGTGTTTTTTGCTCATAGGCCTATAAAGCAATCAATCATAATTATGTATTTTTGTTGCTACATTTTTTTGATGTATACAGTTGTATACCACAACAATGGGCACTAAAGTGATTGTTTATCCTGCCTAGATGTTTCTATTATTTTGCCAACATGCCTCTTCACTTGTTTTAGCATTCCCTCACAAAATATTGGCAGGAGAAGTGTTGGAAGGTGGGGATATAAATGAAGAGCTATCATTTTCTCTAAATGACAACATGCACATGTTTTTGTCTTCTAACAATGGCTTTCACCTTGAATTACACTCAGTGTAGTGCTTCAGAACTTAATTACTGAAAACAGAAATTGCCCAAACTGAGAAGCAAAGACATTTATCTTTGTTCTTTTCCAGCATAACTCTCTCTATCACAAAGAAGTATCTGAAGAAGTGTGCATGCACACGAAAGCTCATACCAAGAACAAACTTAGTTGGTCTCTAAGGTGCTACTGGAAGGAATTTTTTATTTTATTTTGTTTTGACTATGGCAGACCAACACGGCTACCTACCTGTAACTCTATCACAGACAAAGATCAGAGAAGATATTAGTCTAAACAATTTTTTAAAGCCACAGGTGAACACTCCCTTAAGCATGCTTTAATAGCTTGGCGGGGGAGGGGGGCAAAATGTAACAACCAATGTCTTTCATGTTTAATGCAATGTTTCAACACAGCACATATATCCTATACTGCAATTACATTCTCAGAGCTGACTGCATTGTTATGTCAAGATCTTTGTTATCCTTCTCCCAAAGGTGCTGATGAAAAACATGTTAAAAGCCTCAGAGTCGACCACTAATGTAGCTGAATAACTGGAGAATACATTTCAGCACTTTCAAAAGGAAGGACTGCAAGAGGAAATCGACCAAGTCAATAATTTCATACCTGCTGGAAGCTGAACTTAATCGACTACTATTTCCTATGCCTATAAAATCTACTGCTAATGTACATGATCATAATTACTGTGCAGTCTATAGTGAATCTATAGTAAATACTTAAGCACTGAGAAAAATGCAAGTAGCTGTGAGATATAAATTGCCTTAAAGTGCTGAAAAGAACTTTGCATGGGGCAAAGGAGGACCATAGACGGCAGTACAGAGATCTAGAGGGTGTGTTCTTCAGCTTAGGGTCCTTGAGATCATTTCTTGGGAACTGGAGGTAGTAATTAAGAAGCTGAAATGCAGCAGACAGAAGGCACTGTTCTCTTGATGAGCAAGGATAGAAGGCCAATGCACTATTTTTACAGGGTCTGATCTGTCCAGAAATGTCATCCTTCCTGCCAATTTCAGGGGCCAATGTTAAACATTCCTATCATCTGCTTCATCTGTGTATGTTCTAAGGCCTGAACATACACAGTTCCAGGTATTCAATAAGCTAGGTTCAAGGTTTAGAGCATGGGTAGGCAAACGGTTTGGGAATCAGTGTGTTTTTACATGAGTAGAATGTATGCTTTTATTTAAAATGCATCTCTGGGTTATTTGTGGGGCACAGGAATTCATTCATTCCCCCCCCCTCAAAATATAGTCCGCCCCCCCACAAGGTCTGAGGGACAGTGGACTGGCCCCCTGCTGAAAAAGTTTGCTGACCCCTGGCTTAGAGTAAAGGGCCCCATCAGTATGCTCACATCACACCCCAAGTCAATTCACACGTTGCATTTTCAAATCAGTAGCTCCTTCCTGATGCATTTTAGATCCAGTTCCTCCAGATCCACCTCAAGATCCAACTCTTCTGGCTCCAGCAACTGACTTCATAAAACCTGGACTGAAAAACATACCCCCTCAAGATCTTGATTCAGATACAGTTGCTTACTGTCTCAGTCAGGTCCTGACATTTAAGTGTTCCTCAGTGAATAAATAAATGGGTACAGGCAGTGCTTTTTTCTTTAAAAAAATGTTTAGGGGTACTCTCGTTTTGACTCAAGAAAATCACCATTTTATAGTTCAAATTGGGAAAAATAAATACAGTAAATGGAGAAAAGGACAAAGATTCACAAAATGTTTAGGGGTATGCGTACTCCTGCATACCCCCAGAAAAAAAGCACTGGGTACAGATACTTCAAAAGTATTTGAAGTTGCAAAGCTACATTCAGAGCTCCCCTAGGGAAACTCCAAATGTCATGCTAATTGTAGTGTTCAGCATCTGTACCAACTTGCAGATCACACCAAACCAGGGGGTGGGGGGTTAGACAATTATGCCACTGAAGACAGAATTAGGATTCAAGAAGGCGTTAACAGATTGGAGAACTGGGCCAAACTAACAAAATGAATTTCAACAGGAAAAATGTAAGGATCCACACGTAGGCAAGGATAACCCATTGTGCAAATCTAAGGTGGGGACAAGTGGATTGGCAATGCTACATGTGAAAAGGATCTAGGGATCTTAGTAGACTACAAGCTTAACATGAGTCAACAGTATGATACAGCAACCAAAAAAGAGGGGGGGGGGGAATAAGCTAATAGTATTCCACGCTGCGTCAACAGAAGTACAGTATGCTGATAAAAGGGAGTAATAGTACTGCTCTATTCCGCCCTGGTCAGACCACACCTGGAGTACTGTGTTCAGTTCTTGGTGCCACAATTGACAAGCGGGAACATGTGCAGGTGAGGGTGACCAAGATGATCAAGAATATGGAAGCCAAGCCTTATGAGGAACAGTTGAGGGAATTAGTTATGTTTAGCATGGAAAAGAGGAGATAGTCATTATTCAAATATCTGAAGTACTGTCACAAGGAGGATGGAGCAAGCTTGTTTTCTCCGGAGGCTAGGACCCGAACCAATTGATTCAAGTTCAAGTGAAGAAAAGGAGAGTCTGATTAAACACAGGAATAACTTTCTGACAGTAAGAGCTATATGAACAGTGGAAAAGACTCCCAACAAGAGGTGATGGACTCTCATTCCTTGGAGGTTTTCAAGTAGAGATTTGATGGCCAACTCTCTACTCGAGATTCCTGCATTACAGGGGATTAGGCTGGATGACTCTTGTAGTCTCAACTCTAAAATTTTATGATTCTATAATTTTATGACAGAAGGGTAGATTTTGGCTAAGCGTTTGGAGAAATGTGTTGACATGAAAAGGGAAGTTTGGCAATTGAACCAATTACCTTGAGGGGTAGTAGGCTTGTTGGGGATGCTCTAGCCCTGCATTTCTTGCAACAAGCAGAGCGTTGGAAAGGATGGCCTACTACAGAATCCCCTCCAGTTTTATTATTTATGGTATATGAGAAGGGACAGTATGTAAGAGTTTGGTTTTGTCAATTATGCAGCTGAACACCTTTGGACAGATCTGAGGCATTAAGCACTTCAAGATTTCTTAGAAATTTTTAAGAAAAGAGATGTTTAATATAAAAACATAGCAGTCTGTAAAACAAACAAACAAACAAAAAACCTGCTCTGGGAAAGCAAGCTTAGCCAAGCAACATTATCCACCTGATCAATACAGATGGTATTATTTTGATAAGGAGCAATAGAAGTTGCTCTAAGTCCACCCATCTACAAGCTCTCAACAGATGATCATCATTAAACCTCTATCAAGCATCTATGTACTGAATTGTACAAATGTGTTCTATTAGTACGTGGTCTGACTATTTCGCAACACTAGTACTCAAGACAAATGGCAGCTGCTGCCCTCTGAGGTCTGAAGTCAAGTCTTTAGGGAATCTCAAAGCCCAAATGGAAGAAAAAAACAAGGGCTGTTCATTAGAGGCTGCTCCAGGCTAAAACTTTCAAGGCTGCCATTAGAACTATATAGAGGCTAATTATTTTTATAAGGCTAAAACAACAACAACACACTACACAATGTGTTCAGATATAAGCAGAAACTACTTTTTATTCCATTACATTTGAAAACTATTGCTCTTGTCATCAAAACAAAGGCAGTAAGGAACCAAGATTTTAAAGTCACATTACACTAGTTAAAGAATTAAATATACCAAAGCCAAAAATGAGCTTTATGATGTTCACTTTTATTTCATATGAAATAGTCCAAGAAACTGGGCACAATCCAATGTGTGTCCTACATCTGCCTTTTGAGACTTGAGAAGGGGAAGATTTGGTATAACACTGGAAAAAGGAAACGCCATGGAAATTATGTGTAAATCTGACACTTAATGTAGATTCAGGTTCTATTCAGTGCCTGAAAGTGTTCATGTCTGGGACCCAAGAATTCGTCATAAAAACCAGGGGGTTTTGGGGGGAGGGGGGACTCAGATCAAGACAAAGAAGCAAGGAAAGAAACAATAATAACACCCCCTCCCAAGGAAAGGGAGTTCTGGTAATAGATAAATCTGTTTTTAATGTTCATGGTCAAATCCGGACCATAGCCAAAATACTGATCCATAACCATTTGTAAAAATTGCATTAAGACTCTATCAATGCAGATTAAATAATTATTAGAATAATTAGCTGTACAAGTCCATTTAGAGAAAGGCTATTACAGCTTTATTCCTTATAGGAAAAACAACATTTGAAAACAACTATGCTAACTCAGTTAAAGGAAAGAAAATGCAAAGAAAACAGATTGAGAATGATTTATATGAATGCATAGTGCTGAAGTTAATTACAACTAACCCAATAAAATAGTGCCTTTATTATTGTACAGCAAGTAATAGCCTTAGACACAGAAAGCAGAGCTCTTTCTACTCTTTTTCGTATGCTCAGTCCCACAGCACACTACATTAAGAATTAAATAAGTTGTAAATATGCCATACAGAAACAGCAGTTTTTAACTAAAAGCAGAAGACTCCCCTGCTGTTTAACCATTCTGTGTATACCACTCTGAGCAGGCTTCCTATAAACTGGTGTTATATTGTTGTGCAGTAAATACCTGAAATTACCTTATAATGAGAATTTAATTTTAATACTTAAATAGAGAATTCAAGGCCACAATGAACTTTTGTAGACACAAACTGCAGAGGTACGACTTTTATCTTTCAAAAGAAATAAGCACTAATTTCATACTGCCATACCATGTATTGATAAAATTATTGTGTTTTAAATACTAACTTCATTCCTTCCAGTATAAAGTTTTCTTTCAAAGCCATATGGTGCATATGTTTGTAAAACATACCTATATAGCAAGCTCACAAAATTCAATATTTATTTATTTCACAAGATTTATACATTGCTTTATCATAATAAAAACTTAAAGCAGTGTACAAAAAGAATAAAACATAATTGTCATAAAAAACCCAGTTAAAGGCATCTAAAACTAAATAATTATATCAAGGACAAGCTAAAAACCAGATTAAAACACATGTCAATATTCTCCATATGCCACAGGATTTTCAACCACTTGTAGTACTGTACAGTGGTCTAAGCTAGGACCTCTGAACAAAAATATATTTTGTTGATGGCATGATCAATTGGGTAAGCATCACATCAAACATCCAAATGATTCAACCACAGGAACAAAAAAGAAAATCTGGCCACCTGTCACATTGTTGGCACATCCTTGTGCACTCTAAACAAAAATGTAAAAACTTACTCTTATTCATTCATTATTCCTTTAGGAAATTTTTACACCACCTTTCACCTACAAGAACCCCCAAACCAGCTTACACAGTTAAAACAGAGATGCAAATATATGCAATAAGAACAACAATAAAATACAAAAGAAGTGAGAGCTAAAGACCAGAGCAACACTAAAACCATTTGTAGCAGAAGGAAGAAAAGTTAATGCACTGGTAATCCAAATGCCCAGAAACAAAAATCTCTCAATCTGTAACCTAAAGGCTAAAATAACTGAACCAATTCTGTATATTAATAGTCAACTCCTTCTCCAAATCTTGTGTAACTAAAACAGCAACATGCATGTACAAAAGGTAGGTATGAGTTGGAGGACCCAAACATTTGTAGTATGTTTATGAAGGGGGGGGGAATTCCCCCCCAACAGTGTGTTCTGAGCAGGCTTAGTGGCTGCAGAATGCTATGAAGTATTGTATGTAAGTTACTATGAAGTACTGTAAGTAGAGAGCTGCTGAGTCAGGCCAATAGCCAACTAGTTCAGCATCCTTTTCTCACAAAATAGCTAACCAGATGCCTATCAGAAACCTGCCAACAGGACCTGAGCACAAGAACACTCTCCCCTACTGTGGTTTCCAGCACTTGGTATACAGAAGCATACTTCCTCCAATTGTGGGGCTAAATGAACAGAAAACTGGGGGCGGCGGGGGGGGGGGAGTGGAACGCTATCTTGGGAAAAGCATGGCTGGCTGGCTGGCTGGCTGGTATTCTTGGTTTGGACCACTCCACGCAGCAGTATTTTGCTGCAGCTCCTAAATGTGAATATATAGTGTATGGGGTGTTAGGGGAGTAGTACCTGCGGTGTGAGATACATCATGCTCCTTTTGTCCCCACCATGCACTCAGGTGTCACCTGTGGCTCCTTGAAGCTGTCAGCATGCAACAGTGGCCATACCCAGGAAACTGCTTCAACTGGCCAGCTAAACCAGGTGAGGGTAGCCAACGGGTCTCAACCCCTTGATGAGTTAGGGATTTCCCCTGAATGCGAATATAGGCTCCAGTTGATTGAGTGGGTGAGACCAATAATGAATCCAATGGTCAAGAAGGTAGTTTCTGCACATGCTGTAGAGCAGGGGTAGGCAACCTAAGGCCCGTGGGCTGGATGTGGCCCAACTGCCTTCTCAATCTGGCCCACGGACAGTCCAGGAATCAGCGTGTTTTTACATGAGTAGAATGTGTGCTTTTATTTAAAATGCATCTCTGGGTTATTTGTGGGGCTTAGGAATTCGTTCATTCCCCCCCCCCAATATAGTCCAGCCCACCACATGGTCTGAGGAATAGTGGACCGGCCCATGGCTGAAAAAGGTTGCTGACCCCTACTGTAGAGGGAAGTGAGGGACAGGTGGGGCTCATCAACCTGGAAAGGCAGCCCATCTAGGAAAGGAAAACTCTTGATTCTAAATCACTGCTGCCTTGTGGGATATCTTTGGGAGAAGAAAAGGCTAAGGAGCAAACCCTACACAAATCTGGAATGGAGTCCCTAAGATGGTTGGATGGCACCTTGTACATCTCCATTGGGCAACTCCTACAGCCAGTTTCCCCCCAGAAGGTACTCAAAGGTATGCAGTACCAGCACCTCTTTTTGTTGTTGTAAAAAGGTGTGGCACTTACTGTAACAACTTCATGATGAGTACCAGCACCTATTTTTCTAGAAAAAAAGCACTGCCTACAACCAAGCTGGTGCTAAATATATTGCTCTGCTTTCCTTTGGACCACATCAGCAAAGCTGAGAGTGGGTTATTGTCGTCTGGGCAGCCCATAACCTCCATACACACCGCCCAGGTTTCTGCTCCAGAGAGATCAGCCCAGTGCTGCTAACACAGCAGTTGACTTCATCCCCAGAGGCACACCCCATTGTCTCTAGAGATACAGATGGCAACAGTGACCACCTGAGAGCAATCAGCAGGCAAATGAACCAAAGTAATTAACCACGCTTAATATTAAAACTAGCATGAGAATCAGGTTGGCCAGACACCTCTTTCGAATTAAATATTAACTCTTCTCTGTTTGAAAAAAAAAAACTGGACTGCTCTGAGTGCAACTAATATTGGATATCATATCACTAATAAAGTTATGAGGAAAAATGTCCCCTCAACATCAGACACTGTAACTATGGTTGAAGGCCAACATATGCTTATTCACTCTTGCAAGGCCCAATTTAAACCTGCCACACAGCTTTCATTTGCCCATGCCAGTGCTCTGCTCTGCCAGCCTCTAGTTTAAAACGGCACTTACTATGTCTGCTGTTCCATATGTAAGCATCCTAAATAGGCCAGCAATCTGTGAGCCTGACAGACACAATGGTAACATGCTAAAGCTGAACACGCAGAGGTTAGTGCATGTAGTAAGTACTTTTTAAACACAGCCATCTGTGTGGAAAGCCTACACAGGTAAGTGATTTATATGTTGCAGTATCAGGTTTAAAATCAAGCCTGGGTAGCAAGAAACTATCTAAATTGCCTCAAAATAACTGCTCCCACATTTATAATTGGTGTAAAAAGCACACAATTGCTACCACACTCTAGACTTTCTATCCTACGGCCAGTCAGCTTGCATCCATTCCCCTAGTCTAGCCCCTTTTTCCTAAGCTCTCAAATTAAACAGAAAAGCTGTAAAACAGCAGGTTCTCAAATTAAAGCACACTTTATGTTCAGGGGTCTCCACACTTATAGGCTGACTTCCTGTCAGGAAGAGCTCTATTTCACTGCCTAGCCCAATCAGCAGGGAGCTCACAGAATTAAGTGCCAGTTGATATTACTTTGTTTTACATTTACCACCCATGAGAATATTGTTCAAAGATCCAGTTAGAAAACCAGCATGGTATCATCCTTCTGACTAGACTGCCAAACCACAGGGTGTGCTCTCTTAGCACAAAATTCACCTTAAAAGGTTGGGTTTTTTAAGTCCTAGTGTGCGAATGAAGCAATAGGATGCCTTGAGGTTTGAGGGGGAGGACGGGGCCCTTGCTTCTGCAGCTAAATTATGACCTTTTAGTTCTTAACATCTGCAGTGGGATACTTTAACTTACAATTGCTCTGCTGTTTTGCCCCCGCCCCCATCAAATAAAACCCCTTACTGAACATACTGAATTTATATATATTAGAATAATGAAATTTTTCAAGTGTGGTCACTAAAATAATTAAGGGAAATTGAAGCATGTGTGCACACACCAAACAGCAGGACTACATATCTGTAATTTATGTTAAAGTACTGCTTTGTGTTGCATATGTTCCTTCATATGTATGAGTGTTTCTGGTGTTCAAGAAATGGTCTCCAACATCCTGTAAGCATAGAGTCTTATCTTGAACACTACACAATGTTTAGAGCAGTCAGGCTACTCTAGAAAAATCTTCACTCTGATGAATCTAAATGTACGTTTCCTCCTCAGGGTCAAAGTTTTCTCTTTGGGGGTGTGGGGGTGGGAATGTTCTGCAAGTTTAAAGAAGCAAATAGGCTGCATGTGCTTGGTGCCTCTATGTTGTGATCAAGAAACTCTTTTCCACCTCCCAGCCCCCATTGGAGTGCTTTTGACAGCACAGAGATTCCTACATTCCAATGTGAAACAGAGAGGAAGTTGTGCTCACGTCACTACGATAATTCACTGTGAATAATTATCTTTTTGGAATTCAAACATGAGAAGGAAAGGGCCCATCTGAATTTCCAACTCAGCGTCATTGCTTTATAAACATGACATTTGTGTTCAACCTCCACAGACTTTCCCGGAATTCTAAGGCAGTGTTTATAATAAACCCTTTAAAAAACCCACACATTTAAATAAATTAGGGAGCTTTTATTTCCAACTAGATATTCTGCTAGGCCAGGTTGGGAACCAGCAGCCCTCCAATAATTGTTGGACTACAACTCCCATCTGTCCCAGCCAGCATGGTCAATGGTTAGAGACTATGGGAATTTAGTATAGCAACATCTGTAGGGTCACAGGTTCCCATTCCTGTCCTGTGTTGAAGAAACTGAACTCTGCTATTTTCCAAGTAAGCGGTTTAGCAGTGAAGGCTGAAACACACAAGAGGTCCCACATACTGAAACCATTTATCCAAGTAAGTAAGTTATGACTTTGTAAAAGGTTGTCTGTAGCATATAAAGGGAGAGGGAGGAGATGAGAATGGCATGTCCTGAATGTCCCATTTCAACAGCCGTCTTATTAGAAGCATTTCTCAGAGAAATCAGCAACTTTAATGTATGTATGACTGAGCAGGAGATGTGCCTTTTACCAAAACCCACATAACACATACAGCTTCTTGCTAAATAAGACTTTAAGTTACAAGAATTTGAAATTGTCCTTTTGCTACCACTTTTCATTTCTGGGTGAACATTCTAGTACCAAATCAGAACTATAGCCTAATCCTGGATTTCTTTATTGATTTCTATAGGCAGTTTCACTTTCAACCCAGAGATAACATGGATTTTGCAATGTGAACCTTGAAATTCTTTATCTGGACAAAGGAGATGCTTCTCAGAATGTTTATTCTCTATAGTTCGCAGGCACCTATGTTTTGAAAAGGTTTGTATGCTTGCTGTATGGGTCATAACCAAGATTTCAATGATGTAATTGTTACATGAAAGTTGCATATGGGTCCCCTTGAGTTGAGATCTTGTAAGCAACTAGGCTTCTCAGATAAGTATAACAGATCACACAAGCCTTGCCCTGAGTAAGCACCTTAGCTTATCACTATGTCTCTCTCTCTCTCTCTTTTTTGCCCTGAGTGCTCACTAGAAGGACAGATCCTGAAGTTGAGGCTCCAGTACTTTGGCCACCTCATGAGAAGAGAAGACTCCCTAGAAAAGACCCTGATGTTGGGAAAGATGGAGGGCACAAGGAGAAGGGGACGACAGAGGATGAGATGGTTGGACAGTATTCTCGAAGCGACTGGCATGAGTTTGGCCAAACTGTGAGAGGCAGTGAAGGATAGGCGTGCCTGGCGTGCTCTGGTCCATGGGGTCACGAAGAGTCGGACACGACTGAACGACTGAACAACAACAACAACAAATGTCTCTTTTAAGTTACATGTGTGTCCACACCAAGTCATGGGCAATTTCATAGGAACCTGAGACACACAGTTTCCAGGCAGCATGCCAGATAGTCAAGGTATTATATTATAAGTCACTTAAGTGCAGATTTTTGACTCCTTTTCATGCATTAAGTATGTTTTCATAATCCTGACTGGGATACAAGAAATGATTTAAAAACAAAACAAAACAAAACAAAACAAAAAACAATGGGTCTACTGCACACTTTCTAGTGGAGCAGGGATTTTACTTCTTATAGCTCAAAGTTGTGCTTATTCTAAACCAGATCATCTGAAGTAAAAATGCTGATCTTACATGAGAGTCCCATGCCGATTTAGTGGTTCTTGCTCTTCCACCACCTATACAAAAGTCTTTTCTTTACATAGAACTTTCACCCATTAATTCAAAGTAATCTGATAATAAAAATTTTAATCCAAAGGAACAGGATACAGATAGGATGGCAGAACTCGTAGCCTTTTCTGGATGCGTCATATGCACCACCTGATATCCTCTCCAAAAAAAGGGGTTTAAAATACAAATAGATGTGCAATATCAAACACAAATATTTTAGAGCAGAGTATTTTAAAAGATTGAATTTTAATAAGCTTTAGTACAATTAATTCAGAGAAATAGCTCAGTTAATAGATCTGATAAATAAATCATTGTGCACACATGGGAATGTTCCCTTACACGCACTTGAATCTGTTATGTGCAACCCTACAGAAATCAGCAGTGTTTTTACTCCAAATAGAATCTAACAATACCTTGTATAAGAATGGTGTACTACAGTAGCAAAGAAGTAGATCTACATACATTAAGGACATGATTCATTTAAAAGTAACACGATGCTGAGGATTTCATTCTTTTGGCTGTTTTAATTACTTGGACAGGAAGCTGGGCCCAGACTAGATGGTATTTCTAGTTTCAATGTACTATATGCATTTCTGATAAATGGGAAAAGAATAGATGACCTGGCAGAAGGCTCAGACAATAACATGTGATTTACAGGACATAAATGCAGCTACTATAAGATTTATCTGACAGCCCTCTACGATAGTGGACTGTTGAGTATCCGATGGAATGATTTCTAGTCTGGAAAGTCTACTACTGAGTAGCCATACACATTATTTATTTATTAGATGTTTTGGGTTGAAACCATTTTTAAATGATGCACTTCACAATGCTCAGCCATAAATTTAGCTTTAAACTCTGGAGGGGAGGTAGTGTTATTGGAATGTATGTCAGACTGAATTAGGATGAGCAACACAATGCTTTTATAAAGTGGCCTTGAATGCAACGCTGAGTCCTTCAAAAATGATATTAATGTCAAATAAGCAGGAACACTTTTCTGTTAATATTAAATGCAGAATTCCTTATGTTGCAATAGTTAGATATGAAGGTAAGTATTCAGTGCCAGAACTGAATGTCACTTTAAAAACTGCTTTAGGATGTTGGGTTATTTTTGTACATTCAGCTGGATTGTTAGGAAGAGCAAAGCAATACTATGTTAAACAACTTGAAATTTTGCCCACCGGGGGTGGGGGTGGGGGAGCTAAGATACTCCAAAGATACTAGTCACACATAGGACAGCAAAACACTGCTGAACAAAATGGATTTTTTTACTGTACTACAATATAGCCTCGACTAAAGTTGTTGTCTTGTCTTGTCTTTTTTAATGCTTGTAAAAATAATGAACTTTTCCCTCCCTCAAACCACAGGTATTTGGGAAATGATGTGTCAGACAAAGCCTAACAGTAAAGCAAGACTAATAGGTATGAGTAAATAATATTTTGAGGGAATTACTGATTAATATTAGGTACATATCACAAAAGTATTAATCAAAGCAGAGATCTAATTTAGCATCATGTCCAACAAATTTGTAAAGTTTTAAATCATGCTTGCAGATGCTTATTTGTAACTACTTTGTATTATTTATGTGATTAAAAACTAGTTTTTGACCTGATCTTTCGATCTTTGGCACTCCTTCCTCTCCATCTCTTCTTAAAAAATTAATTAAACTTTTAGCAAGAGGGTCGCTTCACTTTCCCCCTCCCTTCTCCCTTGTCCCACAAAAAGAAAAAAAAATCAATCAAACTCAAGCCCATCTCCTTCCAGTATCTGTAAAATGTCGAGCTGAAATTCAATTTCATATCTCTCAAGCTTTCATGTAGCAACAGACAGTTTACCTCTTAAGAAAATAAATCACTTCTGTGATTGCCATACTGACCTCTCTGAATTAGGAAAATTCAGAGTGAAAAATGTAATTATCACCCCAGATCAAATCTGTATACATCTGGAGCTAATTTGATTTCTTGCACCACTTTTGCACAGTCAAGGAAATATTTTAGCTACTCTTTGGTATAAAAGGATGTTATGGGTTTGGTTTGCTGTATTGGGTTATTTCAAGTATTTCATATAAAACCTTATGTTTCACTGCTACCAACTCAACTAACCCATTGCCGTATTCTAACAATAGATTACCATTAAAACAGCACTGTGACATGTATGACAAATAGGCACATTAGAGCATGTCATTTATTCCATTTTAGATTGCATCAGTACTAACACTATCCCGTGTGGAGAAACACAGCACTTCTCAAGGTATACTTCGTTTTGCTTTTTTGAGCCAAGAAACAAAGGGGAGATCAGGACATAACTGAAACTTTGTTATTTCCCCAGTATACAGTAAGGAGCGTTTTAACCTAAATAATTTTTATGCATTGAGTGCTAATGTTCAAAATGCATTTCAAGTAGTATATCTACACTTTGGAAGATGACATTTTAAAAAACAAACAAACAAACCCTGTCTTGGAAAACAAGAACTGAAATTGGATGAAAACTCTAGATTTTTGCCACATTAAGTAGCACATAGCAAGTTTATATGCATTCCAAGAAAAAGAACAGGAGGAGGAGGAAGAGGAGGAGGAGGAGGAAGAGAAAGAAGAAGCAATCCTGTCAACATGGTTCTGACTACATCACTGAATAATAAGGCAACTAGAAATATAACTGGCTCTTCACTAGTTCATTGCAAAAATCCATTAGGTGTAATCTCCAGAAGTAATTGTTTTTATTGCACTTTATTGTCAATGCAGGTTATTGATTTTTCACACCTTCTATGATTCTTTCATTTGTATTCATGAAATGTCCATCAGCACAGTCTAAATACATTTGGCAATATAAGCACTAAAACGAATAAATCGATGTAAAAAAAACATTAATTTTACATTATCCTTATTCGTCAGGCAAGTAAACCATAAGGGCTTTAAATGAAGGTCAAAGGTTTTGAAATGGGTCAAAACCCTTGACCTCTAGACCAATAACCTTCCCATTAAAAAAGGCTATTTTAAAGTTTTAAGTAGGGGAATTTACTACCAGGAAGGTATCATTTTTAAAATGCCAAAAAGAAAAGCTCGATAGAAACCTCATATATAATTACAATGGAGAAAACTAGGAGATGGGTAAAGTGCTATTTGATCTACTACATACTATTATTTGTTGACAACTCTAATTTTTCAGATTAGATTTTCTGTTAATCAAAGTGAAGTGTAACACTGCTTTTCAGAGCAGCAGACATACTGTGTTTCACAGATCAGAAAATTCAAATAGATGGCAACTATGTTTCAGTTTTTTTCTCAAGCTAATAAAAAGTGATCAGTAAGGAGCACTATATATTTTAGAGTTTTTTAAAAATACAAAAAGGCAAAACCTTTTCATCCAGCATATCTGAAATACAATTATACTAAATCCATGTCAAAATCTTTATTTCACAGATTTACCTGCTTAAATATAAAGTTACTTAATCTAATGTATGCACTATTACTAAAATACTGGAAACAGTTAAGGAAACCAAAAATTTAGGACATTATCTAACTGATCACATGAGATAAACTCATTCCTGTAAAGCATTCATCTTCAGCTGGTGGGTCATACCCTAGTCTAATAAGGATGCTTTTTGGACCACTATGCATTTTGGACCTTTTTCTTAAGAGAAGGCAAAAGGGAAGGGGAAATATTGGGGGCGGGGAGGGAAGAGAGAGAGAAAGAGAAAGGACAGTCATATATGGGGGGGGGGAATTAAAAGTAGGGCCTCATGATGTAGGCTAGGGTTAAAGGTGAATCCAGAAAGGTCAAAGACTACTGCTTCAAATCATAATTGCAATTGTAAAGGATTTTTTTTTAGCAGCAACTCACTCTCAAATCAATTGTAACCCACCTGAGAACAAAGTAGCATGACCAGCTCCACAACCGAACTACTAGATTTCATGCACACCAAACCTAAAGAAAAAAAATAGAAAAGATATATAGTATCTACTTGGGTTTATGTTGCAATTCATATTTAGTACCTCCTGGAAATCCTACCCAAGAGTCTATTTTGTTAGTATTCTCTCTGTATTGTCAGTATGCATTATGTTAACAAAAGGAGAAATCTTACAGCTTCAATTTGTTTTAGCATTCAATCCTAATATATCAGTATAAAATATGCTAAAAGCAGGCACCAGTTTTAATCACTGCCATGCAGTATTTTGATATAAAATGATGCCTTGGAGCTATTTAGCTGAGATTACATAAATATTTGTGTTCCAAGTTAATAAACGCATACATAGCATATGGTATATTGATTTATAGTACTTACATTTCTTCACCTTGGAGTGGGTTGATCATTATATATGCAGAGAAGGGAAATGGCTCTATGACCTTTGCTTTCTCCATTGAGCTCTCTCCCTTCAGCCCTCCAGCTATCAATCAAGTTTCCATTTTGTTTCATGGCAGCAGACATCCCAAACACTCTTATTAGTACTTTGACCCTTGACCCTCACCTAAACCTTAGGGGGGAGGGGAGTGCAAGCAGTACCTATACATTTGTGATTAGTTTATAAACTAATTTGGTTATTATTAGCAATTCACACTTCATACTAGTTTCCTAGTATAATGTGAAAAGGTGTTATCACAGCCTAAGATGGTAGAGTTTCTAGTCATTAACCTGTGCTTCAACATATTGAGAACTGTTTTGTTTTGGTTTTGCTCCTCTTTTGTATCAATTATTAATAAAACTAGAAAAGCTAACTAAGTCAGCAATATTCAGCATTTAGTGGGTTAGAAAAATATAAAGTCAATAGAGCTAAAGCTTTAAGGCACCTTTTTTACTCATATTCTTCTAAACAAGATGTCACAACAATGTAGCTCCCACTGTAAGCACCATACCTAAAAACATAAAACCAGAAACTGGCCACTCACAATGCAATATAATATAGTCTGCACATCTGTTTCACCATCACACATTGGAATACACAAACCTTTTCAAAAAGATGACTGCTGTAAAATTTAACTACTAGTATTAGAAACAGTTGCTGAAATTCATTCAAGAACCAAATGTTCTTTCTGGAAATACCCACAACAGCCACATTCAAACATAACAGTAAGCCAAGGGTATACTAAACTAAAGTGCATGAGCTGCATGCTGGTACACACAGCATGATCACTAGTACTTTCCCCTTCCCCTGGCGTGAGTAAGCAAAGTAGGGAAAGCTTAGTGTTATATCTAAACCTGGGATCATGGTTTGTGTGCCATAAGAAACCACAACTGCTAAACAGGTTTAAACCATGATTTGTTGTTGGCTTTTGTTGTTGGCTTACTGGCTGTCAATTGTTAGGACAGAGCAAGGCATGATCCTAGGTTCAGATGAATGCTAAGCTGTTCCCTTCCATGTTTGTTTATTGCTCATGCCAAGGGAGAAGTAAAGTCGGAGTGATCAGGCTGCATGCACCAGCATGTGCACAGTATGGTTTATTAAGCCAAGAAACATGGCTCACTAATAGGTGAAAGCATACTTGATATGTACAAAATCTTGTTTCAGGAATTTTACAACACAGGAAAGTGTTTTAAGACTTCTTCTAAAATGGGCAAACCAATTAACATTCTGCATTGAACAGGCCTCAGTAAAGAAAGCTTCTTAAAAATGGCCAAGGCCAGTTTTTATTGCACATTCCTCTACTATTCTTAGTTAAATAATAACTGCATGTTCTGTGAAATGGTTGAAAGAAACCAATTATGATGGAATCATAATCCTTCATAATTTTATTTTGTTACCAAATCTTTCTAGCTTCAAACACAAGTGTGTTACATGCATCACAGTGAAATATGCCCTACTAATGGACTTCCAATTGCCTTGAAGTGTTCTTCTCTCCAACAAGGGAGTGCCACATCTGTCCCTACAAACACATCATAGTATCTAGTGCCAATCACTTTCCCCCCATGGAAGTTGTTATGTGCTCTAATTCAGAGACACGGTAGAAGTTACTGGAAGAATCACAGAAACTAGACACCTAAATGAAAAATGGGCATTGAAACTGGCAAAGGGGAAAATCAACACTGTGGGTGATTTTATGCTAAGAATCAATCCAGGAGAGAAGAACAAGCCCTTTAAACCAAATTGTCTAGTTCACAAATCATTTCTGCCTCCTAATACTCTATCTTAATTTTGCCCAACAAAAGACCACCATCTGCCCGCTTTGTTATAAGGCAAGTTTCTCTGTGCAAATCAGTCTCAGATGTTCAAGGGTACTGTGTGTTTCCTGCTCTCCTGTTTCTCTAGAAACTGCCTTTCCCTCTCATGTTTTTCTACTCTACAAATTGCTTCTCTTGAACTTTTTTGCACGAAGTTTTTCTTATTCATTCAATCTGCAAAATACTGAACAGAAACTGCTCTCAGCCTCTTTGATATTAAAACTATACAGTACCTTACATTGATCAACTTGATACACTTGGCTGCTTCAACCTTTGAAACTGACAGAGCATCTAGATCATGCAGACTTTTTGCTGGACAAGCAATGCTAAATTTCTTTTTTCCCCTTTAAAATCGGAACAGAACCCATGCCATCATATGCAAGAAGGAATTTTGCTCTTTAAAAGGCACTAAGCTATTCAATAGTCACAAAGGAATAGAAGAACTGGTTTAATCTAATATCCTATTTATGGCACTGATAAAGATAAGATGCTTCAGTCAAAGGCAAAAGTTCTACAAAAATTGTAGTCTACCAGTGAACTTGAATTCTTGTTAAACTTTGCCTATGAATGGCTGGCGAAAAATGATAGCCTTTTTTAAAAATGCTAATGCTACCCAATACTGTCCTGATTCCTACCTCCTACAACTAATAATAATAATAATTATAATAATAATAATAATAATAATAATACATTTTTATTTCTACCCCGCTGTTCCCAATCCAAAGACCGGGCTCAGGGCGGCTAACAACAAATATAAGACAATGATTAAAACAACTTTAAAAACAGCATAAAAACAAACATCAGTGGGATAGTCATGCTAGGCCAGTAGGGAGACCAGGGAGGAATTTTAATGTAGCGTTTCTTCAGAAAAAGGGAAGGGGAAAAAGAATAGGGGATCAGGCTAAATTAAAGGCCAGGCAGAATAACTCTGTCTTACAGGCCCTGTGGAAGGAGGTCAGGTCCCGCAGGGCCCTAGTCTCGTGGGACAGAGTATTCCACCAGGTTGGAGCCAACACTGAAAAAGCCCTGGCCCTTGTGGAGGATAATCTGGCTTCTTTTGGGCCCGGGACCCTTAAACTATTGTTATTTGTGGACCTTAAGGGATAGGGACCCTGTTGCCATCCAGATGTTGTTGTTGACATCAGTCTAGCCAACATGGTGATAGAAGTTATAAGCTCAAGAGTATCTGGAGGGTCAGATGTTTTCCATCACTGACTAAGACACCTAGAATGATAGCAAGGGCATCTCAACCTGAAAGACTGAGAACCAGGCTGTTAAACGAAACTGGTGAAGTATACAAGCCCTTCTAAGTCTAGAATGACTGTAAAATGAAGCCAATGCAGCTACAATAGGCTACATCTTTGATATAATGGAGTAATGGCAGGGAAGGAGAACAAGAGAGACAAACAGAGAGGATTGGCCATGAGAAGAACCAATTTAAAAAGAGCATTAGAGAAGGAGAAGTGGATGGAAGGAACAGCTTATCAGAAAGAACCAGGGCATTTAAGTTCCTGGGGAGGAGGAAAGACTGGGAGGCAGGAGTTCTCAGCACCCGCTTTCTTAATGCAGAACCTTACACCCTACAAAAAGGCTAATTCTTGGAGACTGTCCTTTTTAGTATTTGATGTAGCATGAGAGTCTGCAACAGGAACAGAAAAAAATATGACAACTCCAATATGTATATATCACCTTATATACGCATGAACCTTTGGGGATCCTACCCATAGTAGATGAAAAATAATCCTACGATTTTGATAATGGAATATAATAGAAGCAAGTTAATAGGAAAATTCTAGTATGATTTGGGTATTGCTTAAATAATTCCATTACATAAAAAGTAACATTAAAACTTCATCCTTCTTGCATTTTTAAGTATTAAAATATTTAACCTTATAAGGAATTAAAGGTGGGAACTTACTTGTACCTTCTATCAGTAGCTCTTGCCCATGGCTACCCAAAAGAGTACGTGACAGGAAAGGAGCAAAATCCACAAATATCTCTCTCAGAAGAGGGGCAGCCTTTTCCAAAGCATGCTCAAGCCTTTCTGTAATGCTAAGAGATAGACAAGGTTGAAGAGGGGGACACCAGAAAGCTAAAATGCTGCAAGAATATGAATATATGTGCACAAAAGTACAAAATGCATCAACAGGAGTGCCCAAACCAGTTGCTAAACACCACTGTGCTTTATTTCTTTTTAAGTTACAGTAGTAGTGATAGAAATCTAAAACTTCCTATTGACCTCAAATGAAAGAGCACAATCCACTCCGAAGTGAAGAGTGAGTCCCATAATTACTTAAATAAATAGGAAAGTGATACACCCCGGTTCAAGAAAGTTAAAAGTTATTTAAAAAAATACCTCATGTTTGAAGCAGAATCCTCAGGCACAGAAGAAACTGTAGGAACAGATGGTAATCTTGAATTTGACGATCCACTGCCTGCAGAAGATTTTAATAGAGCTTAGATAGCATATAAGCATATGAAGCTTCCTTAAATGGATTCAGACCATGGGTCCATCTAATTCAGAGCTGTTTACTGAGACAGTACTCTGTGGTAACAGCTCTCCACAGCCTTAAGCAGAGATCTTCATTAGTTCTATTATCCAAGATCCTTTTAGTTCAAGATACCAGCGATTAAAATGTACATCTGGTCCATGGGGTCACGAAGAATCGGACACAACTGAACGACAACAACAACAAAAATGTACATCAGCAGTGGAAATCCAGGCCATTATGGCCAAGCTATGCCCACCTGCCAATCGCCTGAAGTCACATATGATGTAGGAAGGTTAAAAGGCACCTGGACCAAAAGGAGCTTCTAAAGTGCCTATTAGCTGATGAATGGTGCTTCAGATGAATCATGTACAGTGCTTCTGAGAACAGCAGTCTTTGCAAACCCCTTACAAATAACTCTGTGGTGCTTTGAAGACCCAACAATCAGATTCAAAGCACCACATCACCTGACCTTGCTGTAATGTCAGGTGAGTAGTCCCACCCACCAGTCCAAATGGGCAGTATAGGAAATAAGGATCTGGTTGTTGGGATCAACTTCCTTGACAGGGTTAAGCTATGCCTTGTCTGTATCTGCACAGGAAGCAGACAGGTCACACACTCTAATTCCATGCTTTCACACAATGAATGCCCCCCGAATGCACATGTTGGCTTAATATTACCTGTATTAATTTTCACATTTTTATTTGATTTACACAGCTCCCTCTCTAGCTTTGCAACATTTGTTGCAAAGATGCTGCTTAACGAAGTTCCTTGTGCATCAGAGGCCTAGCGTTCTCACAAAGTGGGGTACAGGCTTTTTTTTTTAAAAAAAAAGCAAGTTTGCAGTACACTTCTGTTACATGGTCCACCACAAATCAACTAGCAGTCCTCCATGTTGCCAGAAGTGTGCCTGAGCCACTATAACTTCCGAACCACTGAAACAAGGTCAGCAATAAATATGAAGACATCCTGCATAACACTTGCAAACATGTTGCTGTTTCATACCCTACCACCTGCCATGACACTAGTACCTCTTTAGCATTCCATATGCAGCCATCTCTAGGCACTCAGCCTTCAGTGGTGGTGCTTCAGAAATATGCCCTCCATCACTCATATATCTTTCGAAAAATAGTCTAACTTGGGGACAGGAGTGGGTTGGGAAAGAAGGGTTATACAATGCAAGGGACAATTTCATCAGGGAAAGTCAGGACACTGACTTTTTGGACACAACAAAGGGCTAAAATAATAATGCCAGATGCTGTGGGAGGGGGGGAATACTGGTTTGCTATTGTTCTTAGTTTCATTATGTGAGAGATACACACACACACACACACACACACACACACACAAAACAACCCATTGTAATTCTATGTTGAGAACCACCTTGAGATCTACAGACGAAGGGTGGTATACAAATTTAATAAATAATAATATTAAAATCTGAGATAATTTTTTAATCATTTTTATTGGGTTTTTTCTTTTTCTTTTTACAGTATCTGTAATCATTACATTACATTCAAATTTCAATTTCCCCCTTCCCCACTGACTTCCCTCAACTTCCATCCCTGTTTTATTCCAACTCATCTTACATTCTGCTATTTATATATACTTCTATATTGTCCTACTATTAGGTTTCTTATTTTATATAAATAAATTTGCAAATGTTTATTTAAAACACCACTGTCTTTTTCACGCAGTTTATCTGTTATCTGAGATAATTTTCCCCCGCTAATAGCTTGCAGGACTTTCCAACAGAAGCATCAATGCCAACATCTCTTCCTTCAGGTCAGAGACTGTTGACTGACAGATTGATTGTTTTCATAACGTTTATACACCAATTGATTGTAAAAACAAAAGAAAACCTCAAAACAGTTTATAAAAGATAAAAACAGTACAATCGATAGAAAATTACAACCCTACTTTAAAATATACAACAGTTAAAACACTAAAACTGATTAAAATGACCTCAACTTTTCTAAGCACCTGCGTAGGCTTGTCTAAACAGGAATGTTTTTAGTAGGTACTAAAATGAGTACAGTGAAGGCACCTGAGCAGGTAGTTCCAAAATGTAGGCGCTGCCACACTAAACAATAAAGTTCTTACAAATGAATAACAGGTATTATGTGACACCTGTAGTTGTGCCAATCGAAGTGGTTGAGTAGGCACATGTAGGTTAAGGCGCGCACACACACACACACACACACACACACAGAGTGTGGACAACATAGCTGAATTCTTCATATAGACCTGGAACACCATTGTTCAGTGGTTCTCCAATTGTGAGGCAGCCCTGACACCTTTTCCTTACTTTGGACCGATATATGAAAAAGTATAGAGTCTTAACAGTTTATCATGCTAGTTGCACTTTTGAGAGGAAAGATGGAAAGGAGGAAGAAAGAAGTCCCCCTTCTTTTTCTTTCCTCTAGAAACCTTGAAATGTTTCGGGGATGCTATTTGTTTAGAGCTTGCTAACCCCAGGCAAAATTTAAGAGTAAGCACTATCAGGCAAAACATCTGTTTTCTTCCAAAGAGAAAGTATTCCTAACCACCTTGGGTAGCTAACTTTGTCAAAAAGTATGAACTGCTATCAGTTAAGACTTGCCTCTATGTAGCAGGGCTAGGAAATAACCTCAAAAAAACCTACTAGTATTTTTGTTCAAAGTGACTAAAATAAAGTTGTTCCAATAGGAGTACACCTGTGATCTTAAAAACTTGTTTGCTCCTCAGAAACATAATTGGCAGGTATCAAATAGGAGAGGCTGAATGAAGCATGTAGCAGAATGAAACCTTGCTAAAGCTTCAAATATTGGGGTGCGGGTGGGAACAGACTAATTCTATAGTGACCTGAACTATCAAAATAGGATGCCTCTATTTCTCCAACATATGATGGACAGACAACACAAAGCTTGAGATGTGTTTCTAATTATTATTTGAGACTCTGTCCATGATTTTGTTCTGCTGTCAGTGGATAATGTAGCCCCCGTTTTAGCTGCCATGTTTCCTAATGAGTAGAAGAATGCCAGTCACAGTAAATGGCAGTGAATAGGTGGGGACTCTATACGTCAAGAACCCATAAGAGATGCAATGAATCGTATTGTTGTAGAGTTGGAAGGGGCCACCAAGTGTCATCTAATCTAACCTCCTGCAATGCAGAAATCTTAGCTTAGCTTAATGACAGATGGCCATCCAACCTCTACTTGAAAACCCTCAATGATGGAGAGTCCACCACCTTCCAAGGGAGTCCATCCCACTGTTGAACAGCTCTTACCATCAGAAAGTTATTCCTAATGTTTAGTCAGAACCTCATTTATTGCAATTTGTATCCATTGATTCGGGTCCTACCCTCTGGAGCAGGAGAAAACAAGCTTGTTACATCTTACATGGGACGGCCCTTCAGATATTTGAAGATGGCTATCATACCATTTCTCAGGAGATTTCTCAGATTTCCTAGAAATCTCTATGTGGGACAAGAAGCTACAGTTAGAACTGGATATGGAACAACTGATTGGTTCAAAATTGGGAAAGGAGTACGACAAGGCTGTATATTGTCTCCCTGCTTATTTAACTTATATGCAGAATTCATCATGCGAAAGGCTGGACTGGATGAACCCCAAACTGGAATTAAGATTGCCGGAAAAAATATCAACAACCTCAGATATGCTGATGATACTACCTTGATGGCAGAAAGTGAGGAGGAATTAAAGAACCTTTTAATGAGGGTGAAAGAGGAGAGCGCAAAATATGGTCTGAAGCTCAACATCAAAAAAACTAAGATCATGGCCAATGGTCCCATCACCTCCTGGCAAATAGAAGGGGAAGAAATGGGGGCAGTGAGAGATTTCACTTTCTTGGGTTCCATGATCACTGCAGATGGTGACAGCAGTCACGAAATTAGAAGACGCCTGCTTCTTGGGAGAAAAGCAATGACAAACCTAGACAGCATCTTAAAAAGCAAAGACATCACCTTGCTGACAAAGGTCCGTATAGTTAAAGCTATGGTTTTCCCAGTAGTAATGTACGGAAGTGAGAGCTGGACCATAAAGAAGGCTGATCGCCGAAGAATTGATGCTTTTGAATTATGGTGCTGGAGGAGACTCTTGAGAGTCCCATGGACTGCAAGAAGATCAAACCTATCCATTCTCAAAGAAATCAGCCCTGAGTGCTCACTAGAAGGACAGATCCTGAAGTTGAGGCTCCAGTACTTTGGCCACCTCATGAGAAGAGAAGACTCCCTAGAAAAGACCCTGCTGTTGGGAAAGATGGAGGGCACAAGGAGAAGGGGACGACAGAGGATGAGATGGTTGGACAGTGTTCTCGAAGCTAGTAACATGAGTTTGGCCAAACTGCGAGAGGCAGTGAAGGATAGGCGTGCCTGGCGTGCTCTGGTCCATGGGGTCACGAAGAGTCGGACACGACTGAACGACTGAACAACAACAACAACAATCATACCATTACTCAAGTCTTCTCTTTCTCCAGGCTAAACATACCCTACTCCCTCAACTGTTCCTCACAAGGCTTCCAGGCCCTTATCTGAGTCGGTCTAAGTAGAAAGTTGTGCTCATTTTCTGCTTGTGGTAGACTGCAACATGGTAGGCTGACTTTGATGCAATGCCAACATGCAGATTAGCAATAAAACAATGGGTAATATTTAACTAAGTTTTACTCAGAAACACTGAAATTAATTAATATGACTAAGTTAAGTCCATTCATTTCACTACTCTGAGTAAAACTTAGTTGAATATCACCTAATGAATCTATTTGAGCCACTGGCTCAGACACTCCCTACCACCCTCTGGCATGGCCATCAGGAGATTGGAAGACTTTCCTTCTGTTTTAGTTTCTCATGCCATCCAAATCTGGCTAACTATGACTAATGTTAACTATGCTTAGTGGAAAGAAGCCAACTTTAAACCATAGTTTCTGAAGCTGGCTTGCTTCCACTAACCATACTTAAGATTAATCACAGTTTAGGGTTAGGATAACACACTAAACTGAAGTTAATCTAAGACAATTCGAAACTTTCTAATCTCCTTGTGACCATGTCAGAGGTGGTAGTAATAGTAATGTGTATTCTAGCATTTGTACAAAAATACAAATTTGAAATAGTCAGCATATAATATTGCTAGAATTCTAATAAACGACTGAAACAGTTTCAACAGTTGCATTAAAAATGTTTTTTAATTTGCCAAATATAGATATTACCACAGAATTCGGAAGGCAAACCAATGAGTCCAAAAATATGTTTTATTGGGTTTCAGGTTTTTTAGTTGTTGACAATCCTGACCCATCAGTATATAACAAACTATAAATTTAAATGAAATACTATTAAGATATCTAAAATATCAGCCCTTGATTTTGGACACTCAGAATAAGCAATACGGCTTTTAGTTACTCTAACTAGCTGAACAAATAGGTTTATGTTGGAAAACCTGGCACACCTCCAGCTAAAATTAAGTTGTTGTTTTTTGTAGTGCATGCTGCTTCAAGTTACATTTTCCAAGCAGTTAGAATCAGCTGAAAAAATGCAGCAGTGAAACTCATCTGTACTTTACCTTGGAAAGAGAGTCCACACAATGGTCTCACCCCCAAAGTAAGCCCCAGTCAAGGCCTGCATCTTGGCAGTAATCTTAAATTATTATCACTGAACCATACTAGTTATCTCAATAGTGGCACTGGTTTGTCTAGCTCAGTGGTTTTCAAACTTTTTTTTCTGAGCCACGCTTTCAGAATAAAAATTTGCTCATGCCACACCAATATTTTTATTGACAAGAAATGGGAAACAAAAGGAAACAACTAGAAGTGTTAGATTTATAACACAGTACACAACTACTTTATAATATGATCATGGGACATCCAGAAAGTATAAAACAATGCAGCTATATAGGAACACCAATCATTCCCAAAATATAATACTGATTGTCCTTAAATCTTCCAGCCACAATTGCCACCCTCTCCTGCCACACCAGTGTGGCACATCACACTCTTTGAGAACCACTGGTCTAGCCAGAACATTTGAAAACAACCATCTGCTTTAAATAGAGGTTGATGACATCAAATTAAGTTGAATACAACGAAATCCTACACAAACTGGGGGGGGGGGGGGACACACGACACATAGCAAAGGATTTTTATGGAAAATCCATGTGTGTCATGATTGTGGATTAGTGATTTTGCTTTTTTTAAATTGAATTGTGGGTCACTGTTGGACAGTCTCTGTTGGACTTTTTGATAGCAAGAAAATACTTTTAAAATGTTGTCCATCAGGGAAATTTCCCCAAAAGCACTTTTAAACAACAACAAATATTCTAATGAGGCCTATAATCTCAATCTTTTTTAAAAACTGTAATCCAAGGCAACATATTTATTTCAGCAAACAAGATAATTGAAAAATGGGCAAAGAACAAAAATGCCAGTTGCATGTTATTCTGCAGAAGACTTAAAATCAGTATTTCATGTAAAAGCTCTTTGGATTAATGCACTAAATGTAGTTTTCAACTACAGGTTTCATTTAAGGAATAGCTTTTGTGCATTTAGAGGAAAAGAAGCATTTCAGAAGCATGTTTTCATCTAAAACACACATGCAAGTAAGTGCGGTAGCTACTTCAAACATGTGGAACCAAAGTGACTTATCTCTCTTATCCTTTCACTGATAAACTGGCTCCTTCAAACTGACAGTTTTACAGACATTTGCAAGGACATAAAAGAAAATGCAAATAGATCATCTGTCTCGCACCCTTCTAGTGAAAGCTTATTGTTTATTCAAGGTCCCCAAGGGTCTAAACAAATAATGTCTCTAGCAATAAACTGTCCTTAAAAGGAAGTGCTGCTCCCAAAATGCTTGCATGTCTTTGAATGTACATATGCAAAGAAAAGTGATACCTAATGTGCAGTTTAATGACAAGCCACAGCTACTAGAAAAAGCCGCCCCCGCCTCCCTTGTCTAACAAAGTCCAGCAAGGATCAGAAACAAAGGATTTCTTTTTTTAAAGGAGTATCTAGTTAAGTAGATTTCCTTGCTGAAAACTTTCTGGGCTAGTCTACGGGGAGTAAACAAAGAAAAATTTAAACTACTAAAGATAAATTATTATTTACTTTAAAAAAGAAATCCTTTTCTCTATACTGAGAACAGCACAACGTTATTTTGCTGCAAAAACCTACCAAGCAAGCAGGGCAACATTAAGGGAACACTATGGGGCACAATCATTACTCTTCAGCGTAACTCAGCAGCTGAATTGCCTAACCCAGGCTTCCTTAACCTCAGCCCTCCAGATGTTTTTGGCCGACAACTCCCATGATCCCTAGCTAGCAGGACCAGTGGTCAGGGTTGATGGGAATTGTAGTCTCAAAACATCTGGAGGACCGAGGTTGAGGAAGCCTGGCCTAACCCACTGTTGGCCAAACTTGGCCCTCCAGCTGTTTTGGGAATACAACTCCCATCATCCCTAGCTAACAGGACCAGTGGTCAGGAATGATGGGAAATGTAATCCCAAAACAGCTGCAGGGCCGAGTTTGACCACCACAGCCAAACTATCAGTTTGGAATGCCTTAAATGTTCAGTTTTACACAATCATTGCATGAAGCCCAGGCATCACCTCATGAGCTGGCATTTATGTTCTGGGGACACCATACCTTCCTTGCATATTTGTTACGGAAGAAACTGCAACTGTTCCCCCTAGGTGGCATTTTCACTGCCATTCAGAATGTGTATAAGTTAGCAATGTGTGGTAAAGCACCATGAAGACAGTTCTTAGTCCCTAGTGTTGCTGGGCAGCAATGCTGAGTTCCTTACCTTGACCCTGGAAAGGTGCTGCAAATAGACAATTCCAGGTAGATGGACCAAGTGGCAATCCAAAGTGGCTTATGTAACCCACCTGGTGTTCCTCATCTAAAACATCTGAGCATTATGGTTTCTGGTGTGGTGAGTGAAGGCCTTAGCAAATGAACCATAAATAAGAACTATAGCGCATTTATTTGCAATTTTGTTTTCCACAATTCATCTCCATTTCTCCTCACTTACCAGGAGAACCTCCCATTGCATCTGGAGCTTGGGCAGAATCCAAAGAAGAAACCACACTGACAGCATTTGTGGGTAAATTTATAGTGGATGTAGAGGAAGCCACTGACTTCTTTGGTGCCACGACAACACTCCTATGAGGGGGAGGAAAACATACAATTCATGAACCCTTAAATGTTTAAGAATATCTGAGTATATTGTTATGATATTCAGGTAACAAATTACGGTTTTTGCAAACGAAAAGCTTTCAGCCAGGTTTGAATGTTCATATATTACCAGTTTTACTTTTTGCACGGCTATTGCTACAGAAAGTTTGATAACATCCCACATTTTTATATTAACTGCTCCAAAAGAATAGTAAACAAAAATACTGTTTTAGAACATAGCAGTCACCACTGGAGGCACTGCTACTTCAAAAATTTAAACACTTCTGCTTAAAGTACATTAAGAGAAGTACAATAGGAGAATACACATAAGAAGACTAAATCTCTTCCTTAGAATCTTCAGTTCCTTTGTAACTCATTGCAGAAATGACCTAAGAAATCAATGGCCTGTTTGTATTAATGCGTCTCACATGATTACTCAAAACTGAATACAACTCCTGTTTCAGGCATCAGGGAAAAGAATATCTTTTGCATTACTAAGACATAATTATGACAAACCAGTTTCAATTAAACAGTAATGCTTTATTCCAAACACCTAAAAGGCCCAGTTAAATATACGCTAAAGACACTTTTAATTGCAAGTTAGCTCCATAAACATGCAAAACCTCAGCTAATGAGCTAAAGACTACAGCTGATATATTGTGCACTCCCAGAGCAGTGCTTCCTTTTAATTACCTGGTGTTAAATATAAGCCAAAAGTCTTCAACATTCAATTTATTTAATCACATCTTCTGTTGACAGTACTGTAAGTACAGGTTGAACGTACTCCCTTAATAGCATTAAAATTTATTCAGTTTCTAAATAAAGTGTGTTAAAACTAGCTCCAAGTTCACATATGATATATAAAAAACTTTTCAACACTTTATAAATGTAATTTTAAAAAGACAATTTTTCATTGTTCTCATTTTAAGTCCCAGTTATTATTATAATAACACTAAACCATATCCTTGATTAACTAACTGTTCTGAACACTATTCACTATAGACATGGCAGCGTGTGCCATATCATTATAAGGGTGACTGCTAATGTTAACTATACTCTAAAAGATGGAAGCAACAGCCACCTGAGCCCCAAGCCAAGAGAATGTGTTTAAAACCATGAATCCTTCTCACATATACGTAGAGTTGCACTGAACAACTGCACAACGTAAGGAAAATAATACCAATGTGTATGTGAACTCTGGACCTGATCCTAAATTCACAAATGAGTAGCACTGAATTAAATTAAATTACATGTGTGCATAAAGACTGGGGTCATAGCTAGTCAAATTCAGTATCCTGATACTCGGAATTTATGTCTGAATTAAAAACAGAAATGAGGTGTTTACAATAAGGATGATCAAATATGCACCAAAAATTAGAACCTTTTAAGAACACTTTAAGGTCCCAAATGCAGACAGACTTTGTATTTGTCGTCAACATCAGGTGGAAGACATCGCTCATTATCTGTTAGTCTGCCCCTTATATAGAGACCCAAGAGATCACTTTCTAAAACCTTTGTTCATGCAAGCAAGCAAGCACACCATGGCAGAAATGGTTTTGCCATTTTATTGTCATTCATATGGTGAATGACAATAAAAGCTTTGTAACACACCAAGTGGCTCTCTATGCACTGGCTGCAAAAAAAAAATCAGGAAAAATGAGTTAGATAAAATCACTATAAATTGTTGAAATCAAGCTGGATCTGAGTTTGTTCGTGTCTCTGGCAACTTCTCTCTTTTACATCATGGATGTTAGCAACCTGGATTTTAAAAAGGGGGATATTTATTAGAATTGGAGCTGTCAGAGATGCTGAAGGGAAATTGTTTTAATACTCAGGAACTTGGCAAAATTTTTGCAGCTTTTTTATTATGGGTGTATTGTTTGTGCTATTTTATGAATAGGATTGCTTAACAGAAGTTTGCCATGGCCTTTGGCTAGATCAATAAACTTATGAACTGAACTGAAATATATTTCTAGGTACAGTATATACATTTATTTTCTCTATCCATTTCAGTTTGGTTTTAGAGTATACAGTACAGAGACAGTGATGACGACAATTGTGAATAATCTGCGTCTAGGTATTCAAGAGAGTGTAACTGTTGATTCTCAAGGCCTTTCAGTCATTTGATTACTTCTACTATGATCTGAAGAAGTGTGCATGCACACGAAAGCTCATACCAGGAACAAACTCAGTTGGTCTCTAAGGTGCTACTAGAAAGAATTTTCGATTTTGTTTCTACTATGATGACATATATCTGAAAAGGATCTGACTCTGATCCTACCTTACAGGCAATCCCAGAGTTGATCATTTCTTCTGTTGACTGGGAACTATCTCAAATGATAGACTATCCTTTTAAATAGTTATATGGATGCACTGGGGGAGATTATTGAGAGATGTGGAATGAGAATGCCTGTTACTGGATCTGGGTTAGTTCAAGTTTTGAGCTGTGGAAAGAGAGTGCTGTGAGCTTGACAATGGCTAACAAAACTGGACTAGGGTAAGACAAAGGTCTTGATAGCTAGTGATGCACGCAATGATGGAGAAGTCACTCATTCCTAATGGAAACATTTTCCTTGAAAGCAGAAGTAAAGAATCTCGGTGTATTGATACCATAAAGCAGTCATAAACAGGTGTGATTTACCGATAACACTGAATATACCACTGGTCTCTTTCCTAAGTAGCATTCTTCAAAATATTTACATAAATAATCTATACCATATTTGTTTGTTCTATTTTTATTTTTATTTTTTTGTTTCAAAGTCGGTCACTTCTCCTGATATAGTTCAGGAAATTCTTTCAGGCTGCAATCCTAGAAATGCTTACCTGGGAGTAAGCCACATTCATCTCAAGGGGACTTACTTTTGAGTAGACTTTATAGGATTGCACTGTAATATTTTTGCATATTTATTTCATAACTTGTAAAAACTTACAATTTTTAAGAAAACTGACCCACCCATGTGATGCCTCTATGTGTTCATATATTTCAAAAGGCAATTTTTAATATATGTATACACACTGGTGTATGATGTCTCATATGCAACACAACTGAAACATCATCAAATACATCATAACCTGAAGATCAGAGTTGTGATAATCCAAATTATGCTTGAATGGGCAGATTGCCTAACTAAATATTGCCTACTTCACCTAATTCTGAAAATATTCACCCACCAAAAGTCTCATTGACTAAATGTTTATTTTCATTTTTTAAAAAGACTCCCAAAACTCTGTAATAAATTAATTCAATGGTTTCCAATTAGGAGTCTGGGGGCCCCTGAAGGTTCACAGAAAACACCCAGGGGGTCTGTGGCCCCATCCCTTGCCTTCCCCCAACTATTTTTTTTTACATTTTTGCATGGTAATATCACGAATTTTGTGATCTGTTTTAGCACTGTGCTATTTTTCAATATATTGGCCAAAATTGGTTTTGAAATCACACCACGATAACGATTTTGACCCAGCAATACGCAGCAATATATTGCTCCTTGCGTGAGGGAGAACAGGGCAACCAATTTGAAGTACCACACCGATATCACATGATGATCTCAGCTGACAACGCTGCTCGCCCCCACTTCAAGGCACTGTGGCATTACCTTCCCCTGGCACTGAGGCAGAGCACTTTTTTCAGTCAGCAGGAAAGCAGCAGCAGCAGCCACAGTGGATGTGTATCCTTGTTGACTGCCCCATCCCTATCCCCTCAAAACGTGCAGCGCAGCTGCTCCTTCCCTCATCCCCATGCCTCATCAGCACACACACCCCGCCCAGTCTCTGTGACTGCTCCTCCCCTCATATGCATGTTTGATCTCCAATTTCAGACATAGTGATATATCAGAATATTGTGATCTTTAGCTGTTATATCAACATGTTGAAAACCAGATATCGCTCAGCCCTTAGTACAGTGGTACCTCAGGTTACGTTACCTTCGGGTAACGTAACTTTCAGGTCGCGAACACGGCAAACCCAGATTCCTGGTTTTGCCACACGGGCATGCCCAGAAGCACTCTATCACACCGTGCACGTGCACAGAAGCGGCGCCTCAACTTGAAGACTTTTCAAGTTTACGTACGGACCCTGAATTAAGTTCATCTCTGGAGGGTCCACTGTATACCTAAAATCCTTTGCTTGTTAGGGGGCTACCTCACATTTTGTTCAAAAATATTGCTTTGTAGAGGGAGCTACCATTGAGTTAACAAAATTTTCAAATGTAGGGGGTCTGTGGCTTGGCTTTTGAAAAATAAGGAGTCCTCAATAATTAGCTAACTGAGAACCACTGAATTATTTCATTTATTACATGTATTATTAAATATATTAAATTCCCACAGTAAGGCAATGAGTGCTGCTGTTTTATTTAAAGGACAGCCTTGAAAAAACTGTTGGTGGTACAGAGTAGGAGCTTGAAGTGTACTCCTTTGAATATCACCTCATCCAACTAATGAATTATAAAGAGAAAACTTTAGTGTGAGCATCCAGTATCCCAAAGATCAGATGCAATCTTGTGAACCATATGCAGGGAATCTGAAGAAGCCCTGAGGGTGCAAAGTGAAACCTGGAGACTAAACTGTACAGTGGCAGGGGGACAGATGTATGGTCAGGAACTGGATCAGCATGGGGTAATATTTAAAGGGCCCCTGACTCTGACCTTTTCATTCCTTCTGAACAGCGCTTGCAGATGTTACAACTTTCTGCACCTGTCCCTTGTCCACAAGACCCGCCACAACACTCAGCAAATACAAGTATATGCTGAAACCCTCTGGAGAAAAAACCAGCAACATAAACTTGGGGGGGTCTTCCTGGACTGGACTGGTTGGAAAGAGGCTGGCCTGTATGAAGGTGAAAAGTCAGTCACAGAGCACTGAAAATTAGAGTTTGGGGGGGGGGAATAGGTGTGGAGAGGTAATAGGGGCTGGTTTTACTCTACTAGTTCAAAAACAGTCAGCCCAATCTTTGGCTGCACCTCTGTAGGAGTAAGCTTAATGCAGAAAGAAGGCAGCACACATTTGAAACTTGTTAAAAAGCCACATGCAACATGTAAAGGGTGAAGGATGGTGGTTAAAGTCACCCTCGTGCATTTTGTCAATTCTCCACTCCTAATCTGACATGGCAAAGGAATAAAAGAACAATGTCATAGTTCAGTTAGTTTCTAGCATTTGACAGAGACTAATGGTCTCGTGCCTTTGAGGGAGGAGCCTATAAGCCTTCACCAGATATATTTATTTATTAAGCTTAAAATTGAAACCTATAAAATCAGAGAGCATGTGTGCTTTTCAAAACTAGTTTTCACTGCACAGAGCAGTCAATGTTGCAGTTTTCTCTCATCTTTACTTCAAAAAAAAACATAAACAGTACTGACCTTATAAAATATGGGTTTTAGTCACAATTAAACAGAATCATAATATTCATCAGGACTATTAAACTAACTGCCAATGTCATTACAGTAACAACAAAAACAACAAAAACAACAACAAAAGTAGTTTTGTTCCTGAAAGGTTACAGAGGACAAAACACTGCAAATAGACTGCTAATTCAGTGTCTCTACTGGCTTAATGAAAGAGTCAGACCAGGCCTTGAACTTTTATCAAGATAAATCCCTGTCACCCACTAATCACCAGACTGGATCTTCACATAAGATAAAAGAGTAATTTTTGGCATGGGAATGAGCGCACACACCTTGTTGTTTGCAAAAACCCACAACCTGGCACTCTTTCAGCAAGGTTTCACTCACATAGCTGTTACTGTATACTCTCCAGCTATGCCTGGAAAGTTGATAATCCTTAAGATATGAGGAGAGTTTTGATTTCTGACACAACATTCCTGAGATAAATGCAGGATCAGAGAGATGCTTTGAAAGTCCCAGAGATGCTTTGCCGTAAAACTGCTACATGGGGGGGGGGGGACTTTTAACAAGGTGTCTTTTCCAACTCACCCACCTCTCCACCCCCCACAGAAAAAAATGAAAAACATGAACTCACTGGGCTTTGTGTTCTGCACCAGACAATACATTAAATATAAACCAGACACAATAAGTTATACAGAGCATCCTGAAGTCTGCTTGTCCAAAGTTTCCCACTGTAATGTTAGTATATTGGTGTGTCCCTGGAGATGAAAACCTCTTTTTGAATGTAGCTCCAGTTTCCTGAATACAAGGTCATAACCTATTCTATTCACCCTCACCCCAGAACTGCAACAGACCCTTAGATGTCATCTGAAAGAAAACATGTTTTCCCACCAAATTTACAGCATAAAGACTGGATGACTTTAAAACTGATAGCTGCAGGTTTTTTAGCTGTTCACATTTTTAAATAAGTATTCTGTACCCACAAATGTCTTGATTACCGGTATATGATGTTTTGGATTCAGGATCTTAAGAAGATCCATGTTACACTTAACAAGTGCATAGTGTATTAAAATAAATCTTAAGAGTAAAAGGTTTTAACTTGTGACCATAGAATGGAAAAAAATAAGAGCAAGACATCATTCATAAACATATTTTTGTGTCTACAGTCACTGACTTCATTCAGTCTTTGCTACATTAAACTGAGCACTTGCTGGCACAGCTAGATCAAGAGATGATTTGGCAAAGGGCTATGAATATAAAGAAGTATCATCAATACTGAGGACTGGACATTATGTAGGGGAGACACAGACAGCTGCAGCATAAGGCATGTGGTAGAAAACTGATTACACTGTATGGGATGGCTATACCATGATGCCATCTTGAACTAAGTGGAGGCTCGGGACCATAGAGGCTGATAAAAAGTAGCAGGCAAGGGGGGCAATTGGAGGTGGAGCCAGAGCCAGTAATAGGCAGACCAAATTAATTCTAGTTTCCCATTTTCCTCCCTGCTGAATTCTACAAAGCCAACAATAACACTAAGGAGAAGGAGGCTAGCAGCCAGTGCCATTGTTCTAGGATTTGGAAGTCTGTAGTTAAAGGAACCTGCTGAACTGGTCAAAGTAGAGAACTGCTTTAGCTGGCCAGTTAAGTACCCCCAACAGCATTTCCAAGAATGAGCCATGTTGCCATAGACACATAAGGAGGAGGGAGGCGGTGCACCTTGGATCCCACATAATCCTATGAAGGAGAACAATAGGCCTGGGGCAGGGGGCTGCTTCTGTGAGCTTTTGACTGGGCTGGAAGCTGGAGACACAGAGTGCCTTGACATTCTCTGCAGGCTGAATCCAAAGCTTATGGCTTTTAAGGGAAGGAGTCCCTAGAAATTAATGGGGAAGCAAGACCTGTTGGAGTGTTAATGTTATGAGCTCTGTGTTCAGTTGCATACATGTGCAAATAAAACCGTATGTCCTAAAGACACCCCAGTCTCCACTGACCTTCATTCCAAGGAAGCTAAATCCTAGGTGAACACTGGAACACCTAGGCTCTTGTCAACTGGAGTGCACACAACATTACTGTTTATTTGTAGTATCTTTTTTTATTTTACTTCGGTAAGCTGCCTTATGGCCGTAGGCAGAGTATATATCCCTTGAATAAAACTTGACACTTTGCAGTTACAATTTATTCCCCCCAAGTAACAGGAAAGTGCAAAATCGCTGTTAAGTTTCTGCTCTTGGCAGTGCTTCTCTGCTAACCACATCAAACTCTACTTTACACTACCAGTGTTCTAACCATCTGAGAAAAATGTGGAGATGAGCCATAAGCCTTATAATAAAGAATCAGTAGAGTTCTAGAACTTGCCTTCTTGTACTCCACATCACTGGCAGCCAAAAACCACTCTATCTACTGTGTGTTATCTTATCCCTTTAAAATACAAACCATATACATATTTAGTTGTAATTTTTAAATTCCATTGGACTGAGACTTTCCTTTTATTGGCTCCCTAAATTTATTTTGGTAAAAAATATATTTACCAAATATATTTGGTATAAAATAAAATAAAATCACTTGTCTGGAACAAAATAATAAAAAGCTCAGCCCTTCATATAATAAACTAGTATTTCCCACTCCAGTTTCCTAATTGTTGATTTGGCAATATCTTTTATACATCCAATGAAATGAAAGGAAATGACTTTCTTAAGCCCACTACTTTCAATGGGATCTACCCTGAGTACAATTTGGATGCAACCCTAAATAGGTAAATTTTCATTAGATTGTAACATGCAGGTTCAAAATCTCAAAATCAACAGTTGAGCTTTGCATTATTAAAATTATAGGATTGGTTCAGGATTGCAATTAAAGCATATTAAGTATAATGTTAAGTAAAATTGGATGCTAGAATGAAATCAGTCCCCTGAAAATATCTGACATATTGTTTTAGTTTAGAATTATCTGCATTTTATTTCAATTTTTTTTCTACAGAATTGTGTAAAATTATTTGCAGAGACTCTGAAGCAAACAGTCCCAAACAATGCTTATGCTGCTATCACGACACCAGATTATTAAAAATAAAATAAAAAATCTTATATTGTGCAGAGTTTTAAGTAAAATAGATTTTAAATGCAATATTTCTTACCTGTCAAAGGATCGAAACTGTACAGGCTGTTCGGCAGCACCTTCCCCAAGGACTCCAAGAAAAGCTGGTGGAAGAACTGCAGGGTCAACTGTGGCCCCATCTGCAGGAGCACTGACCAAACTTCTTAGGATATCTTTCACATTGACATTTTTCGCTGTTTGCACAGAGGATGCAGTTTTAGTGTCCATCTCAGTCTGCACTTCACTTCTGCTTTGAGATTTATTGACTTCTGAAGAAAGCGTACACAGTACTTCACTGATTGCATCTGGGCCTGCAATGACACTTTGTATTTCTGCTTCTGTAGCAGCTTCAGAATTGTGGTCTAATCCGGAATGTGCTTCCTCCTCAATACCTGAATCTCTTCTTTGCACAGACGCAACACTTTCCAACTCCTCGGCAGGTAGGGGAGCCACAGCGGGAGTAGCTGCAGGTGGGTTTTCTGCATCTTGAAAGATACACAGAAGGAAATTGTCACCAGAAGTTTACAATAAGGAGCCCGAAAACTTTTATTATTTAAAAGTACAGTATTAATTTTATTATTTAAAAGTACAGTATTTTGAATTATGGAGCTGGAGGAGACTCTTGAGAGTCCCATGGACTGCAAAAATATCAAACATATCCATCCTTAAAGAAATCAGCCCTGAGTGCTCACTGGAAGGGCAGATCCTGAAGTTGAGGCTCCAATACTTTGGCCACCTCATGAGAAGAGAAGACTCCCTAGAAAAGACCCCGATGTTGGGAAAGATGGGGGGCACAAGGAGAAGGGGACGACAGAGGATGAGATGGTTGGACAGTGTTCTCGAAGCGACTGGCATGAGTTTGGCCAAACTGCGGGAGGCAGTGGAGGATAGAGGTGCCTGGCGTGCTCTGGCCCATGGGGTCACGGAGAGTTGGACACGACTGAACAACAACAACAACAGTATTAATGAATATAAAATTCCAGCAATACATTTCTCAACAAACGTAAGTTTATAATGAAAAGAGGTTTCAAAAAAGGAGATACCACAGAGAGAAACAGTAGTTTACACTAGGGGTAGGCAACCTAAGGCCCGGGGGCCGGATGCGGCCCAAGCGCCTTCTCAATCCAGCCCACAGATGGTCCGGGAATCAGCATGTTTTTACATGAGTAGAATGTGTCCTTTTCTTTAAAAATGCATCTTTGGGTTATTTGTGAGGCATAGGAATTCATTCATTCCCCCCCCCCAAAAAAAATAGTCCGGCCCCCCACAAGGTCTGAGGGACGGTGGACAGGCACATGGCTAAATAAGGTTGCTGACCGCTGGTTTAAACCTTCATTCCAACCACATTTACTCAAAATCAAGGGGACGTCTGTTGTGCTAGTCATACCAATGAAGCAGGAGGTATCAGCATGTGTTGTGTGTCGGAGCCCTTAAGAGGAGCATTCACACACTCACTTGGGCACATGCAGGGCTGGAAGGGTATAGGTGGGCAGACATGCCAAAATAACAGAATAAAACACAGCAGAAAACACAATTCAGTAAAATATGTAAGCCTGCTGATATGGCATTTTAGCCATTTGCATTTGGAAGCACCTCCACACCTAGTCTTAAAAGCCTGAATTGTCACTAACCTGTTGTTGTAGGCTTGAGCGACTGAACAGACTGAGGCCGCCTACGTTCATCCTGAGGTTCCAATATGTCTCTATATTTCGATACCATGAGGACGGAGATGAAATATACTACTGCCAAAGCCAAGAATTGTGCCTGTTTGCTGTCCTCCTGTACAAGTAATGAATACAGCCTATCAAATTCCATTCTATTCCGAATATTATGCTATCACCTGCTACAAACTTATTTCTTTAAGTTATTTCTTTAAGTGAAGCACTAGAAGCAGTTACGATGTCATTGTAGATTATGTATAAATCATCATCATTTGACAGCAGTAAAACCTCTTAATTACTAACACTCAAAGCTTCATCTACATGGGCATATTAAGCAGAAGGATTCTGAGCTAGTAGCATAGAATGCTTACTTCAGCTCTCACTTTTGCATACATGGAATTTCTCGCATTAAGAAACTAGTACACAAGGGAGAAAAAAATCTACCCCAGTCTTCCCTATATTGTGCTAGATTTCTGCTTGCACTGAGATTTAAAAACAACTCAATGGACCAACCAAAACTGTAATCATCTGTTGAGTGCTTAAGTTCTTCTGCCACATTCTGCAGACCCTACTTCATAATGGAGATTATCTCACTGAGTTTACCCAACATGGTACCTTCAGATGTTGTTGGACTACAATGCCTATCATCCCTGATCACTGGCCATGCTGGCTGGATGCTGTAGTCCAGCAAATTCTAGAGGTCATCAAGTTGGGGAACGCTGGTCTAACATATAAAAAATATTGTAAGAAATAAAGATAGAAAAAAGCAAACTATATGTTTAAAATATTGTTAGACGCAGTTACTGAGAAACTCTATTCAACTAGAACTCTGTACATCCCTCAGAACAACATGTGTGACTTGGCTTTCCTCTGAGGAATAAATGTCATTCACCTTATGGCGAAGCCAGAACTGATCCCAGTTCATGCCAGTTATGCAGGAATTGGTTATATTTATAATCAAATCCCAGAACTCAATGCAGTATCTAACATAGACAACATATGATGCAGCTATCAATTTGTCCTCATTAATGAATGGATTCCACCCTGCAGCATATCCTGTTATGATCAAACCAAGTACTCCTTTTTTCTTTGCTTTTTTAATAACAAGGCTATGATCACCTTAATAAAAATAAGATTTGATTGACAGAGACAACTTTGTGACATTGTTTTAACCCTTGGTTGATAATCCAGGATGACCCATGAAACCTCATAATCTGAGCCTTTTATTATGATATTCAACTCAGCCCTTCATGAAATCCCTTAAAAAAAATTCATGATAATTTATTCCTATAACTAAGTGCACATCATATGCCCAGGTTGTTCAGTCTTCCACCTGGGAGACTGTTTAACAGATTCATCCTTCCTCAGCAAGACTATTCTATCCTTTTTTCCAGGTGATATTTTTTGGATCTCACCAGAAGGCTGATCCACACTCCCGTTTTTCCAAATGCTTCAACGATATAAAATGGTGCAGCACTACAAGCAAGAACCAGCATTTACCCCGGAAGCAAATTTTGAGTCAAGTAATTTAACAATCTAGAATTGGGAATGGAGCATGGACACAGATTACACATGCTGTCTGCAAGAATAAAAGCAATACACTGGAAAATTCACATTCCAGGAACTAGGGAAAGGACACAGTATATATGAAGTCGAAACCACCTGCAGGGACAGCACTTTATGGAAAACTTAAGCCTTTCATCCTGACCCCAAATTCTTGTTCTGCTATTCCCACAGAGTTTTATGGTTGTCTTAGACACTCCATTAGATTTTAACACCACAGGAAACTGCATAAGGACATTGGCTCAAAAAATCAGGCTGCCAAAATAAACCCAGTAAGTAGGAGAAAATTGCTAACTCACTATATCTCTGAATACCACTGCTCGCAGTCGGTTAATATCCATATCCTGTAGGAGTCTGTCAATATCCCTTATTGGAGAAATCCCTCCAGTCACAATATCAACTGGGCTCTGTTTAGAATAAAAGAGTTTGTGTATTATTTTGTTTTGAAAAGCACAAAGCTATCATTTCCACAACATTACAAAAACCACCGTTACCGAGGGTCCCTCCAGACTTCCTTTTATGTTGTGCAATCATGATTATTTGTGCTAACGAGGACAGTACTTGGGCTGGTTACATATAATCATGATTTCAATAGTTTGCGATTGCAAATGTTTCAAGGTGGACATGTTGCTTCGTTTCTAATTTGTTTGTGTCTCATAACTTCCTTCTGTTATCCTGTAACTTTTTATATCACAATTTTTTAGGGGGGGGGGTTGTTGTTTTGTACTATAGTGCAACACTGCCTCTCCAGATGGCAATAATGCAATAACACTGGGAAAGAATTGCAGAACACCTAATAAAAGTGGAATGATGTGCGGATGGTCCAGTATAAATCCACCACTAATGCAGCATTATGGCATCAATGACATGTTGCAGAAACGCCCACAAAAATCCCATCAGTCCGGAGGGGCCCCTAGGGACCGGCATTACACACAAATCAAGTACAATGACAGATACTCAAGATTGTACCAAGGAAAGAAAACTGGGTAAGGAATCTAGAAACATTTAGGACAGATCTTTTGTTCCCTCTTCACATCCCCTCTCCCAAGCAACTGCATTCGTAAGTTAAACAACTTATATATACAACTTAAAATAAATGCTCATGTTATTCAAATGCCCTGTTTTCCTCTGTAATGACTACAGTGCCATAAGAAAGCTCCAGAGACTTATCCATCAGGTCACAGAGATAACAGTATCAACATCTGCCTACGTTTAATGTCAGAAGATACTTGCCTTTGCTCCAGACCTTCCTGCTGCTATCAGGCTTTGTACTGTTTTCTGACACTTAACATTTTCTCCACTAGGCTTCATTAGTGCCTGTTGCTGCTGACATTCCAGGCAATTTCTGACTGCCACAGCACATACTGAAATGAAAGGATACATAGCAAGTCTAAAGTATAAACACTGCTGAATCTGCATGCCTACTGCTGCAGAAAGATGAGTTTCAATTTTTCCAGTACTAATATATAAACAAACCCTTTTGGGGGGGGGGGAAAGTTACAGCTCATAATGAGTACAGTTCTGTTTGCTTCTATTCAAGAATCCAACAAAGTTTAAGAAATATTACATTAAAAAATTCTGGCATTGCTTTATTACTTGTGAGGTGATGAAAAGTTTCACAAGGCTGTAATTTCACCTACATTGGGTTGGATCCAGACTTCCCCAGAGGTCAGGCATGGCCAAATTTGGCCCTCCAGATGTTTTTGCAATACAACTCCCATCATTCCTAGCTAACAGAACCAGTGGTCAGGGATGATGGGAATTGTAGTCCCAAAACATCTGGAGGGCCAAGTTTGGCCATGCCTGCCATAAGCAGAGATCAGGTCATAGGATAACTCTTGCTAGAAGAGGGCAAAAAGCAATATCCCATAATTTCTCCCCCACAAGCAGCTACCTGAAAAGCTGTGGAACATTGTGAGCAACAGCATGCAGACAGCAGAAGAAACGGGGGAAACCAGCAAAAATAATGTTTCCTGCATTTTTCCTCCAACAGGAGCATCTGGTGGAGCTCAGTCCCATTTACAAATTGAAGGAATCCTTCCATTCACAGAAGGGCAACTCTGGGTCCATCCAATTATATAATGATACTGCAAGGGTAACATGAGAGGTCTCTACTCTAAGCCAGTATCTCAAGAACTAGATTTCGGCATTTTTTCAATATCAGCTATACAATGAAAGTCAGGTTATTAGTTGCAAAATTAATCTAAGCCAGGTATATTAGTACAAAGGTTTAGGATCAAAGTTTATACATCCTTATTTCTTTTGTTGTTGCTGTTAGATTGCTCCATCCTTAAAGATATCAGCCTGAAATACATGCAAACTCTTAGGATGACTTAACTTCCACCTAATTTGTCCTTAGTCACAGGAAATGACCTGAAGGCAAACAATTGGGAAGTTCAACCAATCTTACTTATGCTGGTGACAGCTCAGTTGGTAGAGCATGACTTTAATCTCAGGGTTGTGAATTCGAATCCCATGTTGGGCAAAAGTTTCCTACATTGCAGGGGGTGGACTAGATGACACTCATGTTCCCTTCTTTTTGCCCAACATGGACTTGAACCCATGACCCTGAGCATAAGAGTCTCATGCTTTCCAACTGAGCTATCCCTTCAGTATAATTCTAGCCTTAAAAAATACCTCGTTGTTCTTAGGATGTTTTATATTATTTCATACTAAATCCGAGTCTACCTCAAGTAGCACACAGAATGAGTTCTCATAAAAAACCCTACTCAACAAAATGCATTTTGATGCTTAGCAGTTATCTGCTTACCAAGCCGAAGACACTGTCGTAAAATTCCACCAGATGACATATTTTTCTCCGACTCTATTTCTGTAAATCCAAGGGAGCTTGCAAATATTAACACATCCACAAGGCTAATTAATCTTTGCAGGAATGCTACAGAAGCTTCTATGGATAGTCCTTGAGTTGGCTCAATGTTTTCCAATTCATGCTGCATAGTGGAACATTAAAGAACAGCTTTTATTTCTATACATTAATTAGGCATCATCACTATTATTTGGTGTGTGTTGATACTGGAAGTGGCCTCTTGAATTTTCTCGTGTCACTTGACCAGGAATCTAACAAGGTGGGGATATGAGGAGTGGACAAATCCAATTAACACAAATTTGAAAACAACCACTTGTTTAGTCACTGACCTCCAGAGGATCAGGCAGAAGTATTTTAAAATGAAGAGTTCACCCTTTACCTCAAGTGACTAGCATGGAGGCCTGTCTTTGGGGGGGGGGGGGGCTAGTAATTTGAATGTGGAGACAAAGGTAAGAAATAGGAAAATAAACACAATGGTCAAAATTATGACATTGGGCATGCATGGTTTGTAATTTTGGTTTGAAAGGCAAGCACAAGGCAAGCACCATTACACCCAACAGACACGGGTTTTCTGTTTGGATGTAATGGTAAGCTATAGCTTGCCATGAAAGGGAGCCAGTGAGATTCACTCTGACCTGAACTGTAGTTTAGCATTACATGTGAGCTAAGCCAAATGCACCAGACTTTCTCTGAAAAGATAGGGTAGAAATATAGAGAGGATCTTTCCCAGCGATGGCAGAACTATGTAAGCTACTAGCTTAATCAGGGTTCCCAAACCGCTGGGACCTCCTAAGGAGGTCCACCAGGGTAATTTTGAGGTGCCCCAAACCATCTCCCCCCCTAAGGCATAGTCTCTGGTCAAAGCAAAAATGGTTGTAGCACTTTCACAAAAGGAGGGAAACATGGGGAGGGGAACAGGCCACCAATTACTGGCTGGTACTCCAGACCAAAATTCCTTCCTTGAACAGACATGAGCATCCAACAGCTGTGCAGATAGTAAGCAGCGCCAAAACACTAAGCAAAAGGGTGATGGGCAGCAGGGAAGGCATAGTAGCAAACTGGCAGGGTGGTGGTGGTACTGACCACTAAATAGGTTAGAAGGACCAGATGGAGATCTTCTTACTAAGCCATCTTGTCCAGTACCAAAGAGGAGTAGATTGCGGTCAACACCACGCAGCCAAGTTGCCCTGTGCCGCCCCACAGACCAGCTCCCCTTCCTCATTCTTAGCTCAGTCTCAACATGGTAGTTAGTGTACTATAATTCAAAGCACATGGTGAAGCATCCTCCCACAAGTCACCACTTCTACATTAGAAAGTGAATTTCTTACGGTAGCAGATGTAGCAGCAGAAAGCAAAGGTAATATGCCACCACAAGCCATAATCATATTATCCATCACTTGAGAGATGAGATGAATTGTGTTATGTACAAAGATGACATTATCACTGCTATTGACGAAGTCCATCACAGTCTTGGCAGAGTGGCTGATCAAAATGAAAAACACAGTATAAAAATGCAGGATGCATGCAATTTCAGTTGCACTTTTATGAAGTATTTATTTGTCATTATTTTTTAGTCATATACCAGCAGAAATCTATCCTATAGCCAGGAACTACACACCAGGATCCTAAACTGTCAATGCACCTTCTTCTTGACCTGAAAATGCCCTTTCCTTATGCTTCTAATCCTCTCCAGAACACAGACTGGCAACTGTGTCTAAGTGTGTGGTGAATAATTATTTATTATTATGAAGTCTGATTATCTACTGCAGCAAAGGACACTGTATAAATCATCAAAGAAGTTTCCCTTGAGATATAAACTAGATCTGAACTCAAGTCTCTTAAGAGGAAACTGGTATCTTACGAAGAACTCACAAGCTTCCCTTTTTAAGCAAAAAATGATTGTAAAGATATAAAACATTTTTTAAAAATCCTGTTTCAACAACTTAAACACATTAGCTTCCTCCCATGGCATTGGCCTCTATCATCGCTTCCTCACATCACCTATATTGTATATGCTAGTACAAAAACTCTACGCATTTTATATCTTACCAAACACTGGCTTATATTTAAATAATGGGACAACAGACAAGATGAGATTAGACAATTATGCTCCCAGAGTCTATAGTGCACAATTTCCCCCTTCCCAAATATTATAGATGGCACCATTTAAATAGCACTCTTCATACAGCATGGGACATATCCTGGGCTGACTCTGATCTTCTTTGTAGTAGCAGCTCAACCCAACATTCAATATTATTCTTAATTGATCAAGGAAGAAAACAATGGCAGCATAAGTGCTACTGTGTTTGCTAAACTGTGGAGGGGGGGAGTTGCATTAATCCTCCCCCCTTCCAAAAACACGCTCACACCCACATCCTAAGTAAAAGGATTCCTTTCTCCTTGCAAGACAGCTTGTGAAGTTGAAGTCCCTGCAGTTATGAAGGTTGCATAGAAGGCAAACGTCAACTAAGCCAAGCACCTGCAGCACTGAGATGGGATAATCTATACTTCAGAATGTGTAATATGCACATTTATTTAACTATAATAAATTAAAAGTCAGGTGATCAATCAACTATTATCTGCTCACAGCCCAAATGACTGGGGCATGCACATAAATAAGAGTTTACTGAGAATAATATTCTCTGCGGTTTTATTTTACAGTTTAACAATTCAAAATGTAAAAAAAAAAAAAAGATAAGGGACCCCTGACCATTAGGTCCAGTCGCAAACGACTCTGGGGTTGTGGCACTAATCTCGCTTTACTGGCCAAGGGAGCCGACGTTTGTCCGCAGACAAACCGGGTCATGTGGCCAGCATGACTAAGCCACTTCTGGCGAAACCAGAGCAGCACATGGAAATGCCATTTACCTTCCTGCCGGAGCGGTACATATTTATCTACTTGCACTTTGACGTGCTTTCGAACTGTTAGGTTGGCAGGAGCTGGGGCCGAACAATGGGACCTCACCCCATCGCGTGGATTCAAACCGCCAACAATCAGCAAGCCTTAGGATCAGTGGTTTAACCCACAGCACCACCCATAGCCTGTCCTATTTCTATAATTAGCAGAGATCATTATGCTGAGGAATCTAATGCCTAAGATTTCAGATAAAACATATTACCTTCTCCACATCTGTACATCTGTTTCTATTGAAAACAGTAGGTCTGTGAGTAAGCGTTGATGCATTTGTGACCATCGGAATTCAGGAATACGAAACATGGTAGACCTAGAATCCCTTCTCTGTCCATCAGAGACAGCTCCTGTGCCTTGGCCTGATGCATCTTGCTGTCTCGATGTCTACAGAAATAAAATATATGTAAACATTATGTTAAAAGTTCAAACTGAAATATTCCAGAAGACCTCAGAACTAAAGTTTGTATAGCGCTAAAATGTAAAATTATGTGTAACTAATTCTACAAAGTGGGAACTACATTTAATAAGTCAAAAATGGCAACTAGTTTATATCGAGTCTACACACTACAGAGCAACTGTACCACCATTTCTGCCAGCCAAGACAAGAATAAGCAGCAGCTGTTACACCTTACCACATAGGGTGAATATATTGCTGCTGACTGTGATCTCCCTCCTTTGAGGAAGTATGGTGTAGGATGATGGTTATCCATTGGAAGATGTCTCTGCAGGAGGGAAGCACTTAAGTCCATCACTATTTAAATATTAAATCAGTAAGCATCACTGGCCTGGATGCTAAAAGTATAATGAGAGAGTGATGCACATCTTAAGTCAATTTTGTTTAACTGATTAAAAATGATGTTATGTAGAGACTCTGACGTGATACCTTGTTCTCAGTATTTGTAGTCAATGATCAAATTTATTTTTACAGCTCTATAGGGTTAGACCAACTCCTTTTCAGCTAAGTATTGGTCATCATTATGAAGTACATACCTGAGAAGAGAACTTCGGTCTTTTTTTAAAAAAAAAAATGTTACGTAAATTTATCAAACACCTTAAAATCCTGCAATATACTTAACAGTTTTAGATGAAGTAACTGAGGTGCAGAACCTACCTCAGGGAGGGAATGAAGAGGTTGATTTACTTCCAGGCTGGCGCTGGACTTTAACTCTAATCTTTCAGTATCTGATGCCACACTGGAAACGTCAAGCTTTGCTATTTTCTTGTCTGAAACCACCACCGTTTCTGAAATATGTGGCTGCATATCATCTACCGTTGTTTTGGTTTGAAGGTTATCAGTATTGTCTTCATCTGCCTTCTCTGTAATATCTGCATTTGGTTGAGCTTTCGTATCGCTAATTTCAGAAGCACTGGTTTCTGGCAAAGCATCTGACTCTTGTCCTGTTTCCACAGATGCATGAGCAACTTTGGGTTCTAAAGCAACTGGAACTGGTTCTTCCAGTGTAGCAGTATTCTGCTGTATTGCTGGTGTTACCTGGCTTCCAGACAAGGTATGATCTTCACTGAGTTTAGGAGCACATTCCTCTGAGGTAAAAGGTAGACTGCTTTCCTCTTTTAAATCAACAAAATCTTCTTCCTCTTCCTCCTCCACTTCTGGTGTTAGTTTTTCTAATATTTCTGGGCTTTCAAGTGTGTCTCCTTCAACATTTTGTGAAGGGGATTGTGCAATGGCAGCTACTGTAGCTTCCTGATGATTTGCTTCAATGGTTTCAGAAGCAGCTTCTGAATCTTGCTTTATTGCTTCAACCTTTAGGGGAAGTTCTAAGCAAGGTGCTTTACTTAGATCAGGGGTACTCCAACCATTTTCTCCTTCTGTTTGCTTTTCTTTGTTCACTTCTGAGTTAGCTTGTTTTTCAAAATCATGTGGTCTACCTTCAGCGTTCAGAGTACTGTTTTCTATATTGTCATTTCCAACATCATTTGCAGAAGTACCAGCTTCTTTTATTTCCAGATGCTGATGCCTTCCTGTAACTTCAGCCTCCCTGCTGGTCCCCGAGATACTTCTAATTAGAGTTGATGGACCAGCACCAGAGTCTTCATCTCCTTTTTCTTGGTATTCCCTGAACATTTGAGAAAGGCTCTCTTTGTGTATTTCAAAAGTTACCTTTGAAAATAATGATTTCAATTCTGTAAATGTTTAAAACTTACGTTTCCTACAAATTCTGCTATGAAGTGCCCCCCCCATGGATAGGTCTACAACTTTGCAGAGTGATCTTAAATATATGTAATTATCACCGCATAATGCAAGATAACCGAGTGCCGACCCTTATAGTATTAATACAGATTGAATCATTAAATGTTATTGACTTTTTGATATGTTATTGACACAGACTTTAAATCTAGAACCCATTTCAATATTCAGGACAACCTTTACACATAAACACAGTCATTTAAATTGCATACAGTCATACCTTGGAAGTCGAACGGAATCCGTTCTGCAAGTCCATTCGACTTTCAAAGCGTTCGGAAACCAAAGCGTGGCTTCCGATTGGCTGCAGGAACACTCACTTCCGGGTTTGCAGCATTCAGGAACCAAAACGTTCAAGTACCAAGGCATTCAGGATCCAAGGTATGACTGTAGTTACAATCACATGGAATGGGAGAACTGGGCTGCCTTGCCATTATATCTCAGCAAACCCACACTGCCCACACACTAGAGATCACATAAGCAACAGGGAAACTGCTAGGTACTATTCTATACTGTGGAACCCTGTACAATCCCTGTACAATCAGCAGGCTCCTTACTATAGATGTGCTCTTAAACAATTGGTCTTAAACAATTGGCACTATCTAGGTGGCCAAAGGAAGCCTTGTAAATCAGTCCATAATAGTTAATAGCCTGCTGGAAGCTGGCAGAGAAATGCATTTCTGTGCTGGATACAGAGGAGAGGGCATCCTCTGGCATCCTATTTGGTTTCTTTATAGCAAAGGAGAGATGCGTAAGGTACAGAGGATTGTTCCGCCCCACTCACTCACCAACATACAGTTACATGGCAAACCAGGCAAGTGCCTACATTCAAGGAGGTTAAGAGACTTTAGATGATAATAACGACAGGCAACTCCCCATTTACGCAGGGGTTACATTCCGGGCCACCATGTGCAGCAGCGGATGTGCGTAAGCCCCCCCCCCGCCCCCCTTGCGGTGCCAAAAACAGCACACACGTCAGCAATCATGCGCAAATGGGGAGGTGCCTGTACATCAGGAATTGAACTCACTGAATTTCTCACAACAGAGGTATATACTGTAAGTGGATAGCTTATTAAAATAGAAGAATTAGATGCTTGTACTCAGAATATACTAAAGCACAAAGGTATTTTTCTTAAAATCAACCAAGCATACATGTATTTTTTATGAATTTGTTATTTTGTGCTATATATAACACTACAGTAACAATTCAGGTGACATGTTGGAGACATGATAATGTCAATGTAGTATGAATAATTTCCCCGAGAAAAATTTGAGTTATTCATATTGCATATTCAATCACCAACATCAGAGAAAATAGATGGGGTGAAAGTAAAGTAAAATCTCTTAGGTAGATACCCACACCCCTGATTGAACATAAGGCAAAGGCTGTTTGTTAAACGAAAGCAAATCAGTATTTTGCTTCTAGTTCCTATCATGCATTCATACTCTTCCATTTAGTTCACTCTATCTTTTCTATCTCAGCAATATATTTTTCATTCATTCCGACAAAGGTGTGATGAGTTGAAAGATTTATAGCTCAGGTTTTTAAGATTCATTTCCCAAAGAGATGCCCTAAGCCCTGCAGAGTTTTTCCATCAGCTAACTTAGTATCTACAGCATTAAATATTCCCTTAGGCAAACTAGTCTCAGGACAGTAAGCTTTGTCAAGGATATTCATGGACACCTTTTCATTCAGTAACACATTACATATTCTTTACTTGGTTCTTATAAGAAAGTGTGCCTGCCTAGTGTACAGAATAATAACAAGTAGCAGAAAAAATGCCAGAATATATTCTTTTTATAAAACCACAAATTCCATTGCAAAATATATTGCATGTAAGATTCCCCCCTTCAGAATGCACTATACTAACAAAAGGAGACAAAAGGAGACAAAGAGGACAATAGTCCATCACTAATTAGATTAAAATCTGGCTTTGAGATTTTATATCCATTTTTCAATTAAAAGCTCTCAAGACAGGATGTAGTTTACTAACTCATGATAAATTGGGGGGGGGGCAGGACCCAGATATTCTCAGATAGGCTGCCTTATACAAAGTCAGAACATTGGAATGTCTATCCTGACTTGTAGAGGTTCCACAAATCAACTTCTCTGACTTATTTCATTGCTTAGACTGTGAATCATCTTGTTATAATTTTGCCGGTCTATGTGCACACATGCAGCTTATAGTTTAAAAGTGAGTGCTGTCTATAAGGTTCTCCTAGACATTCTTGGAGCTTCTGTAATGTAATGAACACCTAATGGAGAAGACACAAAAGGCTGATAGGATCTCAAGGATCTGCTGGGAAAGCCTCACTTGTGATCTTGGGCAAGAATAATAAGGGCTGGAAAATGTGTGGAATGTTGGGCAGGGCAGAGCCCCTGGAAGTGATTCTTGAGAGCTCATATTCCCTGCCCTGCCATTTAAGATCCTTTAAGTGAAGTTGCCAGTTATTCTGCCCCTGAACCATAGCTTGTTTCTTAGAGTTTACACTGATTGGCTGCAGCTGAGGTTTCAAGCCAGAGTCTTTTCCAGCAATACTTTGAAGTTCCAGGGGAGTGAACGAAGGACCATTTGTATGCAGGGATGTCCCCGGCACAGCACAAGGTGGTGGAAGGGCTCTCGGGATGTTACACAGAGCCTCGGCCCTACCTGACCAGCAGCACCTCCTCTGGCAGTGGAGGGAGCAGTGAGGCTTCCAGCGGGGAGGGGCATGGGTCTCAGGGGATGGAAGGTCAAGGCTCTGAGGATGCCGGAGAGACCCTGCACTCCCCTAGCCCAAGGGGCAATAAAGGAGGCACACAATTTCCGTCACCCCAAAGGCGTCGAGGGGTGAAACGAAAGGATGGTAGGCGGGGTTTTCATATAACGAAACTCTTTTGTTGGGGTAAGAACCGGAAGGGGCCATTCCCGGATTCTGCCGGCACTTGATACAGACATGAACTTATTAGCTCTGCACTGCACATAGTATGCACAATAAAACTTTTAAAGGAAAACTTGGAGTTTTGCCTGCTTACTCATGAGCAACTAACCAAGGACCTTACAAAAGCTTATGCTTTACCATTGAGCTATATTAAAATAGGGTTCATATTATGTTTAGTAAAGAACCTACATCAAGAATGGGGAAACGTGGCCCAGTCCAGATGTTGTTAACTCCCACCATTCCTGACTACTGGCGATGCTGACTGAGGTTGTTGGGAGTTGTGATCCAGTAATATCTAGAGGGCTTACATAAGCCACTGGTGAAGTGCTCCACACACAGCTACTGAAAAGTTGACTTGAGTTGTCAGTACTCCAAGTTCAACTACCTTTAGTTTTCTCTATGAATTGCCACAGACACAAAGTTTCAGAGAGTCATGTTTTTCTTGTATTTGCCCTAACAAACTGGTATTGTGGCATAAGCTTTGACGGACCAGCTTTCACCACAAGTAGGTGCCACTACTTCAGTGGGTTCTAGTTCACAAAAAAACTTCCGTCTTAACAAATCTTTAACAAGTCTTTAAACTTGCAACAACAATCTGAAAGTTGTAATGTTAGCCAAGAGAGTTTCACATTTACCTGTATCTGGCCTTTTTATATCTCCCTCTAGATGTTTGCTACTGTGAAGCTGGTAATTCACAATTAATTACCAAATATTGCTTTAAATTAGCAAGCTAAAAGGCCATTCATTAATCTTCACCATCATTTGATGCCTAATCCATAGCCATTTGCAACATTTGGAAAGCTCCTCTATGCACTACTAGTTAAAGACAGTTGCAAGCTAATAAATACAACATTCCCTTCTGCCATTAATTTTAACTTAATTTGACATTCAACATTCACTAATTGCTAGACATGAAGATTAGAATGCACTGTACAAAAAGGTTATGGTGACATATTCTGTATTAGAACTACAGTGCACATTGATCAAAAAGTAGCTATTTATTAAGATTTCACATTTGTTATTCCCCATATCTTATGCTTATATCGCATATGTACAATGAGGTCAAGACTCAAGGAGAAAGGGAGGCTGGCTGTTCAGCCAAGCAACAGAACACTTTTTTTGTATGTAACAAGGTTTACTGGAAATTAGCTCCTGCGCTGCTAAACTCCATCAATAAGCTATTCATAATTCCAGCAAATGTTGCTATTTTTTATCCTAATGAGAGCTTTATTGACTTGTTTTTCCACCCTCCTAGGAGCAACGCTAACAGTTCAGGCCTGGAAACTCTCTACACCATTCAGAAAACAAATCAACTTTGACTGGAGGCACCAATACCTGCTGATATCAATCCCAGGGAAATGAATCCGTCCAAGAGGAACAGAGGTACTGTACACACAAAAGCCTTTGCACATTCTGGCACCTTCCCCAGCATAACAAATCATTTGGCCCCCATACTGGCAAGCTTCTTACAACACAGATCAAAAGACTGTATTAAGTCCAAGCCATTTACCTTAACTGTCAAAACACAAACGAAGTTACTTTTTTATATTGCATTAAAATGTTTTAATTGACAAGATTAGCTATTATGACTCATACCATATTTTGACGTATTTAAGGTGTGAATTACATTGTTGGTGGGTAATATTTTTTTCGTGTTATAAAGCAAATCATGGCCCTCAGAAGCAAAGGAGCCCATTTTAAGAAGACAGATAATTTCCCCACAGTCCTTCATATTTTCTTAGTTGCATGTATACAAGTTGTGTGTACTGGTGCACCTGCGACCCTGTCTTATGAACCATCGCCTTGTACTTAAACTTATCTATATGGGAAAATCAGAATCCAGTTAAATATTGTTAATCCATCATGCCAAATGTTCCTGTTACTATTATTATACTATATTGACTGCTTTGCATAGGTTACTGTTTAGAAATTAAACCCCATAGTTATAGCACAGTACTATAACTAATATTTAAAACTATGGTTTGAGGACACACAGCAACTTGGTTTCTACATCATAGTAAGCCAAACTCTGGCTTCCTGGAACTGTGGAAACTTGTGGTCTCCCATAGAGAAACTTTGCTCCTGCCCCTATGTTTTTCAGTGCCATGCCATGCTGAACTAAGCCAAGGTTTGATCATTACCGGTAGGCCTTGCAAAGCCTCACAGGGCATGCAGAGCACCATGAACAGGACTTCATCAGTGCTGGCAATCAGCTGACTTGTTAGTTATTGCAAAGTCCAGTGCACAGCACTCTGCAAGATCCTACAATCAGCTGATCATCAGGTCTGGTGAAGTCCCATGCATAGATCACCAGGGACTGCAAAGCCAGGCTCTGCAAGGTCTGATGGCGCACTAATTGTCAGGGCTTGCAAAGTCAGGTATATAGTGCTTTGTGCATGGTGCCTGCAAGCCTTTCAGCCCACCTATGTCTTTATCTGCCCCACACCTGCTTTATATATTATATTAGGTTTAAGTCTAGAGAGCAGGACTTGGCTAAAATGGTCTTGTGAGCCAAATGGAAAGGTCCAGTGGCTAGAGGTTCTGCACCACTGATCTACAGGAAAAAGATTCTATTGAAGCTTGAAAAGGAAGTAGAATAGATACATAAGGAAGATGAAAGGAAATGGGTGCTGGCTACTTAAAATACACAAGGTTGTGGTGCTTCAAGTAAGAAATACAAAAGAAAGGTTTTGCAATCCACCTTGAGCACTTCAGTGGGAAGACAGGGTGGAAATATATCTTTCGATATACATAAAAATATAAGGTTGTCATCACACCGTAGTTTGTGTGGCCATCAACAAGCAGTCACACCAACTCCAACATGACAACAGAATGGAAGGTAGGCAGGTGACTAAGCAAGCACTAAAGATGGCAGGGGGGTCAAGCAAGCTGTTTACCAGAGATGGGGAAATACTTCAGAGAGTCATTTTGCAAAATAGCTCTCTGAAGCACCTGCCCGCTCTTTTAAAAGGAGTTGGGGGTTGGGGGGAACTGTGAGGGGACAGCAGTGAAGGGAGTAGGAGAGGAGGTTTGGGTGAGCTATGGGTGAGCTAACAGGTGAGGGGGTGGGTCAAGGGTCAAGGAAGGAGGGGCAGGGCAGGTGTGGGGAAACAGGGTTTTTTAACAGGTTGGCAAATGGCTTAAATAGATGGGGAAGAAATAGCCATCATCAGTGAGACCATTAACAAAACCAGATTCTGGTCGAGACTGGTCTGTCCTGTTATCCTGGAACAAATCTGGTTTTAGCCCTTGAAGAGGAATGCTCAGACACAATCCTCTCAATCCTGAATCCAATTCCTCTGCTTTGTTTTTTGGTGCAAGCTGAGCAGCAGAAACATAGTGCCATCTTCCTTTAACATCGTGGCTCTGTTCAGAAAGACAGCAATTAATTGCCTTCTGGGGTATGCCTGATTTGCCGGCTACAACACTCAGGGTGGGGAGTAGGTATGAGGCCCCATCACACATTGTTGTACTTGAGCACAATGTCATTTCCCCATAGTAGTGAATGGCAGTTAAAGACAATTATAAGGGAGACAATAAAAAGGAAAGCTAAATATGTTGCCAGACTCTGGTGATCCTGTCATTAGCAATTAAGCCTGCTCCTATTGGTGGAGAGCATATCTTGGATTTGATTGCAAGCCAACATGTGAACAAATCCTAGAATAGCAGCATGTAATGTGTGAAACAGATACATTTTCTACTAAATGTGGGGCGAAGGCCAATTTTCCTCAGTGCTCTGATCCTATCCATCCAATATAATTTCATTTCACCATAAGAAAGAATTAATCTGGGCATAGGAGTCGTGTGTATAAATGCTATTTATCCTTTAAAGAATAATCTGCTCAGATAAATTCGTATGAGAAGATTGTCTCAAACTTTTTGTTCATAGATCAACTTCTACAAGCACAATGAATTTTGCTCCCACTACCTGAACTGGTCCAAAATCTGCTCTGCAGGATAGGGGAACCTCATAGCGGATTTGAGAAGGGCATGGATTAAAGAGAGGGAGGGGGACATTCTGCTGTGCTCACATGTGCAAGGATTAGTTGGATACAACCCGAGAAAAGAAGCTTCCATATCAAGTGGTTCCTTACATTGACAGTTTTCTTTAAGATCTCGATACTCATATTTTCCCTGCTGATTTGTGGGACTATGGTCTTTGTTTGAGTTAATGAAGTATTTTGTTTCCCTTATTTCAGCTCACTCATTTAACAGGCAGGATCCAGGCTTGTGCTCAGCTCATGCTGGAAAAAGAGAGGGCAGGCTCCTATGCCTTCTCAAAACTCCCGCCAGCTGTGGAACTGCAATCCCACAGATGTGTCAGGCACCTTCTTTGTATAGCTTTCATCATATGCTGGAAAGGCTAGTCTTCTGATGTAAAATGTTTTTAAAGGATTTTAATACAGCACAATCACATCTTATGGGCATTTAACTTGCACAATTTCAGTCATACATGGTTCAAGGCAGGCTGGCTGAAACTACACAAGTTAAATTCAAGTGAGGCAGAGAGCTATTTTTTGCACCAAGTCTGCTTGGGTTATCGAGCATGCAAAGAGCTATTAAGCTCTCCACCTTGCTTGCTGGCAACGCCCACTCAGTGAGCAGGCTTTGGGAGTACTTCTCCCCCCCCCACTTGGGTATACACAATTTTGTGTATACATGGAACCCTTGGAATGGAAACCCTATGTAAGATGTGATTGTACTGTACTGATATTTTATGTAGTTGTAAGACACCCTTACTCTAAAAAGTGAGTAAGGACCTATGTGAATAAACAAAAGATGAAACCAAGAACAAACCTTGGTTGCAACTCGTGATTTGTCTTGTGTGAGAGAAACCACAAGCCTGGAATTGGAAGTAATGGTTGTCAAATCATTGCTTAACCCCAGGTGGCACAATAACCAGACCAGGAGAAGAATATCAGTTCAGGAATCTGTATACTTTGTCATTTGTGCTAAGCCATGGTTTGCCTCACTATTATGTTTGAACTGGTCCATTCACACAGATCAACATTGGGGTAACACAGAACTGTGTCGTGTTATTTGTGTCCTATGTGCATTGACAATACAGTGTGCAGTTGGATAAAGAGATATTGGAGCAGCTGTTTAGGACTGCTGTGTTGTCCCCTATCTTCTATTATGTTTTTCCAATGTTTTTAAATTTTCTCTCAAAGTTTAATCCAGGAGTAGCTTTCAAGGATGTAAGTTCTGTTCTTAACATTTTAAAGACTGAAGACATATGGGAAGATTAGTCCTAATACCTCTATCCCTCTAGTTATACCACCAGGAGGGAGGAAATCCCAGTCCCCAGAAACATTGTGACCTTTGTAGTAAATCGAGGGATAAAGCTGCCCACTGCGTGATATAGCCACCTCTTTTCGCACTTTAAACTCTGTAATAATTCCCCATAAATCAAGTTTAGCTAACGAATCATTTTTGCTCACCTTCTCTTTTGAATTTCGTCTGCATCTGCAAGGCTGCGCAAGTCAAGCATGCTACTATACAATTCAGCCTAATTTAATGGGCGTAAGTTCTACAAAGTGATACTACCTGGCATCTTACTGAACATTGTGCCTATTCATAGTATTAAATAGTGAAACCCAAATTATTTTTTTGTTTTAATTTATGGCAATTTAAATCCCCTATTTGCTGTTTTGGAGGAGGATAATTTCCAAGAAATCTGTACATATATGGGGGAAAGTTAAATATCACACAAGCAGATTAAAGTATCATGAAGCAGTGTTTTAAATACACTGGTACATTATTCAAATTGCTATACAGCTGAAGTCTACAAATATAACCCAGTAGACACTTCATATGACCAGCCATAATAAAGTAGTTTTTAAAAAAATATATCAAAATTTTAAAAACCCTCAAATTTTAAAAAACAACATTTCCAATATATATATTTTAACTTGGTTGCTTCATAAATGTATAGATTATAGCAAAGTAAATATCACAACATAAATACACTGAAGTTGCCATTTTTACTTTTTGTTTTTAAATAGTAGTACCTCCATCCTTTATTATTAACCACCCACTAAAGGCTCCCCAAAATACATATTTATTATTAATATGGCAACTGCCCATTCTCTAAAGTTCCGTTAGAGAATTTAACACAGTTAACACAGCTACTGAAAAACTTAGGTTAAACCAAATTATCTCTTATAATAATAGTATCGAAGATGCAAGGGGGAAAGAAACAGTTTAAAATGAAACGAAATAAAAGGCTTCACAAAGGAATTTAGCTTTAAGAGGATTATGTGCACCTTTAAATCCTGAGAGCAAAAGAAAGCAATGTAGTGCAATTATGCCACAAAAGCCATCACTGCTTATAAAGCGTAGTGTAGCTGTTGGAGAAGAGGGCTACAGTGACAAACAGCTTCCCTGCTACAAAGGTGGCAGGAAATCTATCAAACTGGACAATAAAATTGCAATTGAGTTTCTTTGGCTTTTTATAGCAGCTGCATGTATCTTGATGTGTAGCTCTGCAAAACCTAACCAATTTTGCAACACTCGTTCTTTTACACGCTAGTTCTTTTATCAGGAAGCAGGGTTGTAAATTAGCGGTAGATGCAAAAATGAAATAAAGAGCATTAATCCCATTCATTAGCACTTTGCATCAGGATGTATTAAACAAACAAAAAAAATGGAAGAAAGCTACTCCTGCAACCAAGTATAAGAAAACATTGTCTCAATACAAGTACTTTGAAATGCTTTAATAATAAAAAATTGTACATCGGTTGTTCACATAGCTTATATCTTTGCAGATCTATCTGAATCCAATAAAAACCATCTGTAACCAATTTTAAATATTTTTAGGAAGGGGGGAAAATATCAATTTTCAAGACCCTTTGTCCTCAGAATATCAATAGAGACATTTAATTGAAAATCTTAATGCATCCAGGGAATACCTTGCAAGGATGAACTTGAGATCTGGGTGAATTAACTATCTCAATTCAGCAATCTTGTACACCCTATTTGTGTACTCATCACTCTTTAAGCCCAGTACCAGGTTCCATCTGGCTGATGGGTTCAAATACCTTCCAAACAACATATGCATGTACTAGCCCTTGAAACGCTAAGACAGAAAGGGGAAGCGGCAATTTAACTCAAGGCAGGGCAATGGAGTGCAAGAAAGGCAACAGTCAGTTAGGAAAATACAATTCAACTGAGTAGGATGCAAAGAAACGACAACGTGGCATAAACATGCTCTGCTCCTATTTCACTTTTCTAGTGGGGCAGAAAGTGATTCTTTTTAAATGTTCAAAAACAACAACCCCCCAAAAGCTAGAATTGTTGTTAAGATCCTCAAATTTAGAAGTTTCCAGCAGAATTGAGGAAGGGCTCATAAATTGATGAAAAGATTAAAAGTAGAGCCAGGGTACACTGAAGCTCGAACTACATGTGATGACAGCAAAACATTTTTTGGCCAGCGACAGATTTTAACCATCACATATATACAGAATGAAGGGAATCAAAAATTTTAAAAAGTGAAAGAGCCATGTGGTTGAGGACAGTTGAACTCTCTTCCTGTTCCTATGGCTTTACTTTCCTGCTGCTCTCCTCCCCCTACAAAAGGTGAAGCACTTTTCTTCTCATTTGGCTCATTTCCAATGTCAGTGCCTCGGAGGGAGGGGTGGCGGAGGAGAGGGGAGGGCAAAAGAATTTTGGATACCGACTGTTGGGGAAAGAGCTGTGAAGGGTGGTTGATCTTTCTTCACCTGCAACCTCGTTTTGCTCTTAAATTGGTTCCCCTTCTCCCTCTTTATTGGAGCAGGGCCAGCTTTAAGCAAATATACCTGAAACTGTCGTGTGTTGTTCAAGCTTCCAAGAAACAAGGGTATGAGGGAAAGCCACAAAAGGATGGAGGAAGGCAGTCATGAAAGAGCTAGTAAGGAAGAGATGGGGAGCAAAAGAAGAAGAAGAAATATGGGGAGCTGGTCATGAAACCAAAACATTTTTTTAGTAAGCAGAAAGCTTAGAATTATAGGAACTGGAAGCATGGAAAAATATCAGTGACAAATTGTAATCATCTACTGAAGCTTTTGAGAGCATGAAATACTATTGTTAGGGAAATATGCATGTTATGAAAATATTTTGATTACACCCAATCTGCAAAGATATGTTTTGCTTTCTGAAAGGCATTACTAGGTCTAGAAAATATGTATTATTCAAACCTGCAGTTTTTGCCCTGTTAAAGACCTACTTCCATTAATATAGCTGAAAAGACCATTTAAATTTTTTACCAACCCATATTTAAGCTATGTGCTCATACATCCCTCTCGCGTAAGGAAAGCTGTTTTATAGTCAATCTATTAACTGTTATTACAGTTTCTGTAATTCAGAGATTTCAATGTTTTGAATTCAAGCCTGAATTTCAGTTAAAAATAGCACATATGCTACAAATGCTAGTGTTTTATAAGACCTGATTATCAACTAGCAGTATCAATGTTATTTCGTTGTTTTCAATTAAAGCAGTTCTCTCGCTACTTAAAAAAAGTAATCACAACCTTTGAAAAATAAATCTGTTACTTTACTTATGCTGTCTTTAACTGTACCACACCTATGAATATAGCTGAAATAACCATTTTTATACCTGGATTGTGCGGTCTATGCACCAGACATCCTAAAATGCATGCATTGGTGTCTGAGGAGAAAAACGTACCTTTTTTCTCTCTTAAGTTGCACAAGTCCCCATTTGGAAGCTCACCCAGAACAGTATTAAAAATGTTTGGGGGTACCAAAAGGAAGGCACGGCAAAGGAAATACTGCAATAGCTATAACAACTTCATTCTAAGATCTTCATTTCAATTGAAGGAAAGCTACCACCGTTTAAAAAAAAAAAAAAAAAAAAAAAAAAACCTCGTTCCATTACAATATTGCTATAACTGCAAAAAATTATCCTCATACTAGGAAACTTGATTTGTTCCTTTATTCACAAAGCAACTTTTTCCCCTAGCTCCCTTTCCTCTCTTTGTTTGTCTGGAAGGCAGATTTTGTCCCTGTTTCTTCTTTAGACTTTAGCGATTTGTTTCACAACCACTTGGTGTTCGTAAAGGCCATCTTTTAGTCTTAGAAACAGACGAGGTGCGCCACCTTGTGTTTCAAACTCAAGTAATTCCACTGCACATACATTCCACAATAAAGCCTCATAAAACACATAGTTCTTTGAAATATTGTATTAAGCATCCTAGTACCAAGCTGTCACATTACAGTTGGCAAGAAGCATGCTTAAACTTATTATTTAAATAGTCTGACGAATTTAATTATTCTACCTATTCAGATACTTTGCTTCAGCCCTTTTTCTGGGCTCACCATGATCTGAGACTTCCTGGGGGAAAATACATAATTAATAATTTATTTATTTTTGCATAACTTACCTTTGAGTGTGTGATTGCTAGCGTATCTACCCAAACACGCCAGCCACCCCATTCATATTTGACTGCATGGTAAAGTAAAATCCGAAAAATGGCATACACCATTTCAGTGATCTTCTGTTCATCAGCATTTTTGGGATTGAAATAGCAAAGTGAAAGCATCCATTCCTGCCACACAGAGCACTGTAGTAAACTCCTGCAAAATTGTTGACATTGATAAATCGTAAGTAAGAAACATGCAAACACACTAGAACTCAAGACAGCTCAGGTTTTAAAGGCAAAAAAATAAATAAACCAGCATGTATTGAGCATAATTGGTAATTATCTATATTACCAAATTTATCTATATTTTAAAAGCGAGTTCAGGATTATTTGAAACCAATTCAAAAATTTGTTTAATGTTATTCAAACTGAAGAGAGTTTTATGAGGCGTGTTGTGTGTACACAAGCATCTACTTACCTCCTATTATCTCTGCTGCTGTTAAAAAGCTTTATCATATCTGAGAGGAAGACTCTGTGGACTTCCAGAGTTTCTGGACTCTGTGGAGAGTTACGCAGTAAGGTTGCAATAACCTTTAGGACCTCTGTAAAAAATATTTTTTTAAAAAAAAAAAAAAGAATCAAATAATCTGAAAACTAGATGCATCTTTCCTCATTCTAGTTTCTTCAAGTTACACAAGGACTATGAAGTTATATACTGGAAAAACTAAGCAGAAACTGCTAGATCTACTTCTGGGAAAGAAATGGAAGGCTGGAAGATGGGAGAAACTATGTTGAATATTTGGTCAAGAAGATCCAGATGTTCTCCGTGTTTTGTGGGAAATGAAAACAAAACTTGTTTCCTAGTATCACACACCTTGCAGAGTCAATTTAAACATAAGAACAAACTGTAGCACCCATACTTAGAAACTCAGAAACAGTATGTCTCTGATGATTGGATGCTGAACTCACACCACAAGGAAGAGTACTCAGTTGTTTCCTGTCCTGTTTGAGCTTACATACACACCGGGCCAACCCCTGTTATTAAATGGGACAAGCTGGGCAGTGATGTGAGCCTTTCAAAATAATTCTAAAGCAGCACAATGGGGGCTTTCTCCCCTTCTCTCCACTGTGCTTCTACAAAATTACCTCAGAGGGGTCAGAAGAACACCCAGAACAGGGCATGGCAGGAGGAGGGGGCAATCGTTCCACCTGGCATGCTGATATGCTTGTGCTAACTAAATAATAATAATAATAATTTATTTATACCCCCGCCCATCTGGCTGGGCTTCCCCAGCCACTCTCGGTGGCTTCCAACAAAATACTAAAATATAGTAATCCATCAAATATTAAAAGCTTCCCTAAACAGGGTTGCCTTCAGATGTCTTCTAAAAGTCTGGTTGTTGTTGTTCTCTTTGACATCTGGTGGGAGGGGATTCCACAGGGCGGGTGCCACTACCGAGAAGGCCCTCTGCCTGGTTCCCTGTAACTTGGCCTCTCGCAGTGATGGAACCGCCAGAAGCCCCTCGGCACTGGACCTCAGTGAGGTGTGGGGGTGGAGACGCTCATTCAGGTATACTGGACCGAGCCCATTTAGGGCTTTAAAGGTCAGTACCAACACTTTGAATTGTGCTCGGAAATGTATTGGGAGCCAATGTAGGTCTTTCAAGACTGGTGTTATGTGGTCTTGGCGGCCGCTCCCAGTCACCAGCCTAGCTGCCACATTCTCGATTAGTTGTAGTTTCCGGGTCACCTTCAAAGGTAGCCCCACATAGAGTGCATTGCAGTAGTCCAAGCGAGAGATAACCAGAGCATGCACCACTCTGGCAAGACAGTCCGCTGGCAGATAGGGTCTCAGCCTGCGTACCAGATGGAGCTGATAAACAGCTGCCCTGGACACAGAATTGACCTGTGCCTCCATGGACAGCTGCGAGTCCAAAATGACTCCCAGGCTGTGCACCTGGTCCTTCAGGGGTATTGTTACCCCATTCAGGACCAGGGAGTCCTCCACACCCACGCGCCTCCTGTCCCCCAAAAACAGTACTTCTGTCTTGTCAGGATTCAACCTCAGTCTGTTAGCAACCACCCATCCTCCAACTAAGGGTTGTTTGTGCTACAGGGAATTCATTCCTATGTTTTCAAGTATACTTTTCTGCCACACAATGGCACTAATTCAGAGACATGGAAGTGGGACTTTTATAGTTAGTGGTCTGGTCCTGTCCTGTTAGAAATTTCTGGGGAAATGATTCAAGAAACTTAACAATCAACAGTGCTTTGCCAAGAGATCCATTAGTGCTTCTACTTGAATTGCTGGGAAAGGTAGAGTTGGGGAAAGTTTTAAAAACTTTATTTATCATTAACATGTAAAATGCAAGGGGTTGGATGGTTATAAAACTTGAAAAATAGTTTATGGACTGTAAAATATTAATTGGACTTCCTTAAATTTATTTGCTTCTTCTCCTGCACATATGTTTATATGATTGCCTAGTTTTAGTTCCTTTGTTTTCTTCTCCCTAAAATTATTATTTTTTACATAGCGGGACTTAGGAAAGCTAAGAATATTTTTTCTGTCACCATTCCAAGATAGTTGCATTTATACAAGTAATCTTCTGAAAAAACCCACAAAGGATCTGGTCCAATTATTTGCAGAGATATATTCCTTTGGTAGAAATGCTATCCCAAGCTTAAGCCTTTTTTTAACATTTTGAACTAGTAAGAATAATCATAGTGTGTGTCAATTAACTATTTGCCCTATATCAGAAATACCATTTTGAAAATGAGATGCTGTTCTACTACTCAATGTTTATTTCTGTACACAGCCAACTATGCAAGAGGAATCTGGTGCTGTCACATGCACAGACTTTGTTACTCTGAATGTAGACTTTTCTGCATGGACAGAGTGGACTCGCAGCTAGATTCAGCCCCATCAACTGAGACACTGATATTCTTATCTAGCAGTGGTCAGCAGGGCAACCTAGGCAGGTTGGGAGCTGTGCCCCTAGCTTCCTGACACTGAGAGTGTCTGACACTAACCAAGAGGGGAAGGCATGGGGAGTTCAGTGTAGGAACGGGGTAAGAGTGTTGGATTGGCTGCACTGCCCCATTTAGAAGCCAGACATTGTTGTCATTTAGTCGTTTAGTCATGTCCCACTCTTCGTGACCCCATGGACCAGATTTAACCCCCTGCAATGTTAATTTATAATGTATTAATTAAATTACTATGTATTAATAAAATTAACATTACAGGGGTTGGACTAGATGACTCTTGGGAATCCCTTCCAACTCTGCAATTCTATGATTCTATTAAATAATACTACTAATAATGTTTTTGTTTAGGAAAAAAATCAGCCAAAAAAGTATAGCAACTTAATATTATAAGCCTGTTGCTGCAGATTAGCAAGAGTTGAGGGTGGTATTCAGCTAAGTTTTACTCAGAGTACACCCACTGAACTTAATGGACCTTAATTAAGTCCAGATTCAACTTAGTAGTCCCACTAGCAGAAGCCCCTGCCCACATCACTTGTACCCCAACTCCAAAATAGCTAGGGAGTATGCGAGAACCTTCAGAGCAGTGCATGGGCTGAGCAGAGGGCAAATCGTTCCATCAGGCAAACAGTCTGATGGAACACAGTCATGTTCATTCATTTCAACTGATCTATGCTGAGTAAGGCTTAGTTGAATGACTCCAACTCCCACCAGTTTCCACCAGCAAGGCTAACAGCCAGGAACACTGGGTGGTATAGACACACATATGGAAGAGCACAACTTCCCATCCATGCACTATACAGTGATGTCATACCAAACTGGATAATCAGATTTGTGGTAGAATCTGAATGGCTGTTAAAATGAAAACTTCCTATCGCTGCTGAACTTTGAAAAAACTTATCATGCCACACAGCCAACAATCCCCAAATGGTGAGCATTAGATTTCTAATTCTACCCAAACAAATAATTTAAAGAGAGACACAAGTTCCCAGACTAATCTCTAACCCCAATTTGTATAATTGGTGACTTCAAAGCTACTTTAGAACTGCTTTGGAGCTACTTAAAAGAACATAATGCTTACGAGGATTTTGTATTTTCACTGTTGAATCTGGGTCAGGATGCTGCTTATGTATCACTTGTGTACAAATCTGCTCAATAAGTATCTAGGGGAAAAGAAGGCATTATTATTAGGGGGAAATTAAAATATTTAAAAACACATTACTCTGATGGGTGCTATCGGCATCTTTTAGGTAATGATACCTCAAAGAGTTATTTCCATACATAAAATGTTCCAAACTGCTGCATATCTCTAGGAGGACTAAACACAGAAAAGAGTAGATTGAACTGAGAAGAAATGCTGCTTTTAGATGTATAGCATGCACTAAGAAACATTAGTTACTTTAGAAAATGAGTGTCTAAATAACTGCTGAAGTATGCCCACATCAAGTATCTGATGATAATATATATTAGTTTTCAATTACAATCCAATAATAGCCTCATTATAACAATACCAATTTATAATACAATTATTAATACCAATAAATACTGAATTATATAATTTAGGTGCCCCCCGTCTGCTAGAATTGATGCTTTGATATTTTCTTTATTTCTGCATTCCAAAATCTTATTAATTTCAATTACATTCCAGTCATAATAATAATCCCTTATACAACAACTGCAATATTAATAACTTCTATCTGTGTTGACACATTAAATGATTTATGAAACTATAAGCGAGGCATTTGAACTATATCCTTATTCTTCCTGTGTGTGGCAGTTATTCTGTCTGTAGTGTTTCTTCCTGTCCTTGTAAAATGTAATGTCTATCTTTTCCCTGTTGTTGCTGTTATCCATCGTGCCTTGGGCGAAGCTGATATCCCATTGTAATTTCAGAAATTTCTCCATTACTCCACCCCATGCCCACACCAAGTAACTGAGTAAGCTTAATATACCGGTAACTTATTCGTTGTATCAACAGAATGGACCAAAGTAACAGAGCTGCTTACTGAAGTTTTGCAGTCTCATTCTGTGATGTAAAAAATCTGTGGTGTCAAACATCTGTGATGCTAAACATCCTGTGATGTCAAACATCCCAAATTACTGTCACACATGTCAGAAGAGAATTCAGTGGTGGCAAGGCATCGCTTCTGGCACAGAAGCCCAAAAGTTCATTTTGCAATAATGTCTATACCATTAGGGGGGGAAAGGATTTTAATTCTAGTACCTCAAATAGCACATTATATGTGGTCATGGTTATTAAGCTTGTTTGAAGGGTGAGCCTCTCAGCCAGTAGAGAGAACAGTCCATGTCCAAGCATGATTTCAGCTTTTCTCCTAAAATTATACATAGAGGGGGGAGAAGTACATCTGTTAATTTCTGAAAAAGTAACTTGATCAAATTTGGGCCCAGTGTGGTTTTGAGACTGGAATTCCCCTCCCCAGAAATACCCCAATTTATTCTGCTGTTTTAGCTTATGTCTCCAGGGTTTTGGAGGCTATAATTTTAGTTCACTATGATAATCAAAAACAAAAAGCAGAAGCGGGAAAGGGAGAACCTTGAGTCTAGTATAATAAAGGTTTGAATCGCCTACAATTTCAGTTCACAAAATAATGAGTTAACAGATATTGATGTGCATAAGACATATTTGTTCCTTCTGAAAATTTGACAGCTACATTTAACAACAGCAAAAATATTTCCAATCCAGTGATAAAACAATTAAGTCTGTTGTTAACTCCCCCTACAGCAGTAACACCAAGTAATATATACAACCCAGACAAATAATATTTATGGACTTGTTTGCCTTTTGTGATTCAAGTTTGTGGGGAATCTACCAAATACTTACTTGGGTGCCAGATGCTTTAAGAAGTACCCCAACACTTTCAGAGCTTGTACCCGGATCCCTTCACTTTTTGAAGCAAGAAGTTTATAGACAACGCTAAAGAAGAGAGGGGGCAAATAATTCCATGAAATAAGTATGCCTAAAAGTCAATAAAGTGCTTAGGGTAATTTTAGCTCGATTTGTGCCAAAAAACAGGTAAACGTATACATTAATGTTTAAAATGACATGACATATATTAGTAGAAGATTGATTGGAAATGAATTTAAAAGATAGCATGTATTTTTTTTAAAAAAAAACTAGCTTTTTCCAAAACATCAGTTTATAAAAACAAAATAAAAAATAAAAAAAATCCTTCCAGTAGCACCTTAGAGACCAACTAAGTTTGTTTTTGGTATGAGCTTCCGTGTGTATGCACACTTCTTCAGATAATTTTCAGGTATCTGAAGAAGTGTGCATGCATACGAAAGCTCATACCAAGAACAAACTTAGTTGGTCTCTAAGGAAGGATTTTTTTATTTTTTATTTTGTTTTGACTATGGCAGACCAACACGGTTACCTACCTGTAATCAGTTTATAAAGAACACAACCTTTGGGTGAAACAGTGTATTTGCTATTCATTCCTTTCACATGCTGTCTCCCTCACTCAGTTTGCAGTGTAAGAAAACACAATTATTAGTACTTCTACATTCCAAGTGACAGACTAAAAAGCTCTCAGAGGCTTCAGTCTCATGTAAGAGAGAAACTTATGCTAACAGTAATATTTGACATGTGTCCCTTGCTAGTCATTTATGACAGCTTTCAGAAGACAGGGGGAAACAAATTCTGTCATCTGACATCCTTTTCTTTTTTACTCACACACTATGCTTGAAATTATTACCTAAAAAGAAGGTTAATTCTATACATATTAGAATCCTAGCAGGGCTGTCTTGTATGCAGTGTTGTAGATGTGTGTATTGCCCTTCTGTCTACATAGTTTGGTTTTTAGTTCCTCGGTTTCAACTCTTTAGTCAGATTTTTTTTAAAAAAAAGTCTTTGTTTTTATTTAAAAATCATTTCCTATCAAATGTAAAACAAACAAGTTATTTTACGACCTATGTAAAGACTAAAAGTGGCTGCCACCATTGTTTTTTTCACTACAACTACAAGTGACAAATCCCCAACCAGAAAAAATGCATATCCAATGTTTAGCAAAATACTACACGAAAGGAAACACTTTTTTTGAATTTCTGGCCATCACAAATTTGACAGGAAATTATCATTATTCTGTATGTTACTGCTGTGCAATACTACACACACTGCTTAACGTGATTGTGTGTTTTTTCCTCCAAGCCATAAGAGGAGCACACATGCACCAAGGGAACCATGTTTCATTGTGGAGCCTTCCAAATTTACATAGGGTGCCAGATATCTATTACAGTCATAATTTATATTGTGGCATTTACTATATTTAAAGAGTGAACATGGTAAGTATGAGCTAGATTAAAATTCGGTTTAAAACTATAATCTGAAGGTTGCAGGCTGCAGGCTGGAGAGACCTTGTATATCTGAATCCTTGCTGGCTGAGACTTTTCAACACCACTCTGTCTCTTGTAGACAACCTGCTGTTCCTGCTTTCCTGTGGGAAACACTAGCCCACCATGTCAAGCTTTCCAGCCTCTCATCCAATTCTTATGGGAAGCCTCCGTAACCAAGTGAAAAATGAATCTGCTCCTTCTGCCTGCAACAAGCCCAGATGGATTTCTGCTAATTTTCAAAGCCAATGGACCTGAGGTGCATCTCAATCAGTAGGTAGAGATATACTTTACTATAAAATTTCAAAGTCTATTCAATTGCTTTTTGTTTAGGAAGGACAAAGCTTTGTTCATTTATTTGGCTTTCTTTAACACAACAGGTCTTTATGCAGTGAGAAAGATTACTGACCCATAGTAGTTACAATCATATGACAAGAGGTAGGATGATAATGTTACCATTTTCAGACTACCTATGTGCACATGCATCAATCTGCATTACAGTGATACCTCGGGTTAAGAACTTAATTCGTTCTGGAGGTCCGTCTTAACCTGAAATTGTTCTTAACCTGAGGTACCACTTTAGCTAATGGGGCCTCCTGCTGCCACCGTGCGATTTCTGTTCTCATTCTGAAGCAAAGTTCTTCACCCGAGGTACTATTTCTGGGTTAGCGGAGTCTGTAACCTGAAGCGTCTGTAACCTGAGGTACCACTGTACTGAGTTTGCAGATAAAATAAGAACTAAAATGCAACCACAACAAAGTAACTACCTTCTCAGCTAAAATCAAGTGGCCTTCACAAGGAAGCTAGAAGCCAGAATAAGCAACACCTATACATTCCAGTACTCTGCAGGACTCATGGGTAGGCAAACTAAGACTTGGGGGCTGGATCCGGCCCAATCACCTTCTAAATCTGGCCCGTAGACGGTCCAGGAATCAGGTTTTTTTTTACGTGAGTAGAATGTGTCCTTTATTTTAAATGGATCTCTGGGTTATTTGTGGGGCATAGGAATTTGTTCTCCACCCAAAAAAAATATAGTCTGGCCCCCCACAAGGTCTGAGGGACAGTGGACTGGCCCCCTGTTGAAAAAGTTTGCTGACCCTTGCTTTAGGTGCTTTGATGGTTTACTTGATTAAAATGTGAAATTATCAATTACTGATCACACAAATGGGAGCAAAAAGAAGCTGGGGGTTTTTTTAGCCAAACTGATTTGCAGATGTGGTAAACTAGGTAAGTACTTTTGGAAAAGTTTTCCTCGCACCAATCATTCCACCGGAATTCTTCTTCTTTGAGAACAAGTTTTAAGTTAGCCAGATATTATAGATCATATTGATATGTCCTGCACAGGTGAGTGATTCAGCTCAAAACAGCTGTATACAATTCACAGTTTTATTATGACTTTGGTACTTCTTAGGCAGATGCCAAGAATATTTTTTCCTGTCCTAAGGAATGAATGTCATCTAGTGTGAGTGCTTTGCACTAAAGAGAGGAAGACTAGGCAGAAGTGATAAACCATTCATTTGCAGCCACTTTTACCAAAACCGATCCAGCCTTTGGAGAAGCAATTTAATAAGATGCAAGACTGTGAATGCTCTTATACAGTTTGCTATCAGACTGATCAACCAGACCTGCTGTGATAATGCTATTATTAATCTCAAATACAGCAGACAGGCAATTTTTGAGGAGCTCCGGATAACTAGACACAACAGCATACATGCTATATATCTCCTTACAGATGAACAAATCTTTGCAAAGTGACATTTTGTCTGGTACTTCCAAATGCACACAAGTAAAGGAACCCCCCCCCCCCCAATAATGCTTTGTGCCTGCGTAATAGTGTCAACAGCTCATTGGAAGATGGAAATATACTGAAAAGGAGAGCACAGAGTCCATTAATAAAATGGCCCATAAAGGTATCTTAATTCTCAGATTTTCTTTAAAAACAACAACTGACCTTTATTTCCAAACTACAAATATTTAAAAACTTTTTTGCACATGTTTAAGTATAAAGAACACTTAGCTAGCCATATAGCTACATATTAAGACTATAAAGAGAGCAGACTTCTTACCATACAATTACATCAAAGCTGTATACTTTTTTAAATAAAAAACACACATCAACAAATGGGAAAATAAGTGATTTCTCACAGCAAACTAGCTGCACACATACATTTACCCTATGCTAGCTAATAAAAAAGCATTGCCTTTTGCCACTTAAGTAAAAGCAAAGTAATACATAGGAGACCTCATATGATATTCATTATTCTGAGTGTTTTATTAGTTTCCAGCACATACCACATTACCATACAAATGATCACAACAGCCAGCACCACAAAAAAGTAGCCGTAAAGAGAAGGAGAAAGCAATTATGAACAAGATCAGGTGACTCTTGAGGCAGGAAAACTTGTAATGTGTAATATGATATAACCCAAGGTTAACCAATAGTTGTGACAAAACATATGAAATGAGAATGCTTTTTTTATACAGCAAATGAATTACTGCTCCCAAAACTGTTCTAACAGTAACTCTCTTATTTGACTCTATGTTTGCATTCTCTCCTGGCATCAACTCTGAATTAATTTTAAGTGAGAAAAGGTCCAACACTGTGGCCACCCATGGAGCCATAAACTAAATGGTGACATTTTCAAACCAAACTGGAATATGAACCTCCAACTAATATAAATAGCTGAATGCACAAGTAGGAGGTGGATAAAAAATCAATACACAGTGCTGGCTGAAGGCACACACAACTTTAATAAAACACATCAAATGAACAACACATTTTGGCATTTAATGAGTATGGACTCAAGTGTAGTAGCACAAATTTGAGTGGTGCTCAGCCAGTCTACTGAACAGAAAGTTAAGGAGGTGTGTGGATTAAGCAGAAGCAAGTAGCTCAAGAACCACTGCTTTATGCACATCCTTTCAGGCACAGACTGAACCATAGCTGTCAACTTTTCCCTTTTTTTAAGGGAAATTCCCTTATTCTGAATAGGATTCCTCGCAAGAAAAGGGAAAAGTTGACAGCTATGGACTGAACCTTTACCAGTTTAGGTACACAAAGCCCCAAAGCCCCATTTTCTAAACAGATGTCCCTACGATGACCAGCTGGCACACCCCACCAAGAGTAAAGTGTGCAAGAACCCTCTGCAGTCAAGAGATGCTTCACCCACAATAGGCAGCTTGAGCCCAAACTGCACATCATATTGGTCTTACTTTGAAGGCTTTCATGGGTGCCCCAGGCTCTGAGTTTTCATTTTTTTAAAAAAAACAAAACCCATGTTATGTAAACCAAGAACAGAGTTTTGTTACAGATAGTGGTTTATGTGGAATGAGAGAAAACCCACATTTGGATTACACGCTAAGTCAAAACATGGCTTAGCTCACAGCAGTGCAGCTGTAGCAGTCACAATTTTCTCTATGGCAGCCCACATGCTTGCATATTCACATGGCTTGGGAGAAGCCCAATATTAATAGCTCCCCTATCGTAAATTTGGAGTCATTACACATTTGTCTGTAATATGTTTACACAATGCAACCACAACATTAACTGAGATGAGGAAATCAGAGGAAGTTACTCTGTAATGGAGACTCCAACAGTATCCAAGTTCAAGTAGGAATTCCAGTGGCAAACAAAATGATATGAATACTCTTATTTATGGCTATTTTGACTGAAATGTAACTCTTACCGTAATCCATTCCTCTGATCAAAGGCTGGGATCATAGAGCTGGGGTGCTCTGACATAAGGGCAACAAGTAGCTGTAGGACATCCATTAAATTGTCGTCCTGTTAAATATAAATGGAGATCCACATTCATATAATCATTGAATTATCAGTGCAATCTTCCAAATGAGAGAATACAGAATTGTAATCCAAATCAACTTTGTTGAAGACAAAGAGACAGAACATACATAAATAATAAAAATATTGGATAAATACATGTGACCGGGGGCATGACTACCAAAAAAGCCCAGTAAGTTTGATCCAGACTTCACCTTTTTGCAAATTCTCTATAAAGCATATTGAACTACACCCCCTCCCATCATTTTCCACACTGCAAAGGAGGCTATTCCAGCCTTCTATGGGAGCTTTTAATCTGGATCCAGTTCATTGCCAGGACTGCTTAACAACTGGACAGCCCTAACAAGAACTCAGAACTCAGAATTCACAAAGCAGTACACTTACCCTGTGAGAAATGGGGCATTTTTATTTTTAAAAAATGCATGAACAGTAGCTATATAGTTTTATTTACCACACACCACACACAACACACACATGTCAGGATCTAAAAAAAAACCCATACAACTTGGTATCTTTCAACAAATAGGGAATGGAGAGTTGATGTCTAAGGGAAAAAATTACACAACTTCGGTACTTCAGCTTTTATAAATTCCACTGGTATCAATGAGTCAGCCATGAATAACTAAGAGCAAGGCTGTTCCTGCTGAGTTTAACCCTAGCTCTGAAACTCTTACCGGGTATGTGAAAAATGTCCCAGTGGATAATTGGAAAAACCAAATGCACAAACAATTTCAAGGCTGCAATCCTGAATTTGCAAGATAGGCTCTGTTTAAGGTTTCTTTCAGCGTGAAACTGTTTTTATATATAGCAACCACATTCGGATCCCATGGTTTATGTAGGATATTGAAAACAGCATTTAAATAAGAAATCAATGGTGTATAGAAAATGTAACTTGCAAGCTATTTGGCAAAAATAAATAAAAATAAATGGCACTTCCATTACAGAAATAATAATTTCTTATTACAATCCAGGAATAGGTTAAGAAATGGAAAAGCAATAAAACACACTCCTAGAGGTAAAATGACATTGGCTTTTTTTATGCAAAGTAGGCAACCATCAAAAATCCTTATTTACATATTGCAACTTTGAGTAAATAATGTATTCTCCAGATTTGTTTAATTTTTAGGTACTGCCCAGAAAGTCATTTATTGAATCACAAGGAGGCAGTTTTGTTTTCAAGTGCAATCTCCCAGCATAAATGCAGCTATAGGTGAAAACACAACAGAGGGGGGAAATCTATACTTCTCAAAGAAAAATTCAATTAATTCTTTATTCTACCCATTTCAAGCACCCTGAAAGAAATTAGTTTGGTTAGATTTATGTTCCTATTTCCCAACTCTTTGATGTTACATCTGGCATCAAGCACTTGCCTGGTGCTAAAATATGAAGATATAGATATCCCAATGGTAATGTTTATTTCCAGCTATGTTTACAAGCTTTGCTTACAAGTTGATTAGTGTGTTTATTTTAAAATCCACATTTAGAAAGAATTATTTTACTTAAAAAACAAGATAGGAGGAAAATTACTTGAACCACATAAAACAGCTTTTTATACGTGCAGCTTTGCCATCTGTTTTCTGCACCAACTCTCCCCAATATATCAGTTCAATGAACTGAATAGGAAACTATCAGAACTTATTACGTTAATGAACTTCAGTGCACCATTGAACAGGCTTCTTAAATCATCACTCACTATTTGTAGTTTCCACCAACAGTTGATTTTATGCTTCTTATTTAAAGCCATCTTGTGGCAAGAAGGGCTATTTTGCTCAAACAGTTGTTGGAAGCAAAACAGTTAAAATTAAGATTACCTCATGCATGGTGAGGAGATAGTTGAGGATGCCCTGTAGTTCATCTTCTTTCACTCCGTGATCCTTAAAATATAAAATAAAATAAGTGGCATAACACAAACAAATCATGCATATAAAGCATATTGAGCTACTTTATGGGAAGTGACACACAAATGGAATTAAATAAATAAAACCTACCAACGGAACACAAAGGGTACATTCTAGAGAAATGCCTGTGAAATCAATAGGATTTACAAACAGAGAACTTTTCCAGGTTTGCACCACAAGATATAAACCCTCCAAAACTGTTCCCACATATTCTCCATCGTTTTCATACATAGCCTGTATATTATTCTTTTAGATCTCAGTCCTTTAGCCACTTTGTCATGAATGAACCTATTAACTGTTAGGAGTTTCTGATAGCAGTTGTGGTCTAAGTTAAAATAATAATAATTTATAGCTATAATTAAGGATGTGGCACGACTATCACACAGGCCTGTACCTCCTAGAAATTAAGCAATTTATGCCAGTATCATTTGCCAACTAAATGTGCAGTCCTTTTCCACAAAAAAGCAACCTCTAGTTTTACCACCATTCACAGTAAGTGCTTTCCTATGTAATACCATGGCCCATGAGGCAAGATCTTCAAAATTATAGTTCACTAAGACTAAACCATTTTCTAGGCCTCAGCTCTAGTACAAGATCTGAAACCCAAATAGCCCCTTCTTCCTCCTCTCTCGGAAGAAGTCCATCCAGGTTGCCACCACCAGCAGCACAGAAGAGTTCTTTGCAAAATAATCAGCCTTCAGGGAAAGAACAGAATCAGCCTGACAGGAATTTTATTTAAATGTTTCTGTTCTAGTGTTTTGATTGAAAAGACCCAAGAAAGTTATCTATCTCAAAATTATTAAAACGAAAGACTCCTGCAGGCCCCTTGACACTTAGTTGCCATGACCAAAAAGACTCTGTAAACTTCGAGTGCCAGAAAGGGATGCAGCTGTACTAAGAGAAGGAGAGAAAAAGTTGCTGCAACTGACATTCTCTTCTTGGTCCCTTACCCACCTTCCCAGCTAGCCAGAGGTGTCAGGTCTCTTTCCTCCCTCTCTGGGATAAGCACTGCTTAAGCTTCAGCACAATGCAAGATACACTGCAGAGCCCAGCCCCAATTTGTAGACTGCTTACCTTCATTACTAACTGCTTAATGAACATCAGCAAAAAGGCTCTCAAGGAAAAAATTTCTTTCTGATTAGGTCGTGGTCCATCTTAATTTAAAAGAGATATGTTATATACTTCACAGCTTGGTATTAATTTTGCTATTAATATATTAACTCTGAACATTAACCCATTCTCCACCTCCACCACCCAAAAACAAAAACAAATTGAGAACACACACGAGAGATTTACAGGAAAACATCTGCTCACACTTCTCTGGATCCAACCCCCAGTTAATAAGCTTGTTCTGGATCTTCCATCTGCATCTGGCAAATACTTTCTGTACCTACTGTTGTGTTTTAACCTAGCTACCTCACTGAAAAGGACACCAGCATCAGCCTTTCCACTGAAGTGACAAGACCCTGTTACACTTTATTAGGACATCTTTTCCTTTATAAACACCTCCTTATCTCACAGACTGGAACAGGTCTCTAAGGATCCAGGAGAGGGTAAGGCCTCACTACACACTTAACAAATTCTGCCCCTACCAAGATCCACAACATTATTTTTTTAAAAAACCACTGTGTGATTGTTGTGGTACACAGTTGATGAGTAGCACTGAACTTTTCGCATACCTAAACCTTTTGGAATAATTCCACTGCGATCTTGAGGATTCACCACCCAGTAGTAGTACTTCAATGTGTGCATAGCCAGTAGAACTGTTCCTACTCGTCGAATTGCATTGTATATATTGGCTGTGCCAATGAATTCGGTAGATAAGTAAGTGTACAGGATCAACTGAACCTGTATCAGACAATTGAGAATAAAAATAGGTTATATAAGATGCCATACACATGGCAGTGTGAACTACAAGCAAGTAAAGGTTGGGTAATTCCAACTAGTAAGCCTACAATACTGCACTCAGTGATGCTTACTTTTTGGTAGACATGTACAGTAAGCTTGCAATGTATGCAGGGGTTATGTTCTTTCTTATTTAATAGTATTTGGTTTGAATTTTGTACCACTAGGTTAAACAGGTGACTAATAAATATACATAATAAATAAAAGGAAGCTAAGTAAATTCATGTGTAAAGGAAATATTCCCTTAGAACTAGGGTCTAAGTTGTCTACAAGACCTTAGATACTTTCATGCTATCTCCATGAATGGGAAATGTTTTACCTTGGCTGGAGTATGAATCCATATTGCAGGGTTAAGGAGAATATGATCACACAGCTGTTTCAGCAAGGGCACACCATTGTGCAAATTGCTCAGATACTTAGCAAAGGCAAGACAAAGTTCTAGAACAGCTCTGCTAATGTGTGCTTTGGAAGACTGCAGCAAGAGAAAGGGAATATGTTTAAAACATGAAACATATTTCATGCAGATTAAAAGAGAGAGAAAAGCAAGCAACAGGCTTCAATTACCTTTTCAAGACTGTATCCTATTACAAGGAAGCCCTTACAAGAAAGCATTTGTTCTTGCATAGCAATTGAGTTCTTCAGCAACTCCATGATGAAAGCCAACAAAATGGAACTGGAAGACACATTGTATTGAAATACTGATGTTTATAGTGTTTAATAGCAGATTAGTACATTAGACATGTAATAACAATCTATTTCCTCAATTCACATACTACTTTTGGAACATTGTTAAATTTATGCAGCCTATTAGTTTGTCTTCATATCCCCACAATCACCCAATGGTGATTGCTGGATTCAAAGAAATAGAAATAGAGTACATACATGAGAGATGTCCCATGTTTTATAAATGTTTTCTATTACAAAGCAAGGTAAATCTTGCTCTGCAATGGGGTATTATTTGTGTTAAATCCATTGGGACTTGCTTTGTAAACATGTAAGGAATTAACATGTAAGTTGTCTTGTAACAAATGGTCATAAGAAGGGATTGCTGTAACAGGATCATAATCTCTGGATTTCAGTTCACTATTCCCATGCAGTGATCAACAGCAAAGTCAGAAATAACCCTTCTGTAAGCAGAAGAGGTTTTCCACTCACTAAAGAACATTTTTGTATCATAGTCAATTTACTCTCGGTCTCATTAAGTCTCCTAAAGGACAACTGAAGAGTGCACAGGAAGTGAGAATTGCAAAAGCATACACTTCCAATTACCTCCTTGATTTGTTAATATCTGAAGTGAGGCTCAATGCTTGTAATGACCTTAGAAATCTTAAGTAACAGTAAAAAGCATAAAATCAGAAGCTTGAATTGACAGGCAAATGACAGTATAAATGGAAGGCTAAGGCAAGGGATTTGCGTAGCTGTCTTTTTGAGGAATTTTAAGAGTCACACTCCACATTCGTAACATTTTTTCCTTACACTGTTCTTTCTACAACAGTCAGAAATAGCAATACTTTTAGAAAGATACTGTATAAAACACACATATTACAATACAGGCACCTTTTATGGCTTTTACCACAGAACATCATCATTAGTCGTCTGAAAACACCTAGCCTTTCCTTTTGACAGTCCCATAGTGAAGTTGAAGTAGTCTAGATATACAAGACATCTTTCACTGATCAAGCACTGGGCCAGGAAGATAAACTCTCCTTGGTTAGAACCAGCAGCCCTGTAAAAAATATCCCCCCCCCACTTTGACAGGAAGGAATTCATCCTCAAGAAATAGATTTTCCATATCCCCACTACTCCATAAATTACATAGCTACTGAATGATGTACACATTTGTGTAGAAGACCTGGTGCCAGTAATCTTGACTTCAACTCAAGGTCTTCTCTGCACAAGAGATTTAAAATGATCTAACCTTGAAAATATAAATAATGTTCCCAATGCTGCAATATAATTGCATTATTTGGAGGTAATTTTTCCCCATAAGGGGAAACTTCCTCTCACAACATCTTCACCTTGGCTATATTTAGATGTGCATGTCCATCATTTAGTGTGCATTTTATCGTCAGCTTACTCTATCTAGAAAACATCTCTCCCAACTTAGACGGCAGAATAACAGTTAATAGGCTAACTGAAAGGTCAGGCATAAGAAATTGTTTACTACTGGAGAGTGCTAGTTTCTCTAGAATGCAATAGACATCGCAAAACAAACTGGCAATCTGAAGAGCAAATAAAAGGTCTTACCAAACAGTTGTGTCAGGTTCATCCAATGAATATTGCCTATAGTCCAGCTGTGCAAACAGAGGAAAAAGCACCTGCACTCCTCCAATTGAATGCATTGCACTTTGGATTGAATGGGTTATGACTGCTTTTACATCCTGTTAATACCAAGTTTGTACAAATTATAAATGGATATTGCATTTGTTTAACTACTTTGAAGCATTCAAAATGTGACTTGAATGCTTCAATAGGATCTCTAAAAATTAAATGGTTACCTTGTTGAAATGACATAGAGTGTGGGGGAACTTAAAGATGTGTGACAATAAACTTCAAAAGAAAAGCAGTTAAAACAACTTCAGGAATGGAAAATCTATCAGAAATACAAAGCACTGGGCCTGTTCAGCTTTGAGGAAGGCAGGGGAGAGAGCATTATTACTGCACTCTACAAAACATCTACATTTGGCGACTGAGCAGGCTGTAAATCTAAATAAATAAACAAAACAGATGGACCTGAGTGCTTTTAAGGACTCACAGTCAAACAGAACACAAAAGTATCCAAGGGAAAGAAAACAAAGGAAATCCACTTCTCCTTGAACTTGAAACCAATGCTAAAATACCTGCAGCATGAGGGCATGTGGTGAATGTACAAAGATGGAAGGGTTATCCTTGGGTGATGATTCTAGGCAGAGCTGTGCATCTGTAGCCCTTGGATTGTACGTAAAGGCAATACAATTAGAAAGTTTCCCATCATACAGTAACAGTTTGTGATGGTCAGCAAGGAAGAGGTCACTTTCTCCCTTGAATTTAAAAGTTCCCTAGAATAGAAACAAAAGGTAAAGTAGGCTAGAATCGAATTGGAAATAAAACTTCCACACATGAAATATTTCAAGACAGCTTAACCATGGAGATCTGAGGTGCATTTTTCTAAATAAAATTCATTAATTTGTGGTCCAAGGTCATTGTAGTTCTTTTAATTTTCTAGACATATGTTTTAAACAGTGTTTTCTTTTAAAGCATGAAAGTTTTTGCTTATCTTATTTTGTAGCAGAAAAGGAAGACTAGTACAGTATGTTTAGCCACAGTCACGAATAAAAACTTATTTCTGTTTTGTAGTTTAGCTTGATAGCTCTGCAGGTGGTTTGCGCAAATGCAAAACAAGACATTTGACAACCCACACAAAACTTTCACAGGAGAGTTTAAAACTTTTAAAGGAAAATGCATCACAAACTAAAGTGTCTGTATTAGCTCTTTGCTGAAACCAGAAACATCGGAATACAATAAGATTGTAATGAGACTATATTGAAACAATAAATACCTTGTATCCAAGACCAAGCTGATAAATAGCAAAAATCTGAGCAGCATTGAGAGCCTCACTGAAAAGATAGACAGCTGTCATCTGGCCGCAAAACACTCGATTGGCATCTGCTGTTTCTGAAGAACCCAGGAAACATTTATCAAATGTCTAGGAAAGAGAACAAAATATTAAGGAATAATATAAATGGGATCCATGATAGCATAGTTCTCTTTTGGAAGGTAAGAATATACCGGTACATCCAAGTTTCAATATGATGTATGGCTTTGATGCACACACATGAACAACAGACGCTGTGGCAGAGAAGGGATGTACCCACTCTCATCAACATCATGTAGGTTCTATGAGCTGTGCATGTGGAAACCCAACTGACACAGAAGTCAAGGGAAAAGTCCCCTGTGCCCATGTGCACATCCATGATGTAATTGATTTGGGTTATAAGATAGAGCCTGCAAAATCATGGTTAATTCTCCACCCCTCTTCACACTTGAATATTAAGTACAATGTGATGGGTAAGTTTGGTTCCGGCGTAGAGCATATGCTTTGTATATGACAGGTCCAAGTTTCAATCCCTGGCATTTTTATTTAAAATTATATCCAGTTAACAGGAAAGACCTCTGCCTAAGGTTTTAAAGAGCTGCTGCCATTTGTAACAGACTATACTGGGATGGACCAACCATCTGACTTTTTATCATTTTAGACACAAAATACACTGTAGCAATTCTTAAAATACCCAGGGCAATCTTTCATATTTCATATTTCCAGGCTGTAGGCATGAACTTTGTGTCACTCAACCACAGTTTTACCTCCAGATTAAGAAACAGCATATTTTTCCTACAACTTCAATACATATTTATGGGTGAATAAATATGGTAATCCACTTCAGTGACTGGGACCAGAAAAAAGGAAATGATGGAAGAGGTGTTTATTTAGGGGAGATAACTTAGGGCTCATATGCAAGATCATTGAAGGCAGATTAAAGCACTAGGCAGACTGATGTAGTCAGAACTGGAGATCTCAAGAACTGGCAGAATAGGGGTGGAGAACTGAATCTGGCCAGTGGGCACTATTGCTAACTTCCTCCACCTTTGGAGGGCTAAGGATGACATATGAGGGTCACCAACAGTACCAGCTCAGCCATTAGCTGGGGCAAGGCCACCTCTTCAGAAGGTGCCCCTATGGCCTTCCCTGCCATTTCCACTGGCATCAGTGCCAATTTTGGGCAAGATCTCGCCAATTTCCGTGCTGATGATGGTGCTGCTTCTCCACTGGCAGTGGCAGCAGTGGGGCAGAAATTAGCAGCAGCAGCAGGGCAGAGTGGTACTTCCTGTTTTGCCTCATACAGAAAAATGGGACACACCGCTCCTGGTGACCCAGCACATGTGATATCATGTGACTAATATATGCTCACGCGATTTAAAATAAAACTCTGAGGGCAAAGACACAGCCCTCAAAGTACTGATCATCTGATCGTTGGGTATTGCATTGGGCTTAGCAAGACCTGCTAATATTCCAAGTGTTGGCGCTTTGCCTATGCGAGGGATTTGTTTTTTTAATTCCCATTCTACCGCAAATTAAGCATCAAAAAGAAAGAATGGGACACCTTTGGGTGTAGCAAGTTACTTACGTCACTGGTATTGACAAACCATGTTATCTCTCCATAAGATGCAAGTTCCCCATTCACATAACATCTGAGTTCACTGTTCTTCCAACGGTTATAGATATGCACTATAGTAACCATGTACCACTACATAAGAAATTTAGAAGAGTTAAACTAAATTTAAAGAAGTTTTTTTTTTACCTGTTGAAAATTGTGCATTAGTTAGAACAATATATAGAGAATTGGCATCACACACACACTTCCCAAACAGGGGGGACAAAAGAAGACACAAAGTTTGCATGTGGTAATTTATATGTATGTGCCAATTCTAAAATAATTGCTGTAATTTAATTAGAAATACATCTCACCATAATTTAAAAGGCATCAGGTGACTTAGGCTGCTGTTCAGTCTGCAAAGCACTGGACAATATCACAGCCCCTAATCTCCCTTTTCTATGTTCCTTATCTTGAATCAGGTTTGGGTGGTACAGCCCTCAAACAGAAGACTGACCTCCCCTTACAGAGGACAGAATACTGTCCTCCATAAAGTAGGATATATGGCTATCCTCATTAGAATAAGCAGCAATATTGCCGCCAAAATGCTTAGAATATAATGACCATAAACCAAACCAACACATCCAAAACTGATTCATTTTCTGTGGGCATTACTCTTATACTCTTTCCCTGAATAGTTTCACCAGTGAATCTAGCTGTGCTGTGGTAACAGTTGGTATTTACAAGGAGGTAAACCCCTTCAAACTTAAGAGCTTGGCTAACTAGAAAACTTCATAATTAATCAACAGTGGGGTAAAGCTGCAAATTCCTTTCAACTTGAATATTCTGCATAAAAAGAACACAGCAAGGTTGCCATATGAAAAAGTAAAGCACACTGAAAAGGTAATAGAAAACCTGGACTCCAGATTATTAGTTTTAAACATCATTTTTATACCACATTTAGAGACCTTTTCTTTCCTTTAACTGTAAACTAAACTCATATGCCAGAATCTTCTCTTTTCTCTCCTCAAAGCCAAATTTCAGAACATCTAGATGACAACATAACACCACTAGAGCCAATGGCCATTAATTCCTGTAGAGCAGAGACTTAAACCTAATGTCTAATGGCATGCATTTAATGGGCATTTGCAGGACAACTCATTTGAACTCACCTTTTGTGGCTTGAAATCAAATTTCACACAGTGCTGGAAGCCTTTTCCTTTTGATTTAATTGAGGTCACAACCAAACAGCCTCCAACGAAATGAGCAGAATACCCGAGTCCTTTGCTTGTTCGAAAACTGACAACAATTTTACTTGTCAACAATTGGTTAAATTCACCATTATTCACAGGTAGTTGGTGAGAAGACCATCTTTAACCGTAGGCATAGCTGAAACAAATTTTAGAAGACGTAATAGTGCATACATACCATATAAGTAAGGCTTATCCTTTGCCTACATTGAATTGATTTACAGGATTACATTCGTACCACGGATCGGACAAGTAAATCCATTCTGTAGGGGCCCATTGTCGGCGATAGGAGGTAAGGCAATAGCCCGTAGAGAGGGGGAAAGAAACGGTTTAGATAAAGGCAGGAGGTACTTCAGAGCAAGTCCATTTGATTTGTAGAATCAGAAAGCATGGCAAATGAAAAGTGTATACAAATTTAGAGGTTACGTATTGATACCAAAGTTGCCTCTGCACATTTAAATCATAGTGAGACAAAAAATATCATGGGCTCTTCCACATGAAAAAAAAATTCTTAAAATAGTCACAATTATTACATATGATACCCATCCTAGAACTAGAAGTCCCCTTTTGTCCCAAGTGATGGCAACACTTGCTGCAAATAGAAGTGCTTTTTTATTTTAGCCTGAAAGATAGCTCAGACAAGAAGGTATTGCCTTTATTAAGGGGAAAGCTGCAAGGACAAATCTTCAAATCAAAAACTAATTTTCTGAAAGATTTCTGTAACTCTGTGGCTTAAAGATGCTGACAACATTATCGATACAAATGAATACAAACATCGAAGAACCTGAATGTCAGCAGACTTCGCATTACGTTGCTAAACTCTGTCGCTATTCCTGCCCAAACACAATGCCATAAATCTTCTAGAGAGGATATATCAGTAACCCACTCACATGTCTGAGGAAAACATTCCTTGAAGTACATGAGGGCAAAACATTTTAACCTGAACATTATTCCTTAATACATTTCATCCTTAGTAAGATCAGTTTTTAAGTTTATTTATACACCTATCAAACATTAGAAAATATCTGTATGTTGCAGTTCAATTACATTACAATGCTTTTATACTATTATTCCTTTATTTCAATGTGATACACTAAGTTCCCCAAGTCAGTCCATAAGGATAAAAATAACCATTGTACAATTTTTATTTTTCTTTTTAATAAGTTTTTTTGTTATGATTTAAAAGCCATAAAGTAATTAACGGGAGCAGCACAAACATACCATCCTTCTGGAATTCATTAACATTTGACCTCCAGACTAACCATATTCCAGGCCTTTTGAAAGGCACTGAAGATCTACCTGTATCAAATCTTGGCAGGAGCGAAGAACCACTATAGCAACTTGGGCAAACTATCTACAGAACACACTTACTCTAATAAGTGTAAGATGCACCTAGTGCAAAGGCGTGCTCTTTTAATAACACTGGAGTTAAATGGCAGCTTCCCTAGGAATTTGGCCAGGAAAATATTGCTCATCAAAGCAGAGTTATCTTGGGCAAGTTATCAAGAAGCACAAGAAACAGCAAAGGCAACACACACACACCACACACACAACACACACACCAGTACAGTACAGCACAGTACAATAATCTCATTCTGAAAATATTTAAAAAGCTACAACAATGGTTGCAATATTCCCAACAAAGTGTTTTTCAAAGCATTGCTTACTGAGACTAGGGCTTGAAATGAGGTTCATTTAATTAGGCAAACCACCCATGAGGTTCTTATAAGCCATTATATTTAAAACAGTTCAATACAATAAACTGAATTTTCATCAGTTAATGGACAGCAGCCCTTATAGTAGTATGGATTAGCAAACCACCATCATAGAGAAACAAATACTTGAGCAATAAAATGTTTATCAAGAAATTTTAAAATTTAACATTCATGTACATGTGTGTATGTTCAGTTTCTAAAACCTGGTAGTGGAAGGAGGGCAGATTGAAAGAGAAAAGATGTTGTGTTATTTTTACTGCCTTGTATTTGAGCGTGCTTAGAATTAAATGAGCCTAATGAAAGCATGTAGGAAAAACAAGCCAAACACATAATTAAAGCAAAAAGAATAGGAAACATAGGGGAAATAACTACTTACTGCAGCACTTTTTCCGGAAAGTTGAAGAAGGCATCAGGACCATACTTCTGAGGCATGTGCTTTAACACAGACAACAGCTTTCCAGCATGTGGTGCTATTTAAAGAACGATTTCTCATGTATTTAGTATTTGAATATAAAATTCAGCAAAATGATTGAACATTAAATATGGAACTTTAAACAACACTTCTGCTGATTTGCACATTACAATAATGCTATCATACATCAATTCTCTCATAAATCCTATTTGCCGTGGATGTCTAGAACATCATTCTGGGTGGATGGTATTGGTTGCCAGTTGAGTTCTTACAATGTAGATATGGGACTTATGCCCATCCCTCTGCCATCCAGCGCCAAGGTAGTGAACCATCACATGATAGGGCACCATACCATGGCATATGGAATGTTGCCTAAATAGTGTGTCTGTTAAGGGTATGGGCCCTTAAGAGCTGTCATTTCCAGGGATTTTGACGCTTGAGTGAACATGTTAAACTGCATATTCAATTATTAACAACAACAACAAAAAAAAAAATTCCAAACAAGTACAGGTCACACAACCACATGCTGGCCTGGTTACAGCCTTCCATCTAGGTTCAAATCTTTTCATTAACCTCATGTATGAAATCAATGCATGAAGTCAATGAAATCAGTTCAGTAAAATATACATTGTTCTCCTCCTTTTTGGCTAATGCAGAGTGTTCTACTTACCCATTTCCCTTTGTCTCCCTGAAGTTTGCTGAAGTACAGCTTTAACTCCCGAACTGTCACACTGTAGCTTGCTAATACTCCCAGCATATCAACTAGGAGATCTAAGAAAAGCAATTATTAGATTTAGATTAATGCCCAACATTTAATTTTACCAGCAAAAAAAAGTTATAAAAAGGATTCTATGTCACTTAAAGACACTACCACAGTTACTTTCAGTTTTAGGCTGATTGGAAATTCATACCTGCAATCATATTGTCAGCTTTATCAATCCTCTGGAGCACGTGCTCAACAGACCCACTTCTGTGCAAATTTGGAGATTCGTATACTTTTCTTCAAGATGGCTGTAAACATGCTCATACCTCAGCCTGGCAAGTGACATCACATTTATCCAGCAAGTCCACCATGCAAGTAATACTCTCTCCATCTTGTATAATAAAGTTCATTTCCAGATCAAAGTGACCTCCTACAAGCTTCAATTTTGAAAAAAATCGACATTAGTGATTTTCTCTATCTCCAGAATTATGTTTAAATGATTTACAACATACAATAGCAGCATTCCTTCCTTGGGATACACAGTAATGATATGAGCAGACGCTACTAGGAAACTTTAGATTGCACAACTGAAATAAGTGCAGGTCGAATTAGAAATATGCTACTGGGTGGAATCCAGAAGCTATACGCACACAATGGGGTGGGTGGAAGCTAGCCACCCCTCGTCCCTATGGCAGCATTCCCCAGTTCCTCAGAATGCTCCACTGAGGGTAGGGGCTCTGCTACATGAGGTGAGCACCCCCCACAAAAAACCTGAGCATGGGCACCTTCCATGAGTGAAGCTCCTGCTTGAAGAAGTTGCTTCTGCTCAGTTTCCAGGGATCTCCCCTATTACATGCACTTAGTTTTGAATCCAACTCATTGAGTCCAATGGGTCTTACACTCACATGTGTTTCCATCGTTTTACATTAACAATCTAGCAACAGGCATCATTGTATATGATCAATGTATATAGGAAGCCAATGTCGGAGATCCCAAATACTCTTTTGAGGGTGAGAGAGTGAAACAACCAAACCTAACTGGCATCAGATAATAGGACTATCATTTGTGGTAGACCTGGCTCTGTTAAACTTATATTCTGGATATATTCATCAATTTGTTTTCTATGGGTAGAATGCTGTCCATCTGCCTACACAGATGCCTAGTGCACCTGTAATGTCTTTTCTCTCACCACTGAAAACAGGTTAAAACACTGCACTATTCCTTCAGAGTTGGACTATAATAATGATCGACTTTATGTGCATTGGCATTAACAGATTACTTTTTAAATGTTTAGGAATTCAGAATAGTACACATTTTGTATGAAATGAGGCCTTAGAAAGATCACAAGTTCTGGTTTTGTTGCTGTCTATTGTTGTTGAGCTGACATGCTACTCCACACTTAAGTTCCATTGAATTGGATAGGAAAGTGATCATCACACTTATTTTGAGGGGACTAACGTGACTAAGGCTGCAATCCTATGCACACTTATCTGAGTGGGACTCTACTGACAAGTAAACATACAACAATCCTATACACAATGCTCTTCTCCTGCTCTCACTGCCCCATTGTACTGACTCTGGTCCGTACAATGCTGTCCCATGTATCTATACTCCTGGCTTGCTTAGCTATGTTCTTTTACATAGCACTTGTGGTTTCTTCAACAGATCATCATGAGTAGTGCCTCATATACCCAGCCTGCAATGTCACCTGCCAGCTCGTCTGATGACAGGGTTTATCACACAAGAGCTGTATTTAATTCAGTGAATGACAACCCCTTGGGTATATGAGGGTTAGCAGCAGAGATCTATTACTAAACAGAAACTAATCAGATAGGATTTTTTCATTAAAAATATATTCATTCAGATATAAGATTGCCAAAACAGTCACTCTTCCTGGCTTTTCCCTGAATCCCAGCAGCTCCACTCATTACTCAAGATCTGAAGTGTTAGAGATATACATGTTGGGAAGCACATTTTTCAGCATTCTTAACATAAATCAGCAACGATGTCATGCACCTCAGATTAGAAAGCTATAGTAAGTGTATCTGAGATTCCTAAACAGAATACACGTATAAGGAAATGAATAAATAAATAAATAAATAAAATAGCACTTTAAATATTTCTCCTCTTTCACTCTTATTTCATTAATGAAATGAGGAAGAATGGCACAGGTAACAACTTATAGCAGGTGATAACTTTCTTCCGCCGCCATTAGCAGCAGTGGTGAATGTCAAACAAGTGAATGGAATTGGAATGTAGCCAGCTAGACCTTTGGCCTAGTAGTGAGAGGGTCATTCCTAGGGTGTGTTTGAAAGCTGCTGACAGTGAAGGTTCCTAGCAGCAATGGTCAATAGACCACACATCGTGTAACAGCGTCCAGGCACAATTTAAAGCTATTTTTTACCAATAAACCCAAGGAGGGTTTGCAGTAAAACTAAAGACTACTTTCACTACCTCCCATTGTAGTGTCCGGATCAGAGGGCAACTCTGACTGACATATTGCTGCCATGTCACAAGTGATAACAAAGTAATGCTGGTTTTCTGGCTAGAAAATCTACCATTACCGTTTTATGTATGCAATGGCAACAGTCAAGTATTCGGGCTCAGTAGAAAGGCAGACTCATGCAAAGAACTGCCAACATCTTGAAAGCAAAAAAAATTAGGAAGCCATGATGATTTTATGCTTATGAACCAACGATGGAATTATTCAGCTTTTCTGCCAATGTCAAGCACAGTGCAAAGTTGTTAGGAAAAAATCCCTGCTCACTAGCTTCTTAAAGTTCATTTCTATGAGTTAATGTATTTGGTTTTAAGTGACCATCAACTACCATGCCAACACTTTACAGGCCATACATTCTGCTGTTAACTAAAATGACCTCACCTTCACCTCAATTCTCTACTACCCATCTTTCACTTTTGGCTACATGTACTATTGTCAGTAACTACCCATCCAAGAAGTTGACAAATTAGTTTTCCTATCTAATCTGCAAAACACAAATAATTCAGCAGCATTAGAAGTAGAACACTCCTAGGACCAGACACTAGACTTAAATCTCCCTCATTTAAGTGCTTTATGAAATTACTTTAAGAAAATATGGGAAACAGTTACATGCAATTTGTAGTGAATTTGATATACTGTTAATATGCAAAAATATTATAGATGCACATAAGTGCACACCTATACAGTATGTCATATTAACCCTTTCTAATGGCAATTTGAGACTGATCAACCTTCAAGACACAAATTTGTTGCCAAAGACAGGGATCGTAATCCTGGTCCGTACACTGGCTAGTTATTATCTGAGCTGCAGTAATGGCTGTGCAGAGCAAAATGTAATCTCACGAAATGTCACAGTAAGTTATGAATATCTGAGCAGCCTAATGCACCTTACTAGCCATGAAGTGTGAGGATGTAATCTTATTACCTTTTTTATGGTTGTATTTTTTTGAATAATGTAGCCTTTGAACTGATGTATAGTCTTTCCCTGCACTTTAGCATGATTTGGTCTCCTGTGTCATGCAGTTCATTTTTCAGAATTCCCCGATTCAATGTATTTTAAGTCTTAGGCTCAACTTCATAAACAATCTTTATAACAACCCACAGGGTGGCATAATATTTTCTCTCTCTAGATTGTGGTATAATACAGCAGTGATTTTAAAGCAACACATTTGAAGCATTCAAATACATCTTCATAAGTTTTACATTTCATTTTAATATTTGCCTTGGCTATTCGTAAATTTAAATAAGTCATAAATATATCAATACCTGCATGAATTCAAGAAGCAATGACAACCTTTTGTAGTTGACATTTGTAGATTATGGGTCTCAGCCCCAATTCCACCCCCTCCAAAACCTCTAGTATCCAGGGAGATTTCTTTACACCTAATATCATTATATACCAAAATAATGATTAGGCAAAATTAGGCAAGTTAAGAGCTATAAACCAATATTTATCTACGTTATTAATTAACAGTTTACGAGTTCAAAGTATCAGTCACAGGATTTTAAATTAATGACAGCTACTGTGGTATTGTGACATTAATTTGAGGAACCTTACAAACAAAAACCTGTCTGAAAGTGAACTCCAATCAATCTAAGATATATTTATTTGATATATTTAAGGTATGAGCTGAAGGAAGGTGCAACTGTTCTAAGTATACTGGTCTAGAAGAAAACTCCACTGAAATCAACCATTATGAGAATACAAGTTATATAAAAAACACCCTACATTTTAAAACACTGCAGAGGTACTGTGTTATACACTGTAAACCTTTCCTTAATGGTAATAAAGAATTTAATATACATAAATGTTTTCTAAATACAACTTTCTACATTACTTTTCGCACAGGTATGCATAATGCACAGAGTCAAATTTCACCTTGAAACTAGAAAGAAATAGCGAATGACTGTCTGGCATTAAAAAATTATGTATTGCTACCCAGATCATAGTTATGTAAACTGCAAGACAAGACATGCCTGAGGCTCATTGGGTTTTTCATGTCAGGTTTAAATGTTGGAAGATACAAATGTTTCAGACCATAAAAGTTGCATACACTATGATACCGTATTTTTCGCTCCATAAGGCACACCTGACCATAAGATGCACCAAGTTTTTAGAGGAGGGAAGGGGGAAATCTCCGTTTTTGGGGAGATCAGCTCAGAGTTCTGCAGCTTCTTTTGCAAAGGGGGAAAGCCCGTTTTTTGAGAATCAGCTCAAAGTTGTTGAGCTTACTTTGCAAAGGGGAAAAAATCCTGTTTTTATGGGGTTCAACTCACAGTTCTGCAGCTTCTTTTGCAAAGGAAAGGGAGCCGTTTCTACAGTTTCCAGACAGATAATCTAATCAGCCAGTCACATGTTGCTAGGGAAACAAACAGCCTCTGTCTGCAGAACATTCAACAGTGGAGGCCTGGGCAAGGGGCCGGGGCCGGAAAGAGAGCCAGCCACCCTTATCTCTCTGCCGAACTCTTGCTGATCAGCTGTTCAGTGGCTTCTTTTCAACGCCCCCTTCTCTCTTTGTTTAAAAAAAAAAAAAGCACGATCTGCTTTTGGCCCCTGGGCAATTTGGCTCCAGGGACCACGCATTCGCTCCATAAGACGCACAGACATTTCCCCTTACTTTTTAGGAGTGAAAAAGTGTGTCTTATGGAGCGAAAAGTGCGGTAAATGCTAACATCTGTGACTGCTGGCCAATCTTAACTTTCCTAATCCAAGATACAAGGCAATCACTGCACGCCACAGAATCTCTAGTTAAAAGAAAGAAAGAAAAGGGACAATCTAGCTGATATTAATGAAAGTTAATTTCCATACCAGCTGCCTCAGACTTAAATACAAAGTATGGTCTGGCAGTACACAAATTATTGAAGTCTGCACATTGTGCTTTCTTCAACCTATTGTACTCTGATTTCTCCTCTCAGTTTTCTTTCTCCTCCCCCATCATGTTACACAGAAAGCATAGGGATACCAGAATTAGAATAACAAACCATAGAAACAATTAAAATTCCCACTATCACCAATAAACCAGGCAACTCTAGATTTCAGACACCCTAGGGTTTGCCCAAACCATGGTTTGCCCACTTCAGATATAACAGCAGCCTATGCATGGTTCGTTAAAATCAAAATGAAGAGGGGAAAGCAGGGTATGTGAGACTAGTGGGCAAGAGAAAGGAGCGTAAGACACAGATTCATTTATGTAGTGTCAAATCTTGGTTTAGTGTTAAGTCTGAAACAACACAATAGTCACATATATTTTAAACATATCTGATGAAGCCAACTCTCTGAAGCCAACTCTCATTCATAAAAGCTTATGACATGTCTTTGAAGGTACCTCAAGACTCTTCGTTGATTTTGCTGCAGCAGATTGAACATGTCTATCCTTCTGGTAACTGGATCAAAAAAACGGTGCTATTGCATGAGTAAAAAGCATTGATTTTCATTGATTTGCCCTGTGCCCTCTATCACGTGGTTCCCAAAGGTCACCCAATCTTTCAGAAGGTACAGGAGACTGCAATAGGAAACCGTGTTGCAGCAGCACACTTCTGTTCCTGTGTCTTAGGCTTCAAGTAAACTTCAGAGTCCGAAGTAAAACCTACTTAAATTTGATGTAATTTTAATATCCTACATTAAGCTGATATGTTAAACATATCCATTATCCTTCCAATCAAATTTCCACATTGATCCGCCCTACATATAAAACCCACTCTCACAAAATAACCAAACCTTAGTTTAATCCAGACGTAAGTACATCAAGGTAAAATTCTTGCCTAAAGTCATATGCAAAGTATGTGCCTTCCTATAGGAAATGAGATTTCCAAAATCCATTACATCACTGATTCATACATGAGCATTGAAAGCCAATAAATCACTTAAACTATGATACAGAGGTCCTTTAAAAATTTGCATTTACCTATAGTAAATACCGCCATGTTCTTTAATAGCTTGCTAGCGCAATCTTCGCAAACTACTGATTTATGGTTGTGACATATTTTCAAAATCAGAAATCCATCACTGTATGACATCTACTAGAAAGTCAGTTCAAGTTACATTACTCTAAATTTAAACTCTGTGTAACATGAAAATCACATAGCAAAAAAAAACAAAAAACCCTGTACTGTATTGCTTATTTTAGTTTCCATACTGTTCATTTCACTCTAGGAATATATGGAAGCTATTTGTTAATATACCACATCAATTTACAGGCCTACTCATAGAGGTTTCTCAACATTTCATTAGGAACATAATAATACACAAAAAGAAAATATAGTGATACATCCCCTAGAAATGAATGACGATAATCAAACCTGGAAGTAACAAAGGCTGAAAGCAAACAGTGAGAAAGATAACAACTGTCATGATTTCTTTTAGCAACTTTCCTGAAGAAGAGGTAACCAATGGGCTACCCTAAATTGACCTTAAAATTTCTATTTCTTTAAAGTTTGTGGGCCATATCCAACTCCGCAGCTCTGCCTGGTGCAACAAGCTTCCATGCATGCCACAAGCCTTCCTCTTCCTCTCCTGTCCCCTCCAGCCTCCCATGCAACCTCAAAATCAGCTTCAGGGGAGAAGAGGAAATAGAACTCCTGTTACACCTGCGGAACCTTGCTAGTGCACAACTGGATAAAACCCAATGTTCAAGACCAGCTAAGATGATTTTACTGAAAGAGAATGACCTTCAAAAAGACCTGCCACATGAGATGCTTGAATGAAACACAGTGGTACCTCGGGTTAAGAACTTAATTCGTTCTAGAGGTCCGTTCTTAACCTGAAACTGTTCTTAACCTGAGGTACCACTTTAGCTAATGGGGCCTCCCGCTGCCACTGCACGATTTTTGTTCTCACCCTGAAGCAAAGTTCTTAACCCGAGGTACTATTTCTGGGTTAGCCAAGTCTGTAACCTGAAGCGTCTGTAACCCAAGGTACCACTGTAACTGGCGAAGTTAGACAAACCACTTAATTGAAAATTCAAACTCAGATCTTCCTCACTCTTTAAATGGGAAAGATACCCGTTCATTTAAAAAAAACCCTCAAGGTACAAAAGTTTAAAGTGTTGTTTTTTTCAGCCACTGTCTACATTGAATTAATGGTAGTTTTATGAATTTTTAAATAACAAATAGTTATTTCTTCTCCAAAATTTCCTTGTTTTGTTTTCTCAAATGATGAGGCTTACAGTAACATTTTCCCCAATGCTGTTTCTAAGAGGGATACAGAGAATGGCTTGTTTTTAATGACTATTTTATCATCCTGTGCTCCATTGTGATGGAGGTGCCACTGAATATACTCCAACTTGCCAGGCTTTGGCAAACCATTTGTGCAATAATTCTAGTTTTGTGTAAGCTACATGGCAACAAATGGTATACACTAAAATAATTGGGAAGGACCATAACACCTGTACTTAGTAGGGCTCCACCAATCTACACACTTCCATGGTGTACATTTTCTCTCACACCAATGTTCAGAAGGTCCCACACACAAATGAGTATAAGAAAGACTGAATGGAATGAAATGAAATGCAGGAGGAACATATCAATTGATCACCACAAGTATGCTTTGGATAGGCCCTTAACAAGGTATTCAAAACACAAACTGGTGGCCCACCAACTGTAGGCCTGCACAAACTGTGACCCACCAAGCCAAATAAAGTTAGCTAGCTGTGCACTGTGGCCTGCCAAGTGATTGATAATCCCCCTGCCAGCCATGAAGTAATAACTAGAGGTTCCCCTGTTGACAGACATGTATAGCTGGTGGGTTGCATTTCATTTTGTGGGTGAGAAGCTGTTCAGACCTGCTACTTTTGCTAGCTTTCATTCTTTTACATTTACCACCATTTGGGATACCAGAATATTTCTGTAGATAATTGTGTAGTCTACAAATGTGTTTTTGTATGAAGCCAGTCACCTACTATTTACCAAACAGTCATGTTGGTTATCACACATTTGTTTAACTTCCATGCATTTGTCATCCAAATGCTTTGCAAGGAATAAAGAAAAAACATATTTATAGTTATGATTAGATCATGTTGTCCATAGCTAATTAGAGAAGAAGAAAACATTTTGCCTTGTGTTCTTTTTTAAAAAGGCACGCAACATATTTTGATTGCCTAGTTTAAGACATTTGCATACAAACAATACTAGATGGCTCAGAACTCAATGCATTTCCCCCAAATTAAAAAGAAAGTAAGGTGATGTGGGCTGTGCTTCTCAATATATTTTGCACTGTGTAACCATAAAAGGGATGCCAGGAAAGTCTCATTAGAAGACAATCCAAAGTATTGGGCAAATTTATACATCGGGAAGCAGTCCTTTAGCTACTGGGATCCTAAACCATTTAGTGCTTTAAAAGTACCAACAGCACATTAAATTAAGCACTAGTTGTCAATGCAGGTGGTACAATGAGGGAATAATATGGCCCCCAAACTTGGCAATAGAACTCACTCCAATCTAGATGTACGGTAATTAAGGGATATGTGACCATGGTCCTTATCTACTCCCTCCAAGCATAGGCACAGCTAATGCTAAGTAAAAGTTCCATTGGCCATCAAGAAACACTGTCAAACTGTGAATATGATCCCCCTTGGGCCCTAATCTAGAACAGTTTGACCATGATGACTTCTGCCTAGTCCAGAGTTAATTTCAAGATCTGTCACAATCCAAGCCACATTTCCACAGCCTCCCCAGAATGAATTGATGAGGAGATATTTTTTTTAAAAAAATCTGCCTCTCTACATATTGGTTACAGTCATTGGTTACATGGCTTCTCAAAAGAACATTTGGGGATTGAAATTATTTTGGTTGGAACTTGGCGTTTGTTTTTATATTCTTTGACTTCCTTTACAAGGTAAAAAGTCATTTTCAAGTGTTGGGGGGTGGCGGCAAATGCATGACATGTAGGCTGCAAAATGAGGGTGGGGTGCACATGCGCCCTGCAACATACAATATACTTCCCACCCTATACCAACTGCACTTCAGGGATTCCTTATTTCATTGCAAACCTATGAAGAGGAATTCTAAGCACATTCACTGGAACATGCTTAAAATCCCTTTGGACATCTGCACTGAATATGAGAAGGTCTGAAGTAGTGGTGATGATTAGCTGGTGATGAGCCTGTGATGTGCACCTCTCAGTCGCAGACACACTTTAAACCCCAGGCATTTGAAAAGGGATCATCAGGCCTAATGGGAAAACCCATAGCTGCAATGTTTAAGGATTAAAAAGAGCATATCCTGAGCAGAATGGCCAATATTTGTTTAGTATATAAACAAGCAAAGCAATGGCTACTAATTATCATTTCCCCAATTCAATATTAGCACAAAGTAAACTTGCTCAGCTATTGCAAAAAAAAGAAAAGAAAAGAGGGGGGGGGTACTTAGTGCATTTGACACCATACAGAGAAGAAATACGGTATACTGTCCAGGATGTTTTACTCAGCATACTGTTCCAATACTAGCACAGGACTGGAGAGGAGATTATAAGGCCATGTCACTGTCTGCAGTCTATACAGTGGAAAGCACTCCACTAAGTGCCACACAAAATATGGTCCAGTATAAACAAAGGCAAGAAAATGTAAGATTTAGTAATTCTGAATTAGGGGCCAGCACAATTGTCTGAGGCTATAATACAACACAGGATATTGGGTGGGCAAAAAAAGGAAGAAGCTGCAGCTGCAGCTGTAGCTGCAATATCTGAGATCACTGTGTGGAAAAATGAAGCCTCCCACTCACTCATTCACTTGCTCACTCATTCTTCTCTTTCTCTTTCTCTCTCTCTCTCTCTCTCTCTGTCACACACACCCTGCTTATAGGTTTAGGTGCGTACACTGCATTACAGATGAATACACAGCCTTACAGTTTAGTTTGAGAACCATTCCCTCCCATTTAAACACAAAAATATTTTCATTAAGATGACATGTTAATAATACAGATTTAAAATGTCAAGTTTCCTTTGCTAATTGTTTAAATCTAGGTCTCCTTGAAATTTTTATTCTCCTAGAAATCACAACTGTGAAAAAAATGCATTTTCTTGTTTCTTAATAACTGTTTCTTCAAAACTAATTTACACCCTATTCTTAAGTAGCATAGGTTACAAAAAGTTAAAGTACTCCGCCTTGCTATAAATGTAATCAGACTGTCTCCAGAGTTTATTCAAATGTTATTTTTATTATACATTTTGTATGTCCTAGTAAGTATACTTCCTGAGCAAAGCAGTTATCAGTAACCCCTAAATAAACCATAACAGAAAACCAATGCACCGTCAGCACATCCTTGCATATGTGAGAAGTCTTGCACACAATGTAAACTTTATTTTAGAATTTCCACTGTCTGAAAAACTAAAGCTTCTGCACCCTTCCCCTGTCCCCACTATTTATATACCATTTTTTCGTGTATAAGACGCTCCTTAATTTTGGGGGCTCAGATTTAAGAAAATGGGGGGAGATGGCCCAGAGTTGTTGAGCTTCTTTTGAGGAGGATTACCCATAGTTGTGGAGCTTATTGGGGGGGGGGATGCAGAAAATCACTAACCCGACAGACAAACGCTCACAATCGCCACAGACGCTTGGGCTTTTATCTCTCTTCTCGTCCTTCTTGTCCTTCTGGCTTTCCTCCCACTTCATTATGACGCCTAGTAGTAAACGCAGCAGAGACCCAGAGGAAGCAGTCTCAGCACCAGCTCCTAAACAAGCTAAATTGGAGGACTCTTTCAGTAAACTGACCTTCATGGTGCCAATAAAAAACAGATTTTCTCCCCTTAAAGATGTCTGCGATAACAAGGTGGTTACTCCAGAGGAGGATTTGAATACTCCACAGACTATAAATGTAAATGGAAAAGCTACAGGGGATGGACCCCCCCTGGCGTCAGGTCCAGAAATTGAACGGGGGGATTGTACTAGTTGGGAACAGCTCCATCTAATAATCAGAACTCTTCACTGTATTTTTGAAAGACTCGATGGACTATCCTCACAATTCTGCAAACTTCAACAAAGAATTGTTCTCCCTCCGCCGAAGGCAGCCCAATCTGTGGCAATAGGTGATCCAGGCAGACAGCGTTACCCCCCTTCGAGTAACAAAGAACTGGATAAGTTTAGGTTTCAACTTAATCCTCTATTGTCCCACCAATCGCTGATTCTGCAACCAAGGAAATTATGCCTCACTATCTGGGATGGGTCTCCGCGGTGGGGTACCTTGCGTGGTGTTAAAGAGCATCTAAGCAAACTTCTAAACATTGTGTCATCACAAGTCGACCTTATTGCAGTGCTACCACTGAATTATCAGCGCAGGCACCAGAAAGTAATGCTCGCTTTTTATTCCTCAAGGATTCCCTCTATCTCCATCAGGCGGAAAGCATTCCTGGCAAGTTGCGGCATTATACCAACAAGAGTTTTCACCGATTCCAAGACAAAACCACTCCTAATCGATAGATCACCCGATAAGACACCCTCATCTATTATCCCAGATACAATCCGGGACCCTGAGCCACCTACCTTAGACACGTATGTCCCGCAACAATCCATGTCCCATGCTTCCACCGTAGTAGCAAAGGATCATAGCTGTGAGGACATCCACTGGACACCCCCAGAGGAAAGATGTCTTATCGCCTCTTTTGGTGAGCTACCAACAACTGAACAACAGGGAATAATCTGTAGGCTGGACTCACTTAAACAACAGCTCTTGCACACCCTCCATACTAAATCGTTCATGAACATCAATCACCCCAATTTAGCAGAACCGGGCTCTATGGAAATGGATGAGTTAATCCCTCAAAGCCCTATGCCAAAGTGTGCGACACCCTTGCTGGGTGCCAGGGCCTCTCTCCAGGAAACAGATCCCCGCTCCATACCTCAAGTTGGACATCTATCGCCACCATTAATAGATCTACATTCATCCCTCTTGGATAACGAGCCGAAGAATGATGCTCAAAATCCTACCTCTCCTAATAAATCATTGCCATCCTACTCCTCTATGCCGGAACTGGAGTCCTCCTACTCTACCGACATACAAAGAGCAGATGCATTAGTGAATTCTCCTTGCTTAGCCCCAGAGGCAGTTCCAGATCTACAGTCTCCTCTGACACCGAGACAAACACAGGAGGATGCTGTCCCAGTGCGGAGAGTTAACACCGTGCTGCAGGACATTGAAGATCCTGCAGGACATATAAACCAGATCATCTCAACCTCATCTGGTTGGCCTACTAGGGGGCCTGCCTCTGCCGTCCCTGTGAGAACTGATACACAATCCCTTAAAGACCAACGGCTCCACTTGGAGGCCCTCCACACATCGTCCCCTAACATCATGGAGGCGTGTGACCTGTCTGTATTAGAAACTCCACCCAATAGAGGGAATGTCCAGCTGCGTCAGCCTGTCTATCCCTCCTTGAACTCTATGCCAGTGCGGCCCCCACTTGAGCCACTCCTACAAAGTAAAATAACTGATTTCTTCGCGGGGTCCTCTCAGCCTCCTAAGGACACTACCTTTCCCCCTAAATGACAGTCAACTGGTGAGCATAGAAACTGTCCGCTATTGGTTCTTTGTTGGAACATTGCCGGTTGGCGTGGGAAAAAATCTGACCCCGAATTTTTGGCATACATTAACTTGTTTCACATCATCCTATTACAAGAAACCTGGGAGGAGGAGGGAATTGTTATAAATGGTTTCGACCTCCTAACACTCCGTGCTAGCCCCTCCTTGAAAGGTGGTCGCCCCAAAGGTGGTCTCGTAATTGGTGTTTCACTCAAGCTACATACCAAACTCTCTTTTGTGCAGGCTTGCCCCCCTTATGTTCTTTCTGGGCTGATAACAGGGGAAAAGATCTCACTTTTAATATCCAATGTCTACCTCCCCCCAGGAGGGCGGCGCCCTGAACTTTGCTCTAGATGGGACTCCTTAGAAGACCATCTTCTTTCTTGTTACATTAAATGCCCAAATATCCCTTCTATAATCGGTGGAGACTTTAATGCCCATACCGCTGCCAATTGGGACTCATTGACTAAAACCAAATGGTGGACTACCCCCTGTTTTGACAACTACGAATGGGAGCATGTTGCAACAAGAATCTCTAAGGATTCCAGAGTAAATGAGGCAGGAGTTATCTTCTATCTAATGGCCATCCGCCTGAATTTAGTTTTTTTGAATGGTAGATACCCCCCTGATATACCGGGGGAGTTTACTCATCTTGGCACAAAATCTAATAGCGTCCTTGACTACCTGTTGGTTTCCAGGGATTTAGCTAAGAGTGTCCTTTCCTTTAAGGTCGATAATGTGCAAATTAGTGACCACCTTCCCCTAACGGCCACGCTTTCTCTAGTTTGGCAAGGGGTTGACCATAGACACTTCCCCCTCATGGAAATTAATGCAGCATCTAAATTAAGAGGGATTAAATGGTCAGAGGTTCTTGCCCTAAAGTATAAAGAATTTTTTCAGAAAGAAATCCAAGCTCATCCAATTGTTTCAATTTCCGACTCATGTGAACCCAGTGCAGTTCTGAATCTCTTTAGTCACCTTACAGCAAACTTTACTGCTTTTTTTACATCGCCTTCTCAAACAGTTACACGAGCCCAATATAACTCAGGAGCTCCCTGGTATAATTCTGTATGTAAACAAGCCAAACTCCAACTGCGCTCAATATACAACGAGTATAAAAACTCAGGCGCTTCCAGCTTACCATCTATATACTTTCAAGCCAAATTAGTCTATAAACAGGCTCTGAAAATGGCAAAACGGGAGTGGCAGTCTACCCGTTGGCAAGCCTTGATCTTAGCTTCCAAATCCCGCAGAGCTAATGAATTCTGGTCACTAATTAACAGTAGAACTAGGAAATATCCCTTGACTGTTATCCCGGCCCCTACTTGGGAACAGTTCCTGAGGAAATGTTTCTCACAGGCAGAGGCTCCGGTTCCCCATCTGGAGCACTTGTTCGAACACCTACCCAGACGGCCGCCCACAGATCCAGGCGAAATATCAGTCCTAATATCCCAGTTGAAAGTCGGCAAGGCCCCCGGCCCTGACCTGGTTCCTGCAGAGGCTATTAAATCACATCCTGAGTGGTGGTCAGGAATCCTGGCCAAAACCTTTGACGCCATTAATGTTACTGGCTGTATTCCCAAGACATGGAAGGAAGCCATTATTATACCAATCTATAAAAAAGGTCCTCCTGCTGATCCAGGGAACTATCGTAGTATCAGCCTCCTTTCGACTATAGGGAAAATTTATGCCCGCTTGTTGCTGTCTAAACTGTCTCAATGGGCAGAAGAATCCAACCTGATTGGCCATGAACAAGCGGGCTTTAGACCCAATCGTTCCACCATAGATCATGCCATAATCCTTTACCACCTTGCAAGGAAATACTCCTTCCCCAGTCGAGGACATTTATGCGCTGCCTTCATAGACCGGAAGGCAGCCTTCGACAGCATCCCCAGAACCATTCTATGGGAGAAATTGGCGAGGTGGGGCATTGATAAAAGGCTCCTTTGGCTCATGATCCAACTGCATGGTGGATCCTCTGCCAGAATTAGACTTACCCCCGCTGGTGACCTTACAAATGCGGTCCCAATAAATAAAGGAGTCCGACAAGGTTGTATATTAGCACCTTACCTTTTCAACCTGTTTGTTAGTGATATGAGAGAGCCTCTAAACGAGTCGCACGCTTACATTCACGCCCCCCGCATCGCAAACTACCGTTGTCCGCTGCTTTTATACGCAGATGATGCGGTGATCCTTTCTTACTCAAGGGTTGGGCTATGTAGGGCGTTAAAGATCTTTACTGCTTACTGTCAATCTAACCAATTGTCCATCAACCACTCAAAATCAAAAGTTGTAGTCTTCTCTAGAAGTCGGAAACTTTTTCAGTGGAAGCTTGGTGGAGTAAAAATAGATCAAGTTTTTAAGTTCCAATATCTAGGGATTGTTTTCCAATACAACCTGAGCTGGAAATCCCAAGTTCTACATCTACTTAACAAGGGTAAAACTCTATCGCATGCACTTCTCCAGTTCTTTTTCTCAGACGGAGCCCTACACGTGCCCTCGGCTTTAAAGGTGTACAACGCAAAAGTTATTACCACTCTTACTTATGCTGCTCCGCTTTGGGCAGCTCTGGTAAATCCGGCCCCGCTGGAGGTGCTGCAAAATCAGTTTCTTCGCCGGCTCTTAAAACTCCCTATGTGTGTTAGTAATGCAGCTATACGACTAGAATTGAAGATTCCTTCACTAGAGACTCTCTTATGGAAACGAATATTCACCTTCTGGTTAACTCTTTGGCATAGATTACCCAGCCATTATCTCGTCCAATGTCTTTGGCGTGACGAATTTGCAAACCCTTGGACTGGGAAAATCCACGCCAAACTTCTGTCTTTTGGAATCTCTCCTTCAGATTCGCTTAAATTAGACCCTGCTTCGGCAAAAAGATTAATCAAACAAAGACTGGACGATTTGGAGCTGCAGCGTAATCATATGCTGGGTGGGGGTGTCTGCTCGCCTCGGAATTTTGGAGTTACTCCAATACATCATGTCCCTCTATACCTATCCTCCCTCTCCACTGCTGGGCACCGATTCGCTTTCACCAAAGCGAGGTTTAATGTTTTTCCTTCTAATGTCCTGAGACATAGATTTTCCAAGGGCCTAGTTTCCGCCTTCTGTGATTGTGATAAAAAGTCAACGGAATCTCTCCATCATATAATCTTTATCTGTTCCCTGCATAGTGAGGCTCGGGCAAAATTACTAAGACCAATAACTCAGAAACTTACAGGTGCACCAGCTGAGTCACACCTTGCCTTACTCCTGCAAGACAATGACTCCTATACAACCTTGCAGGTGGCAAGGTTTCTAAACTCTGTCATATCTCAAAAAGGCGCTGTGGCCAACTACACGACTTCTAATTTTTTTGTTTTCTGCTCCCTGGTTGCAATTTTAAAACTTGTATTTGTGCTGTGGTTTGTTTCCCTATGACTCCAGGGTCTATGGTTTGCTGTAACTTTATGTCATATATTACATATTTTATGTTTTTATGGGCTTATAGCCGCAATAAAATTTGAATTTGAATCACCCATCAAATTACCACTTACAAGCTGCAGCTCGTGGCTGCAACCAATCACACACATTCCCCCCGCACTATCCGTGTATAAGACAACCCCCGCTTTTAAACATTACTGTATTTTTGAGTAAAAAAAAGCTCGACTTATACACAGAAAAGTACCGTAACTACTTTGAGCAATTAAAAAATGCTTCTGTTTGGAGATAGCACTGATGACCTCATCAGTATACTGAAATCTTACACAGTAGCAAACCTTCTGCCAGATTCTGAGTAGATACAGGAAATGACATACTGTGCAGCCCATAGTACTGTATGTGGACACATCCTCCCTTATTCCAGAGATACATGTTGGAAAGTCAGTGCTGAAGGTTGTCAACTCACAACAGCTGGAAGCACTGGAGATTTCTATAAAATGGCTTTGAAAAACAACAATCCTAAGACTCTAGCTCACTAACATTAAATGTGTTTGGTCTTTGAAGGTGCTACAAAACTTGCTTTTGATACAACACACCAGCAGAGCTATGACTCGTGCAAGTGATCCTGTCCCTAGGTACACAATTATGTGACCAAAGGACACTATGACATCAGAAGCCAACGAAGAAAGAAATTATACACCAAGTACATTGTGATAGATCACAGGATGTGCTGACCGGTTTGTATCAGTGGATGTTTGTGGCAATGGTATTTTAGGTTAGGACAATCTCCATTAGTTATTCCAGGACAGAATCATAGAACCATACATTTGGAAGGGGCCCCAGGGGTCATCTACTCCAACCACCTGCAATGCAGGAATCTAAACTAAATGATATATGACTGGTGGCCATCTAACTTCTGCTTAAAAACCTCCAAGGAAGGAGAGCCCACTTGTCATTTAAGTTCATCAATCTTTGGTCACCAACTGTTACATTTGAGAAAGCCTTTTCTTTTTTTTCAGTACAGTGAAGGGACAGTATAGAGGCAGGAAGTGGAACAATAACACACCTGGACCCTATGAAGCATTTAGTCAATTAGAAAATTAAAATTAAAAGGTCCAATGTGAAGTCTGTAATTACTTAAAATTCCCAGAACAGATAAAACTGAATTTTTAAATTTATTTTCCAGATTTCCATTCTATTCAGAAGCACGCAGAAAATAAAACTGAAAAGTAATAAAAACAGGAACAGAGATCTCACCCTGAAGAGCAGTGGTCAGGCTTTTTTTCTTTCAGACAATCTGTAGCTGGGTTCCTTCAGAGATATTTTTGGGGAAGGTACAGGGGGCACGAAAGTATAAGAAAAGCCTACTTTGCAAATGGACTTCTAATCAGAACAACTCTGGATCCAACGTATTGTCAGTTTCTATATTATTATTATTATTATTATTATTATTATTATTATTATTATTATCATCTATACTGCCCTTCATTCAAAGATTATGAAGGATGTGGATGAGGACAATTACCACTACAATTTACTACCAGCTCCTCACCATATGGTCCCAGGATGGATTACAGCAATTAAAACAAAATATTAAAAATAAAATATAATATTAAAAACAGTTTAAAACAATTTACAATTACAGAAATATTGTGGGTCCTAAAAGTATGCATGTATATAGATGTAATGCAATATACACATGCCATTCAGTATACAAATATAGAACGACCACAGTTTCTGCCATCAACTTACCGTACTCAGGGAAATGGCTATTGTGAGGGGGGAGGTTTTGGAGTACAGAATATGACTACTATTAAAGAGTGTAACACACATAGCTAAAAAAAGCCATGTTATGAATATGTGCTGTTAAACAGTATTCTGGTGCGATCGTATGTCCACAATGACCCAACAATACGCTCTAATTAATTTAACAATACTGACATTTCTTGAAAATGGTCCAATACTTTTAATTACCACCGTTAACTAATGTATTGCTGCATTTTTGAACTAGTTATTTGGTCATGTTTACTTAAGACCATTCCACAATTAAACACGGTCTTCAGGTATTCTTTTATTAATATAACAATGTAACTTTGATCAGCACAACTAATTTATCCCTGTCTTAAGTTAAAATGTATGTAATGATATGTGTCAAACATATAAACATAAAAATCTGCCACATAAAAAGCAAAAGGGAATGAGCACCATCTCATGGGCATTGGAGGTAATGAAAGAAGAAAAAACATATTTGCAAGTCTCCTGTACTCAGATGTGAAAGTATCCACCTGATTCTCTAAAATTCTTCAAAAGTATACTAATATTTTAACAGGTTTTTAAAATGTAATTTAAGAGAAAAACTCACCTAACTATGCAAGGCTTTTCTACCATTAAGTTAAACATACACTGGTAACATGTAAAATTTAATCAATTAAATTCTATAGGAAATGTACAGGTTTTAGATTACCACAGAGCTTAGGGCTTGCTGATGAGAAGGTCAGCGGTTCGAATACCCGCAACGGGGTGAGCTCCTGTTGTTCGGTCCCAGCTCCTGCCAACCTAGCAGTTCGAAAGCACGTCAAAGTGCAAGTAGATAAATAGGTACCGCTCTGGTGGGAAGGTAAACAGCGTTTCCGTGCGCTGCTCTGGTTCGCCAGAAGCGGCTTAGTCATGCTGGCCACATGACCTGGAAGCTGTCTGCGGACAAACTCCGGCTCCCACAGCCAGTAAAATGAGATGAGCTCCGTAACCCCAGAGTCATCAGCGACTGGACTTAACTGTCAGGTGTCCCTTTACCTTTCTTTACCTTTAAGCATCCATAGGATTGCACTGCAGGCCATTAGTTAGCAAAGGGGAGCGGAAATATGAACACACCACTGAAAGTGCCAAGGTAACTTTTTTTGGTCAAGCTTAGCTTAATTTAGTATAGAATAATAACTAATGCTATTCTAGGCTGCATCAACAGAAGTATTGTGTCCCGATCAAGGGACGTAAGCAGAGGCTGGATGTTCATCTGTCATGGATGCTTTAGTTGAGATCCCTGCATTGCAGGAAGTTGGACTAGATGACCCTCAGGGTCCCTTCCAACTCTACAACATGTTTCTATGATTCCATGTATGATGGGCTTTTGCTTTTATTTATTTTTTATTTCCATATATATATATATATATATATATATATATATATTATATGCAGAGAGAGAGTGTGTGTGCACTATTTGATTTTTGTTGGAAGCCGCCCAGAGTGGCTGGGGAAATCCAGCCAGATGGGCGGGGTACAAATAATAAATATTATTATTATTATTATTAAGCACACTTTGTTTCGGAAGTAAATTAATTCTGCTTCGTCACAATGCCCTTCTTAATTTTGTACAGTATAGAAAAATAGTGAACAAAAAAATACAATTAATTCCATTAAATTTGATCAAAGTACTCCTTGTTTCACAAAAATGGCCCTTGCTCATTTCCTTTTAGCTATCTGTTTTACGTGTACTAATTTAAGTACTGATATCTTCCAGTATGGTTACCCACTGACCTGAAATTTCACCCAGTACTGTAATAGCAGTACTCAGAGAAGTCCCACACCAGCTTCTGTGTCAGTTCAAGTTACAAACACCTGTCTACTGCCGTAACAGTTTGGCAACATACTCTTAGAGGAAATGATTATAACAATGCCATGTTTATACACTGGTGCTGTCTGTCATTAATGGAAGTGTTCACAAAAGGAAACTGTATCAACTTCTGATGCTAGGAAAATGTTTGCAATAGTCTGCACCAATAAACAATTAAACATGAATGCATAGCTTTGTGTGTGGGGGGGGACTATTCTTACACACTTCCAAATAGAGCTCTTTAATTTAATGGACATGTTTGGATTAAAGCCATCAGTGTTGTGAGCAGTGCTATTTTTCTAGAAAAAGAGGTGCCAGAAACTCACTACAGAGTGACATGTACCTCATTCTCTTAGAATGGCAATGGTGAGGTGCCTGAACCGACCTGAGAGATGCTGGAACTCAGTTCTGGCTGAAAAAAAGCCCTGGTTGTGAGTAGCCTCTGAATGGACCTAAGTGTAACATGACATGCAGAGAGGGTTCTTCTTGCTCTATATAATTTTTAAAAGTTTAGAGGAAAAAATCGATAAGTTATGGTGCATGAAGGTAGGAAACACCTTGCTGGATCCAGCCGAAGGATGAACTAGTTCTGCAGTCCATCAGAAGCTTATGTGAAGCCAACTAGTAGGACCTGAGTACCCTCCTCATTTGCAATTCCCAGCACCCAGTAGTCAAGAGGCATACTAGCTCCCATAGTGGAGGTACAGCAAAGACCAGGGGTCAGCAACCTTTTTCAGCCATGGGACGGTCCACTGTCCCTCAGACCATGTGGTGGGCCAGACTATATTTTTTTTGGGGGGGGGGAATAGGAATGAATTCCTATGCCCCACAAATAACCCAGAGATGCATTTTAAATAAAAGGACACATTCTACTCATGTAAAAACACGCTGATTCCCGGACCATCCGTGGGCCGGATTGAGAAGGCGCTTGGGCCGCATCCGGCCCCCGGGCCTTAGGTTGCCTACCCCTAGTGTAAACTACTGTTTCTCTTTGTGGTATCTCCTTTTTTTGAAACCTCTTTTCATTATAAACTGACATTTGTTGAGAAATGTATTGCTGGAATTTTATATTCATTAATACTGTACTTTTAAATAATAAAAGTTTTTTGGCTCCTTAAATAAAAGGACACATTCTACTCATGTAAAAACTCTGATTCCCGGACCATCCGTTGGCCGGGTTGAGAAGGTGATTGGGCCGCATCCAGTCCACGGGCCTTAGGTTGCCTACCCCTGGCATAGACATTGTGGCTAATACTTATACTCCATAAATTTCTCCGATTCCCTTTCAAAGCCATATGAAATACAAAACATTTTCCTTTATTCAGAATTTGAAGCAATTTACAGAGATTTAGATTCTCTACCAAAAACGAGGAAGACTACCTGCAAAGCATTTCATATGCCTCACTAAAAAACCAAGTGCATGGAACCTGGAACATTATAAATGTAGGGTGAAATATGCAATTTTGAACATACCGGTACTTGTTATGCAAGGTCACGGCCTTACTCCAATGCTGGTATGCACAATTCAATTAACTCAAGTCGTTAACTCAAGAGGCGCAAACTGCCACATTAAGTGAACAAAATAGTTTACTGTGGGTTTTATTTTCTGCCTGTGCAATGGAACTTCTTCCTCTCTCTGCTACTTCCCCCCCCCCTCAAAAAAAAATTTAATCCAGAGGGTTAGTGGAAAACCTAGGGAGTAAAAGACCAGGTAGGAACAAAGCAGCTGCAAGCTTCTCTCCGGGGCTCAGTGTGGTCCCAGTAAGTTACAGCTTGGCTTACTGTGATGTGCAAACCAAGTCAATGTTCGAGTTGTCTAAATGAGATTTAATTGTATTTATAAACTAACCAAACAAAAACAAATCTAAAATAAATTCTGTTGAAAATGAAAGAATACTCATTTTCTTGATTTGTTATTGGAGTTATAAAGGGTTATGAAAGAACATGTGCTATGGGTGGCATTCAACTGAGTTTTACTCAGAGTAAAACTTACTCTGGGTAAAACTTGAACATGCAATGTTACAACATAAGCAGGGATTTGATCTACCAAAGGGGATTCCACCAGCTTAATCAATTGCTGCCATGTGTCGACAACAATTTAGGCTTGCTAATATATACTGTCATGCAACACTCACAATTCCCCTTTGTTACTTGCCAGGTTTGGTTTAGTCTCCCTGGTTGCAGCTGTGAGCTGTTTTCTGTCTGTTACCAGTGTGATAGCTGCTTGTGTTAGTATGTTTTGTTAGTACTATTTCCTAATAAAAGGATAGCCTCTTTGAGAGCCTCCCTGTCTCTGTTGAGAACAAGGCCTATGAGGGTATGGAAGCCTGAGTCAGTACCGTCTCCACCCCTGGAACTCACAAGGAAAGAATTTTGTAACACTAAGTTTGGCTCATATTCAAATTACTTACTTTGCTGGTCTTTGACCGTATTAAAGATTTACTATTACTAAATTACTTACAAATTGTGAAATATCTACTGAATGAAGGTGCAATTTGCACACACGTTTTGATCAGCTTCCACATTTAAAGAGATAATAGACTAAATAGACATGAGTCTCTCAGACAATGCAAAATGGACATATCCCTAGGCACAGCTAGGGATAACTAGATATACCTAGACAGGAGAGCCAAATCTAACCATGGATTGAACATTGACAGCAGTGGCAGACTTTGGGCTCTCAACTTTCCAGCAGTGCCCCGTACAATGCTAAAATCCCTGTTGCACACCAAATTTCTAATCAGTAAGCCCAAGAGGCTCAGTGGTTTAGACCACAGCGCCATCTGCTCCCTACAATTACCTTTACCTACTTCAACAATACTGGGCTGTACAGACTAAGACAGACAATTAATTAGAAAACACTAATTTGTACAATTTTAAAGCACTGGCATCTCATTTTTGGAGTAATGCTCTAGCAGAAAGCGTTGTGAACAATTAAGCCGTTTAAGTAGGTCTTTGATAACTACAAGATACTTCATTACAACAAGCTGTGCAATTTATTGACAAGATGTCTTGTCCTTGTCCGTACAATTGTAACAGAAGAGCATGCAAAGGGTTTGAAAGTTACAGAGAACATGAAAAAGACTATTCTGAAAATGGTTAATTGAGATCAGATGCACAGGCTACAAGACAGTCAAATCAATTTTGACGAGGCTTTGTTTATTCATTGATACAAGTCAGAAAATAGTTACAAGAAGTGGAAGAACAATCAAGAACTCATCCAATTATTGTGTCAAACATTCACAGTTGGCCAAAGAGCCCGTTTTGTATCAATAAAAATATAAGATCACTGTTATTTCCATGTCACAAAGATTTACAGCACAGATAGAAAATGCATTACACTGGTACCTCAGGTTAAAAACTTAATTTGTTCTGGAGGTCCATTCTTAACCTGAAACTATTCTTAACCTGAGGTACCACTTTAGCTAATGGGGCCTCCTGCTGCCACTGCGCGATTTCTGTTCTCATCCTGAAGCAAAGTTCCTAACCCAAGGTACTATTTCTGGGTTAGTGGAGTCTGTAACCTGAAGCGTCTGTAAACTGAAGCGTCTGTAACCCGAGGTACCACTGTATAAGCTCCCGCGTTCTGTCAGATTGGATTGAAAACAGGTAACAAACAAACCCCAAGAAACACACGAAAATATGTTTCCTTGAAACATAATATGTCAGTCTGTACTGAACCTTGCTCAGACTGGGAAAAACCAGGTTGCAAAATTTAGAGTAAGGTTTTACTGTGGGTGGGGTAGTATTAGTCTCAGATCATACTGCCTTCTGTGTGTCTTCCTTATAACAGGTTTCACAAGGTCATCTTGGATTTTGTTTTCAAGGGTTGGGTTTACACAATGGTTAGTATAATGAGACATACAGCTATAAGATACTGGTGTCCATTGTGCTTTTATAGTGAAAGTACATCAAGACCAAAAGCAAGACATCTAAAAGCAATACATCTTAAAAATATACAGTAGCCCTTAAAGACTGGTGATAAACTAGCTGCAAGCTAGAAAGTCAGTAGTGCTAAAAGGAGTAGGTGGAGAATGCAACTTCTATCAGTTTGGCAAAGGAAGTGGCAACTATCTGGTATTCTGAAAGTAATGAGTAAGTGACCTGACCTTTTCTACTGCCTTTTTAGGTCCCTTGCTGCTTGAAAAACCTACAACTCATGCAAAATAAATAAATAAAATAGCTTGTTAAATATTCTACTCTGACAGAAACCTCCCCAAACCAAATACAAGGCCTTACCATGCCCTGAGGTGCAATTCATGCAAGACAAGCTAGAATTCATATCATTTTCTGTTTTCCTGGCTCACAATGACATTAAAATTGTTCTGTACCCTACTAATAATGGTAGCAATTAATAGCCATTTGCAGTGTATCTACTTGATAATCAGTGGTCATCTATTGATAATTTAAATATTTCCAAAGAATCCACCATAAGTTGAAATTAAAACAGCAAATAAAAAAGCGACCTAGAGATTTATTTATTTTTTACCATGGTAGCACTTACACATTTGAAGAGTATTACTCAAATTATTTCATAAGAAGGAGCATAAAGATAGAAGTCATCCACTGAAACCAAAGAGGAAACCAGTCTGAGTAGAGGGGCTCCTTGCATGCTATCAAATTTCCACACCCAGAACAAATTGCTGAAAGCTGGTGATATGTCAATGCTTTAAATATTTATGGATGTGGCAGACACAAAATCAGGAAACATGTCTTATCCATATTGGTGACAGTTAGTAGGAATGTATTTTAGAACCAGAGTGTATCTTCTATGGACTATTTATTCCTTGGAGAAAAGTCCAGAACAAAATTTAAAATATATGCATAAGGACAAATTTGCAAAGTTTTGTTTCAGTAACACTTCATATTCTTAATGGACTATTTTAAATACATTAGTATAGTAATCAACAGCATTACGTAGAAGCATTTATGGAGAGGGCTTGTCATGAATCTGACCTATTGGTGTTCAAAAGGCATTTGCAGGTGTTGTTGTGAAACTAAAGCAAACAATAGGCAGTAGGATGCCAAGCAAGTTTGGTTCTCCTATATAGCAGCAGCACAAACTAGTCCATAGGCAAAATTTGACCTTCCAGGTGTCTCCATTTGGCCTGCCAGGCCATTTGCCCCAAACCACAGCCACCTACCTCATACTTGGCATTGTATGTGTTGCCATGTGTGGGGCAGATAGAAACTTCAGATGGAAGTTGACAGAGTACATGCTAACATCCAACCTGAGCTGCTTCAACTGGAAATCAGAGGTAACACCTTGGTGCAGCCCCACAAATCTAGACTGACTGGTGTTTGGCGTATGTGACTGTCTGTTAAACCAGTTCACTAAAGATAGAGAAAAACTTAGCTTATACTATTAAACAACTGATACTGTTATATTTAAACAAATACAGCTTTTATGCTCCTATAGGATCATCCCAGCAAAATAGGTGTATTTCCCTAAAAAACTGGTGTTTGTTTAGGATGCACATGACTCAAATATACCATAAATATATCCATCAGAAAATGGAAAGTAATTCCTAATTGCTACAGTTTAGCCTAGCCTTTCCCAACCTGGTGCTCTCCAGATATTTTTTAACTCCAATTGCCATCATCCCTGATTATTGGCCATATTCGCAGAAGCTGATGGGAGTTGTAGTCCAAAACATCTAGAGAGCACTAGGTTGGATAATGCAGATAGCATTACAATGCAATCTTATACAGGTCAACTCAGCATATGTCTTACTACCAGATAAGCAGTTATAGGATTGCATCCTTAGTGTACTTTGTATGGCGTCACTCAGATACTAGCAGCACAACCCTATACTGTACATATTTATGCAGAAGTAACTCACCATTTGCTCAATATGACTTGATCTGCAGTAAATAAACTAGGATTGCAGTCTAAACACAATAAGGTTGTATCCAACACGGCCAACTGCACAAGAGGAACAGATTCTCTGAAGCAGGAAGGAAAGGCAAGGCAAGTCCCAATGTGGAAGCAGAATTCCACTAGTGCAGTGCTGGATGCAACCCATGGTTGCTGGAAAAAGGATTAGTTATAAGGCCTATAGAGTGTCTAATTAATACTTTTTAAATCATTGTTTCATGACAATAAGTGCTCAAGGCTAGTTTAATTTCTGAAATAACTATACCACATTTTCAGCATGGACAAGTATTTAGGTCTCATTTATGTTTTACTCAAGAGACTGTAATTCTTTAGCACACTAGAGTAAAAGGCTAATAATAACAGCAATTATCTATGCTTCATCTGTGTACTCCAGAAAGAACAGACTTCACAAGAAAAAATGAAAGAGTGAGCTGCTTTTTTACAAACTGTAGAAAACCAATAATTAAATCATCTTTGTCATTACCATGGCTTTAAAGGTTTGAAGAAATTGTGGAAATGGACAGATCAGATCATAGCCCAAAGCAATTTTTACCACTGGGGTAGGAAAAAGGAAACTAAAAAAAAAAAGAGGTACTGTATATACTTGAGTATAAGCCTAGTTTTTCAGCACGTTTTTTCTGCTGAAAAAGCTGCCCTCGGCTTATACTCGAGTGAGGCGGGCGGTAGGGGCGGCGAGAAAGAAGCCCTTTCTCTCCACTCATGCCGCCGCCCGCTCACCCCAGTCAACTATTCCTTAAGAAGCGTACAAGAACGGCGGTTCTTTACTCTCCCCAGGCAGCTTGTTCCATTCCTGAACTGCTCACATAAATGCAAACTTTAGATCCCAGAAGGCAGAAAGCCTATCAGTTAAGGAAGTATTAAAACCCCACAGGTGCTCATTTTCCCTGGCTCCTGCTTAAACAGGACAGGATCCCAGCCTTCTCTGTATAACACAAGGGAACATTGCGCTGTGGGTTAAACCACAGAGCCCTAGGGCTTGCCGATCAGAAGAATGGCGGTTCGAATCCCCGCGACGGGGTGAGCTCCACAGCGGCAAAGGAGGAAGAGGAAGGAGCAGCCCAAAGGGCTCCTTTCGGACTGCTTTCCTCCTCCTCCTTCTCCACAGCGGCAAAGGTGAACTGGCTTATACTCAAGTCAATAAGCTTTCCCAGGTTTTTGTAGGAAAATTAGGTGCCTCGGCTTATATTCGGGTCGGCTTATACTCGAGTATATACTTCGAGTATATGCTTCTCTCAGAAAAGCAAAATCAGAAAAAAGAAAACGAACAGCTCAGGTTCCTACTTAAAAATATGTGCCATCCCTTAATGACAGCATTATTATTTTTGTATGTTTACTGGACACGGGTGGTGCTGTGGTCTAAACCACAGAGCCTAGGGCTTGCTGATCAGAAGGTCGGTGGTTCGATTCCCCGTGACGGGGTGAGCTCCCGTTGCTTGGTCCCTGCTCCAGCCAACCTAGCAGTTTGAAAGCACGTCAAAGTGCAAGTGGATAAAGAGGTACCACTCCGGCGGAAAGCTAAATGGCATTTCCGTGTGCTGCTCTGGTTCACCAGAAGCAGCTTAGTCATGCTGGCCACATGACCCAGAAGCTGTACGCCAGCTCCCTCGGCCAGTAAAGCGAGATGAGCGCCGCAACCCCAGAGTCGTCCGCAACTGGACCTAATGGTCAGGGGTCTAACTTAATATCATACATTTGTTGCATATGGCACCACAGATGGTGATAAGTAGCTTGAGGAAGTAAGTTTCTAAAAGACTGCAAACATGAAGGCAATCAGGGGATAAAAACTACTTTGTTACCTTCCAGTCTCATCACCCTCTAGATTTAGAACAAGGTGTGAGCCACAATTTTAATAGTTCCATTTAAAGAATCCAGGGGCATGAAAAAAGTCAAATTCATATCAGGCATCTGAATCTTAAAGGGATGTCATTAAACAAAAGTAACAAAAATAGAGATACATGACAACATAGGCAAGAATTTAATCCACAGCAGGTTCAAGGAATACAAATTATTGTATCTAGTAATATGCTTTGTTTTTTACATCTCAACTTTAAAAAGTATACTGAAGTTTTCACAAAAGTATTCAGAGTCACTGGAACTCCACTTATTTTGCCCCAAACTGGAAATTTGCAAGATTAAAAGCATCACTAAAGCTATGTAAGATTTCAGGACTATTGCAATCTTAATACAGTAGACTGAAATCAGTAATCTTTCATGTTCCATTGCACAAAAGTTTTAAGCTTCAACCATGAATGCAGACAATTCAACTACAAATGAACATGGTGAAATTCACTTGTAGCCAAAGTTCCCTGGCGGTATTAACATACAATGATAGGATTTACAATGCAAAACTATACCTAATATATTTTACTTGTACGACGGTTTCAAGCCAAAATGTATTAAACTTTGGAGTTCAAGGCCGTCCTAATGAAGTTTGCCACAAGGGTAAGACGAAATAACTCTAAAAACTTTCCTCAGTACATGTAAAAATACTTTGTACTTCACTGACAAGTATTTTTTGTTTGCCTTTCCATCCTTTATTAACCTGCCTATATCTGTATTTTTTTTCTTTGTTATTTGCATATAACCATCAGTACAATGAGTCATATAGCCTTATTATATTGAGAAGGTTTTTAGATAGCATCACATCCATTACTTTCATAGCACAGAAGAAACAAATGTGCTCTGAAAACCTGTCCTGATCTATTTGCTACTTCTGACTTGCTTCTCGAAACACTGTAGAAGAACTCTTCACCTAAGGGATGCATAACTTGCCTGTGCTGGTTAATTGGTATTTTATTATCATATTAATTTGTCTATTGCTAGTTCTAGATTTCCAGAAGTTTTTAATGCCAAGAGCATGCAAAGCACCATAAAGCAACAAAAAAGGGTTCCTGCTCTCCTCAAAAAAAGGACAATCTACATTAGACAAGTGGAACATGCAACAAATGTTGCATTCTACAGGTGAAACTCAAAAAATTAGAATATTGTGGAAAGGTTCATTTCTTTCAGTAATTCAACTTAAAAGGTGCAACTAATATATGAGATAGACTCATGACATGCAAAGCGAGATATGTCAAGCCTTTATTTGTTATAATTGTGATGATTATGATGTACAGCTGATGAGAACCCCCAAGTTGAAATTTATATAGTGGATTTTTGAGAAGAAAACTCAATGAAGTATAGGAAAATGGCCTGAAAAGAAGAAAAAGCAATAGGCTTTAAATGGTTGGAGAGCAATGCGACAGACGGCACAAAGATGGGAGTCACAAAGCAGACAAACAGGATGAGACTGTATGGAATGTAAGACATATAAAGTGGAGAAGGAGATATAAAAAGTATCACTTGTTAGGAAGTGTTACAACTAAACTAGTTTATTCATAAAGCTTTTTTTTTCTTCAAAAAAGTGGGCTTAAACAGTTAAACCTAATATGATTTCCCATATAGCTTCCTGAAGACTAGCCATGCAGAGCGAAGCGATCACGTTGTCCAAAACTAACACTGCTTAACAAAAAGGATTCAAATTTTGGAACGGGGGGCAAGTTTCCACTGAAACCTTTAAATGATTTGAAGATTCATCTTTATTAAGTAGTGTTCCTCATTTACTCTTGCAATAATATGTGTCCACAGCTTAAGTCACTACAAAGCCAGGCCCTTTACTAAGCCCACTGTAATTTCTTTCTAGAAACAAAACCTACCGGTACCTCAAATAAGCGTTACTTTATCATGGGCACAATACATAGACTGAAGTGACAGAACTAGGATAACCAGAGCTAGAGGTGCATTCACCAATGACCTAGAAGAGATTATGTAATGACAGTTATGCACACTTCCATTGAATACGAAGTGATTGCCAAATACTAGTTGGATCTCCTCACTTAGCACCAACATTAGAAAGTCTTGTTAACACAATGAAAAGAATGACTTACAGAAGTTTCATGGAAAAGGTACAATAGCATCCTAAAGAATGTATGGTTTTATTTTAAAAGTTGGGATAGCAAAAAGAAAAAAAAAACCACAACATTTTGAGATGTGAAACACCGTTCCATAGCAGCCTTGCACATTCCACTGCTAAAGTACATCTTCTCACTTTTTAAAAATTAAAGTTGTAGTTCAGCAGAAACAGTGTTAATATAAGTAGACGGATTTATGTTGCAGCAATTAGACTACTGCACATTTCAAGCATTCCCCCTTATGTGATTTACAATTGCATGGAAGACATAATATGGCCACGCCAGGTGACGCAGCCATTGCATCTTCTGCCATCCCTTCCCCCTTCTCATCTAGGTGTTGGGGGCATACCAGCAGAGCGAAAAGGCTGCCGAACAAACATAGGCTCTCTCCATGTTCTAGAGTCTTGCATTTGTCAAGCTTTACCTTGATAGATATGCCCGCAACACATGGATGGCAAGGGGTGTAAGTGAGCAGGAAACACAAAAACAGGAGTTAAGTCCCACTCCACTTTCCCTCTCAGACCTGTGGAGTAAACCAGAAGCCAACTCATGTTCCTATGCATATCTGCATGGATGTAAGGCCCATCTAGTTCATTGAAGACTTCCAAGTAAATGTGCACAGACTTGCAGCTTCAATTAGAAAAAATACTTGATATAGCATTTTAGACCTTATATTGACTAACGGTTAAATTATTTATAGAAAACGGTTAAGACAGAATTAGAAAACTGCACATAATATTTAAAGATACATAAAAATGCTTCTCATTTTGAAAAGGCTAGTGTAAAACATTTTCAAGGAAAAACAATGCACAGAACACGCAAAGAATACGCTCCAGATCAAATTTTAGAGGCGAAGCACAATTACCAGGTTAATTATTTAACAGACTTCTAGTAAGGAATGCACCTTACTTCACAATAAGTCACTATTCAGACCAACTTCCAGAAAGGTCCAGCAATGTTCTTTTGTTAAAACTTCACCTCCCTACTCTTCTACCAAGTCTTAGCATCACATTTGCACAGGAGCTTGCTCCTGTGCTTCTTTCAAATGCTATTGATGGTACTTGCTCTAACAATGTCCAAGGTTAGAGAGAAGACTTCAGTAAAGGGCTAAAGCATATAGAATATGCCATGCTCATGCGTATAACCTCTGCCGGGGGAACTATTGCTATTATTCCCCTATAATTCTAGATACAGGTAGGTGGCCGTGTTGGTCTGCCGTAGTTGAAACAAAACAAAACAAATTCCTTCCAGTAGCACCTTAGAGACCAACTAAGTTTGTTCTTGGTATGAGTTTTTATGTGCATGCACACTTCTTCAGATACACTGAAGCAGAAGTCACCAGACCCTTATATATAGTGAGAGAGGAGGGGTATTACTCAGAAGGGTGGTGGGAATGGGTGATTGGCTGATAGGTGTGTTAAACCTGTTGATGACTGTTAATGACTGCAATTGGTCTTACAGGAAAAAGCAAGGGGTGAGATGGCTAAAAATAGCTTTATCATGTACAATGAGATACCGGTAAGAATCCAATGTCTCTATTCAGACCAGGTCTTAAAACCATGGACCCACATCATGATCAGAGCAGCCTGATTGGGAGTTATAGCCTTGGGCAAGTCCTCCAATATTTACAGTTTCTCTGGGCATGAGTTCCCTCCTCCCCACACACCTTCCCTATACTCATTTGTCTTAGTGATATTCAGTATGCTGATGACAATGTAGTGTGTACACACTCAGAGGATGACCTCCAAACCATCCTAAATATCTTCACAGAAGCTTTTGGAAAGCTTGGCCTATCGCTCAATATCCAAAAAAACAAAGTGCTGCCCCAACAAGCAAAAAACAACCCTTCTGCAGTGCCACAAATCCAACAATGGTGTAACATTAGACTACTGGGCAGAACAATTTTCCTACCTGGGCAGTTATCTTTCCACAAGAACTGACACTGATGCCAAAATCCAGCATCACCTGAGCTCTACAAGCACAGCTTTCTCCCAATTGATGCGCAGAGTGTTTGAGGACCAGGACACACGCAGGGAAAGCAAAATACTTATTTACAAAGCTATTACACTACCAACTTTACTGTATGCTTGTGAAACATGGACCACTTATAAATGCCATCTCCAACTCCTCGAAAGATTTCATCAAAGGTGTCTCTGACAATGTTTACACATCACTTGGGAAGACAGGTGAACTAATGTCAGTGTACTGGAAGAAGCAAAGATCACCAATGTTGAAGCAATGATTCTTCAACATCAACTTCGTTGGACTGGCATTGATAAATGGGAAACACTGGCCTGTGAGTGCTCCAATTGGAGAACAGCCTTTACCAAAGGTGTCGTGGACTTTAGAAGCACGAACTCAGAGCGGAAAGGAGAAACGAGCTAAGAGGAAGGCACATTTGGCAAACCCACATCATGATTAACTCCCACCCAGAAACCTATGTCCCCTCTGTGGAAGGATATATGGATCCAGAAATGGCCTCCATAGTCACTTTTGAACTCAATGTTAAGACCGTTTTCATGGAAGACAATCTTACTCAGCTATGAGTGATCACCAAAGAAAGAAGAAATAAAGTTCAGTAATGATGGAAAGGTGCAAAAGGTTGCTTTCAAAGAGATGGTTAAGGAAGGAAGGAAGTGCTATGTTTAAGGGTCCTGCCCCCAATCTGCTTCTAGGACACTGAACTAATTTAAAGTTCTCATTTAGGATCAGCCAATCTTAACATGTCTCAGAGAATGATAGCACTGGTCTGAAGCTACACTTTTCTTAATGGAATAAAAATACTTTTTTCTAACCACGATTCTTATAACAGCAAAGAGTCTTGAGTCACATAGTTTATCACTTCAAAGAAATGGATGGGCCATTAAGATAAGATAAAGGGCAAAATGTCTTTGCAAAAGACCAGTCTTTTACATTTGACATGACCTTTGGGAAAGGGATTTCGGAACAAAAGAATTTTTGAAAATTACTTTGAAGTACATGTGTTCTAAAAGAAGTGATAACTATAGAACTCTCTCAGTTCACCTTAAAGACTAGACTAGAGTATAAGTCTGGTCCTTTATAGCAGTCTTTTATTGAGGACTTTTAAAAACGAGTTCCTGATATAATATTTTTTATAACTGACATTTTCATGACTGCAACAAGGGAAAGATTAATTAAAGAGGTTGGATCCAACTACAGTCAGAACTGCCTTATTTGCAGTACAACGTTGTGCAATATGAATGCATCAAGTAGTTGTGATGCTAACTCTGGAGAGCATTCCATCAGAAACTCTTACCCTAGGTGCAATGTGTGGCATTACTGCTACTTGCAATGCAACTGAAGCTACGGTTAATACACCATAACCAGGGAACTAGTCAGCCTATTTAAGTCATGCTCTGGCAAGCAGCTTATACAACTTGGCAGAGAGGTGCGAATAAAAAATTTCAATCCCTGCTCAAAAGCTTCCCATCTACATTTAGGCAATGGTGAAGTTGTGCAAGAGGCTAAACGCAGAACTATGTCTGCCATTGAACAGCAGTAAGTTGCACTTCAGATGGTGAAGAAGAAGAAGAAGAAGAAGAAGAAGAAGAAGAAGAAGAAGAAGAAGAAGAGTTTGGATTTGATACCCCGCTTTTCACTACCCAAAGGAGTCTCAAAGCAGCTAACATTCTCCTTTCCCTTCCTCCCCCACAACAAACACTCTGTGAGGTGAGTGGGGCTGAGAGACTTCAAAGAAGTGTGACTAGCCCAAGGTCACCCAGCAGATGCATGTGGAGGAGCAGAGACACGAACCCGGTTCCCCAGATTACAAATCTACCATGCTTAACCACTACACCACACTGGTGCTGGCTCTTTTCTATCAAGCGCACCTGTACATAATTGAGACATAAAGATAACAGGCTTGCAGATATTCCATTATAGTGTAGCCAAACACAGCCACATCTGAGATATGTCAAGCTTGCTATTCTTTGCTGTCCAAATCAGTGTGGCTCCCCATCCCTCCCATGCTCACTTTGTACTTGATGAGAGAGCAAGCATACCTTTACTTAGGAACTTGTCATAATTAAGGTTTGCATCACATATTATTTTCAGAAGACCAGAAGTTCAGTTCTATGTCTCTTTATAAGTGAAAGTCATCTAATTTCACAACCCAAATGCCACTTCAAAAAAAAAGAAAAAGAAAGCTGGAGTAATTAACCTGCTTTTGGAGAATAAGTATGGCATGAAATCAAAATACTTTAAATTGGCACTAGCTATAAAAAGGCAGTGAGAGTACTCATAGGACTATCTATTAAGATTCATGAAAATAAAAATGTAAATTTTGGAATCAGTCTTGTTATATTTTGTTTATGGTGATATCTGGCCATTCCTGCCCTATGATTACTTACAATGTGACACAAGCAACACAATAGCTATTTCCAGGAACTACTCAAATACACAAACAGGCAAAACAGGTGTAGGAGGAAGGACTGCAACAAGTTGGGGGGGGGCATGAATTTGTACCTACCTCATCTGTAGGCACCAAGGTCAGGGACACTGAGTATCTCCCAGTATAACACTTTCCTGAATTACAACACTTCACTTTTCCTCAAAAAAGTGACACTACTGGAATAGAGGCTCAACTATACCTTTCTCCTGTTTACTTTATCACCACAAAACTAAATCATATTAGAATAGTAACTTTTTAGTGTCCAGCTCAGCATAACATAGTGGCTAAATGTCCAAGACTGCAGTCCTAACCTTGTCCACTAAGAAGAAAAACAAATTGATTCAGCAGAGCTTAGTCCCAGGTACATGTAGTTAGGATTGAAACCTAGGAGAAAGCCCCTTTCAATGCAGTAAGACTTACTTCTTATAACATGTTCGGGATCTTTTTTCTTGCTTTGCCATTTTACAATGCTACGGCTAAAGCAGGGTGTCAAACCCATAGGATTCTAGTTCAACACTACATGTGTTCAACCCATTTTTACTGTTCCCAGCAACTATGCAAAGTCTGTTTGCTCAAACTAAAGCAGAGCTGACATTTCTCAGAAAACTTTTTCCAAAAGAAAGAGGGAGGATTTTTTCTCTCACCTCCTCTAGAAAAAGAACACTTCCCAGACCTTTTCTCCAAATAGAGTGGTACCTCTGATTACAAAGGCTTCTGGTTACGAGCTCTGCTAACCCAAAAGTAGCTGCTCCTGGTTGCGAACTTTGCTCCAGGATGCGAACGGAAATTGCACACCAGAGGCATGCATGTAGCAGGAGGCCCCATTAGCGAAAGCGTGCCTCAGCATAAGAATGGTTTCAGCTTAAGAATGGACCTCCGGAACGAATTAAGTTCATAACCAAAGGTACCACTGTATTATTCAATTTTTTAACAGTGGCTGCCACCCCTTGCTCACCCCACACACCCTGTTCCAGAATGATGCTGGGTCAGGGGCATTGTACAGGATGCAAAATGGTTGCAAGGCTGACAATACAGTTTTCAAGGGGGGGGAGCTTGGGGGGCGGAAAAAGAAGCTGTGCTACAGCCACTACTAACGGAGTCCAACCCTCATGAAAATGTTGAAAATATTCTTTTTTAAAAAAAATAGTGAGATGGTCCACCCAGTTTTCTACCCACAAATAGGGAGGGGAATTTTAAGAGAGTAGCAAACAAGACATACATTGCCACTGCTATCCACATGCAAACCACAGGTGTGTGACAGAGGACATGCTATGCATGCAGAAGGCCCCAGTTTCAATCCCTGGCCTTTTCCATTACAATGTTCTGAAGTAGCAGGGATGGGGGCGGGAGCGACACACTCTGGCACCCTGGAGAACAACTTTCAGTCAAGAGTTGACAGTACTGGTTAAATCAACAGTCCAACTTAGTGCAGCCTGGTATGTTCATGAGTTATCTACACCCACACATCCTGCAGAATTTTCTAATAAAGTTGTGGATGTATTTAATGCAACTCAGTTCTAAAGGAAACTGTTCTCCCTATCTTTCTACTCAGGTTCCAGACAGCTGAAAATCAAATTTGCAGAATATCCTGTTATTTAGGTCACACACTGAATTTCTTGAAGACAGCTTTCTATTTCCTAGAACAACTATTCTTATTTCAGTGCAAAACATGGGAGCTATTTTTTCTGCAGCTTCCACAATGTACAACATTTCAGCATTTATCTACAGAAGTCAGATTTTAAAACAAAGAGATTTTATAGTTATTTCACTACACATAGGAGAAAGATGAGTGGGCAGCAAACTTCAGAGCAGTACCTCACTTCTGTAGTATGCCTGATCACACATGCTAGCAATACTTTGTACAGATGCTGCAATGCTCCAGAGACTTTAACAGATTTCTGTACTGTATTATAAAACAGTTGGTTGTCTATAGCTTCTTGATCAGTTTAATGTGGCACAACTCCTTTGTTTTTTCTTCTGTGCCAGGGAAACACGTAAAAGTTTTGTTTTGCTTTTTAAGCTACAGGCAGCTGTAAAAAGTGACAAGAGGCCTAGTGCACATATGTTTTTGCACTATTTAGTCAGAATAATTGCTTTCTATTTATTCTACATAGCAGGTCTAGACCTCAGTTTTCCTAGGCAGAGCATTTTCGTTCCACCCTAGTTATACATTACCATTATTTAAGTCAAATAAAAGTCTGCAGTCTTACCCAACCAAGTTGTATGGACATTGTGAAGGCATTGCCTACATTTAACTTCTAAAGGGATATCAGTTCTATTTGCAACAACCGACAACCCTCAACAGGGCCACAAATGATTTGCAAAAGAACTTAAATTCTTGCAGGATTGAGAATTCAGTCTCCAGATACTTACACACATGTGGAACACTATACACTGTGCCTTTGAGCTTTCCATTCCACTTTTTAAAGCCAGATTACATTTAAGCAGTGTTAAGAGTACAGCCTTCTCAACTCAACCATTCTTACCCATGGTTGAGACAGCAATGTAACTTATCCTCATCTAATGTTTATGTAAATGTACATTGAACAGGCATCACCATTCAGAATATCACATAATTACTATTTGCTGCCATTACAATTGTGATATTCAAATACAGTATAATCTCACCGTTAAACAAATCCTTGTGTTTTGGTGTAGCATTTGTCATTTTCCAAGGAAATTCTTATTACTAGGAAAAGTTGAGTGCTCCCAAGATAAGTAACACTGATGCACAATGTTTCAAGTTCTACCCAAATCGGTAGAAATATCTACAAAGAGTTATATTGCTATGGTTACTGAAGATGGGCTTAAAATGTTCACATGGGAGAAAAGAGGCATACCTCTGCAGAAACCAAGCCTTACACCAGAGCCCTAAAATTTGCAGCACCAGCAATTGTGTGTTAACAATGGTATATTCCAACTGTGAATTAGCCTAAAATCCCAAAATACATTTAAGCATTGCAAACAGATATAGCAGCACAACTATTTAGAACCTAAGCGCTTTCAAATGACCTCTATGAAGGTGTAAATAGCAGGAAAGTTCCTTGATAGAACCTATACCTCGGGAAAGCAAGGAAACAGAACAACTGTGAGTGGAAAAAGTATTGCAGCCTCACAGTTACTAAGTAAGGCTTAAGTAAGGATCCCTTCCGGGAGAATAGCTTACCAGATGCACCACCCTGTGACAAATAGGTAGGCGGGCAGCCTTAACTGTAAGGATGAAGTAATATGAATGTGGGTAGAATGTATTGCTTTCCTTATGTTTCACCACATACAGTACCATCCTTCTCCTTTAAAGAGTTAGAAAGGTGATTGCCTTACCAGATTAAACACAGTTTCCACAATATCCCTGTTGGATACTTCTCCGACTTCCACCAGTCCTGTCAGAACAGCAAATTTCATCCTGATACCACGAATAGGGATTCCTGGATTCAAAGGCTGCAGCTTGCTCTCCATTTCGGCCGTGTTTCCTTCTTTTCCTCCTCCGGTACCACCTCCCCCTCCTCCATCATCACCTGTTGGCCGAGGAGAAGAAACCTGTTTCTCTTCACTCGCCATAGCTTAGTTCACTTCCAGGTTGCCAGCAGAAGCCAGCACCCCAGAAATAATATAAAAAAGTTCAATCCGTAGCCTCGGGTACAGTTTCTGAGCGCTGAGATAATCTTGTTTTCCTTCCCTCGGCACAAGGACAGTGGCCTCTTTAATCTGAAAACTATAAAAAAGACAATTATAGTAAAAAAATTAGTAGCAGGCGCAGCTTGTTGAAAACATTTGAAAAAGCCAGTCATCTAACTAATCATGAAACGCTACCCCATTCTCTCATTGCACTCACCCCCCCCCCTCAACCCAGAAAATGAGGGCAGGTGCAACTGCATTAGGCAGGTGAGCCCCTTTCTTTGTCAGGCCCTAAACTTGCCTGCAAGGAAGAGAGCGCGGGACTCCCGAAGGCATCTACTTCTACATTATTATTATTATTATTATTATTATTATTATTAGAGACGCGCCTCTCCCCTGCCCCGCTCTGTTTCTGCAGTGCTTCCCTCCGCCGTCCTTGTGTTCCAGCAGCTGAGGTAACTGCAAGCTCCGCTCCTCCCTTCACGCACAGTCACAGGTGCAAGGACAAAGTAGGGCCGGCAAAGAAGTTCCCACTCACCCAGCCCTGCTGCTCCTCGCCTCTGCCGCGGACGGGGCCGGCGGGGAGGGACAAGGCTCTCCCGACACCAGGCAGCTCCACAGGCGGGAGGTGTCTCCGGTGCTTCCCCACCAACAGCCTGGCTTCTACCTGCCCGGGGTAGAGAAGAGGGCAGGGGAAAGAACTTCGACCTCAGGCAAGCAGCTTGAAGTTTCCTGTGCAGCTCCTTCACTCCGCCGCCGCCGCGATGAGCTCCTCCATCGCTTCCTGCCTGTCTTAGCAGTTGCTACGGCTGCTGCTGCTGCTGGTGGTGGTGGTGCTGCTGCTGCTCTCTGCCGCCATGACAGCGCTGAGCCGAGCCCCGGGAGTGTTGCCGGGCGAGTGGCAAGTGCGCCTGCGCGGCGGCCAAGAGCGGGCGGGGCAGGGAGGCGAGAAGGCAGCGGGCTTGGAGGAGGGGTGGGAGGCGCCCGCGCAGGCTCAGGTGAGCACAGGTGTGTCCAGGTGAGGCGCAGGCGTAGCCCGAAAGGTTCCCGTCTGTTCTCCTCGAGGCAACGGAAATGCTGCGCCGTTGCTGCGAAGGGGAGCTGTGTTATCTCCTCTCTTTTTTTCTTTTAGTTTCGGGCGAGGCACCTGAAGGGCAAGCGGCAGTTTCAGGAAACTGCAAACCTACGTTTTTAGATAGGTCCAGGAAACCAAAGCGGCAAGGAATTAGTAGCGTCATTTTATTTGTTGTGTGTTCACGCACTGTGGACATTGGTGATTTGAGGTGCTAGTCCTGTCGAATTCAAGACTTCTGGGGAAACGTGGTCCCCGTGCAGATTGAGATATGGAGGCGGCGGTGGGGAGCGGATGCCCTTTAGCATTGGTGTGGATAATATACGAAAATGGAACCTCTGCTGAATTGGGTACAACGTTCAACTGGGTTTCTTAATTGTTCTTGGCCGCTTTCTAGTTTGCATCAAAATGAAGGCTCGTACATGATCAAAGCAATCCTGGTTATACTGCAGTTGTATAACGTTGCATACCCGTCAAACAATAGTTTAAAAAAAAACTAAAAACACAACACTTTGACTCACTGTTCCTAGTTTTTATAAGACTATACACGTTCCAATGACGCTTGTATGCCAAGGAGCATGTTGCCATCAACACCTGACAGAACCATCAGTGGCCAGAAGGACCTGTTGGGGCAGCTCCTCCTCCACCTTACCTGAGGCTACTTAAGACCTGCTTGTCCTAAAGGGATGGCAAAACCTTTGAAGCCCAAGGTTCCTGCAGAACATCAGTTCCTGCAGAACATTTTACCTAATAATATTTTGTACCATTTGTATGAATGCTGCATTTTAAATTGTAAAACGCCATGGATACCTTGCATTTGCAATCTTTTGTTAATATAATGCAGTGAAAATATACAAAAATAGTTCACGTGGTTGGGTGGTTAGCTCCAAGAGGCCTCAAGCTACTCGGAACTATTCAGTAGCACAGTTCCACTATAAAATGAGTATGAGGCAAATAGAATATCAGTTTTGTAAATCTGCTTAAAATAAGTAATAAACTGATTAGCACATATTGTTCAGAGTGTACCACTTGTTTTGGACTTGGCTGGGTCCTTAGTGCTTCCAAAACTGCAAATTACAAGTCTTCTACATGGAGGGATCTGTGAAAGCTGTGTTTGCTGTGATGTGTAAAGAGCACTACAAGCTTGGGTTTTTTTTTTTGTATTATGAGTACAGGAGAATCCTCGCTTACATGGGGGTTCTGTTCCGGGTCACTGCCCAGAAATAAGTTCCACCCCGTTCCACTCCCATTCCACCTGTGGCCCACCCTGTTCCGCCTCTTTTTTATGCCCAAACTGGCATATGTGTCAATGGTTGCTTATTCTGTGCAAGTGGGGAGGTGCCTGTACATAGGTGAGCCAAAGCAACACTTGTCGATCACACATTCTCCTGCTGCTAGAATCAGACTTCCAAAATGCAGGAAGTGTAACGTGTGAATTGGTCCTAAATGCCAGCCACAATCCTTTTATTTTCCTCTCACTGGTTTCTTGGTTGTCTAGACTGAATACAGCCAGCATGATGCTGGACTGCCAACTCGCATCATCCCTGACCACTAAGCATGTTAGCTTGGACTCATGGAAGTTGGGAGTCCAACAACATCTGGAGGGCACTACGTTGGCTACTTCTGGTCTAGTTCCCATACATGTGCACTTGAAAGAATAAAAAGTTACAGCTATCAGAATCTACAAAATCAATACGGGCAGCTCAGTTGGTAGAGCATGAGACTCTTAATTTCAAGGTTGGTGGGTTCAAGCCCCATGTTGGGAAAAACAATTCCTCCATTGCAGGGGGTTGTATTATATGTTCTGTGAACTGCCCTGAGACCTCTAGGTATAGGGCAGCATATAAATTCAATAATAATAGTAATAATGATCCTTGTGGCCCCTTCCAACTTTACAATTCTATGACAAAAGAACTCATTTCATACACTGCATTCCATATAGTTCATATCATTGCAGATTTCTATAGAATTGATTTTCTATCCCCCTGCTCCCTTAATTGTAAAAGGGAAAATACTTAACAGAGAAAGAGAAGATAACAGATTATTATTTTTGCAATAGTTGCAATGGTTTATCTGTTCAGTGTAGCTGCTTGCAGTGCAAATGAACCAATATTAAGTCAAATGAGCTGCAATAAAATGTTGTGGTTGTAAATACCAAAACCTGTTTATTACTACTGTATCTGAACATATCCTTATTTGCATTATAAATTTGTTGTATCTTTCATCTGCAATAAAGTTGACCTACTAAATTAGTAGCCTTTCTACACCATGCAAAGATTGGCTCAGTCACATCATCATTGTAACTTTTGGTATTATTTTTTCACACCTGAGGCAAACAAGAAAATGGTACCGGCCCCTGGTCCCCACCAAATCAGGGAAGAAGGGGAGAGTGAAGATCTACAACAGGAATAAGGGGGGAATAAAGTTTTACATTGGAAACAAGGGTGGAAGGAGACCAGAAGTGCTGCTGTAGATGCGAGGAGGGGCTGCCAAGGTGGCAGCAGATCCAACCTCCAAGGAGCTCACCACAGCTGTCGCTGCCACTGCGGCAGAAGCAGTGGGCGACACATTCATTGGAGGCCAGATATGCTGCCCTTGTGGATCCTGCCACCTGAGGCAGTTGCCTCCCCTTGCCTTATGGGTGGGTTGGTCCTGATTTCCCCCTTGAGGTCTTTTACCCACATACTACTTAGGCTCAAGTTAGTTTTCTAGACAAACAGAATCACAAACTATAGTGGCCTGGCTAAGAATCTTCACAAAAAATATAAAGAATATGCAGTCAGTATTTAAGACTTTAACTATTATCTGCATATTCTTTATAATATGGCAAGGAATCATGTGACTTGCAAAGCTATATTTGTATATAATTCATTTATTCCAATGTAATAATTCTATTACACGTCCTATTGCACTTCCTGAGGAAACTATAAGCCTGTGCAAAACCACATAGTTTGCCTTTTCTTGTCACCTTGAACTTCCTGTTGTTGTTTTCCTGTGTTGAAAATTCTGCAGATCTTCAGCACGATATGCAGGAACTTGCAAATCTCATCTGTGCTGACTTCTTAATTGATTTATTTGTATGCAAGGTCTGCTTTTATATGGTATAATGATGATTATATTAGTAAATCAAGTTAAGCATGTTTGTCCAGGTTTTTAAATGAAAAGCAAGGAAGTCTATCAGTCTTACCAATCAGCAACTAACTCTTCTAATAGTATCCCACAAGTAATGTATTGGAAGCTAAACTAGGTGTGTGAACAAACTGATTTATTAAAAGATAAAAAATAAGCTGTGTCCAGGGGCGTTCTTAGCCCCTTGGCTGCCTGGGATGGGAAGCTAAGGGGCACCCCTGGGAGCGGGGCATCGCGGTGCATGCGTCATGACATCATGATGCACGCAACGCCCCGCCCCCTGGGGGTGCCGGGCGGCGGCTTCGGGAGAGTCCCGAAGCTGCCACCCAGCAGCGGCACCCCTTCGTGGCGCGGCTGCTCGTGCCTGCGTGAGCAGCCACTGCACGAAGGGGTGCCGGGCGGCAGATTTGGGAGTCTCTGCGGGCTGCAAAAACTCCCAAATCCGCTGCCCGGGCTCCCTTGGCGGAGCGCAAGTCGGGGCAGGGAGAGGGACGGGCCAGCGAAGAGGGGTGTCCCTCCTCGCTGGCCCACCCCTCTCCATGCCCCGGCTCTGTAAGCCAGCCAGCAGCGGAGCTCGGTATAGAGGCAAGGGGCGAGCCAGCGAGGAGGGGGTGGCACCCCACCTCGCTGGCCCGTCCCTTGCCTCCATGCCGAGCTCCGCCACTAGAAGGAGGGGACTATTTCTGGCGCTGCCAGTGTGGAGCCGCAGGGGCGGCCAGCGAGTGGGGTGACACCCCTCCTTGCTGGCCACCCCTGCGGCTCCACCCCAGCAGTGCCGAAAATAGCCTAAAAAGAAAATGTTTTTTTTAAAAAAAAAATAAAAAAAAAAGTCCAGGGGGCGGAACCACCCCGATGTGTCACCCCCAGCAGGGGCGCTGCCCAGGGCCCCCCGCCCCCTCTGCCCCCCCTTGCAACGCCTCTGGCTGTGTCAGAACTTGTTTGTACCACATCATCACCATTACTATGTAAGAGAAGTCCTAATACTCTGTTTACCATCTTAATGAAACCCCCACAGAAATCAATCTGGAGATTTGAGGTAATTGGCTTATACCAATATGAGCCTGCTGCTTGTTAGTATCTTTCTTTAGGTCACCTTGCCTTTGAAAGTTGGGCAGGTGACAGAGTGATATCAACTGTGGACCCCATACCAGAGAAAACTCACCTGACGCCAAATACTGTAGTTCTGGGCATCACATCAAAATCATTTATCTGCCTAGGTTTTTAATGATCAGTGGTGCTAACTTTAGTGCTGCTTTCAAGTTTTTTTATTGTTTTGTAGCTGATTATTTTGTGCAGTTTCCTATGTGTTACTGGTTTTATCGTGTTGAAAATTAGTAATGCTATTGTATTACTGATTTTTTTTTTTCAAAAGCAGTATTGATATTTTTTTTAAGGTCTGTGAAAGAATCCATGTAATATGTTTTTCTCCTGCCTTATATTTAAATCCTGGATGTATGAGGTCTGTGTTGACATTTATCATAGGCTCTGCATTATATGCTGAACTCTAAACCATGAGATGGGAAAAACATGTATTGTGGATTCATGCACAAATTTCACATATACACAAACTGCATCTGAAACAACAGTGAGTGACCAGGAAAAAGATCAGGCAATTATATTGAATAGCTTGATGGAAATGTTGAGTCAGTATGCGTCAGCTATGAAACAAGCAAATTCCTAAATTGCCAGAATCCTAATGTTGTTTTGCAAATCTCTGGTGACACCATACTGGAAAAGCTGGGAAAGGGTTTTGGCTATCTTTGGAAAGCAAAACAATCAAGGGGTTGGTGCAAATCTCCTATTCTTCTAATAGTATCCCACATTAGAAGGTTACAACAATAGTACAATAGTATCCCACTATTAGAAGGTTACAACATTTGAAGTTTTCCAGTTTAGAAAAAAAAAAGGCAACTAAGGGGAATACATATGCAGAATTCATCATGTGAAAGGCTGGACTGGATGAATCCCAAGACGGAATGAAGATTGCTGGAAGAAATATCAACAACCTCAGATATGCTGATGACACAACCTTGATGGCAGAAAGTGAGGATGAATTAAAGAACCTTTTAATGAGGGTGAAAGAGGAGAGTGCAAAATATGGTCTGAAGCTCAGCACCCAAAAAACTAAGATCATGGCCACTGGTCCCATCACCTCCTGGCAAATAGAAGGGGAAGAAATGGAGGCAGTGAGAGATTTTACTTTCTTGGGCTCCATGATCACTGCAGATGGAGACAGCAGTCATGAAATTAAAAGACGCCTGCTTCTTGGGAGAAAAGCAATGACAAACCTAGACAGCATCTTAAAAAGCAGAGACATCACCTTGCCGACAAAGGTCCGTATAATTAAAGCTATGGTTTTCCCAGTAGTAATGTATGGAAGTGAGAGCTGGACCATAAAGAAGACTGATCGCCGAAGAATTGATGCTTTTGAATTATGGTGCTGGAGGAGACTCTTGAGAGTCCCATGGACTGCAAAAAGATCAAACTTATCCATCCTTAAAGAAATCAGCCCTGAGTGCTCACTGGAAGGACAGATCCTGAAATTGAGGCTCCAGTACTTTGGCCACCTCATGAGAAGAGAAGACTCCCTAGAAAAGACCCTGATGTTGGGAAAGATGGAGGGCACAAGGAGAAGGGGACGACAGAGGATGAGATGGTTGGACAGTGTTCTCGAAACGACTAGCCTGAGTTTGGCAAAACTGTGGGAGGCAGTGAAAGATAGGCGTGCCTGGCGTGTTCTGGTCCATGGGGTCACGAAGAGTCGGACACGACTGAACAACAACGACAAGGGGGATACGCTGGAGGTGTAGAAGTTTTTTAGATGGTGTGGAGAAAGTGGCTGGAGATAAGTTTATCTCCTAATACTAGAAACTGGGACCATCCAATGAGGCTGAATGTTGGAAGTTTCAGGACAGACAAAACAAAGTTCTTCTTCACACAGTGCATAGTAAAACTATGGCATTCACAGCCACAAGAGGTAGTGACGGTCACCAACTTAGATGGCTTTTAAAAAGAATTAGACAGATTCGTAGAGGGTATTCAGTTGCTACTAGCCTTTACTGTATCTATGTTCTACCTCCACTGTTGGAGGCAGTATGCATCTGAATACCAGTTTCTGGGAGTCATAATTTGAGAGAGTGCTGTTGCACTTGGGTTCTGCTCACAGGCTTCCCAGAGACAACAAGTAGACCACTGTGAGAAGAGGATGCTGTGCTAGAAAATCTTTGGTTCTTGTGTTCAGTTGTTTCCATAGAAATGTTCAAATATATAAAAGGATGTCATATAGAGGAGGGAGAAAGGTTGTTTTCTGCTGCTCCAGAGAAGCAGCCACGGAGCAATGGATTCAAACTACAAGAAAGAAGATTCCACCTAAACATTAGGAAGAACTTCCTGACAGTAAGAGCTGTTCGAAAGTGGAATTTGCTGCCAAGGAGTGTGATGGAGTCTCCTCCTTTGGAGGTCTTTAAGCAGAGGCTTGACAGCCAACTGTCAGATTTGCTTTGATAGTGTTTCCTGCTTGGCAGGGGGTTGGACTGGATGGCCCTTGTGGTCTCTTCCAACTCTATGATTCTATGACTTCTTTTACAGCCTTAAATCTATTTCTTCCCTAAGCCTTTATGTGCCATTACCTGTTTACCTGTCTGTATCGTCTGGTACAAACCAAATCAATGCTGTCACCTGTATCAAATGGTGTCCTCTCCATATTCAATGTTGCATTCTTCTTTTCATTGCATCAGCACAACCATTTCTACTTGTCTGGTGGAATGTTTCCCCCTCTTTCCCCCTATGTGCTGTTCTGGGATTTCCCCTGACCCACGAGAGCAGATTTGGGGAAGGGGCAGAAGAGGAAAAGCTGCAATGCACTTGTGGGAGCCCTTGCTCTGGCTTCCATTACCACAGTGGGTTAACTGAAGCCTATGATTCACAGTCTGATAGCAGTTAATTGTGATGAAGTATTAAAAACCCCAACACTTCATATGCAAAATCTTGTTGCCTATCAGCTGGATTTCCTAGAATATGACTGGTTTAGGGAAGATTTTAAACATTGTCTCAAAAGCTGTGACTTGCTTTTTTGTAGAAAAACAAATGGGGATTTGTTTGATTTTGCTGAAAGATTGTGAAACCAGAGGTAGAGTAATGGGTCCAGTTATAAGGATTAAAACTCCACTTTTATGTAAAAGTAGCACTATAATTCTATGGGATCTGAGGATAAAAGTGCCTGTGTTGCATGAGAAGCTTCATCTTTTGCTTTTAAATTGAAAATAGCTGTTTGTTTCAGCAGCATTTTATTGCATATAAATACACAAGCACCACAATCATAGTTGGTCAAATGCTGTTTATTTTGATGCAATTTCCTTCTGAACAAGCAAGAGTTTGTTTTTGTGCGCATCCTTGGTTTAATTCTTAGCTGTGCTTAAAGTACATTCTTGGATGTATATGTTAAGTCAAGCATAGTATATCTAGAAACAAGCAAAGATTTATGCAGCGTATTGAAAGCCATGGGTTAGTACGATTAGCAGCTTAACTAAGCCAAAGCTTGATAACTAACCGTCACAGCTAAATGAGAGTTGCCCGTTCACCTATGATGATGGCAAAATATATTTTTATCGAGACACTGGGTAGAAGAAAGGGCTCTGTGCTAGTGTCCATAGCCTCTTGTAGAAACTATATTGCAGAAATCTGGAAGCTATAAATAGTTCCAAGGCTTGGTAAGTCTGGATTAGTACATCTGCAGTCAGAATTTGTCATGAGAATAGGAAATGAGGAAGCTGCAATTCAAACAGTGTCTGTGGAAAGATGAACAGTGTATATGGAAATACATTCTCACTCTAGAGGCAGGAGTAATGTGCCACAAGCGCTGTTGTTTTGACAATTTGCCATAATTTTATTTAGGTCTGACATAAATTTTCCCCATAAAGCCTGGTGAAGAGATTCCCAGAGTGCAAGGCTGATTTAAAATGTATGTGTAGGCAGTATAGTTTCATTTATCCAGATCTTCCCTGCCCAGATCTTATTATGTGTTGGACATACTTTATGTTCTTTGACACGTCAATATTGAGATAGTATTGTTCTACAGCAGTTGTAATGTTTCTTCCCAGAACTCCCCTCTGTGTGATGCCTGTGATAAATGGGACAGTAATCAGACAGTTTCCCGTGGGCCTATGGATAAACATACTTAGCTTTCTTTCTGAGTTTTGCTCTTTAAAATCAGGACTGTGTCTAACATGATTTCTCAGACTGCTAAAGTTAACCACTGTCTATCATTACCCTTGTTCACTATTCTTATGCTTTCTTTGTTGTATCATTGTGTTGATTCTTAAATCAAGAGTTCAATCCTGAAAGATAACCTTCCCACCCCCTGTATTATCTTGCTCCTTGGAAATAAAATAGTGTTTGCCTTGCCCATAAATCTGTGCAATATTGAAACTGTAGATGCAGTCTTTTGAGGTATGGGAAATCATTCTGTTATGTTATGTGATTATATACAGTACTGTACAAAGCACAATAGGACAGGAAGAGGCAAACTTTCAACAGAGCTTTAATAGGTATATTTTTAATAGTTAGGTTGATGGGAAAACTTTGTCAGATACACAACCACTAGGCAACACAGGGTCAAAAATTCCTTCAGCTGAATCATACTCAATATTCCTACTTACAGTTGGAGAAGCAAGAAGATAAGCTTGGATCCAGACATGGGTGTAGCCAGGTTTTTGTTGGGCGGGGGGCACAACCTCAGATTTGCATTGATTTTGATTGATTTAGGGGGGCAGCTGACCCCTTGGCTGGCCTGGCTATTCAAGCAATGAAATCCTCTATTGGAATTTAACCCTTGCTGGCTCTAAGAATTAGAAGGGACTCAGGCATACAGCTTAACAACCTCACACACACAAAAACCCTCATAGCAATACTATGAAGAACTATGTGTACTTTATGTACTTTCATAAATATTCTCCAATTAGAATTTGCTATCAGGAATATGTTTGGATCTGGTAGTCAAATATGAATCTAAACATTTCACTCATTTTCTCTCAAATAGCAGTATTAGTAAGCTAAATTATACAGATGTCTAACTTCAAGCACAACATAATTTTCTATCTATTCTTAGCTTTTCGAGTGCTACGGAATTGATATGATTTCCCTCTGGTTTGTGCACTTGACATTTCAATATTGGAAGGTCACTCAGATTTATGTTTCTATTTATATGTTTCAAATGTTTGATATTTTCTCTTACAACTTTGTTTCCATTTGGTTCATTTAAGGGATTTGGGACACAGCCAATCTCTTTCAGCTGCCTTCTGCTCCTTCATCAGGAAATTCATATGCCTTTCCAACCAATTTACAATAGGGGGGTCCAGATTACCACCAGCAGCATTCAAGGAATGTGTGAGGAAGACCTCAGGGGCCAGACATATTCCCTGTTATTCTGCATATGACAAGGGGCTCTATGCATGTACCAATGTGCACATGTAAAGAGCCTCTGAATGGACCAGGACCTTGCGTGGAGCATTTACATTAGTACACTCTCTTGCCCTCAAGCATTGTACTGGAGGTGGGGCTCATCTTGTTTGCCAGATTGGCCTGGTTGCACTTTCATTGCAAACTGCATGTTGGAGATTATGGGCTAGACATAACTTTTTCCAAACTTTTCCAGTAATGTGTTGGGCTGTGTGTGTTGCAAATTTCAGTGACCAAGTAGCCATCATAAATATGTGTGTGTGTTTGTGTGTGTGTGTGTGTTGGAATAATCTCATAATGGGGTTCACAGAAGCCTCTTGGTGCACTGAAGTGAGGTGACTGCAGCAGGGTCATCCTCTCCCCACCGGCCACACATTAGTCCAAGGATAGCCAACCTTTTTATACCTACCACACACTAATGTATCTTTCTTGATGTTTCTTGATGGTAAAATTTCCTTACCGCCAATACGACCCCCTAGCACGTGCTTCCAACATGTGGTGGAGTTTCTATGAAACCTCACCATGATGACTGCTCAAAAAAGTTTTTAAAAGCTGGAACTATAAAAATGTCTTAGAAAAGGAGGACTTTATTGTAGTTTAGGGGCTTTCAGTGCGCTCTAGTCCTCCAAGCTTCACAGTTCAGTAGCTATCTAATACGGTTTACCTTTTCAGACAGCAGTGCCAGCTTTCATTGCATCATCGGCTGCTGATTTCTTAGAGCTAAATAAAGGCTTCCTTACAAACTTTGATCATTAAAGGCAGCAGTAGAGGCAGAAGAAGGTGTTAACAAACTGCCAGGATGGATTTTTGTTCCAAAGCCGATAAGGTAATGCACTGCAGCAAGAATAATTTTGAACCCAGTCATAGCCAGCATAGTTATGCAAGTGAACTTTCACAGGAACAATGACAATATTAAAGCCAACCTTTATAAAATTCAGTCTTTCCTGCTGAGTTGAAAAACCACTAGTGATTGGTGACGGGCAAAATTTGATAAATATCTAGGGTTGCCCACCATAAACTTAATCCTTTATATGGAATCGGTGATTATGGAAGTGTGTCGGTTGGAATAAAGGAAAGAGTTTATCTATTCTGTAGTGTTTTTCAGGTTCAAACCACTATGGCCCACTTGTTACCATAAATCATTTAGTATATATATGAAAAGGAATAATAAAAAATAAAAAATAAAATAAAAAATAAAACCTTTAACCATCACAGCAGAGAATTCATGGGAGTAGCCACTTAAAATGTTTAAATTGAGTTGGGGGGGGTCACACCAAAAATTGCCATCACACTGATACACACTGTTGTGTTTATGTATACTGAAAACAAATAAAAAATATTAAAACCATTTTAAAAAATAGGACTCCAGCTCCCATGGCCCAAGCTCAGGGATAAGAGTTGCAGTCCATCAACATACAGAGGACCACAGGTCCCTATGAACTACAGATGAAAACACATACAGTAATTCATATATCAATTTGTGAGCTCATTCCTGTGTCCATGGAAATTTTGGGTTGGGTTTTTAATTGAACATGGAGACCCATTTTGTTATGTATGTTTTTTGAAAGTTTGGAGTTCACAGCACAGCAACTAAGGCTGCAGTTATGCACACAGCTGCTTGAGAGTAACCCCTACTCTGCACAATATGATATGCTTCTGAGTTAATATTCTGAGGATTTAGCTACAAATATGTAAAAGTTCCTTTTAGCACTTTATTTTATTTGCAAGAATGCAAGGGGAAGTGTTCCCTGTTAAAATTAAGATAACTGCTCCATTTTGATAACGCAGCTTCTTCATGGGAAGGAGATCAAAGCTGGTCCATGCATATTTATTTGGAAATATGCTGCTCTGTGCATAGGATTGCAGCTCTGGAGGTGAAGCAGTTTACTTTGAGCTCACAAATTGATAATGTGGCTTACAAAAGTTCACTTTACAACAAACCAATCAGCTGCTAATGTGCTATATCACACTGTGTGACATTTTCATAGTGTCACTTTTTACAGTTGGGCTGTTTTAAAGAACAAATTCAAGCATAATAGCATTAGCAAGAGCAAGTGAGTCCTTAAAAAAAGACATGCTATTCTGCCTTTGGGGAAATCTGCACCCGGAATGCCAGTACACCATGTACAAAAATAAAATAAAGGAAAAATCTCTCTTGGTTCAGAGCTGATAAAGTAAATAAAATGATAAATTCTCAGTTCAATAGCCAAAAGGAAAATGAATACATTGCTACACATTGTTTACCCAATGTTTTAAAACCTCTTGAAGGAATGCATAAACATACAGTACAGGACACTGAACTGGAATTTCTGAAAGATGGTCTGATCTACACCAGCTGCAATACCCACATACATTCCATTGGCGTGCCAAGAGGCAATTACTTTAGAAGTAACAAGGAGGCAGCACCCCACCCGTACCCAGTGGAGCACCCTTTCAAAAAAAAAAAATTTTAATGGATAAAAGCATGAGCACATAAGATATTGAACTGCAAGCAAATCCAAATATAGTGGTTACGGTAATGCTCTGCATGCGATGTCTGCTCCAGAAACAAAAGCAGGGGGGGGGTCATCAGTTTGACTGCATTTGTAGTTTATTTATTTCATATCTTTTAAAATGGATTGTTTTCCTCCAAATGTATTTTTAAATCACTTGCCCATTTTATTTAGTAATATTCTTTAGACCACGTTTCGTGACACTGGTCATAAAGTGGTTCCCAAGATAATGAAATCGCACAGCATTTAAAACCTGGAGCACAATTAAAATCATCAAAAATTAACAGCAACAGTAATTACAGTGCAGGAAATCCTAAAACCAAGCTTAACAAAAACCCATGAAATCCTGGGAGAACAGATGTGTTGTTAATTAGGTGATGGAAAGCCATCCGTGATCAGTGCCTCCAATGGGAGTGAGTTCAGAAGCATATTACAAATCTGCCCAGTGGCCCAAAAAGTCTGGCAAGCCCTAGAGGAGGAGCAAGGGTTCTGGACGCATGCAAATGCCCAACTCTGCATCTGGTCTACTTGGCACGAACCTCTATTTGGCAATCAATAACCCCTGAAGAGAACAAATATATTTTCCTGATGAACGCTGCCCCTTCTGGTTAAATCAAACACAGGGACCTCAACCCCTGTTTTTCACATGGATATCTATTGGTGCACCACTCTTTAACACCTGACATCCAAGGTCAAGTACAGTCTCTGTTGACTTATACCTATCTGGATTGGCTCACCTATGCTTCCATCCACTCGCAAAAAAATTGAAGGTAACAGTTGTCCAGTTACTTGGCAACCTTTTGTTTTTGAATCCCCTCCCTCCTTAGCCTCAGTCTCAATCATGTTCACGTTTTGTCTCAGGGACCCGCTCCACACACACACTTCTCATTAAACTGGAGCTTTAGGTTTTTGTCCCCAAGGGCCCCATCACTGCCCAATCTCAAAGGGAGGCTCCAGAACAATTTCAACCCCTAGTAGTTGCTCTACTCTCTTCCCTTGCCTCTTCTCTTTCTGTGTGTGCTTCTCTCCAAGTTAGTTGAGGCCCTTAAGGGAACATGAAGTCATGTGTCCTCCCATGAGGCAACTTTTCCATCCTTAAACCACCTGTAATGGTTTTGGAAGAGAACATAGTTCTCCACCACGCAGAGTTTCCTGGGTGAAGCATGGTCTGCAAACTTTGAAGGGTAGGCTATGTCTTATGTCCATGCGTAGCCATTTCAAGATCCCTGCTATGCAGCTGTGGCCCCAGACTCCTGGGTCATTGTGGAACTTGGGGAACCCACTGCTTCTTTTTGCCTGGCAACATGTAACTCATAGCATGTTAACCTTTCTGTTTCTTTCTCTTCTATTTCCTTGATCTTGCCCATCTAACTTCTACTTAAAAACCTCCAAAGAATGAGAGTCCGCCACATCCCAAGGGAGTCTGTTCCACTGTCAAGCACCTCTTACAATCAGAATGTTCTTCCTGTTAGTTGGAATACCCTGGTCTTGTAACTTCATTCCATTAGTTCAAGTCCTACTCTTTGGAGCAGGAGAAAACAAGCTTGCTCCATCGTCCATGTGACAGCCCTTTAAATATTTGAAGATGGCTATCATATCTCATCTCAGTCTTTTCTTTCCAAGGCTAAACACGCCAAACTCCCTCAATGGTTCCTCATTAGGCTTAGTTTGCAGATCCTTGATCATTTTGCTCACCCTCCTCTGCACACATTGCAACTTGTCAATATTATTTTTAAATTGTGATGCCCAGAACCAGAGTACTCCAGGTGTAGTTTGACCAAGGCAAAAATGAGTAGTGACTTTCCTTGACCTGGACACTATATTTCTAAGTAGTATACATGCAGAGACTCAAGCACTGAGTGCTACATGATTGCAAAGCCTTGGAGGTATATAAAATACTTGCACTGCCCTTTTTACAAATGTTCTGCCTTTTTTTTTTTTTAACTTAAAAGCATTCCATGTGTGTTGGAGGGACAACGCATAGCCCGGTCCCTGTTCACCAGGACTGGAGGGGCACATGTTTGGTTTCAATAAAACGCTACCGCAAATGGTTGCAAAATGATAATGATAATGATAATAATAATAATAATAATAATAATAATAATAAATACTTGCACTGTTTAGCATTGCAAAGACAAATGCTTTTACATAAGAACACACTCTGAACTAATCCACCAAAACCAGTCAGTTAAGCCTTTAAGATGTACACAGCACAGCGTCTAGCTCTTTTTCAAGAAATGTGTGGAAAAAGGAAGCATATATAGTTTGTTAGGAGCTGAGCAAACAGAACTGGAATTCTGATGTTTCATAGCTGTGAATCATCCATTTTTTAAAAGCCAGAGCTTTTTTTGTTTGTTTTGTTTTAATGCCTACAATGCTGACACCCAGTCCAGGTGCATATGCTTAGACCCCACCCACGAATAAAAAGGTCTGCTATGACCAAATGCAGACAATTCATTTTGGAAAAAAAAATGTCTATCCTTCACTCTATTGAACTGTTTGGGTTTTTTGGTTCTAAAGATAAGAATGAAGAAAGAATATGTGAATTTGGTTTTGTCATTTGAGAATTTAGAAGACCCCCTATCTAATAAATATTTTTCTATATAATACTGACATATCATATAGGGGAAAAATTATATTGCAATTACAGCAGCACATTGCCACTGTTGGGGTCCCAAATGGTGCTGGGGGTGGGACGGGACTGGTAAGAGGCTGAGTTCCGATTGCATTCCTGAGATTAACATTTGCTTTGACCCAGCAGTGTTGCAGCATGTTGTTTTCTGTAGGTGTTTCACAAGTTTACATTGGAATGTAAACTACTATAAAGGTTTTAGCATTAAAACTCACATGTTTCATGGGTTATCCAGTAGGTCTTTCTCATCCTAAGAACAGACCATTAATTTCAGGAAACTCCTTTAAGTACAGCTCACCAACATTTAAAACTTGAACCACACATTATCAAACAAGAAGCATTATTGTGAAGAATTATGGAGATCAAAGGCAGCAAGGAATCTGTTTCTTTGAAATCAACCAAATTCCATTCACATGAAGCCATAATGTCTAACACTACCTACCGAAAGTGCTACTACTTCTGAATTATTACTAGCCATGTTTTCTCCCCAGTCCTACTGGAAATTCTGGTTCCTCGAGTGATAAAATCTTATGAGATCAGCAACTCAGGCCATTTCTCCCTTCTCTTCAAGTGACATAATTTGAAGAGCCTGAACTAAATGCTGGGTGTCCATAAGAGATCCAAAATGACACCTTCCCTCCAAGTTACTTAACTTGAAATTTTAATGCAACTGTATGCCAGATATGTAGAATGTGAGCAATGGAAATAGTTTTGGGTACGCATGCTTATGGAAATTTTCCAGGCGCTTCGAAACAATGTTGAAAACCCTGAAAATATTTGCTTTAATGCTCTTATACAAGTAAATTTATATTGCTTGAAGAACAGGTCTGGAGAACCTTTGGCTCTCAAAATCAGGCTTCCTCAACCTAGGCCCTCCAGATGTTTTTAGACTACAATTCCCATCATCCCTGACCACTGGTCCTGCTAGCTAGGGGTCATGGGAGTTGTAGGCCAAAAAAATCTGGAGGGCCAAGGTTGAGGAAGCCTGCTCTAGATGTTGTTGAACTACAACTCCCATCAGCCCCAGCAATTATGACCAGTGCCCAGGGATTAGGAGGGCCATATGTTTCTCACTGATGGCTAAGAGCATCTCCATACAAAGGGCATCCTGATTAGGCTAGGACCCTCCCCCCATACATTACCACATTTATAAAGCCCTTTCTAAGCAACCTGGGGGCATGGGACTAGGCTAGCCTGCGTGGCTGCACAACCCGGTTCAAGTGCTCTTTCAACAGGCAGAACCACCACCTTTTAATGATCTGAATCCATGCCTTGAAATGCAAGGTAAAAGCCTCAAGTGGAATCAAATACATAGTTAGAATAGAGGGGAAGCTGCAGACATGTCCCCCCCCCTTCATTTATTTGTTTAGAACACTTTTGGGTTGCCCAGCCAACTAAGTCCTCTGGACTGTGTCCAGTTCTGGGTGCCACAATTTAAGGATATTGACAAGCTGGAACGTGTGCAGAGGATAGTGACCAAGATGATAAAAGGTCTGGAAATCAATCCTTATGCGGAACAGCTGAAGGCGTTGGGTATGTTTAGCCTGGTAAAAAGGAAACTGAGAAGAGATATAGCCATCTTCAAAGGGCTGTCACATGGAAGATGGAGCAAGTTTGTTTTTTTCCTGTTCCAGAGGACAGGACCCAAACTAACGGATTCAAGTTACAGGAAAGGAGATTCTGACTGAACAGAACTTTCTGAAAGTAAGAGGTGTTTGATAGTAGAACAGATTCTCTTGGGAGATTGTAGACTCCCCTTCATTGGAGGTTTTTAAGCAGAGGTTGGATGGCCCTCTGTCATATATGATCTAGTTGAGATTCCTGCATTGCAGGAGGTTGGACTAGATGAGTCTTGGGGTCCCTTCCAACTGTACAATTCTTTGATTCTATGACTCTTTCACAAAAATCTGAAAAATGTTTTTGAGTTGTATAGGACTATTCATAATGCAGTCTGAAAGCAATTTATGTGCCGTTCAGTGGGATAAAGGTAAAGGTAAAGGGACCCCTGACCATTAGGTCCAGTCATGAACGACTCTGGGGTTGCAGCGCTCATCTCGCTTTACTGGCCGAGGGAGCCGGCATACAGCTTCCGGGTCATGTAGCCAGCATGACTAAGCCACTTCTGGCGAACCAGAGCAGCACACGGAAACACTGTTTACCTTCCCGTTGGAGCAGTACCTAAGTAAAAACAAAATAAAAGGGACACAACTGCACAACTGTAAACTCATTGCAATTAATGTTTGGATTGGCGCAGGCCTGCTGGTGTAATCCCTCTCCTCCTCCAGATTTTACCACCTTGTGTGACCCTACTGGGAATACGAGACTCCCAATGGCTTCACTCACAAGGATCAGAGGAATGTGCAGGCCCACTCACCACAGCAAGGTGATGATCCAGCGAGTGAGTGAATAGGGGTTATTACCTTTTGAATCTTGGATGTAGGAATTTGCAGCAGCGTTTGAAGTGCTACCTAAGGAAATATCTCATCCATCTTTTTGAAAGGGAAAACATTGCACAAGAGTGGTTTTTATTTTACTCCAAACAATCAATTTCTTTGCCAGAAAAAAACAAGTAAGAGAGAGAAACATTGTTTTCTTCTAAATGTTTCTGGGTTTTTCCAGGCCTTCACATCTCAAAGTATGTGGGCAATGACAACCGAGCTGTTCTATGCCTTCAATTGCTCTTCTAAGGTCACATTGTTAAATGTAGTCCATTGATCCTATTTGTAACATATGCACTGTTATTTTTTTTTAAAGAGGAAGCTGCACCAGCATAGTCTATTGCTGAAGGAGAAAAGGAAGCCAGATTCTTCAGTACTGCTGTAACTGGTAGTATTATAAGTGCTGGGTTTATGGTTGTTTGGCTGTTAAAGGGATAGAAAATAAGGGTCCCTGGATTCAGAAAATCTAAGTAACTAGGCCTACAATCTCCTCTTCTTGGACAAGGTTTTTGAGTGGGTGGTCACAGACGAGACCCAGACACTTTTGGAGGAAATTGATTCTCTAGATCCATTTCAATCAGGGTTAGGCCCAGTTTTGGTACAGAAATTGTTTTGGTCATCCTGTATGACTACCTTTGCAGGGAGAAAGACAGGGGAAATGTGTCCCTGTCAATTGTCTGCAATGGGTTTCAATACCACCAGCCATTGTATCCTTCTGGAGCAGCTATCGGAGTTAGGGGTGGGCGGCCCCACTTTGCAGTGGTTCCACTCCTACTTGGATGGTTGTTTCCAGAGAGTGATGCTTGGGGGGGGGGTGCTCTTTGGCCCTGTGGAACCATCAATGTGGAGTTCTTTGGGGTTCAGTTTTATCCTCTATGCTGTTTAACATCTACATGAAACAGCTCAATGGGGTTATCTGGAGTTTTGGAGTGTGCAGTCAGCAATATGCCCATGACACACAGCTCTACTTTTCTTTTACATTTGCAGGTGTGGCAGTGGATGTGAGCCAAAAAAAATTGAAGCTGAAACCAGATAAGACTGAGGTACTGTCAGTGGGCGTTTCTGCAGACTGGATGGAGGGGAGGTTGTCAGCTCTTAATGGGGTTACACTCCCACTGAAGGTGTGGGTATGCATCTTGGGGGTACTTCTGGATCCTTTGCTGTCACTTGAGGCTCGGGTGGTCTCAGTGGCGTGGAGTACCTTCATCAGCTTTGGCTGGTGGCCCAGGTGCGCCCCTGTCTGGACAGGGATGGCCTATCTCTTGTTATCTATGCTCTGGTAACCTCTAGGTTAGATTATTGCTACATTGTTATTTGTAGGGCTGCCTCTGAAGATGGTTCAGAAACTTCAGCTGATGAAGAATTTGGTGGCAAGGTTGCTCAACAGGGCAAGACTGCTTTAGTATATTATACTGGTCCTGAACTGACTGCACCAGCTACCAATTAGTGCCTGGGCCCAATTCAAGTGCTGGTTTTGACCTATAAAGACTTAAAACAGCTCAGGACTGCAATACCTCAAGGACCACCTCTCCCCATATGAACTGACCTGGGCCCTGCAGTCATCTTTGTTTGCTTTCTCCATAAGGTGTTTGGAAGATGATGTAACGGATCTGCCCTAAGTTAGGGTACGGTCAGAGCGTTAGCAGTTAAAATACACTCTGTGTGAATGGCAGCTCGTTCGCAGGAGGTGGGACTTTTCGCCCTTTAAAAGGAGGGAACGGCAGTTGGTCAGAGGGGGAAAAAGAGGGAGTGAGTGGTGACTGAGGGAGACAGGGTTAGAGACCAGGATAGTGGTGGGTAGGTTAGGCTAGGTTGAAGGTTTAGTATGTTATACTGAATAGAAAACCTTTTATGCTGTTATGAAACTACGTTTAAACTATTGATTTACTGAAACCGTCTTGCTATCCCTGCGAAGATGATGGGGGGGGGGGAGATGTTCTATCCATGGATGCAGCTTGCAGAGGGGAAATTCGAGAGGGCGACGGAGCATGGGTCCGCTGTGGGGAGCGGAGCGCATTTCTTGCGCACGGGTGCCTGCCTGCAGAAAGGATTTGTGCTGCGGAGCTGTTGTGGAAAACACCTATGTGGTTGTGTTGACAGGTGTTCAAAGGAGGGGTGCAGAAGCTAAAGGTATCTGTCTATATGGCCTTTCCAAAGGCCAGGTTGTGCAGTCAGCTGGGGCCTCTAAAAAGCCAGGCCGGGAGCCACCTTAACTTGAGGCTGCATAGGCCTTGTGGTGCATGTGATTCAGATTCTGTTGAGTTGCACCTCTGGTTACAAAGTTGACTTTTTTTTAGCAATGCCCCCCCCCCCCCCAGTGAGCCTTCTTTTGTTCACTTCTTTTTATTTCGAGCCAGTGCACACCTATGTTTGTGGAACTGCAAACCTTTCCAGTCATGTGTTACTCCATTCAAATCCCACATATGAATGTGGGGAAAGATGATGGTGTGTAGCCTGGTGTAAATTAATTTGTAGCGGGGGGGGGGGGGATTACCACAGCGTGGACCATCCCTGAGAACCGTAGACTGTCCCCGGGACAGGTGAGGGTGCTGATCTCTTATTTTAAAATCCGAAACTTGACAGCTATGGCCATAAAGGCCGCTGACTGTACTAACTAACTTCCCGTGATGGGTTGTATTATTATTTTTTAAAGAATCACCTGTTTTTTGCTGGCGAGGAGTTCTGCGAAGAAGCAACTTCGCGGGAGAGATACGGCTTTTTCCATGGGTGTCGCGTGCATTTACCAGGGATAAATCCGTGAGTATTTTCCACCTGTACCACGTGGAAAAGACATTGCTGATTCAACAAGGGAAAGGCGTCCAGTACGTACTGAACTTCCTTAACTCGGCTGAGAGTGCGAAATAGACAACCTTCCGCCAGAGGCCGCTGTGACTTCCCGCCGCGTGCTGCTCCTCCGAGACCCTCCGTTTCTCGCGATACGCGCGGAAAGCAGCATTAGATCTCGCGCGAGCCCGGTTCTCGTATAATCTCGCGTAGTGTTGAGCTTCCGGTCTCTTTTTCTCCCGGCGCGGCACTATGGCGGTTGGCAAGAACAAGCGCCTCACCAAAGGAGGCAAGAAAGGCGCCAAGAAGAAAGTGTAAGTCAGGCCGGGGCAGAAGCTTCGGGGTAGCGGGAGCGCGACCGAGGAGGAGCGGCGGCCCGCAAACGTCGGATGCCTCCGATGTTGGTCGGATTGAGGAGAGCGGTTGGGTGGGTGTAGGGAAGGCGCTGCTGACATGGCGGCTCTCTAAGGGAAGCGGGCGGGCGGGGGAGCGCGCGGGAATCGTTCTAGAACGGGCACGTGCGAGTTTCCCAGGGGCGGGGAGGGGCAGGTCTGCAAATCTCGTGCCTGGAGCACCGATTTGGGGGGGGGCCTGAGTTGGGGGGCGCCGTCCGGCCTTTCCCTCCGTTGCAGGGCTTATGGGGCTTGAAATTTGTCGGCTCCTACAGTGGCTTCTGCAGTGGCCTTTTCGTACAGCTGCCCTTCTCAGAGAGAGGGGCAGGGAGGCTATTCAGGCTGCTGAAGAAAGGTGGAAAATCTAAGGGACTTTACCTTCTAGGCCTAGTAATTGTCGGGCCCAGTTCAGCATGCAACCCGCTATAAGCAGACCTTTGAAATAAAATGGTGAGTTTCAAAGAACCATCATGGGGCGTCTATCTCGTCCTGGCGAACATTTTGCCTGGTGCCTACAAAGCTCAGGTAGTGTAGTTCGGGGATGTAAAGTGGCAGTTGACTAATGCTGCTAGCCTCAGCCGACTATTGCTTGGCAGTAAACCCGACTGAATTGAGCTTACTTTTGGGTAGACATGGTTAGGACTGTGCTGTAAATTCAGCCCGGTTTACGCCTTTCTTGATATAACTCAGAAGGGTGAAAAGCGAAGTTGTTTTGGCATCAAGACTTGTTTGCAGGCCCAGTGCATGCAGTGTAGATGGGTGAAAACTGCACAAAATATTAACTTTGGTGTTTTACTGGGATATCAAGGGAGTCACATGCAGAAGGCCCAGGCTTGGTTGTGAGAATTTCCAGGTAGGGCTGGTGAAGACTTCCCTGAAACCCTGGAGAGCTGTTGCTGAGTATAGATAATGCTAGATGGACCCAGAAATCATTATTCTATGTAAGACATCTATCTTCCTGTATTCCAAATGTTTCTGGAATTACAGGAAGTTGCAGGTCTGACAAAGCTTTTATCTTTTTCTGGAAATCAGGGTTGATCCCTTTTCAAAGAAGGACTGGTATGATGTCAAGGCCCCAGCAATGTTCAATATTCGAAACATTGGGAAGACATTGGTCACCAGGACTCAGGGAACAAGTAAGTTACCTAGATAGAAATCTGCTACATAATTTTTTTTAAAAAAGATTTATTCTAAGGCTTGCTAGGTAAAAATATGCTGAGCTGCTACGTGCTGCTACTTATTTATAAACTAATTGTTGTATGTGCCATGTTTCAGCTCTAAAAGCAAGGCCTCAACCCTTCTAATTTTAACTGCAGAGATGTTGAATTCTTATCTGCCTTGGGAGTTTTGTGAAATGTAAAGCAAAAGAATTCAAATCTGCTTGGAAGTGTGTATAGGGCAGTTTGTTTGGAAAGCTTACACTCCTGTGCATATTCCCGGGAGGAAATAAATTGGCAAAACACTTTTGTTTCTAGCTATTGCATTAACAGTTTATTATGAGACAATTTAACATTATTTTGTGTTTTTAGAAATTGCCTCAGATGGACTTAAGGGCCGAGTATTTGAAGTAAGTCTTGCTGACCTGCAGAATGACGAAGTTGCCTTCCGTAAATTCAAGCTGATTACAGAAGATGTGCAAGGGAAAAACTGTCTGACAAACTTTCATGGAATGGATCTCACACGTGACAAAATGTGTTCAATGGTCAAAAAATGGCAGGTTAGTAATAATTGCATGTAATTGTGCTAATCTGTAAATGCTGCAATTTATTGCTGTTGCAGGGTGGTGGAAATCTTAGGTACTGGATAATGAATAAAGATTTGACAGCATACTCAGAGTGCCAAATTGATGATTAGAAATTTTATAATCATGAAAGATTGCTAGCTAACTGGGCAACATTCGAAATTTGCCAGGCACATCTTGCACCTGGCTATTGGCCTCTTGAAACCAAGTGAAGGTGCCCAGACTGTTTTCACACACTAGCAATACATCCTGTAGAATTCTATCAGTTATATATTTGTCTGCACAATTGGAATGAATTTCAAGAACCAAAGTTGTCTTGGAAAATGCGACTTTTGAGCTGTCTGGATCAAAAATGAAAACTAGACATTCCTTTTCTAACATGGTAACTGGGTGGGGGGGGGTTGATTTGAAGATGTGGCTACCTTGTTGCACTGAGCATTGAACACCTGGTCTTTTTGCTTGGTCCAAGTTTTATAATAGACACTTTGACTCAATACATTATTTTGGTATATTGAACAACTGTTATTTTTTTCCAGACAATGATTGAAGCCCATGTGGATGTGAAAACTACAGATGGATATCTTCTGCGCCTTTTCTGTGTTGGCTTCACCAAGAAGCGAACTAACCAGATTCGCAAGACATCCTATGCCCAACACCAGCAAGTCCGCCAAATCCGCAAGAAGATGGTGGAAATCATGACACGAGAAGTGCAGACAAATGACCTGAAAGAAGTCGTCAATAAACTGTAGGTTAAAATTTGTGTCTCATATTTAGGAAGGCAGTTTTTATTATATTTAGCTTTAATTTTCATAGCAGTGTATATAAATATTCCAGCACATTTTAGCTGTTCCAGGCCAACCGTTAACACCCATTTACATACAGCAGTCTTGACTGTCAGCTTCAGTTTATGGTGGGAGAGTTGTTCTGTCAGCTCCTCTGTATTATAAAAACAATGTTCTTAGTACTCATTTGTTGTATCTTAATACTTGTTTTATCCAAATCATTTATCAAATTTTATCCAAATTTTAGGCAAATATATTGAATTTTCTTGAATTGTTTGCTAGTCATGTGTAGCAATCTCATCATGTGTTTGTGATGGGGTGCGAGACAGGCACCATAAAATTCCTTACTAGATTACCCTGTTGTGGAGGTATGTTGCAGTGTGACTTTGCTCCCTGAGATCTCTCTGACAAATTCATGGAACATAATGATTATGGAGGCAATGTGCCAGGATGGCTATGCACTGCCTCCATAATCGGAGGCAATATGGCTTCTTCAGAGTGGGAGAGTACTATTTTGCTCATGTCCTGCTTATTGGTTTCCCATAATCATTTGGTTGGCTACTGTGGGTAAATTTAAGTTTTGGGCTCAAATGTGGAGTCACAGGTTCAGTTGCAATCTTTTTTTTATCATTGTGGTGCATAGTCAGTGGAGGAGGACTGCAATATTCAGGCTCTAGCAATAATGGCTGCTTTCTGGGATGTGTAATAGACACCAAAAACAATGATACTACTTTTGGGGTTTTTTCAATACTGTGATTCTTACTTTGAACATAGTAAAGTCAAACTTTATTTCCTGCCATTCTAGGATCCCAGACAGCATTGGGAAAGACATAGAAAAAGCGTGTCAGTCCATCTATCCCCTTCATGATGTCTATGTTCGTAAAGTCAAGATGCTTAAGAAGCCCAAGTTTGAATGTAAGCATTTTGGTATCTTATCAAAGGAATACTTTTTGCTATATTCATTTGTTGGGAATGAATGATGACAATTTGTTTCGGTCCCAGATGAACAGTGATTACTATTTTCAAATTCTGACATTCCCATAAATCATAAAAGGTTAAGTCTTGATTGTTTTCAAAAAGTGTATTGAGCAGCCATCCTATTCAATTTTAAACATGGCTTTATTCTTAAGAAGCACTTAGTTAACTTTAAATGTAGAATCTTAGCATAAAATTGTCTCTGTGTTAATTCAAACTGTTGCATTATTATTTGTAGTGGGCAAGCTGATGGAGCTGCATGGTGAAGGTGGTGGTGCTGGAAAGCCATCAAGTGATGAAACTGGTGCCAAGGTAGAGCGAGCTGATGGGTATGAACCCCCTGTGCAAGAGTCTGTCTAAAACCAGATACAAAAATAAAAAAAGATTTAATATAAATGGCATGGTTATGGGCTTTGTGTCTTTTTCTTTTTTATAAACACAATTGGCCATTATACTTCAAGGTATAGAAGATGGAGTGCAGATATTAGAGTGATTTATAGGTAGGAGTAGTTGAACAAAGTGAATATCTGGTTGAATAAGATAATTAAATCCAATTGAAGAAAAATGCTTGTACAGTGCTTGCTTCTCTATTTAGAAAGCATATTGTCAATTAATACTTGAGACATTGAAGATTCTAAAGGCAGTTAGTTGGATTGTAATTCCCATTGAAATTAGTTTAGTCTGGATCAACCAAAGTAGTTGGTAAGAAAATATGGACGTTAACAAGTTGAATTGTGAACTGTCAATCAAATGCTGATATAAAGGGTTTCAGTGTATGTTAAGAACCAATGTGCAATTTCTACTTACTATTTGATGTATTTGAAATTCCTACCCTACACCATGGACAAATAGTCTTCGAATCAAGCCACTTTCAGCAAAATAAACTTTCAGAAATTATTATTAGTATTGTTAATAGCCCCACTCAACTGACTGGGTTGCCCCAGGCAATCTGGGTGGCTTCCAACATAATACATAGGTAGTAACTTAAACAAGGTCAGTTACTCTTCAAGTGATTTTGCTTGGTATCTACACAGAGAGGCAGCATTCTGTCTCTAGTATGTAAACATACTAAGTTTTTTGCAACAAAAGGGCATGTCAGCTAGGTGCTGAAAGATTTAGGATTGTACTAATAGGTTTATTAAAACCAGTTTTACTGAAGTACAGTTAAATACTTGTTTTTTTCAGAAGCATGACTATTAACATTAGAAATGTTTAAGTTGGAAACTTTGTTGGTTTAATAATAGTATAAATCAAGCATGTCCAAACAAAGTCAACAACTCCAACCCTAAAAAAGCCCAACAACTTCAATCCTCTGAAAAAAGTTTAGACACCACTGGTATAAATAAACCCACTCTTAATACTATGACACTTGAGATCGAGCACACTGAAATAGCTTTAATCACCACTACCTTTATCTAAGGCTGCATCCTACGCATATTTACTCAAAAACAGTTTTTGAATTCAAATTTTATTTCTGAATATATGCAAGAGATTATGCATAACAAGTATCTTGAAATTTACAGAAGAAGAAACTGGTTGGAAAATGTTGGTATTGTTTAGTAGACACATTATTGTGAGGACAGAGTGGGTATTTGGACAACATAAAATAGAAGTAAAAGATAATCCATATTTGCTTGCTTGGTAATCTTGTTAAGTGTAAGATTGTGTCTCATGGATTCCATAGAGTTCTCAAAATGGTCATGCCTAGCTTGTTTCTGGGTTTGGAAAACACAGTAAATCTTGTTGGTTTTTATGGAGCAAGCAGTAAACTTTCAACTCTCTAAATAATGCCTTCATCCAAGCAGCTTCTGGACCACATTAGCTGAAATTACGATTACTTGTGCCTGGATAGCTCAGTTGGCTAGAGCTTGGTGCTGGTAACGCCAAGGTTACAGGTTCGATCCCCGTATGGGACAGTTGCATATTCCTGCATTGCAGGGGGTTGGACTAGATGATCCTCATGGTCCCTTCCAGCTCTACAAATCTATGAAACCAGACTTCCCATGATGCTTACCATGTCCAGTCAGTTGCTTCACTTTACACAATTTCAGTCAAACAGAAAAGTTTATTGATTAAACAAACATGGGGTACCATAAAGTGGAGGGGGGACTACACTGAATGTCCAGAGGTAAAGTGGCTTTTGTATACAGATTTTGTAAGTTTAAAAATCCCTGCAGGTATAAAATAAACTTACATTTTAACAGTCCCTGGTTTTCATTTATGATTGCAGATATATTTTAGACTAATCTGTCCTATCCTGCTTTCCCACGGAATGGTATGCAGCGGAGTTTTGATCATTATCTAAAATACGCCATAGTCCCATTCTGGAAAGTGATGTCAACTAGTCATGCATTTAATTTTTAATGAGTATTTTTCAAGTTTTGATCATTAAAGCTGTATTATGGCCCTCTTAGATGAAACTGTTGGGATGAGATTGTTGCATTTGGCAATCTTGGTATGCAGAACAATGAGAATAAAAGAACGCTCAGCCAGTTGCCTATTTAAATTAATGAGATGCTAATAGATATAATACCCATTTAGGAAAAAGCAATTAATGCATTTTCATTAAAGAGGCCAAAAAAGTCAGCAATTCCCAACTGCCTTAATACTTAAATCTACTTGTTGGCAATATTTCTTTGAAATCATTAGAAAAGCAGGCATTTTCAACAAATAAGTAAACATTGCCCTGAATGTGGGATTGATTTTTAGTGGGCACTTCAAGTGACCTTCAGTAACTTACGCTAGTAACTGCACAGATAGAATGAGAATCTGCTAGTGGCTGTTATAAGACAGCCAGGGTTATATGGTGAAAAAGGTAGCTTTTGCATAGGACATACTCTGCTCAAGTATGAAAGCAACTAGAATCTAGATGGGCGGGGTATAAATAATAAAGTTATTATTGTTATTATAGAATCCGTATAGCTGGATGAAAAGGCTGGTACAGTGGTACCTCAGTTTACAAACTTAAATCTGTTCCAGAAGTCCGTTCTTAAACCAAAGCCATTTTTAAACTGAGGTGCGCTTTCCCCAATGAGGCCTCTTGCCGCCAGTGCCCTTCCACTGTTCAGATTCAGTTCTCGGACTGAGGTAAAGTTTGCAAACCAGGACACTACTTCCAGTTTTGCAGTGTTTGTAAACCGAATCGTTCGTAAACAGGCCTGTTCTTAAACCAAGGTACCACTGTATTGTCTTTGTACTAGCAAAGCCCCATATGCTGTTTTAGGTGTGGGAATTCATATGGTAGTCCATATACATTTTGCACTGAAAGCAAGTTGGGTGAGTATGTATGACTCTCATATGAAAAGGCACAGAGGAAGTTTGTTCTTCTAAAGATTAGATAACCAGAATTTTCTTTAAGCAAACCTTTTAGGTAGCATACATAAAAATTTCCACAAGATGGAAACTGGTCAATCATGACATATTAGGTACTATTAAACAATCTTGCCTACCTTACCTTTCCTAGTACAGTGCTAAGCCTAAAGTCACTTCTCTAACAGAATGAACAGTTCTTCAGCTTACTGCCTTATCCAAGGTAAGGGGGAAGAAATTTATGGCAATCTGAATACTGTATGGGGTTTCTACAGACCTGTTCATCTAACATCAGCAAGTTTTACTATCCTGGGTCCAGGGACAATCCTGTGTAAAAGTAACCAGTTGACATTTGACTTGTTTTTAAAGGGGAACTTTGAAATGGATTAGGAGATAAAATTTGGAGAAAGCCACCTACAGAGTCAATTTGAATAAGTTCTTGACCAGCATTAATCACCTCAGTCCTCAACTGACCAGATTGCAAAAGAATTGCAATTAAAAGCAACCTGTACCTGCTGGAAGCTTTCTGTATACTTGGATGAAAAGCAAGCCTCCTGCAGTTCCAGGCACAGTTAATTCTGTTTCGTATTGTGTTTAACAAAGTTTTGGTTTTAAAATTTGAAGCTCAATATAGCAATGATCTGAAGAAGACTGGGTATTTGCTGCCCATGCAGAAACAAATTATTTGTACCTATGTCATTGCCTGGAAGAAAGTGAAGACATTAATTTATGTAGAACTCAACTTGTTATGAGCAAGATGTTATGAAAAAGTAGTCAAAAGTTCTAGTCAGTCTCTGAAAAACATTCTTAAAATTCAAATGCCTAGTGCCTGCTCTGGATGCAATTGGAAGATCCCTTCTTTTGAAGATACAATTTTGGAGTGTCGGTGAATGACCCAGGGAAAGACTGTTAGGATGGTTGAATTGACTTAAATCTTTATGTAACTGCTTTTGCAGTTTCACAGTTTCTTGATCAGATTAGATTCAGTCTAGTCCGTGGCTTAATCAGATTTTTAATGCATATGCATAAAGTGCTGTTTCCTACACTAACTTGGGGTGTGTGTGTGTAATGAAAATTATTCAGCACAGACCTGCATTACAGATGTAGGATAAGTATAATACAACCACCGAATTGCTATTTTTCCTTTATCATCTTAACAAGATTCATCTTAGAACTCTGAAAAAGGCAAGCAAGAACAAACCAGCAATGCAGCTTAGATGAAAGTTACACACTTTTTAGAGACACGCAGGAAGACAAAATCCATGGGCAGCAATACCGATTTTTAACAAAACTATGGTATGTCTAACTTGTTATAAAGAAGCGGTCATATAGAGTGGTATCCAACTAAGCCATAGCGTAGACTTAATGAAATAAGTCATTGATTTTTGCAGATCTGCTATGAGTATGTCTTAGTTGGATGTCGTCTATAGCATTGAGGCATATTTTCACATGCAACATTATTTCAAACAAACACAAAAGTACTCTTGGTTCAAGAAAATGTGGTGACAAGGGAAGTCAGCAAAAGGTTTAAAAAACTGAATACAATATGAAAGAATAAAGGGTATAAAGCACCAGGTTGAATTGAAGGCAGCATTCTGAATAGGAGAACCTTTTATACTGAAATTACTAGATAATAAGCCACTTGTCTGCACAGTTTAGTGGTGGAGCATGTGCCCTGCACACATACTGTTTTGGATTCAGTCCTTTATATGACCAGTTAAAGATCAGAGAGCAACCAAGAAACACTACTGCTTGAACCCATGTAGAGCCACTGGCAGTCAGAGTAAATAGTACAGTACTAGGGAAATAGAACAGTGGTATGGGTTGGTATAAGAACCTTCATCTGCTCATATAACTGAGTAACCACCTAGACCAGCGTTTCCTCAAACCTGGCTTTCCAGCTATTGTTGGACTACAGCTCCCATCATCCCTAGCTATCAGGACCAGTGGTGAGGTCCAACAACAGCTGGAAACCCAAGTTGGAGAAACACTGTTCTAGAATCGTGTTTCATGACATTTTAATCCTTTTAACACTAAGTGATCGTGTAAGCAATAAGTAGTTTAACATGGTTTCTGAAACAAAAAACCCAACCCACCAAACCCTGTACCTTAAAGTGATCAGACTGTACATCAGGGCTAATGTTTTCACACAGTGGCTCTATTTAGTGTTTACTAATTTAAGTATAGTATGGCATTGGAAAGGAAGAATGCAGCTTGAATATTTAGCTGCATTTGCTAAAATGCAAGTTGCCAGCAGTCAAGTATTGTACCAAATTCCATTTCTTGGAAGAATGAGTGAGCAAGACTTCTAAATAAGTGTAAACGTGAAACAAAATATTGTATAGTCTACAAAATTGTATATTCTAGTATACCTTTATAAAAATAGTGCAAAAATGCATTTGATAGTCAAAGAGTAGATCTTATGATCATAGAGGGCATTGCTGCCTGCAGTAATGTGCTTTTGTGCTAGTAAGGTATTTGCTTGTATAGGCTTCTGTAGGCAGATGGTCCAAAACTGGGTTTTATCTTCAGGAGGAATGCGTAATCTGGACAAAGTTTTTGGGGAATATTCCAGTTTTGCCATGTAGCTCTCCAGTCATCCATTCTTCATCTACAGACTCCAGTTCTGTTAGGATATCACCAACCTGATGGAATAGTTAAAGTAAATATAAATCTGGAAGGGTGTCATTTTTTCAGTATTGTCACGTTCCCATAGATGGTCTTCTAGTGGCATTCTGCTGAAGTTCTATATTCGCTTGCCATTCCTTTAGGTTGGATGAAATGAATCTTATCGCACAAAATAAAGACTTTCCTTGACTAGCCAAATTGCAGGCGGTATTGTGTTTGCCAATATGTTCTTTGTCAGCTGAGAGGCAGCTGAACGTGGCACCAATTTCAACAGCACCTCACTCCTACCTTCAGTTGTATTTAGCATATAGGAACTGCCTTGACTAGGCATAGGCAAACACGGCCCTCCAGATTTTTTGGGACTACGACTCCCATCATCCCTGACCACTGGTTCTGTTAGCTAGGGATAATGGGAGTTGTAGTCCCAAAACATTGGAGGGCCGGGTTTGCCTATGCCTGGCCGTGACCATCAGTATATCTAGCTTAGCATTGTGTACACTGATTAGCTGAGGTGCTCTAGGGTTTCAAACAAGTCTTTCCCCAACCCTATTGAGATATGCTTCCTGTCAGCATGCACACTTAAGTTTATGTCCCTTACCCCATGGCCACTGGATCAGTTTAAGGAGGCCCAAACATTTAAGCAATAAACAGCAAGTATATGACCTCATATTTTAGGAGCTGTAGCTTAGTGGTTGAAAAGACCCTAGGTTCAATCCCTGGGGTCAAGATGGGGACAGGAAATACTGAAACCTTAGAGAGCAGCTTTCAGCTATGGTTGTCAATACTAAACTAGATAGACCAATATTCTGACTCGGTCTTAAGTCAGCTCCCTGGCTCAGATGTAACAATAATACTTGATAGAAGTAGCTCTATCAAGTGGAGAATTGTTCTGGATATACTTAATCAACTTATTGACTGAAAAAGAGATTCAGATCAGTATTTTTAAGAGTTACACAGTACCACTTCTAGCACTGCAGTATGGCAAACAAAATGGATGGGTTTAAAAAGATACCTTGAAGGAGAGTTCATCTACGTTCTCAGCATGGAAGTCATATAAAGCCTTGGCTTTTCGTTTCTTAGTACCTGGAGGTTGTGATGACTGCGTTCCTCCTGTAAAACAGAATGGTAGTATTCTTTCATCCCAAAGATGGCAATTTTACTATACTGTTTCCCATCAGCTACCATATTTCTTACTTTCGTCTAAAATATGATTGAGTGGAAAGGGAGAGGAGAGCAGGATGTGCATTGTATACCTAAGAAAAAAGTCTGTTCCCCATATTTTTTCCAAGCAAAAACACAAGTACGAGTGGAAGTTTTGGAAACTGTTCTGGGTTTCTAAAAGCACGGAGTTAGTTGAAGTTAAGTTGAGGCATTCCCTGTTGCCCCCTAGCTGAAGAGACATGAGCATGATAGTACCCAAAACATTATTGAGATAATGCCAAACCTGTGGCCTATGTCAGTGCTATTGTGCCAGTAACTGGCACTGTCCCAAGACACTCAAACAGCAGGTTAGTGGGATTTTTATAAGCAAAACAGGTTGGGACTGTGCTGCTTGTATCCCACATGATGCTTTAGGATCTGGGTACCAAAAATGCAATGGAATTTATGACAATTGTACATCACCAATGTACACTCTTGGCGAATTGCTTTCTCTGTCTAAACAAATGTTTTCCCTTAAGAGTGCATTGCTTTCTTCTTTTTTGCAATACTAAGCCCTGTGTGTGAGAGAGATGATTTGTTTAGAAATGTAACCAAGCCTCTCCCAGGGATGGACTAATTGTTAGATCCATGGCAGAATGGATCTTCAAGGACCAACTGAGGCTGTCTGCCCGTCTAATCATTACCATAATAAGCTTATCTACAAACTCACTGCAATGAAGCGCATTTGACTGTTGGGAAACTGCCTTCCATTTTGAAGGAGCTACCTAAGGTGTAGCATCTGCGTGGAGATCTAGAACAGCACGAAGTGTGGCAGTATTTATTTATAAATTCAAAGGGATTTCATCTGCCCTGGAAGCACTGGAGCTTCAGCATCAAAACTTTCAAGGGCAGCATCTTGCTGAAGAAAGGTTATCGGCAGCAAACTACATCATGTAGGATGGGAGTTTCTTGATCTAGTTTGGGTAAACATCTAAGATTTTTAGAAATCTACGAAGCGGATTCAAACATGAAGGGGTTATAGTTCTTTTAGACCTCTGACGTCTTAGCGGGTACATGGGAAGGGGCTTCAGGACATGGGTAATTTGCATGGTCTGCTAAGATAGATGGACACATGGCAGGTTGTACAGATATGTTTCCTGAAATGCCAGTTTTCCATTCCATTCGGCACTGTACCTGAGCAAACATGAACAAACACTGCAGGGAAAATTCCTTCCTTTCCATTCAGTCTCCCTCTGTACCACTCTGAGTCCAAGTGTTCCAATATCAAGATTCGATCTCCCCTTTTAAAAGACAAGTCTTCCTGCGTTTCCGCTGTAAAATCATGGAGTGCATCACACCACTGTCCGGCATGTCCTTCAAGCTGCAAAAATGGAAGAGAGTGCATATGCGAGAACTTTTCTGCTACTGTATGGAAAGCAATCCAGCCCCCATTACTTATGTACATAATATTTAATAGGCTTAAAGCAGATTACTGGTGAGAAAAGCTTTATATCAATCCTGGCCTGTGAAGCACAAAGAAAAGATAGCATATCTTTCGGCTCAGTTTAAGTAGCTTATTTCTCTGTGCGCTCCTTATACTAAAAGGCAGAAGGTAATGTGGCATTCTGAGTACACGCATCTTATTTCATTGACTTTCATGGAGAAAGCAGGAGCCCAATGAGTACAAAAAAATATCTGCTTTCCAACCCAGACCCCTGGGCTTGCAACAGCAAGAGGAAACTGCGTGAAATGAATGGGTTTCCTGCAAGTCTTTTCTCCTCTTGCTTTCTTCCTTTCTTCTCTGACCCCATTTTCCTTTTATGATCGCATCTGAATATGTTGGCCATATTTGAGAATGTATCACTGCAGGTTTTTAATCCTAAACATATATGCCAGAAGAAAGAGCTGTTGAATTTGGTGTGCTTTACTTATAAATGAGCATGTTTAGGGTTAATCTTTGAAGAAGTGCCCAGGAATAATAATGCTTTCTACTTTGCAAAATATGATAATAAGGGTTCCCCACCCCATAAAAATAACATTTTGTTCATTTGATAAAAGCTTTTAATGGTTTTGTTGATTTAGAAGCCAAGCTCTTGAGTTCCTTTCATTTTATATTAATTATCCAGTGCTTCTGTACAGCTATAAATTCTCAGTTGTCACCAAAGAGACACTGCTTTTTACTCATCTCTACAAGCACACCTAGGGCATCTTTAAGCAACTCAAGGAATTGTTGGAGGATCAAAAGTGTTTTAAAATAAACCAGAAAAAAAGTGTTTGGATTTTTCTTTCCAATTGCAAATATGTTATTTCCTTGAAATTTGTCTAATTTAAAACTTTCTAAGCAATTGGACTGAATCAGAAGTTATGGGGGGTGAGTGCGTTTCCCTATGTCCGTCATCTATTTTCACAATGCTTCAAGCCCCATTTCACCACCTCCATTCCACATCTGTACTAGGGCATTTTATCTCCCTTCCACTTTCAGCAACCCCTCTGCTTCTGTTCAGGGTGTGAAAACTGGATTACATCCGCGTTAATTAAAGGTATACCTACTGGCATATTTACCGAACATAGGTGAGTAGCAGAAACTATCATATCTACTGCTAATGTGAGACAATGTTAAATGGATTACCTGTGACACAGACACAGAATTCTTATTCAGTGATGTTCCACCATCTACATAAAATAATGATAAAGGGAATTATTATTTATCACTTATAAATCACCTAAACTCTTCTAAGCCCTATACAGAGTTTAAGAGTCAAGGCAGTACCTGCTTCCAAGATTTGCATCAGTTTATGTTCCACTGGCTGATTCAGGATGGGGGAGTTATGCCCTGGCTCAACTTACGAAAGCCCAAGCTCTGCGAATCCAGCATCTCTCATCTTGGTGAACCTTGGGTTTGAACTGTAATGTTACTCACAATTGCTTTCTGTGTTACCTGGTCCAGGGAGATCTTCAATAATTTCTACGAAGTTCAAGGGGAAAATTCCAGATGTGCCTCTCAGCTCTCCTCTAGCCCATTCTTCATTGACATATTCCTTCAAAGTAATAATTTCACCTTCCGAAAAGCTTAATTCGTCTTTCTGATCTCCGATGTACTCAAATCGAGCTATACACCTAGGGCCTCTAAAATAACAAAGATAACAAAACTGAAAGAAACAGCAGTAATAGCCTTTTTTTAAAGTCTTACTCCAAACATAGCTTCCAGTAGCACCTTAGAGACCAACTAAGTTTGTTCTTGGTATGAGCTTTCGTGTGCATGCACACGAAACCTCATACCAAGAACAAACTTAGTTGGTCTCTAAGGTGCTACTGGAAGGAATTTTTAATTTTGTTTTGCCTATGGCAGACCAACACATCTACCTACCTGTAATCCAAATATAGCTGTCAACTTTCCCCTTTTTTGCGGAAAATTCTCTTATTCCAGCACCGTTTCCCACTGCAAAAGAAGGGAAGGTGGCAGCTACGGCCGTTTCCCAATGCAAGAAAAAGGAAGGTTGACAGCTATGGCTCCAAACCATCAACCACATTGAGAATGGAGCAACAGCTTTATTCTAAATGAGCCCCCTTCATCACATGTATGGACTGAGTGCTGACTTGAAAAAAACAGCCTGCCTCTTTCCATTGATGTTAAGCCCATTCCATGGAATCTCTACCCATATCTGACACAAACAGGTGCTATGTTATTGTAGGTACAGCTGTCAAGCAATGCAGTAACTCAAACTAGTCTTCGGTGAGGCCAGGTTGTAAAGATACCTGTAATGCTCAGACCTGAGCAGCTGGTTTATATAATGCAAATTCTCACTCTGGGATCATGTGTCCAGGTGGGTGGCTGCATAGAAATCCATTTATGTAAACTGGGTAGTGCACAGGCATTGCCAGCAGGAATTGATGCAACTACCTCAATACAGAGCTCAACTTGACACTTAACATTTCTGCATGTGATTGCAAACCAACCTACATGATCTCAATGTGTGTGGAAAGGTGAGATTTCCAAAGTGGCCCCAAACAAAGAAAACACTTTGTATTACGTCCAGTTATTGGGCTCAGAACAGGAAGTGCAGATATGCTGGAAATCAACGTTGCTTCTGCAATTCGCAGCTGGCAAACCAAGTACTATGAGCAGAGAGACAACCCATCACTTCGGGTCATAACCAGGCTGGAAAAATGAATTACTATTAATTCACCTGAGCCTGGGGAGTTCTAAGGAAGCGCTCCTGCCTTCATTCAAGCCAGCAGCCAGATAAGTGGGCAGGAAGGACTCATGGATTGGCTGGGAAGGACATGAATTCTCTGGCTCATAAAATTTGAGGTAAGAAATAATTATTGGGCCATAATGTTTGATATTTTAAGTGACCGCTATAGCCCTGAGGTATCTATTTCCAAGCCAGAAAATAAAAAAGTTTCAGTGATATCTCTAGTTTGTATGCAGTTCCCAGTCTCTGATTTCATCACTGGCTGAACAAAAAAGGATATCTGCAAAGCGAAAGGGGGGGGGGGGAGAGACTAGCAGCACAGTAAATTCAAAGTAAGGTATTGTTAAAGCCATGTTGGAGATGAGGACAGATGACACTGAAATATTATTTTAATGGCATTTGCAGCTGGTGGTTTATCTCAAGTTTGATAACAAATGGAAATAATTCAAATCACTTTTTTATTGTCTGAAATATAAAGTAAAATGTCCAGCCTTCTTAAATATTTTTCCTACCATAGTGAAAATTCTATTAATAAATAAAAAGACAGATGTTCCCATTAACCTACTGAATGATTATTGTACACAATAAATAAATTTTCTGCAAGCTACCAAAGAACAATAAATTATAACTTGAGAGTTAAAAATGAAAGACCTGTAAAAAGTAATCCTATAGTAGGCAGACACCCTACAACTGAGTGTAATCAATCCAGTACCTTAATTGCAATTTTAAAATGCTATGTAACAATATTTCAAATGACAGATCCACTGTGTCACTGAATATATGCAAATGTTTTGATTTAGCAGGGACCTCACAGATACATAAGAAATTTGCAATTGTTACCTTCCTCACATAACTCAGTCTTTAATGAGAATCTTGATCAAAATAGGTTACTATTTTTTACCTTCAGACATTTTATTGCCTATCTTCCGCAAGTACAGGCTCTACATCTAGAACAAATTAACATCAATCCTTGGAAAAACACGTTTGAGGGATGATGCCATCTGCCAGTTCCTTTAATCATTGCAAATCAAACTAATGTTTATATTCTGCACACAAAAAGTGTCTTGTTCTTTACCTTACATTGTAATTGATTTTGAATTAACAATACTGATTTTTTTTAAAAAAAGTAATTTGCAGGAATCAGGCAGCACAAAGCCAGGTGGAACATTTCCCACTGTATCATTTGTCTCACTAATCATACCTTCTGACACGATATGAGAGAGCCTGGAGTCCTGCTACATTATTTTGTAATATCATGACATTTTAAGGAACTTGTGTGCTGGTGCACGAAGTCTTAGAATCAGGTTGCAGGTTTCATAGAAACCCCAGTGTGAGTGGAAGGCCTTTTTATTCATGTGGGTGTCTGATTCTTACTGCTATCTCCAGCTGTGGTCCCCTGTAAAACGTTAGACATTATTCCACATAATTCCATGACTCAGAGGAATAGCAGGGTTTGGGGGGAGGGTGTTGTGTGTGTGTGTGTGTGTGTGTGTGTGTGTGTGTGGAGCTGCAGCTGCTTTGTTGTCAAAGCAGAACTCTGCTTGTGGTACTCTAGACATTTATTGCATATTGCTGTGAAAACTTACACGATACTTGATGATGAAAAGTGCCCTTTTTTCCTGTTGCCTTCTTCTGGAATATCAACCTAGGAAGAAGACGTAGGAAAATATAAGTATCCAGCTTCAGAGGTTTGCTCTGCTTTAAAAACAGAATTCTTAAAATTATAGACTTGCTTGATAAAACTGCAGTTCCACCTGCAGCCTTCATGTGGCAATGCTCAATTAGAATGTTTTGGCCACTGATCAAAACCAAAGGGATTTCTTGCAGTATCAGTCTCTGATTCAATATTCTGGAAGACACACCATGTTCTATACTTTTTTTGTTCCCAAATATCATACTTCAGTATCAACAGTCCTCTCTTGGCTGCACACACGACTGGCAGAAATCAGGACTGAGAGTAATTACATGCTGTTGCCTTTGGCTCCTTTTCCTAATTGATATTACAGTCTATTATCTGCTTGTTCGCGTCACAAAAGTCAGAATAATTATTCAGACATATCCATTCCAGGACTTTGATCTCCTAGATTTCACCATCTGCAAGCCAAAACAAATAAACATATGTCGCAAAGCCTACTACTTTATTCATACAAAAGCAGAATTTTAAGAAGATGGATGAAACAATCTATTATCCAGAGACTCTCCCACTATGCATTTGGTTTTATACTCAAGGAGATACGCTATAAACAGTCATAGAAACCCTAGGGTGAGTGTTGTAAACTTTTACTGCAAAGCAATAACTGCTTCCAGAACCATTATTTCTTATTAGATGGCAGAATTGCAATCTCTTCTGCCACACACCAGGAAATCTATGTAAAATCTGTGTTCATTTCTGTTTTTGAATTCACCAGCCTAATAGAAATATTTTGGAATTACTAATCAATCTTCATCTAAACTGTTTCAGTCTAAATGGTTGGAAATGGAAAATAACATACATATTTAGACAAAGGAATTTTGGACTTCCACTGGCATAATAACGTTCCACATCGAAATCTCAGGTGTGTTCACCCATTTACCTGTGTTGGAAGCCTACATACTGTACGGAGATGGATTTATTAGCAGCTCCATGAGGTCAGTGCCATTATTTATGGCACTACCATTATTTATTATTTATAAATTTGTTCATTTCTATGCCACCTTTCAATACACTGATCAGCTCGCCTGTGCTTTAAGATCAGCCGGGGGGGGGGGGGTCTTCATGCCTCACTGACAGGAGAGGCTCCTTTGGTGGTGGTGTGGGATAGAGCTTTCTTTGTGGCAATGCTCTTTTGTGGAATGCATTTCCTTAACAGGTACGCCAGAGCACTGACATAGTCCTTTTGCTGCCAAGTGAAGGACATACCCAATTACTCAGCCTTTTTTATTGGAGTGCTTGTGTGTTAATGACTATTTTACTCTCTCTCTCTCTCCCCCCCCCCCCCTTAAGCATTCCATGTTGGCAGTTTTTAAAAATTGTTTTTATTTGTTGGGGTTGTTTTTATTTTGCATTGTACTTCACCTGATATCGGTTACTGATGAAGGGAGGGCTAAAAACCTTTCAAATAAAAATATACATAAATACCCCCAGAGCAGCCCATGCAATGAACCATCAGATGTACCACAAGTTGTTCCAGATAACTGGCATGAGGCTACCAAAATGTCTAGCAGATGTCTTCGAAAGAGCAGAAGGAGTCTGTTGGCAGAATGCCCAGTCTGCAGGTAAAAAGGTAAAGGTAAAGGACCCCAGGACGGTTAAGTCCATGCAAAGGTGACTATGGGGTTGTGGCGCTCATCTCGCTTTCAGGCCGAAGGAGCCTGTGTTTGTCCAGACAGCTTTCCAGGTCATGTGGCCAGCATGACTAAACCGCTTCTGGCACAACGGAACACCGTGACGGAAACCAGAGTGCACGGAAATGCTGCTTACCTTCCCGCGGCAGCGGTACCTATTTATCTACTTGCACTGGTGTGCTTTCGAACTGCTTGGTTGGCAGAAGTTGGGACAGAGCAATGGGAGCTCATTCTGTTGCGGGGATTCAAACCAACAACCTTCCGATCAGCAAGCCCAAGAGGCTCAGTGGTTTAGACCACCGCGCCACCCGCATCCCTGTGCCCAGTCTGCATCACAAGGCACAACCCAGTCTTCCAACTTGTGAAGTGTCAAGTATTTGGATCTTAGCTATTTAATCTCATATAGGCTAGGCAAATGGCCTAGAACCACAGATGGATGCACATTCTGATGCCTCCACAAAACTCCTGCTGGAATCCAATGAAGTGAATGGAGAAGCTCTCTGGGTACATTGGTGCTTCTACAAAGGTACAGGGCTGGGGCAAAAAGGTCTAAAGTGACTTAAATCTGTGTATTATGGCTTAATGGGTTTGTGAGTTAAAGCCTAAATATATAGTGCTGTTTTGCTAAGCTTCTAAATGATGTATAGTATGAAGCTCTTATGTCTAACCAGATGAATATTTTATTTATCTGCTGTACATGCATAGCAGGCATCCCAAGTTACCCAAAAAAGTAATTGTATGGAACAGGTGTCCAACTCCTATTTCAAATTGAGTTAAATACATTAAAAGTGAAAATATTCTGGAGAATGTGTATACAGAATAATTTCTGAAATATACTCCAAAGCTCCTGAATTCTAACAAGCGCATATGGCTAATGAATCCCATTGTTCTCAGATGGGTTGAGCCAGGTTTTTTTGTGACTCGCGTTGCTCCTTGGAGCATTTTGGTTATGGCCCTTGCTACTTACTAAAACCAAATGTTTCTAAGGCTGGAAATACAGAATATCTGCAAAAGACATGCTGTGCCTCCCCCCCCCCCCGGTCCTGAGACTGATGTTAAATATTCCAATTTAAAATCTATTATTCTCTGTTGGTTAGAGGTTGTGGTGCTGATAATGCCTAGGTTGCAGGTCCAACCCCCATATGGTTCCCTTCCAACTCTACAATACTGTGACTCTAAAAACACCCCACCTGTCCCCAAAATATTGCCCCCCTTCAGTAAACACATTTATGAATGTTAGATAAAGCAGTCACTCTAGGCTCATGGTTTTGCAATTTATAGTTGTTTTCAGACAACCATCACAAGAGCAAATGATTGATAGATAAGACTTTTCTGTTCCTCTTGTTTCTAAAGTTCTTAAATCCTTCAATGGATTCACAAGGTGTGGCTGTGGTGGTAAGGCACAAGGTGAATCGTGGAGCAAAAGCTAGGTAATTACTGAATGCTTGATAAATAATAGAGCAACCGTAAGACTCTTGCAAGCTGCAATCTTTTGTTCCCCTGGCCACCAGTAATTCTGGATTCCTTTGCCTGTAGCCGGAGCGGCTAACCTGGAATCCCTCCAGATGTTTTTATATTCCAAGCTCCCATTATCCCTGACCACTGACCACACTTCCTGGAACTGATGGAAGTTGGAGTCCAGTAACATCTGGACAGGCACAAGTTAGCCACTCCTGCTTTATAATTGCATGAATAACAAACACAAACAGAGTCCTTTAAATTACATCTTGTTTCTCCCAGTGCTGCATATTTTGGAACCCAGCTTGATACAACCACAGCATCAGCTGCAGAGAACTGGTTTTGTAAGATTTTGACATTCCCATTCCTTTTTTAGGAGATGTACAGACAAACTGAAGCCCATAATGGGTGGCCATGTTATTTAAGCATAGGAGTGGAAGACAATCTGATCTGATGTACGAAGAAGAAGCCCCAAAGTAACATGGCTGCTGTTGTGAGAAACTGCACAATATGCTTTTGGGTGATTTATGAACACACTTGAATTAAGTAAAGGATGTGTTCTCACTTAACTTGAAATTATCATGAAAATGATGCCCATAAACTGCCAGGCAGAGTTGCGAGATTAAATAGATTTGCTGCACCTCACAAGCAACTTGATATCTGGCTTTGTGCACTCAAGCAAGATTTATCTATATGGCATGCTCAATAAAATGCACAGGGGAGAAATTAAATTAGAACTGGGATGTGTACATAGATGGAATGCACCATATTTCACTGGAAGTGGCCTACTTACAATAACTTTGACAAAGCTGGCAGGAAAGATCCCTGTGCAATTCTTGCATTTTCCTCTGTACCACTCGTCATCTATTTTCTCCAGAAGATAAACGGTCTCTCCAGAATAGAGGTCCAAATCATCAGTATGTTCTGTGGACAACAACAAAAACCATACCTGTTCATGTTGTAGCCTGGTATATTGAATATTGCTAAGAAAAGCCTCATTTAAAACAAACACTGTATGCAAAAGCAAGCCAGAGTTTGAAAAATACTGTAACATTAACCAACCAGGGTTTGGGAGTAGGGAACATACTGGAGTTTGGAGCCAGCACAGCACAGAGAGAGGGGCTGGGTTACATCTACCCTACAAACATAAAACCTGCCTGCTAAATCAATGGGTCTAATTTACTTGGCTGATTCTAAATTTCCTCCCAAGATTCTACCAGGCATATTAATGTCAACAAAATGAAGCCAATTATTTACATTTAAAGGGGGAAATTGGGGGGGGGGGCAGGTGGAGTTTGGAAACTTTGGGGCAAGTCCTTCTGTGCTTACCTTCTTGCAATGCACAGAGTGTGCAGTTTTATTTAAGCCATGGACCATTTCTGTGTGTGTCTCTGGCTGTGCCAGAACATCACATCTACCACGTCGTATGTCGAAACAGTAGTTGTGCACAAGAGGCAAGCTACAGTAATTTGTACTGGGCCCCTTACCCCTGTTCTCCCATCTACCCATATATCTCTGACACCATGTCCCTCTGAAAACCGCCCACAAAGGAACCTCAGAAGTCTATCAAACCTGTGATGCCCACAGGCCAACCAGGTTTATAACTGTGTTACAAACACGGTTACAAACCCGTAACCGTGTTTATCTATGATAATGGTTATCTAGCCATTTCTACAAAGGTAACTCAGTGAGTGACACTCTGGGCATCACAGATCTGTGTACACTTTCTGCCTTACACAGGTATCCTTTCAATTTCTTCATCATCCTCATCCCCTTTAAACTTTCTCACTTAGCCACTGCCCTTGCAGCAATCACTTTAGTTGTGCTTGCTTATAAGCAATAAACTGGAAACTATGAATGGAATCTGCTTCAAGCATGTTGCCGTTTCCCGGCAAGAAACAGCCTAGCACTGTCAATATGTTCTGGCATGCAGCAGAACCAGTAAACTAAAATCTGTAACGAAGCTAAAATCTGTAAACATGATTAAAAAAGAAAGAAGAGCCCAAAATTTAAACTGTTTCCATTTTCACTGCTACCACTGAACTGCACTTACCTGCTAGAAAATCATGCAGCACTATCGCATGAGGAACACGTGGGTCGGAAATCTTCTGCATATTGTCCGAATCCTTAAAAAACAGTAGATTTGGAAATTGTGATGCTTGGTGTTTGTTATTTGTTGGGAGACCTAATTTCTGTGTGGAGCATCCATCACTGACTTAAATATAACCTTCCACCGATTTATGTTGTTAGCTGTTAAGACATAAAATCTGGGGCCTGCTTCTTTTCTCATTTAATCCGGATTTTAATACCACCTGATCTCATTGAAAATCAATGATCTTAAACCAGCGCAGTACATGCATCAGCGAAAAGAAAATCGCATCTCTGAAAATTGCAAGCAGCTGCTTTGTTACTGTAAATGAGATGTGTGCCTGTCTAAGCCTTTTCCTTATTTGCAAAGTTTTCTAGCTAATTCTCAGAGAGGCTAACTCCACAGCACCAACAGTAACAGTAAATCCCCTTGGGAAGTATGAGCAAAAGATGCTGACCATTTCAAAACACACTATCCATTTTAATTTGTTAAGAGCCACAGATAAAGGCCTCCTGGTATATTTCTAAGAGTAGCCTAATAGCACGAGATGCTTAACATCCTATACTAAGATAATAAAATTATGTTTTGGATTAAGATTTACCAACTGCTGTTCCAGTGAAATAGTGTTGCCCTGGAGTAAGAAATTTTAAAATACGAAGCATGCTAGGATCTGCAGAATGTATAGGAAGCTATAGGCCCTGTGCAGAACTGCTCTCTATATAATTTTTTTTTCTAATTTATTTCAACTATGCAGTTTTCGATACGTATATTAAAATTCATACCTTCTGTCTGCTTTTCAAACTCTCATCCAGTGGAGTTATTATCTCCATCTGGGATGAATGAACTTTGCCAGTTTCTTCGCCCTTTTGACATTCAATGATGCTGTTGTCAACATGGTCCACCAGCACAAGTACGTCTCCACGCTTTAAAGTTAACAAAAGGCCGTTAGATGGTTCACGATTCAGCAAGCAGCATGTGCATATGCATGAATAAGCCACAAGAAAGAGCATTACCTTGCAAGAGAGATGGCCAGGATCTTGTGGAGAGATATCTTCCTTGGCGATTCCATGAGGCACAGGAAGCTTAAGACAAATAACTCAAATGTTTCAGTCAAAAATAGTTCCTGTCAATTTGCTACACAACTTAATGTTTTATTAGATATTGTAAAGAAAGAAAATCAAAATACATTTTAAGCATTTTAAATAAAATATACAATATATTTTAAAAGCATCAAGCATTTGAAAGATACAGAATCAACCATATTTTTGGAGCACAAATTTATGTGTGAAAACTGCAGTGTATTGATTCTGCCGTTCATCATAAGATCTCAGGTTGAGGAACAATAACACTTATTTTAAAACCCACAAATCCATTAAACAACCTAAAAGCAGATAACATTACTATTTACATAAGTTACAAAACTATAGGGTGGCTTCTATCAAACCCCCGTTTTGTTCTTTTCCTCACCATGTATTTACTGTAGAGAGGATGGCCTGGCTTGGGTCGAGGAGGTAAAGCTGGATCTTGATTTTTAGCAGTATCATTCTTTGTTCTCTTGACTCCTGGCCCTGATTTGCCTGGTTGTTTATGGAGGTTCACGTCAGATGATGAGCGAGAAAACCTCCCCTTTTGCGATGAGGCCTTGGTAGACTTTGGTGGTGGCGGCCTTCCAGGGGCACCCTTAGGTGGAGGAGGTCGAGCTGGCGTGGTTTTTCCATCACCAGGCCTAGAAGTTACACAGACAACAAGGAATATAAACCATGTAACAGAAAGTATAGTTCATTTAGATATGTAGAAGAATACTGCAGGGCTGGGTTATCTGAAACTCCTAGAAAAAAGCAATGAGCATTTTTTTGAGAGGGCTGTGGACAGTCATTGTAATATCCCCAATAGTCTAGTCTCTTAAACAGAAAATTCAATTTCTGCTGACCAGTTTTGATTACAGACAACTGGCTGTTGCAGGAAGGCAGACCATAATTAAAGAACTTTGTTTGAAGCTGCCAAGGGCAGTGAGTGCACCATGTCTGAGCTGCCTCATGTGCAAGCTTGCTGAACCAGCTAGACAGAATATCAGATTATAAACAGTTAGAAAGAATGTTTACACCATACAGTGGTACCTTGGTTCTCAAACGCCTTGGTACTCAAACATCTTGGAACCCAAACACTGCAAACCTGGAAGTAAGTATTCTGGTTTGTGAACTTTTTTCAGAAGCCAAACGTGCTCCATTTTGAGTGTTATGCTTCCGATTTGAGTGCCACACTTCCGTTTTGAGTATTACGCTGAGGTCTGTCTGTTTTTCCTATTTATTTTGCGTTTTTGTGGCTCTTTTTGTTTTGTTTTCTTGACTGTGTGGAACCCAGTTCAGCTACTGATTGATTGATTGATTGATTGATTGTGTGACTGCAGTACACTGTTGTTTGCTTTCATTTTATGGTCTCGTTAGATAGTAAAATTCAGGTGAAATTGCTGTTTTAAGGGTTGTTTTTAAGTCTGTAACGGATTAATCCATTTTGCATTACTTTCTATGGGAAAGCGTCTTGGGTTTTGGAATGCTTTGGTTTTGGAACGGACTTCCAGAACGGATTAAGTTTGAGAACCAAGATACCACTGTACTGGTAAATATGTCCCCATCTACTGAAGTATTTAAAACACCGCAGGAACAAATAGGTTTTTAGCTCACAAATGTCATTCTGCTGGCCACTAAACAATTTGATTGATGTGAGTTACTGGGAAATTGTTGAAATAGTAATAAGTAAGAATAACGTGGCAGGGCTTTGATATGTATTTTTACAGTGTTCATTTCAACAATGATACCTGTTGTGCCTAATTCTCTATATTTGACCAGGGCAGTTGCACAACAGCATTAAAAAAAAAATCCTTACAATCCTTAAAACATTTAAAACTACTTCTCTAAAAATATTAAAAGAACATCGGCACCATCTTAAAACATATTTTAAATACAAAATGTTTGAGCAGAAAGGAGAGACACAAAGTATATATTTATTACGATCTTAACAAACACAAAAGCAACAGGTTAAGCGTGTAATACAACAATGCTGACAAAAGAGAGAGAGAGAGAGAGAGAGAGAGAGAGAGAGAGAGAGGGAGGGAGGAAGGGAGGGAGGGAGGGAGAGAAAGCCATGCTTATATCAACAGCAACAATGACTCATCTCCTTTGGGATTAGCTGAGACAACGCTCTCGGGTTTACTCCTATTATCATCATTCCTGCAACTTAAGATTTCAGGGATGAAAGACAGCTCTGTCTTCTTGCTATGCAAGACTGGACTGATTCAGTTCCATGGTCGGTTCAAGCTGTCTAATGCAGAATAGTTGTGTCAGAAGAGCAGCGGTACACTTTCTAATTTACGGTGTCCTTGCTTGGAATAGCTGGCCGAACAGTTTATGTGCTGCAGAGCTGAACATCATAAAAGCTTCCCCAGGGCCCAATTCCTATGTTGCACTAGCACTATGCTACCAATTTGAAAGTGGAATCATATAAATGCTGTTCTGCTTTGTGTGGAAGCAGCACCTCACGTGGGGAGCTCATGAAAAACGAGGACTGCACTGGCATGGCTGAAATTATGAGGATCCTGTTTCGAAGCAGCTTCATGCAAGCAGCTTCCCATGTGTAACAGTGTTTATATGATTTGGTTTTTCAATAATATATTTGACCGGAGTGTTCTTTTCTGGGTTGCTCTCAAACTGAGCAACTTACTATTAGATGCACTCCCATGCCTGTCTAATTCACACTGCTGCTATTCCTAGCTATAGAAAGAGGCAGGTTTATCAGGCTAAACCATGGGTTTGCGCTAGTGCATGAACTGGAACAAGCCCAAACAAAGCCTCTGGTTTTGACATTCCTCCCTGGGAGAAGAACACTGCCAGAATTTAGTTTCACCTTTGCAGAATGTTGACTTAGTTTTGCATTTGAACCAGAGGTAGTGGCAAAAGGTAGTTTAATTATTCCTGTCCTCCTGAGCAAAACCAGTTGAGCATGCAGTATTCTCCATCTAATATTCCCTTATACATTTCAAGGGAGCCTGGGATAGCTCTGACTTTGCTAATGTATGGGGACAAAATAGAGAGGAACAGCAGCAGTTCATATTCCACTCAAGAGGCAGTGTCAACAGTATAGAGGGTTCATTGCCATTGCAGTTAAAAGGAAATGAAACTGTTGCAGTGTGAAAACAGAGTTGAATGCATTCTTATGATGGATCAGCGACCATGACCAAAGTGCGAACTACACACACACACACACACACACACACACACACACTAGAACTAGGCAGCATCTGTACTACACCTAGACTTCCGCCCATTTCTTTCTACTCCTTTTGTATTGTTATTGGACAAATTAATACTTTACTCACCTTGGGGGCATTATGGGTTCATTCTTGGATGGCTGTTTCAAACTAGAATGCTCAGATTCCTATTGGAATATAAAATCTGCATTATTATTTGGCCAACACGATTTGAAAGTTCAACATTATTATTACTTCAAAGGAAAACTTAAATTAAAATTTCACTACAGAGATTTGCGTTCTTTTCAGAAGGACTGTTTCCTGGTGAATATTAGTACAACTTGGGTGAAAATTAGAACCTACCTGCTATTAGTATTTTGATGTAGTGATGTAGGGCAACTATTTGAGAATAAGATATTGTCACAATGAATGGAAGGATTCAGGTGCAAAGCCCGTTTACTGTAAACTAGGGACCTCAATACACAATGGCAATGTCAGTCATACTCCAAGTAGTCATACTCCAAGTAGTCCACTGATTTCATGTAGTCTACTCTAAGTATGTCTAATGTTGTACAACAACCCAATGTGACTGTGGCGTTTGCCCATTCCTGGGGAACATATGAACATGCAGGAGTGAGAAAAGGGTTAATTGACTGTGTGATAGGCTGACCAATGAAAAGCCAGAGGAGGAGCTTAGGGGCTTTGAAACCCAGCATAGAAGGGGGGAGCTAGTCAGTTGTGTGGGGCAGTTGGTTAAGGGCAGTTGACTGAGACAGTTGTTTGGTGGGTGGTTGGTAGGATCAAGACAGGGTTGAGATAAGAATAAATATATACCAATGTAACTAATACTTCTAATACCAATGTAACTTCTAAATCCGGCCCGCGGACGGTCCGGGAATCAGCATGTTTTTACATGAGTAGAATGTGGCTTATTTGTGGGGCATAGGAATTCGTTCATTATTTTTTTTCAAAATATAGTCCAGCCCCTCACAAGGTCTGAGGGACAGTGGACCGGCCCCCTGCTGAAAAAGTTTGCTGACCCCTGATTTAGAGTCTTAATTCTTAAAATGGCACCTTATGTACAAAAGGACAATTCAAAGATTATAAACAAAGAAGAATGAGTTACCACATTTGTTGTTGCTTTGTTGTTATTGGGTTTTCCAGCCGAAACGCCAGATGTGTTCCCTATTGGTTTTTCTGTAGGAAGTGGAGGAGGGCTCTCTGGAACTTCATTTAAAGCTGAAAAAATATTAGTGCTTTTATAAACATCGCCATAAACATCATACAGATACACTACGAAACATAAACATCAGGGGATCTGATCATTCAAATGGAATCACATCATCTCTTTGGAAAGACCGATCCTTCATCCTGCCCAGGTTGTTTCACCTTTTCAAGAAATGACACAACAAAACCAATGACCCATGTAACAAAAAGATATGGACCTCTTCACTAGGGATACGGATGCCCTGGTGAGGATGCATTATATCAGACTTTCCAACAGATGCTGGAGTGGGTCCTAGAGATACTACTCCACACCTCCCATTTCAAAACTATGAAGACTGTGTCTTTCACAAATGAACTGCCCGTTTCCTCTTGCTATCAGAGCATGACTGTTTTCCTGGGCCAGAGGACAGTAAAGAGGAAAAAGAATGAATAATAACAGGTCCTAAGAGGGGCATAAAGCTATAGCAAGAAATGTAGATCATCAAGATCTGAAGGGACAAATATAGGATGATTTTTTTTCCCCTTTATGGAAAAAATGGAAAATGTAACCACAAACATTCTAGGCACCTGGTCAAATATTCCACTTTCAAACTTCGGTTGTATGCTACCAAATATATGCAGTGACTTTGAACTCTTTGGATAAAGAGCAAGGGTACACACCTGACAAATAAAAATAAAATACTCAGTATTCATAGTGTTCAGTCAACCTGAACTTTAAAAAAGAATGCAGTTTTGTTTAAATGTCACTCTAAAGACCCTAGAAATAGAGGTATCGTTCTAATGAAGGCAGATGTGTATGTTGCTAAGCAACAGCTCACTGCATGGAATGAACTCTAAGACAGAATAGGTATGTTTTAAGGTATCTCTACCCAGAAGCCTTTCACTGTTCTGTCATTATGAGAAAGCTTTTGCTAAATCTTTACACCAGTGCACTAAGGAATAAAGGAGGCGCACAGCTTTTAGTAAGCTGCTTTTGTCAGGCCAGACTATTTGTCCTCCTGGCCCAGAACTGTCTACTTTGACAATCAGTGGCTCTCAAAGGTCTCAGCAGAGGTCTTTCCTGTAAACTTAAACTGGAGATGCCAAAGATTGAACCTACGACCTTTTGCACACAAAGCTTGCACTCTGTGACTGAGCAATGATCTCTCCATGTGTTAGAAAACTAGCATTGCGCAAAGAACTGTGCCAGAAGTCTCAGCATATGCCAGTGGTGTACAATGGAATCCTAAATCAAACCACTGCATAATACAGCAGAAAAATGTTAAGCACTAGGGGTGGCATCCAATGTCATGTCAGCATACTTCCACTACTGCAGCAGAGCCTCTCCTTTCTCTCTTCCACCCGCAATCCTTCTGTGCCCAACTCAAATTTGCTCTAGATGGTCCCCCTCAACCCTCCAGAACAGATTTTTTAGGGGACACAGGGGGCCTTTAGAGGAAGAGAAAATCTGTTCTGCTCACAGATATAATCGGATTTCACCCTCAGATGTTACCTTTTGTTGATTTAGCTGGGATTCGGATCACAGTGGGTTTGCGCACAACAGCTGGTTGAACTGCCTGTTCTTTTGCAGGCTCTTGTTTGGAGGGCAAAGTGACAACATCTAAGGAAAACACAAAATCTAGCATGTTATTTTGTTTCGGTTCCAGAGAAAATGCCATAAACTTCATTAGTTATGGGAATGTTGCTGAAAGGATAAATCTGTGCGTCAGAAACGGGGGAGGGGGGGATAACCTTACTGTACATTAATTCTGTAGCCATCTTGACTGTGAAGACATGCAGAGTTTTTTGTATGAGAGGGGGTTACCCCTGAAGATAATCCTACCCTTTGTTCCTGAATGTCTGCTGAAGGCCCTCCCATTTGAACTAAATCTATGTTGCTGTATCAAACGATTCTGTGGGAAAAACTAATTGATTTGCTTTTGTCATTTCCATTTCCAGAACTTGATTAGTGACAAAAACTGGCTCGTAAACAACTGCAAATAAAACAAAATGTGGAACATAGGAGGCCGCCTTATAGTGTGTCCAGACCAGGCCCGTGCAGGGGGGCAGGCAGCCGGGTGTACTTGCCCCAGACCTCGGAGGGCTAAGTTGGCTGGGGGCTCTTGCCAGGGACCGGCTGCATTTTTGTTTTGAGTTTATAACTTTATTCTAACAAGCCTACAACCCTGCCGCCCCCAGCTGGGCCTCAGACAAGCTCTGCATGGGCCTGAGTCTGACCACTAGTTTGTCTTGCCCAGTACTGGCTAAACTGACCGGCAGCAGCTTTGCAAGATTTCAGGCAGTGTTCTCTCCCAGCTCGACCTGAAGATGCCAAGGATTGAACCTGGGGCCTCCTGCAGGTGCTCTACCACTGAGCTATGGCTCCTCCTAAGAGATCTATCGCCCTGAGCTCCTTTGGGAGGAAGGGCAGGATGTACATTGAATTAATTAGGAATAATACACTCAGCTAACCATTCTGTCCTAAGAGGAATTTCCACTCCCCTGCCTTTCTGTTTTCCTTCTCCAATTGACACTCAACAATCCATGGCTAATGAGCATTGGGCTATCTTTACTAGCTGCCCACTAAGCTTTTTGGTTTTTAAAAAAATCAAAGAGTTTTGTTTATTTCTGCAAACCTTGGGCTTTCTCTGAACATGCTGATATCTCCTTATTTCTCAGTGGATCCATTTTAAACTTCATTCCTGTTGGCACTCACCATCTAAGTGTGTTATTAGAGAGACGAATGCAGCTGCAAACAAAGGGGCTGGCAACCTATAAATACTCAGTGCTATCTTGAGCACAATCCATAAAAATGAGAAAGCAAAATGCTTAAATGCACTTGCTAAAGCCTTCTCCAATCCAGCAATAATCAGCGAAATATCAATTCTTTTCTCTAGCAATAATCTGATCCTATTTAGGGGTGTGAACCTCACACAGGTTGGAGTTGACTCGAAGCGACTGGCATGAGTTTGGCCAAACTGCGGGAGGCAGTGGAGGATAGGGGTGCCTGGCGTGCTTTGGTCCATGGGGTCACGAAGAGTCGGACACGACTGAACGACTGAACAACAACAACAACAACAACTAACAAAGTGTTATTACTGTATGAAGCTTTGAGAGCACTTAGTGCAAGACTAAGAAGGGGTAGTATGCAATTTTCCTAAAAAGTATTCCCCCCCAAAAAATGCTTTTTGCCACATTTCTATAAGATATTAAGGTGCTTCTTATCTTTCCTACAAACTACAGATGCAGAATATCCTACCATCTTCCAGTGTGCTCTATTCCTATTTTGGCACCATTATCTAGATCAGGAATGGAGAAGCCTGGGGCTATTGGCAGTTTGAGTCCAGCAATATCTGGAAGATCAAGACATACTGAGCTTCCTGCCCTCTGCATAGCAACAAGCAGAAACAATAACCCCACAGTATTATAATAATTATTATATCACGATATAAGCTTTTCACAACCATGGCGCCCAAGACTTCTCGCCACCACCTCCCTGCAAAATATATGCTGGCTACAATGAGAGAAGGTACATATGGCCTTTCTCCTTCAGTACACTGTTCTGCGATGCATGTTTCACTTCCATAAGAAATGCAGACCAGCTATATTTGATCTGATTTAAAAGTACAGCAATAAAAAAACAACAACAAAAACAACATTAGACTCAAGGTACCGGTTTCAAGTATATACAAAAAGCCATCAACAGTTCATTTCCTGCTGTAATCTGCCAAGGCCTCATTAAGGCAATAAGGAAAGGAAGTTGTAGTACATCAAAATTCCATCTACTTATTCACTGCACAGGACATAATAAGAACACACAATCCTTAAACATCATTAATACAGACTCATTTGTGACAACTATACCCTATTACCAGAGCAGATTTACAACCCACACAACTGAAAGCATTTAGTAGTAAATGAGGCAAGAAGCTAAAATAGCATTCCCCCTTCAGTTCTGAAAACACATTCTCTGCATGAAGTCTACACAATATTATTGGGGGGGGGAACCATATGGCCCCTATAAAGTATTTGGAAAACTATGAGCAAGATCCTATTTCAGCATCTGACGTGTAAATGGAATCCTCTCCCCCCCCCATGCACCCCTAAAGTCTGCTGCAGAGCATTAGGGGACCCTCCAAAGCAGGCTGGGAGGTGGGGAAAGTTCTCATTTGCTGGTGTGACACTGGATCTTGTCCTGCATGTTTCTTCAAATAAGAAAGAGCGCCACTTCCCAAGAAACAATTGGGAGTGCATAATATTATTATTATTATTATTATTATTTGGAAGGTACATATTATTACTACTGCTGCTACTACTATTGTCTACTTGACTTATTAGTCATTTACTACAAAGAGGTTTCTAAGTGACTAACTTTAAGCTCCTGATTGTTCTTTTGCAGTCCCATACCTGATGTCAAGTGTGATATAGCTGAGCGTGGTTTGGGAAAACAGACTGGTGGGCCAAATTAGGACTCTGGGCTGTGGATTGGTGGTTCTCCACCACTGCTGTAACGGGAAGAAGCAGCACGTTCCATTCTGAGCCCTGGCCGTTTTCCTGTTTTTATTTTGCAGCTGACACTCAACATTCAATGGCTTCTGAGCATGCTCAGTCTTCATTGGGCTGTGTTTTGGGTTTGTTTTTTGCTTTTGCCACCATAGGGTTTGGGGTTTTGTTATTAACTGCAGAACTCTCCTGTACTGCATATCTCACTAGGCACATTTGGATACCCACTGGGGGAAAAGTAGAGGTCTTCTCCCCCATCTCTTATTTATCACCTTTCATTGAACCTTTCAGCAGCATTTAGAGCCAGAAAGCAGTAATTTCACACATAAAAACTTACAAAAACACACCAAATATAAAAATTATGAAATATATCAACTGTGTTCCTCTGAATGGAGGGATCACTAATGTTGCCATGTGATGACCGTGATCTCTCAAAAGATCAACATGTAATGGCACTTTTATACTTAACACAAATGTATCCTCATGCAAAGAAATGCCTGCAAATCTTGTGCTAGGAATCTCTAGAGGCTAAATGCTAAATAAACTAATGTCTCATTAACGTTTCTAACTACAAATGTATGGTGTGTGTGGGTGTGGGTGTAAAATCTACTCAAAATGTCTTGCATTATCACAATCATTCTTACAAGCAAGGGTAATTTTAATTGGGCACTCCCAATACACATATATGCTATTTATTTAGTGTATTTAGTAACTCACACTCTAAACTTCTTTGAACACCAGCTCCCAGTATAAGGCAAAATTCTCACTTGGTATTGGGTCTCAAGCTTTCTTTCAGTACACTTTATATATAACCAATACATAAATGTAGAGGAAAGCAATGTTAGTTGCTAAACTGAGGTTGTGGGCTTCATTAGAGGTTTTTAAGCAGAGGTTGTATGGTCATCTGTCATGGATGCTTTCGTTGAGATTCCTGCATTGCAGAGGGTTGCACTAGATGACCCTCGGGATCCCTTCCAACTCTACAAATCTATGGTTCTATGAGCCCTGATTCTTGAAACCATCAATCATGGATTAGTTATTATGCCTATGTTCCAGTAGCCCTATTTTTTGAAATCTATTCCTATAACCAAGAGCATTGCTGCTAGGAGCCAAATAAACACAAGATTATATTGAATAACATCATATAAAATTTGAGAAGACAGGAATAAAAATAGAGGAAAAGAACAATAATACTCTTTTTTGTATTTAAAAATCAAAACAAGAATGATTTAGGGAATTGTAAAGCAAAATTATTTTAAACATATACTAAAGGTACAAGTCCATATCTACATTGTCTGAGAAGAAGTTGAAATACATTAGGGGAATATTATTTTACTGGTAATGTTTCAATTCCACTACTCTAAAAGCCTGCAAGCTTATGGAATCAAACTTTAATTCCAGATTTTAGGCAGACACACTCACCTGTATGCAGCTCAAATGAATTAATTTTGACCTTGATTTGCTAAGTTTCCCAAACATACTAATGTTGTGATAAAAATAGGCATGCATATTCAGAATTGTAATCATTCTTATAGGAAATCCTTTCCTCTTCTTAAATCTTACCAGATTCTGACGGCGTAATTTCCTGAGAAGTCCCGGCTGAGTTAGGGGGTAAAACATCATCATCAAAGCTAATCAGATCTCCTTCCGCAGGTGGCTTGCTCTGCCCTGGAGGTGCTGTGAGGCTGCTTGCAGGGGGCTCCGCCAGGGATCGAAAGGCATTTGACTGGGCAGCTACAGAGAGCCTAGGAGTAGCACTTACTGGCTTTAGTGGAAGCATAGGAAGAGCAGGGCTTTCAAACGAAACCGACTTCTTGGGAACAAGTGGCCGAGGAGCAGGAATGGGAGACTTTCTCTGTCCATTACTATCTTCTGAAGCTGACTTGCCTGTTGAACTAAGCAATCCATTGCTACTGCTTTTTACAATGCCTGATTTTGGTTTCTTTGGCAATTCAGGCTTGGTTATGTTGCTCCCAACTTCCTGAGGTTGTGGTTGCCTTTCCTGGGAAATGACCTTTAGTTTGCTTTCTGTCCACGAATCCCACTCACCTGAAGCTCTGTTGGCCACTGGCTTTGGTGCCACCACAGGCTTTTTTGCACTTATTATGGGTTTGGGGCCTAAGGAGCGTGGAGATATTTCTGGCTTCTTTGTTTCGGTGTTTGCTTGCGATTCAAAAGCTTTAATCCGAGTTAGTATGCTACTTTGGCTCTTATCTTTATCCATACTGTCCATATGAGTGTCCCAAAGGCTGTCATCTAGTAAGGACAGCAGCTGAATTGCCGGTGTGTCCTTTTCAGTCCTTGACTGGCTTTCTTCTTCCTGATTGTCTTGTGCGTTGCTTTGAGTATCTCTAACTACAGGTTTCAGATTGCCTTTTGATCTTGGTTTTGGAACAGGACATATTACAGCATTAGGCTTCTCCTGACATGCCTGCTCCTCTTCCAACACAACTAGAAGTTCCTCATTTTTGGAAGGATTGCTGATCAGCAGAGATGATGAAGGTCTAGGTGGCTTTCGAGGAATTGGTACAGCTGCAAAACAAAACGGTACCCCAAATTCATTTAACAAATTTTAGAGGGGGAAAAGATACAATATCTTATTTAAAAAAAAACTTGCAGATTGCAAACACCATCTAAAAAGAGGCATTCTTCATTTTCTCACATGGAAGGACAGGGCATTCTTTCAAGAAAATGTCTAACACAACACAGACATAAAAAACAAAGAAATAGGTTTCTTCCTTCAGAACAATAGTTTTCCACCGATATGCAAATTTAATCTAGCAACTAATAAATCCATATTAATCAGCTAACCTTTCTTTTGTTGTGTGGCATCCCTAATTCTGCTACATCTTAACTAATCACATTTATTTATGTCACTTCCCCCCCTGTGATGCCATTAATTCATTTTTGTGAGCAGTGGTTTGGCTCTTGTCGGCACATGTTCACATGCAAGTCATTTGTGTGAACAGGCTCCAGTTGTGAAAACTCAACTACAGCAATGCAACACACTCATTTAAAACACTAAGAGAGACATGCTGCGTTGGTATGAACGGGATCTCCAACAACTCTTTAGGGAACACTTCACAATAGGATATTCCTCATACAGCTGAACCCATGCAGCTGCTTTCAAACGTAATTCAGCTACAATTAAGAGTTATATACCTGGAGTGCTTTCGCATTCACAGAGACCATGCAGATTACTTTTCACATTTGTTCCTGGCAAGTTGCTGATTATCTCTTCTGGAAAGTCAGTCTGTGTTGAAGACGTAGCGGTGCATCTAGCACTAACAGCACTGGGAGCATTATTGTTGCTAGGAGTGTTGACTTGCACTCGATTGATCTCTTTGATTACCTGCTCATAGGAAGGGGGCTGCAAAAGAAACACATGCAAATTCCACATGGCATGGTTTTGTTTTGCAAATGGAGCATTTCTGCATGCATACAAATCTGTTCCATGCCCCAAGTGCTGAGGATAATTATTAATTCTGATACTGAAGTCATATCACCATATTGTAGCCACCACATTAGAATCAGCCTAGAGGGAAACCCTCAACTTCCTCACCTCGGCTGAAACAAGATCATTTGTTCTCCAAGGGGCCTGGGTGTGAGGCGGCTGAAAACCTAACCCCTGCTGAGGGACATGATTTCCACCAGGAAACCAGGAGGATGGCCCAAGCGGCTCAGCTGCAACTATTGTGATTTCAGGGCGCCTGAAAAAGGTAAAAAAAGAAAGATTAAACCAATGGCTATTGATGTAATTTGGAGACGTATTTTATGTAGATCTTCAGACAAAGCACAGGACCCCTCTGGGCACCCAGTCTATCAATCGACAGTTTCCTACCTTCTGCAAATAACCAAGAACTCCACAGATATCAACAGAATTCTTAGATCTTTGCCCTCTGTCATTTTGATTACCATACATTTTGATTTGTCCACCTATGAAAGACCACAGCAATTCTAAAAGCAAATTATCTGGGGTCAAGGACATCTGTTGCTATGGTACTTGGAGAACCATTTTGTGGCTACTGCAATGATGCATCCTAGACACTACCAAAAGAGAGCCTACGGAGGGTGATTTCAGTACTACTTTTCACACACCGGCACTCACTGCATGCACACGAACCCCTGCAATATACAGAGTATTTATCACCTAATAAACCACCCATGCTAATATTAAGTAATAAATTTCAAATTATATATTTCATACTTAAGGAGCGTAACAGAGTCTACAGGATGAAAACAGAGAGCATCACATAATGGTATTAACAGGTTAAAGAACACAGGAATTACTTTGCACTGCAGCTTAAAATATTATCACTAGAAAAATGATTTATTATGAATATTACAAAATTATTGTTCTTTAAAGTATTGGTTGACTGATAGTAAGTCCTCCTATGAACTCATATGTATAAAACAAAACAAAACCACCTGCACTTGCTATAAAGGCTAAGGCAACAATCAAACAGCTCAAGTTTTACAATGAAAAGTTTTTATGTTGTGACATTCGGGTAAGTAAACAGGAGGAAAGTAGTAAGTGAGGAGAAAAGGAAAAGGGGAAAATGTTAGATGTCAGGGAATACAAAACCAAAACATGTAAATGTAGATTATTTGTCCCTTAGCACACTTTTGTACTTGCAGATGTGAAAGATGGATAAAAAGATGATTTTCCACAACCTTTTAAAATCATGTTTGCCAAGTGGCAGGTTTAGGAACAGGTGAGGTTCTTCCTGGTTAATTCCATGTCATTAATCTGGAACAAAAGGTTGTAGAAGCATGCATCAGGAAGCAGCCAACACAATCTGAGCGGTGGGGAGTTCCAAAGGAACTCAGCGTAGGAAACAGTGCCAACTCTTTTCACACGGAGGCATACTTACAGTTAATTCAGTCCAGTGCATACTCTACTGGAAGAGTAACAGGTTTTAAAATAAATTTTACAAGGCAAATGTGTTTGTGAGAGAGAAATAAAGGAACACGAGCACAGATTAGAGAGAAAGAGAGACCAGTTGACAAAAAAGCAGGATTAGACATACATTCTCAAACACATTTTATTACCAGGAGAACTGAATGAAATATCAATTATCACATCCTACCTTCTCTCTCTTTGCTGCTCACTGTGGCCAGATGTCCGAGAAGCTAGTTTGAAAAGACGTCAACAGTTAATTTGGTCTAGTACATGCATAACATTTATATTTCAATACCCAAATTCTTGCCAAATTACTAGGGAAAAACTGATTGTAGTGAAATTTGTTTATCAGTAAAACCATTCACAGGGATTGTTAAATTCAACATAAAATATGTTTGTTGAGGCTATTCCTTGAATGGCATCTCGACTGAAATTAAAAGAATTTTCACAAAGCGCATGTCATGGTTTTGAGGACAACATAAAAATGTAAAATCCGAAACTGGTTTTGTAACGCGGTATTAAAAGACAAGGCTGCACGCTTGAACAACAAGGTTATGAAAAAATACAGAAGCAATGCTCCAGTCCAGTGCTCATACAGATCTCTTGAGCTTGTCAGGAAGCCAGATTCTGGTAATTTCCAAGAGAGAGAGAGAGAATGTCTTTAACTGCAAAAGTATGTGTGCCCAGAACTGCTTTCCATCATCTAAATTATTGAGAGAACGCTTTAAATGGAGGGTAGCTGTATGAAGTTCACAACTCCTCCTTGGAAATCATAGAATTTGGGGTGCTTACATTTTAATCCTTAAAAAGAGAGTATGTACACTCATTCCACTTTTCAGAAGTTCCTCTAAATGCTCTTCTTCTCAAAAGACAGAGAGGGAGCACTGCAGTCACTGCAGCTCTATTATATATCAGGCACTATCACAATTATTAAACAAAGTTAATGACAGTTATGTTTTTAATGCATTTTTATTAAGTAAAACGATTCCACTACAGCAGGTACAATATAGTACCATGCAGATGTTTTGGACAACTTCCACCAGTCCCATCATCATGGCCAATGGTGAGGATGCAGAGAGTTGTACGTAATCCAAGCATCTCTGCGCTATAGCCTCACCTCAACCTATTTTTATTAGCTTTATTTTAACTGTACTTGAATGCATCCTTTTACAATAGATCTTAATATAGAAATAATACAACAAAGAATTAAACAAGGAGGGTGCTTCTGCAGCAATTGGAATTTAAGAGAGAAAGTTTGGTCTTCTCGTGCAGAAGCAAGCTACCCTAATTACGCCACTGCAGATGGATCAGCAAAAATCAGCACAGCACCAGCTGGGAAAGGACAGCGCAGACATACCTCTTCCACGGGGCATATTTGATGTGCACTATTCATGAGTGCTGAAGGAAAAAAAGAAGGGGTTACAGCAGAGGAAAGAAAGAATAAACCATGCTAGTAGTAAAGATGCACTGGGTTTCTACTGTTAGTCACACAAAGATGTCACTGTAGTATTCCCCCTGCCTCCAAGGAACACTCCAGCAATCATTTTCTAATTTTAAAATTTAGAAAAAAATTAACAACAAAATATATGGCTTCTTTTGCCACCTCAAAAGAAATCAGGACCTTCATATTTGGTTTAACAGTAGAATTCATCAGGTTCAACTGACCTTGCTGTGGAGTTCCCAGGAATAAAAAAGTTATCTAATATGATTGCTGTGCTTGATTCTGCTATTCAGAAGAATGGCAACAGGCCACTGGAGATAAAAGGATTGTTTCAAGCAGGTATCAGCAACATATCCTTAGGTCCTTCTCTTATTGACCTTTTGTCTTTGCATTTCTGGATTTAGACGAAGATTTAAAAACATTCCTTTTATGCCGCCCTTTAACCTTATACTCACTGACCAATGGGACTATGTGATGCTTGAGGAGACACTGTACACCGCCCATTCTAGGAACCTGTTGACTTATAAAGCACTGAACTGGCTGCCAGTGAGCTCTTGGGCCCAATTCAAGGTGTTAGCATATAAAACCCTGAATGACTTGGGACCCAAAGAGTTCCTCCCCATTATCAATCATCTTGGACCCAATGAGCAGCAGATCAGGCCTTGTTGGAGGCACTTCCCAATTGACACTGACTCACGGCAAGGCCTCTGGTGGTTCCCCATTTGGAGAATACCATCTCTAGTGAGGTGCTTCTGTCGCCATCATTATTAACTTTGAGGGTGTATTTGAAACCACTTCTGTTTACCCAGGCATTGGGTGGCTGAAATATACTGGTCCTCACAACCCTAACATCACTGGATGGGGCAATGTTTTTAGCTGTAACCATTTTTAGAATGCTTTAACTGCCTTGTAATTTTGTTTTGTTTTTGTTTTAAGTTGTGGATCTGTTTTCTGAGCTCCTTTGGCAGGAAGGGTAGGATATGAATTCAAATAAATAATAAATACTCTTATTTCTGAAGCAGAAGTTCTTTTCTAGTTTTTGTTCTGCAGCCTGGTTGGCACCGATATCAAGAGATGAAGGCTGGGAGTTCAGAGTATGCCTTAAGACCTGGGCAGGTACTTTGCAATTTTTCCTGCATTCAAACCTTCTCAAATCAATGCTGAACATGCTCCCAGAAAACTGGGTTCAGACACATACTTTATAAAAAGCCAAACCACATCTTAGCTTAAAGCAGCACAGTATAGTCTTTAATTTCTATGGGATATGGATTAAGTCGTGTATAAGCAAGTGGCATATAAGTATTACCAATATCAGTTGCTACTGCAAGGGCAGTTCATAATATTATCCATGGGGAAATGAACTTTGATGCAAGATAAAAGGAATGTGAAACATTTTTCTTTGCAGGGCAATTTATTCAATATCCAGAACAAGAATCCAGTAGCCAGCATAGTTTTTTTTTTCCATACTGAATTTTCTATACATCTTAATATGTTATTTCGATACCTAATTGTATGAAATGGTATTTAGTTCACCTACCTACAGAGTAATGATAGGGACCAAAAACTAGAGTAACTCTTGGATACGGGCAAAAAAAAGTTTGGAAAAAGTTGTTTTTATAAGGAAACAGTCATGGGGAATACATTTGTGATACATGCAAAATATGGTTAGTACAAGATGAAACAAGGGAAGTAATTCCTTGTAAGCATGAACTCCAGCTAGTTAGAGAGAATGAAGTACTGATATAAAGAACGGGAGAGTTCAGAATCGTTGAATGAAAAGGGAGAAAGAAAGTGGGATAGTTTCATTTCAAACTTGGCCAGACTTGGGTTAGCCTGCAGTTCATTCTTCAAAGTAGGGTGTGATCCCATCCCACATAGCAAAGATGGCACAGGCCGTATTTCAATCTTCTAGGCCAGAGCTGCTTCATCTTTACTCATGCCAGAGTACTCGTCGTACAGTTGGGAGAGGTGGCAGACAGACACTTAGAGAACTAACTAACTTCCTTCCTTCCTTCCTTCCTCCCTCCCTTGAAAGGAGAGGAAGCTCTCTTTGGAAGAACCTTCCTCTCCCAACTCCACAAACAGGTCTAGCCTGTATGTAAGTGACTTTTTGCAATGCTGATGTAACAGTGCTCCTGAGGTAGTTCTACATCGACTGAAAAGTAGGACGATAATTCTATGTCAAGCCAAAACAAAGTGGAGCAGCATCACTCCCACTTTCCCTCATGCATTGGTGAGAAGAATAGAAAATGGCCTTTAATGTAGCTGCTTAGGACGGGGAGAGAAAGTAAGGACTTTCCATTAGCTTGCCTAGACAAGCTACCACCCAACCCTTGCCTTCTTGGACTCCCAACAGCAGCCAAGCATTCTGCTTAGCAGGGAGGGACAGACCTTTCCTTTCAACCGTTTTAACTTAGCAGCCTGTGCTCCTTTAAGCTTCTCACAGGCACAGTGGTGAGCCGTGGTGGGTATATAATGTGAGACAATATCAGCCTGGCTAGGCTCTTATGTTCTTATGAGCCCTGAACTTGAACGCTCCCTCCTCCTCCCTCTCTAGCACACCAGTGAGGAGGAGTGTGGAAGCTTTCACTTCCAATTCAGACTAATTTGCTGAGTCCTTTGAGTATTTATCTTAACTGTGGGAGCAAGCCAACTTCAAGCCATGGTACAGGTAAGAAAAATGTTAGTTTGGCAGCTACTCCTCAGCAACTACAAGACAAAACAAAACAAATGCATTTGCAATCTGCTTAATGAAGCTACAGTCATTTTTGTTGTCATAAAAGTTAAGACATCTGCTCAGACAGTGTAGGGAGCAGTCTGAAAGTATACTTACTTCTCTTGATTACTGCTTTAATGGATGACAGGGGGCCTTGACTTGAAAAGAAGACAACAAAACAAAACGTCAGTACCCATTGTCCTAAAAAGGTAACGGAAAAACAGGGGGGAATTCTTCTACACACATCCCTCATTATCACTATCTATAAAATTGTTCATTTTGTAGCGAAGTGAAACTCTAGTTTTTTTACTGCAGTAAATAAAAGTAGGGAAACCACTGTGGAATCATTGCACAATACCAAAAGAAGACCAGTCTTATCTCTTTCTGATAATTTTAACAAGTGTGGTTGATTGCAGTTCAAAGTCATTTTTTCCAGCTACAATGACATTTTCCACTCACTACTTCCTTCAAAAGCCCTCATTCCTTTAATGGGAAATTAAAAAAAAAAATTCAATGGAAAATCTAGAGGGTATGGTGCAAGGAAAAATGGAACTACGTAGAACTATTCTTTCCAATAATGGGCTCCATCTCCCCTATACCAGTGTGCTAAGACTCCTTTATGAGCTCAAGCTTGCCAACACCTGTTTATGGGAGAGAAATTCACAAACTGACCAAAACTGCCTATGGAAAGCCCCAGCAAAGATGTAGGGATTGTTCCATTGGGTACTGGAAAAGCTGTATGCATCCAATCTGAAAACCTGCTGCTCCAGGAAACCAGTATTTTAATGGGGTATGCAACAGCATGAAACAAGACATTATACTCGGGGATACCGTAAATCCTAGGAATAAAGCAGGGATTGCTCCGAGATAATGAGTACAGGCAGCCTCAGTCTCTTTACTTAATTTGGACCAGAGTGCTACTTTTCCCCATTATTGCAATAACAATTACTCAACTTTTAGTGTGTCAGGTCCCCCTGCCCTCACATGGAGAAGAAAGGCAATTTAAAAAATCCTCTTTTCACTGCTCTACCTCTGCACCCCTATGAATTCTTGATGTCCTAGTCATTTAAGGAATTAAAATTAAAATTCCATATCTATCTTACAAGGATAAAAGTCCTATTTTAGGCCTGTTCAGTACTAGGTTCAGTTTTTATTGTCTTTGCTTCAAGGAGGAGAAAAGCAACTGGATCCAAAACATAAGAGATTCCCAAGGACACCCTCCTTTACTTTAACCATCTTCCCCTGTACAACTGAGGCACAAGCAAAATGTATTTTAATTTCCTTGTCCCCAGAGTAAAGAGCAACGGAGCCTGGGACAGTCAGTGCCTTCCCTTTTAAATAAACTTCAGTTTTGTACTCCAAAACGCAGGACGGTATTTTTAAAAAATAATCTCCTGCTCTAATTGTGAGCAGGTCTGCCAGATCACTATTCTCTCATGCAGCAGAATGAATGGTAGAATTCTTAAAATGGGCCAATGGCATGCAACACTTCAGATTGAAAGTGCATTAGCACATTTTAAGAACATAAGAAGAGCTCTGCTAGATCAGGCCAACGACCAATTGAGTCCAGCATTCTGCTGAAGCATGCAAGCAAAATGCAACAGCCCTCTCCCCTCCTGTGGTTTCCAGCAACTGGTATTCAGAAACATACTACCTCTGACAGTGGAGGTAGAACATTGAAAGCAGACAATGTTTTTGAATGAAACGCTCCTTTAATGAACCCCCCAACTCCCTGCAAGTAGAAAAGTAGCACAACAGGCAGCAGGCTATATTAGAATCAGATGTACTAAGTGTTTTCTTATTTTCTTACAGGATTCCCCTCCTGCCACACACAATTGATCACAAATGGTACAGTCTGCCAGCTCCAGGCAAAAATCAGATCCTGTGATGCAGACGAAAGGATCTTTCCCCTCAACAGCAACACACACAAGCCTTGCAAACTGTAGCTGCTCATTTCCAAGCACGACCCATGCAACTGGGGAGAAAACTATGCCAAAACATCTGTTGATGTTCACATGATGACCGAGAGGGTTAAACATCCCTGTGATTGATTTGAGTTGGCTTTCACAGGAGTGAGTCATTGGGTGGTTTCTTGGCCCTTTACCTCTTCCACCATTCAATCTATAACTCCAGTTAAACTTTAGTTTGCAAATAAGGGTCGTAAGCATTTTTTACTTTCTGTATTCCAGTTGATGTTTCCTTTGAATACTGTGAGTGTATATAATTATGTATAGGAATAGGAATAATTTTATTGGCCAAGTACCAACATACTTGAAATTTTGCTTCGGCTACATTGCAATATAAATGTACCTTATACAACACTATTCCACTCACAATACAATAACGCAGCAAAGGAAGCCCACCCATAACTGGCCTCCCCTTCCGCTTTTGTCCTTCATGAGTGTTAGCTGCAATCTACCCTGATTACTGGTAGTTTAGCTTTTAAACACTAGTTCAAGCAGAGGGCTTGAATCATTTGCGGTTTCAGCACACTATTAAAAGGCTCACATTAATCATAAGCCCTCGCCCATTTCAACATCGTGCAACAATAACAGTAATCATTGGGATAAAAGCTTTACATTAGACACCATGTGTTGCACACCAACATCACCACAATAACACAGATGTGTCTTGGAAACAGTAACATCACACACACACACAAAAAAAAAATGGTATTCCACCCAATTTGTGTGTAATAGAAAAGAAAAAAACAAACAAATTATTTTTAGCAACAAAGTCCCATGGATGTTGACAGATTTATGATACCATGCAGCATGGTTTTGTGCACCAGAGCCCAACATGTCTGTCACGTGCAAAAAGGAGTTTTTTAAATGAGCTTGCAAGATCAACCAACCAGCAACCAGTACCTCTTGCCTTTGAATTTTCTCTTCAAAGGAGACACTGTTTATGCAGCAACAGACTAACCTATCTAGCCTTCTGGAATCTGTTACCAGTGATACTTTAAGATGAACCAGTATTTCAAAAAGCAAAAGTTGTCTCTCCACACAGTAACAACTTATTCCAAGTAGCTGCTGACTCAGTTGAGTTACACCCTTTATGGCACTAGAAACACAAACTTGTAAGAGTGTGACCTTTGAAGAAGATGCCTGGATCAGAAATTCTAAATTAGTGTAATACAACCACACCTCTTCTAAACTTGCCTTTCCAGATGCAGCAACATCGCATGCAGAGCTGTACTAATGAAATGCCAAACTTTGCTGTGCTAACTCTCCATGACTACATTTCTACCATACCATGCCCCAGAAAGGAATTTTCACCAGGAAAAAAAAATACCTCTAACAAAGCAAAACCCTCTTACATTCCAACATGAAATGCAGTCATCAAAATGCCCCTTTCGCCCTTAGAAGGAGGGGGGGGTGTGGCAGTAATCACGGCCCCTGCACGTGCTCAGGGGATGCTGCCATCCCCTGGCACTATTGGCAGATCTCTGGACGCGGTGCCCTGCCCGACTGGCCAACCGGCTCGGTCAGCAAGGGCGTGCCCACTGCATTTAAGTGGGCCCGCGGCCAGAGCTCGACCTCTTCTCTTCACTGCCCAGCTGACCCGGTTTTTCCCTGCCCACCCCCCCTTTAGGCTAGGTTTCTTCTCGACCTTGCTATGGACCGCGGTTGGTCGCCGTTGAGGGGCCTGGTAGGAATTTTCCCACGGCAAATTGGCTCCGCCTGGTGGTTTTCGCCTACCTCGTAGCAATTCGTCACAACTTTGGTTTTGGCGGTTAGGCATTAGACTACCTCGGGAAGGTTAGAAGGTGGGGGGGGGGAGGTTGGGCCATCACCTCCCCCAAATGCTGAAGGGTGCTTCGCTAAAGGAGTCCGGGGGGCGTGTCCGTGTCCAGAGCCGTGGAAGGTGAGGGCCTAAGGCACGCCCCATATCGGTGATCACAGGGTGAGATCCTAACTGATGTGCAGCAGCAGGGCTCACCCATCTGTGGTTATCCCTTCCCGGACTGCCAGTGCGACGTACTGGAGTCGGATATAGCTAGTTAGGTCCAATGCCTAATGCCAATACCGCTCAACATCCGTTACCAATAAAGTTGTGGCCTTTTCTTGCCCATTTAAACTTATTCAAGGTGTCTTGTGTCTTATTTATCACGGGAGGGGACGGGATATACACATGCAACTGTTATTGTGTTGACTATCTTTCCTCCACTTCCACATACAGCAGGATAGCAAAAAATATTTAGGCTGAAGTAGCCCTATGAGCATCAGAGGGACCTGTGTGGGAGGAGGAAGGGGGCATGGGAATTCTCATGTTCCCTTTTGACAGTCTTACAAACATCCTTTACAACATAAAGGATGACAGTCTTTACAACATAAAAAGGAATCCAGCATCTAACATAAAATCCACCATCAAATTTTGAACGGACACCACATGGTCGTAGAGAGAGGTGTTTGAAAGGATGGATCCTGCTGCTAAATAATCAGAAACAAAAAACAAACCAAAGAAGCCCAAGCTGATTTCCCAGTTGATACTGACAGTTTTGAAGACTGGTTTTCCTTCACCCCCAACTCATCTCCTTACCCTCCAGCGGCTATTCAATATCAATATACCAACAACATGTCCCTGAACTGCATCTGATACCCACTGTGGTCATGGAAACGAAATGCCAAATTACCATATTTTTCCGTCCATAAGACGCCCCCTATTTTGGAGAAATCAGATTTAAGAAAATGGGGGAGATATATCTGTGTATAAGACACCCCCGAAATTTTGGACATTTTTAAAAGGGGAAATAATCTAGTCTTATAGTTAATTGCATGTATCAAAATATACAAAGCAGAGGTGCCTCTTGGGCACTTAAATGTACTTTCAATGCAGCCTTTAGAAAGTAATTTTGCCTGCAGTAAACAGTTTCCTAAAATGTTAGCTATGAGAGGGCCTCTATTCTATGGTGCCAGGAGGTCATCAAATAATCTGACTTGGAAATTCGCTTCTCTTTCTGTTCCAATTTCTGCATTCCTAAATTACAGCTCTCCATTCATTTTAGCGATGCTTCTCAAACAAAACTCCAGTTATTTGAATGTCATCTGGACTAGATAATAATATATGGTACTGTATTATAAGGTAAAATACCAAGCAAGGAATCACAATTCTTTTTTTGTTCTGGAAAACAACATGTATCTCTAATAATATGCTGAAAGCAAACTGGAAAGCCGCCACAGTATTGTTTAGTATGCATCTTCTTAATGGAGCTGAATGTTCTGAAAAGTATTTCAAGTCGCCCTTCCTGCGTATCTCTTAACTCTCAATTGCATTTTAAAAATAACATTAAAAAAGATTAATAGGTACAAGGATTATTATTTTTATATTAAAAAAAAAACATTTCCATAGATTATACAGTACTCCACAGATTATATTTAACTAATTGATTTCTGAAAGTACACTTTTCAAAACAAAAACTTTTGGGGATTCTTTCAATGTTAAGCTTTAAAAGAACTCAAATATATTTTGTTTAAAAAGCAAAAGGCAAGCAGATTCTAGTTCTAAGCTTAAGTGTCTGTTTAAAAAGTACAAATCACTGGGTTGTATATCCAACTGGACTGGGAGACCCTCTGGAACAAACTTTTTCTTGAGGACGGGTTAGAGGAGACAGAAAAGGGGAGCCTCTTGGCTTTAACTTGCTTACTGATGATCTGATGATGTTTCTTCAGAGAGCACTTACCTCTCAAAAATGCTTTCTAAATGGCACATTAAGGTTGAGGTTACTACAAGGCAAGATGGGGGAACAGGCCAAAGTTCTGCAGCAAATGCTTATGCGGCAGAGAAAGAAAAGCAGTGTGGAGTTGCAAAATAGCCAGCTAGGTAGACACAGCCTGGGATTTGTGGCTGACTGAAGGAAATAAAGGGGAGTGCTCTCTGGGGAATCAATGCTGCTGTCCATTGCTTGACCACTTTCAATGCTGATTTTTATGCTTATAAATAAGCACATGATACAAAAGGCACAGTCTCCAGTAATCTTTCAACAAGCCCCATAGCCCTATCTCTGAACTTCCCATTGCCTCAGAAAGGAAAGGGATGCCTAACAATAGGAGCAGCCATTACCGAGATTATATTCCGAAAGTCTGCACTTCGTAAACACATTCATTTCCCCCCCCTTCTGTTTCATCATTTATCCTTTAGGTAGTATTCAACTTAGCTTTAGTTGTTTGTTTGTTTATTTATTTATTTTTCATAAAATGCATACACCGCTTGATTGAAAAGAAAGCTCCAAAAAGTGGTTTGCAAAAAGATAAAACAATAAAATCAAGAATTGTTACAATGATTTGAAACATACAAAAAGTTAAAATACTAAAACAGATTTAAAATCACACCTGCATTTCTAAGCATCTGGGTAAAGGTAAAGGGACCCCTGACCGTAAGGTCCAGTCGCAGACGACTCTGGGGTTGCGGAGCTCATCTCGCTTTATTGGGCAAGGGAGCTGGCGTACAGCTTCCAGGTCATGTGGCCAGCATGACTAAGCTGTTTCTGGCGAACCAGAGCAGTGCATGGAAATACTGTTTACCTTCCCGCTGGAGCGGTACCTATTTATCTACTTGCACTTTGATGTGCTTTCGAACTGCTAGGTTGGCAGGAGCAGGGACCGAGCAACAGGAGCTCACCCCGTCGCAGGGATTTGAACCGCCAACCTTCCGATCGACAAGCCCTAGGCTCTGTGGTTTAGACCACAGCGCTACCCGCATCTGGGTAGGCCAGCCTAAATAAGAGTCTTTTTAGCAGGTGCCAAAAAGAATACTGTGAAGGCATCTGCTTGATATCAATAGGCAGGGCGTTCCAAAGTGAAGGTTCTGCCACATTAAACAATGGAATGGTTTATAGTAGTGCCTATTCCAGCAACTGAAGCAGTTGAGTGGGCACATGTAGTACCGGTAAGATGATCTTAAAGGTAAACTGCTTACAAGTTGTTAAGGGCTTCGTATATTCAGTTTTACTCAGAGTATATATCTATTTAAATTAATGGACCTTAAGTCATGTTTATTCATTTCGGTGGGTCTACTCAGTTGAATACCACCTTATAGCTTGGTCATGTCCCCACCCCAAGTAGATTTCTCCCTACAGGATTCCCCACCCTCCTTTAAGGTTCTAGCTTTTCGGCTGACAGATGTAGACATAAGATTGTGCAAAAAAAACAAAAACAAAAAAAACAACCAACATTCCAAAACAACCCTCTTTGCCAGATAAGCAGAATGCCCATTTATGCCTTTGGTGTTCTCACTTATATGAGCCGTATCTTGTCTTGACAGAAACTTTTACAAGCACAAACCAATCGTCTAGACAAATTGTATCTCCAAAAGGATATGAGAGAATGTTATACTAATAGCCAAGACCAAGGTCTACTAGGCTTGTGTGTTGAGCACGCTGCTTTATGGAAGTGAGACGTGGGCAACCTACACCCGCCAGGAGCGAGGTCTCAATGCCTTCCACATGCGCTGCATCAGAAAGATTCACATCACAGAAGAGAGTCTCAAACAAAGCTGTTCTACCCCAAGCCCACATTCCCAGCATGTTCACACTTATGTCTCAGTGGTGTTTATGCCAGCTTGGTCATGTATGCACAACGGAAGATGGCAGGATCAGCAAGGACATGCTCTGCAGGGAGCTGGCTTCAGGCACTAGGTCTGTTGGCAGAACAACTCAGTGTTACAATGATGTCTGCAAGCGTGACATGAAGGCTGGCAACATTTACCCTGAAGTATGAGAATCCTTTGTAGACAATTGTTGTGCCTGGAGACAGACAGTCAAGTCAAGTATGAACAGCAGTAACCAGAGGAGGAATAACTGTTGGGAGGAGCGCAGAGAGAAAAAACGCCAATAGCAGCAAAATTGGATGCCTTCATCTGCCCCCACTGCAACAAAACATGTCTTTCCCATATCGGTCTCTATAGTCATAGCAGGCACTGCAACTCTCCAATGGTTTGATTCTACCCCAAAAGGCGCATTCTTCCACTGTCATCTGAGACAGATGATGCCAACAAGTGTCATAGCTGACATACAATAAATACGGTACATTAAAAATGTTTAGCATTCATTCCTGTGAATAGCATGCATATCACACTCAGAACCTCGTTAACTACCATTACTGGAAACAGAAACAAATCCCCACCCCAGGTCACCCCAACCTGCTTTTGCTCTTTGGGGTTTTTTAAAGCCTATGGCAAAAGACAGCTCTTTCAATCGAACACTGTGACTCTAGCATGGTGCAACGTGTTCCATCATTTTTCCATATTAAAATCTGCATGATCAGGATGAATATTTATAGGACACGGAATACATATGGAAACCTAATCCTAAAGATGAGAGGGATAGGGGCAGTACAAATCAGGAGAATGAGCAGCAGGCATAGATCTCTTTGTGGCTTTATCATTCCTCCTATTCTTACCACCTCCGTGACAAGACAGAGAAAGCAAGGGGCATCATTTGGATACAGGGGCAAAGCTACCTGCTCCAGCTGTTTTGTTGACAATATTGCCAACAACAGAGACCTGCGATAGCATGCATCATTACCCTGTTAGCACTTTTTAAAGGTCGGCCCTGTCCTAAAATACACAATTTGTTTGTCCACCACAGCTTAGACGAGTGCTGGCTGTGAGATTTGACCAAGAGGAATTCGCTGGAGACTTTGGAAAGAAGCCAAACTTAACTTGGCCCCAGAATTTAATAGAGGAAAGGCCTTGAGAGAGCAGATGTCAGCTGACTATTGCGTGAGTGCAGCTTTCTCAGTTCCATATTCATTCTGTTTCATTTATTCTCTTGCAAAAAAGGGAGAGTTTGATTATGAAAATAGAAGTACTGAATAGTCTGGCGTATAAGACTACTTTTTAATCCAGGAAAATCTTCTCAAAAGTCGGGGGTCATCTTATACGCTGGGTGGAGAATCTGCGGTCGAGTATATCTCAAACTCTATATTTTAACTGGAAAAGTTGGGGGTCGTCTTATATGCCCAGTCATCTTATACGCCAGAAAATACGGTAAATGAATAGGGGGCAGGAAGTGCAATGTAGTACAAAAAGTAAGAAGCAGGAGCAAAAGAAAGAACACAAATGTTTAGGATAAAATATAAGGGATTGTATCGAGTGCTGCACTATTTTTGTCCCTCCCCAGCTCTGCTCCCCACCCCCCAATCTGTTTCAGGTCTGGAGGGGGGAGGAGAGGAAGAAGAATCACAGAATTGTAGAGTTGGAAAGGAACCCAAAGGGTCAAAATTCCACTGTACTGTATACACAAAAGTCCCTTGCACCTGCAGAGCTGCAGTGTTAGATACAGCCTCAGGTCTTAAAACAATTAGTTGAATTATTCTGAGGTAAACAAATAACTCAAATGAGAATCCAAAAGTTATGTTACTGATGTGCACACTCCTCTTATAGCTTAATGATTGGGTTTGGGGTTGTGGTGGACCTTAATGCTGAACCCCAATAATTACTGCCCATTTTCACTCTTTTGCTTAAAAACAGAACTTACAATCACAGAACTGTAGAGTTGGAAAGGCACCCTGAGGGTCATCTAGTCCAACCTCCTGCTATGCAGGAATCTCAATGAGATCATACATGACAGATGGCCATCTATCCTCTGCTTTAAAACCTCCAAGGAAGGAGAGTCTACTGGTTATTTCAATTCTTATCTTATAAAAAAAAAATATTTGGTCACCAACTGTTAAATTTGTGCACCTTTTAAAGTAAGCCTTTTGTTTTTGTTTTTCTGTACAGTGAAGAGAAAGTTAAAATGGGGGCAGGAAGTGGAAAGAGAACACATCTGGACCCTATGAAACATTTAGTCTATTATAAAAAAAATATATTAAAAGGTTCAATGTGGCAGTCTGTACTTACTTAAATTACTGGAACAGAATAGAAAACTAGAATAGAAAACTGATTTTTTAAAATATGTATTTACTTTCCAGATTTCCATCCTATTCAAAAGCACACAAAAGGTAGGCTACAACTGAAAAGAAATAAAAGCAGTAACAGAGATCTCACCCTGAAGAGCGGTGGTCAGGCTTATTTCTTTCAGAACGATCTGGAAGAGAGAAGACATACAGGGAAATGTGTTAGTTTAAATTTAGCACTGCTTAAGTAAAGCACACCATCATGATTCACTTTACATTTTTCTTTTTAAAAAATCTGTAAAGAAGAAGGTAGATTTGCTTGCCCTCTTTAAGAGCCGTTTGCCTGAGAGCAAAGAAGAGGCCTGTAATCTCAGCATTTGTCAAGCGCAGCCTTTTGAAACGCAACTTTGCCCATGTTTACTAACTTTACTTTTTGTGCTCGACATTTGCCGTTCTGGAAAGCAACAGATTTTTGTTTCACAGAGAAAGTGAGGGAGCAATGGAAAAGAAAACCAGTGGATTAGTCAGCACATTAAAAAAAAAAAACTAAAATCATTCCATGAATCACAGCTGGCAGACTCTGCTAAAAGGCTGGGAGAAATGAGTGGTGGCTGCAGCTATTCCTGCAAAGACAGACTGCCTTAACTAAAGTCCTTTTGTGTTCTTAAAAACATCTTTGCACAGACAGCCACCATTAACAGGCATTTCCAATTTGCCTGACAAAACTTCGGGTGAAGCCCAGTTAACTTGCACCGTTGTTGCTTCTATAGGCATACTGTGGTTCATAGCATTTTTTAATTATTATTTTCAGAAATCCAAACAATGATTTCATTGCACAGGCGACAGAATACGTAGTTCTTTTCATTATAACTGGACCCACCCAATCACTATAGTGTGATAGGGATTTTGGGGAGAAACTCTTCCCAGTATGTAAATCCCAAAAGAGAATTACACAATGTTCTATTGCAACAAATTCGATTGGTTGGGTCCCTCAGTTTGTTGACAAAGACTCATCTATTTTTAATGCCTTTATTTCCATTAGCCCACAATTTCCCCCCTCTGTTCCTTTTTGGAAGGCTATGTAAGTATTTTATATTTTATATATGCAACAAAAATATATACATACCAATCAATGTCCCTTTTCTATATCAAAACCAATCTTCTAAAAATGCTTTTCTAACTTAATGAAATTCTTAACCAAAAAAGTTCTTTTATTTCATGTCAAACCAGGTTTATTTTAAAAAAAACACCACTATCTTGCATTAATATATATGTTGGCACCATGCGCACAAAGACAACATATAAGCACATTCATCTACACTGCAGATGAAATATTGCCTTTAGTTCTGCTGTAGTTTTCAGTCTTTATTTGGTCTTTCTATTTTGCTAGACAAAACAACAAAGTGATTTACCACCTATTCCCCAGCAACCAATACATTTTCAGTTTATAAACACCAATATTACATCTATACTACAGCAACACGACACTTCTGCCTTTTATTTCTGACATGCTTTTTACTGTATTTCATCAAAACTAACATTACTGTTTAACAACAACTTTTCAAGGCACAATCATAAAAAGTTGCTCAGAGACACAGGAAAAGCTCTCTCTTTCATCACAACAATTTAACCTGGCAACCGCCTTACCTGAAGCTACAGAGGTACAAGCAGCCCTTTCCTTTTAGTTCGATTTCCATTTGATGCAGGAATTAAAGTCCTAGCTATTTACAAAGACATGTAACAGCAACAATCCAAGAGAACTTTCCAAGTTGGACAACATCAGAAGCGAAAAGGAGAAATCACAGAACATGTAAACAGCATCCCAGAGCTTCCCTCCAAGGCCTGTTTCTGATTGGCAGCTGCATCGTGGCCAGTCTCAGAACTGGAATGCTGTCATTCAGGAAGTTAATGTTATTCCCTTTTCCCTTTCATTCTTTGTTTAAACAGGAAATGGTTCAGATGGAGTTGCAATTTGCTGCTTAAAACGGGAGGATGAACAGCACGTGAAACACAACAGTGTCAAAACTCTTTTTAAAGGAAAAAGGAGCTTTAAAAAGAGAATTACCCAAGAAATAAAAAGCTGGGCAGCTTATACAGTATATACATTCAGAAAAATGCATATACATTTTGCTTAACTTGATTCTGGCAAGAAAGAATGTTGTTTTTAAAGGCAAGTCACACAGATTTCCAGTTTTACATAGGATAACCATTCTATAAAACCAAACTTTTATAGCTGTACTAGTCCCACAACTTGCTGCTAATATATACAGAAAGAGGACAGATAAATCACAGGCACATAAAAATGTGAGTCTGACACATTGGAATCTGAAATATTTCCCATATCTGGAAAACAAATGTACTTCTTCAAGAAGCGTAGCAGTGGCCAAGGTTTTTGACAACTGTGCCGAAAGTCAAGTCCAAAGGATTAGATAGTGATACTGCTACCGGTATGTACACCACAATAAATATGCAGCCTCTCCACCCCTGGTGGCTTTGGGTCATGCTGAGAGGAGACAGCAATACAGCTCTGGAGAGTGAGTATAGGTCTGACAATACAATAAAGTGAAATTGTACAGCAAACCTTTCATAAAGAGCAAATCAACACATACACCACATATATTTACAATGGTGCATGTGAGGGTAGCCGCTGAGTTTCAAACCATCAGTGAGTTAGGAACTTCCCCTGCATGTGACGACGAGCTCTGGAGGATTGAGCGGACGAGACCAATACCCTATACAAATCTGGAGTGGAGTCGCAAAGATGGTTCCTTTTACACCTCTTTGCAGCAACTCCTGCATCCAAGCTGGTGCCAAACGTGTTGCTCCACTTTCCTTTGGACAACATCAGTGAGACTGAATTCAGGGGATCTTGTTGTCTGGTCAGCCCAGGACCTTCATACACACTGCCCAGGCTTGCACCCTGTGGAGGCACTGCTACTAACCCAGCATTTTCACTTCACCCCTGGAGGCTTACTCCATTGTCTCTCGAGACAGATGGATGCCAACAACAACAACAATGTGAACCACATATGTATGTACATGTGCAGCCAACTGAAATAATTTTTCTCTCTCTGAGTGTGGTATATCACATGGTGACTCATGTACGAAGCAAGATTATATGATCGCAGTTAAAAGCACACCAAGGTATCTTTCAACAACCAAACAATAGTCATTTGCAGAAATTTGATCCAATAATATGCCCATGTTAACTGGATATATAATTCTGCACAGGTTCATAAAAATAAAGTAAAACTTTGGCACTTAAAAGGTGACATTAGATTTTAATTTAATTAGCATCTATGCTGAATGTTTTCAGGTTACTGAAAGCATGCTCCCCACTTTGCAGCACTTCTGACAGCCTTTTGTGTGGCCACAAGAGGGCAGCTCATAGCAAATCTGAGAAACCTCAGGGACCGATTTCTATAAAGCCCATCATTCATCTGAGTGCAGACCCAGTGTGTTGGAGAATGATGGAAGGAAGGAAGCACTGTCTGGCCCCAGGTGTGACCAGCCTCTCATAGGTTACTCTCTTTATATGCTGCTTAACAGCAGTATCCATTAATGGAACCACCATGACACGTTCAACTTTGCAAACAGCTTCTTGTTGGCATTTTTCACATCAATGGAGGTGATACACCACCACCACAACTACTACTACTACTACTACTACAATAATAATAATAATAATAATAATAATAATAATAATAATAATAATAGTAATAATAATCTCTCAACGGTATGCAAACATTCTTCAGGATTTTCTATCGGGCATGTGCCAATCTTAGCAGTAAGCCAGTAAGTTGCATGCTTCTTGCTTCAGTTCTCTCCTGGTTCAAAGAAACAGTGGTGCAAGGAAGGGCAGGGAAGCGCCCGGTCCTTCACTTGCCTTGCCTGCCTTTTCCTCCTCTTCCCCCAGCTCTGAAGCTTCCCCTGCCTCCGATTCCTGCCTCTTGGCTTGTACAGGCCCCCACATATCACTGCCCTCATCTCCCGAGTCAGACTCTACCCCCCCTTCTCCTGGTGCACACCTGTCAGTGTCCTGCCAGCCCCTGACACATACCTTACAGGGCAGCGGCAGGGAACGGCTGCTTACACCTGTCATGCCTCATCCACCTGTTACAGGAGCCTTGATAAGGGAACAGCTGCCAGAAGTACTGTGAGGGGGGTTCTGGACTTTTGAGTCTAGGTCAGGGGTCAGCAAACATTTTCAGCAGGGGGCCAGTCCACTGTCCCTAAGACCTTGTGGGGGGCCGGACTATATTTTTTGGGGGGAAATGGAATGAATTCTTATGCCCCACAAATAACCCAGAGATGCATTTTAAATAAAAGGACACATTCTACTCATGTAAAAACACACTGATTCCTGGACCGTCCGTGGGCCGGATTTAGAAGGTGATTGGGCCGGATCCGGCCCCCAGGCCTTAGTATGCCTACCCATGGTCTAGGTATATAAAATGGGTAGGTTGCTGGCTACTGCTGTCATTTGTTTTAAGACAGCTTTGGAAATTAAACAGCCTGTTGGTAAGCTTTATACTCACTTAATTTTCTTTGACATGTTTTAAATTAATTGTCGAACTGTTAGTGCTGTACCAATATGCTAAAGTTTTTTAAGTAGTAAGTTATTATTGTACTTATACTGTTATTTTTTTGTACACCTCTTTGAGTACTTTTTTTTAAAATGGAGTATATAAACAATAACTACACAGTTAATAAAAGAGGAAATACTCTCCCTGTGCAAATTGATGGAGCTGGTGCCAACCTACAAAGCAGACCTCAGTAGTTCTGTTGTTGTACGTTAACATTCAGTTCATAAAATTCCAAGGCCAGCTCACAACAAAGTCCATTTTGTTGTTGACATTGGGCTGGATCCAGAGAACCTGGAGCAGAAGGAAGTTCGACATTTATTTCCAGTATCTTATTAAAATAATTAAAGTAAATTAGAATTGAACGCTGGAGAAAGGACGGGGGAGGCCCCCCCAAAGAAGATTTAGAATAAGATTAAGATAGGTGATAATTGTGTTTTTTCATGTTTTATTTTTCTCTTTTTGTTTTTCTACTTTGTATTTGTTTGTATTGTTTTTCTGTTATTTTTTGTTATTTTGTAAAACTTAATAAATTCTTTATAAAATAATAATAATAAAATAATTAATTTTACTTTCTGTAAAGAAATTACTGAATACCATATACATGTAGTTTGGCTTGTAGCATGCTGCTTAAACCTGCAAGCCAATGCATACTTACTTGGGATCTAAATAGGGTTTTCTACAAGGAAACATGCATAAGGCTGTTCTGTACAGGTATGATCCATTGTTTCCCTAGCGTTTTCAATAATTGGTCTAGTGATGAGAACTGTAAAGCAGGTGGGGAAAGCTAAGTTTGCAGCCCCTTGAAACTCCTTTTTGGCGGGTTGGTTTATACTCCTGAACGGTGCACGATGAGATAAGTGGCAGTGGGAAATTGTCCAAAAGGATGGAAGAAGTTTGTAGGAGACGTTTGGGCTGTAGCTCAGTGGTAGTGCAACAGCTCTGCATGTAGAAGATCCCAGCTTCAATCACTGGCATGTCCAGGAGGGACTGGGAGAGATTGTTGTCTGAAATTCTAGAAAGTTATCATAGGCTGAGCCAGACAAACAAGTGGTCCGGCTCAGCACAGCAGCTTTCTATGTCTCTATATGCACCATTCATGCACGGTTCCTCTACTGTCATGTTGATCAATTACTCCTTCCACGAGAAGTTACCAATGCACCATCTTCCATTGCATTTGACCTTCCAGGGAGGCTTTTCAGGTGGGGCAGGGCTTCAGTGGGGAGAAGTGGATGGGATAGCATGTGGTTCTCTGGGTCTGGCCCATTGTTTAAACTACATTGGATCCTTTGGAAATTTCTGTTCTGAGAAATCCTGTGCATGTTTACTCATAAATGAATCCCATTTAGTCCCCAATGAGTAAGTATGTGTTGTAGTGCCTCTTTAAAGTGGCATGTTGTAACCTAGGAGCGATTGCTTAATTTACTTACAGAAAAGAAACTCAGACACCAGTTATTTCTGTTTGCTTATGGTAGTGGACAAGCCTAAATATAACAAACTGCAAGACGGTGCAATTATGAGAAATAAATATTAAGAGATTATACACAACATTAACTGGAATAAACTGCATCCTAATTGTATATCTCATCTACACATTTTGGTCTTACGGTGATTAGTATGTAACAATACTTTCATTTTAAAAACTTAATGTGGAGGAGAGGGAAACTAAGTTTCTGTATACTGCAAGAGCAAAACAGTACTAGAAAGCTGTGTAACAGCAGGCGTTTTGCAAAATCTTAATCTGAACAGTGGGCAGGATTAGTTACTTGGCAACCCTGTATAAAGCCTGCCCTGAAGGGAACATTATAGCATACTTCCTTAATGCTTCTGATACCATGCTGTGTACACTGTACTTTAACCAGGCTTTGCCATAACGTGTTTGCAAACTCTCTCTCCCCACCCCCACCTCCAACATTAACAATTGTATACCCTACAGGACGCAGTGGATTGAATCAGTTATCACATGAAAACAATTCCTTTTCAGGAAACAACTGAGAACATACCCTGCTAAAACTGGACAAAGGTTACATTTTGGCACTGTATGAACAGATCTGCATAAGGCTGATTTTGGAGACCAGATCTACTTCTTCCAAATGCCCAGCTCATGCAAGCCCAGGGCACATCCCTCACTCATCTTCCTTCACTGCAAGCAAGGATTATGGTAGTTCAGTCCACCCAGTGAAGAAACAAGATGTTGCAGGGAAGCAGACAGCAACACAAAACAGCTGGTTTCAAAAAAAGAATTGCCTTCCACACTTTCCGATTCCTGCCTTAAAACAACAAGAAGGACTGTGCTTCCACAGACGCAGGGCTGTATATATAATTGGTACTTTGACTCAGCAGAAATGTCTGCTGATAAAGGAGGAAAGGAGAGAAAAGACTTGCAGTGAAGGGGGAGCTACAGGGGTAGAGGAAATTGAGTGGGTGGGTGGATGGCTCTGCTACTGCAACAGAGCTGTGAGGACCAATGAGATCCCACCCATACAGCACTGGCCCTATGAAGGCAGCATGACCCCATCTTTCCCCCCTTAAAGGGCACCAAATGCATCTTCTCTTATGTAGCCCCTTAATACCTGGATGGACCACTATCAAGGAATACTGAAAAATGCAGCAGAGTCAGGGAGAGACAGCATCATAGTTAATAGTGCAGACAGCACTGATCCAGGGTGGCTTAGCATTTAATTAGTGGTTTTAAGATATGAAAATTGTGCCACACATATGATATTGTGCTATTATTGGCGGTGGGGAATTGGGATTTGGAGACAGAGAGAACAGTGTGCCTATGTTCACCTGGTAAATTTATAGCACAACCATGACTTGGATTGGGGACTTCGTGGTTCCACAGTGCTATACATTTCCACTCAGAAGTAAGTCCCATTGAATATTGCCTAAGAGTAGACAGCTGACTGGCAGCATAAGAATATAAGAAGAGCTTTGCTGTATCAGACCAAAGGCCCATTATTTCAGCTTCCTGTTCTCAAAATGTACAACCAGATTTACATGGAAAGCCCACAACCATGCGCAACAACATTCTCCACACTTATGCTCCCCAGCAACTGGTATTCAGAAGCATACTGCCTCCAATATTGACTTGCAGCCACTGACAGTCTTATCCTCCACAAATTTCTCTAAACCCCTTTTAAAACCATCCATGTTTGTGCCCATCACTATACCACGTGGCAGAAAATTCCACAGCTTAACTACCCGGTGTGTGAAGATGTTGTTCCTTTCGTCTGTCCTATATTCAAGCTTCATTAGATGAGACCATGCATACTTTTATATAACTCACATCCCTCCTCTATTCCAGACTAAAAAGCCCAAAATGTTGTAAATTTTCATCATAGGGGAGCTGCTCCAGTTCCAAGGTCTCAGACCGGGATTTTTCCAAGGTTTACTACCTTAAATGTTTTTGCTGGACCTGGACTGTCCATATGCAGGACTTGTGCTAGAGTTACATCACTGAGCTACAGTACCTCACAGGTTGCCAATTAAGCTAAACCAATTACACTCCTTCACTCTATTACAACAGTTATTTGAATATTGGGGGGGGGGAGTTAAGATGCAATTTTAAGTGCGTCTGCAAATTTGAAATGTTCACAATTAACTTCAGTTTCCTCCTAATAAAATCTACAATATGGTGAAGGAGCATAAACGGATAGGTTTAGAACAATTATTAGCACGGTGCAGCAACTGCTGTTTCCCCTCGAATTAATAAGAACGAAGCAGCACAGAGCTGTGTTTTACAAACTGCTCATTATCTCAGAACTACTGAAAATGTTCTACCAAACATATCAAAAGCAAGGAAACTATCTAACACTGACCTTTAGCATAGCTTATATCTTTGAATTTGACTCCTTAATTAAATGAATGGCGACAGCTCACTCTAACAAGGCCCATTGTTTACTAATTATTTTGCCTCCAAGAAGCTGGCAACCTACCCGTCAGGAAACCAAAGAAAAGCATGGCATTCCTTTAAAAGTCACAAACAGGCATTCCATAGGCCTCCTCCACAGAATATCTAAACAGCTGCTTTAGTATGGCTGCTGACCAATAGTGTTATTTACCATGACAAAATGGGCAATGGTATTACATAGCTAAATTAGTTGGCATTCCTTTGTGATGAGTACAATGGAAAGTGCCACCCACACCAGGCATCTTGCGAATTAGTCCACAGTCACTATGGCCCATTTCTCACATAATAGTAAACCATAGTTTAGGGGTGGGAAAGCTCATGATCCTTACTTCAGCATTACATCCAAGCCACAGATTATGGTTTGTTTTGCTCCAGTGAATGAGAATAAGCAAGCCAAGAACCAACTATTGTGGTTTTTAGAGAGTGAAACAAACCGCAAACTGTAGTTTGGACATTATGCTAAGCCAGGGGTTGTTGTTTGTTTGTTCTCAGTGTAAGCAGGGAGGAGCAAAGTAAACAAGATCAGTACATTTGCAGTAAAATATTGATTACGGTTCACTTTATGTGTGAAAGAGGCCAATAATGGAAGCAGCAAAGCTACAATCTTGCCAAGAGGGGGGGGGAAGCTAGGAAAGTGTTCTGTTAACAGCTTTTCTTTTTTCAGTCTATGTTACAATGCCATAGGCTATACTTAACAAGCATGCAAATTCAAAACAAAAACAAACCTGCTGTTACATCTGTTCAAATGCTACAATAGTCTGCCATATTTATAGAGGATTAAGTTGTGAAGTGAATAATATAACACCAGCCTGTTTTTTCTCCAGCAATCAGAATGGAACTCCCTGAAGACAACCACACAAATGCCTTAATTTTCTACTTTTCAGAATCACTGACTTGTTGTTGTTGTTGTTCAGTCATTCAGTCATGTCCGACTCTTCGTGACCCCATGGACCAGAGCACGCCAAGCACCCCTATCCTCCACTGCCTCCCGCAGTTTGGCCAAACTCATGCCAGTTGCTTCGAAAACACTGTCCAACGATCTCGTCCTCTGTCGTCCCCTTCTCCTTGTGCCCTCCATCTTTCCCAACATCAGGGTCTTTTCCAGGGAGTCTTCTCTTCTCATGAGGTGGCCAAAGTACTGGAGCTTCAACTTCAGGATCTGCCCTTCCAGTGAGCACCCAGGGCTGATTTCTTTAAGGATGGATAAGTTTGATCTTTTTGCAGTCCATGGGACTCTCAAGAGTCTCCTCCAGCACCATAATTCAAAAGCACAAATTCTTCGGCGATCAGTCTTCTTTATGGCCCAGCTCTCACTTCCATACATTACTACTGGGAAAACCATAGCTTTAACTATACGGACCTTTGTCGGCAAGGTGATGTCTCTGCTTTTTAAGATGCTGTCTAGGTTTGTCATTGCTTTGCTCCCAAGAAGCAATCACTGACTTACCGTACTACTGTAAAAAAAATGGGCTACATCTGCAATAAATTGTATTAAAATGCATCTTTAACTGCAATAGAGGTATAGTGCATTTTTTGGCTAACATCCTAAGATTTTCCACTTACCAACACAATGGATACCATCCACTAGACCAGTGGTTCTCAACCTTTGGTCCCCAGATGTTTTTGGCCTACAACTCCCATCAACCCTAGCTAGCAAGACTAGTGGTCAGGGATGATGGGAGTTGTAGTCCAAAAACATATGGCGACCCAAAGTTGAGAAAGGCTGCACTAGACTATGAAAGAAACATTAGAAACCTGCACCTAACCCATTAACTTGCCAGTTTTCAAGTGAATTTACGGGAATGTGAATTGTAAAGGCCTATATAAAACATTGAAATTGATCTTTCTGACCACAAGAGAACTTCAGAAATGTAAACATACATTTTAAATATTTCAGAAAAACAGAGAGAGAGAGAGAGGTATGCAAACTTAGATATTGAAATAACAATTGCAGACTTCTTTCTGCAGGGAGAAATAAAGAAGTCTACTAAAAATGTTGGGATCTTTTGAAAAAGCTGCTGCACAAGTCCACTATGCACAGTTATTTTAACAGCCTTTCATTCATTGTGCTTTTGCTATGAGAGATCCTTAATCTTTCACCTATCTCAAATGAACATGCATTAACAAAGAAGGTTCGCACACTTAAAGGGTTTATAAAAAGCAGGCAACCTGAGGCTTTGAAATAAACTTGCTCTGTTGAGCTGCTAACTGGCAACCAAACCCATGGAGCAGGCAGAAAGGGGAGAGGAATCCACCCTGTATTTTAAACCAGAAAGCACCCCATAATTTACTTTCTTGAAACCTCCTGTCAAGAGGCAGGTGATGATGGAGCAGGTGATGTGGGAAGGGGGCTGGAAGAGAAACACCAAGTTTATGCAGTATTACACACAATGACAGCAACTTCAACTTGCATGTTGAAAAAGGCCAACATATCACCTCATAGTATATAACACACAGTGCTTTTCAAGAAAAGCAGTTCACACATTTAGCTGATTATCGTAAGTAATGCACCTCACCCAAAGGTTGAACCAGCTCAGAAACTAGAAAAAAATCTGAATCTAATACACATGGTCATCAGGCTTAAAATGCACTATTGCATGCTTGCTCCTATCAGCCTCTTCCATATCATGCATGAACCTTCCCAAACTGGTTTTAAATATGACAAGGGGCTACACTGGAATAGACATCAGGCATTCAGCCAAATGCATGAGGGCACAAATAGTGCAATTGGCATGGTTCCATGTACAATGGGTCCCTACTCAAAGTTCCAGCTTACAAGGAATGTTCTAAGCACATTCGGCTGAACATGCTTAGGAGTCCCTTCCAGTTCTAGGAGGGAAGGCCAAGGTTGGAACTAAGAACACTATAAGTATTTACATGTTTGGCTGAATGCCTGTCCAAGGGTCAGAGATCCCAGTTGAAAGAAAGCCCTGGTTAGTGTTCGATCATGGCCAACACCTGCACAAGACCTGATGGCTTGCTTCAGAAGGGGGGGGGGAGAAGAAGAATTAATTCTAAGTAAACCAACACCTTTACTGCACATTTTCATGAGTTTTTATATCCAGGGGTGTAGCATGCAGGGGAGCCACAGTGGCGGTTGCCCTGGGTGCAAAATTCTTAGGGGTGCAAAATTTCAACACCCAGTGCTGCCGAAATACAGCTGGGCACTTCCGTCTCTAGGCTCCAGTGAAAATGGCTTATTCATAAAAACTAGGAAGTGACCTCTCCAGACAACGTAACAACTCTTTTCTTATCTCTGCAGCTGTGATCTCCTGGCTGATGCAGACACCGTTAGGCAGTTGAATGCAACACACCCTACGCCACTGTTTATATCACCTTTATTCATATTGCAGCATCTGTTTGTGAATATACATCAATAAACCATGTTCCCAATACTCCATGCTATCTTTTCAGCATTAAAATAACTTGTTGTGGACAGATGCAAGAGCGTTCTAATGTAAATTATTGGAGTGCGCATGTGGAGTGAGCAAGACTTTATCTGGAGCACAGTCATACTCCTCATAGTCCAACACTTTCCAAAAGGGCAACCTGACAACTCATTTGACTCTGCCCAGATAAACAAGATACTTTTCATTATATATAGGAGAGGCCAACTTGAATTTTCTTTTCTTTTCTTTTCTTTTAAAAGATAGCTTTCTCTAGTTAATAAGCTTTAAACCTTTTTTTAAAAAATTCATTTTACAGCTTTTTACATTTTTTTACAGTTGCTTGAAAAATGCAACTTTTATGGTTCCATTTGCGCCCTGGTACAAATGTCAGCAGACAAGTGCCTTTCTGTAAAATAAAAACAGACTTTATGCTTAGTGATGTTGGTTCATTTCCAAGGACAAGCTGCAACAGATAACAGCAAAAGAGCCTCTGTTACCATCCTTAATTTATTCCAACAGTGCTTGGTCTGCAGCCAGTTGACTTCAATGGACTCTTCCTACTGAGTTCCTTGGATTCTGGAACAGACTCACAAGTACAATTCTTTTAGCTTAGATGCAGCCAGGTATTCAGTACATATGTATAATCACTGCTACCCAAGAGAACTGTGGATCATAAAATCAAAGAACTGAAAGGGATCAAAGGCACACATAATCTAATCCTCTGCCTAAAAGGAAGATTATCTACCAAGCAACCCCTCACAAATCAACCCATACAATCTGGATCACATAAATGCTAAGAGGAAGGAGCATGTGCAATGCAGAAAGGTAGTTACAAAGCAGAAAAGAAGGCGGGGTGCACCATGTATTCTGCAACTCTCTGATCCAATCTTTTTTTATTACTGCTGCAGAACAAATCCAAATGGCTCAGTCACATGCTGCAGGTGAAGATGTAACAACAACAACAACAACAAAACTGCACACAGCACAGAGTCTCTAATAATTGTCTGACTTGTGCTCAGCCATATCCCAAACAGAAGCAAAATCCACTCCAAATAAATTATTTGGCAAAATACCTTGCCCTATTCCTTGGTAGAAGAAGGTTCTGGTGCTCCAGAGAAAAGATGCCATCTTTTTTTGGGCAAATTTGGAGTTTTGATAAAGTGACGAAGATTCTAGTCACAAAATGGTTGCCATGGACTGTGGCGTAAAACAAAAAGGCAGCCATAAAATGAGGCAGAACCACAAAATGGCATGGGTTTGCAGTAGCCCCCATCAATTAGAGACAGGGAGGCATCAACATTGGCCCCTGCCGTATTTACTCACAGAAGGGAAGTCTTTGCACCTTCCCTCTGTTCAGAAAATAATGGAGGGTGGGTGTCCAATCCTGGCATCCAACGCAAGGTAGGCATGTCTAAGGAGGAATTGTTCAAACAGGAACCTCAGGAAGAATTAGTCTTTTGTGGATTTTTGAGAAGATATTCACTTTTGCGGGCACCATAGAAGCTACTAGCAGGCACATCAGCTCCTTAACCCCTGCTCTGGAGGAACTGTGGGTGTGGGGAATGGGACTCAAAATCATTATTATATTCAGCTCTGGTTTGTTACAAATGGGCATTTTGCAATCTTCCATTCCTGGTGGTTGTAAAAAGTTCATTTATCATTTGGAAACATAATTCAAGCAAACCCTAAGTAAGACAACTTGCCATAGGTTGGTTTAATTATCTATATGAGTTCTCAGACTTGAACCTTATTAGGTTCTTTTCACTGCCAAATGGTTCAAATAAACTTTTGTAAACAATTATTTTTATAACTATTCCTGATTTCCAGTCTGGTTCTTTACATGCAATTTTATCATTTGTGATTCTGCTTCATTATTTAGATTATGCTAGAGAAACTAAGGGTTCTGTAAATCTTCACAAGCATATAGCCCAGTGTGCAAAGGACTTTGGGCATTTTTAATGAATCTTTGCAGTCATGGTTCTTAAACAGCATCACCACACAGGCTACACAACGAATGACTTATAAAATTAGGGAGATTTTGCAAAGCAGTTTATGGTACAGCATAGTTGTCTGAAGTTCAAGAAAAAAGAGAGTAAAACATCCCACATATATACCGTATGTATTTTAAGTAAGTGTGACTGAGGAGATACATCCTAGAACCGCCCCAAATACATAGAATTCAGGATTCTTCTTAGAATAATACACTACCAAGTAGCTTAAAACATAGAGCAAATTTGCTTTTCAAAATTGTATTCTATTCCAACTCCGATTTCACTTCAGCCAACTTACCATCACCTGTGCAATTTCTGTGATTATATTTTGACTGGTGAGTTAATCTCTCTCTGATTCAACCTTGTTTTGCTGTCCAAGACTCAGCTAGCATTTTAGAAATCAAGTTAGAACAAGTTTAATGTGGGAGCTAAGATGAAATAATGCTGCTATGAACTGAATGTTGCTTTAGAGGAAATTGGACACAAATTATAAGCACACATTTTGCCAGTTTTCTAGCCCTTACAAAACTGAATGACAGAAAGGTGACTGATGAGTTTATAGAGAATTACTTTTTTAAAAGAACAGCCTTAGAACAACAGCATAAAGTAAACAGGGGGTTTGTAGGTACAGCAAGTGCCTGATTTGCAACATTCATAGACACCACAAGGCCAGAGCTAAATCCAGGACATTAAACCAACGACAGAAGCATCCATCCACACATTTAACTTCACAATCCTAAGAATGTTAACTCATAAATAAATACCAGGCCAAAACGAATTGCTCCTTAGTAAGTATGCTTAGGACTACAACCATTTAGGCAACAATTCTGCACACATTCAAGCAGTTAGTATCATGCTGAGGAAATTTTCTGTGGAACTGCAGCCTGAGGGCAAAGTGCTCCTGGAACATCTGCATAAACAGCATGGGGCAGCTTTACTTGAGGCATGAGGAACTTTTTTCCAGCTTGAGACCCACATTTCCTCACAATCTTCAGGAGACCACATGTCAGTGGTGGACAGGGCCAGAGGGAAGACTGAGACAGCAATGAACATGACTCTTAAAGTAGGCTATGCAAAAAGCCAGGTTTACATACATACACAATCCATTTAGGGAAGCAAAAGGCAGTATCACAGTTCAAGGACACATTCCAGCTAGATAAAATTACTGGGAAGGAACATGGAGCAAGTTCAGTGTGGGTTGTGGTCTGGGAAAAGGGGGTGTGACCTGGGGAGTGGTCTGAAGAAAGTCCTGAGAATCTGGAAGAGCAGCCTCGAGAACTAACTGCCTTTGGCCTGAGGTTTCCCAGCCATGCATTACACATAGTTCTGTTTTAGATTAATGTCTAGTGGTTACTCATGCCCTGCTTCCTTGCCAGTTGACTCTTCACTTACTACTGATAGTGGCATGAGTCACCGACCACCTGATACTTACAGGTAGCTCCTGGATTGTACCTTTTTCTAGCACAGATTCTTGACTTTGCTTCCTCAAGGCATGCAACTAGTAAGTCAGAGAATGGTCTGGATGGAACATGATTCCACTGCTGAAAGTAAACTGTATGGGTGGAAGGCTTATTAATTAAAACTGTTTGTTTGCTGAAGTTGCATTTGCCCTTCTACAACACAGAGCCCAAAGTGGCTCCAGCAAAATGCTCCAAATTCAGCTGTTTAATTAGGCAAGAGCATAAAATAGATTCTGCCTGTGATCCACCATAAACACAAAGGATCCCATGTCAGTCTTCTAGCCAGTGAATGGACAGGTCTCTCTCTCTCTCTCTCTCTCTCTCTCTCTCTGTGTGTGTGTGTATGTGTAGAAATCTGTCAATCTCTTTACAAGTCTGCAATCCATAGCATGAATTTCTGCAACTACGCTGCTCCAGCTTAATAAGAATCCACAACTGTATAACTATCAGTGAAGGTTTCTTAAATACCTCTGAGGGTATTAGACAAGGAAGTTCCCTGCCAAAGAGGTGAGGAAAGAAAATACAACACCTTTTGGGTATGGAATAGTCTACCACTGTTCAAACACAGAAACTACTGATAATTCTGGGAAATCAGCAAAGTTAGCAGTCCAAAGTCAACAGAGTGCAAACCTTGAAGTATGCCAAATTGCAAAGTAGATGACCCTTCAGTGTTCCCTCTCCTTTTATGTGTGGTTTGGCTCAGGCATGCAGTTACATAGAAAGCTTACACAAATACACCAATGGCACATCTAGCTCATTACTCTCTATACCGAGTGGCAGTGGCTCTGCAGAGTTTCAGACAGGGGAAGAGTCCTAGCCGGACCTGCATCCCAGGAACTAAACCTGAAATTCTCTGCATGCAGAATATGTGCTATATCACTAAGTGTTCTCCTTCTAAATTTAGGAGGAATACTTATTTCATATAAGATCCACATTCTGGTCTTAAAACAGAGAAATAGTTAAGGACAAAAACATTTGGTGAAAAACTTAGCAATGTTAACTACCAGAGATACATTGGATGTGCCTTACGTAAATGTTCAGAATTCTAAAGAACTAAAGGGAAAGTTCAAGTGTACAGTAGACTACACCAACCAGGAAGAAAAAATGTATTGGAATATGACCCTTTCACTGAACCATGAGTGACTCCATCTGACTCACCATGAGATAAGATTATATTTGGTTCCAGAATGTTCTTCACGAAGACCCAACAACGTGTCCCCCCCCTTTCTTTAGCAGCCAACTGGGAAGGATATTCCCTGGCCCAGACATCATAACCCTCGGTTGCTTGCAACACCACAGTTGAAACACTTATACTGAGCCCACCCACAAGACTTCTGCATATCTATTACAGCAGCCTTTCCTAAATGGAGCCTCCATATATTTTGCTCTACAACTCCCATTATGCCTGACCATTCTGATTGAAGCTGACGTCCGTCTAAAACATCTGGAGGGCACCACAGGGAAGGCAGTGTTTTCAAACCGCTGCATACACTTAGAAATGGGGTGGGGGAACCCCCAATGTATTCCAGACAGTGCACCTGCACTCCCTTTTTGACAGAGTCCAAACTGTATGCTGCTGGGGCACAGCTAAGGTGCAATGCAACAGCCCATGTCTTGACTGGATTTGAGGGCCAGGCCCACATGACCACCAATCCACTGCACCTCCACAGATGTCAAAGGAGCTTAAATGCACATTCAGAAACAGGAGGGCAGAATCAGAAAGGATGCTTGATCCTATCACCAGAGACACCTTGACTATCCCCCAACCCCTTGCCATGTCACATTGCAATCCCTTCAGTTTCCTGAGAGAGAAACTTACCGTAAGCATGTGGAATTGCTGTCGGGGAAGGCAACCAGAGACAATCCAAACCCCTAAAAACGGGCATTGAAGTAAAACTCTGCAGCTCTTTGGACTGCGTGAACCTGACTCCTGAAGGCGTTGAATTCTTCCCTCACCCTTGCAGCACATGCCTCCCTTCCCCACTTCGGACCCCTGCCCCGGTATTTGCCTCCCGGGCTTCCTCGGCGCAACTCTCCCTGCCCTCTCGCGCCTACCTGTTGCTGGGTTCAAGCTGGGTCTCCTGTGCCTCCTGCCGAGCTCTTTCAGCTCCTCCTCTTCTTCTTCCAGCCTCCAGGCTTCAGCCATCGACGACAGGGAGAAAGAGGACCCCTTTCTTAGGCATCCGTCTGCTCCTCCATGGCGTGGCTTGGAGCTGCCCTTTCGCCTGCACCTGCCGCTCCCGCCGCCCGCAGCCTGGAGAGGAGGCAAAGCGTCCCTCCTGCGCGGCCGCCGCTTCTTGCTTTCCCCCTTCCTCGAAAGTTTCACGCGCGCTCGCGGGGAGGCTGCGAAGGCCTCGCTCTCTTTCTGGTCTCGGCTAGGGAATGGCAGGGGCTGGGAGGGCGCTCGCAAAGAGAGGCTCTCCCAGCTGTGGCCGGGAGAGAAAGAGAAAGGCAGAGGGAAGTACAAGAAGGTGGCGTTTTCCTGCCCATTCACAACATTCCGGTATCAACAGGAAACTGGGCTGCTGCCTGACACTAAAACAAAAGGCGAAGAGGGGGAGGTACCTGGAGAAGCGAGCAGCAATCAGAGCGGCGGAATGCGAGGGGGAGAGCGGCCTCGTGGCTGAGGTGGGCAGGGAGGGAAAGAGGCAACGAGAGGTGGTCTGTCTCTGAAGCGCATCCCCCCCCCCACCCCAGTTAATGGTATAATCTGGGACCCCCTTTCCCCTCTCTCTTTTCTGGATTCTGGCAAGGCGCGCTCCCTAAAGGCATTTCAGAAAGCTCCTCCCAACGCAAAAACAACAGCACTCCTCAGCAGAAATTGAATCGCTTGAAGAAGAAAAACAAGGCCCTGCCATGGTGAATGGCTCTTATCTTGAGAGGCTCTTCTTAGGGAAGGGCCGTTGTTCAGTTGCATTATTATAATTACTATTATTATTAATAATAATCATCACATTTTTATACTGGGTGGTTTGCAATAGGGAGTAGACAGTACTGAGGTAGATGGACCTATGTTCTTCTGTCTGTTATAAGAACATAAGAGCCGCTGGATCAGGCCAATGGCCCATCTAGTCCAGGCCCCAGTTCTCCCAGTGACCAACCAGATGCCCATGGGAAGTCCACAAGCAGGAATTGCCCAGTTTTGGAATCATAGCATCATATCAACATCTCTGCTGTTTACATTTACACCAAAAGCCGCCTCTGCCAACATGCCAATGCTCAATAACCCCCAGTTATTGTTTTTAAGGAGGTTACAGAAGGGTATGATTTGGCTAATGTGGTTAAGCCAGGCATAATAGGCTTCTGGGTTTCATGGGATGGTCTCCTAGCTCTCTTTCCTTAACATTTTACAAGTGTTGTGCTCTGGATTTCCTACCCAAGAGATGTTAACCAGAGCCCTCCAAAGTTAATTAACGTAGTTTTCTATAAGATGTACAGCACCAGTGGCATCTTACTTGCCACCATGTTAGTACAACCCATGTTGATGTCCCCACAAAGGCGTACCACTCCAGCCTCAGGATCTTTTGGAATACTAAGATTTGTGTAACACTGCAAGAAAAACTGGAATGTAATTCTTAAACTGCAAAGCGCAGAACCTAGAAATACTAGAGGCTTTGTGCCCTAGAGGGTTCTTTGTGCCATCACGCCAGTTCTAGCTTATTCCAACAATATGTAGTTCCTTCCAATGAGGCTTCTTATCTCTTTTACCACTTTCTCTCCAGTATCCAGAGTAGGGAGAGGCAGACTTCAGGCTTGTGGAATTTGCTTTTTGTTTTATTAGACCCTGAAGAGCTGCCAACTACAGCCAGGTTTCAAAAAAACATACACTTAGAATTAAAGAGCATGGTGGCTTCTGAGTGCAGAGATTGATATATATATATATATATTAAGTACCTGAACTGAACTGAGCTCACAGTACTTTCACAGAAAAATCAGCTCCAAACTGTCTTTATTAGGTGGTGGGATACTCATTTTGTTGTTGCTATTGTTAAATATTTGGGAGTCACAAATCCTTGCCAAACTACTTTCACTCACCCAGAAAACTACCAGTAGACCAATTCTCTGCCTACCCCTGATCTACAGTATGGCAGTCACCATTTCAAAGCAGGATAGGTGGCTATCATGCAGCTCATTAACACTGTGAAGTTCTACCAGTGGTAAATGAGTAAGCAAAGCCCTGCAGCCCACACAATATCTGCAAGGAAGATAAAGGAATAAGCAGCCCATGGTTAACATGGTATAGGTATTTGCTGCTGTATTGGTCCCAGTGAACAGTAAATACAAATTAAGTAGACTGATATATTTTCCTTGGGATACTGTTGATGAGATTACAGTCCTCATGAACTGAGTAAAAACACTTATATTAGGTGTTATGTGTTAATAAAACAGGAATGTTTAAGGAGCCACTGTTTCTTTGCAAAGGAGGAAGATAGGGAGATAACCAGAAGAGGTGGAGACCCTACAACTTTTCTCCCAGCAGAGGAGCAACTGTGACAGCAGAGACGCCTTCTGAACCAAAGTAAGATACCTTTCAGTTTAGGTGCCAAGTAGTTGTACAATTTTTTTGCAAGGGAGCAGGATGGGGAGCAAACCAGAGCAACTTAGCAATGTCCCCATTACCTCATTGGCCATATCCATGTGACCTCCTGGCAGCTCCACTAAGTCTATTAGGCAGCAGCTGCCACAGGGTGAAAACAGTATTTTTGAGTGGGTGGGAAGTTGCATTTCAGGTTGCTACAGTCTAGCATTCCTGATCTTTGTAAGAGGCTCATCAAGAAATGAAATTTTGACAACGGTAGTATTTTCTGAGATATTCTCCAGAGCCATTCAGTGATAACAAGAAGTTACCAGGAAATGCAAACAGAAACTTACAGGTATATTTCATTCTTCTATACATCCACATATCTTGCTTCCATTACCATTTGTCTTGGCAAAGTGAGATTTACTGTTGTGGGTACCTGCACGCACCTACAAGATAACATATAAAGAAAATCAGAAAAGGCTCAGGAAACACAGCAAAATAAATCCCAGTCTCACCACTTGCTCCACAACTAGCACAGAAGTTGCAAACACCCAGAGACTCATAGATTTGCAAAACAAATTTGTAGAAGTTTAGTCTACATTCCTAAGATAAAACTAATGAAAACAATGATTTTAACACCCATAAAAATTCCAAGAGCTTACGATTACTGAAGCATTAAGGTTTTGTTTACTTTGGTTTTCATTTACTAGAGTTAAAAGATTCAGAAGGCCATAATGACGTTCACTTAATTACGTAGCATGCAGATATGTCTCTTGTTCTTCTTGGAAGTAATTACAGGTCAAGGCAGCCAAAATTTCACTGGGAATGCAGCTTGCAAGGTGGATAGCCTTTTCTCTTTAGCTTCCAGGGAGAATAGCCTTTTCTCTTCATTCCTGCACTGCAGTGGAACTGAGATCCCGCCATAGCAAGTGCTAGGAGCCTTGTGGGAGGGGAGAAATCCCAAAGATTCCTAGCAGTGGGGTGGGAAAGCAGTCTCCATTCTGATCTCTCTTCTGACTCAGCCTTACATTATCTGCCCCCTGCGCAACGTGCAAAAGGTGAAGTGGGCCATGTTCACCTATTTCCTCTGATGGGCCTGAAGTCCTGTCTCCTGCTTCCCCGCCCAGTGGTCTATAGGGATTATTTTTTATTTTATCCGTTCTTACATTTGTATTCCACCTTTTCTCCAAGAAGCTCAAGGAGGATTACATATCTCGTTCTCGCCTTATTTTATTCTCACAGCAACCCTATCAGGTAGGTTAGGCTGAGAAACAGCGAGCATCATGGCTAAGTGGGGATTTGAACTTGGGTCTCCCATGCCCTAGTTCAACACACTAACCACTACACTATTCTGGCTCAGAGCCACTGGAAACTTCCGCTGTCTGATTCAAACATAATTCTAAGACAAACTCTGGCTTAGTGTGAATGCACAAGCATGAGGGCTCCCAGAGAGGAGATTGAAGTTGCTATGCTCCTCCCTCATTCCTTTTGCCAAGCTATGGTTTGGCTTAGCATTTTCTCTGAACTTGGGCTAATCGTTTGTCTGGACGAGGCATTTAGTCTGAAAGTTTGTCTGGAAGAGAAAGTTATAAGCATTGTTGTTGTTGTTGTTTAGTCGTGTCCGACTCTTTGTGACCCCATGGACCAGAGCACGCCAGGCACTCCTGTCTTCAGTTATAAGCATACGATGTAAAATTGCTAGATACAATAGAACAGATTTAGCATAACCAAATGCTAAGTGAAATGCCATTACAGTACATTTTGCAAGCTAGAGTTCTTTTAGGGAGTTGCATGTTTATGTGATGATTCTAAGATCTGGAAAGACTTTGCAAATCAAGAAGCTTGAATTTTAGCTATCACTCTGGCAGATGTGTTTCTGTGCCAAATGAAAGTTATATGAAGACATATCTGTAAGCGTCCCCAATTTTAAAAGTTTTAAGATAGAAGATTGAAAGTCTATGTGGGTCTGAATGCTTTGCTACCTTTGCTTTGTGTTTGAAAGCAGTAGTGTGTTTGTTTAAATTATGTATGTATCATTTGTCGTGCCAGCATCTCTAGGCATGTAGAATAACAGTATAAAATATTACAGTAAAAAAAACAATATGCAATAAAACTAAAATCTAAATATAACAAGTAATCCAAATACATTGACACTCATAATAGCAGAGTTTCCCACATACATCTGGTTGGACACCGTGATAACAGGATGCTGGACTAGCATGGACCATTGGCCTGATCCAGCAGATTATTTTTATGTGCTTATGAGGAACTAGCAAAGGCCTTCAGCATGTTCCAACACTGTAATTGCATTGGTCTGCTACTTATTTGTCGGGGAGGCCATTCCAGACTATGGGTGCCACCACAGAGAAGGCACTCTTCCTAGTTGTTGCTAGATGGACATATGCAGGTTGTAGCACAACCAGGCAGGCCTCTGAAGATGACCTGAGTGTTATGCCTGGTGACACAAGTTCAAGCACTCCAGCACAAAACAGAATTTCTTAACGCTAACACAAACTGGACAGGAAAACTAGTACATTGAAATCACCAAAACTGCTAAATGGTCTTTCCAATATATGGAAAAAGAATTATTGGGTTTTGTTGTGCATATTACAATAAAGCAACATAAATTTTATTTTCATTGTGCTCAGCAACAAAAATTGAGCTCAGTTTTCCAGTAGATAGGAAAATTGAAATACAGAAATGAAATGAAGATGGTCCCAGATTTTGAATAATGCCAGAGATTGTCAATCATAAAAGCCATAGAAATCTCCAAAGTGACACAAAAGAACTGATCACAGAGATTTGTCAAAGTTGCTCTTTCCCATTTATAATTGTCACGGAACCTTGTGCTTCTGTCTTCATAGACTATTTTCTTTGTCTGGACCCATAGCAGTAATGCAAATAAATTCTATTTATGTTATTATAGGAGTTAGCTAAGACAGAGAGTTAAAACAGAATTTGTTTATTCTGGTTTTGATCCTTCGACCAACCTTTGTGCTTAAGAATTTGTGCACGGTACTTCAGATAGGAATTGTTAGTTCAGGTGTCTCTTAAAGCTACAGCAGCTTTCAAATGCAGAAAACAAGAGAAAAGAATAATAAAATAAAGACCCAAATAAAAAGGGAACATTGGAAAGGGATGAATATAAAAACCACAAGGAGTGGCTTGCTGACTGCATGGTTGTTCACAGCTGTTGCTTGTAGAGGAGGGGCTACCAATTCTAGTCCTACTGTAGGAAAGTAGATGAGCCAGCCCGAAGAGGGCAGGCAATTCCATGGGAGAAACTGGCACAGAGCTGGAAGAGACTGCTGCCTGAAACCCTGAAGAGCCAGTGCTACTCAGCAAGGACATTACTGAGCTAGATGGACCAGTTGTCTGACTCAGTATATGGCAGCTTCCTATGTTGCTTGAGGTACAGGTGGCCTCAGTGGTGCAGAGTGCCTTCCATCAGCTTCTGCTAGTGACCCAGCTCTGCCCCTGTCTGGACAGCCTAATTTCTGTTGCCTATGCTCTAGTAACCTCTAGGTTAGATTACTACAACGTGTTAAATGTGGGGGCTGCCTCTGAAGACTGTTCGGAAACTTCAGCAGGTTCAGAATTCAGCAGCCAGGTTCTCATCGGGGCAAGATGGTTTGAGGATATAACACCAGTCCTGGCCCAGCTGCAGTGGCTGCCAATTAGTTTCCGGGCTCAATTCAGAGTGCTGGTTTTTAGATATAAAGCCTTAAACAGCTCAGGACTGCAATACCTCAAAGGCAGCCTCTCCCTATATGAACTGGCCTAGACCATGCAATCATCATCTGAGGCCCTTCTTCATGTGCCTCCTCCACAAGAGGTCTGGAGGGTGGCAACATGAGAAGGGGCCTTTTCTATGGTGCCACCCCATTTGTGGAATGCTCTCTCCAGGGAGACTTGCCTGGCACCTTAATTACAAATCTTTAGGTGCCAGGCAAAAATGTTTCTCTTCTCCCAGGCCTTTGGCTAATTCATCTACAGCCTTTGAAACTGGGGGGGGGGAGGGTTATGTTTTCGTTTGTAATTATGGTATGTATGTATTTATTTTTAATTGTACACTGCCCTGTGGTCCTTGGGTGAAGGGCTGTACAGAACTTTAATAAATAATAGTAATAATGATAGTAATGCTGTATGTCTTCCTACATTGCTAATGTAGATTACTGTGTGCTGGAATGGCTTTGTAGCAGCAGCTCTCTCTTCCACTGAGAAATGGCATCCAGTATCCATTGACTGAACTTTTTGATGTTTCTTGCAATCACCTGAACAAGGAAAATCACAAAGCTGTGGTCTGAGAAGTATAAATAGTTACTTTGCTGATTCATTGTTCTACTAAGACTTACTCTTTTGAACTTTCTTTGTTGATAGTGGCACTTTATGTGACCGTATAAGCAGTCGCACCTCAAATTAATTTTTAATTGGAAATTAGTAAAATACAGATTCTACTTCTGTTTGAGAGAGCTTGCAAACATAATAGCATTTCTGCAAGCTGACCTAAAATCAGAGTGCTGCAAATATCTCTTTAGCAGTGATGGCAAAAAGAGTTGAGCTGCCACCGATTAAGAATTGCTTATGTAGCCTAAATATTAAATCAATTTCTGGCTCCGAGGCAGCCTAAGGCTGGAATTAATGTATCAAAAAGTGGAAGGGAAATCCCTGTACACAAAGGAACAAAAGGTTAATGGACTAAGAAAGTAGAAAAGCCAAGATATAAGAGGGGCCTTTCCATTATGGAAAATGTTACTTATGAATGTGATAGTAATATTGATACTATTATGATATTACTTGATTAAGCACAAGGGTCTGTCCAGAAGAATGGTTGGTTGAGCAGATTAATTAATATGAATAACTTCAGGTTCCAGGAGGGCAAGCACTGGTGGTTTATTTTTTGTTAGGGTTCAGTGGGTTCACTGAGCCTGTTGGCCTTTTTTATAAAAAACAAACAAACAAACAAACAAACTTGACAATGACATATGCATAGTCTTGTCTCCTCCATCATCAGGGTTCCTGTGTATTATGACAACTTACAGATTTGCGAAACACCATAATAAGGCTTTGAAGTGGGCCTTGAGATGGGGTATTGATGTGTTAGGAAAATTAGAGCTATTTCATATGATACATTTCCTACATGGATTCCAGTTTCCATTCAGAAGCAGCATGTACTCTGTGCAGCATAAGTATGGAGAGACCTTAATTCAGGCTTCCTCAAACTCGGCCCTCCAGATGTTTTTGGCCTACAACTTCCATGATCCCTAGCCAGCAGGACCAGTGGTCAGGGATGCTGGGAATTGTAATCTCAAAACATCTGAAGGGCCATGGTTGAGGAAGCCTGCCTTAATTCAATGACAGAGTGCATGTTTTGCATACAGGTTCAGTCCCTGGTAGGGCTGTCTGAAACCCTGAAGAACTGATGCCAATCAGTGTAGATTGGGGTGACTAAACCTGTAGATTGGGTGGCTAAACCTGTAGTTTTCCAGATATTCAGCTCTCCTCCTCCCTGAGCACTGGCCATGCTAGCTGGGGCTGATGGAAGTTGGTGTCCAACAACATCTGGGAGGAGGCACAGTTTCCCCATCAATGGAACAGACACTCCTGAGCTAGATAGACCAAGAATTTCTGGGTTTCATATGTGATCATATAACATCATGATTTCAATAACCGCAAGAAAGTCCGGGTTGGTCCAGGTTTTAAATTTATACAAAACAAAAAGTAGTGTACAAATAAGCATCAGGGAGTAATTCTCCTATATATCGCAACAAGAAGAGCTGGAACAACATTTATACACCAACTATTTGTATTAAACATACAAATTTGTTTGTTTCAGTCAAAGTTTAGGCCTTAAGACCTGACATGATAATTTCGAAAGATGGCTTAATAGGAAAGCTGGTACAGTTCTTACAAGTGGAAAGACCAATCTGGTATTTTAAAGCAACTTACCCCCCCCCCCCCAATTTTGAAAAAGTTGTATATCAGTCTTTTCATTCTCAGTGATGCAACACTGATGCCTTTGCATTACTATATTGCTTACAAACCCCAAATTTCTACATGTAGCTTATGCACAGAAGTTCACAGCTAACGTCATCCACACCATACATTTAAAGCACTCTTACGCCACGTTGACAGTCGTGACTTCCCCTCAAAGAATCCTGGGAGCTGTAGTCTCTTAAGTGTGCCCACAAAGTTACAATTCCTAGCACCCTTAAGAAACTATGATTCCCATGATTCTTTGGAGGAAGCCATAACTTAAAATGACATAGGAATGCTTTAAATATACATTGTGGGGCTGGATCTAGACCCATCAAAGAAGTGTTTCAGTTTAAAGCGTAAATTTAAACAGGGAAAACAGGTAGAGAAAAACGGGACTCACATTGCCATCTGATGGCACAATGTTATATCACACATGCAACTCATATAAATCGCTTTTTTATTTACCCGCCTAACAGAGTCCTGGGTGTGACCTTAAGTATTTACATCAGGCACTTCCTATGTAATGCTTGCTATAATGTGCCAGCAATACTGTTATCACAAATCTGACACCTGCACTGGCAGTATGCAGAAACAGTAGAAGATTTCAGTCTACCAGAACACGCAAGGTTACTGACTTTAAGGTACCATCCTTGAGCAAAGGAACCCCAAAGGGGAATTCTGGCATGAAACTGCTAAATCACAACATATCAAAAAGTGTTCTTTATTTTGAACTGGAGAGAGACTGCGCCTTTCTGTTCCACTACAGGGGTTAATACATTACTCTTGACATTGCAGAATACAAATTATCTCCAATAGCTGCTATTGAGGACAGTCACTCTGCTTATTCTGCATACGTTTAAGCTCTTAATTGTACAGGCAGTACTTTTCACATTTCGTTGCCATTTTAACTCCCACATCTGCTCCCACTGCCTAAGGATCACACTTTCTAATCATCTGATGAACTCTGATAAATGTGATCTTCTGTAACACACAACATTTGTCAGTTGTTGTTTTTCCTGCAGCTGACTAACATGGCTATTCCTCTGGAACTTACATCTAAGTATACAGTTATATGAGTCAGTTGTTATTCCTTAATGCTGTTGTTGTTTTTGCATGCTATATACAAAATAAATAGCAAAGAAAGGGATGAAGAAACAAAAGGTTGATTTTCATAGGTATGTACACATGCATGGATACTTTTGCCAAGTCATGCCTCCAGTCTGGTCAGTGACCGAAATGATTCATTCAGTCAGTCATGCCTCACCCACTGCTGTAAAGACTGTGCAAAACACCCAAGTCCTGTAGAAAGCAGTAGGATAAGTCTTGAAAGGTCAGATAGGCCTAAAAGATTATGGTGATGGGAGTGAGCCAAGTATAAAAGTTTCACATATTGGCAACTAGAAACTGCAATCACCTCTGTCCAGTTTCTAAGCCTTTAGCAGGAATGACCAGATTGTTCTCCCTGCTTGTAAATCATCTGCAGTGAAGAATCACAGTTATACAGTTATATATGTTCTTTCCTGCTTTTCTTTTCTTTTCCTTTTTAATAGCATAGATAGTGAAAGGGAGGCTGGAAATGGGAAAATGGCACCCACCCTTTCTGGAATCTGGTTCCATTGTTCATGTTTAACGGTGCTTCATATTAAGTCTTTATTATAGTCTTATTATGAGGATATGAGCCTCTGCCATTGTCCTGTTCCAAGGGCAGAATCAATATGCAGTGGCATTTTACTTTTGCCTGTACTACTATTTTTGCCCAATAATAAACTGTGGCCCTTAATTCTGGAGTTGGGATGGCGGTGGTCTTCATCCTAATCATCCTAAGGTTTGGTTTTTAAAAAAAGCACTGGCAAGGGGCCACCTACCAAAAGGCTGCAGCAGACAATATAATAGCAGTGTAGCAGGAGGATGAGTAAGTGAACCTGGAATTTCTTCTTTGGTAGAAGCCAAATCTATAGTTACAGTCTCACTTAGATGTCTGGAGTGAACCAGACATCTTATGTTGGAGGAGATCCTACATGGTACTCCCAGCCTTTTGTCTCAGGACATCTGAATACCATCTTGGTATCATCAAGGTGAAGAATTTGTGGCCCACCAAGTGTTGCAGGGATGTTCCCATCAATCCTGGCCATCTGCCATGCTGCCCTGGGCTGATAGGAACTGGGAGCCCAACAGCATCCGGGGGGCTGCAGGTTCCTTACCCCTGTTCTAGGGCTAATGGCTCTGAAGCCAAACCAACTGTAAGATCAGTTAAGAAAGAAAAAGATTTATGAAACCAGTTTAGTATATCTACATATAAAAATCTAGAGTATATCTACAAACAGTGTTGTTATATATTGTGACAGGCACAGGATGGGGATTGGGACTGATTTGCAGTGGAGCCTTAACCTGTAACAGGTTGTAGCACCTTTATGGTTCTCTATAACACCTCCTTCCCTAGCCTCAAAATCCTTCCTAAACAGGGCAGGAGATGATCTGCTGAGGAGCACTGCACTAAGTCATATTATTGATCCTGATACTATCAACCCTTGATTGGCAACAGCTCTCCAGAACATTAAGAGATATTTTGGGGGTCATGTATCCCCCTGTTTCTGCTCAGTGGTCTCACCAGTTGATATGCTGCTGTAGTGTTCTGAATCTGTACTGCAATGTCCAAAGGGAAAACGTTTTCAAGCAGGAAACTTGATGGAGACACATATTCCAGCTGTACACACTGGTATCATAATTTTTGTAGCTTGATCCAACAAATTTATATAGGTTATTTTTAAAAAGATACATTTCAGCCTTTCCAACAACTTTTTGAAAAGCAAATAGGAGCTTTTCAAAAAAGGCAATGCATTTCCAAAAACTGAGTAGTTGACCAAGAGGAGGAAGTAATCCTTCCAAATATACACTGCACATAAAATGAAGTAAACAGACCTCAGTGAACCAACATAATCCGCTTAAAAATGATATCCACAAGAACTGGAGTTTACTAATCTCTTATCCAGTAAAGTAGTTTCAGAGCTATACATGTCAAGCCTTTAAGAAAAGTCACTAACAGTGTCCACATACCTAAAACTCTCTCCTGCTATTTGAAGTTGATTTGCAACCCAGCTAGTTGCTTATATACACACTTCTCCGCACAACTCAGGAGTGTTCAGTTTCTTAAAGATGAGTGTAAAATCTGGAGAAATGCTGAGTTGCAGAGATTTGATGATTTAGGATTTTATTCATCATATTTTCCAACTCATCCAATTCTGGCCATAAGAGAACTAGGGAAGGCTATATAAACACATGAAAGAATCAGAGTAGCCCTCTTCAGGCATTAAAAAAAGAAAGTAAAAAAAGTGAGGAGCAGGTGCACAAAAAGCCCCCATCCCCAACATCTCTCTGCATGCTAGCTCCCATATCTGATGTTTACACACTGATAATCCTTCATGGATTGAGAATACCATGTTTAGAATCTGGCCCATCCTGTATAATCACCTAGTCTCTTCCAAGCTATCCCAGTCGTGTTCAGCTAAACATGGTTAGCATCTCCTTATGACCTTCATACTCTTCAAGGCATGAAAATCAGGAGAGGCACAGCTAATGCACACATCCCAAGGCAGCTTCATAGTTTGAGCCCTCATGCAATCTTTTGAATGCCTAAAGTGGGCTACTGAGTCAGAGTAATGGTCATCTCAGTCAGTATTGGGCAGCACAACCTTAGCTTGATGCTACTTGACAAAGCCACCTTCAGACAGCCATTCTCACCCCAAGAGATTCCATTCACTCCATGGCTCCTGAGACTTCTTCCTGCTTCATCAGTCAACCAAATATATAAAAGACAAATTTAGCCAGAATCCTGGGAGTGACAGAGAGAGCAGGCAGCTTTAAAAGCCTGACTCAATATACTACATGCCACCCTCTGTCTCATTAAATCCACTTCTGACGGATGGTATAACTTCCTTTTTTTCTATGGCTGAAAGCATTTCTGTAGTGTGATTGCAGAGGACTGCATTGTGTGGATTTCTTCAAAGAGCGTTCTCTTGCCTTGAAAGTTCAACAAATTACCTGTACTGCAAGCACAAAGTAGTTCCACAGAACATCTGTTATAAATAACACTATTATAAAATGCTTCTGCCTGAAGGCTTAATCGAGGTCCATGAATATTCAAGAAGAAAACTTACAAACTCTAGAGAGGAGGAGGAGGAGGAAGAGGATGTGACAAAGTACCAGTGCATTACCAAGGCATTATATATAGGTGCAGAGTTTGCAAGGGAGAACCCTTGATATAGCAGGATATTATTTTGCTTCAGATGATTTTGCTCGGGGGGGGGGGGTGGGTTGAGGCCAGAAGATGAATGGTTCTTAAATATAAAGTTATACCAGGATTTATCAGATTATATTATTCTTGACTTTAAGCCCTTTTCTTGATGCTTTGGAGATAAAGCTTCTGGCTCAAATGAAATATGATATTTATCAGATCCAGCTTTGTGTAGTAACTCATCCCTTGAAGCACAAACTTGAGATTATACTCTCTTTCTGGATAAATATATTAGCTTAAAAGGATGAAAATCAATGCCAGAGTTTTTTCAGCTTCATTACAGTAAACTGACCTACGGTAAGTGCTTAACATTTAAAATGATGCGAAGGTTGAATCTTGCCTTGATATTAAATGCTCTGCGCTGGAACTCCTTATGCTCCTAAGGGGAATATTCATAGCTGTCAACCTTTCCCCTTTTTATGGGAAATTATCTTATTATAGCAGTGGGAAACAGCAGGGAGGGTTGACAGCTATGGAATATTGTCATTATATGATTAACAGTAATGGAAAGGATATTTGCACATGCACCGTGGAATTATTTTTTCCATTGTATTTTCAAGCATAAACACCACCACTTTTAAGATCAATAATGTTATTTTAAAAGTGTCATTGATGTATACACATGATACGTTAACAAACACCATAAGCAATTAAAAGATTATTGCCCCCAAAATCTTTACATAATAAATTTCAGTAGATAACCAGACAACGGGGGGGGGGGGGGGGGGCAGAAAGAAGGAAAGGTAGAATGATATCCACAAGTGAACTTATATGTGCTTAGACTTAGTTCAAAAACGATTTTATTCTTAGTAAACATTACAAGCAACTAAGGTAAAGGCAAATATAATCATTTGAAAAACATAGATGTAACTAAGGCTCAAAATAAATTTCAGCTTTTTATAAGTGTGTCTTTTACTCTTCACAAAATGCTCATTTTAAGCCCAAACAGAAATGACAGTCCAAGTTATAATATTGTGAATATTTAGTGTGTGCCACATTATGCACTTTAAAAACACTAGCCACTGTAGCTGTAGTTCATCATCCTAAGAACCCTCTGAGCTGGGTTACAATTTTAGCATTTCACAGGTGTAAAGCTGAGAAAAGGTTACCTGCTCCAGCCCACCCTACAAGGGAAACCTCTGATTTGAAATCCGACCCTCCATTTTCAAGTCAACCCACCGATGCGAAAGAGTGCAGTTTTGTTACTACTAAACTATATAACTGTTTTAGCAGTTTTAATATATGCATCACCTTGAGACAAAAACATGGAAATAATAATAATAATAATAATAATAATAATAATAATAATAATAATAATAATATAGTATTAAAGGTAAAGGGACCCCTGACCATTAGGTCCAGTCACAGACGACTCTGGGGTTGCGGCGCTCATCTCGCTTTATTTGCAAGGGAGCCTGCGTACAGCTTCAGGGTCATGTGGCCAGCATGACTAAGCCGCTTCTGGCAAACCAGAGCAGCGCACAGAAACGCCATTTACCTTCCTGCTGGAGTGGTACCTATTTATCTACTTGCACTTTGATGTGCTTTCGAACTGCTAGGTTGGCAGGAGGTGGGACCGAGCAACGGGAGCTCACCCTGTCGCGGGGATTTGAACCGCTGACCTTCTCATTGGCAAGCCCTATTACTAGTACTATTAGTAGAGTTCAAAAATTTAAAAATCAACAGCAGAGGCAGAAATGGCTTTCCATCAGATATTTTGGACAATAACTCTCATAAACTCAGCCAATATTGATGATGGGAGCTGTAATCTACAACATCTGCAAGGCACCAAATTGGCTACCCTTAATATACAGTAATAAAATACAGTAGGCTGCAACCAAGCCATATAGAGGGATTGCAATAAAACTTGGTTTGTTTTAGTAGAGAATGCTGTAGTTCCACAAATGACCAGAGTGTGGCAGAATGACAACAAAAACAAGCACAAGCTGGTCAAGTGTTCCCTTCTGCAACTAGGCTCTCAGTCCTATTCTGTTTTTAGTTACAAAATAGAAACAATAAGAGGACATGAGATACTGCAAGTTAAGATTAGATAGTATATGAGGATATTCTAGTGAAGTGAAAAGGAGAAAAACTAGAGTTGGCATTTCTAAATACAATATTTGATCTGATCTGCTTATCTTATTTAGTCCACACAACTAATGCTGATAGTCTTATCTACCTAGAGGGAAATATAACTTTAATGCAAATAATATTCCAGATAAGAATTTTTCAGTTTTATTTGTTTCAGTCATCACTCATTAGCCACATTTTAATACCTATATTTAATACCTGTATACATATATTTAGACACCTACGGTATCTAAAAGGCAAAGAGCAAGGTGATATGCAGCTTATTTCAGAGTACACCCATTGCCTAAATATCAGTAAAGCACCTGAATGTGTAAACCATTTTTTTCTTTCATTTTCTGGCAGACTTTATTTAAAAGCAAAGGGTGATAATAGTCCTTCTCTGGGTAGTTGACGGATATAACACAATAATTTCAAGGGTCTACTCAGAGTGGGACTAGTGTTGACCACAACCCAAATAATCAGTTTTTTGTAAACCAATCCTCATGTTCCTTGAGCAATTTAGTGAGGAAGGAATTTGAACTTAATATTTTATGTTATAGATCAGCACAATAACTTTGTGGCAAATCCTGTTTCCCCATCTTTGCACATGCAATGCCACAGAGCCCAAGGAGTACTGCAATTTTCTCTCTCAGAAACTGTTTGTGTATTAACTGAAATCCAAGACAGATTAAAAGGGACGTGGGTGGCGCTGTGGGTTAAACCACAGAGTTTAAGGCCTGCCGAACGGAAGGTCGGCGGTTCGAATCCTCGCGACAGGGTGAGCCCCTGTGGCTCGGTCCCACCTCCTGCCAACCTAGCAGTTCGAAAGCATGTCAAAGTGCAAATAGATAAATAGGTACCGCTCCGGCGGGACAGTAAACAGCGTTTCCGTGCACTGCTCTGGTTCGCCAGAAGTGACTTAGTCATGCTGGCCACATGACCCAGAAGCTGTACGCCGGCTCCCTCGGCCATTAAAGCGAGATGAGCGCCACAACCCCAGAGTCGTCCGCGACTAGACCTAATGGTCAGGGGTACCTTTACCTTTACCTTTAAGCCAGATTAAAGCATTTCCCGGAGTGCACCCATTCAAACAAGAACTAGGGGGCAACCTTTGTGGGGACCAAGAAGAACTATGTGTATTTAGCTATCATCCCGTTTTTGAATTCCTGCTTAGGAACAGACTTCCTATATCTATGAATGCAGTTTATCGAAGGAAAAATGCTCCAAAACTTGAGTAAATAATATACACTAGGTGCTCTAATTTAGCCATGCTGGATTGAATTTGTTCTAGCAAACATATTTTCAGTAATTTTCTCTGGCAAAATATGTGAGCTTGAACCAATAATTTAAAATGATTTACTGATGACTCCTACTGTGATTCTGTGATGCCAGAGGTATTTTTGTGACCCTGCCCATTGTCCCCAAAACGTGTCCTTTATTATTATTATTATTATTATTATTATTATTATTATTATTATTATTATTATTATTATTATTTTAAATCAACCACACCTACTTTTACACTTCAGTCATCCCCCATTTGATATGCAGCCTCCTGTGGGCTGACCATTGGTCAATATGGCCTGAAAAAGGCAAGCCACCCCCATTCATGAGCCTCAGGAACTTCCCATATTTGATCACTGAAATAATTTCCTCATTTCTCAGTGCTAGAAAATAGTGCTCCAAAGGATTGGTATGATTCTGCTTGTTCAATTATATGGGAATTTAAGCACCAGGTGTGGAGAGCTGTTTTATTCCCTAAGGTATCCACTTTAGTTTTATTGTAATTAGTGTTCAGGAGATTCTCCTTGCAAAAAGAACTTAAGGCTACTTATAAGCAGTAGATGGAAGCCTGCTTAGTGAAGGAAAAGGGTACCATGTTGTTTGCATAGAGCAGTGAAGAGAGCTTTCTTTTCCCTTTGAAAGATAGAATGAGTTTCTCATATCTGGTCTTTGAGGCATAATCATTTATAAAGAAGTTACATGGGAATGGATCCATGTTTCCACATTACTACCATATATACTGGTTAATATATACACTGGATACAGTGTTGTTTATAAGCAATACTGGAAGGTACAGATCTAACCTTCTAGCTATTACTATTGTAAAGCATTCACACTAACAAAAAAATAAGTGATGATCCAGACAGGTTATTTGAATGGTATTGAAAGCACCAGAAAAAGCAATGAAATAGGAAGCCTTTCACACAGACACATATTTATGCAAAAAACAGGCAAACAACATAATTATTAATTGTGGCATAGCTTGATCTGAAACTACCCTCCTCCTTGGCATTATATATATATAGGCAGACCATTTCTCAAGATGCAAAACTAGATAGTTTTTATAGTTGGCCTCCATGTTAAGTATAGATGTCTATAATTTGAGGAGTTGATGCCATGCTCCTACTTGTAGGTGATAACTATTGTGCGGCAGACAACAGAACTGGGTGATAAAATCAAAATGGTTCCTCATAATCATAGCCCATCCTTTCAGGTGTTCTTAAATAGCTCGCACCTGACATCATTTCCCAAAGACTTGCTATTACAAAATTGGGTGATCAATGCCACAGGTTCTGGGGCTATGGTAAAAAAGGTAAAGGTAAAGGACCCCTGGATGGTTAAGTCCAGTCAAAGGCAACTATGGCGTTGCGGCGCTCATCTCGCTTTCAGGCCAAGGGAGTTGGCATTTGTCCACAGAGAGTTTTCCGGGTCATGTGGCCAGCATGACTAAACCGCTACTGGCGCATGGAGGTGACAAGTGCCAGAGCGCATGGAAACGCCGTTTACCTTCTCACTGCAGCGGTACCTATTTATCTACTCGCACTGGCATGCTTTTGAACTGCTAGGTTGGCAGGAGCTGGGACAGAGCAACGGGAGCTCACCCTGTTGCGGGGATTCGAACCGCCGACCTTCCGATCAGCAAGCCCAAGAGGCTCAGTGGTTTAGACCACAGCGCCACCTGTGTCCCTACACTGGGGCTATGACAGCAGGCCAGCGGTCATAGACATAAGATTGCTATTAAACCCCTGAGAGACCCAACTTGGAGAACACAAAGATGGTGAAGAAATGCTGTTTCCAAGCACAATCCCATTGGGCTATATCCAGTTGTGTTAGTCCTTGAGCATAGTAGGTTCCTACTCTCACAAGTGGATGCTTCCTTCCTTCTCGCATTCCTTCAAATCTGTTTCAAATGGTCTCTAGAGCAGATTTGAGTGGGAGGAGAAGAAAGAGCAGTCCACTTGTACAACATAGGGTCACCCATTACTTACTACCGTTAGTCTTTTCTTTACAACTAATTTACAAAAGTTGGCAGACTTCTTAGTCTGAATTGCAATTTCTAAGCAGAACCAAATATGTCTCTGGTCAGTGAACTTTTTGGCTTTCAAGACAGATTTATAGCCCCCCCCCCCTTTGCGACTACAACAGATTTAATTAATGATGAATAAGTATCTTTTGAAAATTCTCCTTGCAGGGTTGACCTTTTCTTAGAAGCCTTACATCTCGATTGAACCATAATATTCTATTACCTTTTACTATAGAAGAAATACTAAGTACCATGAGAATAGAGTTTATTATGTCATCTGTCGGCAAAAATATTTAATACTGGACGTAAGATCCTTCAGGGATCCATGAAAATGCAGGAAAGTGGTTTAAGCAGAGTATGGTTTTATTTGAACAACTTTAGTACCCATTTTGGTATCAACAAGTACTTAGAGGGGTGGGGAACTTAATAGCCTCTGTTCCTTGGCCTCTTTCTTCCTTCCTTGGTGTGCCACACCTCCACTCTTCCTGGTGGCTGGTGGCTGAAATAAAATGACACAGTAAATGGTCACTTGTCCTGAGACCTGTGTTTCAAGGAAAACAGCTGGATTTCCCTGGTGCAGAAACATCTTAATGAAGTACCGTAATTACTTCATTAATTAGAAATACTAAACAGAAATTTCCAACTCACTTGATATCTGATTTGCACCACACCATTTGCAGCAATGTATTATTAATGTGCTTGTACCACTGTTGTTAACAGAGTAACTCTAATGCAAAGTTAAAAATTGTATTATACAAGCACATATATTGCATGCCAAATCTAAATAAAAATTGGTCTTATGGTGTTACGATAGTAAAAAACAGAAAGTTGTTTTGCAAACTCAGTTTGGCTGCCATTGTCTGCTACTCTGCAATTGTATAATTGAAATCAGATGATGCAGTTACTTGCCATAAACAAACGGCATGTATCCAATTGATTTTGTCCTGTACAAAACGTTATCATGTGACTGCACCAAAATTAAAACAACTTGTAAAATGGAATGTCCAGTGGTGGGAAAGAAGACCGATCCTGTTTTGTTTAAATATCAATGGTAATTATCTCTACAGCATGTCTACATTAATGACATTAATTACAACGATCCAGAATGCAAGTCAGCTCAACATTAATCCACATTTCTGTTGACCTTGAGTTTTCATCTCTTTGACCTTATGTGAAATTACACTAGCTAGTGGCATAAGTGTTGCTCTAATTGTTCCTTTACTTTAACATTGCCCTTTACTTTTCTTGCATTGCCCTAGCCTAGAGTCTTTTAGCAAAATGGTAAAACAAACTTTTATTTCAACTTTTCTTGGTGGTAGAACATACCATTACCAAGTAGCCCTTAGCACCATCACAATCATATTTAACTGTTTCATCTGGACACCCTAACAGAGTTTTTATTGTTAATATTAACTACATTTACATTCTGGGGTTCCTCCAAGGAACTCAAAGCAGCGTACTGTACATGGTTCTTTGCTGCCACTCTATTTACATACCTTTAATAATAAATACTTTAAATAAATATCAACATAGAAAAAGTCATGTCAGTTCTGAGCTGTAGTTAGTGCAAACAAGTGATTTGTTGGTGAAAACTTAAGAAGATTACTGTTTATTACAATATTTGTATATATTTTTCTCTTCGTCTTTGAGGATGGCAAAAGTTCCCATTAAAGTTTCATTGATTATAGTACAGCGTAGTTTAAAGGTAAAGGTAAAGGTACCCCTAACCGTTAGGTCCAGTCGCGGACGACTCTGGGGTTGCAGCGCTCATCTTGCTCTATAGGCCGAGGGAGCCAGCTTTTGTCCACAGACAGTTTTCGGGTCATGTGGCTAGCATGACAAAGCTGCTTCTGGTGAATCAGAGCAGCTCACGGAAACGCCGTTTACCTTCCCAATGGAGCAGTACCTATTGATCTACTTGCACTTTGACGTGCTTTCGAAATGCTAGGTGGGCAGGAGCTGGGGCCGAACAACAGGAGCTCACCCCATCGCGGGGATTCGAACTGCCAACCTTCTGATCGGCAAGCCCTAGGCTCAGTGGTTTAGACTACAGCGTAGTTTGTTGTTGTTGTTGTTCAGTCGTGTCCGACTCTTTGTGACCCCATGGACCAGAGCACGCCAGGCACCCCTATCCTCCACTGCCTCCCGCAGTATGGCCAAACTCATGCCAGTTTACAATTCACAAATCAATAAAAAACACAAATCAATAAAAAACCCAATCAGATACTGAAATACAGTTAACCCCTCATATCAATATAGCAGCAGACAAAATCCATACAGATGATAAGGGCCTCATCTGCAGATTTCAAGGTGTGGCCCAACAGCTTTATAAGGTAGTATCAATACCTTAAACAAGGGGCAGTTGTGTATAGGTAGCCAGGGCAGATTCTGAACAATTGGTGTTCTATTGGTCCAGTTTCATGTGCTCAGTACTCTGACAGATGCATTTTGCACTAGTTCTTATATGTTAGTTGGAAATAAAGTACATATTTAACCCAAATGAAGCTTCTATAGTTGAGAATATTGAGCTTCATAATGTTTGTAAGTAATATTAAAAAAAAGCATTCAAGGAAAAGCAGTTTTCATTATACAGTACATATTTAACCCAAATGAAGCTTCTATAGTTGAGAATATTGAGCTTCATAATGTTTGTAAGTAATATCCAAAAAAAAGCATTCAAGGAAAAGCAATTTTCATTATACAGTACTTTATACCATTTGTTTGTAGCTCTTGAATCAGCAGTACTTCCCAAGTTCAGTGATGAGTCTTGTGATATACTGAATATGAGCTAATTTGTTAAAGCACCAGCTATCATGGATTCAGTTCACTTCATCGGATTCATTAAATGTTATCCAGAGATCAAATACACACACACATGGGTTTATAGGTTATGGCCTGAACAGTTAGATCAAAGGGATTTTTTAAATAAAAAAAATACAGATTGTAATAATTATATTAAAGCTAAAATGTATGTAAAATAATTACCATCAACAAAGAAGTGATGATAAGCAAGCATCCTGGCATTTGTCAGCTAATTAACACCTATAAAAATCCAGTATCTTGATTTAGGCCGGAAGTGAGCTAAGCCCTACTACATTCATTTAGGCTTACTCCTGTGTATATATGCAGAGAATTGAGCTATGAATAGCAGTGCATAACAGAGCTTCATGGCAGTTAATGTTTGCTCATGTCTGTAGTTCATGACTACAATCATGTATAAAAAGAGCTGATCTGTAAGAGGTAAATTCTCAGCAATAAGCCTCTTGTAACTGCAAGAGGTGCTTGCTTTTATTTTAATAGTTCACACATTTGCCAGAGCTAGTGAGTAAAACATTCAGGTCCATCAACATGACCTCAAGCTGATTTTTTGTGGTGATGGTGGGGAGGGGCTAAAGCAGTGTTCTTCAACCTTGGGTCCCCAGATGTTGTTGGACTACAACTCCCATCATCCCCAACCTCTGCCCCAGCTGGCTAGTGATGATGGGAGTTTTAGTCCAACATCTGGGGACCCAAGGTTGAAGAACACTGGTCTAAAGGACAACAAACCCAGCTCATTTTAGCAACAAAAGTGTTAAATTTTAAGACTTTATAAGTAATGCCCAGTCCTAGTGCTTCTGTTAATTAAAACCTCTACATTCCCAATATACTTTCCTCTGTACTTAGTCACTTTAATTTATTATAATTTGTTTCTTCCTCTCATATCCTAATGAAATGCCATATTTCTAAAATGGTGAAGTGGATTACATAAATAGGCTGTTTTTAGAATTAATGAAACCTCCTCAGTGTGTTAATTAATCCAAAGTTTTAACGAGGGATGTATTCAGGATGATTAACCTACCAAGGTATTGAAATTGTTCTCTCCAACCCCAATCCAATCAGGTAAGGTGGGTAATAATAGGTGACAGGCAAGTCTCAGGACTGGCACCTAATCCCCAGAATCCCCTTCCCCAAGGTAACTCGGGTACCAGTTTTCTTTTCAGTGCCAGACAAAACCCTTTTTATTTGCCCAGGTATTTTATGCCTCTGTTTTAAAACTGGTCTTATTTTCTCTGGTGCACTTTTATATCTCTGTCTTTGTACCTGATTTGAGTATATTTTTAGGTGCATATTTGAATTTCAAAGTAAATTGTATAGTTTTTCTGTTTGTGTTTTTTGTGTTGTTGTTTTTTTGCAGCATAAATTATCCAAATACATTAATATAACACAAACCAGCTCACCTTACACCAGTATTTCACAGCAGGTGTGTGTGTGTGTGTGAGAGAGAGAGAATTAATAAATCTCATTAATTACTTTCAATTCCTGTGACCATGCTGCGAGATCCTGCAATACAGAGCATGCTGCATCAGTGAGGATCGCTTCCTAGCTAAAAATCAGTGCAACAAAAATCCAAAGTAAACGTGCATAGAACAGGGCTGCAAGCCTCTTGATGGCACTTAAACATGCACACTATCTCAGCAATGTGTCCACCACATCTTATATAATAATAATAATAATAATAATAATAATAATAATAATAATAATAATTTATTTGTACCCCGCCCATCTGGCTGGGTCTCCCCAGCCACTCTGGGCGGCTTCCATCAAACACTAAAATACATTTAAAATATCACAGTTTAAAAACTTCCCTAAACAGGGCTGCCTTTAGGAATTTTCTGAATGTCAGGTAGTTGTTTATTCCCTTGACTTCTGATGGGAGGGCGTTCCACAGGGCGGGCGCCACTACCGAGAAGGCCCTCTGCCTGGTTCCCTGTAGTTTTGCTTCTCGCAGTGAGGGAACCGACAGAAGGCCCTCGGCGCTGGATCTCAGTGTCCGGGCTGAATGATGGGGGTGGAGACGCTCCTTCAGGTATACAGGACCGAGGCCGTTTAGGGCTTTAAAGGTCAGCACCAACACTTTGAATTGTGCTCGGAAACGTACTGGGAGCCAATGTAGATCTCTCAGGACCGGTGTTATGTGGTCCCGGCGGCCCCTCCCAGTCACCAGTCTAGCTGCCGCATTCTGGATTAATTGCAGTTTCCGGGTCACCTTCAAAGGAAGCCCCACATAGAGCGCATTGCAGTAGTCCAAGCGGGAGATAACTAGAGCATGTACCACTCTGGCGAGACAGTCCGCGGGCAGGTAGGGTCTCAGCCTGCGTACCAGATGGAGCTGGTAGACAGCCGCCCTGGACACAGAATGAACCTGTGCCTCCATGGACAGCTGTGAGTCCAAAATGACTCCCAGGCTGCGCACCTGGTCCTTCAGGGGCACAGTTACCCCATTCAGGACCAGGGAGTCCCCCACACCCACTCGCCCCCTATCCCCCAAAAACAGTACTTCTGTCTTGTCAGGATTCAACCTCAATCTGTTAGCCGCCATCCATCCTCCAACCGCCTCCAGGCACTCACACAGGACCTTCACCGCCTTCACTGGTTCTGATTTAAAAGAGAGGTAGAGCTGGGTATCATCCGCATACTGATGAACACCCAGCCCAAACCCCCTGATGATCTCTCCCAGCGGCTTCATATAGATATTAAAAAGCATGGGGGAGAGGACGGAACCCTGAGGCACCCCACAGGTGAGAGCCCAGGGGTCTGAACACTCATCCCCCATCACCACTTTCTGAACACGGCCCAGAAGGAAGGAGCGGAACCACTGTATAACAGTGCCCCCAGCTCCCAACCCCTCTAGCCGGTCCAGAAGGATGTTATGGTCGATGGTGTCAAAGGCCGCTGAGAGATCCAGCAGAACTAGGAAACAGCTCTCACCTTTGTCCCTAGCCCGCCGGAGATCATCGACCAGCGCGACCAAGGCAGTTTCAGTCCCATGATGAGGCCTGAATCCCGATTGGAAGGGATCCAAATGGTCCGCATCCTCCAGGCGTGCCTGGAGTTGTTCCGCAACCACCCGCTCAATCACCTTGCCCAAGAATGGTAAATTTGAGACTGGGCGATAGTTGGCCATATTGGCCGGGTCTAAAGATGTTTTTTTAAGAAGCGGTTTAATGACCGCCTCCTTCAGCGGGTATGGGAAGACTCCCTCACAGAGGGAAGCGTTCACCACCCCGCGGAGCCCATCGCCCAGTCCTTCCCGGCTCGCTTTTATTAGCCAGGATGGGCAAGGATCAAGGACACAGGTGGTTGGTTTCACTCGTCCAAGCAGCCTGTCCACATCCTCGGAGGTAACAGATTGAAATTGATCCCATGAAACATGACTAGACAGAGCTCTAGCACTCTCCCGCCCCAGCCCTGCTCCCACGGTGGAATCTACCTCCTTCCGAATCTGAGCGACTTTATCTGCAAAAAACTTTGCAAAAGCATTGCAGGAGATCTTGGGGTCCCTACCAGGCCCCGATGACGATGGTGGTTCTGCTAAACTGCGAACCACCTGGAAGAGTCTCCTGCTGCTGTTTTCTGCAGATGCAATAGAAACGGTGAAGAAGGCCCTCTTCGCCGTTGCCATTGCCACTTGGTAGGCTCGAAGTTGAGCTCTAGCCAGTGTCCGGTCAGATTCAGAATGAGTTTTCCGCCACCGGCGCTCTAGCCGTCTCAGCGACTGTTTCATCGCCCTCAGCTCCGGGGAAAACCACGGGGCTGTCCGGGCTCCATGCAATCGGAGAGGGCGCTTCGGAGCCAGACAGTCAATAGCCCTGGTTAACTCCACGTTCCAGCGGGTCACCAGGGAATCAACTGAAAGGCCATCAACATGGGATAAAACATCCCCCACCACTCTCTGGAAGCCCATTGGATCCATTAAGTAGTGGGGGCGGACCATCCTAATTGGTCCTACCTCCCGGCAGAGGGGAAAGGTCGCGGAGAAGTCCAGTTGGACCAGGAAGTGATCTGACCATGGCACTTCTTTTGTTTCACTTTTACTTAATGTCAGATCACTAACATCCATAGAGGTGAATACCAGGTCTAAGGCATGTCCGCGGCTATGAGTTGGGCCAAACTTATTCAGGGACAGCCCCATGGAGGCCATGCTTTCCACGAAGTCCCGAGCGGCCCCTTGTAAGGTCGTGTCGGCATGGATATTAAAGTCCCCCAAGACAACCAAGCTAGGTGTCTCCAGGAGCACATCCGCCACGACCTGAAGCAGCTCGGACAGGGAATCCTTGGTGCAGCGGGGAGGTCGGTACACCAAAAGGAATCCTGTACTGCCCCTATTGCCCAACTTCCAGAACATGCACTCAGAAAACTCGGTCTTCCCAATAGGACGCCTGGTGCAAACTAATGACTTCCTAAAAATCACTGCAACCCCCCCTCCCCGCCCAGATGGCCTGGGTTGCTGTGCGTAAGAGAAACCTGGTGGGCAAGCAGCGGCAAGGACAGGCCCATCTGCTTCATCCAACCAAGTCTCTGTTACACATGCCAGGTCAAATCCTCCATCCACAATCAAGTCGTGGATGGCAGTAGTTTTGTTCATCATTGACCTGGCATTACACAGCAACACTTTCAGGTCATGTGGGTATCCCTTGTTGATTCCAGTATCCATCCGGTCAGGACCAGACCCGGAGGCAGGGATAGTCCTCAAACAACGACTAAGCCTGCCTCCTCGGTAATGACATGGTCTGGTTTTAGCGTGACTCCTCCTCCTGCCCATGATCACTGAGATCGGGTGTACTAGTGCATCCCCCCCTGTGGAACATGCCCCAGCCATTCTGTTGGCTGAGGCCCACTCCCAGGCAGCTCTGATCCCACCCCTTAAAACAAAACAAAACTATACAACAACCAATAAAACAAAAACAGAACAATTATACCAAAATTAATCCCCAACAAAACATCCACCCCACCCAGCCACCCCCCCCCCAACAACCCAAAAGGAGGAAGAAAAAAAAAAAAGGAGGGGAAAAATTGAAATGCCATCGACAGCCCAAGGACATTCTCTAGCCCCACTCTCCAAGCACCAGAGTGTCATCCCCATGGCTGGGAGTGTGAGGCTTGGGCCCCGCCCCCTAGGCCAGCTGGAAAAGGCCTTGGAAGGGAGCAGGCCCTGCAGTCCTCACCACAGCCGCCGATGGTCCCAGGTCTCACTGCAGCAGGAGTCCTTTTTATAGCTGGAGTGTGAGGCTTGGGCCCCGCCCCCTAGGCCAGCTGGAAAAGGCCTTGGAAGGGAGCAGGCCCTGCAGTCCTCACCACAGCCGCCGATGGTCCCAGGTCTCACTGCAGCAGGAGTCCTTTTTATAGTTGCTTCAGACTACAAATATGTTACATTATATATAAAATGCCAAACACAAATTGTACTAATTATCTAGAAATCTGCCTAAACATTACAGAAGTATGCTAAATTTAGAATACTATTGTAATAAAAATACTGCATTTTCATTCCCCACCCCATATGAACGTTATTTTAGGATACTCCCTGTAGCCATAAACATGGGAATCGAGTGTCAAAAGATTTACTAGAGAGAGAGAGAGAGATTGACACATTTACTTGGAAAAGTCAAAAGAACTGAGAAAAACAAAAACAAAATTTAGATAAACACAAGCTGTCTGCTATCCAGTCTGTAAACCACAAGTAGCCATTTTTGGGTGGTTGTTTGTATTACAGAATTTTAACAGTAAGATTTGCCAGCGCTCTGGTTTATTGAACAAGTATGCACAAATTCTAAGTGTGGAAACTTGGATAACCCAAAGGTGGCATGAATGAAGTAGGGTGGCAAAGTGAAGAGGATAGGGCTCTTGTACATTTAATAGTTGTGTAGAAAAGGAATTTTAACAGGTGTGGTTTTGCCATGCAAGCTATACCTGTTGGAAACCCCTCTTTATTTGGCTAGTCAAATAAGGTTGTATTTATTTTATGTACTTACTAGCTGTACCTGGCCATGCATTGCAGTGGCTCATTTGGTTCAATGGAAAAGGAAGATAGAAAAGAGAAAGCGCACGTTTGTAATTCCGTGGCGATATCGCCTCCCTCCCAACAGCTTTTCACGTTGAACTCCTGCCTGCCTCCTCTCCTTCTTTCCTCCCCTGTAGTGGAAGGAGACCCTGTTTTTGCCCCCCCCCCCCGCTTCTACCGTTGAATTCCCGCCTACTTCCTCTCCCAGCAGAGAGACTCCATGGTGTTACTGCCTCAGAAACGGCTCTTCCATCAAAACTGCTGCCTCTGCCCCCTGCGCACACACAATGGACGTTCCTGTAAAAGTACTGGCTCCGCCCCCGTGCACACGACCAATGAAATTACTGTGTGCTGTTTTTTCATCCAGCAGATGGCGCTTTTTGCCAAAAATCAAGTTTTTACCTGTCACAGGTGTGACATTTATGTAATATTTTTACATAAAAACATGGCAGGAATGGAACCCAACGTTGTGTCAAAATTTCAAAGTGATCGGTCAAGGACTTTCTGAGATCTTAGATGAGTAACAAACATTTACATTTTGATTTATGATGTTATACCTCAACAGTTGTCCCAAAGCGGTTTCCCAAGCCCAAAATAATATATGTACTACAATCAATGGTTTTCTTCGAGAAAAAAGGTGCTGGCGGTACTGACCATGAAATTGTTACAGTAAGTGCCACACTTTTTTTGGTAGGTAATGATTTATTAGTTTTCGATTACATTCCAATAATAGCCTCATTATAACAATGCCAATCTATAATACAATTATTAATACAAATCGTTCAAATACCAAATTATATAATTTAATTAAAGTGCCTCCCCCACGTGCTAAATTTTCTGGCTTTCTGATTTTCTTTATTTCTGCATTCCAAAATCTTATTAGTTTCAATTACTTTCCAGTCATAACAATAATTTCCCCAAAACAACTGCAATGCTAATAACTTCTATTCGTGTTGACACATTAAATGATTTATAAAACCTTTTGTAAACTAGAGCTTCCCTCCCCCCTTTTACACACACAGTTCTATTTGATGTTATAATCCGTTTTGTTAATCCAATTTCTTCCATCCTCACTTGTACAAGTATACTAACAGTCAGGGGAGGGTTGCCGAATCATAAATGTAGAGAGGAGAACTTTAAACAAACTGTTGGCTCCCCCTCTCCCCCATCTTTTGCACCAAATGAAGTCTTATCTCAAATACAAACCTTAAATTCCTTGCCGTTGGTTTGTTCCAGTTTGTGATCTCATCTCTTCTAGCATGTGCCTGTACTTTAGTCCAATTAAGCTCTAATCAACAGGAGAACTTCTGCTTCTTAATGGTGGCGTAGGAGGGCTTTCGCCAGGCAAAGTGCTTTTGCACTCAGCGCCTCCCTGGCCCCTGCATTCCATGCTGCAGCAAGAGCCAGGTAAGACAGCCTGCAAGTTAAGCAGCCCTGGGGGGAATTTGCAAGAATGATTTATCCTCTAACATCCTTGTTTTTGCATCTCCTATGCTCTCCCACTGTCATAGGGGCCATTAAGGCAAACCGGAACCGGAAGCCAGTAAGTGCCACACTTTTAACCAGTGCTTTTCTTTTAGAAAAAAGGTGCTGGTGTACCCTTCAGTACCCCCAGAAAAAAAAACACTGAGAGGATGATGATGATGTCTTCATTTGGTGATGACAGAACATCACTGATGTGCTCATCCATGCTTCCAGGAGGAAGTTGGGGTCTCATAATGAATGGGGTTGTATTTGACATCCCCACACACTGAGCAACACTGTCCCCTCTACTTTAGGAAGAAGCACTTTATATGTTCCAGTAAGATATAGGCAATCAGTGCAAATTCAACACAAGTAGTGTGAGGCCTCATAGCACCTAAATACCAGCTAATACTTGAGTGGCAGCATTCTGCACTAGCTGCAGTTTCTTGTTCATCTTCAACAGTAGCAGGGTTGGCTAAGACTGCGATCTACTTACAGGATTAAAAACTGGCAGTGATCTACCCTTGGTTTTTTTGGTTGGTTCAGGTCAAAGTTGTTGAGCTTTTTTTAGGGACAAATAAAGCCCCCTTTTTTAGGGGTGCAGGGCAAAGGCTCCAGGAGGAAAGCAGAATCAGCAAATCAGACAGGACTCATTATGTAAATAATGTATATAAAAGCCTGAGGTTTGGGGGGAAATTTAATCACTGTTTTACAAGCTGCAATAAAGAGCATAAAATCATTGCAGGACTCTGAGTATATTTCAATTTTTGAGCTTCTTTTTGGGAGGAAAGCCCCGTTTTGGGGGCGGAAGAGGAACAGCCGCTCACCAACAGATCGCTGGGAAAACAAACAGCCTCCCTGAGTAAATTCTCGTCTTCAGTTCTGCAGATCATGAAACAATGGAGGCCAGGGCCAGATTCTATTTTACAAACGCTAAGGAAAGGGACCTAGCGATCAACCGCGATCTACCAAAACCTCCTGGGGATCTACCAGTAGATCATGATCGACCTGTTGGACATTCCTGGTGTAGAGCATACCACAGTAGTCAAGGTGGGACATTACCAGAGCATGCAGGATTGTGATCAGGCTATCTTGGTCCAGAATTACCATAGCTGATGAACCAGCTGGAGTTCAAAGCAGGTACTCAATACCATGAATAGCACTTGTGCCTCCAGTGATAAAGATGGACCTACGAGCACATTCAGACCACTTACCTGCTCATTCAGGGTCAGTATGACTTCATTCAGAATAAGGCTGAGCACCCAATCAATGTACATAAGAAACATATGTATGTGAAGTTGAATGCAGTCAATGGAGTTTTTAAGACTAAAAAAAGGTTTTGGGTGTGTATGTGTGAACAGGCTCTACTGTGCCCTTAAAATAACCACCAGGCAGAAAGCCAATTACAAAGCACTTTATTAAGCACATAGCCAGAGCACATCAAATAATGCCAGCTTGGTTGAGAGCAGTGAAGGCATAGAATAAATAATTACTGACAGATGTAAATACTTTGCTTAGAGAAAACAAGTACAAAAATATGGGATCTCCACTCCCTAGAGTGCCCTTGCTAGTTATAAATTGGCAAAATATACACTTTTTATTCTCATGCCATGTTCTTTACTCTTTTCATTCAACACCCCCTAAAGCAGTAAGAGTTAATATTATCATGGTCAGTCGTCATATAAGATGCTAGTTGTGCCCACTGCTGGAATCAGCAATTTGATTGTGTATTGTTGGAATCTCAAGATTTTGAAAACAACCCAGAGCCATTTTAATTTAAGAAAGAAAATATACACAAAGCACATGGAATCTGGTGACTGGCACAGAACCAGGTACATTGTGTAACTGATTCCTCAGAGGCCAGCTTCTTCTTCTTCTTTTCTTTTAAAATTGCTATTTAGTTTTATTCTCAATTGTGGATCAAGAGCCTTTAACTTAACCAAAGTTCCTCCTATTTCAGTTCAATTGATGATCACTTCAGGGGCAAACAATACATTATACACAGATATGTGTAACAAAATCCCTGAGTTCTATTTTCTTCCAAAATGAGACCCGCACTTGAAAAGTTGCAAGCTGAAACACAGAAGCAGTATGTCTTGTTGGTTCTTAGTCCTTTTCCTCGGAGCCAAAAATTACCCCCTCTAGCACTTTTTCACACAACAAGGAAAAAGATACCAATATCTATGTTGTATGTTGCTAGCAGTGAGGGGCATGAGCTTTAAAGAAACAGTGCACAACTACAGTATATTTGATAAACTAGAAGCACTTTTGATAGAACCAGAGTTAACTGGAATAAATGAGTAATTCTTAGGCTGCAAACTACTAAACACACTTACCTGGGACTAAGTCCTAGCAAACTTAACAGGGATTACTTCTGAATAGACATGTATAGGAAGACGCTGTTGCTCAAAATAACAAAAAATGCATGAATAACTCTTTATGTCACAGATGATCTCAGGTCTGAGTCATACAATTGTGAATATTTTTTTTTTAGCGTAGTGTACACCCATCTTAAAATAGAGCTGTAATCCAAATGGGGAAAAATCTGGCCAAGGACAACAGAACAGACATAAAAAGTGCAATGTTTAGGTGGATTATAGTTTGCCATGTCGTGGAAAATCTTTCTTAAATGAGTTGGTCCAGGATATGTGAACTGACATCCTGACAGCTATTTGTGCATTCATAAGAGACTGTTTATGCCCTCGGAATCCCTCAAAAGAAGAAAATTGTAGTGCCTCCTGCATAATAATAATAATGAATGAAAACGTATATTCAAAGCAATAGGTTTGCTGGGTGAAAATATTAAAAATAAAGGAAAATATGTATATCTTACTATTGTCTTAATATTTGTAGAGAAAGAACATTATTATTTATTATAATTTACAGAATGCCTAATACAAACTAGATACTACACAGAAATAATTATAATTATAAAACCACAAGACCCTGCCTGCAGGCTTAGAATCTAAACATCATGAGGGAAGTTAGAGAGAAAGGAGAACCTCTGTACAAGTTGGGAGAAAGTGAAAGAAGAAGAGTAGTGAACAAAAATACAATAATTAACTTCAGAATAAGAAACAGAAAAGCCAAACAACGCATTAAGATGGAAAACACAAGAGAGGATAAGTCACCTGAATATTCTATCCACAAGATAACTAAAGAAAGAAGAGAAACAAGGAACAGAGTAAGGGTGTGTCAGTTTACCCAGATGAGTGTTAAAGGAATGTAGGTCCTGGGAAGAATAGAGGGATATAAATAAGAAGAGAGCAATATCATGAAGAGAAGTTCAAAACTTACTGCAAAAACAGCAGAGAAATCCAGCAAAGGGAAAAATATAGATACATAAAAGTGAAGAAACAAACATTAAATGAACAGAAGAGTTGAAAACTGAGATGTTTTATGCTGAGCAACAGAATTTTCAGAATGTTCTAGAGAAAGAATGGGAGTGGGGGGACTTTGTCCAAAGCAGAAATATGAGCCAAAGAGAAAGATAAAAGGTAACACCTAAGCATTTGTTGAGAAGACTAGAGGATAATATTCCCAACTGAACGAGAAAAAGAAGCCAGCAGCAAAGGTTTAAGGAGGAATGGCTAACCCATGGCCCTCCAGATGTTGTTGAACTACATCTCTGACTGTGCTGGCTGGGTTGAGGGAAAGTTGGGAGTCCAACAAGATATGGAAGACTGCAGATGAGTCACCCTGATTTAGGGAGAAACACAATACATGCACAGTGCACGTCTATACATGTTTATTCAAAAGAAAGTCCCAGTAAATTCACTGGGGCTTCCTCCCAGGAAATGGTGTGGTATAGGATTGCAACATTAGGCTTGTACATATTAAGGTTTTTTAAATGTTTTTATTCAGTTTTTACAAAAGTAAGCATCAAAACTGTGCTAATATATCAGTAGACATTTGTAACAAAAATAATAATAATACAGTTCTCATCTCTCTCACCCACTGAGGTAGAAGAAAGTACAATTTTACATGTATAGATGGAGGATGCCAATTTGATGGATTGCCAGGCAGGAAAGTAATAAAAGAAGTGCAATAGTTGGAGTCTTGAGTTCCATTTAGAGCTCTCATATATTTTGTAAGTTTCTCCATTAATGCCACTGTCCGTATCTTTTGTCTCCATAAGGCAAGTTGCAAGTTTGCTGATTCCACACCCACCCACCCCAGTTTTGTGCCAGCTGTAGCCCGAGTGCCACAAGTAGAAACGTTATTAGTTCCTTGGAATGCAGCTCCTATTGCTCTCCGTGGAAAACATATTAGATATTAAGTTTGAGATAATGATCCAACATCCAGGCAGATATAGATTAGACATATTGGTAAAAACAGCAGAAGAGGAAACGGGGGTGGGAAGGGTGAAGAGCTACGGTAGGTATTGTCAGTAGGATACTGAAAGTCAAAAAAAAGAAACCAGATTGCCAAGAGGAAGTGTACAAAGAGTAAAGGGAAATAAGCCCAATAACTGAAACCCTGAGAAAAGAAAAAAGAGCCAATGACAGAACTGTAAAAGAACGATTTGTGAAGTAGATTAATCCAAAACAGTACATAAGATATCTTTTATGACACCTTTGCTTGTGTCATGTTTCTTCTGGATTCAGTTCCCCACCCTGCCTAGTTAATTGTTTCCCTTTAACCTTCAGTGTCTACAAACATAGGAATTTTCTAATTGCAGTCAAGTCTAGTCATTATATCATTCCTAGTTCTGGCTGACATCATGGGCATAGCCAGGACTTTTGTTGGGGCGGCAGAACCGATGTGATCGGTCAGTTAAGTATTTCTATTGTTTTACTTGATTGGGGGGGTAGCTGTTCCCCCTGCCCCTACTTGGCCACACCCATGGCTAACATTGCAACAGTAAGAGTGCTTAGTTCAAATTGTCCTTTTTAAAGCATGGACAATAGAAATCGTGTTAGTATAATGCCCTCTAATTGGCTTCAAAAGCATGTGCCTAAGACACTGATTGCCCCATGTCACCAGGAGGTTTTATAACTATAGAAGATTCTCCAGTCTCAAAAATTCAGATGAAGACAACAGAGAAGGTTTTAGGTTAGCACAACTGGTGTGGTTGCACATGGGGTGTCATGCCGCAGGGGCACCAAAACAATGCTGTGAAACAGAGTGCGAGAGGCAGGGGGTGAATTTTAGTACAGGGTGCCACTGAAATTTGAGAGCCCAAAGTCTGCCATTGAAGATGTAGCTTGCTGTTGTTCAGTCGTTCAGTCGTGTCCGACTCTTCGTGACCCCATGGACCAGAGCACGCCAGGCACGCCTATCCTTCACTGCCTCTCGCAGTTTGGCCAAACTCATGTTAGTAGCTTCGAGAACACTGTCCAACCATCTCATCCTCTGTCGTCCCCTTCTCCTTGTGCCCTCCATCTTTCCCAACATCAGGGTCTTTTCCAGGGAGTCTTCTCTTCTCATGAGGTGGCCAAAGTACTGGAGCCTCAACTTCAGGATCTGTCCTTCTAGTGAGCACTCAGGGCTGATTTCTTTGAGAATGGATAGGTTTGATCTTCTTGCAGTCCATGGGACTCTCAAGAGTCTCCTCCAGCACCATAATTCAAAAGCATCAATTCTTCGGCGATCAGCCTTCTTTATGGTCCAGCTCTCACTTCCGTACATTACTACTGGGAAAACCATAGCTTTAACTATACGGACCTTTGTCGGCAAGGTGATGTCTTTGCTTTTGAAGATGCTGTCTAGGTTTGTCATTGCTTTTCTCCCAAGAAGCAGGCGTCTTCTAATTTCGTGACTGCTGTCTCCATCTGCAGTGATCGTGTAGCTTGCTACTATAGGGTAACTCCTTTTCCTGCTCCTTTTATCAAAGAGCAACAGCAACCATTAATCATTGGACTACTGCAATGCACTCTACATGGGTCTACCTTTGAAGGTGACCTAGAAACTACAACTAATCCAGAATGTGGCAGCTAGACTGGTGACTGGGAACGGCTGCCGAGACCACATAACACCAGTCTTGAAAGACCTACATTGGCTCCCAGTATGTTTCCGGGCACAATTCAAAGTGTTGGTGCTGACCTTTAAAGCCCTAAACGGCCTCGGCCCAGTATACCTGAAAGAGCGTCTCCACCCACATCGTTATGCATGGACACTGAGGTCCAGCGCCGAGGGCCTTCTTGGTAATGGCACCCGCCCTATGGAATGCCCTCCCACGAGATGTCAAAGAAATAAACAACTATCTGACTTTTAGAAGACACATGAAGGCAGTCCTTTTTAGGGAAGCTTTTAATATTTGATGAATTATTGTATTTTAATATTTTGTTGGAAGCCGCCCAGAGTGGCTGGGGAACCGAGCCAGATTGCGGGGGGGGGATAAATAAATTTATTATTATTATTATTATTATTATTATTATTATTATTATTATTATTTAGTTAGGCAACTATGTCTCGTCTCTTTTACCTCATCCTGGGACAAGGAAAATTTGTTTTTAACCAAATTTGGAAGTTATAATCCTATGCACTTTCTTACTATGGGACTTATTTCTAAGGAAATATTCACAGGATTCTGCTTCTTATTTTCTTGTGTACTGTATTTGAATGCCAAGTGATCCTGATTTTCTAAAAAATAAGCTTATTTTTACATTTTACTTCATTAAACCCTCTATGCAAATCCATGCTCAAATACTTCCAGCAACCGAGACACCCTGACATGCCTATGATTATGAACATCATTATTATTATGTATTAACTTTCTTGCCTGTCCTTCACCATAATGTCCCAGGGCAGGTTACAGTGACCTGCGCATTTTGGGGTGAACTGCACATTTTCACTATACAGTGGTACCTCGGTTTTCGAATGTAATCTGTTCCAGAAGACCGTTCGAGCTCTGAAACGTTTGAAAACGGAAAACTCAATATGGAAGCATGTTTGACTGCTAAGGCGTGTTTGAAAACCAAACCATTTACTTCTGGGTTTACGTTGTTTGACTTTGAAAACTGAAACGTTTGTCAATGGAGACATTCAGAAACCGAGATACCACTGCATTAGGGGCTTCATAGTTTAGAAAAAAAGGCAAATAAGGAGGGGCATGATAGATGTTTATAAATTCATGCATGGCATGAAGATACTGGGTAGGATAGGAAGAGGCTTTTCTCTCTCACAAAACTAGACACATGCAGTGTAGGAGGCCCAGCAGTGTCCGCTATGGCAAGGCCCGGCAGTCTGCCACAGCTGCAAGTAGGCTTGGCGGGGGCCACTGCAGCTGCAGGAAGCCCTGGCGGGGATGGTTGCAGGTAGGCCCTGTGAAACCTGTTGCAGCCACAGGTAGACTGCAGCCATGGGAAGGCCCAATAGGGCCCGCTGCAGGCTGCAGAATATTGAGGAGGCCCAGTCCTACTTGAAATTTTTTGGGGGGGCTTGCTCTACCCCCCCCCCCCATGGCACTCCTAATACTAGAAATTGGGTCCATCCAACAATGGTGGCTGTGGACAGACGAAAGAAACTTCTTCACACAATACCAAGCTAAACTATTGAAATTGCTCCCACAAAATGTAGAATGATGGTCACCTACTTGGATGGTGTTTAAAGAGGGTAAGACAAATTAACGGAGGAACAAGTCTAGCAACAGCTACTTGTGCTGCCTACAGCCTTCCCATAGGAATCTGGTTAGCCACTGTAAGGACAGGATCCTGGAGTAGATGGGCCTTTGATCTGATCCACCAGGACTTTTCTTATTCTCGTAACCTTTCGTTACTTCTTGAGACGAAAAGGAAAAGTCTATGCCTGCCGTCTTAGCTGTCCCTGCTACTTCTGCTACCTTCATTAGCCACAGGAATCCCGCTTTGCTTTTCTCATTATTTATGGTGAGCAAGGAAAGACCCTTGTCCCACCTGCCTCAGAGGGTTGTTGTAAGGACTTCTGGATCATGCACATGGATAACTGAGAACTCTGTAGATATCATCCTGCCAGGGGATTTACATGGTACTGTACTTGAAAGCTCATAATTTTGCCTGATTTGTATTATACGCTCTACACCTGGCATCCCCAAACTTGGCCCTACATGTTTTGGGACCACAGTTCCCATCATCCCTGACCACTGGTCCTGTTAGCTAGGGATGATGGGAGTTGTAGTCCCAAAACATCTGGAGAACCAAGTTTGGGAATGCCTGCTCTAGACGTTACTTGTCGAATCGTATTATATTAACCCACTAAATCTCAATCCTTTTTCTTTCCCCTTTTTCTGTTGCCCCTTAGTGACCGAATTTCAGCTGGCATTGGTTTCCGATTGGATCCCATCTGTCCGTGTAATGCGAGTTTTCATTGTAGCGACGATACTCCTCCCTGAACCTCCTAGACATTTTGCAGACTTAGAAGGAACCTGAAATATTAAACGAGCGAAGGGACAACAGAAAGGTCTCCACCTCCTACTTGCTCCGAGGCGTCAGGAGAAAGGCGCTTCGTCTGCGCGGAGTTCAGGGCTCATCCCTAAGCAGAGCGAGCAGACAGCTCATGATGGGACTCCATAGAGGCCAGGTCCTTAAAACCGGGTGAAAATCAAGGCTCAGGAAGTTAAGCCCCAGAGGTGCGTGAAGACACTCACGTTAAATGTTCCAGCTCTTTCTCCCTCGTGACTCACACGCCCCAAAAACCTAGGCCCGCTTGCAGCCCGCGCTGGCTGCCTCGTTACGCACCCCGCCGCCCGCCCAGTTTCTTCATTTCTGCGCCGCCCGCACGCCGTCAAACTGCTGCTGTTCCAACTCTGTTTTCTGGAGAGGGGCTGGCAGGGACTCGGCGGAGCAGCCTCTCCTTCTCCCCCGCCCTTCCCTCCAGTGCTTGGAGGATTATTGCTGAAAGCCGGCTGCTCCAGCGCAAGGGAGGGATTTACCTGCTGCTGCTGCTGGAGCTGTTGTTGTTGTTGGCAGCGCCTCCCCGCCTCTCTCCCCAGAGGCAGCGCAGCGGCGCCCAGAGGATTGCGCGCGGCTGAGCCAACTCCCAGGGAACCCGCTCGGGGGAGCGTGTGCGTGTCGGGGGGAAGCGGGCGGTTCGCGCCTCGCCGAGGAGAAAACTTTCTGCTCTCCGGACATGGGAGGCTCCCTACTCTAGATAAAGTACCCGGCAGGGGAGAAGAGCACCACCACCGAGCGAAACAACCGCCGAGGAGGCGCTCGAGGCCGCCCAGGTATTCCTTCGCTCCTTTTAATTCTTTAGTGTTAATCTGGTGTGGCAGCGGCTCACACACCCACGTGTTTCTCCCGAGAGGAATTTTCCTCTTCAGGGGAGTTTCGCGTTTCTTCACTCTGGACTGAGGGGTCGCGCCGGGCTGGAGGATGCTTTGCTCTCATGGGGAGTCGGTCGCGACCCCCGGGAATGACGCCGTTTTGACCTCGAATTACCACTGCGGCCTAGGAAGGAGCCGGGCTGCACTTGCTTGCGTGCGGCGTTTTGTTGTGCCTCCCGGAGGTGATGGGCCAGTTCAGGTTTCAGCGGAGTAGGAGGAGGAGGGGCACGCCTGTTGCAAAGCTTGAAAAGGGAGGAAGAAAAAAGAAAGGCTGGGGAGGCTTGTGAGGTCTTCCCGCCTTTTCCCGTGTCGGGTTTCTCCCTCACCTCCTCCTCCCGTGCCTGAAAGTATTTCTGGAACACTTGTTGCTTCTCCAAAAACGTTTGGGACCCGGGAGTTTTCTCTCCCTCCCCCAGTTAATTGTCAGCGTGCCTGGTTGCAAGAGGCGTCTGCACAAAGCATTGCAATTTGCAAATGCAGGAGGGAGGGTTGGGTGCTGCTTGCCTCGGGTTTTGTAAGAACACGAGCGGCAGATGACTCAAAAGTCTTCCCCCTCTGTCAAACTCTGCCCAGACGAAACCGGTCTCTCTCTTGAGTTAACAAACTTAATCCTCTCCCTGCTGGGGAATGGATGCTGCTGCTGTGGGAGGGGCGAACAAGGAAGCGACTTACTTAGCTAGAGGAAGGTAGCAACACGTTACAGCAAACTTTGTTTACTTCACATCGCTGCTAATAATTACAGTAGTACTGTTCTGTTTTAAAATTGATTGGATCGACCCTTTTCCATTGCCCCCAGAAAAGGGTTAGGTTGTGGTTACTGCCATTCCATCCCTACATGGCCTGCACTAATAGTAACTGGCAAGCTGACAAAATTATATAGGTCACTGGGAAATAATTCCAGCTTAATCGCCTTTATCTTTTTGGCTAAGAGGGAAAAGAGTTTCCGCTTACCATAGAGATGGCTGTTTTGATCAAAGTAAGGCTCTTTTCAGAAATGATGCTTAGAGTGATTCTCTCCCCCCCCCCTTTAAATTTCTTACACTTTTATATCAACTTTGTTTTGGATTTTCCTGGAACTAGACATCTGATGCACATTTTCCAAACATTTTATGAGCAAGGAATGATCCCATTTACACAATTGTTTTCCTTCCTTGAAGCCAGTTTGAATTGCAGCAAAGTAATATGTGACCTAGGAATAATTTATAGTACCTGTAGTTTGTCAAAGAATATACAGGTTAGTTGTTTAAAAATGCATGCATATTGTTTCATCAGTTGCATGCAGCATGAACCTCTGTTAGCAGATATACTGGCTTAGAGAGCAGAGGGGAGCTGCAAATAGTGGTGGCAGAAGGTTTGTGAAGGCTGATGTATACAAGTGAACTAGTGATCAGGCCCCTGCAGTCCAAATTATTTTTCTAAGGTTTGAGTATGAAACTTTGAAGTTTCTAGGGTTTTGTGGGAGACACTAAAAGGGTTCTATTAAACATGTAAATCCACTCCTAGCTCCTCAACAGGTTGTGTGGCCCTGTCTCCCTTTCCCTCAGAATGGGTGCCTAAAAACTGACTTCTGGCTGGCTTTCCGAATCTTGATTCTGGCCTCTAGGTGTGTATAAGGTCATCACATGGATACATTTTAGTGAAGTTCTTCATTACAACATTTAAAATGAACTTGAAGTTTTACTTTCAGCAGTTTGATGCCTAATGAATCTTAAGGCACAAGCTTAAGCATCTTTACCATCAAATAAGTTTGGCTGGGTGAAAAGAAAGCTTGTAAGTGAGTGAGTGAAGGGTCCTTGCATGTTTAGGCTGTAACCTGATTCATAGCTATCAGAGTTGGCCTTGGTTATGAGTAAACATGTACATGACACTGATTTACTTTGATAAAATAGATTATTAATTTCTTTCTTCATGTATATTGTATGACTGGAGATTAGAGATAAGGGGAACAATAGTTAAATAAAACAAAAAAAATCCTTCCAGTAGCATCTTAGAGACCAACTATGTTTGTTCTTGGTATGAGCTTTGTGCATGCACACTTCTTCAGATACACTGAAACAGAAGTCACCAGACACTTAATTATAGTGAGGGAGTGGGGAGCGGTATTACTCAGAAGGGTGGTTAAATAAGTTTTTTTGGGAAATCATGTAAGCCAAGTCATTTTATTATTCTAGGCACATAACTGTGGGGGTGAAGAAGGCATAGAAAAGCTGTTTCAGCAAATGAGCTTCTAAAACCACAGTATGCCTTTTAAAAAAATGTATTGATGAGCATAGACTTGCTTAACTAATTTCTTTAATTTTGTGTAACGGGGGTGGGAAGAGTTACCTGTAGTCAGATTTGACACAGACTAGCTGGCCTGTATGAAGTCTGTGACCTAAGCAGTCAGCCATGTAGGGTGGTTTATCAGTCTTGACCAGGGGTCAGCAACCTTTTTCAGCCGTGGGTCGGTCCACCGTCCCTCAGACCATGTGGTGGGCTGGACTATATTTTTTTTTGGGGGGGGAATGAACAAATTCATATGCCCCACAAATAACCCAGAGATGCATTTTAAATAAAAGGACACATTCTACTCATGTAAAAACACGCTGATTCCCGGACCATCCATGGGCCGGATTGAGAAGGTGATTGGGCTGCATCTGGCCCACTGCCCTTAGGTTGCCTACCCCTGGTCTTGACAAAACACCTGTTTTTGCTGTCTATTTGAAATTATAGTACAGAAAGTTGTGAAGAACTTGGCAGATCACAATACATGGCAGGTAGAATGTTGTTTGACTTGAAGTTGGTTACTGATCACTTGTTTCCAGTGCCTTGGTGCATGTTTGATTGACTAAGGAAACTAGTAATAATGGCACCCATAAATGATGTTGTTCTCCACTAATTGACACGTGATTGTGTTTAGATGTTGTTGTCTACTTTCTGTCTATATATATATATATATATATATATTTGCAAGAGCTTAGCATTTGTAAACTTGATTCTAAGCAGTCATGCATTTTATTAATCGGAATATTAAAGGTTATGAACCAGTTGCATTGAATAGCCACAGCTTTTAAAATTGTGCCTTTACTCTGCCATCTGGCTTTCAAATAATGATAACTGAGCCTTTTAATGCATTATCGTTATCTAGATTTAATGATTTCCCAGGACATTCTTGTGTTGTTATCACAGTAAATCTGAGATCATTACTTGATGCAGAAAACCTTGTGACAAGGTTTCAGGACTTTCTAGTGTTTGACATGTAGGCCGGTCTAAAGCATGCTTGTTGAGGGATGGGTGAGAGTATGAGCCTGAGGTTTCCTGCAGCTCATTCATGTAGCACTAAGTCATGGTTTAGTGCCATGTCAAACAAGGTCAATCTAAGTTGTTGAAAGCACAAATACTTACTGTGCTGTTCTGATTGCCTTGCTTCTCATGCTACTATCACTTCTTAGATTCTGTCTTTCTTGCAAGCGCAGTTTGATGATATGTTGCTGGTTCTTTGCAGTACTTCATATGGCTGGGGCTTCCAGTCTTAAGTGTCTCCCCCCGCCCCCAGTAACAGGACTGTCTTGAAAAGTAAAATTTTTGCTATGCTTGTGTAGTGGTATTTATATTTCAGAATTATTTCCTCTGTGCCAGCCACTGTCCTTACCATTTTCATCACCAATTGTCTTGCCTGTGCTTTCTGTGGACTTCTACTCTAATTCTCAATACATGTATTTACTATGTAGAAATCCCTAAGGCTTTCTCTTGGAACTTCCAGTTGTGAACTGAATTCCTTTGCTGGAGCAATATGCCAAAAATGTCAGTTGGGTACATCTACTGCAACTGGCTACCTGACAAAGCAATCATATGACTGGTTCAGGAGGCAGCCAGCTTGACATTCCACCCATTCCACACTCCTTTGGGGGACCTTTAATGATCACTGTCAGGCACTTTCTGTACTATATATTTTAAACACTATATTATTATTATTTATTAAATTTGTATATGGCCCTTCATCTGAATATTGCAGGGCGGTTTACAACATAACCCCCCCCCCAAAAAAAACCCTCCCACAAGATGCAGAACATAACAATAACAACAAAAACAAACCTACAAACAAATTTCCAAATCCATAGATTGTTTAATCCACCAAAGACCGGGTTGTAGAGGATCATTTTCACCTGGTGCCTAAAAATATGTAATAAAAGCGCCAGGCGAGCCTCCCTGGGGAGAGCATTCCAACAAATGGGGAGACACCACAAAAAAGGCCCGTTTTTGTGTTGCCACCCTATATCACTGTAGCTGTCATGGCTACCCCCAAAGAATCTTGGGGAGTGTAGTTTGTAAAGAGTGCTAAGAGTTGTTAGGAGAGAGACCCATATTCATGTTACAGAACTACAGTTCCCAGAGTTAAACCATTCTGGAATTGTGGCTCAATGAGGGAAATGGTTGTCTGTTGCCTATTGGGTGTAACCTGCATTTGAAAAGCCCTGAGTGCAGAGGCTTGGACAAACTTACATGTAATGGCAACACACCATCTTTTGCAAAACATTTACATGGTGAAATATAAAGGAAATGTATATTAGCAACTGAACATGGCCTTGCAGACTGGCAGCATTCCAGATTTATCATTGTGGGCAGCTTTGCTTGTTAAATCTTAACCTGTCTGGTGTGATTCAGTATGGGTCATAGTAAAATTGGGTAAGTTGAAAAGGCCAAAGTTACTGTCCAGTTTAGGGAAAAGCAGTTTTCATACAATGTAATTCTGGGTGTGTGTTTTTGGCAGTTCTCCTTTCCCTTCACTTTAACTACTGAACTTTTGACTGTTCTCCTAAACTGCCTGCCATGACATGTTATCAGGAATGTAAAGGAAGCTACAGAAATTTCAAGCTTAATTCCTTGATCCTAAGAATAGTGCATTGAAAGTAAGCACCACTGAGTTAAATGGAATTTGCTGCTTTGTATCACAGCCTAATGGAGAAGGAACTGTCAACCCACTCCAGAGAAGCTTTGAGAAGAAATTCCAAGGCATGCTCTGGTTCATGGGGTCACGGAGAGTCGAGCACGAGTAAGACGAATAAACGACAATGACAGTCACAGCCTAAATAATAATATGTTCTTGCTTCACATGCCATGATACCTACCAGAATAGGACTATTGTGCTATTCCAACTACTTATGGAAAACCTCTTAAATGTATCTCCTGTTCCTTAATGGAGTCTTCTTTTAGTCAGAAATGATTAATGGTTCAAAGGAAAATTTCCAGCTTGTTATGAGGCTATCTTATGTTACCTTTCTATTGTGGCAAACACAGTGGATAACTGTCACAGTTTGCCACCATTCATCATACTCACTGCAGTATTATCTGAAGTTTGCATAGTGGTATTATAATTGTGTAACAACAGCTGCATAGGGTTAGCATTTTCTCTACAGAGTTGTCTTTTAAAATGGTTGGGATGTGAAAATAGATTTGCCCAAAGCCAGGGTGCAAATAACATCCTCTAAAACTGTGCTGCTGGAATTTTGGGGTTGTAGCCAATTAGTACCCCTCTGCTGATGGAAGACACGTTGAACAGCAGAGCATTCCATCAGCTCTCCCGCTTTATTATTTAAGCTGCTAAGACTAGTTTTTTCTTACTTGGTTACCTAGAAGCAATTCTTATTGGATACAGGCCCAGGGATGGGGAACGTTTGTTAGGGATGATGGGACTTGTAGTCTAAGTACACAGTGTCTACTGGATTATCCTCATCTGCAAATTGATTAAAACTCTCAAAGGACAATGGTTCCCAATTTTCCTCTACCATGGGCCTCTTGAAAGTTGCTGCGGGTCTTGGTGTACCACTTAATGGGTTGTTGTTTTTTGCCTATTGTAGCAATTATAATGTGCTGTGCTCAGTGTTAGAAAATCGCCAGGTGCATTTTGCAACTTGTGCTGGTCTAGTTGCGACAACATGGAGACCTCTGGATGCCAGCTTGACAACTGACATCTCCATGTGTCTGGCCCCTTCAGCTTTCTTAAGCAGGTAAGCAGAAGAGCTTATTTATTGCATTTATATCACACCTTTCCCCCCAATGAGTGCATGGTTCATCCCTCCCCCCCCCCCAGTTAATCCCTACAATGACCTTGTGAGGTAGGTTGTGATTGGCCCAAGGTCACCCAATGAGCTTTATGACTTGAGTGGGGATATGAACACTGGTCTCTCCGGTCCTAGTCCGATACAGTGGAACCTCAGTTTACATATGCCTCGTCTCGTGGACGTTCCAAGTTGCGTCCGCAGCAAACACGGAAGTAAACACCAGGTTTGCCGCAAGTTGCACATGCGCAGAAATGTCTTCTGCCATCTGTGTGTGCACAGAAGCAGCTGCCGCTGTCTGCGCATGTGCAGAAGCACACTACCGCCGAATGCGCACGTGCACAAGATGCCTCTTCTAGTGTCCCATTTCGACCAGCGGACGGACCTCCGGAATGGATTATGTCCATAAATAGAGGTTCCTCTGTACTCTTAACCACTATACCACACTGGCTTCCTAGAGAACTTCTGCTTGGGGCACCTATATAAATCAAGTACCGGTAGGTAAAATAAATGGGGAAAGCAAAATTTTCCAAAATTTGTTTGATTCTGAATTGTTTTATTTGATGTTTTAATGTGTTGTAAACTACTTTGATTTTTTCCTTTAAAATATAAATGGTATAGAAATGAAATGAAAAGTAGTAGTAGTAGTAGTACAGTAGTAGTAGTAGTAGTAAAATGTTATTGCAAAAAAACCCTAATGCCTAGGCATTCGGTTGTAGTGACCATAACCTAGGTTTAAGGTGCCGTTTGTGGATTAGTTTATATGTCTGAGTTCCTAACATCAATGTGGAACAGAGGAAGTTACTTTATACGAGTCAGACTATTGGTTTGCCTGTCTAGTTCAGGGGTCGGCAATGTGCGGCCCATGACCCGGATGCGGCCCACGTAGACCGTATTACCAGCCCACGAGCTGCCCCCAAACCGAGCCGCCTGCTTGGCGAGTCCCCTGCCCGCCTCACTAAACCAGCGCAGCGCGCCACAGTGACTCACCGAGCGGCACCGGAAATTGTGTCTGCACATGTCCAGACGCTGGAAATCGCTTCTGCGCAGGCGTGATTTTCGGCTTCTGGGCATGCGCAGAAGTGATTTCTGGCGCTGCGGACATGCGCAGACGTGATTTCCAGCATCGTGCTCGCTGTGCCAATCCGGCCCACGAGCGATCTCCATGGGAGTGACCCGGCCCATGACCGGTAAACCTTGCCGACCCCTGGTCTAGTTCTATACGCTGACTAGTAACAGCTTTCTAGGGTTTCAGGCAGTCTATCCTAACCCTACCTGGAGATGTGGGAATTGTGCCCAGGACCTTCTGCATGTAAGGCAGATCCCCTTTACCGCTGAGTTTTGGCCATTCCCCAAGGGTGTAATCTGTAAATGGGAGAAAGCGCATGAGGTATTGTGCTTCAACACGAGACAGTTGAATAATACCACTAATACCATGAGATTCCCCTCTTTTGGGTTGCGGGGGCTTGGATTCTGATCTTGTGCATGTTTTGGTGGAAGCAGGTCTTATTGACTTCAGTAAGATTTACTCCAGACGGAGCGTGTGTAGAATTTTATCCCAACAGAGCAATCGTATGACCCTGCTAAGATGGTTGTTCCTTTAGAGTGCGTTGTTGTTGTTGTTGTTGTTTGTTGTTATATTTCCAGTTTTAGGAGGCATATTGACATTATTATTTAAAATGGGGAATTGCAAAAGAACTCTTACTGTCAGTAAGACAGTCCTACCCTTCTCCATCTGATACAACTGGGGAATTGCATTGTCATCTGCTAAAATATAGGTGAATAAAGATGAGAGATACTTGAATGTAGAAAGGTTTTAAGCTGAATACAGTGGAAACTTGGTTTTCGAATGGCTTAGTTACGAACAAATCGGCTCCCAAACACTGAAAACCCGGAAGTGTTCCAGTTTTCAAATGTTTCTCGGAAGCCGAACATCCAACACTGCTTTCACTTGAGTGCAGGAAGCTCCTGCAGCCAATCAGAAGCCACGCCTTGGTTTTCGAACGTTTCGGAAGTCAAATAGACTTCCAGAATAGATTACGTTCAAGAACCAAGGTACCACTGTACATTTAAAATATGAATCTCAGAATTGTTCAGTATACTGATATTAGTTACACATTCAACACTTTCCACCCAAGATCTTTTAAAATGCTGTCTTTAGTAGGTGCAAAATGGAAGTTTTGTGAAGACTATATATATTTTTACACCATAGGGCAAATAAAACACAGGAACAGCTTGATTTCTGCCTTGTTAGTAAGAATAAACATGAGGGTGTAAGGTTGCTTAACCCCTGTTCTCACTTAAATTTCTTGTAATTACTTCAGGCCTATTGGGAATACTACCACATGCAGTTACTGGACCTAAACAACAACCTCTCATTATACACAGCTATCAAGTGTTGATGATATTTGGCTGCTAATAACATTAAGGGTGGTTTGTGCCTTAACAGGGATTTTTTTTTTAAAGTGAATTTACTTAATGAAACAGAACTGATAGTACACTTGGTCCATATATGCACAACTTGACTCATGAGATTACGGTAATATAGCGGCACACCTCACTTTATTGTGCATAGTTTTATTGTGCATCATAGATAGTCCTTTAAAAAAACAAAAACAAATTGAAGGACTGGAGGAGCTGCTGGTGCTGGATTGGAGGCGAGGGTACAGGAGTCTGCCCAGCTGCTCCTTATGGGAATGCAGGTGCCTTATCAGTCAGCAGCTACCAACATCAAGGCAGTACCCTCCATCAGCCAGAAGATTACGACTCGCTGAAGGCTTAGATGATGGTTTACTTTTTTTTAGCATTAAAGGTAGGTCCAGTCGCGACTGACTCTGGGGTTGCGCCGCTCATCTTGCTTTATTGGCCGAGGGAGCTGGTGTACAGCTTCTGGGTCATGTGGCCAGCAAGACTAAGCCGCTTCTGGCGAACCAAAGCAGCCGCCAGAGTGGTACCTATTTATCTACTTGCATTTTGACATGCTTTCGAACTGCTAGGTTGGCAGGAGCAGGGACCGAGCAACGGGAGTTCACCCCTTAGGCAGGGATTTGAACTGCCGACCTTCTGATCGGCACGCCCTAGGCCACCCGCGTCCCTTAGCATTAAAGGTACATGATGTTATTGCACACTTAATAGACTATAGTGTAGTATACTGTAAACAAAGCTTTTATATGTACTGGGAAACCAGAAAATGTGCGTGACTCGCATTTTGTGATATTGTGGTGGTCTGGAACTTGAACCCACAGTATCTCCAAGATTATGCCTGTACTTCTGTTCTGTACACAGTTGAACATATTTTAGCTCTCTCTGTGTATGCAGTGAAACATTTTACTTACCTTTGTTTGGAGGCAGTTTGAGGATGTTAGTTTCTGCTATTGCACACATCCTCCTGCCTAGCTTAAAAACGTGGAGAAGCCTGTGAAGACCACAACAAAAGTTCACTCGAGGTGTTGCTTATTAAATATGATATATAGAGATTTGTAAGTTGTGTCTCAGTGCTGCAGCTGGAATACTAGACAAACATACCATGTAAATAGCCAGTTACACGTATCCTACATGCAAGAGGGTATTTGGATGATTACTGACTCATTTAATGAAGATAGAGACATGCAGAATTTCCAGCTAGCAATATTCTGAGTCATTCTGTCCACCAAGTTTCATTTTAGTACACAGCACACAGGGAAGGCACTTTAAAACACACCTTCATTATTTGAGTTTGTGGTATGTTAGCTGTCAACACAAAGTCTAAGATGCTCACGGAAGTGATAAATATATGTTCAGAGGTTTGGTTCTTTAAAATATGAAATATTTACAGTGCATTCCTGTGTGTGTCAGCTCAGACAGAAGCCCCAAGGGACTGACTGCCAAGTAAATTTCTATATACTGTATTTTCAGGGTTGAAATCCCTTTGTAACTGCTAAACAAGGTAAATTTTGGATACTTTTAGAAATTTAGATAATTAGTCATTTGAAAGTTATGAAGAATATTTGCATGCTACCTGCAGAATATATATAAAAAAGTTTCTTGTTTTTGATACATTTAGAAATAGTTTGGAACTTCACTGGTTGAATCCATAGTGGTAAAATTCAGCATTTTCTCAATTGAAATTGTGATTTATTTGTATCAAATGGGTATTGAGGGACAAATGATTAAAATGTAATTTAATACTGTACAAGACTAGTGTAGGTAATTATATTATGTATCAATCACTTATCAGTGCTTACATAAACTTGTGAGAATGTAGCCTAATACCCTGTATTCATAACCAGTAAATGGTTCTAAAAGGTTTTTTTATGAGTTAACTCTATTCTAAATGTATTGAGTTAAATATACATCATAGTGTATGTCAGCTTGTGCACTGTTCACTTAGCACAATATCATTTATTAAATTAGCACAATGTTTTATTAAAAATAAGACATTAAAGAAATATGACCCACTGATTTGTGAATTTATATGGCTTATGTCTCACAGGATTGTATTAAAGTACAAGTGGTGGCCATTTTAGGTGTGTCCACCAATGTGTGGGTCCTTTTGGACCTGGAAGAGGGATGAATGGGGGCGTAACGGGCTTTTGTGTGCTCTGCTGATTTTTAAAGGGGTGTAACGCACTCCACAAATGTGTGTGGGCGCCAGGAACAGAATCCCCACACAAAATGGTCGCTGCCGGTATATATGACTAAGTGGTTATGATGTGCAAAATATTCTTCCCACTGAGCTGATGGACAAAAACTGTAAAGTTGTCATCTTGAGCCAGAGTTACTCATATTAAGTCAAATTTTAATTTATGATAGGAGCATAATGAAGCTAATACACAGTCAGGCAGCATGCTGGATTTGATTCAGTTGGTGACTTGGCATCTCTTACTATGATTGTACATGGAAAACAGCGGTTTTATTCCATTGGGCAATACCCAGCATCACACTGGTGGATGCTATGAAATTAGCTGCTTCTCTCCTTCTCCCCTTGCAACCTTGAGTTTCTCCTTCCATTCTGCCAGCAGTTTGACAGCATTGGAAGTCACCCAAGTGTGTGTGACTTCAAATATACAGCACCTAAAGTTGTGAAGTCACGTACGCTTGGTTTTCTGGAGAAGGATAATGGTGAGGGAATTGATTAATGCCTCTAGTTATAATAATTGAGCTGCTTTTTTACATACCTGTTAAACTCCTTCATTTGCATTAATTTGGAAAGTGTCACCAGGAAAAGTGAAACAAAAATGTTATTTCAAAACTATTATCAAAGATAATGTGCATTGTGTCAAAAACCTGCTGCTCTGATGTTGGATAAAAAAAAAAGCAGTGCTTCCCAATATGCTGCCAGGACAGATTGGTGTGCAGCCAAGAGGGAGTAAGTACATTCTTGACCTTTGGCTTGGATCCAATTTCAAGTTCCTCCTTTCTCACCTCTCTTGTCTCATGAGAGGTTTACAGTTGTTAAGTCATTTGGCCTTTGATTTTTCAGAAGGTCATAGTGGAGTGCTTTTAGACTTGGGTTGCTAATGCGCTAAATTAAAATGACCATGTGATTCTGTGTAGATATAGCCTTTATTTATTTTTGAATAACTTTTTAATTGGGTTTTATAAACAAGGATCATATGAGTAATAAATGATACAAATAAATAGACCAAATATTCTCATGTTGTTTGTATATCACAAAAATAGCAAAATAAATTTGCAGTAATATCTACAATGTATGGTTTAAAGTGAAGATAATAATTTATATTTAAATTTGGATCAATCAGATTGACCAAATGTTGATGGGGGGATTGTTCATTTTTTTGGAATATTGGCATATGTTATAAAATTAAACCACACTGGAGTAAAGCCATCTTTCTTGATCTGTCTATGTGTCCACCGTAATTTATTTGTTAATCTGTCTCAAGGAATGCTGTTTCCTAAACTGTTTTGTACCAATTGTTTATTGTTGCGCCAGGAAGGTCTTTCCAGTGTCTGCTTATGGTGTGTCACACAGCTTGTAATGAATGGCTTATTAATTCTTCACTATGTAAATCTAGATTGTTGTCTTTGATATATTTGATAAAGCTAATTCTGATTTGACTTCCAATTGTTTCATTATTTTATTAATTTCTTGGAATTACGAATTCCAGAAAGGCTAGAGTTTTGTACATTCCTGCCTCATGTGGAGATGTGTGCTGGGTCTGGAGCAGCCCCTTCAGCAATGTGGTGAGGCACCAAGATGGATCATGGCTAGCTTCCTAGGGGTACCACCTACACATGAGTGTTAGGGTTAATTTTCTATTGTTTGTCGAAATAGACCTGAAGGGTTTTTTTTTTTTTTTACCAAAGTATATTCCATCGATCTGGGTCAGGTTCATTCCCAAAATCTCATCCCCATTGATGTATAATACCAGGCATAGGCAAACTCAGCCCTCCAGATGTTTTTGGCCTACAACTCCCATGATCCCTAGCTAATAGGACCAGTGGTCACGGATGATGGGAATTGTAGACCCAAAACATCTGGAGGGCCGAGTTTGCCTATGCCTGTATAATAGGGTTGAGTGAACTCACTGATGCACTGAGTAGAATTTTATAGATTGTGAATGTTATACCTGGGCCTTGTCCTTTTGTGGATATTACATATCTTTCAAATGGGCTTGTAATCTTGTGGCTGCCTTACTGGTAATTAGGTTAGCAAAAAAAAAAAAGTGGATTTGATGGAATAGCAAACAAGATTTGTAAGTTTCCTAGTTTTGTCCACATTTATTGGTCTAATAGTGGTGTATTTATGTTATAAAAGTCACATAACTAATATAGATCTTTTGCCCTCCATCCAGCCACATAAATTTGTCATGAAGTGTTGTTTGCTTAACAGCCTCAGCAAAGCCCTGCTATGCCTCTGGCTTGTGAGGAGACCCCCCCCCCCCGAGCTTGAAGAGGACCTTAGTCAAGCCTTTCTTAATAAAAGTGGTTTCTTGCTCAGGAGAAATAAGGGAAGATATATTGCTTCTGTGGTTCATCCAAGCAAAGGCATAGCAGCTTCTCTGTGAAGGGAACTATGGACTAAATTGATAATACATGCAGGCACAAATATATTTCAAGAAGTGTGGCCTGCTGGTAGAATCCTGCAATAGAATAGCCAATAGGGACAATAAGGGAAGTGAATATCGGTTCCAGTCTAGCTTAAATTTTTGCTTAGAAAGTTCAAGAAAAACCAGTTCTGTTATTCATTGTACAATGCTGTGTGTGAAATAAGATTGCCTTCAGAATGTGACCAAAGTGTCTAGGCAGATTTTCATTGTAAATGTACGAATACATTTTTCTTTTACAAATTTTTAAATAAATGGCTGCCTTGTTATGATCTGAATTCGATTTTCTAGAATCTTTTTCAACAGTTTCTAGAAACTGTTTTTGGTATGTGTGGTTGGAATGGCAACTTCAATATATCTTGATTGAAAAGTTACATTGGAACATGACTTTTGCTGCAAAGCTCTTTTAAAAATGAAACAGATCAACACGAGCTTCAAAAATTATAAATCTTTGGTAACCTGAATCTGTGCATATGGAGCCGTATCTCTAGCTTTTCTGTGTAGTAACGAAAGCTGATTTTCCATCCCCAGAAGCTAGAGCATAAGGTAAGTTTAGGACAAAACTGTAACAGATGTTGGTTTGCATATTTGTTTACAACATTGTAGGTTGTTTGTTGATACGGCCTCCAAATATAATATCCCAAACTTGATGTTGGCTGTAGCCTAATGTTGTAATCGTTCTTACTGAATTAGAGTGATTGTACTGAGTAATCAAAGTAACCTCCTCTAGGTGCTTTGGCATAGGTTGATTAAGACATGTGCATCATAAGCATTTACATCCTTTGATGTTTGATAGATACAAACTTACTGGATGGGGACTGAAAGATTAAAACAATTATAACAGAGTGCGTAAAAAAAGAAAGTGTGGCCACTACAGAGAAAGAAATCTGATTTTTGCCGCTGGTTGTCAAGGCGGTGTAATGTAGGGACTTAAAGGGCATGTTATGGCTTTGAGGGACCTGATGCTGTCTTAGTGACTAGAGTTGTCTAGGTGATTCCTGCTGACCCTGGAATTTCCCACCATGCTGACAAGCAGTGCTGGATTTACGTACAGTATAAGCTAAAAAAGCTATAGCTTAGGGCCCCACTCTCTTGGTGCCCCCCCAAAAAAAATTAAAGAAAAAACCCCTCAATGTACATTTCTAAAATATAAGATAAAAAAACAAAATAAAACCTACATACAGCAATAGTGTTTGTGTTGTGTAGGCTCCTATGATGTAAGTAATGGGCCCAGCCTGCTAGCCTGCTCCCTAGCCAGTGCGGTGTAGTGGTTAAGAGCGGTAGACTCGTAATCTGGTGAACCGGGTTCATGTCTCCGCTCCTCCACATGCAGCTGCTGGGTGACCTTGGGCTAGTCACACTTATTTGAAGTCTCTCAGCCCCACTCACCTCACAGAGTGTTTGTTGTTGGGGAGGAAGGGAAAGGAGAATGTTAGCCGCTTTGAGACTCCTTCGGGTAGTGATAAAGCGGGATATCAAATCCAAACTCTTCTTCATACTACTGTGGATCCAGCACCCACAGCATCATCATCATCATCATCATCATCATCATCTTCTTCTTCTTCTTCAATATCACTGGTTTGCTCATTTCTATATACAGTGGCACCTTGGTTCTCAAACTTAATCTGTTCAAGAAGTCTGTTCCAAAACCAAAGTGTTCCAAAACAGTGACAATTTGTTGTTGACAAAGGACAGCTGGACATATAAAGGGCCCCATTACCTTCAGTAGCTTAGGGTCTCATCAAACCTAAATCTGGCTCTGCTGACAAGTTAGGAACATGAACCAATTTGAACATGAAGATGCTAAGAGATATATCCACAAACCTTTTTTGCTTTGCTCAGTTGGCAAGCACATGAGAGCCCGTTTGTGCTTCAGCAGGTTTTTTTTAAAAAACAAAAATCCCACCCACCTACCCAATAGAAGAGGACAAATCTGTTCTAATCAAAATATTGCCCTGTAATTTGCTACTGAGCTCTATAGGTGGGTTTTCTGGGGGGGATGAATTGAAATGTTTTGTGGAAAATATTACTATTTAAAGTAGGTTAGTGTGGCTCGTGTAATTTGGAATGAAAAATTATAGCTTTCACTGGAAATTTTTCTCATGCCCTAGAGCAATGGTTCCCAAACTTTCCTCTCCACAGACCACTGGAAAATTGCTAAGGATTTTAGCAAACCACTGAATGATGGTAGCAATTGTAATGCTCTGTGCTAGATGCTGTATGATTTTAGATGTATTTTTATAGCTTCTTTTATTTCTTTTATGGTATTACAATTTAAATTCTAAACTGCAATACAATAAAGTACAATATATAATTTGAATTCCACAAAACTCAAAAAGTATAATACAATGTTAGAAATAAAAAAGCAGTAAAATACAATAACATTAATATGAATATTAAATGCATTGGATGTTCTGTCTCACATTGTCAGCCACAAATTCACAGACACACCATGGGCCACCTGAATGAAGCTCGTGGACCACAGTTTGGGAACCTCATGTTAATTTTTTGTCCCAGTACACTACAGATATTCAAGCTGAAATATTTGAGTGAGGGAAAGTTAAAAACATCCTTAATGTGGTGTTAGGTAGAATCTTTTTACTATATGAATGCTTCTAAATATTTAAAGATGTTAGCATTTACTTCCCTTACATTGTTTACATTGAAGAAGAAAAACAACTCAGCTACTGAAAACTGTTGACATACTAATAAACGTTTAGTAACCAAAGAACTGAGCATGATATGCAACTCACATACTGGTTAGGAGTAATCACCTGAAAAATATTAATTACAACTTTGAAACTGCCAAGCTTGGCTAATATTGTATTTGCAACTGACATTCATTTAGTCATTGCTACTAATGAATGTATGAAAAGAAAATTCTGTGGCAGAATAAAGCACTGGAGATTATATGCTTTAGCAAATTTTCAATGGAAAATTCTATTCATTATATCACTGCTGTTTGTCTCTGATAGCAATTACTTCCCTGGTGAGTGAAGGAGTAGAAAACAGGTACTCTGCTAGTGCAAGTAGCTAGAATATTTGGCCTGAGTGTGGATATCAGTGTTCAAATTCCCACTTCCCCAAGAAGCTCATGGTGTCTGTCGACTTGGGTGTGTTGCTATCTTGTCAGCCTAATGTACTTCAGAAAGTTGCTGTGAGATAAAATGGGAACCCCATGTATGGTGCCATGACTTTCTTGTTAAGAAAGGACAAGATAAACTATCATGGCCTTCTTTACTATCTGTCTTGTGCTGCCACAGCTATTACAGGTGCACATCCTATCTATTTAAAGATTGGACCGGCAGCGTTAGTTGTTCAGTGCTTCAGTTCCTGCTTGGAAAAGGCATGCCACTAAATTGCACATATGGCTTTTCCATCCCCCGTTTGCTGAAAATGGCAAGCAAAAGCAAGTTGAATGCAATGTGTTGTACTTTTTCTTTAATGAGGAGTAGCTCCTAGGATACTGTGTTGTAGTCTGTTCTTAATCTGTTCCTATTATTATTATTATTATTATTATTATTATTATTAAGATTTACATACTGCCCTTCATAATAAGATTTCAGGACAGTTCACAGAATAAAATACAGGATAAAAACAAGTAAATAATTAAAACAAAACAGCAAAACGATGACCCCTCCCTTTCCACAGACACGTTTAAAAGGCTGTGGAATATTAACCAAAGACCTGAAGAAGAATGTTGTCTCCTGGTGCCTAAAATATATATAATGAAGGTGCCTCTGTGTCTGTCTCTCTGTCTCTCTCTCTCTGTGTGTGTGGCTTGGTATGAGCAAACCAGAAGCAAGCCCTTCAATGCCTTTCTGGCTGTTCTTGTGGGACATGAGAGAACAATGAAGCAAGGGTTTAACCATATTTTTCTGGTTTGGTTATCATGGAAAACTAGTTTAACAAGCCAGAATATCAACACCAAAGCTGATTGTTTGAAGGAAGGAGTATGCACATGTTGAGACCTATCTGTAACTTTTCTGTCAAGTAATGAAAGTTAATTTTCATTATGCACGTACAGAGCTAAAGAGAACATGACTCTTTCTGTCTACCTTCTGCTAAAATGGGCAAGGAAAGAGAGGAGGAAATGTGCAGACACACAGCTCCCCCCATATTATTATTATTATTATTATTATTAATAAAAGAACAGCAATTAACATTCACGCATTCCATCACCACCCAAGTATCAATTTATTATATTAAACTTTTTAAGTTTTTAAACAAAGATATCATTCACAAGTTGCTATGTAACCATGTTCTATCGATGTTTCATATGTAGTAAAACTATGCCACGTTGATTTTTAAAAGTTGTGTCTTGTTTTTGACCCGATAAAGCAAACCAAAGTTCTTTTATTTCATAGGACATTCTTGTTTACAAACATTGACAAGGCGTACATGATTTCCTTTTTTAAATTAATATAAAGAAATAGGTATTTGGTTGCAGTCAGATTTAAGTGTTCCTGGAACAGTGCTGTTTATTATTATTATTATTATTTTAAGCCAGTGCGTTTAACTTGTTTTTAATGCAAATCAATTTTTTCTCTACCTTGATTTAGATGTAAGGATTGGTGGAGTAAATAAAGAAAGCACATATGCAAGGTCGAATGAGGGCTTCTAACCCATGTGCAAACCAAATCCAGATTTTGCTGCTTGGATGATCTTGGCATGAGGTCACATGATTCTTTGTATTAGATTTCAGTTTAGTTAGGCCTGTTGGCATAACACAAAGCTGCACCATAATTTTCTAGAGTTAGTGGCATGGAAGGCATTTGCCTTTTCAATTGCTTACAAATGTAATAGGTGGAATTTATGTGAAATGGCAAAGTTGCCAGAATAGCCCAATAACCTAATCAATCATGCTCATAAAGGTAAAGGTAAAGGGACCCCCTGACCATTAGGTCCAGTCATGTCCAACTCTGGGGTTGCGGCGCTCATCTCACGTTACTGGCCGAGATAGCTGGCGTACAGCTTCCAGGTCATGTGGCCAGCATGACAATGCCACTTCTGGCAAACCAGAGCAGTGCACGGAAATGCCGTTTACCTTTCTGCCGGAGTGGTATCTATTTACTGGTATCTACTTGCATTTTTGACGTGCTTTTGAACTGCTAGGTGGGCAGGAGCTGGGACCGAGTAACGGGAGCTCACCCCGTTGCAGGTATTCGAACCACCGACCTTCTGATCAGCAAGCCCTAGGCTCAGTGGTTTAACCCACAGCGCCTTTCCCAACTTGGTACATTCCAGCTGTTTTGGGCTGTTCCGTGCTGGCTGGGTCTGATAGGAGTTAGTACCCTCCATCTGTCCTAGACCAAAAGTTGGGCAAGATTGTTCTAGAATCTAGGTAATATTGTTTTGGAAACTGATATCTTCCCAGTTTTTATGCAAAGCATGTTTATAAAAACCTGTACATGGAAATGTATGTTTGTGAGATATGCCTTATGTTTGTGACTCACACATGGGGAAAATTGAGATGAATGGGTAGACTTGTAGACTTGATGTGTAGTTAATTTGCTCCTTCCTTCCATGCCATTTTTAAAATTAATTTATCTTCAAGCCTGGCATCTTTTTGCTATATATACCTGTGGCATCACAATAATGATCATTTTGTCTCATTCAAGTTGCTGGTATATATTTTATTTGGCTTGTCCATGGAGTTTTCTTGGCAGCGATACTGGAGTGGCTTGCCAGTTCCTTCTCCAGGTGGATCATGTTTGGTCCAAACTCTCCACTATGACCTGTCCATCTTGACCTGTCCATAGCTTCCCTGAGTAATTCAAGCCCCTTCGCCACGACAAGGCAGTGATCCATGAAGGGGCAAGCCAAATAAGTTTGGCCAAACTGCGAGAGGCAGTGAAGGATAGGCGTGCCTGGCGTGCTCTGGTCCATGGGGTCACGAAGAGTCGGACACGACTGAACGACTGAACAACAACAACAATTTTATTTGGCTTACCTTGAAAATGGAAAAGTGTGGATTGTGTGTCCATTTGATTCTAATGTTTTTGGCTACTATAAAGTTATATTTTTCATGATTATACTATTTGCCCTAGGGAGCTACAGATCTGGAATTACGGATTTCATAGGGAGATTTTTACCTTAAAAGAAACTTGATTAATGAGTGATCAATTTAGGCATTGGGTCAGGTAGGAGGATATATGGACCAGAAAGCCTTTTCCTTCCTTTGTGTTTTTTAAGGTCAAGTTCTTTTATAAATTGAGTTGCAAATGAACACTGTATATCTGGTAGAAATGAAAGATGAATTGATATAATTAAAGAGAGGCTGTTCTAAGAGCTTCTGCTAAATGAATTCTCAAAGAAGAGCTGCGGTTTCCTGAAGTGAGAAATTAACAAGAAAGTGCTCTTTGCATTTTAATGGTGCATAGTACGGTAGAATTGTTAGCTGAAGCCAAAGGCAAGCGCTCCAGTATTTTGAAGGTGGGAATGGAGGGTGTCTGTACTTTGGTTTTCAATTCTGTCTGTTGCAAGATACTGAAACAATACATGAGAATATAAGCAGTTAAATATTCTAGATTGCATGTATTTTTGGAGCATTCTGAGAATAGCATTTAATAGGTCGGTTACTATTTTCTGTGGAGAAACACTGTCAAATAACTATCCATCAAATATGATTTGTATGATGGATAAACATGTCGTGTGTTTTTCTTTCACTGTTCTTATGACTTGTTCCGTTTCTCTGATTTGCAAGTTGGGTATTGTCTGGGGAAGGAGAACCAACATACTGTACAGACCTAGAATTTTTAGAAAGGACCAAGGAATAAACAGTTTAGTGTTTGCATAGGAATTGGAAGGAGAGTGATGTAAGGCAGAGGTAACTAACTAATGATGATTACTGTTTTCCCAATCAATCTCTTTTGGGCATATTGCTGTTAATGGCTCACCATCTGAATCATAAATGTATGTATGCAAATCCTTTAAGGCTCATGGGTGATGCTCAAGCTACTTACAAACACAGGACCACCATAGAAAAGGATTAAAGATTTATCATATGTTGTTATTGGCCTTTATTGGCATAAGTTTAAACAATAAAATCATACAAAGTCATCCAAATACATTGATAATCCAAACACTAGATAGCCACCATTGAATAAGCCAGGCAACTTTAGCTTTAGCTTTAAATACCCTGAAACAATCTTGGTAGTTTCAGGAGTATCATCCCTCAACAAATACTGGATTACAGACTCTTTGTGAATCGATATTTTAAGCTGTAAAGGAGTCACTAGGAGATTTCTGTGGAGGGTGTTGAGAAGAGGGCAATCCAAAATTATGTGATGTTTACGGTACTTATTACAGGAGCAGAATCTGTTCTGGAAGGGGATTTTTTTTTAAAAAAAACAACCTTCTGAACAAAACATGAGGGGAATGTATTTAGACGAGCTAGCAAAAAGGCTCTGCAATGCAATGGAGTATCTAAATTGTAAAAGTAATTAGGTATTACTCCGTGGTGGGGTTGCATAAGCAGATGAACATACAAAAGACTGGGAGGGGTAGAGTTTTTGGATTTCATGATCTACCAGTCTCTCCTTGATGAGAGAGATTTGTGACTCATCCAAATAGAAGAAGGGAATCTATTGTGATCCCTATTTGCCTGAGTTTGAAAGTAATATCAGAAAACCATGTAAAATTACGTGTATCTCTCAATAAAGAAGTTAGTAAACCTTCTGGGTCTGTATTAAAGTGAAATTTTACCCAGTATTTGAAGGTCATAATCCTGCCCCTAGATTATAAGAGATGGTGGTCTAACTCTGCACACATAGCCACATAGGAGATGCATTTTGGAGCTCCTAGAATTTGTTGGAAGAAGGATGCCTCAACTTTGTTGTTAAAAGTCAGTTATCCATAAGGGAATCCCATAAAGGTGTACAAAACAGTTTTGTGCTATAGGCCCTAACCGCTGCATGCACATTCTGGTTACCATCGAAAAAATAGAATCGTTTAATTTGTGCTGCAGAGCAACTTGGCTAAGTTGGTTATCCTGTTACGATGGGTCGCCCATTTTAGATTGGAATAAAAGGTGATCCCTAAATATTTGAAGCTTTTAACTTGAACACCAATACACCTGATCACCAATACACTATTTAGATGGATCATATATCCTAATAGCTTCCCAATGTGCTCAGAGATACATGTGTTAATTGCATTATTCCCTAGAGGTAGATTTAACTTGTAAGATACAGACTTGGTCAAGATCAACCAGTAACATTTACAATTATGCTGAGACTTCATACTGAGATTTCTCCAGTCTTGAGCCCACCAATCCAGCAATTGTCCATTTCCTATTTTTTCCAATCTCTGTACATACAGGGCAGTACTAATCAGAAATGCACAAAATACTCTGACGGGTTGTATTCAGCTGAGTCTGCCTTGGAGTAGACTACTTGATATTAATGAACCTAAGCTGAACATGTCCATTGACTTCAAGGGGTCTACTCTGAGTAGAAATCACACCGAATATCACCCATTATTCCATACTAAAAATGTGCTATGTGCAAGAGGCTTTCTTGGTTGTGGCAACCTACTTGGGAAATTCTCTTCCTGTGAAAGCTTGCATGGCTCCTGCATCAATGCATTCCACCCAACATCTCAGACCTTTTAATATGGTAAGAAACTTTTATGCTGCTGCTTGATTTATTATGTATTTATTGTAATTTAAAATTAGTTGCCATTCAAATCCCTGCAATTAAAGTCATGACGAACTTGTTCAAGTAATATAGATTGCATCCAGTCCTATATCTTTAAAAGAAAAACAAAAATTCCCCAATGTGACTGCCTCTGGAATTATAGTGGTACCTTGGTTCTCAAATGCCTTGGTATTCAAACAACTTGGAACCAAAGCACTGCAAACCCGGAAACAAGTGTTCCGGTTTGCTAGCTTTTTTTGGAAGCCGAACATATTCTGTTTTAAGTGTTACGCTTCTGATTTGAGTGCCACACTTCCGTTTTGAGTGTTACACTGAGGTCTCTGTTTTTGCTATTTATTTTGTGTTTTTGTTTTTGTGGGTTTTTTTTGTTTTTTTTTGTTTTTGTTACTGTGTGGAACCCAGTTCAGCTACTGATTGATTGATTGATTTTCTAACTACAGTACATTGTTTATTGCTTTCATTTGATGGATCAATTGTCTCATTAGTAAAATTCAGGTGAAATTGCTGTTTTAGCAGTTGATTTTCAAAAGTCTAGAACGGATTAATCCATTTTGCATTACTTTCTATAAGAGAGCATGCCTTGGTTTTGGAACTCTTTGGTTTTGGAACAGACCTCTGGAACGGATTAAGTTTGCGAACCAAGGTACCACCGTATTTATTGAAGGCTGCTTTAGAAATTAATTAAATAAAAATATATAAATGCTAAGTATTATTTCTAAAAATTAAATCCTCCCCCCTCCCCCGGAACAAACATTTAAGGCCTTTGCTGAGATATACAGAATAATTGCTGAAATTTGGACCCTACTATTTGCATTCTAAAGGCAGTGTCTCAGAGCTTGCTGCTAAATGATATAGATGACAACAAAAACTGGCTGTGGAACAGGGCTATAAAATTATGCATTGGATAGTTCAATATGCGCTTCTGCTATACTACTGGCACAGGACAATATATTTTGTTTTCCAAAAGCAAAGCAGTTAGATTGGTGAGATTTAAACCATCTGCATACTAGATTAAATTGTCCAAGGATTATGGGAATATTTGCAGACGTGCTGTAAAAGCTATGAAGTAGAACAGATTATTCTGTACATGGCAAAGAGAAAAATCTATTATATAAAGGAATTTGGCTGTAAAGTCTTCTGATGAAGTTGATTTAGTGAGTCAGATGTCCATATGCTTTTCCTGTCAGAGAGAATTCTTGATTGAAATATGTAGTATGTTTTGTTTGTTTTGTTTTTAGAGTACACAAATCAGCAGTTTTCAATTATAATCTGATATCTAGTTCAATGGCTCATGCTACTATATGCAGTAATATACAACGAGGCTCTGTGCTCTCCTTTTGACATTTATGAAACAACCTGCTGCTGGCTGAATGCTGCTTTGATCTGTGCATGATATCCTAGATACAGATGAAAATGTTGTTTGGCGGGATCAGATGTTACTCTTCTACATGGGAAAATGAGAAGAGCAGATGAAGAAGTGCTAGACTGTTGATAATTTCCTTATTCCAGATCCACAAACGTATCATCAGATGAACTCCTACTTGGTGTTTTGTCTATTCCTGCTCCTTATGGATGACAGCTGTTAAAAGAAATTGAAACTGAAACTTTTCAAAAATGTCACTGGTTATGAAACTGAATATGCTTGTAGGCCTACTGTAAACAACATTTCATTTTAAATGGTAAAAGTATGCTGTCAGTAAAAACAATGTAGTCTTGAGAAACATGTCCTTGTACGACTTCTAAGTATTTAGTAATCAGTCAGTTTGAGACTTAATGTTGCCTGCCTCTTCCTGAAAATTCCTGTTCCTTGTAGATCCAAGTGGTATTTTGATTCTGATGTTGTTTAATATTAATTTAGACTTCTAGAGCGTAGAAAGCATGGAAGAGATGTTGGCCCTGTCGAGAGATGTTACAATCCAGAAGCTCATTCTGGAGCACTTACTGTATATTTTGATCACATATTTTGTACTTGCAGTTAGGATGGCTAAAGTGTAGTTGAAAGCTGTTCCCTGTCTTCCCAATTACTGACACTGAGTTTTTGTATATTCAACTTTCTTGTTTCTGAGCACTCTTGTGATCAAATTTTCCATGAATTTTTCTGAATTCAGAATTCTTCTGAATTTTTAACATGAATCTAACTGCCTTAGCCATAACTTTCTTAGCCACTTTGCACTGACTGTGAAACCAGCCAAGTTGTGTTGATTGTGTGTAGTTACTAATTGTAGAAGTTATCAAATAGGGCCTGAGCTCTGTGACAGTTTGCTGGAAGGCATCAACAAGATTTGCTCAAAAAAAGTTGACACAATCTTGTCAGATGACAGTGTCTCTTGAATATTGCTGCTCAATCTGAGATCATTTCAGTATTTTCATGGCCTGTATTTCTCCACACACACTTGCAGATTTGGTTGTTAGTGTGCATTCTATTCTGAGACACAGAGTCACTGTTCTAACACTTCAAAGTTGTTCACAAAAGTGAAAAATGTAGGAGAGATGATAATGTGATCAATAGCACTTCCACCACGTTTTTTTCATGCGAGCCTCGTGCACTGAAAACCCATGCTCCGCTACTGAGTGTAGGGTAGAGAGAGAGAAAATGGTTAGACCTAGGCCAGTAGCTATCAATTTCAGCTCCTTATCTGAAAAATACAAGTGTTAATTAGTGAAACAAAGAAGTTAAGGCTTGTAAGGCAACCAAACTAAATAAAGAGCAAACTATATTCAAAATCAGTATAGTGATAGACAGACTCTATATGAAAACCTAAACAAGTATGTAAAATCTATTTTTAAAAAGGACCAAAAGTTTTAAGTAGTTTCAGTCTTCCTGAGATCCATTCTGCTCAGTTGGTTGGTACAAAGTGCTTTTCTAAAAATACAAAAAAAAGTGAATTGTCTGTCTTTTTAAAAACAGTATGTGAATGCCTGGCTTATAGTTAGGTGGACTATAGGATTTCTCATGTGTAAATTAAAAGTGTTCCAACTTGGGAGAAGGACTATAGGAGATTAACTTCTGGCTTATTCCTGAGTGAGTGAATTGCACTTGTGTGCTTAGATTTAGACATTCACTTGAGCAGTGCTCAGATTGGCAGGTTACCAGCGCTGCATGTTGGATTTAGTTTGTTTATTTGCTTGAACAGGTTTTCATATGAGAGGCCCTAAGAGAGACTTACTGAAAGAAAAAGTGGAATAAAAAAAACATGCAGAATGAAGAATAATTAAAAGAGAAGGACTCTTCTTCCAGATGAAGAGAAAGTGTGCCCTGCCCTGTTTTGAACTTCTTGAAGAACAAAATGGGGCTATTAATCTCAAATGGAAAACCAAGAGGAGTACATTTTTAAAAATGCTAAAATAATATATGGAATTTAAAAACGTATTGAGTTTTGACTTATTGTATATAAATGAATTCATTCCTAGGTATTCTTTCCAATCATATCCGTATGTATTTAAGTAGTTAAAAGAAGATCACATTGTGGCTAATCCTAAACTAAATAATCACAGACCTTTTTAGAGATGTTTTAGAATTACAGTATATTTTACATACTTTAAAAGTATCCTGTACATAAATGTAGCCACAAACTTCTTGGGCTTTGTGGAGACCATGTTCTAATAGCATCTCGTTACTCAGATTTGTACTCCCTCCCTTTCTCAACCAGAGATAGAACTATCAAGAAATTGCCCTTGGCTCATCATCAGAGAGCATCAATCACTAAGGGTGGAATTCAGTGTTGTGCTAATGCGATAGTTCTGTCACTGCAAGCATTACCTGACAGAATGACATCCCCTCTACTCCCCCATGCAGTATTCTGAGGGTTCTCCTGACCCCCCAGAACAGTTTTTTGGGGGTGGGGTGTGTGCTAGCAGAAGTCCTTGTACTGGTTTCTTCTAGCACATCAGATTACCGGGTAGTTGAATCCAGTCCTCTGTTGCCACTTCAGATGCTGCAGCACAGATAAACTTGTCCCACTGAGGTTAGATTAGTGTTGTATACTGAGGAAATGGTCCATAAGTTCTGTCTAATTTGTCCATGAAGGCCTATAACTTCAATTTTGTAAATAATCCCTGGTGCCGTACTGTGCTTCTATTAGTTATCTAAGGTCAGTGCCATGGTATTCCAGAACTCATTTAGTGGTCCATCAGTGGCTTGTTCAATAATTGCCTTGCATGATCTGCTCTTAGGCAACCTACAAACCTTCTTTCCATAACAGAGTTACATATTGACTGGAGTACTGACATAATAGCACCAGTATGTGCGAATTGTAAGTATATAACACTGAAGTGTTAGCTAAAAGTAAATGTGTCTCTGTTCAGGGTTCCAGTCACCAAATTCTTCTGGACTTTCTCAGCATTCTATAAACTGTAGAGGGATCAAGCATGACACATCATTTTGCTAAGCTCTGGTTTTCAATTTTTTGTTCCATTAGCCCTGGAGGCCACTGACCACATTCAGTTTTTATTGGTATGGTGCCCCCCTTTTTTAAATAAAAAAAGCTTTCTATTTTTGCATCCTTTGGGACCACCGATGATGATCTCAATTGACCATAGTATGCTTCTGAAGCATCTCAGAGAGGTGGGGGTTGCGGGCACTGTACTTCAGTGGTTCCACACCTACCTCCAGAGTCGTTTTGTCATGGGAGCACTGTGGGAGTTGTCCTGTGGTATCCCACAGGATTCTATCTTGTCCCCCATGCTGTTTAACATCTGTATGAAGCCTCTATGAGCTGTCATCAGATTTGAAGTGTCATCAATGATCAGATGACATCCAGCTATGTCTCTCTCTTCCATCTGAATCAGGAGAGGGAGGTGAGGTATTAGACCAGTGCTTGGAGGTGGTGATGGGTTGGATGTGCATCAGTAAACTAAAGTGGAATCCTGAAAAGACAGAAGTGTTATGTGTCCCATGTTCTCACAGCTGGGAGGTGCGGAGGCGGCATCCCCTAGATGAGATTGCACTCTCCTAGAAGTAGAAGGTTTGCAGTTTGGGGGTGCTCCTAGCTGGTGACCTTTGTGTCTAGGAGTACCTTTTCCAGCTCTGGTTGGTTTGCCAGCTACCAGCTTGCCTTTTGGACAGAGATAATTTAACCATTGTACTCCAGGCACTGTTAACTTTCAGATTGGATTATTGTGATGTGCAGATTGGATTGTGAGAGCCAGTGTGGTGTAGTGGTTAAGAGCGGTAGACTCGTAATCTGGTGAACTGGGTTCGCGTCTCCGCTCCTCCACATGCAGCTGCTGGGTGACCTTGGGCTAGTCACACTTCTTTGAAGTCTCTCAGCCCCACTCACCTCACAGAGTGTTTGTTGTGGGGGAGGAAGGGGAAGGAGAATGTTAGCCGCTTTGAGACTCCTTCGGGTAGTGATAAAGCGGGATATCAAATCCAAACTCCTCCTCCTCCTCCTCCTCCTCCTCCTCCTCCTCCTCCTCCTCTTCTTCTTCTTCTTCTTCTTCTTCTTCTTCTTCTTCTTCTTCACTATGTGGGGGCTGCCCTTGAAGATGACTTGGAAACTTCAGTTGGTCCAAATTGTAGCCGTCAGGTTACAGGGTGGGGTTCCGTTTAGATCTCATATAACCCCTATTTTAAACTGGTTGCCAGTTCATTTCTGGGCTCAATTTGAGGTGTTCACATTAGTGTTTAAAACACTAAATGACTCGGGCTTCTTTACAAACCCTCCAGGGTGCTGAAGTCAGCAGAGGGGACCTCTTGGTAGTCCTTCCACCTTCAGAATGTGGCCCAGGAGAGGGCACTCTCTGTGGCGGCCCCAAAGCTGTGAAAACCCACCCCCAGAGGTACACCTGGCATTTTTATTATACAGCTTCCGGTGAATGCCGAGGATGCACATTTTACCCTGGCTTTTGGCACTTGAGATATATAGTTTTAGGACCCACCTTATTTGGGGAATTGCAAGTTGTTTTAAATGGAGTTTAATATTGTGTTTTAATATCCGCCCCAGGATATTCCCTTGTAGTGAAGGGAGGGTAATAAATAAATAATAATTATATATATATATATATATATATATATATATATATATATATATATATATATATATAAAATATGCCACTTGTCCTGCAACTGATATATGCTGGCTAGGATGCTGACTTCCTATAATTTTTCAGAACTGTTGGCCCAGTGGCAAAGAAATGACAACTTTTAAGCACTTAAAGATAACATGGTTCATACTGTTAAGATTGCTTGACCTTCCATTATCTCCTCGACTCCTTTCCAGCTCTGTACCTTTTGCTTTAACATCATCAGTGCAATTGGGTTTTTCTCTTAATAAATAGCAATCAATCTTGATGTCATGTGTTTACAGTTTTCCAGTGCAGAGGCTTCCGTTAATGAACGTGATCATTTACACAGTGTCACTGTAGTATTGGCATGCTAAATAATTTAGCAGGCTGTGGCAGGTAGATAGCTGTGTAGTGTCTCTGTTACTATGGCAATACATTTCCTTAATGCAAATATTAGTCATTCTGACTATGTGGATCTCTAGAAATTTATTAGTGAGGATGGAGAATTTAGCCTGGAGTGATTCATTTTCCATGCTGGCTCAGTGTTGAGTCTGGTTTTGGTGAGCCAAATTTGCTTGATAGCCATAAATGCAGACGGCAGGTAGCCTTTATTCAGAATAACCTTCTTAATATTTCACTACTTTTTTTTTTTGAAGCCACTTCCTACCCTTGGCAATAATGGTTTTCTCGGTTTACTTTGTTGACATTAGATGGAAATTGGTGACAGTGAAACAGGAAGGGGTGGAGAGCAGGTTTGGTGAACCATTCACCCTCAACACCATATCTGGTTCAATTTTCATTTAAAACTTCTACAAATGGGTGACTTACAAAATACAGTGAGCAAGGCCCCTATCTTCAGGTTTGTTGCCAAATGAACTCAAGGCACTTAGGAAAGATTTAGATTTTCATTATATATGGTTTCAGCAGTTTCACCAAACTGCTATGTGACCTTTCCTAAACAAGTATAATGCAGAATGGTGATGGTTAAGACTTCCTGCTGACATTTTGGTGCCCTGGTTTTGTCCATCACAGCATATAAGAAGAAATGGTGCTTTTCTTAGAATTCATATTCTCCTAACAGTGCAATTCTATGCATGTTTACTCGCAGTATAGCCTTCTGAGTTCTGTGGGACTTACTTCTTGGTAAGTGACATAATAAAGCAGGCTTAAGCTTCCTGCGTGTCCATGGAGCTTGTGTTTCTTTTTAGTCTTGCATCTCTTTGGGTTTTTTTCCCTTGAATTGTTGCCTGCACTGTTTTCTTGCCTACTACGTGTTTTCCCTAGTTTTCCTGGGCTAAGTCCTGTCTTGTTTTTGTTTCCTTTTTTTTTACTTGGGATGTGATTTATACTCATCCCTGCCTTGATTGTGTGCAGACTCTTTAAGAACAGAATCTAATGAAAGTATCAATATTTCTATATGGATGGTCTCAATCCTATATGGCTGCTAGTTTTCACCCCTGAATCTTGCTTACATCACGTCTTCTGGCCTTGGGCCATGCTTCTATGTTTCTTCTACCTCTCCACTGACTTCTGCATCTACTCACATCCTGGACTAAAAATATTATTCCTAGGAAAGACCCTGTCTACAAAAGACATAGCTAACCTCCTCACCCCACTAATTAATCTTTTTTATAAATAACTGTTCTATTTATTCATAAAATAATCACAGGCCACTCACTCTTTCTAATTGACCTACCTAAACCACAGAGCCTAGGGCTTGCTGATCAGAAGGTTGGCAGTTCGAATCCCCACGACGGGGTGAGCTCCCGTTGTTCGGTCCCAGCTCCTGCCCACCTAGCAGTTCAAAAGCAAGTCAAAGTACAAGTAGATAAATAGGTACCGCTACGGCGGGAAGGTAAACAGCGTTTCCGTGCGCTGCTCTGGTTTGCCAAAAGTGGCTTAGTCATGTTGGCCACATGACCCGGAGGCTGTACGCCGGCTCCCTCGGCCAATAAAGCGAGATGAGCACTGCAACCCCAGAGTCGCCCATGATTAGACGTAACGGTCAGGGGTCCCTTTACCTTTACCTTTACAAGGATAAAAGGAATTTGTAGTGAGAGAAGCAGTGTTGGCTGCTTGGAGGGCAGAAGGGGATTAAAATATGTGTTTGCTGACATAATATTCTGAAAGGGCAAAGCCACACATGAACTACTAGTAATAAGAAACCAAACATTATTTGGTTCTATACACTGTATATGCTGTTCTGTATTCTGTGTAATAATCTTGGGTATTCTTAGCAAGTACTTTTAGCAAGACACTGTCCTCCCTCCTTCCCTCCTTCCCAATAATTGCTCCATTTATTCAAGCAATAGTTGCACAAATAAGCATGATTCTAATATACTGTTCACTTGATAAAGTTTAATGTTATCCTTTGAAATTAAACTTTTCAAGCATTATTAATAGTGCTTATAATAAAGGTTACTGTGATTTGAAATTTAACATTAAAACGGAGGTGATTGCACTCTAGGCTTAACATTGAGAGAGAAGGTATATGTGCATATTTAACCAGCATAATGAATTGCAAGTTTCGCTTATTAGTTCTAAACAGAGCTATGCGCTGCTTGTAATGGTCCAGTAATCTGCTGCTACTGTCTCTTGATACAGCAAGGAGATGAGTGCCTTAACAAACATTGTATTCCTTTATTAAATTTAAAGCTTCTTCTGGGGTGGTTAATGTTAGTGGCATCAATGAACTTCTCAACAGCATAACTCCTGGGTAAGCATTCATGTCAGTTTCGGGTTGCCATATTTTGAAGAGCCAAAAAGATACATTTGCCAGCTTCTACTTTTAACTATGGATCGCTATGGTGAATGTCATTTTACATACCCATATAAAAGACAACATATGGCAACCCTGTTTCAGTTGAAATTGCATGTATCCTGGATTGCCTCAGATTTAAAACTTGTCAGCATTCATGAGAAATGATTGTTCTGTACAGATGGAGTATTAGGCGGATATCCACAGATTTATGAATTCACACGCCAGCTTGCTAAGGGCAAGTATCTTCAGACAAGGAGGCCACCCAATATATCATAAAGCCAATATGTCACAGAGCCAGTTGCATTTATACAGAACTTGTATTCTGATTTTGTTTAATACAGTAGTTGTTTCCAACAGAAATGAACTCTTGTGCCATTGGAATTTGTTGTGCCTCCAAGTAATGAGGTAGTGTCCTTGAATTACAACCAATTTGTGCCCTAAAACACTCCTAGGCTGGTTTGCAAGTACAGCAGTTGCTCAAATTTATTTTCTCTTGACCAGCATATTTTAACTTACTTTCAGTTAAAAGCTATTGGGCAGTAATTCTCCTAAAGACGATAGAACAAAAGAGCATGCAGTATTATCCAGCGGTGACTTTCTACTGATAGAAGGGAATCGACAGGAACAAGAAAGGAGGCAATTTTCAGCAGTGTACCATACCTCTAAAATTGCCTCCAAATGAACCTACGGGTTAAACTGTTCTTTTACACAAGTATTCCAATGCTCTTTTAAAAAGTGGAAGTATATAGCAGTCCTGCATATCTCATATGCTAGAATGGAGACTCTACGATTTTAAGACCAAGGGTATAAGCACCTGTGTTATGGGGTGGACAATCTGAAACAGTAGGGCTTATGTGGATACAGAAAGCAAACAATAGAAAGCAGTGGAAAGAACTTGGAAGAGGCACATATACAAATATGAATGTGAGACAATGTGAAGAGAAAGAGGGTTTTGACATGCACATGTGTTTTCCTAACCCCTGTGGCACAGTATTTTTGAATTTAGAAATATGTGTAAGAATTCATGCAGTTACTTGTCTTATCCTCCTAGGGGCTGCTATTTCCTTGCAAGATCTGTGTGTGCTTGCTGCTTTATACTTGAATGTGTTGGAGAAAAACATTTCACTGAAAATGTGAACCAAATTGTAATTCATTTTAAAGCAGGTGCAGTGGCTCAAATTGGTGGCTGAAACCCGCCCCCCATAAAAAAACTTAGTATTTTGGTAAAAGGACATACCATAAGCAATTGAGTCTGCAGAACTGTAATCTTGGTTTACACAATAAATATTCCCCAACAGTTGTGACTGAATAAATTGAAATGATTTTTGATTGCTACTGTGTTGATTGCTACCTTTAAAGCAAACATATGTATAATTGATTTTTTTTTGTCAATCCATTTGAACAGTCTCATGATGAAGTACACTCTAGTCCAGTAGTCCATGAAACTTTACTTCATAATAAATTTGTTAATATCAAGAAGTGTCATACAACTCTTATTTTTGGTTTGTTGCAGCAAATGCAACAAACATGCTTACCTTTCTGGAAACTGTGAAGGGAGGCTGTAATTCACATTCTATTTAGTTTCAAAATAACTGGGAATCTAGTGTAGGGAAGGGAATTTCTCTGTTTTTGTTTTGACTCTGAATAAGTGAAAACACTCTGCCTCTCTGTGATAAAGTTGAATTTACTTGTTAAAACAATCCCACTCAGTAGAACACTTATTGAGAAGAAAACCTTTTCTCTCATTGTATTCTTGCTCACCCTGTCACTGTCCAGATCACTCCTTGTTAAACTACTTGCCTCTTTCGTTCTCCAAATATTTCTGGTTCCACTTAGCTCATATGAGAATCTGTTATAGTATAAAAGAACACCATCTCCCTGAATAGATGAACTGTATACTCTCAGAACTTCCATCTAGTCAGAACTGAGCTTGTTTATTGGTCTTTATCCAACTCATTACTGATTCCAGTCACCGGTTCAGCACATTCACAGTCTTATGTTAATCTGACATCAGTAAATTGCCACCCGTAAATTGATAAAAACTTCCCCCAAATTTCAGAATGACTTATCCCAGCAATATCTTAGATCAGGGGTCAGCAAACTTTTTCAGCAGGGGGCCGATCCACTGTCCCTCAGACCTTGTGGGGGGGCCCGGACTATTTTTTTTGGGGGGGGGATGAACGAATTCCTATGTACCATAAATAACCCACAGATGCATTTTAAATAAAAGCACAAATTCTACTCATGTAAAAACACCAGGCGTCCCCACAAATAAGCCAGAGATGCATTTTAAATAAAAGGACACATTCTACTCATGTAAAAACACACTGATTCCCAAACCGTCCGTGGGCCAGATTTAGAAGGTGATTGGGCCTGTCCCTGGGCCTTAGTTTGCCTACCCCTGTCATAGATGTTAAAGAGCACGCAGGACAGTATAGAATCCTGTGGAAATCGATAGCACCATCAGTAGTGCCAGTATCAGCTGCAGAAATGGTCCTCCAAGATGAGAGCAGAACTCCCATCAGGCCCAGCACGCATAGCCACACCTGGAAGGCCAAAGGTTCCCCACATTTGTATTAGAGAGACATGGAATTAGTTGCAGTACAGTTTTATTAACTAAGCAAATGTTCGCTGGGCAATTTTGCTGCAAAAAGTTATTTTTTGGGGGTGGGGGTGGGGTGGGGATTATTAGCATGATGAGGCAGTTAATATTTACTTCCCAGCAGTTGTAAAGGTCTTTTGGTTTGTTCATAATGTCAAGCACATTTCTGAAATCAGCATAATTTGTCTTAATTTCCATACTTGTTAAGCAGCACAGTAATTAAGGTGGACCACTTCCAAGGTGGTTTACCAAGGACTAAATATGGAGCAGGAGTCCTAAGATGTATCACTTGGGTAGCAATAAACACATCCCTCACCCATTCCCATTAATTGCTCTGAAATGCAAAGAACCAGATAACACTGCTAGCGCCATGTGCCAAATAACAACCGAAATTGCAAACAAACAAATACAAAAATATTGTTTTGTCTTGTCTGTTGAGTCCAATATTCTAACTCTTGTTAGTCTGTTGTAGCACCTTCGATTAATGAATTTATTGTTGCATGACCATGTGTGTGGTCAGTTTCATAGGCTATGAAGCTGATTTATTTAATAACAGTTTTTGATAAACTATGACACAACAAGCAAAGATTTTGTGAAATGAAATGCTGGCTATTTCTCCTGGCTATGTGCGAGGAGAATGAAGAGCAGGGGAGCACACTAACCCAAGGCTTGGCTCAGGCTCCTTATAACTAGTGCGAAATCATGTTTTCACATGTGTGAATGTGACCAGGATGGTGGTATGCTGTCATTTATCTGACCAAAATGATGCTTTGATTACATGTAGGAACTTCTCTTTGTTTTCATGGCATTTTACCATTGGTACAAACCACAGTGTGGGCACCCTGTGCTCTTTCACATCCTGTAATTTCACACAGTTTGCTCTTATTAACAACAGCAGCAACAAAAAAAGGTCGTGTTTCTGAATGAATAGCTGTTTTTGTCAGAAATCTTTTTTAAAGGCCCTCAACCTTGCACATGCATTCAGCTTTTGTTGTTAGAATTGCTTAGTTACCAAGGATAATATAGGAAAAGGCATGATGTATTTTCACATGTACCAAATTTAGCTTTAATTCGCTTTTGTGTTCTTCCAATTGGTAACTCCCACAGAAGCCTATCAAAAGCTCTTTGCCTTTCTAAGCCAAGGACCCCATTCTAGTTATAAACATCCTTCACCATACTTTTCCCCCCTGGGGAGGAATGATAACTTTTCCCACAACATACTCCTGACTATGGTGTGCTGCAAAGAGCACAGAATCAAGAAATGATCACTTTGTCAGAAACATGGGTTAATCTAGTAAAACAATAAAGTACGTAAGAAGAACTTTTTTGGATCAAACCAAAGGCCTGCCTATCTGGTTCAGTATCCTGTATCCCATAGCGTCCAATGAGATGTCTATGGGAAGCCCACTAGCAAGAGATGAATGCAATATCCCTCTTCTGCTGTTTTCCACCAGGGATATTTAATACTATAAAGAAGTGAGAAGATGCAGACTTGTGTTGCAAGAGATCCAGGGCCATGTGTATAATCTCACATTATTCCCAGTACATATTTTTAAGTTGTTTTATGTTGCTGTTAAATCCCATATGTTTGTTCTTTATGAATTTTGATTTTGGTTTCTTTGCAGATCAAAGATGCTATCCAGACTTGACACTTGTGATGCAGTGATCAGCAACAGAAGAGAGCAAATGAAATTGAATGTGGCCTCATAGAATTGAACTTTGGAGAGTTTATGATGTCCACAGGTGCGAGTGGCAGGAAAAACCATCAGGCTGTGAGCCTCGAAGGAGTTGACCCAGAAACCTGCATGATAGTGTTTAAAACTCACTGGGCACAGGTAAAGTCGCTCAGGGAAGCTTTCCTTTTGTTGGTTTTTAAAGTTGGTTGCAGTGGAAAGAATCCATTCCAAAACAACAACAACCATCAAGAAACAACAAAAAGATTGGGAGTTGGTTTTAACTACCAATAAACAGCATGCAGTCTGTTCCCTAACACTCAAGTGTATTTTCTGTTCTTGTTCTGGAAAATGGTAAAATCTTGCTACTCCATTATTTAGTTAACATCACATGTAATAATAAAGGGGCATAGCTCTGTTTGATGGATAGGCTAGGGAAGGAGCTGGGAGATTTAGATTTTATGAAAGGAGATAAAATTTAGAATATAACTTTGAATTCTCGTGCTTTGACGGTCCAGTGGATTTTAAAGATAAGGCTCAATTATATATTAGTATTGGATGCAAACCTGCACATGGTTAGGCTGCTCAAATCCTATTGAAGCAGGCTTTGTGCAGGTGTTCAGACTAAGGAGGTGCATTTTATAGCACCAGGCAATGATCTCTTTTAATCCAGTATTGTTCACATTGACAGACACATGTCTACAGAAGTTGCCTTCCTCTGTTTTTGTCACCTGAGATCCTTCCATTGTAATGTTGGGGATTGACCTAACACACCCTCTTAGCGTTTATACAAGCAAATGATGCCACTTAATCATGGCTTCAGCTACCCAGCTCTCCCAGAAGTTGAATTAGCAAAAGACATTGTCAGTACTGAATTTGGTATTTGCGATTTGGTTGGCCAGCACTCCCAATTTTAATGTTTTTACTTACAAGGATTGTGACCAGTGGCAGCACGCTGTGTAATGTTATGAGGCAATTAAAGAACCATTGGGGTTGAAGACCAGAATATAAATACGTTAAATAAATAATTTTTTAACAAACCCATTAGATACAGTAGTGTATGAGCTGTTTAAATGTGCTTTCATAAATTAATTCCTATTGCTAATTTATAAGTTGTTTGTTACTTGATTAAATTATTAATCTCTGCAATCCATTCTGAGGTCCATTTTGAGAGGCACTTCGCTGCATTTGTTCAATAGATTTTTTGCTCAGTAGATGTTTTTACATTGGGAGCTTAAAGCACTGATTCAGTCTAGCAACTTTGAAGACTGAGTTTAGTGAAAAATAGGACTGAGTTAAAAAGTTAGTTAAGGACCTCTTGACTCTGATAATGAGAATGTGTTTCTCATTTCTCTAGGTGGTGAAAATATTAGAGAAGCATGACCCTTTGAAAAATATTCAGGCAAAATATGGGGCAATTCCTCCTGATGAGGCCAGCACTGTGCAGAATTACGTAGAACACATGCTTTTCCTGTTAATCGAAGAACAAGCAAAAGATGCTGCCATGGGACCTATCCTGGAGTTTGTTGTTACCGAGAATATCATGGAGAAACTCTTCCTTTGGAGTCTCAGACGGGAGTTCACTGATGAGATGAAAATCGAACAGTTGAAGATGTATGAAATGCTTGTCACTCAGTCCCACCAGCCCTTGTTGCATCACAAGCCCATCTTGAAACCTTTGATGATGTTGCTGAGTTCTTGCTCAGGGACTACTACACCAGCCGTGGAAGCTGAGCTGGTGGTTCTTCTCAACCAGCTGTGCTCAATCCTAGCCAAAGATCCATCTATTTTAGAACTTTTTTTCCATACCAGTGAGGACCAAGGAGCTGCAAACTTCCTAATTTTCTCTCTCTTGATTCCTTTCATCCATCGAGAAGGGACTGTGGGCCAACAGGCTCGTGATGCACTGCTTTTTATAATGTCACTTTCTGCAGAAAACAATGTTGTTGCTAACCATATAGTAGAAAACACTTACTTCTGTCCGGTAAGTTGCTTCTTCTGACCCTACCCTCTAAAGAAACCCCCCTCTCAACTCGATATTTTCCCCACCAACAAAACAGAACTGAATTTATTTGGTACATTTTGTTACGGTTTTGCAGAAGTGGTGGCATCAAGGGGAGATAAAAATTTCTGAACCAGTCTGTATTTAATTGTGGTCATTTTTTATACTATAATTTGCTCCTCAACAGAAAACCTATCAGGAGAGCAAAATGAACAAATTAGGGACTAAATACATGCCATTTAGTGGGGATAATATCAAAGTATGATATTTAGGTGGCCATTTGGGTCTAATTAACGTTGGTATTAGTATACCAACGTTAACATGGTATTATAATGTGCCATTTGAAGATCAGACAGTTTTTTGAATAAAACATTTGCATTAGGTATTAAAACTGTAAAGTGTTGAAATTTTCAAAAATCTCTCCAGTTATGCTTCAGTTACGCTAGTTACATTTTGTTTTTAAACAAATCAAACTATTTCCCTCCAACTTAATCTTACTGAACTCACAGTAGCCAAGAATTAGTTGTTTTCCTTCTGCTCCACCACCTACCCATCACAACGACACACATGCCAACTTGCATAAGTTCCTATGAGTTCGTGGAAGGTGATTCCCAAAGGGAAGCAGCCTGCTTCCTTTTTATTCTTTCAAGTCAGAAACGAACAGTGTTCAAACCAAGCTAACTTCGCACTTACTGCTTCTACTCCCTGCCTCCATTCAGTTCCTGCTATCCTTTGACCTGCTGTCTCATCATTTATTTATTATATGCGTATCTGGCTTTTTCAGACAAATACTTTGAAAGTGGTTCATATCAGTCAAAAAAAATTAGGCAGGGAAAGGAGCTAGAGAAGGGAGAGCACATTGATAACGCTGGAATGAAGTGATGAATTGTGTATCCGTGTTTCTAATGGTGGCCAGATTAGACTGATAACTCTGAACAAAGTGTTGAACTGAAGATGATCCAGTGATGACCGGACCAATCCTCCTTTGCAGCTGATCTTGCTATGGTAACAGTTGGTGTGACTGCCTGATGCAGCTTGTTCCCGAGTGTCATTAGGTTGGGCTAAGTTTGTTGAAATTAGTTCCTACTGCAATCCAGGGGTACCAACTTGAATGAAATATTGGGGGGCCCCAGGTAGGTCCCACCCCGCGTAATCAATCACAAGATGCGGCGCATGCACACTGTCTGAATGGCAATGCCCATCAACTTTGGGGGGTCCCGGCCCCTTCAAATATTTTACAGGGGCGGGGCAAAGGGACCTTGTCCCCTAGTTGTTGGCTCCTATGCTGCGCTGCAATCAATGGGGGAAATTGGTAATGACTTGATTTGCTTTCCGTTTCAACTAACTATGTCTGGATCCAAACCTTCCCTCGTACTTTTTGTACCAGCCCAGCCATAAGGCAGGGTGAGGCCATTGCCACAGGTGGCAGAAGCCCCACTGCCTCCACAAGCAGCAGGGAAACACTGCTACTATTGGTGCCAATCTTGCGGAGAATACAATATCTTAAGTGATTTTGGGCAAGATCTCGTCAAAATCAGCCTGATTTTTCCAAAAACCAGTGCCAGTGACAGCGGCACTTCTCTGTCATTGGCGAATGCAGCAGGGCATGTGGCACTGGCAGAGCAGGTAGGAGGTGGCAGGATGAAGGTAAGGTGGCACTTCTCATTTCACATCAACGGGCACGTAGGTCCAAATATCTGAGAATGCTTTTCTTTCTCCCCCACTGCCCTGGTATACAAAGAAATGAAATTGGATAGGCTCAAAATAAGTTGCATAGCTAAGGAAACTTTTAGTCTAAAAATTAACACAGTCGTAGCCTCAGCCCTTTTTGGCATCATTTTAAAGATCCTTCTGGAAGAATGTGTCGAGAGTTACAACATGGGTCACAGCATGTAAACAATTGAATGACACATTATGAAACAACTTTCTACCCTGTTTCTAATGAATTTCTTTAAATGTCTTATCAAGATTACAGTTGTACTTGCAAGCACTGAGTAAAAAGTCTCTAGCATAGACATTTTCTTGTTGACTTCATTTAAATTTATACATCTAAAGATTACTATTTTTTTTAAATTGTCCCCAAGGTAGATACCCTTATTAGATCCATGCTGTAACTTCCATAATTACATTTGCCAATTAATTTTTAGAATGACTTTTTACTCTGAAGATTAAAGCAAGCTGTATTAACCTTCAAACAGTTGGGGGCCTTGAGTGACAAAACACATTCCTAATTAGAATGATTGTCTTAGTGTGTAAAAGGTAGCTAGCCCAAGTCTATAATAAAATATCAGAGTCCGCTCCTGAGGGCTGCTCATTTTTTAAAGACCCATAATGTGTTGGTCTTGTGAGTTTGATCTTTGCAGTTTGGGGAGTTCTATACTGCCTTCGCGAAAAATCAGAATGATGCCGCAGGGATCTGGTTAGCATCCATCGTTCACTCAGGCAAAAAAAAAAAATACAGAATGATTAAAGGATTTCTTTCACTGTTATTTGCCTGTGAATGTAATAAAATAATCTAAATTCTGAGTCAATTAAAAGAAAGCTAGGCGTGATATTGTACTGAATGTCAAAATCCCTCCCCTGTAATTAAAATAATAATGATAGCTAGAGTGCAGAAGCAAGCATTTAACCGTAGACCATTCCAGAATGTGTGCTCTTATGCAAACTTCAACCAGTTGAAAAAGCAGGTCTGCCCTTCTAATGCTATGGACTTCTTAGCAACCCCTGTGTGCAGGGATACCCTTGACTAGGTCTAGAGTACTGTGGATTGCAGCCATCCTGCAACACTATATTAAATATCTGATAGATGAGCTGTGTACAGCTGACATCATGCAAGAAACAGACAATAAGCAGAGTGGAAGGTCAAAATTGCTGCATGGGCAAGCTGGGGGTTACCTTATCTTTTGAAGCATTTTCCTAACTGGTAACTGCATGAGTAAGGAAGAGAAACGCAATGTATCATACTTGGGGAAGAATTCTTTGTTTATTCTACTTTTTCTTGTTCCTTTTGAAATAACTTAAAGGTTATTTGGGGTAGGAGAGGAAGAAAGTTGACAACTGTCAGTAATACCACTACTGACAAACGGTAGCTGTCTGCACTAGCTACATTGGAGAATAAAATTGTGTATTTATTGGATTGTCTACATGACTAACATGCAACCCAACCATGCAGGAATGTTGCTATAGTTTTTCTAAAAGATTATAGCTTCTTTTCACCCCACAGTTTTATTAATTGTTGCTTGGGTGATGGAATAAGTAGTGAGTAAAGAACATAATAGATGCAGAGAAATACACATTGGCAGTCTTTTTATGCCTGTCAATTAAAAAAAAATTTTTTTCAACTTGGTGCCTCTAGAAAATCAGGCTTATCATCCCAGTACTCAAAATGATTTACAAGTAGAATAGCTTTAATTGGCTCTTGTAAAACTAAAGTTGCATGACTGGTAATATTTATTCTTCCCATGTCTCTGCATTGATTGTTGGAATAAGGCTAAGAACTTAGCTCCACCACTTCCCGTCAATAACTATAATGTTAAAAAAACCACACACATAATTCCTTTTATGGCTTCTGCCTAGACTGGGTATTTACATTCAGAGAAAAACCTATAATGTTCCACCTAGTATTCTTTTAGTAAGTCTTGCTTGTGTTGGTCCAAGGGTCAGTTGCATTCATAGCAGTATACAAGTGTAGATTGACATCTATAAACATACAGTAATGGTTAGTGTATTGAGCATGGATTTTGTATGTCCATTCCAGAAGTAGCACTGTTCTCTAGGCAGAAGGTGGTGGTAAGGCTGTGAGAACAAATCACACCAACTCTTCTGTGAGTATGTTGTTTTCATTGACACCTACAGTTTATATTTTAGAAACAGATGAAAAATACAAATGAAGCAATTACAGGTGGGTAGCCGTGTTGGTCTGCCATAGTCAAAACAAAATCGAAAATTCTTTCTAGTAGCACCTTAGAGACCAACTGAGTTTGTTCCTGGTATGAGCTTTCGTGTGCATGCACACTTCTTCAGATACACAGTTTTGTTTTGACAAATGAAGCAAGCGCACCTTCTGTTTTTGCATTAAAGCAACCATATATCCCACAAGCTGAGCTGTTACAAAAATCTAGAGCAACAAATTCTGCTATATAAACACAAAGGCAGGTGTGGGGAACCTTTGGCCCTCCAGATGTTGTTGAACTACAATGCTTGTTACTATTGGCCTTGCTTTCTGGGTCTGATGGGAATTGTGATTCAGCAGCATCCAGACGGTCAAAGGTTGCCCATATCTGATCTATTGGCTAACCTACATCATACTCATCAAATGTGTTTCCTGCATCTACACAGGTATTTACACTGGAAGTGTGAATCTTGCACTTTTCAAACATTCAAGCTTGCAGCAGATGCAAAGAAGAGAGCCACTTTTTTTATTTCAGTGTCCTGTGTCTACTGTGTGTTGCCCACATGTCGTTGATAGTTTACATACATGTCTACCTTTCAATGTTTAGTGCTCTTAACAACTAGTTCTGTTTGTTTGTTTACTTAACTTGTTTTTTATATTCCAAGAAATCTCGGTTCTGTCTTAATGAAAAGCTTATCAGTGATGCAAACACTATGTTTAAATACTTGCTTTCTCGCCCCTTCCCTTTATATTCTTCAATTCAGGTGCTAGCCACAGGCTTAAGTGGCCTATACTCATCTTTGCCTACAAAGTTGGAAGACAAAGGAGAAGAATGGCACTGTCTGCTGAAAGATGACTGGCTTCTTTCTCCAGCTCTTGTCCAATTCATGAACTCCCTTGAGTTCTGCAATGCTGTAATACAGGTACTGGACTTAGGAAAGAGCCTGCTTATGAAATCAGCCTTTTAAAGTATGTGGATAATGTCCAGTTGTGCTCTTCCATTTGTTGGAGGATTTTTAATCCCATGTCCTCTGCTAACAAAAGGCGAGCTTTCCTTTTCTGCCCTGCACCACTCTCCTTCCTTTCAAAATCTCCCGAGAGATAGGGGACAGTGGGGAAGGTAGCATGGGAGGGGGAAGGAGAAATGGATGCAAATAGTTTTCACTCCTTTCTGTTACCAGAGGTCTTAATGAGATCAAATGCTTTTTGATGAACAGAAGGCGTTCTGTCCACATTAAGGGCACAGTTGAATCAAACCCTATGCTGTGAATAATTACAGTTAATATAATTAATTATTCGGTCTTGATTTCAAGAGAGAGCAAGTTTCTTGCGAGTATAGGCAAGTATTAATAATTGTGATTTACATAACAAATATTCCTTATAAATCAGATACATATTTCTCTTTATTAACATTGCCCTCTTCCTAAAGATGGTTGACTGAACACCCTTTATTGATTCTAAAATCAAAGATTTATTTCTCAGACAGAACATTGTGGTTGTCTGGGCTAATTATGCTAGTTTATGATCAGGTTCTCATAACAGTAAGATGCATTGCACACAAATGCACCCCAATAGCTGTGAACCATTTTCATTGTGGTTGAGCTGATCCATGAGGTTAAGTATGTTTCACGAATCTAAATTAAATTCTGTTTGGTGTTCTCATGTTCTTTGTTCTTGATTATTTCTTAATTAGATTTTCGCTCTTTTGAGTCTTTGTTCTCCAGTCTAATGATAAAATCACATTTTATATCTCTTTGATGCTGTGCTTAGGATTCTTATTGCAGCAAGGCTGTTCAGTATCTATAGCTTTATCTGATTTATGCAACTTTGCTCAGTTTCATTAGTGAAAATACAGGATGGAAGTGTTTGTATATGCAATGTAGAAAAAATTCTGTTTTTATTCTCTTTACAAAAGTGATGCATGTAGGGAGAAAGGGTCCTCATTTTGTCTTAATGTATTTGTCTTTATTTCTTTTTGACTTCCAAATTCAGAAAGCTGTCTGTTCTATAGCAAACATTTGTTATGAAGTTGACCAAATGTATTGTATTATAAAAAGGCCTTTGAAAAAGTGTATTTGCCAGAGAAGTCACCAGGTGCCTCACACGGTCTGTTTCTGTGTTTCTCTCACTACAGAATGGTAGTTGTGGGAAAACTGGCTTGTTTGAATTATTGAAATAATGTTGCTCTGTATTGAAAAGCTGAAACATAATTAATGGTCTTTCTGTTGCTTCACTATAATTTGATAAATTTAATAGTAGCTTGGCCATTCTAAAATGACCTCAGTAGGCTGTAATGTACACTTGGGTGGCTATTAATCTATCATCTTGCACCATTAAATTGTATGACATAGGGATATGAGCTTTTTGATCTTTGCTTACATATGAATTAATTTCCCTTAAATATACCGCCCAGTTCTACATATGCTTATATACACAAGTAAGCATATCTTGAATTTAATAGGATTCTGTGCATAAGATATAAGCTATGGTTTATCTCTTCATTTGTGTAAAGATGATTGGAGGACTTTTATCAGGGGTTAATTATTATTACTATTTAATTTTTCTGTGAACTTCAGAAAAATATGTTAAATCATAACTTAAGTTTGATACTCTAGATGCCTTTTTGATTGAAATCCCATGATCACTCTCCCCTTCACTTCTTTAGGTGGCACATCCTTTGATTCGGATGCAGCTTGTGAATTACATTTATAATGGGTTTCTGGTACCAGTTATGGCCCCAGCATTGCATAAGGTCAGTGTTTTTCATATGTTCTTGTTTTTTAAAAAATAAATAAATCAGCAGCCATTTTCAGTGTCTTAAGAATATCACGTGTGTGATGAAGATGGACCAATCTAAGCATAACTACCTTAGCTTAGTTTCTTTACTTGAACTACTCATTAGACATCTGCTGATGTAGAAGGTCACATCCCTTGAGTTCCTATTTGATCTATAATCAAATACAAAATGCTTGCCTGGCTGAAATCATAGTAATTCAGAGAAACATGGCAGGTTGTTCTGCTAGTGAAGTGAGTATATTTGAATAGTTGACTTTAAATTGATTTGCTGATAAAATTCTTAAGAGGTCAAATGGTTGTTCACAGTGGCCAACCAGATTCCTATGGGAAACCAGTAAGCAGGACCTGAACACAACAGCACTCTCCCTACTCTGCTTCTGACAGTTGAGGTAGAACATAGTCCCTGCAGACCCAGGTGGCGCTGTGGGTTAAACCACAGAGTCTAGGGCTTGCTGATCAGAAGGTCGGCGGTTCGAATCCCTGTGACGGGGTGAGCTCCCGTTGCTCGGTCCCAGCTGCTGCCCACCTAGCAGTTCGAAAGCACATCAAAGTGCAAGTAGATGAATAGGGACCGCTCTGGCGGGAAGGTAAACGGCATTTCCGTGTGCTGCTCTGGTTCACCAGAAGCGGCTTTGTCATGCTGGCCACATGACCCGGAAGCTGTCTGTGGACAAACGCTGGCTCCCTTGGCCTATAGAGCGAGATGAGCGCCGCAACCCCAGAGTTGGACACGACTGGACCTAATGGTCAGGGGCCCCTTTACCTTTACCTTTAAATCCCAGAGTTCTAGAATCCAATTCTTCTACACTATGCACATTTTTTTTTTACACTTCTGTTATCTCTCCTTTTACTTGCCTTTCCTCTAAACTAAAAAGCACCCCAAGTTGTAACTAGGGCCGGGCGATGTTGGGCTTTCAACATCATAGTGTATTACCAATCAAACATCGCAGTTTGAAAAAAGCTCCATTGATGCCGGGTGAAACTGCTGCAGCTCTCATCGTGGGAGCTGAGGTGCTTTCACCCCAGCGCCTCATGGGCTGTGGCCAGTACAGCTGGTCTCAGCCTGCTGCTCAGCCGGGGGAGGCAAACAGGCTCCTGCCCCCAGCGGAGCCAGCCCCGAGTCCCCTGCAGCTCGCGTTGGAGCAGCAAGGACCTTGGGGCTCCTTGCCAAGCTCCCCCTGCCTTCGCTGGCATGGGGGATGGGCGAGCTACCTTGCCCATTTGCCACCCACTCTCCAAAGATGGACCAAGCAGCAGTAGCCAAGCGCATGGAACCTGTCAGGCTCCGTGCATTTGACTGCCTTTGCCTGTGTGGGTGCGCAGTCTCTTTTTTTCCAGTGAGGGGTCATTCACCCCAGGAGGAATGACACAGCCCACCCTCCTGGGAGTGGTCTGCAAGGTGTGGCAGGTATACAAAGGCACCCTATCCTGCTGGAGGCTTAGTGCTCCCCAGCTGAGCAGCCTCAATCCCGCTCCTACTCTCGTACAAGCAGGGGTGGGGATCTCTCAGCTTGGGAAGTGGAGGCTTTGTACTCCCCAGCTGAGCAGCCCCGATCCCTCTCCTACTCGCAGGCAAGCGGGGGCAGGGCTCTCCCAGCTGGGGAGGGGGAGCACTTTTACGGAACCCCCATCCTGCCGCTGCGAGCTGATGGCGGGTCTGCAGCTCTGTAAAACTGCTTGGCTGAGGCGAGGGCAGCAGTTTAAAGAAGCAGAGGAAGGAACAAGCTGGATCGGCACCTCGCTGATTCAGCTTGATTCTCCCTCTGCCTGGGCAGAGTGTGATAGCGGTTTCGCCAGCAGTATATTGCTGGTGAAACTGCCGCCACTTGAGTGCCTCTGGCTGTCAGCTAGTTCTTTTCTCCCTCAGGGTGCTGGAGGCAGAGGGATTCAAGATTGGTGACAGTTTCATCAGCGATATACAGCTGAGTGAAGCCGTCATCACAGTCTGCCCCCACATACTGGTCCAGGACGATATATTGATATCGCCCAGGCGTAATTGTAACCTTTCATCATAGAGGAGTTGCTCCATCCCTTTGGTCATTTTGGTTGCCTTTTTGGGAAACTTCTCCAGTTCTACAGTATCTTTTTTGAAGTCAGGCTACCAGAGCTGTACACTAAGTATTCCAATCGTGGTCACACCATAGATTTGTATAACAGCACTATGGCATTGACAGTTTTAGTTTCTTTCCCGTTTTAATGATCCCTAGCATGGCATCCACCTTTTCCACAGCTGCCTCACACTGGCTCAATGTCTTTATCAAACTATGTATTATGACCCCAAGGTCTCGTTCCTTGACAGTCATGGCCAGTTGAGACCCCATGAGAGTATCCATGAAATTAAGATCTCCCTCGCAGGTATCACTTTACACTTGTGTGCATTGCTCACTCAGTTTCATATTTGAATTCATTAAGAACTCTTTCAGTATTTGCTTTGCTCGTTTTTATTTTGTGAGGAAGGTTCTTGTTGTGACTATTTGCCTCAGATCCTCAGATCCCCTTCCTGTGGAATTTAGTTCAGGGACAGGAATCTGCCCTATATCTTCACAGCTTCTTTCTCCACAGCCTCGATCCATGACGCCCTCCCATTTTCAACATGCTTTGGATGTGTTGCCTAGATGAATGTGATACATTCCAACTGCAATCCATCAATCTTATCAGGTTATGTTTTGGCAAATTAAAGGGGGAGAACTTAACCTGGGGCCTGGCAGCACACCTGAAGCATGGACTGGTATTTCGGCAGCGCATTGTCGCATTGCTGCAGCATGAGCACTTCAGCTGTTTAAAGGAGAGATTGCTGTGACAGTCTCATTAGCATTTGAAAGGCTCTCAGTTCAGCTTGCCATGTAGATAATTAATAGAATTATTAATATTGCCGAAAAAGTGTCCTTATTTCCTTTGGATTTGTCAGTGTGTCCTGTCATCTTTACCTGTCAAGACTTTTGAGCTCTTTTTTTTCCTTGTCTCATCACCATGTTGGCACAAAACAAGTACAAATATAATTAAATGTCCATGTATGTGTTTTTAAATGGTTTATGTACTTGCAGAGAAACAAAACTTTCCTTCTGGGTATGAGGAAAAAGAAATAAATCCTAGGATGAATGTGATCCAAGGCACATTCAAAGGACTTCCCTGCATCTGGATCAGAAATGCAGGGAGTTGAAATAGATGATCTTTGTGATCCCTCACAACTCTACAGTTCTATGATTCTGTGTGATTTGAACACCAGAACTACCTGTTTAAGTGGTTAAGTTCTACTAAAAAGAAAAAAAGAAACGTTTGAGCAGTACTTCTGGGAAGTATGTTTGAGCACTTTTTTATTTTATATGGCCAGATGGTACAAATACCAATGCTTCTTCTAACTGAAGCTTTGGTAAATGAAGAAAGGAGGAAAAATAAACACCAAAAGTCCAAAAGGCCAGTTTGTAATGAAACTTGTGATCATTTCATTACTTTGGCACCTTCATCCAAAGGGTACAGTGTCCCCTGCAAATAAAATTTGCTATCTAGTAATTAATTTAGAATTTTAAAAGTGCCTTCTGTTTCATTGCATTAACTATATTAACATCTGCAGAATGTCTTCAGTTAGAACTTCTGCCACTTCCAGAGATAGCTACCACCAACCTCAGCGGTTCTTTTTCACTTCAGCATGGTGTTTTGTTTTGTTTTTTAAATCTACTTTTGCAGCTGTAATCATTACTTACGTGGGCGTAAGTCCTATTGAATTGAGGTTATTTCTGTGTAGACATTAGCGAGACTGCACTGTGAATAGCTTATTGTCTAATCTAGCACTAGAATTATACAACATTTATTTATCAAATTTATATCCCACGCTGCTTCTCAGAGGAGCGCAGGGAAGCAAGCAATAATTTATAAAACAACAACAAAATCATCTTATAAACAGTTCCATTGAAGACTGGGAAGGATCTCAACTTAAAAAAAGGTTTTTTGAAAGAGGAAGGCACTGTAAAGACAACAGAGATGGTGCCCATCTAAGAGCCAGTGTGGTGTAGTGGTTAAGAGTGGTAGACTCGTAATCTGGGGAACCGGGTTCGCGTCTCCGCTCCTCCACATGCAGCTGCTGGGTGACCATGGGCTAGTCACACTTCTTTGAAGTCTCTCAGCCCCACTCACCTCACAGAGTGTTTGTTGTGGGGGAGGAAGGGAAAGGAGAATGTTAGCCGCTTTGAGACTCCTTCGGGTAGTGATAAAGCGGGGTATCAAATCCAAACTCTTCTTCTTCTTCTTATTCCATGGGAGGCTATTTCAAAGCATTGGTGTCGCAACACTAAAGGCCAAATTCTTATATTGTGTGGAATGGACCTCCTGAGTTAGGGGGGAAATAATAGAGGGATTGGTGTAAAACCTGCTGAGATGATTATGTAACCTCTTCAGTGGTAAGTTATTAGAACCTCCCAATAACCTCCCAATAAGAAATGTTATAATAAAAAAGAATGTTTGGGGTCCCCTCCTACCCCCCCCCCCCAGCCAAAATTGTAGCTGTTATCATAAAGAGACAGGTGACATCAAACAGCTGATAACTCTTATCCATTACTGGATTTAATTAAAAGTGGTGGTATTCTTAGATCATTTTTTGCCCTTGTTACCCCAATGTATGCTGATCACATGTTAATTTTTAGCAATGTCATTTGCTGTATCTTTTTTAACATCTTGGACAGAGAAGGTTGGAGTGTGCCATCTAGTGGATCTGAAGGGAAACTAAAAGAGGTGGCTGAAACCAAAATGCTCAGTCAGATATAAATGAGTTAACTAAACATGTATATGGATTCTTCACTTTGTTTGCTTTTTTCATAAACTTATTTAAATACTAAACAGTGACACTTACACAATAAAGACCTTTGCATTCAGGACACATCCTCTGGCTGACACAGATAAGGAACACTTTTTCACTATTCTGGGACAACTCTTTTTTATGTTATACCAAACGATTTGTAATCACCAAGTAATTTGTACTGACTTGATGGTGTTTTCTAGATATCTCTCTCACCCACCTGATTTTTTTTATATATAGAATGGATAAATTAGAAAAAGGACATTCCAGATCTCACCCAATTTCTATCTCTAGCGCCCCTTACCTCAACTTATTAAATTAAATGGAAGCACGTTATAATAGTATTCTAATCTGGTGAGGATGCACTGATTTTCAGAATACTGAATTTTGAATGGCAGAGGCTGCTGTATAACTGTTAGGCCACAGGTTGTCCCATTTTTCTCTGGTACTCATTTTGCTGGTGGAGAAATATGGAGTCTCCATTCTCCTGAAATTCAGTCTACAAAATACACTTGCAGTCTTGTTTATTGTAATTACTTTATAGTTACTCCACCCTGCTCACCCACCCAGGTCTCAGTGATACAGACCAGATCAGCCTCCTCATCCATAATCAGATCAGGGCTGAGAGTGGACTTACTTAAGAGTCAGCTTGGCATTCAGCAACAGCAGCTGGAAACCAGAGGGCTGGCAGATAGGACAAACTTTGATTTTCTTTTGGAACTTGCATGTGTTAAGTGACTTTTGAAGTGTGAACTCCTACTAGAGCTATGGTGTGTGAACAGATCTGGACCATCAACTTCTGCTTCCGTGCTCTCTTCATCTCAGCATGCCCACACAGACTATGGAGGAAAAGGTGGAACCTAGTATGCTGTCTATACTGGAATATTTATTCATCTATGTAAGGTCCGTGGAGTGGTTGCTCGTGAGTAACCAGGCAAGACTTCAAACCGTCTTTTAAGAGGTTTATTGTGCATGCTATTTACAGTGCAGAGCTAAAAGTTCATGTCTGTATCAGTCACTCGCAGAATCCGGGAGTGGCCCCTTCCGGCTGCGACCCCAACATAAGAGTTTTGGTATCCTAAATCTCCGCCTGCTCTCCTTGCGTTTCACCCCTCTGTGCACTTGGGGCACCAGAAATGGTGTGTCTTCCTCCTCGCCCGCTGAGCGAGGGGAGTGCATGGTCTCTCCAACATCCCCAGAGCCTCTGCTCTCAAACCCTGAGACAGCCTGCCCTTCCCGCTGAAGACATTGCTCCTTCCTCCGCTGGAAGAGGAGGTGCTGCTGGTCAGGTGGGGCCGGGGCTCTCTGTAGCATCCTGAGATCCCTTCCACCACCCTGCGCTGAGCCGGGGACAGTTCCCTGACAATCTAGCTCAGTATTATCCAGTCTGATGGATGGTTCCTCTCTGGGGTCTCAGGCAGACATCTTTCTTATCACCTGCTAGCTGTCCCCTCTTAACTAGATATACCAGAGATTGAACTTGGAACTTTCTGTCAGCTTTACCAGAGAGCTTTGCTAAGCAGAAAGTACTGCAATGAACAGTCTGAAAGCAGGCAGCTTCCAGTTGTACAAGTGGTCCCTCGGGTTACATACGCTTCAGGTTACAAACTCCGCTAACCCAGAAATAATGCTTCAGGTTAAGAACTTTGCTTCAGGATAAGAACAGAAATTGTGCTCTGGCGGCGCAGCGGCAGTGGGAGGCCCCATTAGCTAAAGTGGTGCTTCAGGTTAAGAACAGTTTCAGGTTAAGAACGGACCTCCAGAACAAATTAAGTACTTAACCTGAGGTATCACTGTACTAATACAGCACATATATGATGCCTTTTCTAGGGCTACTACATCTTTGTAGCTACATAGCAAGATATTCCCTTGGCTAAAGCCATTTCTATTTCAAGGCAGATGTCATTTTATCTAAGCAACTTTTTTATGACTGGAAGATAGTCCATATATTTAAAAAAATACCATGGCAAGGTCTCCATGTAAGGGGAGAGCTGGCACACCTTAGGGGATGTATCCTCCCATAAGTCCCTCCCTTCCACTGCAAATAGAGGGGGAAAGGTCTCCTCTGTTTTCAGTTCTCCACTCATGTAAAACTGTTTTGAGCAAGTATCAGTGCTTTTTCCCAACAGTGCACCATCTCTATGAAACATCCTCCCAAAGGACATTCCTGATGTCATTCTGCCAGCAAGTAAAAACTCCCTTGCTTTTAAAACCATTTTTATCAGTGAGTGAGCAGAAGCTCTGTTGCTGCTGAGGTTTTTATATGGGAATGGTAGTGTTTTGCTGCAGCCTTGGCCGCATAGCGTATAGTGACTTTTATTAGCTTTTAAAGCTTGGACACTGCCTCAGGTGTCTGGCATAGTGTAGTTTGTAAATACATGAATGGTTGGGACAAATGAAAACCATTTGTATACATACTGTCATCACCTTAAGTCTTCAGTAGCAAAGCTGGATCCAGAGTATTCCGAGGCTGTGCACATGATCCTTCAGGATAATTATGGTCCCCTGCAGAGCAGGAAGCCCCTCCTCATCCAGAATGTCTAAACAAGCCTTCACCATCTCATGCTATCCAGATGTTTTGAACTATAGCTCTCATCAGCTACATGCAGCACAGCTAATATTCAGGTATGATAAATATTGCAGTCCAGAAAACCTAGAGGGTACCAGACTGGTGGAAGCTGGTGTAAACCATGATTGAACGGACCTTGTAAATTAAAGTTAGCGCACTTCAGTTGTAGCCTATGTGTTGAATCCAAAGGCGCTGTTCTGCGAGCAGAAAGCTCCTACTACATGTGTAAAGGATTCTATTGACCCAGACTGTAGTTTGTGGAATACCCTTGTCTCCATCATTACTAACTTTCAGGAGGAATTTGAAAACATTTATTTTTGCCCAGACATTTAGTGACTGAAGAATATGAAACAGGTCAATAAAACATTAATCTCTCACAATAAAAAAACCCACTGTCCCCTCCTCCATCTTCCTTATGAATGTAGTTTCATAAGCTTGACCTTGCAAAAATTAAGATTTATGCATCTTGTGCAAGCCTTCACAGTCCTGTCCAGGCATGTCACAATCCTTCCTTCTCATGCTGACTGTGTGCCACACTTTGGCCACCCCCTGTCTTAAAAGTGTTGGGAACAGGGCGAATTCAGCCCATTTCCTAAATCTTCCTCCTCTCCCATGAAAGCTGCTGCAGCATTTTCTGTTTCTGCTATTCCTATTGTTCTTTTCTATTAGTCCTTTGCTGTGTCAGCAGTAGTGACAAGAGCCTGGCCTGTGTTTGCATTCAATATTGCTTTTGGCTCCCCCCCCCCCCCCGAAATTCCCCAGTGCAAGCATTTCCATTTCAAAAGTTTTTGTGATAGATAGCCACTGTTGCAAGTTCTGGGGGGAAAGTACAGTTGTACTTTAAAAATGTTTATAGACAAACAACATTTATGTATACAACACAACTTCCTCCAAATTGTTAGAAAGTTTCTCCTGCAGAATGTCTTACCTTTTCATCATAGCCTGGCACCCTCCAGGTGTTTAGCACTACATGTTACCTGACCATTGGCAACGCTACCTGAGGCTGATGAGTGTTGCATTGCAGATCTCTGAAAGGCACCAGGTTAAGAAGTTTTCTGTGGTGTGTTCTTCTCTATGTACACATAGGGTCTTGAGAGGTTTCCTGCTTAAAGATGTCCACATAGGGACTTGCTCATCTTGTAGCTGTTGACTTCTATTCTAACAAAAGTTGCATCTTAGTATACACTCCTCTTCAAAGTTCTGGTGATTTTATTGTTCATATTCTTCCTTTTTTAAGGATCTTGAATATTGTTGTTATTGCTTATTCATGTTGGAGGCAGCTTCTAAAGAGGCACAGAAAGTATAGAAAACCTTTTGAGTACAGAGCATGTTGAATTTGTGGCTTATCAGGACCTCACCTGAAGTTGCGTTTATAGAGTTACCGTAAATGCTCTGAAAAGAAAAGACCCTGATGTTGGGAAAGATGGAGGGCACAAGGAGAAGGGGGCGACAGAGGATGAGATGGTTGGACAGTGTTCTCGAAGCTACTAACATGAGTTTGGCCAAACTGCGAGAGGCAGTGAAGGATAGGCGTGCCTGGCGTGCTCTGGTCCATGGGGTCACGAAGAGTCGGACACGACTGAACGACTGAACAACAACAAATGCTCTGAGGCCTCTGTAACTCCTGCTTGCCCTCTCACCTGGCTAAGTGAAATAACATCTGTTGTGTATATGAGAGCATTTCAATAAGGTCTGAAAGACACACACACACACCCCTCATAGGAAACTGCTAGCAACCAAAGCCCAGGCCTGCTCAGCACTTCATTCCTGCTTTTAAAAATGTGTATACACTGCTGTTGGAATCAAGGTTAGGCTGTAAGCTTATTTGCTCAGGAACCAGGTCCTCAAGCCAATTTGGAGAGTGCTGAGTGTACATCCCTCTCTCATAAATAATGTATTGCTGAGGACTGTCAATCTAGTATATGCAGGGTACAGAATACATTATATGGTCTTTTTCTGTCTTTTCCTCCCTGAAATTGCTTAAGTTGAGAAACCTATAACAATGGCTCTAGAGGATGAATGTAACTCGGAGGAAGACTGAAGTGATCAGGTTTTTTATGGTTGGATGTGCTTTTATTTGCTTCTGTTTTAAACTTCGATAAGGGGGGGGGGGAATGCACCTATAATGAAAACTGCTCATGTTGCATCTGTGGTAGCTTGTGGTTAATCATATGACTGTGAACTCCTAAATATGCTGCAGAAGTAATAGCACAAACTTTTGAAGCAAATGTAGTCCACAGGTTAGTTGCTAGATGCTATTTGGTATGTAAATATTAATGGATACATGGTGTTAACAAGATGTTTTCTTTAGTTGAGGTCTTTGATGTTAATACGTATGTTTTTGATTACAATCTTTAAACTGCTTAACAAAACAGCTAATGTGTTGCATGAAAAGACTCATATATAGAGAGAGAGAGAGAGAGAGAGAGAGAGAGAGAGAGCGCACACATTTTATGCAAAACCATCCACTGGAGTACTTAACTCTTAGCTCTTAAATGACAGCTTGGAGTCTTCTTTACCTGTTTCTTTCTTAAGGAGAAAAAAAAACCTCTCCTCATTTATCCAATGAAGAATACTAAACAAAAGATGGTTAATGCTCCTTTTCATATAGGCAGACCAGTATGTATTTGTATCTGTGCTTTTAAGCTTATTGACTTGCACGTAACTATTTTTGAAAATGCTGACTTTGCACGCTTTGGTGCACAACACAAAGGCTGGATCTAAAATACCAGACACCTACTGACGAATGATCTTCTAGGGACTGCATTAGCAAAGTAACTTGTTTCACAAGTAGAAACCGGAACATTCACCACAAGAGGCTGAGGTGTAATTGAAAATGTATAGCTAGTACATAAATTCCATTATTTGTGGTATTTACAACAACTTTGTTTTTCTTCTGGGACCAGACACTATTGGTGTCTAAAATAAACCTCAGCTAGCTAGATGTCAAAATCTGCCGATGTCTCTTAGTGCAGCAACCAGGTGGCAACATGTTGTGTTGCAATCCATGGAGGGAGGGCTTGCTGCAAACATCAAGTGAGCTTTTGTAGGCTACCTTGTGCTCCTTGACTTCCGTAGCAGACAAAAGAAATAGGTGTGCTGTGTGACTGACTGAACTGGAAAAAACATGTTCACAATAATTTGTTCCAACTGATAGGAGAAGTGTGATTTTTCTTCATAACTCAGTATGGGCAAAGCTAGAGGCAGGAAAAGTAGAGAGCACATATAATACAACAGGAGGATTTTTATAAAACCCTGCATCTCTTGCAAGCACCTTCTCTGAATGTCAAATAGCAGACCTTTTGGTGTTTAGCAAACAGCATCTTTAAGAGGAATTCAAGTACTGGAAGAGAATGTTCCAAATAACTGTGGAATGGTTCGGTTGTGTGCATCCATCTTTCCCAGCATAGCAATGAAACTCCTGCACTATCATTAGCTAATCAAAATACTCAAACTAGCACACTGATGTTTGTTTTTATGTGTGCTGGCTTAGACCCACAGAAAACAAACAAACTGTGCTTATTATATATCCCATTGCAAGGTCATTGTGGAGGCCACATAGACTGTATAATCAGAGCGGCAAAGTTGATGTGGTCTGTAATCATTTGTGTATTCATTTCCAGGTGACTGTGGAAGAAGTAATGACTACAACTGCCTACCTGGATCTCTTCTTGCGGAGTGTTTCAGAACCAGCTTTACTACAGATCTTCCTCCGATTCATCTTGCTGCACCGCCATGAGAATGTGCACATCCTGGACACCCTCACAAGCCGCATAAACACTCCATTTCGGGTGAGATGAGAATAACAGGAACATGGCCGTCTTTTACTCTGTGGGATTATTTTAGACAACTGCAAGTTTATTTTGCCTATGCCTTTGTGAATTTAGTTACTTTAATATTCTTTAGAAAGTGCTTAAAATTTCTTTAAAAAACTTCGCACCTACAAACAAGCTTACAATTTAATGGGCTTGATACAAAAAGAAAAATAGAGGGAAGAAGAAAAAAAAGGAAAATTCCAGTTTCATCTCTTACATAAAGTTGCAATGACAACTACCATTTTATTTCACCAAGTGGCCCATGATTATTTTTTTCCAGGGGCATTCTGGGAATTTGTCCCAGAATTTCTCCTCACCTTGGGGGGGGGGTGGATAACCTGGGATGTTTGGAGGAGGAAGTGATGTACCAAAGCTCACCCAGTGAATCTACAACAAACTGGGTTCAGTTCAAATCCCCAATATAAGGATCATTCTTTCCTTAGCAGTTTCTACACATCTAGAAAAGTGTTGCTCACCTGAAGTTTGAGCTGCATAAATTCTGCTTTTGGACGGCATATTCCTACTGGGAACTGTATTTTACTCCTCACAGATCTACAATTCCCAGGACACAACAAATTACAGTTCCCATAATTCTTTTTTTGTGGGTGGAATGTGCTTGAAAGATATGGTGTGTATGGTTCGAAAGCACACCCAAAAGTGCAAGTAGATAAATAGGTACCACTCCGGCAGGAAGATAAACGGCGTTTTCATGTGCTGCTCTGGTTTTGGTGTTCCGTTGCACTAGAAGCGGCTTAGTCATGCTGACCACATGACCCGGAAAAACTGTCTGCGAACAAACACCGGCTCCCTTGGCCTGTAAAGCGAGATGAGTGCTGCAACCCCAGAGTTGTCTGTGACTGGACTTAACTGTCAGGGGTCCTTTACTTTTAAGGGGACGTGGGTGGTGCCATCTGAATATAACACTGTTTCAGATAAATCATGGAACTGGTATTAGTATTTTAAATTGCTATTTTAATGCTGGATGTGATGCCATGTCTGCCTCTTTGCAAGTTGTTTTTGATACTTAATTTGAGTTTATTTGTTTCTTTATTTTAAGTTTATTGCTTGTCTCTTTCGCCTACATCAAGTCCTCAAGCCGATTCTACTGCATTAGAAACAACCATAGCAATACAATAAAATTTAATTGTATAAACAATTAAAACAATAAAACTATTAATGTAAACAACAATAAAATCAATGAGTCAGCAGTAAAATCAGCCCTGCAGCAGCATAAAACCAAATTGGAGTTTTGGAGTGTTTTTCTTGCCACTTAGTTGGAGTTTGTTTTTTGGTTATTCCCCGTGCGTTAAGTAATCAACTGCAGAAGCGTGTATCTCAGAAGCAGGCTTTTATAAAATTTTAATGACACCATATTTTTGAGTGTTTGAAATTAACTATGCAGACTTACGAAGTAGTCACTCGCCCCCTTCCCAAAACATTACTTGCTTGTCCCCAAGCAAGCTTTCATATTTTCATTGTCTCAGTTTAGAGAGGTAGAGTGAAGTGGCCCTCTATGCTTGCTTTAGTATACGGATGTTGCTCAGTATGATGTCAATATAATGCTATCAGTGCAGCCAGCTTGATCAGTCCTTTGGTTTTTGCAACATAAAAGTATTTCTGTGGTATTGAGTGGACTGCCAAGTGCCGCTTCTGAAAATAATTGTCGCATGTTAATTAAGCCACAGAAATAGTTAATCTAATAGGAGCTTCCATTTGCAAGCAGGTTAATCTTGAAGCACCTGCTGCAGTCTGCATTCAGCAAGCTGCACTTCTGATCCCCTTGTTGGCTGGCACTTACTCAGTATTAAATGATAGAGGATGCACTCCAGCATATGGGTGGAAATGCAGGCAGAGCCAAATGATCAACGTGTGTATTATGTTTATGTATTAAGGACGACACCTTGCGCCAAATAAACATTTCCAAGTAGTGGAGGGCATGCATATAGCTGCACGTACTCGCGGCTGTGACTCTAGCTCCAAACAGATTAACTCTCTGAAAACTCCCAAACAGCTTCAGTTGCTTACAACTTGCTAATGTGTGTCTCTCCTGTACCATAATTATTTGTTCCACAGACAAGAGGGGGTGGGTATTTCGAAGAATTCTCCAGCCACGAGCAACTCGGGAGCTCCGCCAAAATGCATCAGTGATGTTAAATGAGTTCTCTGCTGTATAACTTAGCCAAGTATAGAAACCAGCCCCACAGCGTTCGGCATGTTACCATAGCACTGTTGTTATTGCAGAAAGGTTTTGCAATACCTGATAGGATTAAATGTGCAAGCGCTTCTGTCCACTTGGAACACACATATGAAACAGCTTTCCTTTCACCTAATGAATTAACTAAGACCCCCGTTTCTCTCCATGAATGTTTTTGGTCACTCCCCCCCAACATCCTATTCCTTTAAACTATAGGTCCATAATTTTGATCAGTGTATTCTCCACAGCTTCAACAGATGACAGCACTCGGCAGGAAGAAAAACTCTATACAATAGTAGAACCCCATTTATGACATTCCTTTACAGAATCCGATTTTAGTGTCCTGTTAATCAATAATCTTCCCACATGAATTTTCATTTAATGCCGCCTTGCGTTCCAAACCAATGAGGTGAACCTTCTTAAAGAGCCTCAAACTTAAAGAGCCTTTCAAACAAGGGTATGCATGTAATTTTGCTTGGCACTCTAGGCAAAGCAGCAGTCCGCCTTCACCTCTTTGTGCAGCTGTGTAGGCAGCAGTGATTCACACAGCACAAGAATAGGAATAGAAGAGATAGTATTGAGGATATCATGCCTAACTAACAGGAAGAGGAAACCCTTTTTGTGCCTATAGTGCTTTAGGGCTGAAGGTCAGGTATTTCTGTGCTCAGCCAATTTTAGAGAACTGCTGCCATTAGGGAGGCTTGAGATGCTCTTCCTTGATTTAGGAAGCCCAGATTTTGAGTAGGAAAACATAACCTGAGCTGCAGATAATGTCATCCATTTGAGTATAGCACCACAGAATGCAAGCAACCTTATCCCTACTATAAGCTTTCAATAGCTGGGGTGACTTTGAAATGTTGATGTTAATCAAGGAATTTATCATGTGCCCTGAATTCTCCTAAACATCTAAATAGACTCCAAGTCCCCGGTATTCAAACTTCCAGATGCAGCTAAACACTACCTTGAGTAAAATGCAGTGGCTCTCACAATAGATCTTTCCCAATACAGTGGTACCCTTGGATTACAAACACTTTGGGTTACAGACTCAGCTAACCCGGAAGTAGTGCCTCAGGTTAAGAACTTTGCCCCAGGATGAGAACAGAAATCGCGCGCTGGTAGCGGCAGTGGGAGTGCCCATTAGCTAAAGTGGTACCTCAGGTTAAGAATTGTTTCAGGTTAAGAACGGACCTTCAGAACGAATTAAGTTCATAACCAGAAGCACCACTGTATCTAGTCCTTATTCTCTACTAAACTACAGATAAAATGTATTTGGTAACATGACATGAGTGTTAATGCTTCTATGCAAGTTGTGCATAAAACCATTAACCGTTTCCATTTTTAGGAAGCTGTTTTTTATGAAAAAATATATGATGCTACCTGACTGGTAGCTGAGTTTCTGTGCATTTGTTGAGGAACAGAACCATTTTTCTTAAAAGGCCTCCAGCTGTTAAAGAGTGTTCCAGACATATGACACGATACCATTCCAACATAATTTGACCCTGTGTATGATGATTGTATAATAATTCTGTCTAAGAAAGAGAAAAAAATTCTTACATAAATGTTTGAGGTTAATCACATTTCAGTTCCCTTTAAAAATTCATATTTGACTAATTGGAATCTTCTCTCCCTTACTGTATTACTGAAAGGATTATAGCATATATCTATGCTTACACCTGGCTTTATTGGGGCATGCTAAATTAATTTGTCAGAAGATGATATCTCAAAAATGCAAAAAAATTGGTTGTGAGTTGCTTTAATGCAAAATAATGTTTTACCTTAGGAAAGCATGGAGAATTACAGATTTTGACTCTTGCTTTTTTTTTTTTAGCTCTGTGTGGTGTCCCTGGCATTGTTCAGAACGCTTATCAGCTTGCATTGTGAAGATGTGATGTTACAGCTAGTTTTAAGGTAGAATCAAACACTCTTTCTCCTGGTGTTGCCCTGCTATTTCCTCCCTGATGATTAGTATCCTGTGATTGCTTCATACCTGTTGTTTTGCCCATGCTGTGCATGGTGTGAGTAGGTGGAGATGTATGTGTTACACTGTTGTGGGTGAAGATCACACACTTCTGTTTTAGGATGTACAGAAAGCTCACTGTCAATCCTAGTGCCAAAAAAAATGAGAATTTTTAAAAACTCACAAACAAATTAGAAGAATGAAAGTAGACTTTCCACAAATTTAGCAGACTGAGTGAAGGAATTTACATTCATTTGGACTAAATTGACAGAGGCTCTTCTGCATACAGAGTGATGTGTCTTGTTTCTGAAAAAGGTCAGTACTTCCTAGGATTTGTGAGTGCATTAGGAAGAATACGATCAATTTTCGCAAAATAGTTTTGAGGAAGCCTAATGCGAGTTAGCTGGCTCGGCACTGCACTTTCACAACAACTTATCAGTCAGATACATCCCTGTAAGGTCAGCAACTTGAGTACCTGGTTGTTGGGTAGTGTTATGCCAATGGCTGGAGAATAACTTTTTTATAAGAGCTATGTCATGGCAGTTAATTAATGAAACCCTCTGTTCCTAGGTACTTGATACCCTGTAATCACATCATGTTCAGCCAAAGATGGGCTGTGAGGGAACGAGACTGGTATTCTGTATCTGCTGCTAGATTGCTTGCCTTGACTCCAGTCTGCTGCTCTAGTGGGATTACTCTGACTTTTGAAAAACAAGAAAAAGATTATATCCTGTGGAGGAAAAACATACACAGGGCAGGTAAATATTTCATTTGTTTTCTGAATGGACAAGTTGGCATCAGGCTGTTTTTCCTCTTTTGTTCCTTGTGGCGTATTCAGCGGCATTGAGTTCATGATTATCATTAAGTTTCTTAATTTCTCCCATGTGTAACATTTGGCTAGATTCATATTCTAACAAAAGAACACCCCCCCCCCCTGCATCACATCCACGTTATGCACTTAAAGCAGCGTGAGGACTTTGGTGCAGGATTTCTGTGTTCCAGGCAAATGCTTCCTTCTCTCTTACACCAGTCTCATGATATTTTGAGAAAACCTCTTTACTCTTGTCAGCATTTGGATTGAAGAGCTGATTATTTACTACTACTAATACCTGTGTGTAGGATGCCAAGTTTCTGATTACATGCACCATACACTATTAGGTGTGGATTTCCTTACCGCTAGTTAGAATCGGGAGAAGGAAGCTTCAGGAATAAATGTGTGTGTGAATGAACATGCAGACTTTTTTCAAAAATATGGAAAACTCTTTACTACTGAAAGGCTTAAAAAAAGTTTTTATTTTATTTACAGTGTATAAACAACAAAAACTGTTATGAACATCTTGACTGTATTTGCATTATTCACCCATAAGAGCATTCAGGATACTGTGAATGAAAGTAATTTAAATTAACACACCATGCAAATAGTATACAAGAATATACTGTAATCAAGGAGATATCTCCAATGTCCACCATAAGACTGTGGGGGCGGGGAATCCTTGTTTGTTATTCCTGCCTCATGTACAATATAAACAGTTGCTTTGCCATGTGGTAGTTTTTCATATTCTGAGACAACAGAGGAAAAGAGATGCAAGTACAGTGGAACCTAGGTTTACAAACTTACCGCATTTTTCGCTCCATAGGGCGCACTGGACCATAGGGCGCACCTCGTTTTTAGAGGAGGAAACAAAGAAAAAAAAATATTTTTCTGGTTTTCCTCCTCTAAAAGCCCTGTTTTTTTGAGGATCAGCTCAAATTTGTGCAGCTTTTTTTTTGCAAAGGGAAAGGCCCTGTTTTTTTGAGGATCAGCTCAAAGTTTTGCAGCTTTTTTTGTAAAGGGAAAAGCCCTGGGTTTTTTTGAGGATCAGCTCAGATTTGTGCAGCTTTTTTTGTAAGGGGGAAAAGCAAAGAGGAAAGGCCCTGTTTTTATGGGGTTCAGCTCACATTTCTACAGCTTCTTAAGGAAAGGGAGCCATTTCTACAGTTTCCAGACAATAATCTAATCAGCCAGTCACATGTCGCTGGGGAAGCAAACAACCTCCCTCTGCAGCACATTCAGCAATGGAGGCCTGGGCTGAAAGGGAGCAAGGGACTCTTATCTCTCTCCCGATCTCTTGCTGATCAGCTGCTGAGCGGGGTCCTTTCAACACCCCCTTTTCTCTTTGTAAAATAAAAAGCACAATCTGCTTTTGGCCCCTGGGCAATTCGGCTCCAGGTACCACCATTCGCTCAATAAGACGCACAGATATTTCCCCTTACTTTTTAGGAGGAAAAAAGTGCGTCTTATGGAGCGAAAAATAGGGTAATCCGTTCCAGAAGTCCGTTCTTAAACCGAAACTGTTCTTAAACTGAGGCGCGCTTTCCCTAATGAGGCCCCTGCGCCGGTGCTCCTCCACCATTCAGCTTCCGTTCTTAGACTGAGGTAAAGTTTGCAAACTGGGACACTACTTCCGGTTTTGTGGAGTTCTTAAACCGAATCGTTCATAAACAGTCCTGTTCTTAAACCGAGGTACCACTGTATCAGCAAGTGGTCCACATTACTACTGGGTTCACACTAGGAATGGATGGCTGTTGATTTCTGTTTCTCATTTTTTTCCTGCCTTAACTTCAGTTTGTCTCCTTTCTACATCAGTTTAGCAAGTCGAAAAGAAAAAAATTCCTCATGAAAAATCAGTACATATTTGCGTGCTTTTCTTGTAATATATACATCTACGCAAGCAATTTTCTCAGTGTATTGTTGTCATTATTTTCATTAATACAAGCATTATTGTGCACATTCTCCAAAAATAAATGCTTTTTGTAGACAATATTTGGTTTCAGAGCTGCCTTGCAAAATTTGGAGAATTGCAACTTTTGAAGCATAGCTCCATTTTTAGTGGGCGAGTTAGTATTAAAATGGAAGCTGAGCAAATTTCCCCGCTATCCCTTGTTTGCACATGGGAAACCAGAGTTTCACACCTATGCTCAACTACATACCTCTCTAGTACCTTTGTTCAAGCAGTTGTTTCTCAACCTAACCTGCCTCTTGGAGGTGGTTGTAGCAGTAAACACAGCTAAATATGTATTATAACACACTTGGAGTTTTTGAGATGGGAAATAAAATCTAAGTAAAGGGGAACATTGGCCCTTCTTTCAAATCCATCAAAAGTAAAACCATTCCCCATTGGAAAGAAATGTCAACTATGCAACCTAATAAAACTTGAGTCGATTGCTCCAAACTTTTGTATTTTGTCTACAAGAGCATCATAAATATCTTAGGACATCTTGGTCATAGGTCAGTTGAACAAATTTATTGGAAATTTGGTGGAAATTGCCTTTCCGGTGACCAGTGACATGATCTTTAACACTTCATTGTTTCTGCGTTTATGGCTGACAATTCAGTCAGATCGAGGAAGTATTGCAATACCAATGGAAAAAAGTACACCTTTTTATCGTGGGGGGGAAATTCATTGAACTTCTTGTTTCAAGGCAAACTGTTGTGCTAAATGTTTTAGAGCCATCCATAAAAAATAAAGGACATTTCACACCACAGAGAAACCTATTACAGTTTGCCAAATTCAGGCTTTCTCCACATTTGTTTGTCTGTTCTCTAAAAAAGATTCAATAAGTTGGCCGTTTTGTTGCTCAGTACTGCCTGTTTGATTTGTAATGCAAAATCTTGAGTCATTTAAACTTCAGCTGGATCAAGGCTTGGCAAGTGACCTTGTTTCTTGGGCCATTGAGAAGCACAAAACTGTGTGCCATTATGGACAGGGCAGGGCAGTTTTCTCTCTACTGCATCTTGTGGAATCTGGTGAGCCTGTAGGAGCAACGTATCTCAATATTTATTTGCTTTGGAGAGTTTTGTTAAAATAAAATGGGGAGAGGTGCTTCCTTTTGCCCCACTTGCCATGGACAGGATGTGAGCATAAATCACTCTTCTGCACCTTTGCAGCTTGTTAACTGATAGCATCTTGCTGTTCAGGAGCTTACTTCCAAGTTTTGAGGACCATTGAACTAGTTGCATAAAATAGGAACTATCTAGTCTAGGGAAACAGGCAAATCTTCTTCCTTTGGCCTAATCTAAATAGCCACATCTCTCTCTGTAAATTTGCCTGCTTGTGGAATAGTGCTATTTACTCATGTGCCACGTGACTGATACCTCTGTAACCAAGGTATAAGTTACAAGCATATCCATAGGATCTTTCTATGCATGTTTGTGTTGCTGTTAGACACCCTAACTGTGACTCCCTGCCATTCCATTTCAGGTACAACTGAAGAGTCCAGCAGCAGAGGTACTGCAGACTCCACATGTATTGTGGAATATGGGAAGACTGTTGATATCAGTTACCTGCAGTACCTTTGGGATGCTCAATCCCTCATACTCCACTGTATGAAAGACTGCCAGGTTTGGTCTGCTCCATATGATGGTGAAAGCCCTGATCCACGTACCTTTATCCAAACTCTAGCTGATGAGGATGGTAAAAACCTAGATCAGCCTATTTTCCGATTTCAGCACAGAACACCTAGTAATACAAGCTCCTCTCAGATTACTCCTTTGGGAGAAAAGTCGCAGCTGGAGCTGGAATGGGATGATAGCTACGATACAGGGATCTCTCCTGGATCTGATACGGGCTCTCCACAGCATGATAATGCTTTAGGCAATGTAGACCCACAACCACCTGCAGCGCCGCCACCAAAGCACATTCAAGAAATGAAGAAAAATGCAATCATGCTGATCAAAGGGTCATATATAGAAGAATCAGACTTTCAGGATGATGTCATGGTTTATAGGTTATGTGCTGAAAAGGATGCTCAGGAAGCAGACAGCGTAAAGGAGGAAGCTTTGGTGTCAGAATCTCAAAGCATAGATGATCAGCAGTCGCTCCCTGCCAATGGTCCCCTTAAAAGTCCCCAGACAGACTCCAGTTTGGAGGAACACAATATGAAAAATTCAAGCTTGACCCAGCACACAACAGTCATTGCTGAAACTCCACGGCCAGACTTGGAACTTAAGTTGTCTTGCCTAGAAGAAGACCACAATGCTAACACAAGCTTGCTGAGCCCAGAAAGTGAGGATTTTATTTCCCAATGTGATAACATCATTAAAGAGTTGGATTCTACCCCTACAGAGTTGGTAGAACTTAAATTGCTTATTCCTGAACCAATCTCTCCCATGGAAGAGGAAGAAGACTTTGAAAATTTTTCAGCCGACACACCATCAGCAGACGGTATGCCTTCACCTTTTGGACCAAAAGATGTATGGTCCAGCAATTCGGCAAGGACCCAGAGCATCCCATTTACAGGTGAAATTTTCTAATCAAGTCACCTAAAACTCTTTTAAACAACAATGTTCTTGGTGGTGGAGAGGGCTATGGGAATAAGAGACTTACTGATTTTGTTGACATTGAATATTAAGTGTAGATATATTCTTGGCTTGGATTTCATACCAATGAAATCTAAGTACTGGGTAGACCAATATACTTCTCAATATATCCTGTACAGAAATTCTCCAATAGCAGCATAATTCTAGAAAATATCCCTACATAGTTTAGGAAAAGGGATAATCGAACTATTACAGCAGGCGCTGCTAAAGAGCAAATGCCACAAAAATATTTGACAATAGCTATTATTTCTAGTAAGACAAAACAACAACACCTTGTTTATTCACGGTAAAATAAAAGTTGCAAATGTCTTAGTCACTTCTGATCACTAGATGGCAGCTCTGCTGCCATTCTGTGCATCTGCCCCATTTTACCTGCACATAGAGACATTTTGCTCCCTGCCAGTTGTGAAACGCTTAGCACTGCTGAATTGAATTCATCTTGTTTTCAATATCACACTTCCCTAAAGGATTTTATTGTAATGATGTTAGCAGGACACATTGTATTTGGGCTTAAAGACACTGTTATTTATTTAACTTTGGTAGCTCTTGGAACACAATTTGTTCCGAATTATCTCAGCTCCTCTGAATGGCATGATATGAATATTCACCCTATTGGGGGGGGGGGGAATGGTGGTGGTAAAATGGGTGGGAAATTTCAAATATGTGCTCATAATGACAAAAGCAAATAACTAAAGCAAACTTCCATTTGTTACTTACTAATTTAAAATTGTATTTTTTCAGCACTTTTCTGTTCCCATAAGGATCCAGGCAATACAACATAACTGAGAAATTGTCCAGATAATACTTTTCAGGGAAAGGGTGAAGAAGAAGGGAATGTTAAATATGGCTACATGTCACATAACTCCATCGATCAATTAAACCGAGTAATGCAATTGAATAAGCATATTGCTATCAGATTTATTATTCTGGTCTGGAAATAATTTCCTTTCCACTGGTGCAGCTGTCTGGCCACTGTGAAAAATAATCAGCTTAACGAAAAAACTTCATAAATAGTTGGATTTGTGTTGCTAAAAGACCAGGAGCTTTGTGGCTTCTGAACAGTAGCAGTTGGTGGTAACTTTGGTATTCCAAAACCCACACGGGTCAGTCAAATTAAGAAAAGTTAACATTTCACATTACTGCAGTATTAATACATCTTCAGCTTTTTGAGTGGCATCTTCCTTCTCAGTCGCCCAGCTGGCACGTAACAGTAAACCATATTTTAACATTACTAGGATGAGCTGCAGTAAGCCTTTGGCCTCCTGGCTTGTTTTCCCATTTATGTAAAGGAAGGAGCTTTTGCATATTCTGAACAAAATCGAAAATTCTTTCTAGTAGCACCTTAGAGACCAACTGAGTTTGTTCCTGGTATGAGCTTTCGTGTGCATGCACACTTCTTCAGATACAGATACAGATACAGATACAGGGTGTATCTGAAGAAGTGTGCATGCACACGAAAGCTCATACCAGGAACAAACTCAGTTGGTCTCTAAGGTGCTACTAGAAAGAATTTTCGATTTTGTTTTGACTATGGCAGACCAACACGGCTACCCACCTGTAATTGCATATTCTGGTTTATGCAACCACAATTTTGTCATCGAAACACAGCCAGCGTAAAGAATTCTGTTCATTCCTCCTTTCCTATAGGATTGTAGCACTGAAACATAGTTTCTATGTCAAGGAATAAGAAGATTTCTTTTGTTCAGAACTCAAGGTGGACAATGAACTGATCTTTGTATGTGGTACTAATGTTTGGTGTTTGTTGAGAGGAAAAAATAGCACCTGCTCCTTCTAATAATTTATTGCAACTCAAATCCCAACTCATTCATCCACCGACAAGGACACAATCAGTATTTTAGTAATGGGAATGTAATGTGGCAAATAAAACTTTTATTATGAATAGGACCCCAATTAGTTTTATGTCTGCCTGCACGGTGAGTTTTGTACAACATCATTAATTTTGATCTAATTGGTCTGCGATACTCCTCTTGCAAAGCTTGTAAACCTCTACTTGTCACCTGAGATTCTTCATCTAACAAGGTGCTTGAAGCTAGCTTAGTGATGACAGGGCCATTTATATGTACCATGGTTAAGTCTCTGGAAGCAACTCATCGTGCAGCAAGAACCCTTTTGCAACTAAAGCCGTTTATGTATTTCCAGAATAGTTTACCATTCAGTATCTACCAACCCCATACTTTTCTCTTAATCTCTTGCACAGCTTTTGCTCTTGGATCATGTCAGCAGTAATAATCAGCGTCTGAAAAAGATTGTTCCAGTAGGACAAGGGGATTAAATAATAATAATGATGGAGCTGTCCTGTGAGCTTCTTAAGAATTGCAAGATTGCATGGGAGAACTTGCAATGGTTACAAGCAACCCTACTGCTAGTCTCTCCCAGCTCTACCTGGAGATCCCAGGGATTGAACATGGGGCCTTATGCATGTGCTCACCCTCTGAGCCACAGCCTTTCACAGAATAGCTTAGTAGGTTAGAGCATGGTGCTGATAATGCCAAGGTTGTAGGTTCAAAACCCTGTATGGGACAGCTGCATATTTCTACTTTGCAGGAAGTTGGACTAGATCAGGGCTCAGCAAACTTTTTCAGCAGGGGGCCGATCCACTGTCCCTCAGACCTTGTGGGGGGCCGTACTATATTTTGAAGGAGAAAAAATGAACGAATTCCTATGCCCCACAAATAACCCAGAGATGCATTTTAAATAAAAGGACACATTCTACTCATGTAAAAACACCAGGCAGGCCCCACAAATAACCCAGAGATGCATTTTAAATAAAAGGACACATTCTACTAATGTAAAAAGATGCTGATTCCTGGAGTGTCCATGGGCTGGATTGAGAAGGCGATGGGCTGGATCCGGCCCCTGGGCCTTAGTTTGCCTACCCATGGACTAGATGATTCTGTGTCCCTTCCAACCCTACAGTTCTGTGATTCTATGATTCCTGTGCATTGTGCATGTAGCAACATGGCTGTGTTGAGTTTTTAATACCCTTCCTTGGTAATACAAACTTTTCTTGGTGCAGCAGAGGTTAAAAGGTCACAGTCATCTCTGATGGACTTCCTGGATTTTAACTGCCATGTAGGAAGGCTGAGAAACCTGATTCTAATGCTATGCTGCATAATGGCATCTTAGGCATGGCAAGTGGGGCGGCGATGTCCAGCTGTGCCCTGCTTGCCATTTTAAACCCTTTTATATCAATTAATTGGTCAAGCCTCTATGAAGTAGACACTGTGAAATGCCAGAGCTCCAAGACCATGCTAAAATAGCACGAGGCTGTCACTGTCTGTACTCCCTCCTAAGCTTAGGAAAAGGATATATGTAAGAATGCCATTGTGCAATTCCTGGGCTGGGTGCTGGTGGTAGTTGTGTCCTCCAGAGCGAGGGGTGGGGGAGTTCTATGTTTAGAGCAGTGCAGCCTTGCATTAGTGCAGCCCCTCATAGCATTGCTATGTGTGGCCGATCTCCAAGTGAAAATTCCCTTGTTTCCACAGCAGGGAGCAGGTAGAGGAGACAGGAAGTGCCCATTGTGCCGGGTTGAAAACAGGGCAGAATTCCCTTCCTGACCCCCTCCCTCTTGGCAGGTCATGTCAAGCTGCAGAGAGAAGGGGGGGGGTCTCTCCTTTCTCCAAAGCATGTCAGGCTAGGCCAATGTAGACATTGCGTTAGCCCTGTAGAAACTACAGTCACCAGGGGCAGCTGCTGGAGAAAAGAAGGGAGTCCTCTGTGGCTTGCTGGAGCAAGAGGGCTGCTACCAGTCAGCCCAGTACGGTAAATGGAATGGGAGCAAATGAAGAAGGCTAAATGGGTGGGAAGGAGAGGATTTTAAGCAGGGGGCTAATTGAAAGGGAAAATATGTGATACTTCTTAAGTATTTTTGGGAGAGGGAGCTTGGCTTATTTCTGTGGAAGTCTGATGCAAGCAGATGGCCCATTGTTGGACTCCACTACAGTCTACCCTGGTAGCACTACAACCAGCACAAAGTGAGCTTACCCAAAGGCCCAAATGGGCTGGAAAACAATGCTTCTTAACATCACAACACCTTTCCTTTCTTCATGCTTCTGTTCATTTAGCAATTAATCGCTTGTGTATGTGTGTTTTTAAATCTGCAGGTCCATTTATCAGTGTGGTGCTCTCAAAGCTGGAAAACATGTTGGAGAACTCCTTGCATGTCAACTTGCTGCTCATTGGCATTGTCACTCATCTGGCCAGTTACCCACAGCCCCTCCTTCGTTCCTTTCTGCTCAATACCAACATGGTGTTCCAGCCTAGTGTGCGGTCATTGTACCAGGTACTTCATGATTGTTTGACAGAAGTCCTAATATGGTTGAAGGTATAATTTGATGTTAAACATTCTTGGTATATAGTGCCATCATTATGCATGAATGCTAGAATGGCAGAATGACATAAGCAACAGCCAGGTCCTTGCTCCAAGGAGTTTACAGTCCTCCTCCTAAGAGGAAGGGGGAATAAGGAATGAACAAGCAAATGTGGTTGGGTTTTAGCATCAGTTTGTTCTACACTTTATTTCCCAGTGTATTTGCAGCTTAACTCTATTGGACCTCACTCCACAAGGCTGCAATGAGACACCTAGAGATCTCCCTTGTGAATTTCCATTGTTTCTAATCACACTTCAATAGAATAAGGCAGTTAGAAGTCTCCCTGTGCCACCCCCTCCTTTAAAAACAAGGAAGATTTGGAAGATTTGCAAAATACTCTACCTTGATCTTTTTCTTTAGTTGCCACTTAACGGTGCCTTAAAGTAGATGCGTTAATAATGCTGTTGGGCAGAGCTTGGCACCACAGCTGCCCTTAATGTGATTTTGAGAGCAAGGGACACAGTAAACAGATGATTTGGGACACAACTCAAATGACAATATGAAGATTTATTGCTGCTATTGTTTCGGCAGGTGCTGGCATCTGTGAAAAACAAAATTGAGCAGTTTGCTTCCATTGAAAAGGACTTCCCTGGACTACTCATCGAAGCCCAGCAATACCTGCTTTTACGGGTGGATATGTCAGATATTCCTCTGGAGTCATTGACTAAAGGCAAGTAACTACTATTCTTAAAAGCATAATTTAAAAAAACACATGCATTACTATCTATTACTTATTTTTTAACAAGATCTCAAATTAGCAAGATGTTCACTATGTTTATGTTCCTATGAAAGCATGTTTTGGGTTTGCTTTAACTATGTGGTAGTCTTAATATATTGGGATTAAATACAATGTGAAACATCCCACCCACCCTTCCTTTAGATACAAAAGGTTGGAATATTTTGAGTGTTAGCTTCACTGTGTGGTTGCACCGCTGGGAGTATGGGTCACTCCACACTGGGCCCTGGGGTGCCTGAGCTGAGCCCTTCAGGAAGATCTATGGTACAGTATCAAAGGTGTCTGCAGAACTATCCTATAATGAGAGACCTGGTTAAAGGACATACAGGCTGTAGCTGCTATCTTGTAGAAGCAGGGTGAAGCAACAATCTTGCCTTGTCTGCAAGAGCAAAATCTAGATACCCTGTTAAGTTTACAGGAACAGAAGAATTTGCCTTATATATATTAGGGAAGACTTATTTGCATATATAGCTTAGTATTGTCTACTCTGACTGGCAGCAGCTCCCCAGGATCTGGGGCAGATGTATTCCCCATCACCTGCTATCTTACCCTTTTAACTCGTGATGCCACTGATTACACTCGGAATCTCCTGCACAGAAATCCTGCGCTGTACACTTGAGATGTGTTCTTTTCCTCATCTCCTCCTCCAAGCAGCTGTGGGCAGTGTACATGGTTGTCTTGGTTTATCCTCATTACAAGGCACCAAGGTAGGGTAGGTTGAGATAGGTAACTTGCCCAGGTTGACCCAGTTATCTTTATGACAATGGACCTCACTCCCTTAAAATACCTCTGTAAGGGCACGGCTGCTTCTCACTAGATAACTTCTAACTCCTGAAGGGAGTAACCATGTTTTCTTCTTTTCAGGACTAGCAGAAGGGTAACTGGTAATATGTGTGTGAGTTGTTTTATTTTTAGAATGACCATGTGATGGGGAGTGTGGTTGCAAACATTCATTTAGGAATCCTAGTGGAGGGACGGGACCTCTGCAGTTTATGCATTGTCGTGAGAGATGAGCATGTCCAACATTTCATGAATGTGCTCTCTCAAGTGGAGCTGACCATGTTAAAAATAAGTCCTTCCATAACTCCCTGGGGGTGAGGGGAGGAGTTGTTTGGTCTTATCAAGCGGAACAGCTTCCCCATCTGCAGCTGCCTTCTGAATATATTACCACCAGTTCTCATGCGTTAGCCAGTCAACTTTTATTACTGCGACGAAGCACAAGCAGGGTCACGAGTAGTAAAGTGTATTACCTGTGACTGAGAAAGGTATGCACATTTTCTGTGATTCTCTCTCCAGACCTTCTTGCAGAGAATTCCCAGGTTGCCTACTTACAACAATGCAGTCTTGGAGGTTTTTTTTTTTTTTTTTTGAGCAAAAACTGTTTAAAACGAAACTTGGGAGATAAAGCTATCTATGTGCAGGGTCACTTCCTTTAAACAGCTCTTGTACCAAATCTCCAAACTGCTTCTTAAATTTGGGACTTTGAGTTCCTTGTCACCCAGTTATTAGTGTGCTGAATGAGTAGTTCTCTTTGCTGTACTAGGATTTGGATGTCACCTGTCAAGGTAGAGCTGTTGCCACAGAGATATCAGATTTCCCTAACTAATATAAATCCATAGGTTTCAGTGGGTCTGTACTAAGCATGACTAAGTCTGGATGTAGCCCACAGAAAACAAGCCATGCTGAATGAAAGAAAAGCCTTGGCTTATTTGTTTGAGGGGCTCAGCAAACTATTCAAATAGGGACGGTTTGGCAGTCATTACGTCCCAAAGAGCATTTGATGAGGTCCCTTGCAAACGTACTACAGAGCAGCAGCCAGCAGTTATGGGATAAGAAGCAATATCCTTTTATGGATTGTTAAGCAAAGGGTAGGAATCAAAAGAAAGTTCTCAAAGTGAAGGGAAGTAAACAGTAGAGGCTTCTCAAGGATTGTTGGGACTGGTGCAATTTTACTTATTCACAAAAGATGCATAGTCAGAGGTGATGATGGGTGTCACAGTTTCTTGCCTACCCCAAATTAATCAGGATGGTGACATCCCAAGCAGTGTTTGAAGAGCTCTCTATAAAGAATGTCCTTGTGTTGGAGATGTTTTTTTTTAGTTGAGATGAAAGATGACCAAGAGGAAGCAAGTCGCAGGTTTACAAAACTATGAAAAATGTGGGGAAAGGGTATATCTCCTCTCCCTACACCTCACTGATGATGTCTGCTTGGTTATAGGTTGATGATAAACAAATCAAAGCACTACTTCACACACCATGCAGTGACCACCACAAACAGATGTGGTAGATTGTTCTTAGACCAATGCATAGATAATAGGTTTGGCATTCATGCCTAAATGGAACCTCTTTCTTCAGAGACAATATACCTCTGTTTCCTGAATCATCTGGAAGTAATGTGGATGTTCCGTAGACTGAAGTTGGTCTGTGTTCTGCTTTCATAATTAAATTCCTCCCCCTTCCCCCCAGCCCTGGTTCTTATCTTGCTACAATCACTGTATCAGAGCACTGTTCTTGTGGGTATAAATTTTCATTAGAAGCTATGTTCAGGGGGTAATGGGGAAATGTACAGAATCTGATGAGCACAGTAACCATAGTGACTAATTGCTTACCAGTAGTATGTGTAAAGAAGTCACTTATTTTGGGAAGTAAAATCCTTGCCTTTCTGCTTGATTTAATTTGAAGCATTTCAGTAGTGCTGTGGGAAGCAGCGGAGGCCAATGTGTCCCCCCCTTCCCTTGCCTTTGAGCGTTCATCTTAGTGTAGCTCCATTTATAATTGACATACTGGCATCTTCTAATATACTATGGAGCTTGCAAGATCATTGCCTGCTTCTTAATGTATTATTATCCTATCATGGGTGTGTGCAGTAAATAAGATGCTTAGTAGAGGTCATAGGATTTGGGAAGCTGTTTCATATAACTACTGCAGAAAAGCTTGCTGTTGTGAGGCACTGTAGCTTGAGCTATGGGTTTGGGGTTTGAAACCCAACATGCAATGACTGGGATCAACAGTTGCTTAGGTTCCTGCCTATGGCTTCCATTATCCCAATGAGTTTTTCTTTGAACAGCTGACTCCTAGGTTATATCACAAATCAGGCCTAGGTTTCAAAATGAGTCTTCCTGGGGGCATGAGGCTTGCTTTTAGATGGGAAAAACAAGCCTCAAACTCCCTCGAGGACATAGAATTATATTTATGTTTCTTTGGATCCTGGCTACCGTTTTTATGTCTTCCTCTAAGGGCTCACTATGAGATCTTTTCCTATATTCTTAACGTGGCTCCATCTATCCAAAACACTTATTCATGCTGTGTGAACAAGTCCCAATATTCAGTGAATATTGTTCATAGTTTGGTTCATATTATTTAGTTCTTCATCTCCTCTCTCTCGTCTCTCTCTCTCTCTCACACACACACACCCAACACCTTTATTATTAAAAAATTGGATTGATCATTTGCAAAGATTTTGCACATTTTTTTTAAATAAATCTGAAGCACAGGCTACAGTCACTCTGCCTGTCCTGCCCCCCCCCCCCAATGCACAACCATATTAATGCTTATAGAATAAACAAATGCCTGGATAGCTGCAAGTTTGGCGCTTAGTCAAGCTCATAATGTCAGCAATCAAATTGCAGTGCCTGCAGCCAGTTGTCCATCAACTTGTATCATTATGTCAATTAGGGAATATAAGGTAGAAATGGCCTGTGGTAATGGTATATACAAGACTATTTGAACTGTGCCTAGGTTATGGCGGAATGCTCAGATCCAATTTTACCAATAAAATGAACACTTTTCTTCCTCAAGCTGTAAAGTAAATGTGGTTTGTATATGTATACGAGGAATTTTTTGGCACCACCTTACATTTTGAATACCAACGGATTTATGTTCAGCCTTAATGACGACGATTTCGTTTAAGATTAGAGTATACAGAAAACATGTGCATGTATTAAATGTATTTGTTGGAGACTAGAAAGATATATTGTAAGATGTAAAGGTAAAGGACCCCTGGACCAGGCATAGGCAAACTCGGCCCTCCAGATGTTTTGGGACTACAACTCCCATCATTCCTAGCTAACAGGACCAGTGGTCAGGGATGATGGGAGTTGTAATCCTAAAACATCTGGAGGGCCAAGTTTGCCTAGGCCTTCCCTGGACAGTTAAGTCTACTCAAGCTTGACTATGAGGTGTGACGCTCATCTTGCTTCAGGCCAAGGAAGCCAGTGCTTGTCTGCACACAGCTTTCCGGGTCATGTGGCCAGCCTGAATAAACAATTTCTGGTGCAACGGGACACCGTGACGCGTGCCAGAGCGCACAGAAACACGGTAAAGCCAGAATTCAGAGCCTACCAGTCCTGGTTCTTTATTAGTGGAATGAGAGTACTTACAACTGATCTTCCTAGTGTGGTTGTGTGGGTGAAAGAAAATGAGAATTCTAAAGCACTTGGCATATTTTAAAAGTGCTATAGGAATTATTTAAAACTGATTCTGGGCTAGAGTTCCATGTACTAAACTTGGGTTGCAATTGTCTTTAATTTGTTTTGGTACAAAAGTGATTATTTTTCTCTTTCTGCTTTTCAGACAATGCGCAGCACAACCATGCTTTGGGGAAAGGCAGAAACCTTTCTGAGGCTTCCCAGGTCATCCTGCAACCTTTCTTTGGAAGTAAGGCAAAGAAAGGAATGGCTCTTCCCAGCGTCCCCCTGCATATCCAGAATGCCATCCTGGCAGCTGCCCTCTTCCCAGAGTTTCTCAAGGAGTTGGCTGCTCTTGCACAGGAACACTCCATACTCTGTTACAAAGTATTTGGTGACTTTGAGAATTTTTATTAGTTTTAAGACTTTTTTTTAAAAGGATATTTTAATTTTAAAAAAACACGGAGAGCTACTTATAAAGGAAAAATCTACTTTATGTTCCTGGTAATACTTGATTTGGGGGAAACTGTTACACCTTTATGTTGGGCCTTATTTCCTACTGTGCAGCATAGACACTTGATGTATTAATGGAATGATTTCTTATTTTACCATATTCCTACCCTTGAACTTCCTTACCTCAAGATTCCTTCTTTTAAACTCTGCTATAGACACTTTTGTTTAAAAAGGCACAATTGTGTAACCAGCTGAAAGGTGATTTGCTTTTGTGTTTTTTTTTTCTATCTAGGAAAGTTGGTTACTCCGTAAGAGAGTGCTTACCAGGATGAGCATGTCAAATCTGATAAGCCTTTTATACAAATAACGTTTTAGGTATCTATTTGCGGGGGGGGGGGGGGAGGGAGGTTCACAATTCCTTCCCTACTTTCTGCATTGTGAGTGGCTGGAGTTGCGAATCCAAATGGACTCAACAAATATAAGCCTGCGACTTGCTAAAAGCAGGTGCTGTGCTGAATACATACCGTATTGCCTTACACTGTGGACAAGTCTGACACTCTCAGCTGTTGATTCCTTTGAAGTTTAAATGAAATGAGTAAATGGATGTTGAGTGCAGACTGTATGGAATTCCCCCCCCCCCCGCCATTTCTCAGCATTCTTTGAAAATGCTAGATCTCTACCTAAACTAAACGCCCAAGCCTTAATTTTAGTAATATTTGCACACAATGAAATGTTTCTATGCAAACCGTAGCCTTTTTTGGTAGACCATATTTGTACACGTTTATTGATAAGCTGAGCACAAATACTCGAGTTATTGTTTTAGTAGTGTTAAAGGGTTACCTTCATCTGGGAGTTGTTGCTATCTATTTTTAAGTACTATTTTTTAAAACAAAATTGAAAAAAATAGCCTGCCTTTATAAGCTGTGTTTTTTTTTCTTTTTAGCTTAAAATGTTATTTTGGTTCAAGGAAAGCTTTGTGGTATTGTAAAACACTAGCTGTTTATTTATGATGTATGTTGACTTGTCCTAAAATTGCACTTTTGAAGGATGGCAGAAATGTTTTGCTCCCTAGTAGTAGAGAAAAGGATGTTACTTGGGACAGATACACTAGAACCTGTTGCAGCTGCTGTCCAATAGCTTAAGAACATTTTCTTTTGTGAGTAATGAGACTCATTAGAACGGGTCCAAACATGATGAATTGCTGCATTACAGCTGCATTTCAGTTTGTGCTAGTAAGAGTAATTGTTCCTCCAGTGCTGAAGTTGGCTTTGTGTTAATAGTGGTTCTGTGCTTGAAAGCCTTCATTTTCTTTTACAGTAGGTGAATATGACAAACTGCTTCAAAGCCAATGAAAACAGTATCTGAAGACAAGACTTGAAAACAGCTTTGCTCCTCTTTGTAAATTCCATATTGAGGTACTAATAGTAGCAGTTGGGGTTTGCATGTTCTATGCTAGAACATGGCACCTGAGCAAATGGGAATTTCACAGACATGTTTTGGGAGCGTTGCCTAAAATGGTGTGTATATTTGTTTAGAAGTGCAATAATGGCAAGAGAGGGATTTTAATGTCCCCATTTCTTGATCCACTGGCCTACTGTGACTGGGTCCATTTGCTTAGTCTTCTCTCCCACCATCATCCATGGGCAGAATTAGAATCCTGCAGGCCATAGAAATCAGAGACTAGAGAGCTTCTTCCTTTAGCTTCTCAAAGCATTGCAAGCTGTAATAATCTTATGCAGGGAAGGATCTGCCAGTCCCGTTATTTGGCCCGTTCCCCATGTCTGGTGACATCTTCATAAAAAATAAAACGATCTCATAATTCTAGTCCTGCTACCTTCTCTGTGGGGAGCGATCCATCCTTTTGATTGACTGATTAATTGTGTATGTGTTAACTGTAGCAGATTTTTTAAAATTGCTCTTAAAAGACATTGTATTTTCATGCTCTTATTTAAAGTTATGATAGGTGAGGTTTTTTAAATAACGTGGGTGTGTTAATCACATAAAATGTGATTATATTTGCTGCATTTGAAAATCAGACACTTAAAATGTTGGAAATTTGAAAACCAGCAAGGCTACCATAGTATGGACTATGTAGTAGTTTCATGATATTTTGACATGCTTGTTGCTGAAAGGGAGCAATCGTGCCCAAACCCTCACAATGTTTAGGCTTGGTTCAAGGCTTAACAGAGCATTTAATAGTGGCATAGAAAAGTAGAACAGATTACTTTGTTAGAAACTATTCATCTTTTGTTTGAATTATGATTACAGCAGGAAGGGCAGATTCCACTTGTTGGTCAGTCAGTGAAATGTAGGCCCAGGATATGGCATCTTATATTAATCAGGGAAAAGCCATAGTTAAGTGGCAGAACATGTGCTTTTCATGAAAAAAGTCTCAGCATTAATCCCTGGCATCTCCAGGTAAGACTGGGAAAGATTGCTGTCTTAAACTCTGGTGAACAGTTTGTGGGCAACTTGACTTAATAAGCAATCTTCTGAGCTGCATTCAGTGGAGATACTTGTGCCTCTCTTATGTAAGCCACTGTTAACATTTGTGAAGTTAGGTTCTCACTGAGAGTAGAGAGAGGATATTTGGTCTCTGTAGATTTTAATAAAATAGTGTTAAAAATATGAATTGGAGAATTACTGTACAGTCTTTACAGTGACTTTTTGGAGGGTTAGTAATAGAAAACCACAGAATGATATACACAAACAAGTAAAAATGATAGCTACAAATTGCTAGTAAGCTTGATGATCCTTGACACATATGAGTACAAAATACAAGGACTTTGCTATTTTGGCTTGTTTCATGTCAAAAAGCACCCAAATCTTTTTTTTTAAAAAAAACATAACCACCCCTCCAAACATCTCTGAAATTGAGTGCTACAGTCTTCTGGTGTAATTATCCGAGCCATGATTATAGCACTAATTCAAGCTGTAGTGTTGTAATTATTCCTATATAAATGCCATCTCAGGGAAAGTGAAAATTGCATCTTGCTTAATGTGGCTTTGGATTGCTTTGCATAAGTAAGCTATTTGGAATAATTTAGTGATGGGTACTAGCCCAAAAAGGCATTTAGAAAGCAAGCTAGCCCTAAAATACTTCTGCAGCGGGAATAGTTAACAGCTTTCCTTAAGTCAGCTCAAATTAAGCATTTTGCTGATTTGAATACCATTCTACTAGGGTTTGTTGTGCATCTGTTAAAGTGACTGGATCTTTGTGGCCATTGATTTAACACTCACATGAGGCCTCTGTGTTCAGTCTTGGCTTCAAAAAAACAACAACACTTTTAGTCTTAAGTAGAATATATTCCATTGCCCTGTTTCTACAGTTCTCTCTATGCATCTGATGGAGTACATTCTTCCCACAGTTGACAGCTCATGCCACCTTCATGTTATCTGTTGTTAAGGTGCCACAGCTACTCTAATTAGTTGGACTATGTGAAAACTGACTTTTTAAAACACTGACAAATTTTACTCATTGCAGAATACAGGAATGTTAACCCAAAGATGCTGTATGCAGAGAAACTATTTTTTTTAATCATTCTTTGGTTTTCCAAGAGCAGTTTAGGTGCTTTTTAATCAAACATAGATTTACCAAGCTAAATGTTGTTCAATCACAAAATTAATAGCAGATTTGATTTTTTTTCACACCCAAAAACATATTTTTAAGACCCCTCACTGAAGAAACTTGCAAAAAAAAACACCATCCCCTAAAATTACACACCCTACTGCCTCTCAGCCATTTTACAATATTAAATTAAAGGAGGAAAAAAATGTAAGTCTCTAATGTGCTTACTGCATTTGCACTAAGATTAGTGTGTGGCATAATATGGCCTAGCCTACAATGTAATTTTTTACATACTTATAAATTCTTTACAGACTTTATCTCTTTAATTGTAGAAAATGAGAAGGACTGTACTCTCAATTTTGGTGGGTTTCATTTGTGTGTGTTCTTCCAGCTACAACAATTTCCAGCACAAAAATACTTTAATACAATGAATCTGAATTCAGTTGTCTGTAGTTTCTCTATTCTAAGCACTTTAAAGACATTTCCCTACATCACAAAGCAACTTATGTAAGAAATGCCTTTTAAAATTGGACAGCTTGGGAATGTGGAGTCTTTGAAGATACTGCTCCTCAACCTGCTGCTGCATCAACTCCTGTTCTCTAGAGTCTCCCTATTGCATAGGTTCAAACATATTTGGATGTATCCTTTCACAGTTCTCTGGATCCAACTCTCCGATTAATGATTTCAACAAAACAAAATACAATCTCTGGCCTACCAACACCCACTATGGTCCATGCCTATTCCTAGGAAGAGGTCATGTTGTTTCCAGGCTTTTAAGGTAAGGCTGAAGTTATCACAAGACAGCTACAGTGGTACCTTGGGTTACAGACGCTTCAGGTTACAGACTCCGCTAAACCAAAATAGTACCTCGGGTTAAGAACTTTGCTTCAGGATGAGAACAGAACTTCTGCGGTGGCCGTGGCGGGAGGCCCCATTAGCTAAAGTGGTACCTCAGGTTAAGAACAGTTTCAGGTAAAGAACGGACCTCCAATTAAGTTCTTAACCCGAGGTACCACTGTATATGTTTTCTTCTCTATGCCTCTTCATTACAAGGCAAATTATAGCATGTCACCCCAGTTGCAATTCCTATGTCATCTTTCAAGGGCAGCCATACATCCAATGTATTACTGTGGCAAGCTCTCATGCCTCTAAAAGGGGACAGAGCTTACATAGCTAAGAAATTGTATTCCTGGATACTCACACTTTGTCCAGGAGAACTGTCAGGCTCCAAACCTGTTCACCTTTAAAAAACAAACAGGACGATGATGAAGATTGGTGGGATTACTCCTCCTTGTCTTGGCTCAATGTCAGTTTTTCATCCATTTGCTGCTGCTTCCAGACTAAGATGACAATTTGTGGATACCTAGTTAATAAAATGTAGAGCTGGGTGCTTTAATTCATTGATAAAAAGGTAACGGTACCCCTGAGCATTAGGTCCAGTCGCGGACTCTGGGGTTGCGTGCTCATCTCGCTCTATAGGCTGACAGCTTCTCGGTCATGTGGCCAGCATGACTAAGCCGCTTCGGCGAACCAGAGCAGTGCACGGAAATGCCGTTTACCTTCCCGCCGGAGCGGTACCTATTTATCTACTTGCACTTTGACATGCTTTCGAACTGCTAGGTGGGCAGGAGCTGGGACCGAACAATGGGAGCTCACCCCGTCGCAGGGATTCGAACCGCCGACCTTCTGATCGCCAAGCCCTAGGCTCTGTGGTTTATACCACAGCGCCACCCGCATCCCTCTATCTAACTCATTGATACCATACTTAAATTTGGATTGATTTTCTCCAGAAACTATGCAACAATGTTAAATTGCAATGTCAATAAACCAGAGCCTTTCAGAACACTTCAGGTCAGTTTCTTATAGTACTGAAGTAGTCTTTCTACTGACTTACTGTTGACTTAGGTGAGATAGAAAAGATACAAGCCATTAGAGTCTTGTCTAGAGTCCCCTAGCTATAATTTAATCTATGATATTAGAGCTGCAGAGAGCACCAACTCAATCATCAGTGAGATAGTATCTTTGTTAATTTCAGAAGCAGATTACCTATTAAATTCACTAATACCACCTCACAGTAATGAGTCCCACAGCTAGGCCACAATTTGCAGGGGAAGAAGTTTAGTGAGAATACTATATCCAAGCATGTTTGCTCAGCTATCACTTAAGGGGAGGCTGAATATTAGTCTTTAACTGAGAATAATACAGCCAGTTAAACACACCTGTATCCACTGTCTCATTTCTAGGGAAGTTAGCTGCATGTTTAGTTATACAGGAATAAGTACTAAAATTTTTTACTTTTATTACTAATGGATAAAGCAGCATCCTTCTGAAGAACCTGTTTATGATAGAGCAGTGTTTTTCAACCTTTTTGGGGCAAAGGCACACTTGTTTCATGAAAAAAATCACGAGGCACACCACCATTAGAAAATGTTAAAAAAAAAATAACTGTGCCTATATTGACTATATATAAAGTAATTTTTCAATTTTTCCCATGGCACACCAGGCAACATCTCGCGGCACACTAGTGTGCCACGGAACAGTGGTTGAAAAACACTGTGATAGAGGATTGTTTCCCTCAAGAATTAATGCTGTTAAATGACCCTTGCTAAAATCCACTTCTGCTAGACTTGACAAGGCATCATGTATGCACATCATGCCTATGCTAACTTTACAAACCCCCAAACATACTCTTGAAATAGTAGATTTTTACAACTGCAAAAAAGTGGTTCTTTCCAAAGCTCCTACTACCATGGACACTGTATTTACAATATGGTGTCTATGGCATTTAAGCACATAGTATCCTTGTAATAAGGTCAGTAACCTCTACAAGATTTAGTAACACAATTGAGAACCAGGGTGATGGTACCAGATTGGAACTAGCTCGAGGTACAATAACTCCCTGGAACTTGTAAAACAGCATTCCAAGCAAGCACTTCCTCTACACAAAGTTGATGGCCAGCACTTCAGTTTCTGGTCAAACACCAAACAAGAAAAGCAATGAAGTGGCATGTTTAATTCTTAGCTTTTTTTTAAAAAAAAAAAACAAAACAAAAAAAAACCTGGTTGTTTGTTACTACGCTATCTTTGTCCACAGATTTTGACAAGACAAAACGAGGCTTATGAATCTTACTGGTTGCTTTTGGTAGAAGAGTTGATGCTGAAGTTCAGTTTCAATCCTAATAACTTGTTTCAAATTATTCTTATATAGCCAAAGCACCTATTGCCAGAGTTGTATTGAAAATGGAAATTCAAACACTAAAATCTGGCAAATATATCCATGATTGATTTAATGCATAGCATTGTTATGTTTTGATACTTTGCATATTCCTGATTCATTGCTACTCTCATATAAGAATGTTCAGATAGTTCATTGATACCTGAAAAGAGCCTTCTGCCTAGGATGGAGATACATATCCAGATGTACATCTGAATCACCTACCCAACACAGAAGCCTGCTCATATACATAGGGCACAATGGGAGACTGTTTCCATCAGTTTCATTCAAAATAGTACAAAATACCTACAGGGACAGACAGGTGTTCTATAGAACAGAATAGTACCTAGCTTTTATTAAAAAATAAAAGACACAAAAGGCTTTGTCTTCAATTTGCTAAGTGTTACGGTTTCTCTAATTTTGACACTGATGGCTTACACGTATGGGGCATGACACATATGGGGTGCGGGCTATATAATATAAGCCAACAAAGAGGAGTCTGGTATTATGAGTTAAATGAGGTTTTATATCACCTATGATTGTCACCATAAGTGGCCACTCCACACTGTTTTCTTTGGGGGGGGGGGGTTGCATACATTTGATCCGTAATTTAATTGTCACTATCTTTGTTTTGACTGTGTTGTTTTATAACCCCTGTTACAACTACGGACCTATATACCTGCAAATGAGGAAAACATGCCATGCGTCTAGCAAAGAATGCAGCAGAATCTAGTCTATGAAAGCTTATGCCATAACATTTGTTAGTCTTTTTAAGGTGCCACAAGACTTTGTTTTTTTGCTGCATATGAACCCCTCTGGAAATTGTATAAACCACACACTGTTAATTGAAATGTAATGTGAACCAAGAGACATTAAAACACAAAGCTTTCTTTGCAGAAGTGTCTTCTACAATTTCCATTCTCATTACTTTGGGTTCCCACTTTGGCAGCAATTGATGGATTATAAACTCATGTCCACTGTCAGGTCATCACCATCACAACTAATGCTTCTACCTTAAGGCCAGACTGTGCTGAAATCTGAGGACAATGGTGAAATGGTTGTACATTGCCCATATAATGTATTTGGTGTTCTTACCTTTTGGAAGCATTGGTCTGTTGGATCTCATCTTTCACGTGTGTTTACTCACGCTTACATCTCAGCTGAACCAATATAGAACAAAAAGGCAACCGCAAAAGGGCAAAAGGCACTATGAGCCACCTGCTATTACAAAAATATATAATTCCAAACCATAAGCAACATCTGTTGCTTATATAATACCTGACTTCATGGAGCCATGCATCTCTGTGATATGAATGCAGCCTTTGACAACCCACTTTTAAAAAAGTGTTGAAGGTGGTTTAATTCTCCCCAGCAAAAATAAGTCCATTTAAATGTTACTTTTTATTGCTGGTAAATAGTTATTCTTATGTACAAATTTTAAAATCTTCATTACTCTAGTGCATTACTCTAGGTCCCCAAACTAAGGCCCGGGGGCCGGATGCGGCCCAGTCGCCTTCTAAATCCATCCCACGGATGGTCCGAGAATCGGCATGTTTTTACATGAGTAGAATGTGTGCTTTTATTTAAAATGCATCTCTGGGTTATTTGTGGGGCATAGGAATTCGTTCATTTTTTTCCTCCAAAATATAGTCTGGCCCCCCACAAGGTCTGAGGGACAGTGGTCCGGCCCCCTGCTGAAAAAGTTTGCTGACTCCTGCTCTAGTGTCTTGAAATGCCAGGCTATTTTATTTAGATATTGGGGAAAACCTGAAGTCTCTGAAATTTGTTTGAAGGGCCTCATTTTGGCTTCAAAAGCGAAACAATTTTACTCTAGGTTGAAGCCTAGAGTAAGGGGTCATTTTGGGAGGACTTAGCTTAAAATTCCAGAAACAGGCAGCAGAAGGTAAACGGCATTTCCGTGTGCTGCTCTGGTTTCGCCAGATGACCCGGAAGCTGTCTGCGGACAAACACTGGCTCCCTTGGCCTATAGAGCGAGATGAGCGCGCAACCCCCGAGTCGTCCATGATTGAACCTAACTCTGAGGAGTACCTTTACCTTTAGCTTAAAATTCCAGAAATAGGCAGCGGAGCTGCTTGGCACTTATCTTCCCCACCCAAATATACAGAACTGTGATCATTCTAAACACGAGATTTTTTAAAAGTTTTCCCTTTTTAATAAGGTTCTTCATTTTGTTTATTTTCTAAATCAGAAGAACTGACCACCTCATTCTATCGTTTTTTGTGGAGCTACAGGCAGCCCTGTTTAGGGAAGTTTTTAATGTTAGAAGTTTTATTCTGTTTAATATTCCGTTGGGAGCCACCCAGAGTGGCTGAGGAAACCCAGCCAAATGGGTGGGGTATAAATAAAAAAATATTATTATTTTATTAAAAATTACGTTAGAATGAAAAGAGTTCTTCCTCAGAGAGGGCATAGTTTATTACACTCAAAAATGACACCCCACAAATAAAACGAAGTGTGAAGACATGTCTGATCTGCTTAATGAAACATCAATACTGAAATAATACCTTTAATATATTATTTACATTCCCTTACTCCTATAACAAAATACTTGCTTTTAAACAACTGTCCATACAAGCAATTGTGGGTATTAAGTCTCTCGAGTACTTTACAAACTTAGGAATGCTCTGCTTTGATCATTCAGCAAGAAAGTACCTTAAGAAGTATTTATAGTTAAAGCTATGGTTTTCCCAGTAGTAATGTACGGAAGTGAGAGCTGGACCATAAAGAAGGCTGATCGCCGTAGAATTGATGCTTTTGAATTATGGTGCTGGAGGAGACTCTTGAGAGTCCCATGGACTGCAAGAAGATCAAACCTATCCATTCTCAAAGAAATCAGCCCCGAGTACTCACTAGAAGGACAGATCCTGAAGTTGAGGCTCCAGTACTTTGGCCACCTCATGAGAAGAGAAGACTCCCTAGAAAAGACCCTGATGTTGGGAAAGATGGAGGGCACAAAGAGAAGGGGACGACAGAGGATGAGATGGTTGGACAGTGTTCTCGAAGCTACTAACATGAGTTTGGCCAAACTGCGAGAGGCAGTGAAGGATAGGCATGCCTGGCGTGCTCTGGTCCATGGGGTTACGAAGAGTCGGACACGACTGAACAACAACAACAACAAGCTACTTCTGAAAAATATTACTAATAAATTGGAAGAAACAGTTCATTATATGTTACAAAACCAGAAGCTTTCATACAGAAAACTTGCACATTATACCATTTGAATTCTTTCTTTGCATACCTTATGTTCCAGTTTGACAGTCACGTAAGAGGATGATGGCCTGAGTAAAGCTGAAAAACTGCAGAAAGTGGCTGCAGTTAACTTGATACAGTAAGCAAGCAGTGAATGAAGTCAGTACAATGGCTTGATTGTGAAAGATAGAAGTATCAAGTAATTACCATTCTGATAACAGCAGCGAATATCAGATAGGAAATTTTCACCGCAGGCTCCTATGATAGCAGCTTCTCTAGTATTTGTTTCACCAGGACCGGGTCTGAGCATCCTCTTGTTGTTCTTTGAACCTGTCCAATAAGCTTATTCAGTATTTTTTTGTTGCCCTTCTTTATCTCTGCCACCTTGAAAGGAAAATTACAAAACAAAACTCAATTTTGAGCAACATCAAACTAAAGCAAAAACGCACTGAAGAGATCGCTGCTAAATCCTAGTCTTCATGAACGGAAAAGCGAGAGCAAACCTTGAGAACTGGCAGGTTATTTTCTGTTCTTGATGTGCCATCATAAAACGTGACAGTTTAGCAACCCAGAAGCTTAGAATAATTTTATTTCATTACCATAATATTAAATAGTACAATTCTCGTGTCCTTTCTCATATTTCTATAGAGCAAACTAAGGTCTACCTGGATTTAAAGATTCTACATTTGCAAAGCAAGGTTGTTGTGCACAAAATGACAAGCCAAGCTGCACTTTCTTTTTTGCTAACAGCAAGCTTGGTTTAGAGGACATGCATTGTGAAATTAGATTGTTGCACCGATCAGTCTTTGCCACTAATGAGGTGAAGGATCATTACAGCACTCTACAGCAGGCTTGTAATGGAGTCTGTTACAAGAAGCAGTGCGTAACTTTCTGTTAGTTGGGCCAACAAGTTATCTCACCAGTAGAGCAGATATTTCTCCATTAACCTTTTTTTTTAAAAAAAGATACATGGTGTTTTTCAAGAGCAGTAAGTGATTTCACAGATTTAAAAATACACACTAACCTATGTATGTTTTTTGTTTGTTTGTTTTTTGCTGAATTCTGTGAAACAAGTTCTTACTCAGCAGGAAAACTGGTGGTGGGGGGAGTGAACTGGCTTGCTTGAGCACCTAGCAACTTACAGTATCCTAGGAGGAGCTATGATTGGCTCGAACCCTGAACAGGAGCACTGCTGTTAAGGCAGATATGGGGAACTTTTGGCTCTTCAGATGATGATGGCCTGCAGGTGCCATCATCCCTGACCATTGGCTGTGCTGACTGGAGCTGATAATTGGAATCCATCATCCTCTGGAGGAGCACATGTTCCCTAGGCCTGAATTAGAGAGTCAGGATGCAGTGGCGTAGCAAGCCTCTGCGCTGCTGGGGGTGGCGGCGGTGCAGAGCCACCCCCCTGGGGGAGGGGCACGACGCGTGCGTCATGACGTCATCGTGACGTCACGACGCACGTGGATGCAGAAAGCGGGAATTCCCCCCTGCCCGCGGCTTTTTTTGGCGGGGGATGGGCCAGTGAGGAGGGGGTGTCATGCCAGTGACAAGCGTGACACACACCCCTCGCTGGCCTGCCCCCCCCGCCGAAAAAAAAAGCGGCGGAAAGGGGGAAAAAGAGAAGCAGAGCAGGTGCTATGTCCTGCCGTTTTGTGGCATGATTGGTTTGCTCTTTGAACTGTATAGTTCTCTCTGCAGAAAGGCTATGGTCCCTGTGGTGAGTGCGTTGCCTATTATACAGGAATTGGACACAGTGCTACTTGTCCTGGAAAAGGGCTTGCAGGATTATCCTGTTGATATTGAAGTCGTGTTGTAGCAAATACTTCAATTATGGTAGTTATCTGGAAAAAGTCCTAATTCATACATAAGATCTCGTGGTAGTGTGAGCATAGAGTCACCAATTTAAATACTGTAGTGTCTTAATGTTTAGAAAAGCAGAATCAAAACAGCCTTTGATTTTTCATGCCTGCCTCCACTAGAATACTAGTTAAAGAATTAAATACTCAAAATCCATGTTGTTATTGAAACAAAAAACACTTGTGCTCCTTGATCTGTTCTAATGCTCAGACTGTCTCTGCTTGCGCTTCAGTACCAGCTGGAAAATACAGAGGCACTTTCATCAGCCACTGCAAATTAGTTAGCACGATGAAGGTCAGACAGACCTAGCACACGCTCATTTTATTTATCAAAAGCTCTCTGCAAAGCTGTTAGCCTCCACTGAAGAACTGTGGGCGTGGGTAGCATCGTTCTCAATAGATGTTAGCATTTTCCCTACTGTATATGTAACCAGACAACATTTTACTTAACGTTAAGCCATTCATTGCTGCTTTTCCAATCTGTGCTCAGGAGAGAACGCAAAAGCACTTACTCTTTATAAAACTAATTTTGGATCTTTGGAAGGATTGCAAGGGTTTATTAATTTAAAAAAAAACCTGTAAAATTAGAAGCTTCAGGTGGAGATATTTTCTACTTTGCTCCTATTATTCCATGCAAATGCTATTTTGCAAGTGTACAGTCTAAAGAATATTCACGTTAGTGTAGAGTTGCTGGAGTCAAAGGGACATGGATTTAAGTTGCCATCTCCTGGCAGCCACTTCATGTGTCACAATGCAATTTCCCTCCCATTTTCTCTGAGGAGTTTCCAAACAAAAGGGCAACATGAAAGGAAGGTGGCAATTTAAATCTTTTATCTCCACCACCCACCCTGAAGAGTCAAAGTCTCTTGTTCCCAATTTCCCAGAGTTGCTATCAATATCACCTCTTTCTGATGGGCTCCCATCACAGTCTGACAGATGCACTCAAGCTCATTCTGATCCCGGAACAGTTCAAGTTTCTCTTCTTTAACAATCAGAGATGGAGTCTTCCCTTCCCCCTTCCACATCACTTCCAACACCTGCAGCATCAAGATAAAGGAAAATCAGTGCTTGAAACATGTCTCTCAGAAGGCAAGGATGACGTTTGCAATAATAAGAAGGCAAAGACGTATTAACAGGCATGATGACTCCCATTCTGACACAAAATCAGAAATCAATCTACTGATAACATCCCATATCTAGACGCACAAAGGATGTAAAGTTTCCTACTTCTCAGATTAGTTTCCTTTAGAAAAATCATGATCACCTCTTTCTGGACTCGCATTTCTAGTTCTCTTAGAAAGCAAGTATTTAGTCTCATGTGCCAAGGCAGGTATTTTTAATTGTGGCACAGGTGTGCAAGGCTATGTCACAATCCTACTGAGAAGGTATTTTTGGTGACCCTTGTCCAATCATTAAAAAGCATCATTAGAAGAGTCACATCGTCCCACATGCCTGAACACAAACACCCCTACACTTTAGGGTCTACGGTATCCAGTACTACTGTAGTTACTGCCCAAAACAGTAACACTAGGCTAAATGAATACTTCTCCTGGCGCCTAATGCTGTTCGCAGGCTCCACATAATAAAGCATCTCACATTTGGGTTTATCACAGTTCAATAATGTGCCACAATAAAATGTCTATTGATCAGGCTTGGTGGAAAATCTCTCTCATATTTTCTTCCTTTATAAGGGATAATAAGTCTGTAAAATGCAGCATCTTCCTTTTGGTTAAAAAAAAGGGCTCTTAGCGAAAGTCTGGTCTCAAATGTGATGTACTGTACAAAGTCAAGATTACTAATGCAGACTGGTTATAACTAACCGGTGTGTATTAAGTGTGTACATATTCCAGGTAGTTTTTGGATCTCTTTCCCTGCCCCTTAATGCTTGCTCATCTGCGCACCATGACAATTTTGACCATAACTGTGAATACCACACTGGGTTGGGACTGTTTAGCTGGTAATATTTATTAAGGGTGTGATCTTTGCATATGCACACCATCTGAACCCTATCTATTATTCCATGGAGTATGGATAAATGAAATTGCAAAATGAGATTAAGTTGAGATTCCTGAATTGCAGGGGACACTGGGCTAGATGACCCTTAGCGTCCCTTCCAACTCTCCAATTCTATGATTCTATGAATTTCCCATAGAGTTACCATTTAACCAGGCAACTTTTACTCTGCTGACTGTCAGTGGGAGAAAAAGGAGTTTAGCTACATAAAGGCAGGTCATAGACCACAGAGGTGTGGAAGGTTATAATGCAGAACCCTGTGGCAGCTCTAGCCCAGTTATCCATCACTGTGAAGCACAGCTGGATGAACTTAAATGTCTATCTGGAATAATTATTAGTTAAAGTTACAGTGCTTTGTAGTTGGGCTCTGATACCTTGGGGAAAAACCCTAGAGAATGGGGCTATTTATAAAAAAAGCAATTTCTTTGGGCAGTCATTTTCTGTATTCCCTCTGCTCTTATTTCAGAAATGGAGGCAGAGAGAGAGACTGCAGAAGGAGAGAAAGAGACCTTTTAAAACAGCTGCTTCTGCTCGTTCCTGCACTGAAGACATAATTGCATGTTTGGGCAATTGCAATCTGCCAATGCAGAAATGACTGTCATGTTGGAAATTCCATGTTACTAATTCACCAAAGCTAAGAAAATGGAAGTGCTTTTTAATGTAATGCTCCCTAGCACAATTAGCATTGCTTTACACAAAACAGATTAAAGCGAGATGGGGGAGAAGTAACAAAGTTACAAATCTTCTGCCACAACGAATGAAATTTCTCCCAGGGCTACAAGATCACCTGGTCCAAAGTAACGGTACAGGTACAGTATGTGGCAAACTACACATTGACGCTATTTGAGCCACTCTTCAAATTAATCTGCCTTGTACCAAGTCTCCAAGCTGTTAACTTGCAGTTGCATTTGTTTGGTCGGAGGCCACAAAATTTGCAATAACAAAGCAATCCCACGTAGCCACTGGGCAACTCTGGTCTCATTCCTGAGACAGTCAAGGCATGTGGTGGTGTTAATTATATTTAAGTAAGCATATAAGAATCTTGTGCAGGGAAGAGATAGGATAAAGACCCTGTGTTCATCAGGGTTGACAATATATAGTATGCAACTAGATGGACCACTGACATTACTCAGTGTGAGACACCTCTCTTGTGCAGCTCTTAATCATGGAAAACACACCAAATGTCTCACCTGAAAGGTTCTGTTGTGTAGATATGAATTAATTGGCTATACAGTAAAGCAAACAAGCTCACACCTGTAAAGATTCTCTGGTTGCTGTGTGCATAGGTTTGGAAAAAGATTTGTTTGGGAGTGCTGCCATTACACAATGCAGCCATATTTCCTCTCCTGGCCACAGAACATACCATTTCTAATAAGGCTCACAGCCCTTCACAATTTGAGCTTCCTGATCTGCAGAAAGCATAAACAGCAGCAGCAGCAGCAACCCTGCTGGAAGCTTCCAGCAATGTGTACATGTGTTGCCTGTGTGCGTGTGTCTCAGTTTGCCTAGCCCATCAGTGCTGCAGTTCAATCACCCCACTCTCAAACGCAGCAATTCATTCACTGTTGTATGTGTGTATATAGCTATTTGTGCCCTCAGGCCATCCAATCTCCCTGCCTACTGCTGAGAATCATTAGAAACATTTGTTATTCTTCAGACATCTAGTCCATCAAAGTCCTCTTCTAAATGTAGCAAGGATGCTGTTTTTCACAGGATTAACCAATAATAGCCAAACAATGACATTGTTAGTTGGTGTCTTAATTATATTGGTTATTAGATTGCATTTGTGAAGCCCACCCTGGATTTGAGGTGGGTATAAATCTTGAATAAATTACTAATTTAAAGACACAGAGAATACTAGTTCTATTACAAACAGATGAAAGCTAAACAGTCCTCCCCCAACAGGTAAAATGTAAAGGACCCCTGGATGCTTTAGTCCAGTCAAAGGCAACTATGGAGTGTGGCACTTATCTCGCTTTCAGGCTGAGGGAACCAGTGTTTGTCCGCCAACAGCTTTCCAGGTCATGTGGCCAGCATGACTAAACCACTTCTGGCGCAACGGAACACCATGATGGAAGCCAGAGCACACGGAAACACAGTTTACCTTCCTGCCACAGTGGTACCTATTTATCTATTTGCGTTGGTGTGCTTTTGAACTGCTAGGTTGGCAGAAGCTGGGACAGAGCAACGGGAGCTCACCCCGTTGCATGGATTTGAATCGCCAACCTTCCAATCAGCAAGCCCAAGAAGCTCAGTGGTTTAGACCACAGCACCACCCGCTCCCTGCCATCAACACAGTATACATGTTTTGACAAGAAAAAAAAAACATTAGAATTCTAAACTCTTTCTGTAAGACACTGATCTGGTTTACATATTTTAAAACAAACTATGCTTTAATGTGAACATAAACACAATGTGCAAATTGATGTGCCATCTAAACTTGTGCTTGTGCTTTGTTTCTCTCCAAACAAACCATGAAAGGTTAAGGTTTGTTCTTTGTTTACCACTCATGGTTTGTTTGGAAATAAACCATGAGCCTAGGTTTGGATGACACATGAGTCAGATTCTGGCTTCTTCTATTAGCAGGGAGGAGTGCTGAAGGAACTTTCCTGCAGTGTGCAAAGCTCAATCACATTAAACCATAGTTTGTGACAGGTGAAGTGGCTCACTGAGAGCATTGATAAAAGGTAAAGGGACCCCTAACCATTAGGTCCAGTTGCGAATGACTCTGGGTTTGCGGCGCTCATCTCGCTTTACTGGCCGAGGGAGCCAGCGTTTGTCAGCAGACAGCTTCCGGGTCATGTGGCCAGCATGACTAAGCCGCTTCTGGCGAACCAGAGCAGTGCACGGAAATGCTGTTTACCTTCCCGCCAGAGCGGTACCTATTTATCTATTTGCACTTGGATGTGCTTTCGAACTGCTAGGTGGGCAGGAGCTGGGACCGAACAACGGGAGCTCACCCCCGTCGCGGGGATTCGAACTGCCGACCTGATCGGCAAGCCCTAGGCTCTGTGGGTTAGACGACAGCGCCACCCACATCCCAGTGATAGGTGATAGGTGAACTTGATAGGTGGACCAAATATCAATGCATTTGTGGAACTTCTGCAAAAAGCATACAGAGGACACTGGGTAACAGTACCATGCCATCCTGCTTTATACAATACATTTCTTCAAAGGCTTATGGTTCAATGCTCTTAAAAATATTGTCCCATCCTTTGCTAGGCTGCTACTGCAGAAGAGAGCAGACGTCATGTCGCAGTGACAATCATGGTTATTACCTGCCAATAATGTTCATATAACTGATGCCTCTTCACGGGGACAAAAAAGGCAGTAAACTGCCATTCAGCCTCAGTTACAGACAAGTCCAAGATTACTGTACATGCCCCATGAACTATCGTCACAAGTTAAAAACAAGACAAACACACACACACACACAAGCTGTATAAAAATGTTAAACTTATTAGCTTTACTTCATTCATTCATTTATTAATTAAAATTCTATCTCATCCCACCTCCCAAAGGAGCTCAGGGTTACAAACAACAAGCCACAAAATAACAAAAAGTTCTTTAAAAAACATTTTGAAGAAGCTTGCATATCTCTTATATGGGACTAAGGCTTAGAATACACATGGTAATGGTCTTGTATAGTTTTCTCCACCTCCAAACCCCCATCAATAATTTATTTTCACCTAAAGCGGCCTCTGAGGCTACAGTCTCCAATAGTAAATTAGCATTAGGGGAATATGAACTCTGGCAGCTTTTCAGCTCTAAAATGTGTCCTTCCCCCCATGCCAGCCATTTTGCGAGCTATGGAGAAAAACAAAAGGATACCTTTTATCTTCCTCTATAGAGACAGAAAGAGATTGGGTTGGCAGCTGGCTATTTGAATTGTTGATGACAGGCCAAGAAGGAAGATTTAATATTACCCCATCTCCAAAAGAAAATTTTGAGTGGGGGAGTGGAAGTAGAGAATCACCGCCACATACGATTTTCACCCAATGCTGAAATCCTACCCACATTGCTCAATGGAGTTAAGTTCAAGTGAGACTTGTTTCAGAATACATACGCTCAAGATCAGCCTTGCACAAGTATGCCCAAACAAGAATCCTTTTATCTTTTGTCGTTTCTTTGTAACTGAACACAAAAATGAGGATTATTGAGATATTGGATAACAGCTTTTTTTTTTTGAAAGGGGGCGTGTTTTCAAACTAAGGCCAAACAAGTTATAACATTTTACAAATTCAAGACTCAAATGCACCGTGACACAAACAAGCTCATGCTGAAGGTAATGTTAAAAAGAGGAATGCTCACTTGCTTGGCTGCCGAGGAGGAAATCGTTCCGCTTTCCAGAAGGTTCAGAAGTTCGGCCAAAAGAAGAGGACTAACTGGACTAGAACACATAAAATGGGTTGAAATAAGCAGAGATGCAGAAATACAGCACGAGCTACTCATCACATTTAACATAGTTGTATCAAAGTTGGGATGTGCAGAAAACCATCTGAGCAAAAGGCTCCAACTGTTTTTCCTGGGTTGTACATTAGGTTTCCCCATGACCACCCTAATCCAGTTCTGTTCATGCAATTTTAAACGAGGAGATGTGCTAGTTGCAAATGGGAACATGCATCCCACTGAGAGTACTGTAGTGCTGGCTGACATCTGTAGTCATTTGCACATTCTAATGGATGTTCACCCTCTTTTCTTCGCTGTCCACCTATAACTTGCAAAATACTTTTCTCCTTCACCCATTGATCTCACCCTCTTCCTTTGTAAATTAGTAGAAGCAGTTAAAGAAGGTTCAGTATGATTTTTATGCATGTTGAACAACAGTAACTACTATGTAAGAAACTGAACCTTGAAGGTTACTCTGGCATCCCTAATCACAGAACAGTTTATTCAGATGCCCATGCGGTAACAGAGGACTACATTATTTACCATTATCGAAGACTAATATTTGTGTACAAGATTTGCTTGCGCAAAAGTATAAACATTAAAAAGCCTCACCTTTCCTTTACTTCAAGGTTATACTGTTTTAAATAGCCAAGAATATCTTTTACAATCCAGCCAACGACCTTTTTGGGAGCCATTCTTGTTGCATTCACCACAGCTTCAAAAAATTCTACTAATCCATCTTCGTTCTGCTCAGAGACAAAATGGTGTGTTTAGATGGCAGCAGCCGAACCAGCTATCCACACCACCACAAAAAAATAAAAATAAAAACTCATATCCATGAGCTTTGGGGTCTTATCACATGTGGAATATTCTTAACCTCTTGGCTTCTCAGCTATTTGCAACAGTCAATTGATCAACATGCCTCAAGTTAACTTCACAATGCTTCCGAAAACTGCCACAGCGTGCATATTCAATAGAATAGCAAGGTAAGCATGACTTCAGCCTCTCCACTGCTAGTTTTGCAGAAATTATATACCCTTATAATTTGTGAAGTTTTTGATTCTGTGTGTATGTTTTCACAGTTAGGCTGCCCTTTTTAGTGTTCTGAGACCACCAAATACATACACAATCAGAACGGCACGACCCACCCTGAAAGCATACCATAGTTGTTCTTCCTTTCCCTGTGAAATTTGATGACATCACAGAAGCATGTAAGCACTCACATTATAAAGGAGTGTCCCAAGGGAGAGATGTGTACACATGTGGTAAATATTTGTATCTGTGTCACTAGGCAGGTAAATAAAGGCACAGGTGTTGAGTGTAGTGGGGGAGGAGGAGTTTGGCAAAACTCCTGTTAACCCAGTATGAAAGATCAGCCAGGACTTGCCCTGCTTACTGTCCAATTTCATAATGGTACTCTATATTGATGCTTTCTAAAATGGCTGAAATAGAGATGGCTACAACAGCCCACCCAACAGCTGAACCAGAACTGGCACATACAGTTAGAATCAATTTCAGATAAACACAAAGCAAGAGGAAAACACACAACTCTATAATCTTTAAACAGATTATATAGAGACTCAGTAATTAAAGGCAGATCAGCAAGCATCATTAGTCACAATGTAAATTTTTCTGTCAAATGTGAGTGTGTGGTTTAAGTTGAATCAAAACTCCTCCTGAGTGACAAGCTGAATCCTTGCCTTCTAGTTCTTGCAGTTTTTGTATTGCAAGCAAGACTCGAGCAGTCGTTTGCTTCCAGACAGCTTTTACTGCCGGAAAGTTGATCAAAATGCATGGCAGACTCAAACTAGCACTCACTCAGCACAGAAGGCTGGAGTAATCCTATGACTCATAGGAGGAATATTTTTCTCTCAGACAGTTTGTCAGCTTAGGGAATAAGCTCACACACAAGGCAACCCTTAAACGGAACTTGCTTATATCCAGTGCCAAGTGCAATCGTCTCCAAAATCCTAACCCTTATCCAGTCCTATTCAGTTCAAAGCAAGTTTGTCAGGAGATTCAATTTTCTTACTGCATATATTATACACATATTCCTAAGAACTTCTTGAGATCTTCAGTCTGGTAGAAAGCCTACATATTTAACAAGTACACCGATGTGGATCTGTCTACTACTGCTGCCATTTTAAATTTCATACACACACTCGCATGCAAGCCAAAGATGTCAGATGTTTTGGGAGAATACTCAGGATCTATCGGAAATAACACCCTGGTCCCACAGCAACACTAACCCGCAGTCCACATACCTAGTACCCATTCAATCAAAGGAGAGATTTGAGCAGGAGCTCAGAGCAATTACTAGCTGTAATGGGTCCAAATGGGGGGCCATTTGGTCCAGGGCCTCAAGCTCAAAGGGGGCCTCACATTTAGACACCAAATGCATCCCATAAGGCTGTAACTGTCATATGTAATGTATAAAAAGCTGTTATTGTTGAAGCAAAGGCAAAAGTATGTGAACAGCTCAGTGAAATTAAAAGCATTTGGTGAAATTTTAGCAATATAAGTGGTTTCAGTTTTGAACTTCAGAAAGTAGGTATCACTTTTCACTAGCGAAATGTGCTATTTTTCAGTGGTTTGGGGGAGTGTGGGATTTTCTCACTGCTGAAAATACTGGGGGCCAAATTAGTTACTGTGAGCAGAGCTAAACCAGATACCCTTTTATGTATTTTTTTAAATAATCACTGAATATGCTGGAGGTCTTGGTGGAACAGCAGCATAGTCCAAAAGATACCAAACTATATACATACATTAAAGCCTTATAACATCAACCCTTATTTAGATCTGTGTTCCACCATACAATGCCTTATTCATACTTGGACCATAGCCTGCTTCAGCTACATGTGCAACACTGAATTTATTGCCTTTTCTGCATATTGTTTGTTTCCTGCCTATTTTTATGCACAGGCTCTAATTATTTTATTTTTGGGGGCTCGTTACAGTTAAAGTAGCCTGGTAGAAATTTAGAATACATATTTCAAAATCTCCCTAAGGATTAATGCAACACTCACTAGAGTAACCAAAGAATAGTAATAATATTTCATTACTGAAGTATGACTTTATTTTAATGCAATTTCCCCCGCACAATGCTTCCGCTAACAAGTTGGCAGGGAGTGTGGATCTTGCATTTTGAAGGTGTCCCAGTACCTATGCCATTTATTTAATGAGCACGCTTGGGCACTCTAACTTGAAAGACTGCTCATTAGATTTATGCATCCTCCCCATTAGCAATCTGTTTGTATTCCTGATGTAGGCTTAAAACACCAACAGAAACTAGATGTCTCAGGTGAATTTAGATTAGCTGGACTCTCAGCACAGTCATACCTCTGGATACGAACGCTGTGTGTTGCGTTTGTCATGGGTTACGAACGCGCTGAACCCGGAAGTACCGGAATGGGATACTTCCAGGTTCGCACATGCGCAGAAGCGCCAAGTCGTGTTGCGCACATGCGCAGACGCGACGCTTCAGGATACGTGCTGCTCATGTTGCGAACGGGGCTCTGGAATGGATCCCGTTCGCAACCAGAGGTACCACTGTAAATCAAAAGAAAAGAAATAGTGTTTGTGGAACAATACCCCCCTCCCCAAGAACCTAAATGTAGAGAGAAAGGATGACAGGGAGTCATTATTGGACCAAAAACACTGATAGCACTGTTGGATCAATGGGTTGGTACCATCTTCAGAATAAGCACCTGAGTTACTTTCTGCTCCAACTATGCAGGCTTCCAGAATAGGCCTGGTGTCCAAGTGTCAGAAAGACACATTAGACAGAAAGAGATGAGGAAGAAAAAACACAGGAGAAAAGGCTAACATTAGTCAAAGCTGAGTACTCAGCAGAATGAAAGGAATCTAAGGTTAGGCTAGGCAGTCTCATTTATTTCCACTGCTAAAAAGAAGCCCTGGAGCCAGCATATATGTTACATGAAAGGGCTTGTTCATATAGTAGGCTTATGACAGATACATGCATGATTAAATTCCAGCAAAGTGTCACAGTTTCTTCCTAGTATTTAGAGTGCGTTAACGTAAGTTTATGGTAGAATAATGGATCAAATGTCATAAAGCCATACGGTGCTATTCTATTCTATGAATTTCTCCCCCTTTAAGCTACAAGGGTGGTCCAAAGGTCATGTATCCAAGAGAAGGTTAACAAAAAATTTAAAACTGCTTGGTGTGCGACTTTTCAATGTTACAGACAGTGATACACCACGGAATATAGCCACAAGCTGAAGAATAATGTGGAAAAAGCCCTACTGGCCCGGCTCTTAAGATTGATTGAGCTGGTACATTAGGATGAGATGCACCAACTGGGCTCACAGAGCACACACTTTAATGCCAGCATTCCAGAGATAGCAGTGTTGTAGGCAAATACATTGAAAAAAATACAATACAGGAATGTTTTTAAGACAAAAAGGGTTTTGAGGCTACAATAACTACCGGTAGCTATATATTTCAATTTACTATGATGCTGATGGACACGTGCCAAAAAAAAAAAAGCAGGTATAGTTTCAGAGAACCGGTTGTGTACATTATCTGAGCAGAAACAGCCAAGCGTGTTGAACTCATTTTCTATGTAAGAAAAAAATCTATGAGACCCGACAGCTGGCTAATATGGCATTTTTAGGAGTGTTTGCTGAAGCACTGAATCTTTTGAAGTTTCTTGGTTTACTTGAATGCTCAGTCAATAGACCTACCAATAAGGTGAAACTGTGCTGAGGCTGAATCCCATAACATTCAACAAGCTTTGCTCTCTTCGCACTGGGGAGGTCAGGAAGCCTCTCCCGAAGCCAATCAATATTCACCACTTGCCGGTCGCTTGTGTGAGCAGGCGAAGATTTAGAATCGCGAAGAATCAATGGAGGAAGGTTCGGCTCCGGCATAAACCTGAGAGAAAACAAAAGGAGGCTCCTCTGCTGTCCTTTTCACTTACACCCTTTTGCCGCATCCCAGCCACCTGTGATGAAGTTGCTCCTTCTCCTAACAATTATGGGACTTAATGTAAGCAAACCAAATGCTCGGAGTCCACAGCTGAGTGCAAGTCCTCTCAGCAGCAACAGATAAGCCCCTGTGCCGAGGTGCATAGCCTCAAGCTTTTTTCTCTTTTTTGATGATCCGCCACTGGCTGTCAACAGCCAGCAACGGGGAGAAGGAATAAATTTAAGCCATTTTATGCCCTCCCAAAAAAACACAAACAAAATGCAGATGCTGCTTATCGTCCTTGGTGCCAAACAGGACCTGTGATTTCAGACCAACTGGGAGTACAATCTGGCAAAGGGAAAAAGGAAGAATGACAGCCAGATGCTAGCAGTGTTCCACGCAGGTTGCAACCTCCCTCGTATTAGTCGGAGGAATTTCAATGAAAGGAGGAAACCGCGCTAAAAGCCAAGTTGCCATCTTCAGCGGGGTGCCATGGTAAATAAATCTGAGTGACAACATCAAATGACAAGGGCTGCGCCGAAGAAGGGGCTAATTCAAGCCACCACAAAAACATGGCGATTAAAGAGCCAACTCCTGCCTTGCACGAACAAATGATGGATTTGCAAACTTAAACAATTAAAGCGTTGCCATGTCTCTTTGCAAACAGCTGAGATGCATTCCTTGAAGAAGTTACACTTAAGCTACACCCACTGCTTTCAAACCCAGATTTCAATAAACAAAAGCACAGTTTAAAAAGCATATTTCACTATCGGTTTTGAATTCATGCTTTCTTTCTCCCCGTTTTTATTTTATTTTAAATAAAACATTCAAGTTCATCAGTTTAAGCAGTGAAAGAGGCTGAGGCTAGCAGATGTGTAAAGAACTAATGAAATAGCCACAGCCCTCTCCTCACACAGTATCCTGCGATATAGGAAAATGAGGTCTAAAGAGGTTAGTACTGCATTAGCTACAGTGTTCAACTGCATTAGCTGTGGAAAAATCAAAACTCTATTGAAAAAAGTACACCCACTTTTATCCATGTACCAAGGGGAGATACATTATGATCAAATAATGATGGACAACTGGAAGTGCTATTTATGCAGCTTTGAACATACCTGGAAGTGGGCTTTTAACAATTTTCAGCTGGTAATAAAAATTTGTAGCACAGACTACTAAAGAGGTGGTAGCTATTTCAGATATTTGAAGGGCTGTCAGAAAACAACAGATCAGATTTATTTTCTGTTGTTCCAGAGGGTAGGAGCTAAACCCATTGGTTCAAAGTAAAAGAAAAAAAATGATTTAAAGAGTAAACATTAGAAAGAACTACATGATGGTACGAGCAATCCGACAGTAGAACCGACCAGCTTTGAATGTGATGTATTCTCAACTCACCTTTACTCAGAGTAGACCCATAGGTCATGGCTAACTTAGTTCCATTAATTTCAATGGGTTTACTTTCGAGAATACAACTCTTGTCTTCTAGCAGCCAGGGATAGATTGCAAAGTCCTGACCGACGACCAGCAAACAAGAATTAATGTTTTAGCTCTGGTCTGTCTTGGGATCATTTATAGAAAATTTTCTGTTTTGCCTTTCAGCCCTCTGGGCCCTCCAAGCTCGTTTACATTCATAGCAACAAAACATTAGTCTTGGTACAATAAAAATGAGAACAGTAAAACAGTTAGAGCAGGGTGATGATAACACCAAGGTTGTGAGTTCATACGGGCCACCTGCCCGTTGGACTGGATGACCCATGGGGTTCCTTCCAACCCTACAATTCTATGATTCCAAAGTAAACTTACAATAAAAATCCACCAGAAGCCTGCAGAAGCCAACATATCTTGACTAAAAGCCATTACTGAATAGGCCAGTTGAACCTGTCTTGGGAGAAAGATGGTTGCTGCAATAGAGAAGGCCCTCTCTCATGCTACCTGCTTGTCTCAATGTGATTTGGCAGTGGAACATGGCAGCATTACAAATTATAAACTTCACTGTTAAAATATTAATAAATGCATCAGAGCAATATCCTCCCTCCCCACACCCATTGTAAGTCTAACCAAAGGGCAGCAGGTGACTAATTCTGTTCAGCTTCCTCTCAACTCCGCGGAATCACTCTGTGAGGTAATTACCATCACCAATGACTTGTCAAGTCTGAGGAAGCCAAAACAGAATCGCAACTTACAGGTGCTCAATGAAGAGCTTCCTTCAGAAACAATCTAAAGATAATTACCGATAGTCTTGTTTTCCTTCTTTGTCTCTCATTGCTATTGTGCGCCTAAAAAAATAAGGACAAAAAGTTAGGTTGGTTGACTGGTGCCGACAGTGAGGAATCCCCTACTGCAGCCAACCTAGCTGACTGCTCCTTGACAAGCGGGGTTCACTGACATTTTAAGCTTCGAATTCGTCCTTTGCAGCTTCATGGTTACCTGATGTCAGGTGTGGGGGCAGGTGGCCATGGTTTGGAAAAACAGCTTGATGGATCTAATTTGGCCATAGGTCAGAGGTTCCTCATGGCCACCCTAACAGATAGTTTGGCATTTACTGTATTCTTAGCAATTTAAATGCTTATCTTCTGATTTAATCTGCCGACTTCAGCGTCTTTACATAGGAATCTTCCCACTCACAGAGGCATAATCACATGATTATCTCAGTATGTAACATAGGTTTACCAGACGTCCCCGTTTCCCAGGGTCAGTCTCCGGATTTGCGAATAAGTCCCCGTACAAATTCCATCCCCGGAATGTCCCCGGATTTCATCTAATTTCCCCGGGAAACGCAGCAGCGGCAGTCTCAGCAGGCCGGAGCAGTTGGCTCTGGCTGGCGTCAGGAGCTGCTTGGAAGTCCCCATATGATGATGGTGCAGGGGTTCTAAGATGCAGCTTCCGGCTGCCTCCACCTTCCCTGACCCCAGCAACTATGCTGTGAAGGGAGGCTTCATACTGCCTATCAGAGCTTGCGTGGAAGCAGGAGGGGGCAGGGATCTCTCAGTTAGGCAGTGTGAAGCCTCCCTTGCCAGCTGAAGGATCCCCGCCCCCTCCTGCTTGCACGCAAGTAGGAGTTGGGATGGGGGTGCTCCAAAAGGCAGTGTGGCAACGCTTCCCCACCACCACCACCACCACCGAAGAACCAACAACTCAGGGGCTGCCCAGGCTCATGGAGAAAGGAGATAGAATCCTCGGAAGAAGTGGAAATGTGGCGGTTGAGGTTAAGGCGGCGCCCGCCCCTCTGCCATCGCCATCACTGCAGCATCAATGCCCCGAACGTGTAGTAATTAATTAATTAAAGTGTCCCCAGGTTTATTGAAAAAAATCTGGTAACCTTAATGTAACAGGCAGCGGGGGGCAGGGGGAAGAAACCTAGGCGTTTTGGTGGTTGTATGCCAAGTCCACCATCTGTAGAATTTGACTTTCAGCACTTAAACACAAAAAGGAGAATGTGTAGAAAACCAAAACTACAAATATGGCAGAAAGCCAGATTGCCACAGGCAAGAACCATCACACAGAATTTCAAAGTACTTTCCTCATAGCTACCAGTGGCTCTTAGAACAGGCCATGGGTCCATAATTCAAAATAATTTTGTTTAGGAGCAGAGCATCAGATACGTTCAGGGTGGCTCTGTGGCTAATAATGCTGCCTACCTCTCAGTTGAATTTTTTGGGAGGGTGGGGGGTGGGGGTGAGTATGTCCTTCCAATATGTAACAAACAATCCCCACCAATGGTAGAATGAAAAACTTACCCAAGTTTAAAGTCAAAGGCTCTGGTTTCATTCAAAATAGTTCCTCCATTCTCCAGCTCTTCAATTTGCCTTTGTATTTCATAGTCTTAACAAAACAAATAAATTATGCTTAGTTGTGATGCTCCTTTACCTATTTTTGATTTTCAAACCGGGGGGGGGGGCGCACACACACACACTTTAAAACACTTATCAATGCCAAAGTAAGCCTAACGGAAATATTAGAGAATCACAAATAAATTGAATTGCTTTCTGACATTTAATTTATACCGTTTTGGGAAGGCATAAATTTTCAACACAATCCCATTCCAAAACACCCTGAAGTCATACAGATGAAACAGTCATTCTGCTCTTATACAGAATAAGACTGACTGCACATTTTTATCTCCACCTTTATTCAAAAGGGACTAATTTCTTTTGGAGATCAAGAGCAAGTTCCTTCCTAGCCCAGCCTTGCCTGCTCCCAAACGGCAGAGCCAATCCTGCAACTGCCCAGGGCCTGAAAGGTGGAGGGAGGGAAGACGGGCAACCGCCTACCCTGCCACTCAGGACAGTTGAGCAGGGTGCACTTGCTGAGGCACAGTCTCTGTTCCCCAGACGAGGACCTGCTTCTCTTCACCATTTCAAGCCCTGGGTGTGAAACCACTCTGGGAACCACCAGAGACAGAGAAAGTGCTGGGTGAGACCCCTGACCCACCTCCCTGTGTGCCTTTTGGGGTCTTGGGCCACCGGCCAACGCCTTTCTGCACTCTCCTCTCTGTGCCCATGGCTACAGCCTGTGGACTTATCCTTGTAAATAAAATAAATAAATAAAATAAAAGGAGAGCAAGTTCTGTGTTTTTTGACTCATTCTGAGATGCAAAAATAACCCGCATATACAGCAATATAATAAAGCTGCCTTACTCCAAGTGAAACTACTGGTCCACCACTAGAGTTCTTCTGCTTCTCCCTGGAGATGCCACAGACTGACGTTTATGTATACAAAGCATGCGCTCTACCACTGAGCTACAGCCCTTCCTCTAACATATAGTGGCACTCATAAATCTTGACTGAGTCCTGGAAGACATGACCTCTGACATGCTTCCCCACCTGGCCTGACTGACTCCAGCTACAAAAGCTTAGGCTGCTGAACAGACCCTTGGGCTGAGACATTGTTTAGGGGTTTTTGTTGTGGAGGGTTGTTGCTCTTATGTTACTATTTTTGAATTTTTGTTTCAGATCTTACTATGATTTATGTGGAAACTGAGCAATCTGGCGGTGTACTTTTTGATGTTCTATTGATTGTTTACAAGGAGAGCGCAAAATATGGCCTGAAGCTCAACATCAAAAAAACATTTTAAAAAACTAAGATCATGGCCACTGGTCCCATTACCTCCTGGCAAACAGAAGGGGAAGAAATGGAGGCAGTGAGAGATTTTACTTTCTTGGGTTCCATGATCACTGCAGATGATGACAGCAGTCATGAAATTAAAAGACACCTGCTTCTTGGGAGAAAAGCAATGGCAAACCTAGACAGCATCTTAAAAAGCAAAGACATCACCTTGCCGACAAAGGTCCGTATAGTTAAAGCTATGGTTTTCCCAGTAGTGATGTATGGAAGTGAGAGCTGGATCATAAAGAAGGCTGATCGCCAAAGAATTGATGCTTTTGAATTATGGTGCTGGAGGAGACTCTTGAGAGTCCCATGGACTGCAAGAAGATCAAACCTATCCATTCTCAAGGAAATCAGCCCTGAGTGCTCACTGGAAGGGCAGATCCTGAAGCTGAGGCTCCAATACTTTGGCCACCTCATGAGAAGAGAAGACTCCCTAGAAAAGACCCTGATGTTGGGAAAGATGGAGGGCACAAGGAGAAGGGGATGACAGAGGATGAGATGTTGGACAGTATTCTCGAAGCTACCAACATGAGTCTGACCAAACTGCGGGAGACAGTGGAAGACAGGAGTGCCTGGCGTGCTCTGGTCCATGGGGTCACGAAGAGTCAGACACAACTAAATGACTAAACAACAACAATGACTACTTTTGTTACGTTTTGTGATTATGGTTTTCCCCCCCATGTTGTAAGTGGCCCTGAGCATGGTTCTATCTATGGAAAGGCAGCATACAAACAAAATGATATATGTATATCCCTGCATTGTAGTGGGTTCGACTAGACCAGGGGTGGCCAACTCCCAAGAGACTGCGATCTACTCACAGAGTTAAAAACTGGCAGTGATCTACCCCTTTTGGGGGGGGGGTCAGGTCAAATTTGTTGAGCTTTTAGGAAGGAGGTAAAATGTTGGGCTTTTTTAAGGGGAGCCACAGTTGTTCAGTTTCTTTGGGGGGAGCCAATGATCTACCAGTGATCTACCGCAGACGTCTAGTGATCTACCGGTAGATCACGATCTACCTGTTGGACATGCCTGGACTAGACAATATTCAGGCTCCCTCCCAACTCTATATGATTCTATGCAAATGTTTCCCTTTCTCTATTCTGAGCCCAGTAATTATCTTGCATAGAAACATAGCAGCATCTTCTTCATGTGACACTCACATTGTAGATGCACATTTTCTGTGGATTACACACTTCCCCCCTACCTCACTGCATCTCTTGCGTCATCTAAGAGAATGTGGCCGTGCTACTATGGAACTAAAACTGTTATGGGCTAAACAGCAAACCATTACATTTTGCTTTCTTTGTTGCAGAGGAGGCCCTGCTAACAAAAAACCCGCCCATCAATTGCCAGCCAAGAAATTATACTTTCCCTGGATTATAACACCACATTTCATGCATGTGTGCACACCTAATGGGCTAACATGCAATATAAGGTAATAACTTAAAACAAGGGAAACAGAATTAAGAAGAACAAATTAAACCAGCATGCTTGCATTTCAGCCAATTAAGTACCATTTAAGTAGTTTGCAGGCACCTGGTCCTATTGATTACAGAAGTGATGGTAGAAGCAGCCATTCCAAACAAGGAAGGCAGCAAAGAAGTTATGTTCCCAGTAAAGGTTTCCTCCCCCAAAGGCTCGTTCCAATCATTGTATTTCTAGACCATCTGTGGCCAGGGGCAAAAGCTACACCCCAGTCACACAAAAGCCAAAGGTTTCTACACACAGAGACCACTATTAATGCAAAGACACATTATCACAGTTCACAAGGATGGATTTCAGCTAGGCTAAAAACATCAAAGCAATGCATGCAACTAACTCAGAGGTAGCAAGTTTGTATATATTATTAGCATAACCTGCCCAGTAACAGAAACTGATGTGGGGTTTTTTCTGGCATTGCATTCCAAACTCCCTGTCCAGATTTTCATTTGGGAAGTGCTTCACTTACCTATGGCCTTGGCAAGAAATCGGGCACTGTTGATATTCTTCACTTCAGTCCTCACTCCAAGATGTTCTCCAGGGTGATGCACGGATACATTAGCATCTACTCTCAGTTGACCCTCTAAAGAGATATCAGTGGTTGAATGAGATTTCATCAAATGGAATTAATCCTACATTATCTGCAAGTGTTTTGTACAGGGCTTCCAATAAAAAGTTTGGGACAGGGACATGGATTAGCTGTCCCTGAAGAGAATCAAAGGGCCATTTCTTCCTTCATGCCTATATCTTTCGACACCTGAACATCTAACAAGAAGGGATTGACAGTTCTGTCAGAGGCAACACACACACACACACACTGGAATCTCTTCTAGAGATTTGTCCCAAGTCGACATTTCTTATCTGTGAAACAAGCACATGGACATCCCTCTCAAGATAGCAGTTGCATACATCTTAAGACACAGAAGTGACTGAGAGAATACCCAACCGTTTCAGAAATCAAATGGAATGAAGCTCTTACATCATTTCTAAGCTTCTAGACTCATTCTGAATAGACTTCAAGTCATTGCTTCAGAGCTATATGGGATTTGTGCAGTCATAGTTTATTTTAAAAAATAATAATAGAGGACATGCACCCCATTAAGGTTTTGTAGCTCAGATACAAATCCCTGGCAAGACTACATAGCACAGAGAACGGTGGCACACCATTTGGAATCTATTGTGCAAACTTTGAGCAACGTGACAACTCCTTTAATCAGACTTTGTTTCTTGAGGTTTTAACCAAACTAATAGTTGTACACGAAGGTCCTTTGATGATCCTCCCTAGGAAGAGAAGAGAAATCTGACCAAAGTCCCTAACGGCAAGCAGTGAAACCACAAAACATCAAGGCAGAATATGGCTATTGTCTAGTATGAAACTATCATTTGAGGAGTTCACATGGCTCTGTCACAAAGCCAATTACTGCTCAGGGCAGATTTACTGAAGTGTCCTTGAAAATTTACGCCTCAAGGACAGGTGTCAGAAACCTGTTTTTGCCTTCCCCGCAAGGAACTGTAATCTTTGCCACAAATACAATTTCGAAGCCTTCCCAGCTGCCAAAAAGAGTCATACATATAGCCCTGTAGAAAGTGATGCAGAGGGCAATCTCCTGCTAAAGAGAAAGCTGGGGTAGAAACACCACAACAGCCTTTTCTAGTTATTATTCTTTGCTTTTCCATATCCTTTTAAAAACAGGTATCTAACAGTCTGGCAACCAATATAACACCCTCTCCAATAAATGCCATCCCGCTAAATGACACAGAACACACACACTTTTGCATCTTCCTTCCTATCAGCACTTACCGTAAGTTAATGCCCTTTAAAATGAAGCAAATATTGGATATTTACACAATGCAGTAAACAGCACAGGAATTGCATTTGTAAAGGATAAAAACTGAGTGTCCAGCCAGAGTTAAGTCTTCTCAAGGGCACTTTCCAAAGACACAAGTGCTCCCATTCTATATTTTTGTGAAGAACAGGAGGCAAGGAAAAGTGCTAGAGGACAGTGCCCTTCCTTTTAAGGCGTTCTCACAAAGCACATGTAGATGGATGCAGTGTGGGTTTTTTTTCTTTGAAAATGTTTAGTGGTACTCTCATTTTGACTCAAGAAAATCACCTTTTTATAGTTCAATTTGGGGAAAAAATAAATACAGTAAATGGACAAAAGTACAAATATTCACAAAATGTTTAGGGGCATGCGTAGCCCTGCGTCCCCCCAGAAAAAAGCACTGCATGGATGCAAGGAAATCTCATTGCCAGAATGATGGATGACTGCATGCTGCTGGTTTAGTTGTGGGTATGGATCTGTTTCTCCTCTGATCAACAGCTTCTGGCATACTTCACATATGGCGATTTTTATATTATACTGTAGTAAAGTATGAATACTGTAAGTGTGAAGTATGAAAATGCATGAATACAACAAACTTGTGTTTGCAAGCATGCCTATCAAACAAGCACATTTGTCAGAAAGCTAGACTGCTCAATAAATTGATTGGTTAATTTATGAATAAAGGAAGATACAGTACGAAGTTTCACCTAGCTCAGTATTGTCCATTCAACATAGTTTCTGGCAGGCCAACACATACAGGAGTTCCTTGGTAGGCTTGTTAATGTGAAAAGGGTTCTCTCAAGGCCTGAACATCACTGACTGAAGCCATTGGACCTCTTGCTTATATTGAGAGCTATATACACAACCAATTCTGTGGTTGTGTATGTATTGCACAACTACCGTACAGGAACCCAAACTCAGCACCAACCAAGCAAACAAAAAAATCTGCATCTTGTCCTTGAGACACATTTCATACTCCTATGATTCTACAAACTATCTATATGTAAGTACATTTCCCCAAATCCTGAGGACTAGAAACATTTCTCTTTTTAAAAAAGGCAAATATTGTCAGATATTCTATGCACAGGACCAAATTCCACAGGGCAATAATGAAATTGCTGAGTAACAGAAACTCTGCCTGCATTCCCTAAGACTTGAAACTGTATTTGTATTGAGTGGAACCTGTTCCCTTGGCCCACAGCTCATTTGTAGTTCTGATATGTCTTTTATCACAATGCGCTTTCTGGATTAAGTGTCCATTAAGCAATTGCATGTTCTTAGACTCCTAGCTGCAGATGAACTACTTATTGCTTACCCTTTGACAATTCATACCTTCACCTTCATTTTTAGTTGACTTCAAAGTCCCACTCTTGTAGGTAGTAACCATGTGCTCAATCTGCTCCTAGAGACTCTCATAAATCCAAGGGCACGGCATGGCAATCAGACAGCTAGCATCTCCCCCCAAATGCCTTCACCTTTTCTGATTATCTTGCAATGAAGTCATGTACCTGATCTTGGCACACTGCAGGTACCTGCTACTGAAAGGATGGATGCTGAATTCAGCCTTTGTCTCCACACTCAATTGGAAGATAGATAAGGCAGGAAGGGGCAAACTTATCCTCAATGAGAAATAGCTCAGATAATACAAAAGTAGCCTCTGTACCACTGGCTGAAAAATGAATGTGGCTGAATCTGATAAGACTGCAGGAAAAAAATACCACTAGCAGACAGAGGAGGAAATGGTGCAAGCCCCACAAGAATTTCACAGCCAGAAAATAAAAAAGAAGCCATCACAAAGAATACCTAAAAAGATGCCTTGGGCACCATTCAGTACAAAAGCAGGAAACAAATGGAAACAAAACAAACAAACAAACAAACAAACAAATAATAAAAAGGATAAAAATCAATGAAACCTCTTCCAGGTAAGGCTGCTTTCCTGAAAAAGTTATTAGAGGCAACTGACACCATCAGCAGCAGGAACTATTGCAATTGTAAGCAGAGGAACTGGTGTTGTGGAAGGCAGCGGATAGCAATGGAAACCTCAAGTAAACTGACAAGGAGTGCAAGGCGCCATCACCCACTCCATGCCCCACTGAGGGTTTATTTGGAAGGCAGCTGCCCTATTTACGTGGCTACAATTTTTCTCTACTGATGATTTCTGAACAGGAGGGGCAGAAATAAGCAATGCTGCTGTCCACTGTCCAGAAGCGCAGAGCCCACAGCAGACAGCGTGTTTCCTCCTAAATAATTGTTGCTGCTTTCGACAACTGTGCGGCTGCATGCAAAGACGAGAGTATGAAGGAAAGGGGGATGTGCCAAGATGTGCACAATATAATGAGGAATTGAGTGTGAGAGATGTTGATGCTTATTCATGCACTCCACTATAGTAGTTTGTGAGGACCTTGATCTAGAATTATTCTGAGGTGCTGGGCGAATCCTAATATGCAACTGTTGTATGTACACATACGCATATATCCTACCATTTTAAGTTTCTGATACCAAACATCCACTTCTACCCCTATCGCTTGACCTCGCTCCAAACCCTCCCAGGATTGCTCCCACATAGCTGAGGTGAGCCCAGAGATTAACAGTCGGGTTGCAACTGCAGTCGTTCCAAAGAATCTGCATCACAGCATCACTTGGAAGGAAGGCAAGCAGGCAAGGGGAGGGGGCTGGGAGAAGCAGCACAGAAGCCATCAGTCATTCCCTTCCTGCTAAGATTTATTATGTAAAATTTAAAAAGGCCTAAGAGCACAAAAGAATCTGAGCTGAAGATGAGGCAGCTGGGCCCCTCTTGGGCACCAGAGGCGCAAGTGACCTTAATTCAGAATCAGAAGATTTTGACGAAGGAAAAAAGAAACCAAAACACAACACGGCACCACAACAATACCGAATGATAAGCAGCTGGAAGGCAAAGTAAGTAAGATGCCGTGAAAGTGCCTTTGTCAGAGGAAAATTACAACTGAGGAATGATAAACATGCCCTCCTCGGTCTCTACCTGCCATGTTTGCTTGGCTGCTCCCAAGAGCCTGCAGGATAAGCTGAAGCTCTCTCACTGCTGCAGCCGCCTCTTCCCCACAGCACATGTCGGGCTCCATGACAACCTCCATGAGGCCAACTCCTACCAGAGACAGATAAGAAATTTTGAACAGCGCCTTTTGATCTCATGTAAACAGTTCAGACATTAAAAGAGAAGAGCCCATGTGAAAAGTGCTTAAACTTTCGTGTGAGGGAAAACTGGCAATCACTTATTATTTAATCACTGTCAAAACGCTTGGATCTGCAAAACCGGCACACGAACGCTCATTTCCCTCTATCACCAAGAGAAAAAACGAGGTCCAACGTTTTTCAAGGGGAAAGCAGACAGCTCAAAAGCAGTTGCTCAGGGACAGTCTGTGTGCTGAGTTGATTTAATATTTGTATCCCGCTTTTCCAACAACAAATGTTGAGCACAAAGAGGCTCACAATAATCGCAGTAGCATTAAAAAAACAAACAAACATTGCAACCACTATAACATCAAACACCTTGGCATATAAAAGCAAATGACAAGAACAAATTCATCAGAGCAAGTAATACAATTCAACAAAGTCATAGCGACCCATAGTATTGCTGGGAGACTTCCTAATTCGGGCTAGGAGGAGGTTTCTGAGACAGCAATTCCTTTCTATTGTGTTTGGGGTGGGGGGACCAGGCCTGGCAGCACAGGCCACTGAAAAACAGAACTGGCAGCAAGACCCAGCAGGTGGAAGGTGCTTAAACTTTCCCCAACAAACCTCAATCTTTCCCCTACTCAGAATAGTAAGTATGTATATAGTATGTATGTATGTATGGGCCGTTACGGTTCAGCATCTAGGCCATATTGTGTCACACTCAAGATACTGTATCAATCCATCGTCTCACACTTTTCCATTCAGTTCATGTCTAAAGCCACATTCTTCCATTCACACTCCTAGATGGAAGAACCTGGGCTTGAAGAAAAGCGGTGTGTGTGTGTGTGTGTGTGTGTGTGGGTGGGTGTGTGTGTGTATGAAGGATTCACACAGCCACCTTTCACCTCTGAAAATGGCAAACACAACTATCAGCCAGAGTCCCATCCCTGGATTTGCTGCCAGACATGCAGACCAGCTGTGAGAAAGGCATTCTCTTGATGCCTTGATCAAGCCAGCCTTTCACTGTGTGTGTGTAGAACAACTCACATCAGGAGGTAACACTGACAGCCTCAGATAGAAGCACAGAATGCTGCTACCTTTTTCCTTTAAAAATATATATAAATAATAGTTATATAGACAAAAGAGTATCAAACCTACCTGCCCTGTTCAAATCCACAAGGGTCTGGCTCCTTAAATCATCATGAAGACTCTTTCCACTGTCTTGCTCCAACTGTACCTGCTTGATCCTCACACTCCTGGTTACAATTTCATTCTGGTTTTTCCCCATGCGCAGAATGTATGACAAGTTCCCATTCACAGCAATGGGAAGCCTTTGCTGAGTGATCTGATAGCCGGCCTGCATTTAAAATTGCAGCAATCAACCATTTTAAAATGGTCATGTATCAACTTTATATTCCAATAGATGGCCCTTTTCTCTAAGCAATTATTAACAACAAATTCATGCAATACACATTAAAGACTCAGTGTAATCTTTTCGCTTAGCTTTCCCCTTCCCCATTCCCCATTAAAATGATTACTTTTTAAACCTAACAGATGACAAGTGACGAGAAGAAACAGGCATTCCATTTTCTATCTGTAGCCCCATTTTTCATATCCAACCGTCCAAAGATCTCCAAAGTAGCATTTATCTTATCTACATGTGTAATAAAACTATGAATCTCATTACAGGCTCTGATAATGCTAGCTTACGGCAGTTTTGCATGAGAAAAACAACCTTGGGGAGTAGGATTGAACTGGCTGACAGAAGGGTCAAGTATCCTCTCCTGCCTGCTATCTCTCTCCTTCACCTAAGTCACACCCTGCATTAGTGTTCTACCCCATTTCCCCCTTAACAAACTGGGCATTGCACACTTAACACACTGTATGGCGAGGGAAAAGGTGCAGACTGCGTGTGTTTTGAGCTAACAAAATGTGACTTCTATTGTTTTGTTACAGTGTAATAATACTTTAAGGACGCGGGTGGCGCTGTGGGTTAAACCACAGAGCCTAGGGCTTGCTGATCAGAAGGTCGGCGGTTCGAATCCCCGCACCGGGGTGAGCTCCCGTTGCTCGGTCCCAGCTCCTGCCCACCTAGCAGTACAAAAGCACGTCAAAGTGCAAGTAGATAAATAGGTACCGCTCCAGCGGGAAGGTAAACGGCGTTTCCGTGCACTGCTCTGGTTCACCAGAAACGGCTTAGTCATGGTTGCCACATGACCTGGAAGCTGTACGCCGGCTCCCTCGGCCAGTAAAGCGAGATGAGTGCCGCAACCCCACAGTCGTCCACGACTGGACCTAATGGTCAGGGGTCCCTTTACCTTTTACCTTTAATAATACTTTATTATCCTTTTGTGTGCCATATGTGAATGTACTGAATATAGATTGTGGGGCTAAATTATAGGGAGCCCTGGCTGAAATTAAGGCTTGTGTGTGAACCTCAAAGGGCAACTCCAAACCCTAATGAATGGCTTTATAGTTCTTCTATTTCAAGTTGAACCACAAGCAGAACCCCTTTTAAAATGCTCAAAAAATAACAAACAGAAATGGCAGTCAACCTCTCTTTAATCAACACCCAGAATGGAATTTTGTTTTTAATTTTCATATGGTATTTGTATATGGTACCATGAACACACTTTCAAATTCCCACTCACATATAAACTTGCAAAGGTGCAAGTAGACAATCATGGATCCCCCACCCACTTATTAAGGTTTGAGCAACCACATGGCTTCCCCCACCCACCCACAGCTGTTTTTAGGCTAAAAACCACTTGTGGTCTCTGTAGGTGCATATTGCACCTGTCTTTTCCCCCAGTGGAGCCCACATCAGCCTCAGGACCAGTAGTTCTGAGCATAGCAAGGAAGGCTAAACACCCTTTCCCCAGCTCCAATGCTTTCCCCATGACAGATTTTATACTTTTAAAAAGGCCAGGTGATTTGATTAGAGATCTCCCACATAATGTTTAGTTTGGCCTAGGTGACCTTTGGCAACCTCTATCTCTTAATCTAATCTACCTTGAAAGGTTTTCATACAGGTGTAGAACTCAACAATGACAGTAACTTATTAGGGGGGTTTTCTTACTAAACACTTCTAAGGAGATCCTCCCTCCCTGCCATTGCATCCCATCCCCAGAATATGGGGCAGGGGTGGGGAACCTATTCTGGCCAAATTTGCCAAATTTCTGGCCACCTATCAATCACCTCACCTTATAGTGATATCAGGTGATGCTGCCCTCTGAATACCATATTGGTAGGACTTTCAAACAGTCCTTAGTAAACAACCCACACTGCTCGCAGGAATGTTTGCAAAGGACTTTCAAAGAGCCCTTGTGCTGTTCCTTCAAACTTCCACAAAATGGAGGTTTGAAGGCGCACTGCAGTGCACATATCCAAACTGCTTCTTCAAATGGATGCATGATATTAGGTGGGTCATGGCTTCCCCAAAGTGGCCAGGTGGGCACAGGCTGGCTGGAGGTTCTCCACTCCTGATGCAGGGATTTTCTGCAAAGAGCAGAAAAAACTATCATGTATCTTTAGCATTACAATTGTGGCTTCAAGGAAAAACACAGGCCACTATTTAAATTTTAAAACGATAAACCCTGACTGTTGGATGAATTTGAACAGACGGGTTTCACTTTAGATCTGAGCTTTGCCTCATTACGTTTGAAAAAGCAAGTCTGGTCCTAATATAAGCGTCATCTGTAATATCAGCAGGTAAAACTGCATGATTTTTTAAAGTCTTCTTCATTTGCTTTTGCGATCAGCGACATGTAAAAACAGGATGTTGCATTTCAGATCCTTTAAAGTAATGAGAACCAATGCCTGTGATGTCTACAGGACCATAATGCGGATTTGTAATACATTCGTTTCAAACACAAAGATCAATATCAGACTGTTTGTCTTAACCCTAACAGACAATTAGAGGGAATAGAGGAAGTCTGGCCCTAGCAGCGCCTTCTCTCAATTCAATTATCCAAAGCCACTGGAAACATGAGGCGCAGGACTGCAGTCAGCAATCAGGACAATCACCTTCAATCAGAAAGAGCCTGGCTACAGCTGCCTATTCATCAGGGCTCAGTGCTTGGATGGGCAAAACAGTGGCAGAGAACAAAAAACCGTCTCTTCTCCCAGCCTGTTTTCCCCATCAGTTCTCCAGGCTTGTCCCTCTTCCGATTTGCCGAGGGACAAAGCTCAATACATACTCACAGGCAGATCTGCATAGAAATAGTGTTTCCTGTCAAACAAGGACTTCTTGTTTATGGTGCAGTTCAGCGCAAGGCCCGTCATCACTGCGGCTTCTACACATCTCCTGTTGAGAACCTAAAGAAACATGACAGATGACTTCACTCAGATACCCAGTATGAAACAAATGCCTCTCCCACACACTGCCTTTTAAACAGCACACATTCCACTTTGCTTGCCTTCAAGAAGCATTATCTGTCTTTCTCATGCGTGGGAAGCTCAGCCTCAGCAGCAAGACGCTGGAGCCTTATGCAAAAGAGTATCTTCCCATGCCAGAGTGAGTGGGGTGGAAGCTGCTGCTGAGGGATAGAAACATGCTTTGAACATATGGCACATCCCAGGTTTAAGGTTTTGGTTCCCACCCTTGCCAGCTACTGATGTAAGTGAAAAACAGGCAAGGGTCAACTCACAGGAAGGGGTTCCTGTAGCGCTACAGTAAAGCTCAGGTGCTTCAGAAGGCAATTCAGGACCAGAGCAACATGGGTCATCTTTCCAGGCATTCTCTTTGCCTCATTTGGATTTGAAAGACCAAGGAAAAGTGTGGATACACAGAGGGTAAGCAGCAAGCAAGTGTAATTTCTGATATTGCACAAAATCATTTCTGATTGTAGGGCACAGAAAAGCCTCACAACATGCAGTAAATAAAAGTGAAATCTGGCATCGAAACCTAGGTCAGATCCACACCATATACCGGTATTTAAAGCAGTTTTATCAAGCAAGGCTTCCTTCAAAGAATACTGTGAAGTGCAGCTGTTAAGGGTGCTGGGAACTGTAGCTCTGTGAGGGGCCTCCTGACAACTCTCAGCACCCTTAAAGTACAGTTCCCAGGATTCTCGGAGGGAAGCAATGACGGTTAAAGAGGTATAACAGTGCTTTCAGTGTATGTTGTGGGCATGGCCCTACTCTCCATTCTCATGCCAAGGGATGTCAATTTATTTATGTGCCAACTCACCTTCCAAATCCTCAGAATTTGGAGTGGAAGGGGACACTCAGACTGACTATTTGATAACGCTCAAAATCAGATTTCCAAAATTCTTCTAATATAAGGACATGGGTCTTTACTTGTTCGGGCCAGGTTAATACAGCTTTAAGTCAGGGATGGAGAACCTGCAGCCCTCCAGATGTTGTTGCGCTCCAATTTTGTTGTTGGCCCCAGCCAACATGGTCAATGGTCCAACGCTGTTGCCACTGTATCTGGAGGGCCATACGTTCTCCATCCTTCCCTTAAATTAAACTGAAAGGAATCACCAAGCCTTCCTTTAATATGCAGCTTCAAAGTGTGCTTATTATTACCGATTTCAAATGGCAACAGAACTGCCGTTATTCTGTGTTCTATCATAGTATAGCTATCAAGAGGTCTGGAATAGCAAGATGAAGAAATTATTGCTGTTCTGCAAGGAACTTCCTCCACTTCAAACATTTTCTTTCCTCCTCCCCTCTGCCATGGCTTTCTTTGTGGAGTATGCAATCCCCGTGCTTTCTAGGACAGGAGCGTCAACATGTAGAAATGTAAGAAGCTGTGTTATATTTAGTCAGAGCATTGGTCCATATAAAGTCTACTACACTGACTGGTAGTGGCTCTTTGGGGTTTCAGACTTTCGCAGCCGTACCCGGTGACACAAAGGATTGAACCTGGGATTTTCTGTATATGCAAAGCAGATGCTCTACCACTGAGCAATGGCCCTTCCCAAACGAAAAGCCAGTCCATAAATAGGATGCACAGCTCCAAACCTTTCCTGAGATATATACCACTTGGCTATAATATGTGTCAAGTCTTAGTCCCCTGGCCCCAAGGAATTCAATGATTTGGCATTAGAATTAACTCAATCCTAGAAGCAACCCAAAATCTGAATCTAATAAGGTAATGGGATACAGACATACACTTGAAGGAAAGATGGCATATAACAAACAAACAAACTAATATCTAGGATGCTGTTAAACCATTCGTGTAACTGGTATGGCTTCTTGGGTGTTTGCTATATATTTGAGGAAACTGTTGAGCCTAAAATAAAAATGCGTAAAATACAGCAGAAATGTTTGAAGAGCAGCAGAACAGGATCCAATTAGTCCTGACTTGTAGACCAAAATGAAAGACTGCCAACGATGCTGAAGTATTAAATTGTTTTAGTGTCAAAATAATAGTTTCCTATGCAGGAAGTGTTTCTGGTGTCAGTTGTAAATTTTCTCTTCTACAACATAAAAGAATATCTATAATTGTCTCTCTCCTGGCATTTTACATTGGTTTTTAACTGTTTGGCTATATTAACTATCTGCATGAAACTTGAGCCTTTTTTGCCCCTTGGGGTTCATCACTGTTTTATTTACGGTAAAAGCATTTCTAGAGTTTTAAAGGGTAAAACTTATGTAGAACTTAGCTGAAAGCTTCTCACCATTTGTGTGGGTTTCAGTGAAAACTGAGATTCCACACCAACAGCACACAACCCTGGGACCCATGATTTATTAATTTTTTGGGGGGAGGGGAGTAAGCAGTAAAAGGTATGTAAACAATATGTCTGCTAGTGGCACAAGCAAGCACATTTGGACAGCTGCTACACTGATCCTACAAGAAAAGAAGAACAATATGCAATTGTTTATACATGTGTGTGTTTAGGATAGGCCAATGGGTTATCTGGCAATGTAGCTTAATGCCAAACGTGTGTGTTTGTGTATCTGTATCTGTGGAGAGGAGAGGAGATCTTTAATCCCAGATTGGATGAACTTCCAATTTGGGATTCCCAAAATCCATGGTTTTACAGAAAAAAACTAAAACACCTAAAAAACAGGAAACTTAAATCTAATATAGATGTTTAGGAGCTATTACAAGTTTATTGATTCACTAATCTACCACAACTGTGTTGTTAGAAAGCAGCTCTTGCATAATAAAGCCCTCAAATATTGGCGCTTGTGGAAAAGAGAAATTCAATAAAGGCAGTCCTGCATTACCAGCACAAATTGGAAAAAGAGATGTTCTCAGTGCTAATCATCAATGTGCATGTATTGGTTTAGTTCAGTGAATGGGCTGGATCCTTCTTCCAGATAAATAACCCATCACATTCATTCCCTTGCTGCTTCAAATGAGGTGCCATTAATAATTACATAAGGGATTTGCCAAAGTTAATAATGAACTGTGCTCTTTATTTTTTATTCTGCCAATGCAAAACTAATTTAAGACAGATCAAAGAAATATTTAGATACTGTAGTACAGAATAATGAAGACCACAAAAAATCCCTTTGCAGACACAAGACCTTTTCCAGTAAACAAAATGATTCTTCCTCAATGTTCAGCTGTAGACATCATTCCCCAGGTGACAGATTAATCTAAATTAATTAACTATTGATATGGAACCTCAGGTTCAAAATAATTAAGCTCTACACTCTCCTGGTTTAACTTTTCCCCAGCTATAAAAAATGTTGGCACACAGCTAGGATTGCAAAAGTCTCAGTGTTGACCTCATTTGGCACCTCCTGAAGTTGAAATCAATATGAAATTCATAGTAACCAAGCGAGTAGATTTAAGCTGGCAAAATATTTTACACCTATTTCATGAAAGACCCTCCTCACTACTTTAAGTAGGAACATCAAATTCATGGCACGAATGACCAAACTCTCCATCCAGCAGATGCCCGGTGGCCGTACACAATTTTTAAAAATCAGAACAGCCAACTTGGTAAAAGTGTAGCCAAACAAAGGATCATGGTATAGCGAAATTCAAGCTGGAGACACCCCAATTTGTAGCGCTCTCTGAAGAATTGCACTGTGCCAGCTTTAAAACTAGGATTTTAGAAATATTTTTAATGCTGAATGTTAGTGGGATGGTGAGGTGGTAATTAGGAATTGTTTCCTTGCAGGTTTTAGGAAGAGGACACCAGTGAACTCCAGAGAGCCACACAGGGGACATTTGCCTCTGTGAAAGAGCCCAAAGTGTAAGGCCATCTTCCCTAACTGGATGCAAGCCCCAAGCCTATGTAGCCAACTTTGTGTGCATCAGGCGTCGTCAGTGTGCCATTGCTACTGAGGCCCAACCAGTGGGCATATACGGTATCTCTGTGTGAGCTGTATGACTTTTTGGGAGATTTGTAGCTAAACATGTGGGCTGCCCTTCTGGCAAAAATGCCTCCCAAGACAACCACCCATATAAAGTAAAACATAACATTAAAGGCATTAAAATCACTTAAAACAATCCCTTCTTGTGTGTCCTTGAGTTCTCCATTTTGTTTCAGTCTGTCTGAGAGTACAATGAAGTTCAAAGCAGAAGAGATGCATGATGTATGTTCTCTCACCACCCACCCCTCCTATGGGGATAATAGCTTTGAATGAGTGATCTAGATTAGGACAATGATGCAGGTAACGTGTTAAATCTCACGTTTCCCAGCATCAGTCTCAACTGCCTCTCCTGCATGACTGCTTTTAATGCCCACCTCCCCACAGATGATTAGTTAGAAGATCTCCTGGTGTCTGTTTTCCAACCTTCAACAGTGCTGGCAAACATGTTGTTTGAATCTGCTATAAGAAAGTTTGGCAATTACTGCATAAATATAAACAGTTTTGTGTTTAAAACAACTGAAATTTTCATATGCAACTAAAGTATCTAAAGGACTTCTTCCATCTGTTAACTTTAAAGCAGACAGAATTTTAAGCCTAAAATAGATGCCAAATCACATCTGGAATAATACTCCCATTAACTAAATTGTGCAACCATTAAGATGTTCATGCACACTAAAGCACCCCGTTAAAATCAGGAAGGTACCATCACTCTTGCCTAAAACCGTAAAATAAAATAAAACCTATGAAGCAGTAATACTAATAAATAAAAACAGAATTCCGTATCACATTCTGACACTCGAGTACTAACATTTTTAAATATCCACTTTCAACTTATCTACCAAAAACTGCAAAGGAAAAAATATTTTTTTCTTTCCCTCTCCTTGCACAGATAAAAGCCTCTGTTGGAGGTGAACAAGAGCAGATCACGAATTTTTCATTAGGTTAGCCATCAAGCTGACTACTAATCAGGAGCTCTTATCTCAAAGGAAGCCTGTTTCAGCTTAGGCTCAAGATTTCTCACTAGGGAACAACTGTAAAAGGAACAACCATTTCTTCTTAAAATGTACAGAAATCCAGAAGAATATGGCAAAGAGGCATGCAGGCTGCCCTCACACATATTCTGTGTGTGTTTAGGGACAATCTTCACACGTAACTTTATTTTGCTTTATTTATTTATCTAAGCACTTCTAAGGTGTTATGTATGTTTATATTTATCAGGATTAAGCCTCCCAAGGTAGCTCACAACATACAACTTTATTGTGAAAGAATGGTATAGATACAGCAAAAAATACAATGTACCACAACACACCCTCGTTTTTGCCTGATGTGAGCTATTCTGATAGACAACAGCTCTACAACACTTCAGATGGGGTGTTCCTCAGTCATAACCCAGGACCCTACTACAAGACACATCAACAGCTGCATCCAGGAATTTTTGTTTGTGTAGCACGGACTCTGCTACAAATAAAAAATAGCAAAAAGGTCATACACGTACAACAAAACCATCAATGGGTTTTATCCATTTATGCCCTTAGCAGAAAATGACTCTAATTTCTTGCCAATCCCTCCTACTTACTGCAGCCCTCTCTGCTGTATCCCATTCTGGGTTCAACCATCATTAACAAGAAGAAGGGAGAGAACAGTTGGCTTAATTGGGTTAGGGGGAGATGGCTGAAGATGGGGTTTCCCAACTTATGTGAACGGAAACACTTTATGCAAAGGCAAAAGGCACCATTGGATACCACCCAGCAGATTTAAGGCTTTTTCTTCATGTGTACTTAGTCTGTCCAAAATAAGAAATATAACAATACTACACTATGCTGAAAGCTAATTGGCCACACCTAGCAGTATCTCTCTCCACATGCAACTCATTCAATATTCAATAATCTCATTGTAGCAGATGCCAGTCTCTTGTTGAGGGACATGGCTCAGCAGTAAAGCAAAAGGTCCCAAGTTCAACTCCCAGCATCTCCAGTGAGGACTGGGAAAAAGTAGGCCAAGTAGACAATAGTGATCTAGCTGGCCCAATGGTCTGACTTGGTGTAAGGCAGTTTCCTATGTTTCTACAGATAAACACAAGCAGAGGTAATCTTACTGCATCCCACCAAAGAACCTATGTTGGAGCATTAAAAGGCCAGAACCTAATTTTGTGTATTAAAATAAGTCAATAATTTCAAACTGCTTGGCCAAATACTATACTGTAGTTTGGCTAGGAAATCAGTCAAGAAGGCTCACAATCTTCCACTCACTTGCAAGCATAGGTCAAGTAGTAGTTGTTTCCAAGTAAGCATTCAGATGGCAAACTACCCAATGTTCATATTGTAGATTGCTATGGCTGCAGGGAAACACCACTTTCCCGTAAAAGGCTAGTAGTGTTTAAAGCTGAAGGAAAATCAGAGCCTGATGTGGAGTCAGTGGCTCTACCAAGTCCAGAGAACCAAACCCATATTACTTTTCCTGTTGTAGCAGAAGAAGCAAAGGAACAATCTCTATTAAGTCTTGGGGGTGCATGTGAGCCAGCTGTAAGGAAAGTTGTCTTTTTTGTTATTAAGCTTCTTATAAGTACATGTAACATGGATGGTGCTCTGTTAAATAATGGTGATTTATTTGAAGTGGTTATATTTGTATCCTGCTTTTCAGACAAATATTGTATGTCAAACCAGCTCATACCAATATTTTAAAAAAGTGAGACAAGAGGCACTGCCCTCTAGTTTACAAATTTAAAAAGGCAAGATTACACAAAAAGGAATCAATGTGGAGGGAAAAGGTAGAGGGAAATTAAGTGGTCAACTGCAAGCTGCTTGTTCCTTCTTAGATAGAAGTGTTTCAACCATCTAGTATCCCTTTTAAACATTATGACTCTTAATAATTTTTAAAACCTGAAGAATTAATGGTGGCTGCCTGTTCCTGTTTGATAAGACAGGCTTTGTTGTTGTTGAAAATTCAATACTAATATAAGCATTCAATTCAAACTTACAGGTAGAGTTCCAGGTAAAGAAGCATCAAAAAAAGATACTAAGGAGTTAGGTGCTGCTGCAAACTGGACTTGTGAACTGGAGAAAAGCTTTGAGTTGGAGCAGATCTGTGCATGAATTTCCAGGCCTACCACTGCTGCCCAGGGAACATTCCTAAAAGAAAGTCATAAGAAATATTCACTAGCTGGGTTGATGCAATTCAAATTTCTAAAACAGCTGGGGTGTGGTGTGGTGGAGAATACAAATGTCAAAAGTATCAGAGTTCAACAGTATGCTGGAGCACACTACAAGCCCACAACTGCTGTATAATGAACACTGAAAGATGTTTTGAAATGTTTTCATAAGCAGCTGAAAATTGTACAAAAAGCAGCATGTGAGAAGGCAAAAAGAAACCCACATCCTGAAAGTCTTACATCGATTTAAAGTGCATTTCAGAAGTTAATTTTATCCAGAAAGGGTTTGTTGGACAGGTATCCAATTTTGTACCCAGTGGAGATTATGAAATAGAAAATAAATATTAATTGATATCCTTCTATGTATGAGAAATCTCCAACAGACAGGTGGCATATTCAATTATGCATATGCTGTCAGATGGTCACTTTCAAGCTGGGAAAGGTGGGTCTACAGAGCACTATTAGTACTGGATTAGCATAAACATCAGTAGTCTGGCAATAGAGAAATCATCTTTTCAACTCAAGAGATGGTTCTCTGAACAGGAAGAACAAGCACCTTCCTATCTGCTGAAAAGTAATTGCAGCTCTCACATCCATAATCTTTATATGAGCAAGAGAACAGTCACCTTTACTGCCTGAACCGCTTGACAGGTTCTGGAAGTAATTATCTGGACTTGTACAAAGAAAAGACACAAATATCATATTTCATTGGTGAAGTCAAGCTTACGCCGTAGCTATGACAGAAGTACTTAGATCAAGATGGGAGATTAGGAAAGCAGAAAAGCTCTAAGCAAATACATCAAATATAGTGCTTCTTTCAAACATTAAAATACTTTTAAAAAACCCAACCAAGACCAAAGTTCTGTTTCTCTATAATGAATTATTCAAACAAAGTGAGCTTCCCATTCTCATCTCATTTATTATGAAAAGTAATTAGGAGTAATTGTTGAATATTGTTTTATGTTACTATTCTGCTTACCGGTATATTCAAAACGTATCGGTGGGGGAAAAAGAAGCAAAATATACATATCTGGGTGGGGTACCTGTGGCCCTCCAGTTGTTACCAGACTCTCACTCCCATCATCCCTGACTACTGACCAGGCTGGCTCAGTTTTATAGGAGCTGTAATTCAACAAATAGCTGGAGGGCTACAGGTTCCCCATTCCTGGGATATATATTCAACAGAACTTCACAGAGTAAATCATGGAACAACATGGATTTAGAAAACATCAGAACTAAAATAGCATATTTTGCCACAAAGGTTACAGGATGGGGTGGGAATCCCAAATTGTACCTTGTGTAAAAGAGCACCATGAATCTTGGTATGATGTCTGTCTTAGTGTAATTTGCAGAGGGATAGCCATGCTTGTGGTTTCTTTGCAACACCAGCTAAGACTCTCATGGCACTTTGAAGACCAACAAATTTATTGTTTTATTAGCTTTTGTGGACCGGAGCTGACTTCACTGACTGAATGATACTCTGGTCACACATCTGATGAAGTACACTGTAGTCCACAAGAAACTGGTGCCTATATTTTAATATTTTAATATGCCAAAAGACTCTTTGTTGTATTGTAGATAGCTTAAAAACAAGCTGGTTTTAATGAAACACGTTCTCATTTTTTTGAAACTGCAATTTAAAGGCTGCTCCAAACATGTAGTTTATTATGCAGTTATAGGAAAAGAAGGCAGTGTAGATGTGCAAACATTTTAATCCAATGTGCACGTACTGTATATTTATTTTTTTGTGATGCATGCATAGGAACATAGGAAGCTTCCTTACACTGAATCGGACAATTAGTCCATCTAGGTCACTACTAATTTCACTAATTAGTAGTGGTCCCCTAAGGTTTCTAATGGGGTATTTCCAGTCCTTCCTGGAGACTTGAAGCCAATACCTTCTGCATGCAAAGCAGGTGCTCTACCATTGAGTTAAGAACCTCCTCCTGTATGCCAGGTGCTGCACATTTCACCCTCCACAAACCTGTGCCACTGGTAAAAGGAACACTTGCACTTTTTTAAATCCCATAGTACTGGGTTTTTAAAAATGGGTAAGAAATGTATACTTTTTGACACAGTCCTCCATCTATTTATATGAACCTTCATTTTATTTTAAACTTTGAGAAACAAGCTTTTTGTGTGTGTGGAGTGGGAGGGGGGGAAGGCCAGGGGTTGCTGTTTGTTAGCTACCTTATTCTACTACCGCTCCTATCCAGACCTTTGCGACAGTCAGATTAATAGTTGCTCTGCGTCGTGAAAGGGAAAATAAAAGACAACCTGGGAAGCTGACAAAAACGCAGAATACCAACGTAGGGAGGCGAACTGCATGAAGCACAAATAAGGGATGGGGGACGTGGAGGCGAGCAGATGCGGCAGGAGTCCTTCCTCTACCCAGCCCGGTTATTACTACTCCCTGTCGTACCGTTTCTGCTTCTCTGTCACCTCTTTCGCACTCCGGCAGAGCGCGCTAGCGGCCACCGGACCCTCCGAGCCGCGCAGTTCGGCGACATTCCCGACGCTGCGATGCCCAGACCCGAGCCAAACCCGGCAGCGCCGCATCACGGGCGCCGCCATTTTGCTCAGAGTTTGTGAGGCGTCAGGTGACCCACCTACTCTTGCGGAGCCTCCTGGGAAATGCAGTCCCGACCGCGCGCGGACTAGAGGAAACGAAGGGAAGCAAAATAAGCATTTCCCGTGGTGCACCGCGACTGATCCCTTCTAAGTCCAATGGGGAGAGTAGTACTGAGAGAGGGCTGATCTGTTGCAGCCGTTCCTGCCGGTGGAAATCGGCCGATGGTTCACGCTCCCTCTGGTGGCAGGTGGGCGGGTGGGGTGCAAAATTAGGTGCCTGTGGTCTGGAATCAAAAGGAACCTAGGGCAGTACAGGCAGAGTAGTCTGCCTGTTCCACTGGTTCACTCCCCTCTATCTGTACCCACTTCACGTACAGAATCCTCTTTCCTATTTCCGTTGCTCCTTATCTGACTATGCATTTATTTATTTTTCAAGTGAGATATAATCTTACAAGATACTCAGTAAACGTGAAAGCACGGAAATTATACTTTTTAAGATGCATGCACCAGACGAGTCCGGCTTGCACAGAAAATTATGCAATGGAAAGTTCAGTAATTTATCTGGAAATTCTATTCTTTAGCACTGGAGCATCTCCCTGTAATGTGAGCAAAACAATTTCATGCTGAAATGGTGATATGCTCAAGATTATTTATAGCTGTTGTGGGCTGATTTCATTTTTGTTTAAAACTTAGCAGGGTTTGGCCTGGTATTGTTTCGTGGTGGAAGTGTCTGTTCCATCACAAAAATATGTGCATAATCATTGTGGTATGTTGTCAGTCACTTGTAGGTGTTTTATTATAGGAGCAGCTGGGATACTTTAATAGGCAGGCTCCTGTAAATGAAATACATTATTCCCTCTGTCATTTACCCTAAGGGAGTGAATCGCTGTTCCTTTTCCGTAAGTGGATATCTTGAGGCTTGATCTCTTTTATGTCCTTGAAAAGATGGACATTCAATAGGTAAGGTACAAGTTGTGCCAGTGTTTCCTCTCTCACTCTGTTTCACAGCTATTACACTCATGATATTACACAGTTTATTATACTATTGCTGTATTGCCGTTGTTAACTCATTTCTTGCCTATTTGCTACCCTGAGACTCTTTTCCCCAAGACCACATGCAAACAAAAGACCTTGTGGACCTTCTCTCAGTTCAAAACAACAGGATGAGGCTGGGTCTACATATGCAGCAGAATGAGGTGGGAGGTTTGCATGGACTGTGTGACTTCAGACAACAGATGGGAAATTGCATTTTGTAATGCTCCCTTGTGTGAACAAATAATGTAAGAAGAAAACTAGAACAACTCAGAACCGTGCTCCCTGATATGCTAGCTTTTTACTTGCAATGAACTTTTTGTTGCTGTCATCAAATATAGGATAATAATAAGAAATGACATATTCTGCCTGCAGCCCAAAGTGGTGGTACAGCCCACACTAAATATCCCCCCTCAGGTGTCCCACAAATAATTCTGTGGCATGTATAGCATATATAGACTGGACTTGATTGTAAAGATTTTGGCTAGCACCTGGATCAGTGTCTAGAATGTAATTGGCAAAATGGGGCTGCGGTTTCACAGTTGGGACTGAAGGCAGTTATAGACACTAGTTTAATATTGTACAAACAAATGTGTAAGCATATACCACAGATGCCAGTTGAACAGGTAAATGGCATAAAGAACAGAACAAATAGACCTGTGATCTACATTCCCAGCCCCCGAGGCTTCACTTGAATGTGCACTAGAAGCTGTTTGTGTCATCTTTGTAGGACACTTCCTTGAAAAGATGATGAGTCATGGGCACTTTGAGTCAGTAGCTGTGATATTATCCAGTAGAGGACAGTGGAGTACATAAGGCCCCAGCCAATATTTTACATTCCCTGAACCATAAAAAGCTGCAGAAAACAGGGTAGGACACTTTTTCCCCCTTTAGAAAAGGGCACAGTGCTCTATAGAATAAAGTTTTCTGCTTTTGGCTGCAAATAATTATGAAGTGTATGAAATTAACGTGGCGTGTAGAAAGCGAGGGACATAAGGTATGGATTGTAAAGCATTCTTCATATTAAAAGTGCTATAGAAATGATAAATGCATGCTTATAATTCTCTATAAATTACTGATGCTCCTTACCAGACCAGGAGATAAATGCAGCAGATACTTGTTTACATTTAACTGTTCCATCCAGACTTCAAGTTGATGATTGTTTGTTTTCTGAAATTCTCTCATCCTGCGCAGGATGAACCAAACTGTTCTTGCAGCAATAAAAGGATTGGAAGCAATCCCTCAGTGACACTTCTGGAAGGAAAAAAGGGCCATTTTGGATCTTATATCATCTGCTGTTGCAGAGCCTTGAAAGGTTTATTAGAGTTTCTGGGTTTTTTTATTGTTCGAAAAGCTCTGTGTCCAGCACAGCAGAGACACAGCATCCAGGTCTCATCACATCCAGTTTATCACTGGATTGAGTATTAGTGTAAAAATATGTTATTCTGATAAAAAAAAATCCTTTGCCAATTGTAAACATGAAATTAGCATTGTGTAGGGAGGTACAAGTAAAACCAACACATTCATAAATATGCAGGGCAGTCCTATGCATTTCTACTTGGAGGTAAGCTGAACTGAGTTCAGTAGGACTTACTCTTGGGTAAGTGTGTATAGAACTGCAGCCATTGTTCTTCATTTTAATTTAGGCAGCATAATGGTATAGAATGGGAAACTTATCACTTTCTTTTCTAGTTTAATATTACATTGCAGCCACAGTGGTTCTGCAGTAGAATATTATTGGGGAATGCAGAAGAAATCATAAAGCTGTTTTTCCTAAATTATACATCTCTCCTGTTTCTGGGTTAGTTTTGCATCAGATGATGTGTGCATTGTGTTGTGAATCAGTTCTATGAGATATGCAAACACACAGTTATTCCACATAGGGACAGGGCGATTACTAGGTCAGGGCTGTGTTTGTGTGCTCATCACGAAAGAGGCCCAGTATGTATGTTAGCCTTTGCCAGCCTGTATCCTCAGCTGGTTTGGACTGCATCTCCCATCAGTCCCAGCCACCAAGAACTAGGCTGGTGAATAGTAATCTACTGCATCTATTTCAACATTGGAAATAATTTAGGGTTCAACTACTGCTGGATGAAGTCTACCAGCTGGAGCAGAGACTTTCTTTGCCAAGGTATGGGGGTCTTCTGTCAGTTTAGGTCAGGAGATGAGGAATGTTAGGCATTTATTTTATTTATTTACGTAAAAGAAAATAATGAGTTAAAGACAATGGGATTTGCAGGGAGCTGAGCTAGTCAAGCACCTAACAAACTAGGACAGCTGGTTCAGTTACTTCCAAAGAACTGGCATTATCTGTATTCTGTGTATCTACCCTGAATCCTATGGTGGCTTTTCCTCATTGGGAAAGCGTTTTCTAATAACAATCATTATTACAATTTATTGCACTTAATAGTCACTTTTTAATGAAAAGTGAACCCAGAGCAGATTATACAATAGAATACAAAAAGCTAACCAATATAAAACTAAAAAAAAAAGCTGAAAACATTCATATACACAGAAGGCACACTAACACATCCCACCCACTAAAGGAGAACACAATACCTAAAACACTTCAAGTTAAGGCCAAACGCCGCTCACCTAACCCATTTTTGTCCTTTTCTCTGCATGTGTAAACCCTTATACATTAACATATATAATAGACTTACAAAGTGTTGGGCATTAGGAAATGTATGAAATGTATTTTACAAATTATTGGTTTCCACATAACTTTAAATTTGGGGCTAAACTGGGATTTGCTTGGTGGTATTGCTTCTACTGTTGCGGGGATTTATTTTTTTAGAGCACCTTCTCAGGATACTTAATAACATCAATATGTAATTTTAGTTCCTCTAAAAAGTGATTTATCTTTCTTCTCTGTTACCCTAACTATACTAAATACCAAAAAGTCGCCTCATGAAGTCATAGAACTGTAAAGTTGGAAGAGATCCCAAGGAACAGCTTAGTCCAACCCCCTGCAATGCAGGAATCACAATTAAAGAATACCTGACAGATGGCCATCCAAACTCTGTTTAAAAACCTCTAGTGAAGGAGAGTCCACCACCTTCCGAGGGAAGTCCATTCCACTGTCAAACATCTCTGACTGTCAGAAAGTTATTGATATTTAGTCAAAATCTCCTTTCTTGTGATTTGAACCCACTGGTTGCCATCATCTCAAGGTTCCTCACTTGTGTTAGGGTTAGGGCAAAGGGGAGAGAGAGAGAGAGATTCCTCCCTTGTGAAGTATACTTCATAAAACTGAATGTTAGATGCTTGGGTGCCATTTTGAAAATTCAGAGCGTATTCATAAAAACCATTCAAGAAGAGAGCAGCATGTTTGTAAAAGAAATACATAGATTACATAGGATCAATATTTGTAATGTAATTAATTGCAACAAGAGTAGCGTTATATTCATAGATTAGTGGGAAGACCACCTCACTCCTGAAAGCAGTATCTTGGGACTGGTGGAGCCTCTCTTAAGTATGCTCCTGAAGAATAATGTGCTATGATAAAAATGTGAATGGAATGCAGCAGTACTAAAGAAAATAGTCAAGATTGCCCACATTCTTTTCAGCTGTTGGTCTTAGGAAAGCCTTAGAAATAGAAGGGGGGAGGGGACAGAGATCTACTTACAAATTTCTGCCCTGGCTGATTGTATTAATTGGTCCTGCTAATGATTTATCAAATTAAGCTTCCTAGTGCCAATGCATTTGATCAGTGTCTTGTGTGCGTTTAGCGGGGGTTGGGGTTGGAGATACCACCAAGCATCTGTTAGAAAGCTTTAAATCCTATTTTAGAACTGGAGATGTGTAAACCTTTCAATGCTAGGATCATTCCCAGAGATACTAAATACCCAACTAAAAACTCAGTGAGCACACTCCTGTTATAGCTGTAGATAACGGGATGTCTGGATAAAAGGGAATGTTGTCAACTTTAAGATGGGGGTCACACGAGGATATATCGTGAAATAGGATTAGCGTGGAGTTTTAGGTGACAAAGATGCACATAACTGGAGTTCTTTCCAGGAACAGCAGGCGGTTTCAAATATTGTAGGAGGACTATTATGAAATATGTGGAAACTGTAGGCATAACTACTTGGGCAGGGCACAAAGTGCATGTTGTAGTGAATCTGAGCTGGTCAGTTTAGGATTTCACAAAAATGCCTAAGAGGTAAATTGGGATTTGATATAGGATGAAAGTTCTGTTATTTAATGTAATGGTCTAAAACTCTAAACCATACAGTCTCACTCATATGAACGAAGACCTCCTTGAATTTCACTCAATGGTGTTAGGGAGAAACCTCTAAAGTCATGTTTCTTGAAAACTATGTTTAGCACACATACTTAGCCTTTTTGTGGGAGATCTGTGTGCAGCATCCAGAGTGTAAGGTATTCTTCCTGGGTGTTTTGTTTCAGCATATGGGGAAAGGATAGGCTTGGACCTCTGTTAGATTTTGAAAGGGAGAGTATGGCTTTGGAACAGTCAAATCCCATTATATTAAAAGCTATATGTGTGTGTGTGTTTAAGGAAGAATAATGGGGACTGAATGGGATGCGGGTGGTGCTGTGGTCTAAACCACTGAACCTAGGGCTTGACGATCAGAAGGTCAGCAGTTCGAATCCCCGCAACGGGATGAGCTCCCATTGCTCGGTCCCTGCTCCTGCCCACCTAGCAGTTCGAAAGCATGTCGAAGTACAAGTACAGTGGTACCTCAGGTTAAATACGCTTCAGGTTACAGACTCCACTAACACAGAAATAACGCTTCAGGTTAAGAACTTTGCTTCAGGATAAGAACAGAAATTGTTCTCTGGTGTTGTAGCAGCAGCGGGAGGCCCCATTAGCTAAAGTGGTGCTTCAGGTTAAGAACGGTTTCATCTTAAGAACGGACCTCCAGAACGAATTAAGTTCTTAACCCGAGGTACCACTGTAGATAAATAGGTACCGCTCAGGTGGGAAGGTAAACGGTGTTTCCGTGCGCTGCTCTGGTTTTGCCAGAAGCGGCTTAGTCATGCTGGCCACATGACCCAGAAGCTGTATGCCAGCTCCCTTGGCCAATAAAGCGAGATGAGCGCCACAACCCCAGAGTCATCCATGACTAGACCTAATGGTCAGGGGTCCCTTTACCCTTTACGTTTAATGGGGACTGATTTTAAACTGGGAAACCAACATAAGAAAGGGATGCTTTCAAGCTCCTAGATGATTAGTATTTATTAAAACCATTAATTGTTTTAATTGCAATGACAACATTAATGAAAAGAATGTACCAGATTATTCTACTGTTATGTCTGTATTCTTTTAATCATTAGTACATGTACGAGATCGTAAACTGGGAAAATGTTGAAAAGCCAACTATTTCCCAAAACAGCACTACCTGCCATTTCTGGTCCGAAAAAGCAGAACTACTTACCTGCCATCTTCTCTCCTTTGCCCCCCCCCACCTCTTTCTCATCAACTTATTATTCCAGGACAAGCAGAGATAGTGGGGGCGAGACACTAAGGGTGTTTGCAGAGCAGATCACTCCTGGTGATGCAATTTGAGAGCCAAGTCAAACATTGCAGACAACAACAAAAAGGCAGATGAGGCCAGTCTCCTGGCTTCTGCAACACCAGCCTTTTGCTCATGGCAAATATTGGCTCTTCAGAATATGGCAACCAACTTTGCTTGACTGAAAAGACAAATATGAGGTTGTCTGATGATATCATGTAGACGGCCCTTTTTCTTGTCCTTTCAATTGACAGCCTTCCTCGATCCCAGTATGAGATTTGTACATGCCAAGGAAAAGGCAAGCAATAAAATTGACAGCCTGATTTGAAACTTCTCACCAAGAGAGTACACAGGAGGAACTTTTGTGTGTTGTAATGTGTTTGTTCCATGAAGCAAAAATAAAAACAAACCAACCAAACAAAAATTGTGGGCTTCCCAATGTACAACAAAATAAATGCAATGGGTGTGGTTTAACACAGCATTTTTCAACCTTTTTTGGGCAAAGGCACACTTGTTTCATGAAAAAAATTATGAGGCACACCACCATTAGAAAATGTTAAAAAAATTAACTCTGTGCCTATATTGACTATATATAAAGTAATTCTCTTGAATTTTTCAATTTTTCCCACGGCACACCAGGCAACATCTCGCGGCACACTAGTGTGCCACGGAACAGTGGTTGAAAAACACTGGTTTAACAGCCGAAAGTTGCCGCTTTAAATCTCAGCGCTTTAAATCTCAGCGGACCTTTAAATCTCAGCTCAACTTGAGTCACAGTTTCTACACACCTGGGAGTAAATCCTATTCAACTCAATGGGGCTTATTTCCGAGTACAGTAGTAGTCATGTATAGGACTTATCACACTGTTAGTGACTTGCTCAAGGCTGTAAACAAGTGGTAGTCAGCCTCTTTTCTATTTGTTGTTGGACTACAATTCCCATCATTTCTCACCGTTGGACTTGCTAGCTTGGGCTGATAACACCTAGAGGACACAATGTTGGCTACCCTGTTTATAGTCTGAGTCACAGTCACCAAAGGTACATGTAACAAGTGCATGAGTGACTGTAACAAGTTCCAATTTGGCTAGGAAGGAATGAGAGGGGTGAACCAGCTCCAGCTGCTGAAAAGTGTTCCTGGGCATTGCCACTATCTGGGTATCTAGGAGACACTTGGAATCCAGAAGTGCTGCCAAGCTGCCTACGTGATCCTTTAGGGAAAATGCAACCTTGTCTGAAATAGGCCAAATGCACTTGTATCTACAGAATCCCCTCCTCCAATAGTGCCTCCACATTTTCTGGATAGTTTTGGCTTTTTATCCATATCCAGCCCAATACCAATAACAAACAAAAGTTCAGCGTCATGATGTGCACTTTATGGCTCTAAACTGAAAGACAATTTTTCCATGAATACAGCATAGCCCAATTATAAGCAGAGAGCAACTCCACTGGGCCACCTAATTTTCTATAAACACAAACAGGAACCTGCGCAGTCGGGAAAGAATGCATGCCTTTTAAGAGAGGCCCTTCTTGCCCAATATGTTATTGAAGTACAACAATCTCAATAGCAAGAAGTAAAAGTCTTATTATTTATTGAGCTGTTGCTTGCTACTGATTTTGTTTCTATTTAATTCAAGTAATATCACTGATCATAAAAATATTCAAGCTCAATTGCTCCTCAAAAATCTAATAAAAGTATATTGCCCATCAAATTATGCGGCACAAAATACACAAAAAATGCAGCAAAGCAACAGAAACAAGGAAGAGATTAAGACAAGGAGCCATTCTGGGCTCACTAGGAGAACGTTTTCTTTATTTCACAGTGCCTGCTATTGCATTCCTTAAAAATACCCAGTCACAGAGACACATCAGGACAACAATCATATACAGAAGCTTAACAAATGAAGCTTTCCTCATTGTCTCAGGGCAGATCTGTGCCATACACTTAAAGCACATGACTTCCCACATAGAATCCTGGGAACTGTAGTTTGATCAGGATGCTGGCAATTGTAAATCTGTGAGAGGGAAACTGAAGATTCTTTGGGGGAAGGCATGTGCTTTGTGCGTTGAATGCACTTCGAATGATTTGCGTGGATCTGCCTGGAGGGTCATGGTAAATTTCTGGATTTCTGCAGGTGGAAACCCTATTCAAATAAGAGGGAAGAAGGGAAGGTTTGCAATGGGGCTGCAATAGGGAAGGGAGATACAGGCTTGATGAACAATTCTGTAAGTGCTTCTTACCTGGGCTACTAAATTCAGCATATTTCCAATCCCCCTACATCCCTCGGAAATCCATTTTAGGTAATCGACAGTAGGCTTGGTGGCTGTTCAATGCCCAATCTTCCAAACTGCAGTTGAGAAAAATGTTTGTTAATTAGCTAAGTGCTAACCTAGATATTAGTGAGAACTTTAATATGTTTGAATCCCAGCCATCTCTACTATATAGTGTTACTAAGAAACCCTCCTCTCCTTTAACAAGGCAATTTCCTAAGCTTTTTGCTTGCATTAGTTCTGGTGACTGTATTCTTAAGGGGTTGGAATTCTCAAATTATTATTCTAATCTGTATGAAAGGGAACCCGAACTAACCTTGCAGCTATTGCCCCATCAGTTAATGCAACTTTAATGTGGTTTTTAATGATACAGGCTGGGAAAATAGGGGTGCAAATAACCATTTTATTATTTTGCTAAGATCCAGGTAAATTTAGGTCAGGATGCTCCACAATTAACAACTCTCATTTTAGAGCATTTAATTTGCAAAATGCTCAAGGCAGAGTAATGACATCTCTATCCTGCCTTTGCGGATCCGAAGCTAATAGTTGAATCAGTAGGATGATATGAACTCTGCAGAGTAAATTCAGATCATAGACTTGGCCATGATATCAAATATTGTGATACCATCGTTCAGTTATGATGACAGCCTGAAACAGTGGTGCATTTGGGCACCTTTTCTTTGTAATTTTTATTTTAAGTTAGTTACAGAATCCAACCAGTCCTTTGTTTCTGTTGCCAATACTATACATACTTATACTATGTTATCTTAAACTCAAAAGGACTTGTGGTGTTTGTTGGAAGCCTTAGGAAATTTACAAATCGCTGTCAATGAATGATGACAAAACAAGCATTTATATTCAGAAGCACACCTAAGATGAATTAAAACCTACCTGATGAATTAAAGATCACTAACTGCAAAACCCTGTACAAGTATACTCAACACAGTGTGTCCTTTTTGAGCTCTGAGGGGCTTGCTACTAAGTATGGGATTGTAGACTAAATCAGGTGTAAACTAAATCTTATTGTTACCTGGAAACAATATTTTCTGAAACTATTGGTTGAGAGAATAACTTCTATGGAATAGATTAAAAAAAACCTAAGTACCAAATGGTTTGCTTAAGTCTTGGAATCAAAGTTTCCCCAAAAACAAAAAGATTAGAAGGTAAACTGTACCTACAAATATATTTTAGTGCTGAAATGTGGACATCACTGGTGCCGTAGAACTGCAAAGACTTCAGAAGAAAATCACATTCATCTACCTTAGTATACTCCTATGGTGCTACTTTGGTCTGAACAGGTAGCATACCAGTTAAGGTGGGAGTTCACATATGTATTTTAAACTGTTGAATTAAAATTCAATGTATGATACACAGCATACTACCTAAATTGTGTTTGCAATAACTAATGGCTAAGGGGTAATGATTAAAAGACACCTGACTCCTTAAGATGGACCATTTAATTCAGTCATATGGCTTTTAATTAGTTTACTTTAACAGGGCTAGAATATCAGTGGTTAAACCCCACTCAAAAATAGACTAAATGAGGTTGTACATTCCAATTTATAACAGCTCTCTACTACAAGATCAGCAGTGGTGACTGGTGCCCATGAGGACCAGGGAGGCCAACAATAGGTGGAGCCAGAACCAATGAGAAATGGAGAAAACTAATTCTAGTCCTGGCGTTATCCTCCTCCCTGCTGAGTTCTACACAAGGGCAAAACTAAGACTAAGGGGGAGGAAGCTGATAGCCAGCGCTGCTCCCTGGGTTGGTTGTATGTAATGGGGGAGAGTTGACTGAAAGCAGACTGAGGTTGGTGGAGCAGTGCTCTGTTTGCCCTAATGGAACAGCCTCCACTGAAGGCCATTCAAGTTGGTGTTCATTCACTGTGGGAGTGAATTTCATAGCTCAGCTATGCATTGTGGTATTGCTCAGCAATAATAGGTCTGTTTTTGAAAAAGTTGTGTTTTTAAGTTGTTATAGGTAAGCATCAATAGTTCATATCTGAGTTTTTAACTAACAGTTTTTATTGATGCCCTTGATTTTAGAGGATTTAACTATCTTTAAAAATGGGCATAGATTTCTTGCTGTTTTAGAGCTCAGACATTTGTATTTTGTCAAAATCTTTTGATTTTAATAATCTGATTCTGGTTGCACAGACAACATGTTCTAGTGGAAAGTCGATGTGTTGGGCATCCACAGAAATTATTCTGAGAGCCATCCTGTGGATACAAAACATTATTTGGGAACAGGCTATGTGGCAGAGATCTAATATTTCCAAAGTTAAGAGCATCACCTCTTGTTACAACTCTTGTTTCAGACTATGACTGCATATGTAAGGTCAGAGCTATCAAGTTTCCTCTGTGTATAGTTTCACGTAACATGGGTCCAGATTGAGAACTTAATTACCATGACTCCAAATTCAGAGGGCATGCTAAGAGCCATTATTCAAGCACAAGCTTAGATATTGTTCATTTATTGTTTCTAAAGCCAATGCGTCGTACTGTTGTGGTTCGCCGTCATAATTCACTTAGATGTAAAAGTTACATCAAACACAGAAGTTGCTCATAAAGGTATCCCTTTTCTAGTATGATGCTTCAGTTCCACAGATTCATTGACAGTTTTAAAATTCCAGCTGGCAAATCCACCAAAAGCAAAAATAGATACAAAAGAAGATTGTTTAAAGGGTTGCGGAATTCTCTGATCTGTGATGCACACATCAAAGTGATTTGTCTGAATGCCAAATTAATGATCAGCCACATTTTTCAATTAACATTGACACTCAAATCATATGAGAAGCTTCAGTGAGAAGAACTGAACAAGAATGGTGTTGAACAATATAAAGCTTGTATTAAGGCCATTATAATGTTAGTCTAAAATAAAAAATTTTAATCAAACACATTTTAAAAATAGTCTCAAGTGTTAAATTCCAGCAGGGCACTGTTTTTCATAGCAGGATTTCTGTAAGATGCAGGATTATTTATAGGTTAAAAGCAATTTAATGAGGTTACATTATAAAAGAAAATGATACTCCAGAGCTTTAGTGCTGTGTGGTTCGGAGCCGCCATTGCTGAGCTCCCCACACAGCAGATTGCTTTTAATCTTCTGAAGCAACAAGAGTTGTGAGTTAAAAGGTCTCATCAGATAGCTGTTCAGTTGTTTTTGCTGAGCTTGGGTGGAACAAAGATGCATGAAGGCAAAGAGATACAATGCTGGCTCTTGGGCAGGGCTGGCCCTGTCATAGGAGGAGAGAAGACTTGTGGCTTTGGGCTGACCACATGCCTTCTTGATCCTTGCTGATCTTGTCTGGTGAAAGCCAGGCAAGGTGGTGTGACTAGTAGAGTTCAAGGTCTGGGAAACACTTTGTTGTGAGATAGGGTGGTGCCTGCCATCCTGAAAGAGCAGGCCTGGAGAGTTTTCAGGCATGTGGGCTAAATGAATCCCTCTAAGATCACACCTCCTCTTCTCATGCCATACAGTAGTCACAAGTCCTCAGTGCTCTCCTTAATATTTTTGTTTAAACTATTTTTGTTTTTGCCACCCTGGGCCGCTTTGGGTGGAAGGGCAGGATATAATTTTAATAAATAATAATACCATGTTAGGATCATAACCATTGCTATTTCTGTAGCAGGGTCCCTGACTCCAGGGTCTTAGGGCATGAAAGGGGGGCTTTTTAGCCACAGAGAAGACATATTTTCCACCCTTTGTGCTGATTCAAGCCAATCAGAGTGAAAGGAGGTGAATCAGCCACTGAGGACTGGCTCGTAGGGTCACTCTGGAGAAGGTATGTGGGAAGAACACCAAGGAGCTGTTCTGCATGTTCTAAAGCTCAGCATTTAGGAAGGCCGAAAACACAAGATGCTTCCATTTCACGAGAATGGTGTGCAAGTTCTGTCTCGTACAATAAAGCTTCAAGGAAAATACAACTTAAGTAACTCTGGAAGAAAATACCGGAGCACTCCAAAATCATTTGCCCATGTACACACACAGAAAACAGTTGGTCCAGCTGAAAGGCAGCACATTGACCATTGCTATGCATCTTTCATCACTATTATTGAATAATTCTAATATTATTGTATAACTTTAGAAGGTTGCATAATCTTAGAAGAGAGTATGGCAGTGAGCAGACATGGCTGTAAAGGAGCCCCGCATTTCAGAATTTGTCACTACACTACTAGTCATAAGAGTTGAGTGAGGTTCTCTTGTCCAGTCTCCTGGCCAATGCAGAAATTGCACTTCAGGATTCAACCACAGCATCCGTGACAGATGATGGTCCAGTCTCTGCTTAAATACCTCTGGTGATGGAGAGCCCACTACCTCCCAAAGCAGTCTGTTCTAGCTGTGCTTTATCTGTTAATTGAGAAAAGAAAGTGCAGAATATTATGAATACTCCAAGTATCATGATACATTTGGTACCTAATAATCCCAGCAGTAATAATTCTTGATTTAAAAGGCTACTGTGTGAACTAGAAGATGCCCCTGCCAGCATCCATCCCTGCTTAGTTTCATTGTTGAGAGGGAAATAACTTGGTTAAAAGGAAAACTTTAGCAGTAAGCATTTCTCTTAAAGAACTCACAAGAGGTAGGAAGTTTATATCTCCCAGTCATTCTGAAACCTGTAATAAATAGGACCCTAAGCCAAACAATTCCTAGGCTGCACTCAATTAAATTACGAAAAAGGTCAAACCCAGGGAACAATGTTTCTCATGAATAAAGAGATTGACAAATTTGAGGTAATGTCACAGCACACATCAAGAGGAGCTGAATGTTTAATTGCATTGTTGCTCCAGTATCTTGAATACATCAAATATAATAAACCAAATTACAACAAACTCAGGTCTGTCAATTGCCTTTTGCAATTGATGCAGCCTGCATGGTTAAGCAACAGATTACGCATTGTTAGGCATTAGATACAATCTTGTATGTGGGAGACTGTAAAGCCAGATTACTGTAATAGATTGAAGTTTCTTTGCCCGTTCATAACTCTAGTTACATGCCATGATCCAGATATGCCCATATGCCCACGTAATGTGCTTCTTCCCCATGGCAACACTTTGCTGCTAATAAAAAGATAAGGTAAAGGACCCCTGGACAGTTAAGTCCCGTCAAAGGTGACTATGGCGTGCGGCGCTCATCTCGCTTTTCAGGCTGAGGGAGCCGGCGTTTGTCCACACACACAGCTTTCTGGGTCATGTGGCCAGCATAACTAAACCACTATTGGTGCATGAAGGACCTCAACAAGTGCCAGAGCGCACGGAAACACCATTTACCTTCCCAGCACAGTGGTATCTATTTATCTACTTGCACTGGTGTGCTTCAAACTGCTATAGAGTGATGCTCAGGGGGGCCCTTGACCTTAGAGGGGCACATCTCAGGAATTGATGCTGAAATGGGAGAACTGGAAAAAACCTTCATAAATATACAGAATACTGCACAGAACACTTTTCACCCTTGAGTAGGGTATGAGTGGCTATTGTGCTCCCTTGTAGAAAGAATGAAAAGGCATGTTCTAGTCTGCACTCTGCATTGTTTTCAGGGAAAATGCAACACCTAAGTTCTGTTGATTGCAGCTGGTTCATACAACTATCACTTCCAACTATCACATGTTATGGGTTTTTGCAGCTTTTCGGCAAAACAATGCAGCGGAAGAAATAAAGTGTCTGGACAGAATACTTGTGGTACCTCTATTATTTCTGACTCTAGGCAATGGGTCTATTCCTTCAGGTTAGACTAATGCACTGGTGAACATTTCTTGGAATTAATACATGCTGCAGGCTGCAAAAAAGAAACTTTTATCAACATGGTCCCATGAGACGTGTGACAGCAATTGGGCCATGACAGATCTCTGTCCTCCCAATTTCTCCAGCAACGTGGAGGCAGTTAAAATGGCCCACCATCACAAGCCCCTGGAAAACAGCAGGAAAACAGAGTGATTTTTGCCCCTGTTAAAATAGTACAGGAACTATCATATTACAGTGGCCAAATGCAGATCCTAGTCACTGGCAAATAATATCAGGTTTACAGCTCCAATGCGTGTGGCATTTTCTTTCACATACCGGTATGCTTGTTTTTTAGCCTTTTTCCTACTGGGGGCGAAGCAAACACCTTACTTTTGAGGCCACAGAGCTATTAAAACAGTAGGGAAAATTTCTCTATCCAAAGATTAAGCATTATTAAGCTGATTCTTTTGTCCCCCACACAAACACCTGACTGTACAAACCACATTCAAGCCCTTCATATAATTCCCTGTTTTGTATGTCTCCTATTGTTCTCCTTGCCACAGAGACTAATTATTTTCAAAGCTCCTTTGGGTCCATGGCATCTGACCTACTCATATTTACCAGCCTTGATCTTCTTTGCCTTTTTTGCATTAAGAATCTCTGCATCCTTTGTTTCTTAGCAACTACCTGCACTGCTTCCATCAGTTCCCCACCTTATTTCTACTCTAATTTGGATATCCCTAGCGTCTGCTTGTATCTAGTGCAACCAGCTTCTCTGGACTTGAACCCTTTAGTGAGCTATCTTATCCTTACCTGAACTCCTGTAATAATCCCTGTTGCATACATACCGGTATTCTGAAGTTAGCTTGACCCCTGGCACTTGGTGCTCCTTTTGACTTCGGCCCCACCTGGTCTTTATCTGCAGGCGGACCTGGCCCTGCAGCTCACTCCTGTCACTGACCCAGTACATAACAATGACATGAAAAATACCTCACTGGAGAAAGATAAAACAATCCTTTTGCAGAGCTTATGCTGTTTGCCGCTCATACTGAATTCCTTCCCCATACTGCAGTTAAAAAAAAAGAGCAAGTCTAAATTTAAGAGATTATCCAATTTATTAAAATTTTATGACCCAGGGTCTTGGCATATGCAAAGCCAGCAGGAAGCTTTTAAATGTGTAGATATAAATGGCAATTTACTAACCAGTTAGTGGTGCTGAAAGAAATTCCATACTATCTTTGGTTGGTAGGTAAATAATTTTTTCTCTATGCAGGGACCCATAAAAGGAGATTTAAGGAGGAATCTCAACTTACACTGAAATAAGACTGATTGTAACTATCCTAAGTTATATAAAAGAAAGGTATGCATTTTGCTTCTTGTGTTTTATATAGGAAAGCACCATTTTCACATGAAAACAGTAGAGTAGGCGGCAACTTAAATGCTTCACATAACAAGTTGCTTTGGAAAGTTGCTTTCCACACTGTTCCATTGATTTTTAGCACACACACTGCAAACCTTCGATAGCTGGTTTCTAATGGCATAGTAAAAATCATCAGAACCTCTTGGAGAATTTAACTCTGTATTGGTCATTACATCTGTATTTTATGATTATTTAATGTCTATATTGGTTGAGGGGGAAAATGGATTCTATCCAAACAGATATGAAACAACAAGTTTGGATCAAGACTTGAGTTATGTGGACTTGACCAAAAATCCAAGGAAAACGATCTTCTACAAGAAATGTGAATAAAAAAACATAAATGATATATATGTTTTGGAAACTGGTCTGTCCATTTGTTCAGTCATCTTTCAAGGTATTGGTGCTAATCTGGGCACAAGGTTTCCCGAGGTGGGAGTGGCAGTCTTTGTCAAAGTTTGGGTGCCACCCGCCATTTTGAATCATTTCTCCCAGGTCAGAAACGCTAGAGTTTAGAATTGAAGAAATGAAGTTCAGACTGGGAGTTTTTTATTCTGAAGCACCGCCTATGTACACTCTCTTCTGTTCTGGTGAAATGGTGGGGGGAGGGGTGTTTCTGAATGCCAGCCTGGAAGTTGTGTGGGGACAGCTGTATGTTGTTGCAGAAGTTTGTTAGGAGAGATGGTCCCCTTCACCACCACAGTGGAGGGAATGCCTCTTAGAATGGCATGTACATACAGTTTTGTTTGAGTGGAAGGACATTCTGAGTGGCAGCCCCAGCCCTCATGGTTGTGGTGCTTCCATTGGTTGATCAAGGCACACCTCTTTTACTAGACTTTTGGAGGGGTGGGTTGATATTTAGTCAGTGACTCTATTGTCCTGATGCACTGCCCTCTTTGTTGTGATGTTCAATTTTGTATTGTTGTATTTTTAATTTTTATGTAACCAGCCCTGGGACTTTGTGAAGGGCACACTTGTTAAATACCGGTATAATTTAAAATGTGCTGTATGATTAATTGGTGGCACCTTTTAGTTGATCAAGATGTTTTAATCAATTAAACACTGCAAACCTACTTAATTTGAAGCTAAAAATTTTTTTATTGTGAAATCAGGGCTCTAGTAATCATGATGAGAAATGAACTGGATGAAATGATCATTCAGGAAGATTGGAAAAGAACAATTACTAGGGAAGAAAGGGTCACAATGAAATATTAATGCTTTTGGCTCCTTTGTTTCCATGTAGCCTGTAAAAAAATCTATTGGTTCGGATTATTTTTATGCTGCTGATTTCTCCAAATTCAGGAAAAATAAAAAATCAGTTTACATTAAGACTACAAGAGAACAAATAGAATCAAAACACCATGAAACACTGCTCCCCTGCACAGTGCCACATACTCTCTTTACAGTCAGCATTGAGCAGAACAAATAACAACTCATTCTTTTTTCTTTCAGACAGCCAAGCCATGAGCAATTTATGGGAGACAAAATAGATCAACCAAAATCAGATGGCCACATAAATATCATGTAACTCATATTTATTGTTAACGAGAAAAAATTAACAACTCTCCCATATATACTCTGCAATCCAACATAGTTTCCCATTTTGTTTCTATAATACTGTTATGAATTTTGGGGGTGGGAGGAAGTAGGCTGTATGCAATATCCCTCTTAACTCCTGGATCCAGCAACCACTGGACACCATCTTCCCAGTCTGAAATCCTGTGTGTGTCCTGTGTCCTGTGTGAGATATTGGACCCGGAAAAAGCACATTGAGGGCATGGCACCCTAAAAACGCCATACAACCCCAGGATCAATACAAACTATACAGTCACAAGTGCTGGAAATCAGTAAAATACAAGAGGGAAGAGAATGGCAGCACAGATCATACCTTTAGAGGAAAGATCAATTGTGCTCAGCAAAGCAACAGCATTCCCTAATAAAGACATCTTCACAAGTAAGTGGAAGATGACATCAGGCTATCCAAGTTCTATAATTTGGGTGCAGCCACCAAGAAGGTGCTCACTCATGCCAACAAAATGGTCCTTGCCCATTCAATGGGATACAGAGAAAGGCCTCTCCCCATGATCTTAGAAAGATGGTGGGCTGGTACAGGAGACAGCAGTCCCCTTGGTATCCTGGACCTAAGCCATTTAGGGCTTTTGCCTTATGGCAGTTTTTAAGCCCCAAAGCATTTCTCAAAGCCACCATCAGTTGAAATAAGTGTGCAGCATGGTGTGAGTGAATTCAGAATTCTATGGGTCACAGTATAGGGTCTGAAACGGATTGTTTTGGAACAAGGTTAATATCCTTCTATAGGCTTTAAACTTATAACCAAGTCTATTAACAAATTAAAGAGCCTCAGAGCAGATGATGGAGTTTGTCAGGACTTGCACCTAACTCCTGGAGTTTTTCTGCAATGTGCAGATGTCCCACATACAAGCTCTGCTGTAAACTGTATTATTGCTACTGTTGGTGCTGTGTACTTAGTTGTCAACTAATGCAGGACAAAAGACAAAATACCACAGTACAGGAAAAAGCAGATTGCATTTGAGACAACAGATGTGTCTATCCTACAAGCCTTTCTGGTTTAAATGTCATGGTTCCCACAAGCAACCGTGGGAACTGGAATTGGCTGGAATTTACAGTGTTCTGTGGAAGTATCAGTAATAGCTGAACTCCAATATAGATATGTCCAGCAGCTGAGAAGGAGATGTGGGCTAAGGGGACATGCCACAATAACAGCATATAGTCTTTGAGCTGAACAGCATATATTCTATGCTTAACAGTGTGAGTCTGTGGGCTGTTGCTATGATATAGAAACCTATGGGATTGGGGAGTTTGCACAATCCCAGTCCAAGCACTGGAGTAGCTTCATCAAAGAAAAGGCTTGGAAAATTAGAATGGCTGCTTATCCAGTCACAGGGTGGATGGCTCCCATATCCCAGGAGTGACTCTTGGGTTAAACAGCTGGCAGATTGGGAAATTCCCTGGCTGGCCATTGGGATTGGTGGGCTTTCCCACCAGCTGCTTGATTTGAATTCTGGCCTGTCCGGTCAGACTGAATGGGTGAGGTTTGGGACCCCTAAAGGCAAGCTGTGCCCAACCCCAGGGACTGCAGTCCTCCCTTCCCACCCTATTTAGTAATGCTGTGGGTTTTTGTCTGCTAACCTTTTCCTTCCTAGGGCACTGCACTTATTCACTTTGTTGTGGTTCTAGAATGGTTGCCGTATTCAGAGCTGGCAAGGAATTTGCCTGCAAACAGATTGGCCTGTTTGCAGTTTTTGCCTTCCACCTAGCAGTGGTCACAACTTTGGCAAATAAGGCATGGGGTGGAATCCTTCTAGTCTAACATCAGGTGTGTGTGAAGTGATGCACCACCCCCACCTCAGAACAGTGCAATAACAGGGTACCCCATTAGAGGGGTCTCGTTGGAAGTCTGTCCCAAAGCCAAAGCGTGCAGCAGATGGGCCATAGAGCTTCCTTCAGTGGCTTGGAAAAGCTGTCCATTTAAACCTGCATCTTGCAAAGGACCCATTAATCCTAGCCTCAACCCTGTCATGCATCAGCCCTCCACCAGGGGGTCTGAGAGGGATACACACCCAATGCCCAAGCCCAAACCTTCCTACATCTGGAATCAAAGTTGTGGCCAATTGTATAAGTCACACAGCATTGACCTGTCCAGTTTGTTCTCCCTCGCAGGATAGGCCTTGCGAGCGGGTCCACAACACAAAACACATAATTTAATATAAGCAAACCATTAACACCCCATTTCCCATGAGCACATTTAAAAGGCCATATAATGTTAATCAGCCCAGGGCCTAGTTATAGAGAAACGTTTTCGCCTGAAACGTTTTAGGTAAGGAGATCAGGAAATGCTGCTCTAAACAGGTGTGTCTTCAGGAGCTGGCAGAATACCAAGTGGATTGGCTCCTCTTGTGTTTTGACAAATAGAACATTGTGCAACCCTGGTGCCACCTGTGAAAAATCTGATAATCACCAGTGCATGCATGGCCAAACTAAGCAGATTCCATTTGTTGAAATCTGCTGAGAACACCTCCACAAATCACAGGACTGCTCCTGCAAGTCACCTCAATTTTTAAACCCGCCCCCCAAGCAATTTTATATTGAGAAATCTATTCCAAAGTCACGAGCACTAAGAAATCTATGCCAAAGATATCAATGCCCAAGTTCTGGGATTGCCTTGGCAACACACAGGTGTTATATATGTATAATCCCCCAGCACATCATGATTTTAGCAGCTCTTTAAGAGGCCTTGCGGGAAGGTGAAACTTAGAAGAGGCCTTGGGCTACTGCATGTTGTACTGAACCTCAACCTGCCCTTTAGCACCCTAGAGAGTGGAAAGTAGTTTAATGCCCCGAAGCAGCTGAGGATTTAACCCACAGATTCCGACTTGAGTGAAATTGACGTAATTTAGGAGAGCCTCCGGCAAAGTCAGCAAAACGACGCCCATATAAAACATGTGTGTGCTCAACCTCAGGCAGGCCCAGGGAAGCCAGTTATGGGGTAAGGGATTCCATCTCAGTACTTAACACCTGCTATAAAATCTGGTGCCAGCTTGGCAACAGCTGGCTCCCTTAAACTTTGGGTCACACCCAGTTGGATTGCAGACTTGCAATGCAATAATACAATACTAACACAGCTGCAGCCAAGCAATGGCAATGACTGCTGTTTCAGAAGCAAGAATTTGCAGCCCTTTCCTATGCAAAGTTCTCTCCTTCCCCTCCACCGCCCCCCCACTTGAATATCAGTTTTCACAGTTTAGTCACACGTTCCCTTATATACAATAATAATATTTAGCACTTCCACAGCACTTTACAGCTTCTAAGCACAGCACAAGCATTTGACTAATTAATCAGCAATTTGTTAGTTAAATAATCATTAGCATATATAAATATCCCAGGCTGGATTCGTTGTCCATGTAATGGAAGGAATAATGATTTCCATGCGAGTAAAACATTTTGTGAGTGTATTTAAGTCAGGCAAAGTATAATTCTCACCTCCACACTATTTCACTATTTGGCGCTTGTGGGAACGTGACTGTCATTCTCAGAGAGGACTGGGAGCCAGGGCAGAGATGCAGACAAACCAGGCAGGGGGAAGGACTTGAACTGCATCTGCTAAATAACAATTGTGGGTGCCTGTATTCTAGGCAGATGTGGCAGAAATTAATTTAAAGGTATCTGAATTAAATATTCGCATAATGCAATCCTGTAAATACCTACTCAGAAGTAAACCAAAGTGAGTTGGGTGGGGCTCACTTCCAGGTAGGGATGTTGGGAAATTCCAATGAAAACGGAGAGCAGGAGCAGAAATTGCCAGTGTTTACTTATTTGTCCCATGTCTGGAATGGAAATCAATCCAGAAAATGCAGTATTCATTGTCGGTGCTTTCAGTCTGCAGACATTATGTAATTGATTACGTTTCCCTCCCACTGCTACCTTTTGCACCGAGTTTCCTTACTTATGACTTATTCACACATTAGTCAAGAGTGGGACATTTATATGTTGACTACGGAGCGGGGCCATACTTTTAGCCTCATCCCAACATTTGTCTTATACCTGGTTCTCTGCAGAGAAATCTGTAGGTGCTTCATGTGACTGGGACACTCTTGCAGCACAGTTGTTGCAGGTGGGGCTAAAAGCCCACCTTTATCCTGTCAGCCCAGAAATATCCTACAGTGCACTCAAGTGAATAGGGCTAGTGTTTGGCTGCAGTCCTATACCCACTTACCTAGGAGTAAGTCCCATTAAGACCAACGAGACTCCCTTTCTGAGTAGATATGTTTAGGATTGCACTGTTTGTCTGCAGGTTCAGAAGCATCTTTTCCCAGATCTTCATCAAAATCTGAGCCTCAGTCCATTGGAAGTGTTTGGTTTCCTGAAACCAAAAAGCAAACATTAACTTGAATACTAGCAGAGATTTCAGATTGATCTGCTTTTGGCAAACTGCACATGCTGCTTCAATGCATCCAGTCACTGGAGAACATGAAAGTAGGTGCTTTAGCATTTTCTGGACAGACTAGTGTGGTTTATGCAACCTATTTGCCTGGCTTCCTAAGGAACATGTGCCCCACGGGACTGATTCACATAGCAATTTTGCATACAGTGGATGCAGATTCACTCACACTTTAGTTCCATTGAAATCAATAGGAGAACTAAGGCATGACTAATAAGTCCCATTGATTTTTCACACCACTGCAGACTTGTTTTGAGCATTTGACAATGTGTGCTGAATTCAGTACATGATAGTGTATGTGCATTACTGGGTGTCTCAGGAATACACGTCAAGGAGTTCTAGTCAAACGACCTGCATTGCAGGGGCTGGAAAAAATGACCCTTGGTGTCCCTTCCAACCCTACAATTCTATGATTCTATGACCACCATGTTCTGACTCAAACTGGAACAATGAAAATCTTTTGGATATACCTTAACATTAATGGTACACATTTTTAAAGTAATAGCATTGTGATTGTATGCACACTTGCTTTGGAGCAAGCCCTGCTTAAATCAATGGGACATTTTGCTGAGCATACATGCCATGCAATTTGACCATACATTTAACAAGTATGCATGCATCTTAAGTATTTAAGCAGGTGTTCCCAAGTCCACTTGAAAATTCACAAACTCCTGCAGGGTCCCTATATGTACCTGCACAATGGCCACTCACCTAGAAAAGTCCTGGGCAGCGGTGGTTTGCGTCCTGGTGCAGGTGCAGCCCAGACTGGGGCCTTTATTCTCCATGTCTCCATTGTGGGGTGTCATGGACTGGCCAGATGCAGAGAAGAGTTGGGAGGAACCAGCAAGGGAACCCTCAAGGGAAGGCAGCTTAGGGCCAGGGGATTGGTGGTGGGATGACAAAAAGTGGTCAGAGGGAGAAGAGGAAGCAGACTGGGATGAGGAGGTGTCAGAAGCTGAAGAGGTAACAGGGTTTAATTAGCAGAAAGAGGCTGTGGCAGAGAGCAGTCCAGAATCAGAGGCAGGAGTGGAGGCCAAAGAGGAGTGGGGCCAAGAAGCAGAGATCAGGGAGGCTGCTGAAGAAGCCAGGGGGTCTCTTCCTCCTGCTGTGACCAGCTCCCCTCCCCCTGGTCTCCCAGGAGCAAAAGACATAGGAAGAGGGCAGAGCAGAGACAGACAAGACAAAGGAGCCTCAGATTGCTTGGGAAGGAAACGGGGGGGGGGAGAGAGAGATTGAGGCAGCTATGGGAAGACGAGGACCTTCAATCCTCACAACTGCCTCACGGGGCAGGAAGAGTTGCTATGCCCCCTAAGCCTGGCCTCCAGAGCTGTTTGTTTCTTTGAATAAAGAGTTAACTTCACTGATGCCATGTGAGTTAATGTTGATCTGCTCCTAGCACCCACCCCTGACATGGTCATAGCAACCGTCACAACTTTTGGCTGGATCCTTTGGCACTCGGCTGGATCCTTTAGTAAGTGGGTATCCACCTAAAAGGGTCCAGGAAGAGGTGTCTCTGTCTGGGAATCCGCATGGGAGCCAATGGGCCATGACACTCCCAAATGGCGGTCTTGGTAGGATTGCCCTTATTTGACCCGTGTCATGGGGGAACCCTCAATCCATGGTCGACTCAGCCTTCCATTCGGACTACAGATTACATTAATCAATAAAAGTTGTGGCCTGTTTCAACCCAAACACTGATGTGATGTGTCTTATTTCACCTCTTCTCTGTGCTTCCTGTGACTGGGTCCACAAAGACTCTTCCAATATGGGTTTAAAGATATTGCTCAAACCTGTCCTGACTTTTCAGACATTACTTAGGGGCTGCAATATTCTTGGATTCTTTTCCATCTGTCCCCCAGGATATGGGTACTGATTTTTGTTACAAGATTTAATTCAAGACTGTCAAAATTATTTAGAATATATGTTTAAATATATGTTTGCATTTATTTCCCTTCCCCCTCACCTCCAAAGAATCTAAGTGACAGTAATACAGTGCATTGGTGAACATACTCTAGTTTATGTAGGTCCAATTTAGTAACATCAGATCTCATTATCTTCATCCTTAATAGAACCTGCAGGCAACATTTTGAGCAAAATCGCTACTGAAGTGAAAAATAACTAACGTTGAAACAGTAAGGGGTTAATCAGGGCTATTGTGCAGCAGCAGCAGCAGCAGCAGCTAACTCACAAAGAATATTCCTCAGAAACTTCAATTGATGCTTTGCACTTTCTCTTCGTTCTTTCGGTATGCTGTTATTAAAGCATCAGTCGCACATTGTGCACTGTAAGAGCACTTAATGATAGCAAACAAGGCAAAAAGACTGTGCAGACTCCAGCATCACATCCTGTACATAAGTATAAATGGAAACTAAGCAGAATACCACTGAAGATAAATGGAATTCTTATTTCTTCTTGAGAAAAGGTTTGTGGGGGGGGGGGTTGTTTTGTTTTTGGCAGCTTCTACATAGAAGATCAGTTCAGAAGAACCAGGTTACACATGGTTTGGAATAACAGAAGGGAGCCTGGGGCTTATTAAACTTCATCCACGCTTTGCACACTCCTTGTGTGTGACAAACCATGGTTTTCCAATCATGGTTTGAAGGGCGAGCTCTAACCATATTTTGCCCGTATAGATGTAATGTAAAACTTTGGTTTGCCGTGAAAGGGAGAAAATAGGACTGTACCAAGGGAGGAAGGAGTGGTAAGGTACAAAGAGTGTGCGCAGGCCCAAGTCTCATTCACGTAGTGCGAAGCCATGGTTTGGTGTTTCATGTGTATAAGCCATGATTAATTGCAAAAAAAATTCATTCCCCTCAAGTACAAAAGTGCTTCTCATGTTGGAAACAAATGTTTTTGGAGATGCGATGAAATTAGCACACCCAATATACACGTTTGTGCATGCAAGAGATGGAGAACTTCCCCCAGGTACAAATCTTGAAGTTGCATTCCTCATCCTGTCTCCAAAGGACTTCATAAGAGCTTCAAAACCCTTGTGTGCAGTCCTAAAAATAATGTTTAGGGGTACTCTCATTTTGACTCAAGCAAACCACCATTTTATAGTTCAAATTGGGAAAAATGAAGACAGTAAATGGACAAAAGTACAAAGATTCACAAAATGTTTAGGGGTCTGCGTATCCCCAGAAAAAAGCACTGTTTGTGCTGTTTGTGTGTAAGATGTGTGTAAGATGTAGTAGTATTAAATGCAGTGCAGAAGTACAGCAATGGTTAATTCCTATATTGGGGATTGAAGTGTGTGTTTTGCTTTGGTCTGTAATTAGCTGAGTGGGGTGTTTGGTTTTTTTTAGCAACAATGTGGAGTAGTAAGCCAGATATCCACTATATAATAATGGTGACTCAATAACTAATTACTGTTCTTTTAAATAACTGTTGAAATTGCAATAGCAGATGAGCAACTGGTCTTCTCTTAAGAGTTTTCTGGAGCAGAATGACATTTTAGACCACTCGTCTTCTCTTTACTGCATCAAAACAGTTCCTTGTCTCATTTAAATGGAACAAGTGGAAATGTGTGCTCCTTCCCTACTTGTTATAGTTATCAGAGGCATATGCTAAAGGGAGTTACTTTTTTAAAAAAATATTCTATTTACCATTACAAGAAATCTGTTCCAAATACTATAGTTAAGATTGCAATCCTATACACACTTATCCGGGATGAAGGCTCACTGAAGACAGTAGGAGCTTTGCTTCTGAGTTGGCATGCATAAGATCGCGTGGTAAGAGAACCGTAAGTGCCGAGAACATAAAAAACATAAATAACAGCCTGCTGAAGGAGGCAATGCTCTGCATAGGGCAGCATCCTGTTCTCACAGTGGCCACCCAGGTGGCTGTGGGAAACTCAAGCAGGACCCGAAAACAAGAGCACTCTCCCCTCCTACAGCTTCCAGCAACTGGTGTCCAGAAGCATTATTGCCTTTGGCCATGGAGGTTGAGCATAGCCATAATGGTCAGTAGCCATTGATAGTCTTTACCTCCAAGAATTTGCCTAATCCTCTTTTAAAGCAATCACTGTCTCCTGTGGGAACCAGTTCCACAGTTTAACTATGCACTACATGAAAAAGGGAGTACGACAAGGCTGTATATTGTCTCCCTGCTTATTTAACTTATATGCAGAATTCATCATGCGAAAGGCTGGGCTGGATGAATCCAAAACCGGAATTAAGATTGCCGGAAAAAATATCAACAACCTCAGATATGCTGATGATACAACCTTGATGGCAGAAAGTGAGGAGGAATTGAAGAACCTTTTAATGAGGGTGAAAGAGGAAAGCGCAAAATATGGTCTGAAGCTCAACATCAAAAAACTAAGATCATGGCCACTGGTCCCATCACCTCCTGGCAAATAGAAGGGGAAGAAATGGAGGCAGTGAGAGATTTCACTTTCTTGGGTTCCATGATCACTGCAGATGGTGACAGCAGTCACGAAATTAGAAGACGCCTGCTTCTTGGGAGAAAAGCAATGACAAACCTAGACAGCATCTTAAAAAGCAAAGACATCACCTTGCCAACAAAGGTCCGTATAGTTAAAGCTATGGTTTTCCCAGTAGTAATGTACGGAAGTGAGAGCTGGACCATCAAGAAGGCTGATCGCCGAAGAATTGATGCTTTTGAATTATGGTGCTGGAGGAGACTCTTGAGAGTCCCATGGACTGCAAGAAGATCAAACCTATCCATTCTCAAGGAAATCGGCCCTGAGTGCTCACTAGAAAGACAGATCCTGAAGTTGAGGCTCCAGTACTTTGGCCACCTCATGAGAAGAGAAGACTCCCTAGAAAAGACCCTGATGTTGGGAAAGATGGAGGGCACAAGGAGAAGGGGACGACAAAGGATGAGATGGTTGGACAGTATTCTCGAAGCTACTAACATGACTTTGGCCAAACTGCGAGAGGCAGTGAAGGATAGGCGTGCCTGGCGTGCTCTGGTCCATGGGGTCACGAAGAGTCGGACACGACTGAACGACTGAACAACAACAACAACATGAAAAAGAAACTCTCTATTATCTGTCCTGAATCTTCCAACATTCAGATTCATTGGCCCTACTTCATGTGCCTCCTTCATGAGAGGTCCGGAGGCTGGCAACATGAGAACGGGCCTTTTCTGCAGTGGCTCCTCATCTGTGGAATAATGTTCCCTCCCAGCGAGGTTCGCCTGGGCGCCTTCATTATATACCTTTAGGCTCCAGGCGAAAACACTCCTCTTTAACCAGGCTTTGGGTTGATTGACATCCTTTTAAAATGTGTTGGGGGTGTGTCTTATTGGGTTGCTTTTGTTCTTATTTTGATTATGTATTTTGTGGTTTCATATTCTGATTTTATCCTGTGAACTGCCCTGAGACCTGTGGATACAGGGCAGTACATAAATTTCAACAACAACAACAACAACAACAATGTCCACGAGTTCTAGTGTTATAAAGGGAGGGAAAGCTTTTTTCCTCCTCTCCGCTTTCCCCACACCATGCATAATTATATACCACTCCTCTTGCTCACCTTTTCTCTAAACTAAAGAGTCCTGAATGTGGCAACCTTTTCTTCATAGGGGAGCCACGCATACCGTGTTTCCCCTAAAATAAGACACCATCTTATTCCCCCCCCTCAAAAAAACACAGTATGGCTTATTTTCAGGGGATGGCTTATTTTTATTATGTCAGTATGGTACAGCAACCTACATTTATTCAATTATTCAATTATTTAAAGAAGAAGGGGGTGGGGAGAAAGGTTTTAAAGGCTTTTAAAAATAGAAAAAGGCAAGGTCTTCTCCAGTGGGCCTCTTTCTGGGCTTCGGCATGTTTCTACTGGTAGTGTGCATGGGCCTGGGTTTAGCTGCGTGTTTCCTCGCGGCCTCCGTCTGCTCACCTACCTCTTTTCCTTCAGCGGTGGTGGCAGCACAGTGGTGGGGCAGTAAGGTCAGGCTTCTATTTTTTTTTTTCTTCCTTGCTCGCTGCTGGGTCCCTCTCGGAGTGGATGGCCAGATGTCTCTTTCCTCCTCCCTGGCGTGGCGGCGCAGCGAGATTGGGGCCACAAAAGGTCCTTCTCCCCTTCTCAACGAGATCGGGGCCGTAAGAGGTCCTTCTTCCGCTCTCCTCTCCCTCAGGGGAAGTGGCAGGGGTGGTGGTAGCGAGGTTGGGGTTCCCAACTGGAGCACCCTCAGTACCCACGCGGTTGCGGTGGCGGTTCCAGCGGCTCGGGAGCTGGTCTGGCAGCACTAGGAATGCTGGCCGCCCTCAGGAGCTCTATCCAGGGCTGTCTTAAAGGAGGCACCCTCCAAAACTGCGCCTATCACTATGGCTTATTTTCGGGGTACGGCTTATATTTCACAAATGCAAAAAAATCCTGCTACGGCTTATTTTAGGGAAAACACGGTATTTGAGGCCAAGGCTTGTCTGTACCACATCACACTGTCTTTCCCATTTGACAGAGAAACACACAGTTGTTACATCTCCACTGAATTTGTTTTTCGCTACCACTGTAATTTTCCGGCATTCATCACCTGCTGTTTTACTGTGGTTAATCTGATAATTGATATGACTGTTTTAATGGTTTTCATTTTGTTAGCCACCTGGGGAACCATGATTCTGAAGGGTGGCATAGATTTCCCCCTAAGTAAATGAACAAACAAATGAATAAAACTGCCTACCTCACAATGTGATTGCAGGGGTAAAATGAGAAAGCAAAACAAAACCCAAGAACATTGTCCCAAACCTCTGGGAGGAAAAAGTGGGAGAAATGAATGACAAAGAAATACACACCAGAACACAGCAAGAAGACAGATTCTTCCTTATTAAATGGCTTTCACTGAGAGGAATGCTGCACAATACAATTTTGTCTTTCCATTCACAGAAGGCTCTTTGATCCAGTCGAGGCTTCTTGGAACGGAAGGGCAAGAATCAATTTTTGAAATATCCTTCTTACCACAGCACACCCCACAAAACCTGCTCCAAAGTAAAGGTCCCAGGATATGTATGAAGGTACATAAGGTCACTGCATTGCTGAAGCTAAGCAAGTCTGGGTCTTGCCTGTGCGTGGTCATTTTCAGATGAGTTTGTTTTTTGTTTTTTTTATATTATTTAAGTCTTCAGGAAAAATAATCAGCATTTCAGGGTGAATTTCTTTATATATACACATTTTAATATGCATTTTTTACCCAATACAGTGGAACCTCGGTTTTTGAACGTAATCTGTTCTCGAAGACCGTTCGACTTCCCAAACATCCAAAAACTGAAAGCTGGAGCCTCAATTCAATAGGGAAACTCAAAAGGAAGCTGCGTAGCACGTTCGGCTTCCGAAAATCCTTTGAAAACCAAAGCAGTCATTTTCGGCATTTGGATTCCGAAACGTTCGTCAATGGAGACGTTCGAGAACCAAGGTTCACAGTATACCAATTTTTGCAAAACAATTTTGCCAAACAGAATGCAGTCAGATGGGCAGCATATAAATAATAAATTATTATTATTATTAAATGCTGTTTTCACCAACATATGCATTTACATGCCAGTATGCTTCAGCTGGTTTGCACAGGGAATCTAGCAGAAAGGAAGAAACCCACCTGCCCCGCCCCCTCCTCAAACCTTCTCTATTTTCAGTGTTCTGATCACACTATGACACCCTGCTCTGGCTACCAAAGGGCTAATTGACTCTGCTTGCTACTTGATCTGTGCCCAGTGGTAAGATTGTACTGGAGAACCTGGGCTTGCTCTGTACATGTCTCTTGCTGATTATGCGTGCTTCCCCCACCAATGCACTCCCTCCCTTTTCTTTTTAGCTGCCTGAAATCACTCTGAGGTAGAGTGCCTGTTATGTTCCAGTTTTGCAGGGGAAACACCACAGGAGGAGGTAAATGAGCTTCTAATGTCAGCTGCATAAATGAGTTCAAGTGAATCAGTTTCAACTTCACAGGAATCAGATTAAGCATATAAGAAGAGCCCTGCTGGAACAAACATGTAGTCTGTCTAGTCCAGCATCCTGCCTCCAGTAGAGGCCAGCTAAAAACTTCTGGGATTTTGCAAGTATTTACATTAACGCTGCAATCCTACACACACATAGCTGAAAATAAAATCGAAAATTCTTTCTAGTAGCACCTTAGAGACCAACTGAGTTTGTTCCTGGTATGAGCTTTCGTGTGCATGCACACTTCTTCAGATACACTGAAACAGAAGTCACCAGATCCTTAAATATAGTGGGGGAGTGGGGAGGGGTATTACTCAGAAGGGTGGTGGGAATGGGTGATAGGCTGATAAGTGTGGAAAACCTGTTGACGACTCTAAACGGCTGCAATTAGTCTGGCAGGGAAAGGCAAGGGGTGAGATGGCTAAAGATGGCTTTGTTATGTATAATGAGATAAGAATCCAATGTCTTTGTTCAAACCAGGTTTCTCCATGGTTTTAAGTTTGGTGATTAGTTGCAATTCAGCCACTTCTCTTTCCAGTCTATTTCTGAAATTTCTTTGTATTAAGACAGCTACTTTGAGATCTTTTATAGAATGTCCTGGGAGATTGAAGTGTTCTCCTACTGGTTTCTCTGTCTTGTGATTCCTGATATCAGATTTATGTCCATTTATCCTTTGGCGTAGGGTTCTCAAACAGCTCCTCACCCACAATAATACAAAAACAGGACTCAACATGGACACTGGTACCAGAGCCTGCAATAAACCCAGATGCCAACTTTGCTGCCACATAAACCCGGATAACACCATTACTGGTCCCAACAACATCAAACACACCATCTCAGGACTATTTAATTGCTCATCTTCCAACATTGTGTATGCAATCAAATGCCAACAGTGCCCCTCAGCTCTCTATATTGGACAAACAGGCCAAACCCTACGCCAAAGGATAAATGGACATAAATCTGATATCAGGAATCACAAGACAGAGAAACCAGTAGGAGAACACTTCAATCTCCCAGGACATTCTATAAAAGATCTCAAAGTAGCTGTCTTAATACAAAGAAATTTCAGAAATAGACTGGAAAGAGAAGTGGCTGAATTGCAACTAATCACCAAACTTAAAACCATGGAGAAACCTGGTTTGAACAAAGACATTGGATTCTTATCTCATTATACATAACAAAGCCATCTTTAGCCATCTCACCCCTTGCCTTTCCCTGCCAGACTAATTGCAGCCGTTTAGAGTCGTCAACAGGTTTTCCACACTTATCAGCCTATCACCCATTCCCACCACCCTTCTGAGTAATACCCCTCCCCACTCCCCCACTATATTTAAGGATCTGGTGACTTCTGTTTCAGTGTATCTGAAGAAGTGTGCATGCACACGAAAGCTCATACCAGGAACAAACTCAGTTGGTCTCTAAGGTGCTACTAGAAAGAATTTTCGATTTTGTTTTGACTATGGCAGACCAACACGGCTACCCACCTGTAACTGGAACTATAGCTGAAAATAAGAAGGGCTTAGTTCTGAATACACAAGCACAGGACTGCACCTACAATCTTATTGTATGATGTCATTAGATTGCCTTTAACATGTTGGGAGCCATCTTGAGAGGGGCAATCCAAATAAAAAGATTTTGCACTCTTTTGCTGCCTGCTCACTTGATTTATACAGATCCCTCTGGAGTTCTTTACAGCCTGTTTTGGTTTACACAATCCTGAATAATTAGGAGTCAACCTTGGCTACCTCACTGCTCACCCCTGACTCAAAATCAATGTAATAATTAAATAGCAATATTCTCAATGCAGAACCTTGTGAGATCATCCTTCAGCTTACTTCCCTCCATTGTGAGAACTGTCCCTCTGCTTTCTGTTCTTTAATGAGTTACCAGTTCATAAGGGGAAAGGCCATTTATCACCTTGGTTTAATCAGGAAACTCTACTGAAAGTTTTTGTCACAAGCTTTTGGGAGGTTCAGGTATGTTGTGTCTACTAGATATTTACGTGCTTATTGGCACTCTTAAATAAACCTAGAAGGTTGTTGAGGCAGGACTTGCATTTGCAGAAAATATGCTGTTCCTTCTTCAGCAAGTCTTGTTCTTCGGTAAGTTGAATAATTCTAGTTTTTATAATGCTTTCCACCAAATTGCCAAGGACGGACATTAAACTAATGAGGTTGCAATTGCCAGGAATGTTAACTATCAATCATACTTTGAAATCTTTCCTAGGCTGGCCTAACAGATCCATTATCGTATCTGTGACATCTATTTAGTATTTAACGTAAACTAAAATTCTGGCGTGATAGGCGTGCCTGGCGTGCTCTGGTCCATGGGGTCACAAAGAGTCGGACACGACTGAACGACTGAACAACAACAAAAAAATTCTGGGAGAGAAAGCAACAACAAACAGGGTCAGTCTACATGAAGTTAACTCAGTGGTTCTCAAAGGGTGTGGCAGGAGGGGATGGTAAGTGTGGTGGGAAGATTCAAGGACATCAGAGAAACATTAAAACATTTCAGTATAGTATAGTATCAAAGGTATCTTTTCAAAATGAGAGCAAGAGTGATACCGCAAGCTCACACTGAGTTTGTATACATCCTTAAGGTACATATCGTGAAGCTCATTTATAATTATATTTTGGGAATGATTCCTGTTCTTATGTAGCTGCATTGTTTTGTACTTAATGTCCTATGATTGAGGTGTGGCATGAGGAAATTTTTATTCTGAAATGTGGCCCACAGAAAAAAAAGCTTGAGAACCACTGATTTAATGGCATAGTTCTGTCTTCTTACCATTAGATTGCCAGAACCGGGAATCTAATTCAGATTGGTACTCTAGTGTAAAGGTAGTGGGGGCTTTAACCCTTTCTTTCCCACTCTGTATGTCCCCCCCCCAATGAGCTGTTTGCATTGCAAAAAAATAAGAAAAGTTTGAAATGAATGGGACATTTTCCCAATGCAAATTGACTGTGTTTATGCATGTGTGGGGATCAAGATTAGGACTGCCCTGAGGACAATGGTTAATGCTTCCCTACCCACACACCACCCTAAAAACTGAATCCAAGACTGACCATTTGGAAACAACCACTGAGCACATTTACTGGTAACTACATGGTTGAGGTTGCATGTAGTTCAGGCATTACGGTTGTTCTTTCGGCTCTTGGATTTCTTCTGCTTCCCCTCATGATGTTCTTGTATTCCTGCCTGCAGCTATATTTCCTGTCCTGGGGTCCTGTCTACATTGCTCATATGCAAGTGTTAATTCATTCCAATGCAAACACCTTTTACACTGCCAAATTCTGAAGCCAAAATATAAATGGGCCTATTGATTGGTTTAAAATAACTGGAGGCAGCTCTAGCAGTATTGCATAAAGAGATTATAGCTCTTATATTCCAAATAAATGAGACAGCCTGACTAATTCATATATGCACCCATACAAATATGTGAGTAATTATGAATGCATGCAGTTTATAGCCAAACTGGAGCAGCAACTGGATTATATAGGCATTGTAGGGTACTCCCTGTTTAGCTGCTGTGAGATTTCAAGTTCTTGAGAACAATTTAGTTAAAAGGCATATGCCAAGAGAAGCTTGAAGTGATGGATTTACACTTTTCTTGACTCAGTGCCTTTCCCATGCCAACAGTGACATCCTGGGATAAAGCACAAAAAAGGAGAAGCAGCATGTTCCCATTATCCCAGGATTTGCCATTATCCCCTCTTCAAAGGAGAGTGATGTCAAAAGGGATTAAAACTCCACCCCCCCCATCCCGAATCCTACTTTTGGCACACATATACAAAAACCTCCACTCCATCTCCTTTTCAGTGAAGGAAAACCAACCAACCGCTACTTGTGAGAAAATAATGCGGTTGTAATTGTTGAATAAATATTATCAGTAAATAGAAATGCATTCTTTGTGGTTGAGGATTGGTTAGGTTATTGATTACTGTATTCACAATTATTCCTTCATGAAATGTCTCCAGAGATGTTGACACTGGTCAGACTAAATGAAGTATATGCATTTTTGACTGAGGCAGACAACTTCTTAGTCCTAAAGTATTAATGTGGCTATAAATCCCATTGACATTATTTATCAGAAAAAAGTATTTTTGTAATTTTCCATTGTAACAATTTTCAGAGGAATAGCTGTGGTAGCAAGAAAAAGCAAAAATTGTTAAATTTCCTAATCTTTAAGGTGCCAAGGCTTTTTGTTGTTTTTTGTGCTGTTCATCCATCACTTGAAATCCCATTTCATTATTGTAATTCATTTTTCTTCTTTTCTTGGGGGGGGGGCATATTTTTTATTCAGCTACAAAATTGTTATTAGTCTTATTTGACAAAATCTTCCAGAATTTTATTAGGAGCTTACTTGCTTCTGTTTATGCCCTCAGCTCACCATTGGACTTACTTGAATCTAAGCTTGAAAACTGAATCTGAAACTGTTCTGTTTTTCAAAAGAATAGATGACATAGCGCAAAATCTGTATAATAAGATCAAAGACTTAAATGACCAGAATGAAAATACGAAGGCTCTTACAGGAGTCCTTATTAAAGATAGCATCTCTTTGTATAGCAGAACTGAACTAGTAAATTGTTCAGTGAAACATTATATAGAGCAGTAAATTTTTCTAGACATCTTTCATCTAACATTTATTTTTAAGTTTTAAAAACAATGGTAGAACATTTTTGGGCTTTTGTCCCTCAAAGACTCAACACTGGGAACCATTCTAAAAATCAGTGCAGTGCTCAGTTTAGCAGGAAAAAATCTATTGGTTTTCAATGGTCTTGGACTAAGGGCCAATCTACACATGTATGCTAAATGTGTCCGTTCAAGTTATGTGAATCAACACTTCTCTCTAAATAGCGGCTATGGAGGCCCTGATCTCAACTGGAAGCATGGTAGGTGGAGGTAATAAAGATAGGTGGAGTAAAATTTGTTAGAGCCATTACAGGGAAGGAAAGGGTTAACTACTCCCTCATGTTTTATAGTCCTGATTAGGGTTGGAAGGATCTGTCAGTCTTGGTCCCTTCAATTTCTCATTTTTTCCAGTCTTAGTTTCATTCTCCACATGTCTGCAGCAATTTTTTTTAAAAAATAAAAATAAAAATCCTCATTTTAATGGGAATTTCTCCTAATAAACAAATTTTGTATGAGGCTTTAGCTAATGTACACATTTTTGCAATCCACTTCTCTTAATATAATGTATCTCTGTTATTTTTGCAAATAATATTCATTTTTATACACCTTTCCCTCTAATATATGCATTGTTCGCAAACATTGGTTTATTGGCGAACAACATTGCAAAGTTCAGATAAGTATGACTTTTGGAAAATGGTGGTGTTTCAGTCCTCATATTTCCTGGAAACTGCACATTTGATCAATTCAACTTTAGATGTAAACTGAATCAAATTTTCCCCATCCCTTGTCATGCGCGCGCACACACACCTTACTCAGAGATACACACCAGTTTATGTTTTATTTCCATGGACAGCTCTCATTTCCATCCCTGGTGACTGTTAAAAATAGCTTCTCAGTATGAACCAGAAATGACCTACCCAAACAATGAGAAGACTATTTTCATTGTATTTTTTTTAAAAAATAAAATACATCTACTTTTTTGTATCAATGTGTCTGTTCCTCTGTCCTCCTTTTCCAGAATAATCCATTCCGCCCTGCCGCTTTCCATTCTATGCCACTGGCCATGGTTATACCCTCTTGTGCATGGAAAATGCAATTTTGGCTCTACATAAGGACTGGAACTTAATGAACTGAGATCACTATGTGGTGTTTTGTATGTGTGTTAAAATTATAACAAAAAATGTAATTTTTTTATTTAACCATTGTGATTACAAATGTTTCTATAGCAAGTGCTATTTTGCCTTAGACACCACTTTGTTCCTCTGGGTAAGGACTAATTTCAAACTATGAATGATACCAAATCTTTCTGTAATTACCAATTTCAAATTAAAGAAAAAATTGAATGAAAATGTTGCTACTTGTAAATTTCATTGCATTTTTTGGGAGGGCAATTTTTATGTAGTCCCTCCACCACCCTCAGTTTAAATACACTACTAGCTAATGTTGGTGGCATTATTCATAGATTTAAATTGTCCATTACTCTTCTGTATACTTCTTGTGTTTTGTATGTTTACCTCTCTGCTTAAAATGATCTATAGGTATTTTTTATACACACATTCTGAGTTTAAATGCAAATGGGGATTATATAGATTTATAGTTTTTTAAATAAGTCTTTGTATATTGTTAGCCATGTAAGATTCCTTCTATATTAAGAAGGAAGTAGGACACATCTACTAGCAGGAATGCTGCCTGCCATCTGATATAGGCCTTGGGCAGTTGGGAAGCATGGTCCAATACACAAACAGCAGCAGACCATGTCAACAGGCTTACATTGCCAGTGCTTTCTCTTAAGCTGACTTGTAGTGAAAAACCCCCACAAAAAACCCACAACTAACAACACTGAAATCACTGATATGTAGGCATTAGCTTGCAAACCTCGCAATGTAGATAATCACATGTGACAACTGCATGTATAATTTTGCAATATGCAGCCACATTTAAATTAATTTATTTAAACATGTATACTTTGGGTGGTGTTGTGTTTTTTTTGGAACTTCCTCCATAGAGTGACTTACAATAAAACCAATGCCACCTAACCAAACAATGACAAAATACAATGCACTTAACAGATGAACCAGCATTAATAAAAAAACCCCACTATTAATAAATCCAGAAAACTTTCCAGCTATGATCCTCACCCTTTTTCTGCATTTAAAGCTAAAGTGAAAAGATAACTTTTTAAAGCTTTTTGAAGAGATTCAAATGACAAGAGTTATCCTGATCTCTGCTGGAAGTGAATTCCAATGCTGAAAAGGGCCAAATTTTGTGTGCCCATCAGTCTGATAGCTGTCGGCATTGCAATAGACTCTCTGACGACACTGATGTTAAGATATGGGCAGGAGAAGATGGGCAGTTCTCTAGATATTCTAGTCCAAACCCATTCAGGGCTTTAAAGCAGTGGAGGATGAACCGGGCACTGCCGCACCAACCTCAGTTGGCCTTCAGCCAGCCCCTGCTTGCCTGCATTCTTACATCTAGTCAGAGGGCAACATTGCCTGTTGACTTTGCCTTCCTTATTCTCAGTGCTGACATTGTAGAACAAGGGTCAGCAAACTTTTTCAGCAGGGGGCCGTTCCACTGTCCCTCGGACCTTGTGGGGGGCCGGAGTATATTTTCAATCAATCAATTCTTTATTGCATTAGCATTTAGCCATAGCCCGGCAGGGTAAAAACCGTACAAACAATACCAAATACATACAACAGAAAACATAAATCAATCATAATTGCATACCAGCCCTGGCGTAATAAAATCTGAGTTATACTGAAATAAATAATGCTAAGATTTAGATGCTAAAACCAACTATCAAAATTACTAATGGATGTGTAGCATATAAGAACCTGGGGTAGCCTCTACGGATTAAGCTAAAAACAGAATAGGGGGAGTGAAGCGGGTCCAGGGCTGGGACACACTACCCTGTCAGAGGAACCCTGAGTTTCAACACCTGCAAGATGAAAACGGCCACCCTGCGTGAAATTTGAGGATTTACGTCCACAAGTAGAAATTTCAAACAGTCTTCCTTGGATAAAATGGTGGACGGAATCAGGAGGAGGAGCTTAGATCTTATTGGCTCGTATAGGCGACAATAGAAAAAGAAATGTAGGAAATCCTCTATCTCTTTCATTTTGCATGGGCATAGACGCTGAACAATAGGGATGAATGAAGGAAGGCCGTAGGTATGGTATGGAATCGGGCCATAGAGAAAGCTCTTCTTAATTCAGGCTCCATCAGATCGCTCAAATAGTTAGCAAGTGATCTTACAACCTTCACTTTAGGGAACCACATAGAAAGGCTTTGTCTGTCAAAAAAAACAACAGCTATATTTTGAAAAAAAATATGAACAAATTCCTATGCCCCACAAATAACCCAGAGATGCATTTTAAATAAAAGGACACATTCTACTCATGTAAAAACACCAGGCAGGCCCCACAAATAACCCAGAGATGCAGTTTAAATAAAAGGACACATTCTACTCATGTAAAAAGATGCTGATTCCCAGACCGTCCACAGGCCGGATTTAGAAGGCAATTGGGCCGGATCTGGCCCCTGGCCTTAGTTTGCCCACCCATGTTATAGAAGTAAGGATAAAGGAAGATGGGAACAAATCTGGAACTAGTTGGCTCAGCCTATGATTCACTCTGGCTTCACTTACTGTTGGTATCCCTGCCTTCCACCTTACCATTCCCAATGGGCACCAAGCACCACAATTTAAAAGCACCAGGAGTGCACATGTTCTTGTGCATTTCTGGGTACAATTCAAAGTGTTGGTTTTGACAGGGCTCTGTAAATGATTGTCTGCTTCCATAGGAACATGCCTCCCTATTAAGATAATCTTCAAAGGCCCTTCTTCAGGTGCCTTCACAGGTGATAATAAAAAATAGAACCTTTATTATGGCGGCACCACTGTTATGGGATAGTCTTCTCACAGTTTTGCCTGCAAATGAAGCTACTGAGTTTCAGGTGCCAGGTTAACACTGTTTTATCTGGCCAACCTATCTGTGAGCAAGGATTTCCGTGCTTTATTGCTGATGTCCGTTTTGATTTACTCTATTAATATTTGTTGTGGTTTCTGGGTTTCTCAGTGGAAGATCCTTGCAAATTATCTCAGCCTAAAAGCAGGATAGATATGTATTCAGTAGGTAAGCAAATCAATAAAATATGCTAGGTAGCTATTGTTCCCTGGAATACATGGATTCTCCAAAATGTATTCATGTGCAATCATAAGATGAGACAAAACCATGGGGGCGGGGGCGGGCAGTCTCACATTATGTGATAGTGCTTTTCTGTATTTTGGAACATTTGGAATGGCCCCCATTTGCAAAACAGTTTGGGTTTCCCTGGTGCATGACACCTCTAGACTGTGTATTTTTACCCTTGTTACAATGTCTGGATTGCTCAGTAGTAGTGGTAAGACAATAGTTTGCTTAAGGGCAATATGTCATCTTCCATTTATTCATTAAATGGAACAATGAAGTGAAATGTTGAATCGTCTTATGCTTGGTTTGTAAATAATTTCTCCAAGTTTAAGATATAGGAAAGCTACTCTGTGGGTCAATTATTTTACCTTCATCATTGCTAGTTAAACCCAGAGTTATCATTCAGACTGCAAATCTGAAGCTTTCTTTGTATGGCTCCAGCAGTCTTGCCATAGTTCTGTGCTGCCAGCCATGGCAGAAGCTCAGTGGAGGGAGAAGCCAGCCAGCCAGCCAAGTTTCAGGGGGGTACTTGCCTGGAGGCAGAGTCCATATAACAAGGTCCAGTCCAGTCTTAAGGTCAGACGCATCTCAGTTCAGTAGTCAGATGATCCAAGGGTCAAGAAAGCCGAGGGTCCAAGGTTGCAAGAATCAGCAAGGTCTGGTCAAGAATGACGACTATTGTTTCCAGCAACTGACTGAGGCTGGAAGCCCTGCTCAAGAAAGCTGGAGCCAGCTGGTTCTCATCAGGAGCAAGAAGGATGATCAGCAGCAGGTGGAGTCACTTTGACTTCTCCTCCTTCAGGCTGCTGCTCAGCAGGTGAAGCTGACTCCTGATCCATGACAAGTCTTACATTACAATGTCTGGACATTTTGCTGCATATGTGTCTGGCATTTTCCTTTGGGCCAAAGAAGGGTAATAGCACTTCAGGCATCTGAGGTGAATGTCCAAATACGCCCCAAGTCGCAGAGTTCAGTACATGTGCAGGCAATCTTCCCTGTCACGGTTCAGTCAATACCAGCTTGGCTTCTCTAACACAGCATCAGAATGCTGATACGACAACTCCAGCTAAGCAACCATTTCCTTAGGATGAAAATGAAGAGGGACAGGATGCTGGAACCTGTCAAGTAGGAGTATTGCTTTAAGATACAAAATACCTGAAAAAACATCCTTAGGGCTGAATGAAATGACACAGGAGCTGCATGAATGCATCTTCTAACATTTTAAATTTTGCTAAAAGAAGCTGCTGGGGGGATTTAAATTGGAGTTGTGGCATGAGGGGGGTATTTAACTCTCTCCTTCCATGATGATCGGAATTGCCTGCACTGGAACTGTGCAGGGGGGAAACATACAGGCACTCATATTGCAGCTGGTTTTAAGAAGAGGACAAGGTTTTGGGAGATCCACTGGCATATCTCCTGTGTCAAGTTTAGTTAGGTCCTTTGAGCGTAGGTGATAAAGATATTGTATGCTGCTTAATATTATTCACATCATTGGCATTATCCATTAAGCACTTATGACACTCAAGCAGCTAAGTTCCACCCAGCAATTTCAATATAAATGGTTGTGATACCTGGGGAAATAATCACATTTTTCCACAAGTGATGACCCAGGAGATTTTGCTGCCTGAGATATAGCATCCAAATGTTCTTCCATAATGGTAAAAATATTATAATAGCTAAATAATTGGAAATTTAATGGTACCCCTGAAGTGAGTGATCTTACCCTGTCTAATGGCAGAAGTGTCCATGTTTCTGTTGTGTATTAAGCAATAACACAGTCAAGAAGTTTAATATAGAGTATTGTGTTGTATTACAGACCTTATTTGAATGTACAAGGTACAGCGGGAACGGCAATCATTTGCTGGTTCAGGGAGCAGGATTTAGATCCTCTGCCGGATTGGTTTCCGCGGGAGGGAATCCGTGCCATTGGTTGCCGCCAAAATGTATCTCTCCCTACTAAGGTAAAGGTAAAGGGACCCCTGACCATTAGGTCCAGTCATGTCCGACTCTGGGGTTGCGGTGCTCATCTCGCGTTACTGGCCGAGGGAGCCGGCGTACAGCTTCCGGGTCATGTGGCCAGCATGACAAAGCCACTTCTGGCAAACCAGAGCAGCGCACGGAAACACCGTTTACCTTCCCGCCAGAGCGGTACCTATTTATCTACTTGCACTTGATGTACTTTTGAACTGCTAGGTGGGCAGGAGCTGGGACTGAGCAACAGGAGCTCACCCCATCGCAGGGATTCGAACCGCCGACCTTCTGATCAGCAAGCCCTAGGCTCAGTGGCTTAACCCACAGCGCCACCTGGGTCCCTTCTCTTCCTACTAGACGACGGTTATTATATAAACCCCAGTTTTCTCCATTGCTGTTCTTCCCTGTTTCCGGAATAAAGAGATGTTGTACCTGATTCTTGCCTCCAGTTATTAATCGACACTGACGGAAGTCACTGAATACCGCTACACGACACTACAGTTTCCTAGCTACAAAACAGAGTGCATCTATTGCTAGGAAAAAATCATATGTGGGGTGCTTAACAGAATCACAATACAGAGGGAAGATATCTAGACCTTGAACTACAAATGGGAAACAAATGTGCATTTGTTGTGCTAAAAACTGATTTTGTGGAAAGGCTGCGGGTTTGATCATGCAGTTATGGGCTTCTTCATGTAAGGAGCCACAGCTTAACTCCCCAATCCACAACCACATATTGAAAAGTTAAAGCTACAGCATTTCCCACAGATGGGATGCAAAGGTTCCCTTCTACACAACAGAAAAGGCTCTTTTCTCCAGTGGAGAAAGTTCATGTTAGAGGAAGCTTCCCTATTGGCAGAAATAATCAACCCCATGTTTGTAGTAGCTGGGGGGGGGAGTGGTTTCAGACATGTAGAAGTTGTTGCAGGCTGCATCTGTGCACAGCCCAGTTCATACCGCAAGCTTCAGACGCTTCCATGGAGACAGAAAAATAACTGTTTCTGAACCAATCCTATGTTTCTGTCAAGGTTAAAGCCAGCCCAAAATACAATTCACATTGTGTTCCCAGTTGGCATCTTTAACCGAGATACAGAAAAAAAAACATAAATTGCTGGAGGTGGGAACTCCTGTCTTTTTCACTCTTTGCTGAAGGTGTAGAAAAGAATTGTGTTTGGGAAGTTGTTTCCTTATTTTCTCCTGGGTCGGAGGAATGGGGTGTATGGAAGAGAACAGAATTTCTAGCCCAGTTTGGAATTTCTAGAGTGCACAGCTATTTATACCGTAGTGCTCTCTCCCTCTCTCTCTTTCTCTCTGCTTCTCCTGAGCTCTCAGTAGTTTACAGGTTTGAGATCCATTACTTAGAAAAATTACCATAATCCAATGACAGCCCTAAAGAAAGCCGTCATAAGACTGATAACAACGTGTCAGTTCAGAGAACTATGATATTTTAGCACTTCACTGCTTTCTACTGCAAATCTTTTCAGAGTTCTGTTGATATAACTAAATCTTCATAAAAGAAAATCTGCTGCCTGCACTATATTTAATAACACTTACTATGCCCTTGGGAAGGAGAGCTAAAATATGCACCTGTTTACATAGGAATTTAGATGTTTCAGTCTTACTAAAGCTATATAGTTTAACTACAAATAGGGGGACTTGAGCTTCTTCTTTCATCAGCTGACATGAGGATGCCTGGGAGGGAGGGACAGCCTCTTTGTAGGCTCACCTTATTTACTGTTTACCTTAATGCTACACATCCTGTAGGAGTTCAAGTCTGTCAGAGTTGGAAATAAAGTGTTGCTTTCTGGATTTTTTCTCCCCTACTGTAGTCCAGACCTACAGATTTCAGCCAGAAATAAGTATGACAGACTTGTATATTTCAGTCTGGATTCTGTTAAATTTGTGGGATGCATACAGAAACAGTTCTGAATTCCAATGCTGGTGATGAATCAATTGGAATCTGATGGTTTTCAGTGATTCCAGAAGTTTTCCTTTTGCTGTGCATGTTCAAAGGCCTACAGGCTACTTGCCATTTCCATGGGTGTTGCGTTTTAGGTCAAAGCGCACATTGCATAAGCCCACCCCACCCATTCCGTCCCCATTCTGCCCTGTTCTTCCCTCTATTCTTCCCCATTCCTTCCTCAGTCCCTCGGTCTTATCTGGATTGAGTTTCGGTTTGTTGGTTCTCATCCAGTCCTTTACCAAGGCAAGGCAACAGTCCAGCACAGCCACTGCATCACCTGCAGATGTGAAGGAGAAGTAGAGCTGTGTGACACCAGCATATTGCTGACATCACACTCCAAACCTCTGGATAACCCCACTCAGCCATTTCATGTAGATGTTAAACAACTTGGGGAGTAAAATTGAATCCTCAAGAGCCCAACATTGAAGGCTCCATGGGGCCCAAGCATCACCCTCTGGAAATGACCATCCAAGTAGGACCAGAACCACCACAAAGCAAAAGCCTCTGAGAGTTTGAAAATTAATAAGGACATATTTCCTCTGTCTCTCATCCAATAGAGGTCCTCATACAAGGAAACCAAAGCAATTTCTATGCCAAAACCAGACCTAAACCCCATTTGAAGTGGATCTAGAAAATCAAGAGAGCCTGGATCTCATTTCTGACCACCCATTCAGGAACCTTGCCCAAGAAGGGGAGATTGACAACTGGCCAGTAATTACTTAGATTTTATAAATCCAGGGAGAGTTTCTTGAGGAATAGTTTTACCAGTGCCTCCTTCAAGCAGACAGGGACCACCCGCTCTAGTAAGGAGGCGTTAATCACCATTGTGGCCCAGCCAGCTGTCCCCTCCCTGGTTGATTTTATCAGCCAAGAGGGGCAAGGGTCCGAAGTGCAAGTAGTCACCCTGACCAATCCAAGCACCTTGTCCACATCCTTGAGCCTTGAGTAACTGAAACACAACCATCTATGGTCTATGTTGAGCAGAGGAGGCCCTGTTGATGCTGCTGTCATGGGGGCTCTCTGGTTGGTGCTGACCAATGACAGAGCCATCTCAGTGGTGGTTTTCTTTTTGTGGAATGCTCACCTGGTGAGGTGCATCTGTCACTAAATATTAACATTCAGGAGGAATTTATAAATATTCCTGTTTACCCAGGCATTTGATGACTGGAAAATACTGCTCTTGAAGTTATTTGTTATGAGGGTATGTGGCTGTTATTAATTAATTTTAGATTGTCTTTAATTGTTTTGGAAAAGGTTTTAAATGCATTTCTTATTTTTAATTGCATTGTGTTACTACTTTGCTGTTTGACACTTTGAGCTCCATTTGGAAGGACAAGATAGAAATTTGATGATGAATAATTTAGAATTCATTTTATTATCTCTAGTCATCTGTAGTTAACTGATGTTTCTCTGCAGCTGTAATTTTGATTTGGTGTATTTTATTGCTATTTTAAAAAACATGCTTGTTCTAGCTGGTGAAAACAAAGGGCGGCCAGATCCTTTAGTAATTGTAAGGTTCTGGGGTGTTTGTGTGGCTAATATATGATTGTTTGATGGCTGCTCAAAATGCCAGTGCTAGATTTGGATTCCCTGCCCAGACAGTGCATGAATTCCAGTTTTTCATTGCTGGGGTGATGATGAATAAAATTAGCCATCATACGACACAGGGGGCAAGCAGGTTACAACTCCAGGGAACAAGACTGAAGTAAGCCTTAGTTATTATGATTATGGAGTATAAAAAGTGAAGTCAGTTGGCTTGGAAGTTTTTCAGAAGTCCTACTTGTTATAATTTGAAACCACTTTTATTATATTCAAAAGTGTGTGAAGTATAGAAGAGATATAATTCAAAACAAGACCACCACCTAGGTTCTGTACCTAAATGTTTGGATACAAAAGCTAGAACAAATGTCAAAACGCAGCACTTCAAATTTCACAGATGATGAATGAATTCGCATGCTCACCATATCCAGTCAATAGGTTCTATCCAAAGCTGTCAGTGCACAAGTAGAATGCACTCCTACTCACACAAGGGGGCTTCACCTCCCTCTCCTCCCTTATGCAGTTCCCTGCTCCCCCAACCTGCTCTTGAATGTTGGGAACACTCCGAAGCCAATTATAGGGTGTGCAGGGGGCTTCAGGGGAGAAGTGAAGAAAGTGAAGACTCTTTATGTGAGTGAAAGCTTGTTCAATGGTGGATTATTACCCAATGTGATTTTAAAATAATGATGTGCTTTTATTCAAGTGTGGGATCTTTCACGTAATGGTGGCTAATGTACAATGTTGTTAGCGACAATAATATTTTCAGATCTCCCTTTCCTCTTTCCTTTCACTGACATTCTCATCTCTCCAATATGTTTTCCTTTGGCTCTCTCTGTGTGGGTATATTACTCCCTGTAGCTTTCACTGATTACTTTGTATTCTGGCATTAGTAACAGATAACATTTTGTTTAAAAAAAAAAAGACTTCAGATATCTATCCAGGCCTTTTGTAGTATGAAAAGAGGAATATAGCTGTGGCTGAACACATTTGTGCATTGGAATGAAAACACAGATCAAAGATGGGACTATTTTTCAAATCTCTCCTACCACTACAATCTTCAAACTTGAACAGCTAGGCAATTTTAGCCAAGCTTTCAGTGGAATACTTTGCAAAATACCATGTATTCTGTTTGCTTTCAAATATAGTTCTCCCTATTTGTTGCACGCTCTGTGATTCCAAGTTAGCAGGATTCTTCATTCAGTGAAGGGGAGAGCTCAATTCAAAAGAATATTTGTGCAGAACAGCCCCTTCTGCTGAAATGAGCAGGAAAGTCCATGCACAGGTAGAAGAAGGAGTGGAGAAATCTGTCAATTTGTCCCATGTTGTGATTTTTTCACATGTGTTTTTGTACACAACTTAAAGGGCAATTTCTGCTAATATAATGCATTTGTTACATTATTTTCACTTGGGTACCATGTCCCATAATATATTTCCAGTCTCCCATGTGTGCATTTTTTCTGCTCCATTTTTGGTTGGAGAAAGGCATCATGAAATGCAGAGAAGTGCAAATATTGAATGATAACCTTTTTTTGGTCTCTATTGGTTTTGGAAGTGCAAATTAGGTAGATCTGCATTAAAATGTGAGTAAAAAAGCACCCCCCATGTCCGATCCCTAGGTAGCAATCTTGTTTCTGCGCAAGTTTTGTTTCTGCAGATGCACATGCAAAGTGTGAAAGATTGAGGCAATTCTCTATTACTTAGTTGCAGTTTCTGCAGTCAGCCAACGGTAGGCCCTTGTTTGCAGCAAAACGACAAAGAACCTTTTGGCACCTTAAAGAGTAACAAATTTTGTTGTGGCACAAGCTTTTGTGCACTAGAGTCCACTTCATCAGATGCCTGAAGTGTTACTCTCAGTTGCAGCTGACACATGGCAAGAAGTTGTAAGCAGTGAGGTCAGAGGGAAATGAAATGCAAAAAGTACAGACTGACAGTTCAAACAGAGTCTCTTGCTCTCTCTGGCAAGTTAGAAGGGACAGATTAAACAAAGAGTTGTTATGGGTGGTTGCCATGCAATACTGGAACTCCCTCTTTCATAGGACATATGTAGGCTTGAGCCCGAGTAGAATAAATCATTGTGACAATAGAAATACTGGAAAAGCCACTGCAAGGATTCATAAAAGGCCTATAGCAACACCTTATAGAATAGCACAGGTAGCTGCAGAGTAATACTTGTTTGAAAGCCAGAAGTGCTATTTCAGAAGAATCACAGAATAGAAGTGTTGGAAGGGACCCTGAGGGTCTTCTGGTCCAACCTCCTGCAATGCAGGAATCTCAGCTAAAGCATCCATGACCGATGGCCATCCAACCTCTACTTAAAAATCTCCAATGAAGAAGAGCAAGAAGATTAGGTCTGGAAGATTCACAAAGGCACAAAGTTCTGCAGTATGGCCAATGAGCACATGCCTACTAAGAGTGTAAGGTAAAGGGACCCCTGACCATTAGGTCCAGTTGCGGACAACTCTGGGGTTGCGGCGCTCATCTCGCTTTATTGGCCGAGGAAGCCAGTGTACAGCTTCCGGGTCATGTGGCCAGCATGACTAAGCTGCTTCTGGCGAACCAGAGCAGTGCACGGAAATGCCGTTTACCTTCCCACCAGAGCGGTACCTATTTATCTACTTGCACTTTGACATGCTTTCGAACTGCTAGGTTGGCAGGAGCAGGGACCATGCAATGGGAGCTCACCCTGTCGTGGGGATCCGAACCGCCAACCTTCTGATCGGCAAGCCCTAGGCTCTGTGGTTTAACCCACAGCAGCACCCGCCACCCAAGAGTGCATCAAGTCATAAACAGGAAGTGATATGAATGTAAGAATAGCCCTGCTAGATCAAGCCTATGTCCATATCATCCAGTGTCCTATTCCCACAGTGGCCAATGGGAAATGTGAAAGCGGTATCCAAGTGCAAAAGTGCTCCCCCTACTTGTGATTGTCAACAACAGTTCCATTTACTGTGTGCCTGCTCCCGTCTTTATTGTTAGCTTACACGAGGAAGAATTGTGTCCCTAGTCTTTGCATGGGCAGTACAGGCTTTCTAACCTTGGCCACTGCATATAAAAAGCAGACTTCTGGAGTACATATTTCTGCTGCACTCACTTTGCTGCCCTTCACGATCGTCCATCTGTCAATGCCCCTATCAATTTGCAGTCATCGTTAGCTTCCTTGGCTGTATCAGACAGCCAAATTGGGGTTGCGGCACATTTTAGTCTCTCATCTATTTCTGCACTGTTCTCTGTATCTGCTAATTTCCCACATTGTTTAGCTACCTAGTGTATGTTACTGCAAAATTTGAATGGTATTCCATACACGTATAGCAGCAGCTGAAGCATGCCAGACATCGGCATAGGTTAAGCATTCTGGCACACACCCTGAAAACAAAATTCAAATATAAGATCACTTTGAGGTCATCAAAGTGTCACCAGTAGCAGCACAGCTAGAATATACCATTCAATTAACATCAATTGCTCACAACTCATTCAATGGCTCATGGAAGAATTTGACAGATAAAACATAACTTCTGCTGTCTTTCTTTTGTAAAAAAAAAAAAAAAGATTTTAGGATGACATGTCTCATAAGCTAGAATGTTGTGGAGATCTGTTTTCTTCCTCTTCTTCAGTAGTCACAGAGCTATATTCCTGAAGGTCATTTTACCCAGCCTTCTGGGTTAAAACAACAAATTCAATACATTAAGCTCAGCGGCACCATCAAAGTAGGACTTTGGGGCATATATCCAGGGTCTCACCAAGGAGAAAGAGTAACAGGAGCCCCCAAACACAGCAGGGCTGACTTACCACATTTTGAAGTAAGTGAAGTAATACCATCTCAAGAGTGCCCCCCACCAAAGACCAGTAAGTGTAGGGTCTAAAATTACCTAACTGCACCACTGCAGAGAAACACCGAGAAGTGGTGGTCAATATTGGAAAGCAGCAGTGGCAGATTTAGGGCAGTGCGGCCGTTTCCACCACTCTGGGTACTGAACCTAGGGGGCATCGCAGGGTATCACAACTATGATGTAGTGAATTGAGCAGAACGGAAGGTGAGAGGCAGGTGTGCGCGCTGAAGTTTGGCCTAGCGCAAGGTGCTGCTGAAATTTCAAAGACCGAAGTCCACCCCTAAGGGCAAAGGGATTCAATATGGAATGAGACAGCCAAACTAGGCAGGTTTGCATAACCTGCAACCCATCAAGTTAATCACAGTGAACCAACCCTGTTTCTCTCTTACCCGCCACCAACATACAGGTTTTATAGCACAAAGCAGACCACTAATAAGGATGGGGGAGAAATTTGGTTCAGTTCACATTTAAAGGTGAACTTACCTAATTTGCACTTATTGAAACAATACACAAACCAAAACACAGCCGTTCTTTGATTTCTTTTTCTTCTCTGAAATTTGCAATGCAGTTTTCTAGACATGTAATGTGTACAAAAATGCATATGAATACACATAATATTGAAAATAGCATACAGAATGCACTATATTAGAAGAAGATCCTTTTCAATGTGTAGATCAGGCAAAACTGCATACAAAATGTGGCTATTAGGAGAAATTCAAACTAAAATGTCGATGAATTTTCATGAGAAGTTTTTTATTAAAAAAAATTGCAAACTGGTGTGGAAAAGTAGGGAACTGAACTTTAAGATTGGAAAAATGAGAAACTGAAACTGATACATATGTTCATCCCCAGCCATTAGTTTGCTGTCTAACCCATCCTAGCCTTGAAGCTCACCAGTTGTGCAAGACTAATATAGAAAAATACATCCATTTGTCTCAAGCTACTGGACAATGTGATCTGAGGAAAATTCCTTCTAATTCCAAATATAACACTTATGGCCAATTCAAATGGCCATTGTCAAAAGGGCTGAGAGAGCACAAGTTGACTTTTTCAATAGATACGGATGTGTTTAACAGGTCTTATAAATGTGCCAATGTGTGACTAGTTGCATCCTGGTTTAAAAATAGCACCTTTTTAGTATGTGAAGTGCTATGCAGTACAATCCTGACTGTGTTTATTCAGTAAATAAAATTTCACTTATAAAGATAAGCTGAAAGAAACGTGAAAAAGGAAGAGGAAGGGAGAAGTTGTGAATCTCAATCAATCATGTTTGTTCAAACACTATTCTATTCTTCTGCTATTTAATTTAAAAAAGTAAACTCCTAAACTGCACAGAAAGTGTGGAAATGGTTTGGTTTTTTTCCTTTACATTCAGTATCCCATATAGTAAATGGAACTGTCTCCCAGTTAACTGTGATTAAGCCATTCATCTGCACTTCTCTTATAGACACTCTCCATTTTAACTGTAACTGAGGCTGAAAACAATGACTTGCCCAAGGCCATCTAGCGATTTGAAGTCAGGATTCCTCAATACAAACTCTATAGTCTATAATGTATCCCCTCTACATCACACTGAGTCTTAGGTCTTGGGAATAATTTCCAAGATGTGATGGATCATGTGACAGATGTGGCTTCAGCCTTTCACGAGACCAGTTCAGCACTTAAAAACCAGTAAAATGTGGACCAACCTCGCCTTTGAATAGTGAACTGAGGCACTGAGTACTAAGGGCTGTGCTGATGCTTCAGATGATCTTTAATTAAACCCTTCAAAGGTGAAGGGAGCAAAAGTTGCAAAGGAGGGGATAGAACTTTGTTTTTAAAGGATACATTTTGATGGAAGGAGCAGGGGAGAGTGGGCTGACCTTAAGACAAGGATGGGGAATCACCCCTGACCATTTTCCATGCTGACTGTGGCTAATGTGAATTGGAGTCCAATAATATCTGGAGGACCATTGGCTCTCTGCAGGGGTGGAGTCTGGTCTTTCAAATTTCAATGGCAAGGCCAAATTCAGTGCCCCCACCCTCTGTTCCACTCAATTCATTATACGTCATAGTTATAGTGCCTTGCAGCACCCCCTAAGCTCGGCACCTAGTGTGGTGGAACCAATCTCTCTACCCTAAATCTGCCTCTGCTCCCGATCCTTGGGCTTAGGAACTATACAAAGGTGTTTGAGAGCTCTTTTTATTTAGTTCATTTAAAAAAAAAAAAAAAAACCACACACCTCCTGTGCTTTCCTTCAGCAGTGCAGGACTCTTTAAAAATCAACATTCCAGAACAGCAAGGTTTTCTGGAATGATCATATGGCCACACATGAAGTGAAGCTCCAACACTGATCTCTGGTATTTTTTAGGGTTCATAGAACATTTCAATCAAGACTCGGAAATGAAGATCTCTACTCAACATTTGGTAACATCTCATTATTTCAAATATTATGTGGAGAGTCACAGAACTTTTCGACAACAACCCAGCTAGCCAGAAGGCCCGAGAGGGATAGCTTTCATGCTTCTCTACATTCCAGGAATTGTTTTCTAGAATAAAAAATGACACCCAAAGCAGGGATGCAAGGGGGAAAAGCTCCAGTGCCATTGTGTTAAAGCTTGTCCCATAAGCATGCAAATTGCGTGCAGATTTTGCCACTTAAATGCAGAGAAATAAGTGAACATTTGCTGTGGCCCTCCATGCTCGAATAAGCAGCTCACCTCCGCCCCCATGATGTAAAAGAATGAGGCTGATTAACGACATGGTGAAAATGTGGAGACGAGATTATGAGAATAATGCATAACAAAAGACATAATGTTACTCATGGTAATGCTGCCGATTCTCATACTACAACAGGAAGGATCTGCCCCATAACCATTAATACCTCCTTTTCATTCTACCCTGCTAATTATATTTTCTACTAGATATATTATTCGTAAGTACTCTAGGTGGTTTTCTCTGATTGCATTGGTGCAGTTAGGTGAGCCATTACCTATCATTACCTTTATTTCAAATTGTCAATTCTTTTTCTCCGTAGCCAGGATCCTTGGAAAGGCTGTGAGTGTGCATATGTGTGAGAGAAGAGTCGGAGTCTCAATCAGAAAATAAAATCTCTCTGTAAAAAATGAGGTGATAGAAATGTGAGCAAGGAAAAAAGAAGAGGGGAGATGTGAATCTTGATAAATCATCTTTGTCCAAAAGGTCATTCTATTCCTTGGCTATAAAAAAACCCCATCACCCTTCATAGCAAGCGTGGAGATGGTTTTGCCAGTGACTCCTTTCCCTCCTTTGTGCTTACAGCCTCAAACGTTGTTTACATAATATATATCAATACCGTATGGTTACATTACATATACTTAGAAGAGACAAGGAACAAAAGAGGCAAGGAACAGATTCATCTATGAAAATTCCTTAGCTGAAGTCCATTAACATCAGGAAAGGCCATTGCATTCCCCTTCCCAAATATCTTTTTTTTTAAATTCTGGGCAAAGCAATCCAAATTCTTGGCTGGCAGGGACTGGGCTTAATGGAGCAGCCACTACCTCACTAGATAGGGTGGCAATGCTCTTGTACTAGACCAGCTTCTGGGCCGGTGCAGTGAAGAGGCCCAGAATGGGCCCACTGCTAACACATGACAGCAGCAGGATCCTGTACGGACTCTGCCCCATTTTGGTAGTTTCTGATTGACACTTCCAGCAGGGACACAATCAGCAGTAGCTTCTGCCTGTCCACTGTGGGCAACAGAAAATCACTTGGACCCATGCCTAGAAAGCATGAGATAAGCAGAAAACCGCTCTGAGTTGTGTTTTCTAGGCACATGGTAACTGGGACGGGCCCTTGGCTGGGGTTTCACTTCAATTGTGAATTTCATCTGGATGGTATTTGTCCTTGGGGGCTGCAGCTGATACACCTTTATTGAACAGAAAGTAATACAGCAATTCAGCCGCAGTTCCTCCATTTTAGATATTGTTCTCCTGAAAATACATCACTTTATCTGTACGTGGTTTCTGGTTTTGTTTCTCAGTAAACTAGAATCTTTCCCCTTCTAATCATTGCACTATATGATTGTTCCATTTGGTACAGTTTCCCAAACCAATTATTTAACATTCTTTCCCACTAAATTGCATTAGCCATCTGCCAGCTTAATTACCTAAATTATCCAAATCCTCCTGAATCCATTTACATTACTTGTCATCATTTGCTCTAAGTATCAGCAATGAATTTGATGGTGTTATTCCCCACCCTGCTATTATTGCAATCACAGGCATAGGTCATCAGTAATAGCATTTGGTATCGAGCCTTTATGTCACCCACTATTCTTTCATCCAAAGCCAACCTGCCCTGGGACACTGAAGGTCCACATCCACCATTTCAGTTCTGAAGAACTTTACAATTCCTGCTGAGAATGACCTAGCAAAATTGATCTTAAAATTTTATCTCAAAGCATCCTATATTTCCCCAAACATGCTATAGTGGTCCTGATCTTTTTATGAGGAAGTTTGAAGTGGCTTCTTCAGTAAGGTCTTCCTAGTACCCTTCCTTTATTATTACTATAATAGCAATAAAAAAACACTTACTTTTTTTTTAATCTGTTGTGCTTGCAATGTGATGGGTACTATACAGAAAGCCCACACACATACATCCCTTTCCTAGAAAGCTGATGGTCCATGTCAGCTGAACAATAAAGGAAAAAGGTCCCCTAAGCACCACAACATTGAATGCAGGGTGGGAGAGATTGCTGGGGCAGGAAAGAGGCAGCATTGGATGCCTTGCGGCAGGGAAGACGCAGGACTGCATTGTTTCAGGGTATTTCAGAGCTGTGCAAGAGAGGTGGCAATGAGGCTCAGAATAACAGAATCACAAATTGTAGAGTTGAAAGGAGCTCAAAGTGTGATCTAGTTCACCCTGTACAATGCAGTAGTCACAGCTAAAGGGTGTTGCCTGGGCAGGCCAAAGAACAGCACAACCCATTTTCCTGCTACTTTTTGGTCTGAGGAGCACATTGGACTTTGGGTGGTCATTTTTCTAACTGGGAAGGAACTTTTGTCCTGGTCCTGATTGGCTGATGGTCCCCCCCTTTCCTGGGCTTGTTATTTATATTTACTGCTTGCTTTCCTCTCCCCAAAGGTGAACTCACAGTGACTTACGGCTCTTCAACACTTGTGCCATGCCTAGAAAGCATGGGGCCAAGTGGTTTTCTGCTTGACCCACACCTTCTAGGCATGGGTCTGAGCAATATCCCCCTTGGCCTGCTCCTTTCCAAGGGAAAACCCGCTCTTTAGTGAAAGATTGGAACAAATGGCAATCCCTGGGGGAAAGCAGTGGGGCAAGCCCTTAGAGAAATAAACATTAAAAACAAGTACAAGAGAAAAAACAACGCAAAAAGCCCAGTAGTAATAATTAGTATAAAAGAGCAGCATAGTTAGTGAGAGTTCATGTGCTTTGGTTTATTTGGTTCTATTTTGCTATGTCTAAAGTGCTTCCCTTTTGCTCTTAGGTTAGCTGGCTCTGATGGAAGAGGAGAAGGAAGAAATAGAGGGGTGGGGGATTGGATGGTGGGAATGGTCGCTCACCGCTTCCATGGGGGGGGTGATAGTTGCAGCCCCTTGTGCTCTGCCTTCATCCCTGGTAGTCAGAACATGCTCACCCGCAGGCTGTTGTTGGGAAATTCCCTTCGGCTGGAGGTATTAAGGGGCAGTCTTCCCACAAAAAGGTGCAACTTTGATTGGGCCAATTGGATGGCTGGCCAGGCATTTGCTGCTGCCTTTCCCAACATGGCAGCAAGGCTTGAAAAGCCAGCTGTGTGAGGCTTCCACAGCAGTGAACCTTCTATTCCCTGGTCACCAGCTTCATTCAGTTTGGAAGAGAGAGCCAAGTTTGCTGGCTCTCCCAATCCAATCTTCCTGTAGACTGTAGAGTCTCAGTGGAAGCTAGGGAGGACTTTGAGCAGGCTGAACAGAAAGAGGTGTTTGAACTGGAGCCAGAACAGGAGGGTGCAGTCTTGTCACCTGGAACCACCTGCCCTGACGCAGCACGCACTTGCAATCTTGGCATTTCCACAAGGTGAGACAGTCTCACGAGTAAGCAGGCCACACCTTTAAAAGCATGGTGGAAGTGGTGGGAAACCTTGTTGGGACATCTCTTTCACTTCCATCCAGATCTGAACTTCTTCCCTTCCTGCTGAGTTCCCGACTTCTAAGCATTGTTTCAGCTGCCAAGCATCTACTGTTACTTGCCTGAATGGAGCTATCTTTCTTACTCAAAAGTAAAAGCCTCTGCCTGCATATGCTGGGCAGAAGCTAGGACAGGTGGTTGGTTGTATTATGATGGGAAAACCTATAAATTAGATTGGCTTTGATTTTTCTTTTGTTTAGTTTTCTGCTACCTAAGTGGCTTAATTAAAATTTCAATTTTATTCAGAGCTCAGTTTGTGATAGCAGATTGGGGTGATGCATTTGGCAAGATTTCTTTCTGTCGTGTTTCCGTACTCAGTAATCTGATGTACATCGCCAAATGAGAAACAAGAAAGGTTCACGACAAAGAGAATTTATATTATATTCCTTTCATTCCAGGATATGAGTCATGGGGAAGACAAATGACCTTTATCAGATTGGAATTTAATCTGAGATTCCTTTTGAATGAACATTTGTCATGCTTTATTTACTGATGCATGGTGGATTGCAGGTTGTTTGAACTTAATATAAAACCAGAGTTTAGTATTGAGTTATTCATTTTCTAAGGATCAACTTTTCTTCTGCCTGCACGTCTCTAAAGGTACAAAAGGGGACAGAAAAATTAAAAATTGTTCTGTAATTGTTTTTGTTTCTTTCTAACAAATTCTCCATTTACTTATATTTTCAAAGTTTTGGGATGTGAGTTCTGACAATTTTTTTGCTATGAGTCTTTGCTTCAGATTTAAGACCCAGGAGTCAAAGTCCTGTTCTAGGATGGCTCCAAACCAGGTTGTTCTTTGTGTGTGTGTGTGTGTGTGTGTGTGTGTGTGTGTGTGTTAGCTTGGTTTGATTCAGCACATGGCAACTGGTTGTGCAAAAGTGTTCATTATTAACACAACTTACTGTACTGTTCATTAGTGAGCTCTGTAAACTCTTCAGTCACAGCCATTGCTAGATGTTAAGTCCATGCTGTTGCATCTCTGCCCATACTTGAAGCTATTCACATGAGCAATCACTCTGTAGTGATTCATAGTGAGTTGCCTACAAAACCAGATTAGCTGAAATATAGCTGAAAAAAGGCCTGGACACTTGGCATTCCTGCTCTCTCCTGAACCTGTTTGGTAGATAAAATATATAAGTTAGGGCCAGCCAAAACAAAACCTATTATAGCCCTTGACCAGCTAAGTCCTAGGTTACTTCTACATCAAATGAAATTAGCATTCCAGTTATCAATTAAATGGTGCTACAGTATCTTGTATTTGGTTTATTGTCACTGGATGCCCAGCATCTAGGAATGCTTATTTCCAGCTACAGTTGGCTCACCAGATGTGACTCTGTTTGGGCAGAGAATACTAGGCCATTGTACTCCATGGTCAGGCGACATCCAGATTGGATTATTGCAGCATGCTCTGTGTGAGGCTGCCTTTGAAGACAACTCAGAAATTTCAACTGTTCTGAAATTCAGCAGCTAGATTATTGTATGGGGTTCAATTTAGAATCCACATCACACAACCCCTCTTTGACAACAGCTGCACTCCTTGCCAGTTAATTTTCAGGCCCAATTTGTATTAGTGTTCAAAGTGCTAAACAACTTAGACCCCAAATATCTGAAATATTGCCTACAGACCCTACTAAATTTAAATATAAATTCAATGCAGCTAACCCATAGTGGGGAGGACCATGGTCAGATAACCTATGTGCTTGCTCAGTCTGTTTTTCTACTGCTAACTGTTGGTGGGGGTCTTCTTTTGATTTCTTATCTTTAAGAAAGATTTCATTTTAAGCTGCTGCCAGAGACACTTTGAGAGCCTGGAGAGGTGGGGGCATAAAATAGTTCAAATAAATAATTGAATTCTATTTTCTTACAATGTTTCTAATTTCAAAATTTTAGGGCCTTAATTCCTTTTAGTTGCTTTTGTTTTCCTTTTCAATTTCCCTTTAATGCTCCGCACCCCCTCTAAAGCAAAGATTATGTGAAACGTGTATGTGAAACATGGCTACAGGCAAACTTAAGCTGGCATTTCCAAAAGAAGAATGGTTCATAGACTCCCCTTACCCCCTTTCCATTTATTTATTTATCTACACTTATTGCCCACAGCATCTGTGGCAGTGAAGCAGCAAATGCGCATTACAAGAGAGGCTAAGAATCATCAGAACAAAACACGAGCGAAGCCCAAACATCTGTTAGGCGCGGTAGAAAGAACAACAAAGTTTTAAAATGATTCCCGTTACAGAAACACTTTTGTCTTGGGTTTCCTAATGTTTTCTTTATTGGTTGGTTATTCAGTTGACTATTCAGGCACCATCTGTACTTTAACGCAGCATCATACCACTTTTAAACAGCCTTGACTTCTCCAAAGAATCCTGCAAATTGTAATTTGTTAAGGGTACTGAGACCCGTATTCCCATCAGTGAGCCACATTCCAGCAAAGAGGGATTGATTGCCAAACCACCGTGCAAACTTTAGCTCTGTGAGGGGACTAGGGACCTTCTAGCATCTCCCATCACCTGTCAGGGACCGGGCAGAGGAGGAATGATGGAGACAGGAAGACAATATAGATTTACAACAGGGGTTTGCAGGAGGTCACAGCTCAGAGGCAGATGAGGGGGAAAGTTGGGAAATCATGGGAGAGCCAGAACAGCTGGCTGACATGTTGTCATTAGAAAGCATTCCAGACCCCCCATCTCCCAGAACCAGTTGAGCCTTAAAAGTAGGAGAGCAAAGAGCTCAAAGACAGAGGGCACATAGCAGCACCTGTAGAGGAGATGATGAGAATGAAGAATGAGGAAGTGGGAGAGACGGGATGGGTGGGTGGAGATTCATTCGGGACAATGTCATTATACAAGAGGCTGGGTTCTATAGCCTCTCTCTGTAAAGATTGAAATAAAAAAGGACTGTAAGAAACTTGTATTTATAATTTCCTGGGCCAGCCAGGAGTCACTGACAGCACCCTTAACAAACTGTAGCTCCTAGGATTCTTCAAGAGGAGCCATGACTGCTTAAAGTGGTACGATATGACTTTAAATGTATAGATCAGATAAGGCCTCAGGTTCTAAACTAGGGGTGGTCAACCTCTGCACCCTTCCTGTCCTGTTTGGGCTGCATTCTCTCTGGAGCTCAAAGTGGATGGAGCTGGAGCCAATGGTGGGTGGGTGGGGCCATTCCTTCTCATCAACCCTGCAACATAATAGCAGTAATAATAATAATAATAATAATAATAATAATAATAATAATAATAAATAGTAATATAGTGAAATAATTAAGTGAAATATTGTGCAAAAAACCCAACTGTTTTAAATCAAAGTAAGCATCTGAAATGCATTAAATATGGTATGCAGTGATTTATGGAAAACACCCCCTCCTGTATTTGAAAACATGGGCTATAAAAACTATTGTGAGTGAATCACTTTATGGTTGGTAGAAAGAATTAAGATAATCTCAAATTTACCCAGACTGAAAATACTCCTGGTCATATGAAGGAAAGCCAGCATGAGAATGCACGATCTAAAGTTAATGGAAGCAGATGTTCTAATGCATGCAGAAGAAAATAATGGCTACCCAAAACATGTGTTTTTGCTGATTTGGGGCAGCAAATCGTCAGCTATTTTGTTTTTACTGCTAGGGAGCAGCGAAAATGTTTTATTCTGCCTCTGCTGTTAAAACAACCTGGCTGGATCTGGGTACCGTGGGGGCAGGGGGTAGAGTTGCTGTTCCACTTTAAGCAGTAAAAATAAAATAAAATAAAATGTATTGGATCAGTCCTTGTGTTAGAATATAGGATAAATACAGATGAACATTTACCAAGTGTTGAGTTAACATGTAGTGTCCTCTCATGTTGTGAGGAGAATTTTCCTCCACACTTAAACTCAGTCACAATACCAGGTAAGCAGAGGAGAAGTGAAACTCTCTTATCCATGAAAGAAGATAATCAACTCTCTGTGTGGCCCTAGCAACTTTAAGTGTGAGTCTTCCCTCTGTAATGAAAGCAAACAGAGATATTTCCTTCATATTTCTTCAGGTACATTTGCAAAAGCACTTTCAGTGCAATCGCGTATAGGTCCTGCTGAATTCACTGAGGCTTATTTGCAAGTGTGGCCATTAAAATTCTCCTAAATAATTAGAGAAGGTATTGAATACTCAATGAAGTTTATTGTTGTGTTCAGTATGAAACTCAAGCTGTTGTACTAGCAAGTATGAATTTAAAATGAGGGGTGGGGACAACAACTGCTGTCATAATGTGCAACATTGCTCTGGCTATCTTGCTAAGCATTCAAGGGTGTTTTGAAAACCCAGTATTGTTACCTCAGGAGACTGCCTCTCTCCTTGCGCAACGCCACAGAACTGCCTGAGATTGCTTGAGTATGTGTTACCCTTGTGTAGCTGCAATGGCTTTAAGGGGTTTCTGTGGAATTTATGCCTTTTGTGACATTGGTTCAGTAAATCCCAATGGCCTTCTAGTAACACTGGGACTGATTAGACATTATATTAAGCATCATATTGAGTCGTGGTGAAGCCAACATGTGAAGAATTCATTTAGTGTTGCCACATTAGTCTCAAATCAATGTCTCTAAACTTTCTCCAGAGACTGGTTTCTTCTCACAGTTGTAAACCATACTACTTGCTTCTTATAACAGTGTTCACAACACTGTCAGTTTGATTGTTGTGAGGTACATCTTGACAAATCAAACATTTCTAGTCAGAAACATAACAAATGAAATAATTACTGTGGCCCATTTTGCCCTGTGCATTTAAAGCAGTATTGTACTACTTTAAACAATCATGACTTCCCCCAAAGAATCCTGGGAACTATCACTCACAGACCTTCTGTTCACAAAGTTCCCTAAACCACTTTGTTTAACCACTCTAAGAATTGTAGTTCTGTGAAGGGAATAGGGATCTCCAAACAAGTCTCAGCACTCTTAAGAAACTACAGTTCCCAGAATTCTTTGGAGGAAGCCATGACTAAACTAGCATGATACTGCTTTAAATGCAAAGTGCAGATGAGGCTTAGATGCCTAGTGTGGTGCCCTCTCTCTTCCTGAAGGTCTTCAAACAGAAACTGAACCCGCAGCCATCTGTTTGGGATGACCTGAATGGGATCACAAGGCTGAGTGGGTAAGACCCCGCTACCATGTCCAGAAGCTATGCCTTACCGAATTTGCTTGGAGTATGTGAGAAAGGGCTCTACTCACATACACCAATGGATATAGATTCATAGAGCCCTTTCTACAATGCCTTAATGTCCTTCACTTGTCTTCTCTTTGCGTGAGAGGGTTGTCTGAAGCCATGCAGTATACCAGTTCAAGAAGAGCAAGTATATTTGTTCCCATGAAAATGTAGGTGAAACAAAGTCTTTCTGGGCCCCCAAACAAGGAGCTCTGTCTACGAACTGCCTGTTCAAATTACATTTGATATATTTACATCTACAACAGCTGGATGCAGGGATAGATTGATGTGTAGTGGATTTCTTACAGGCAGCATCTAGCTTCTTATTAGGGAATTGGGAAAATTGCGTTGTTAGCCATTCTCCAATGACAAAATGGCACAGAAGCCTTGTGTTCAGTTCAAGGACTTAGTTGTGATGGTTCTTGAGAAAATGTCAAGATTTGGCTTAAAGACGGCACAAATTCTCTGTTGAAAAGAGTTGGATTCTGTATAGCTAATTAAAAGTGTTCGCTTGTTTCGCATAATTTTTATGAACTTATGCTTTCCATGGGGAAAGGAATTCAGGTCAAGATTAAGTGGGATATGGATGGGCTTCTTCCTTTTGTGGAAATGATAGGTAAGGGGTGTATGTATTGTGTATGATATCTGAATTAGAAGTCATATGAAATATGGATCAGAGAGATGGGGTGTGTGCCATGCAGCATTCTGTCTTTCATCCAGAGAGACTGGGAAGACCAAGCAATTTTCCTGAGATTTCTTCTCGTGTAAATTTCACTTCAGCCATTAGCGAAACACACACCTGACTGAAGGGGACATCATCCCAAGCTTTCAAGTCCTCATGATATGACTTCAGAAAGTGTGGGCATAAGAACTCCAGAATATTCAGAATATGTTAAGTTTAATGGTTTGCTTCTTTATTTGATTTATACTCTGTGCTTTAACAGGTTGGGGGAGGGAAGTTAAATTTGCTTGCAAATGGCTTGCGAAATGTTCAACTGCAACACAACAAAATTAAAACAAAAACATTAAAACAAGAATATCAGAACATTGCAATGTAAAAGAGTGGTATAAAAGCAATCAGTGGAACCAAAAGAAAACAAAAACAAACAAACATTAAGAGTAGCCAAATAACCCTTCTGGAAGTCTAGGCATGAAGTCTGATTGTTTGTTTCTCTTCTGCTTCCAGTTTCTTCTCTCTATGCATGCCTTGGATATATTAAGGTTAACATGCTTTAGTTCTGGTTATTCCCTTCGAACAGCATGGAATGATGCTTATGCGCTCTGAAGAAGTAACTGAGCAGCACATTTAAAAGGTCCACAACTTTGTGGGTATTTGGAGAGGAAATGTAATTTTGTTTTCTTACTAACTCTGCAGGCATGCACCCACGGGCAGCAACCACATCTAAAGAATGCTGCACCAGCAAGCACCGGAGACAGCATGCTGCAACATCAGAGCCATTGCTTTTGTATTACCAATTATGGTTTTAAATTTGGTTTGGAAGTTTCAGCAGGTGGCTAAAGTATGCAGATATCTAATTAATTATATAGATGAGGCTTACTCTGAAAGGGGAGAAAAGGGGGAAATTTTGATAATAAGCAGTCTACCCTGTCACTCATTTATAGCAAATTTGATGGTACCAAAATACATCACATCACAGAGCATTCTGTATGATTCTAAGAACTGCCACACAGCAGACCTGAAAAAGGAGCGATGTTAAGGGAATCCCGTGGTGTCCAAACACACTGACATTGCAGATAAATCTTGAAGGAAAGACAAGAGAGTTAATTCTCTTGCAACAGTACATAATCTCATGAATGGCGCTCTGGTGAAGTCATAATTAAGCGCCTACATGCATGGGGCTGCCCAGTAATATTTTCTAGAAGCCCTTGCTGTCAACAAGGACCTGGCAATTCGGCTGTTAGAATGGTCCTACGCAGACCTGTTAGAAACTGTAATATTCATCAGATGCTACACCACTTTTGTCAGTTCCGATTAGGAACAACACTTGTTTTCAAGCTTAAGATGTAATGACAAGTGTCAAATTAAATTTTTCATCTTTCAGCATATTCAAGTGTTGCTCCTCTTGGATCTGTGTAGAGAAAGAGTGGGGGCGCGGGGGTGGGGAGCTCACAATCCTACTATAACAGAATAAGGACAGACATAATTGTCATTTATAATATCCTTGGCTGCCGGCTGGCAGACCTGAAAGCCTGGTAATTTGATTTGCTTGATCTGTGATTTCTCCCCTTGTTACAGGGATTGAACAAGTATTTGTTTTCTCACAGCTTGCAAAGGATCTTAATTTTGCATATTGCTTTTCAGGTATATTACAGCTGATATACCTATCACAACAAAGGAGACCAGGGTTTGTGGGGAACTCACAAGATGGAAACTTTTCAGTTTCTTCACAATCTACAAACAGAATAAAAAAGGGGGAAACAATGTGGTAACTAGTTCGAAGATAATCCCTTTAGTTATCGTGTGAAATTTAGGCTTTCATATGAATGTGCGCATGAAATGCCTTCAGATCTCAGCCCACACATTACAATCTGCTATTTTGTTTTGAATGAATAGTTCCGTGACTAGCTGCTTAAGTAGTAGCAATAGATAAGCTTCAACGGAACAGTCTAATGATATCCTCTTTCAGGCTGGTAAGTAGAAATGATATTTTCTTTGGCTTTCCCTGGGTCCAGTGAGAATATGATTAAAATTCCCTTTACATAAAAGCAAGGAACACATGGTGAACAGAAAAGCATATTTTTAATCAAAAGGGATGCATCCTCAAGCCTCTAGCATGTTATTCACCGTTGTGTGTGGGGGAACCTATCTTTCTTGATCTTCAGAAATTCAAAATTAAGGCTTTGAACATATTCCAGCCATGCAAGCCTTTTGCATTTCTTTGTAGCTGTGTAAGAAAATTGTTTTTTTTAATAGTTATTTGTTTTTGGTATCCCAGCAAGCTATATTTTAAAGACGGTGACCTTTGCTGAATTTTATTCCATATTTGTTTACACTTTCACCTAATCTGAATACACTGAAATACACAAATGGCAGAGATAATGGAAGAGGTTAATTGTTGAGTTAATGCTGATGGTTTGGATCTTCTATCTTACTTTTTCTGAGCCTGTCTTTCATTTCACCAAAAGAAGACTTCATAGACTTCAGTGGGACTTTTGCCTGGATATAGGAACATGGCAGCCTTATACCAAGTAAAACTAATGGTCCAGATAGTTCAGTCTTCCCAACCTGGTGACCACAAGATAGTTTGGACTACAATTCCCATCAGCCCCAACAAGCATGGTTGCATTGGCTGAGGCTATAGGCCAAAACATGTGGAGGGCACCAGGTTTACTAAGGGCTATAGGGAGCTGCCTTATACTGTTCACTAAGGACTATAGAGAGCTGCCTTATACTGAGTCTGTCTATAGGTCCATCTAGCTCCATATTGTCTAATGGACAGTGGCTCTCAAGAGTTTCAGACTGGGGTCTCACTGATAAATATTCCATTATAATTGGGATTTTGAAAGCAGCTTCCCAGAGCTTGCCAATGACACAGCCAACTAGGCAAAGCATGGCATGGGATGAAATAGTCTCCCAAAACATTGCGGCTGAGTGAGAGTAGCCAAATATTGCTGTTGGCAGCATGCAACAAAGAGATCTGCAGTTTAAAGGTGCAGAAGATCTGCAGTTTAAAGGTGCAAAAAGACCCAAATCCAAGATAATGCATTTGTATATTTGAGGATAAAAAACACACCCTTGGTCTGCAAATGCTGCTTCCTTATTGGCCGGGCAGGTCCATCTCCTTACATGGATTGGCTGGCTCAAACACATATCAGAAAACTGTTGGGTGATTCCCACTGTTATTCATCACTTAGCCTGCCTCCTGCAAAGTCCCGTAGTTGGGAGATAACTTGCCACCTGTCTCTACAACCCACAATTACAATTACACACACACACACTGATACAGGTATTCCCTCTGCTTATGGGCTGAATGTCTTTGTGTGGTTTAAGCATCCATCTACAAAAGGTAAATGGCAAGCTTATTTTTGATTAGTAGAAAAATCTTTTAAAATTATTTTTAAAAGTTCTTACACTGCAATATGTATATATGACAGAGGTAGAAAAGGTTATACAATATATTCTTATCATAGATGTATTGCACCTAAAATCCTCAAAGGGGATTTTAAAAAATGATAACGCAATCCTAAGAAATTATCCTTATCTTCTCAGATATTAAACTTCAGCTGTAGCTGCTGGGAAGCTCAGTTTTTCTCCTGATTGCGTTATTCTTCCTACTGGCTCATAGTCATCAAAGCTACAAATCGGTATGGAGTGTCAGTGGGAGGTTTCTGTTGTGTTGTTACAGGAAAAGAGCCACCGAGTCTCCTACATTTAAGGAATCACCTTTCACGAATCAAGCTGTTAGCCAATAGAAAATCAGACTGCTCCGTGAAGCAGAATAGCAGAATCAGCTATTTTGTAGGGTGGCAGTATATCTACACTTGTTAACACATAAACATTTATCCAATATCCAGGAATAAAATGTGAGCAGAAAGTAATTGCATCTGTATAGCTCTGCTATATTTTTTAATAATTACAATACACTAAACAGCCTTTGATTAAGCTCCCATTTCTACTTGCTAATCTTTCAGTTTTCTGTATTTTCCAATAGAATTCCCCTTCAAGATGAAGAAGTGGTGATTTACATTTACTCGTTAATACATGCAGTTAAGATTTTTGACACGAATCTTTCATTAAGGGCTGTCCTACCCAGAGAGAGACAACATGGTCTAGTGCTTAGTGGTGGACCAGGACTTGGAGTTTCAGGGTTCAAATATCCACTCATCTGCTGACGCTCATTTGGACCAGTCCCTGTCCCTCAATTTAGTTTACTTCACAGGTTTGTTGTGATGATAATTTGGTGAGGGGCAGAATGATGCATGCCACCTTGAGCTCCTTCGAGGGAAGTACTGGGGTATAAATGCAATAAATAAAAAGACTAACAGCACAATCTCGTGGCCTGAGATACCCTGCATCATGCATAAACAAGTCACTGTTAAGAAAAAGAATTGTGATTTCATAGTTGTATGTCCCAATGACTATATTCTTTTCATGGGAACACCATATTGAACTGTTGTTCAGGACCATTAATAGACAGGTACACTGAGGAATCCTGAGTTTGGCCCTGTGGGTCCAGAAGGTAGAGGTCAGCCCAGAGACACTCTTTCTGAAAGAAGCAGATAAACTCCTTCCCACTGTAGCTCCATCATTGCATACTCTTTAAGATCACTCATTGTGGAAAATGCTAGTGAATGGCCTTTTTTGTGGGGCAGACGCTGAAGATCTTGCCACCCAAAGGCTGCAGTGCCTTTTCTATCTCCCCACAGGCTAGATGTAATGCTCAATTGCCCTGGGAGTAGCCTGAGAAACTCAACACCCAGAATCACAGAAAATATAGGACTGCTTTCTCCTTTAAACACTATTATATATTTATTTTGAAAATTTAAAAAAACTTGCTTGAAAAAAAATATTAAAGGAACAGAGGTTTCTCTTGCGTGTTGGGTATATGGACCTGCTAAGCTTCAGTTCTTTAAGTATGTACAATCCTATATATATTCTCGATGACATTTAGCCCTCTTGTATAGTTTGTTCATTGCTGTGACTCTGGGTAGAGTGTTCTACATACAATAAAATTGTATAACCAGTTTTGAGCTGCCCCAGGTGTGGGTGGATAGATATAGCACTTGGCTTGCAAAATTCTATCAAGATGGATTGATTTCTAATTTATAGCAGAACAGGGTATTCACACCACAAATCCAGCTGAGGCTTCTAGTTGCACATGAAATATCTGATGAGTATTTTGTTGTCTAATGAGAGCACAAAAGTCACGGAGAGTTTATGAATCTTTCATGCATGCCAAGTACAAAACAAAAAGGATGTTTATGTGATGGGAATGATTTATGCGTTTTCTGTAAATAATGCACTCTCCCTGTATGTAGCAATTTATCTGTTTTTAATTTCCCCCTCACAGTAATAAAATGAAAACAACAACACCACACACACACACACACACACACACACACACACGTTGCTTTACCCACCCCAGCAGTGACATATTCTAGGTGTTTGCAGCTTTAAAAGGAGATAAACTAATCATACAGCATTCATAGTCTAGAGCTGAGAACTGCTCATCATTCCAGTTCTCTGATTAGATGTAGCCCTAAGAATAGAGAATCATTTCAGTAATATGCCAAAAAATTTTTTGAAAAAATTAACTGAGTCATAGGTCTGAGAAGAATGATATCTGGGACACAGTGACTAATTTGGCATATTACTATTGTGATTTTATAGCAATTGTTAAGTTGTTAAGTTCTTATCTAATATAACAGGGTTAATCACTTTGTAGGTCCAGAACAAGAGGCTGTTTATTGAAGAACAAGTCAATCACACAACTGCATAGGAAACAAAGTAATTACAAGGACAAACTAAAGGGTGCAGTTTTAGAGTTGTGTTCACATTAGTGCCTTAGAGTGACGTGAAGTCCCCCACCCATTGGTGCATTTCAGAACCCTTTGTCCCCTGGCTGTTCACAGCAACACAGCCTCAATTTATTTATGTTTGTGTACACAACATTGATGTGGCAGGGAAGGGATGTCTTTACGCTATGCAAAGGTGTTCGCACCTTGGCTAAAATGAAAAGCTTAATGACTCCATTTAATGCGAAACTGGTTTGAGAAACAATGCATCTGACAGTAGTATCATATAACAAAGAACAGAATGCATATGCATTTTGGATAGCATCACGTAAAGCATTGGAAACTGCAGTGAGTGCACAGTATATGATAGCATGAACAAAGCCTTAGTTCCAACCCATAATAACTGGAGACAATATTTAACTTCGTCAGTACCCATTATCACAATGGGGTTCAAAGTTGTAGGGAATTATGCAGTCGTAGTATCCAAATAAGTCATTTTAGAAACCTAATCTTAATGAAAAGAAAAAGATTAACAGCACAATGCTAACCATGTCTACTTGGAGGCAAGTTCTGTTGAATCCAGTGTGGTTTACTTCCAGGCAAGTGGGGTTAGGATTGCAGCCTTAAACCGTTTTCTTTGAGGCAACCATGGAGGAAGTGAGGAAGCTAGTGTCCAACATGGCTATGGGAATGCAAATACCTTCCACCTGAAGACTGGCCACCTTGCAAAAGGTAAAAATGTGCATCTCCATACAGGCCCCTAAATCCAGTTGCTTCTTTTTGACATCACTTTTTCAGAAGGAGATCCATCAAGTTTCCCCCACTTGACTATTCAAAGTGGGATCCAGGTTGATTCTGAAAAGGTGTGCTCAAACCAACTATCCAGCCATGTAATTTAGTTACCTATATTTGTTAGGTTTTACCTGTGTTTTACTGATAATTATATTTAGAGAGTCTTCTGGTTAGGTGCTCTAAATACAAAAATATATAGATGAAATAAAATCTTATGGATCACAACAAGAAGGGCTAGTCCCTAAAGTCTAAATAATGCAAGCTATTTTGTTTTGTTCTCTCCTAAACCTCTCTCAGTTTCCCCATGCTAGCCATTCCCTATGTTAGTTTAGTTTTGCAGCATTTAATAATCTGTTTCAAATCTTTGTGTACTGTGCTTGATGCATGACCACAACAAGAGCTGTTAAAGAAGCAATATCATGCGTATTATGGCATGTCAACCCATAAGTTACGGGTTAAAGGACATCATATCTTGGAGTCCAATATGCAGAACATTATGAGGTCTTAGAGACGAGCAATGCACATGTGGCAGTAATAATAATAATAATTTATTATTATTAATACCTCACCCATCTGGCTGGGTTTCCATAGCCACTCTGGGAGGCTCCCAACATAACATGAAACAGAATAAAACATCAAACATTAAAAACTTCCCTAAACAGGGCTGCCCTCAGATGTCTTCTAAAAGTCAGATACTGTAGCTCTGTATCCTTGAACATCTGATGGGAGGGCTTTCCACAAGGCAGGTGCCACCACCAAGAAGGCCCTCTGCCTGGTTCAATATGTTGATTGACTGCCACTGTCTGCACCAGCTGTGGTCTCAGTTGTCAGTAACAGCACTACACAAAATTCTTTTGAGGACATAATAAATATAAACAATAGTTGGCTAAAGTTCTTAATAAGGGACATGGGTGGCGCTGTGGTCTAAACCACAGAGCCTAGAGCTTGCTGATCAGAATGTCGGCAGTTCGAATCCCCGTGACAGGGTGAGCTCCCGTTGCTCGGTCCCTGCTCCTGCCAACCTAGCAGTTCGAAAGCACATCAAAGTGCAAGTAGATAAATAGGTACCGCTCCGGCAGGAAGGCAAATGGAGTTTCCGTGCGCTGCTCTGGTTCGCCAGAAGCAGCTTAGTCATGCTGGTCACATTACCTGGAAGCTGTATGCCAGCTCCCTCGGCCAGTAAAGCGAGATGAGGCATATGTGGATTAGAAACTATCTTATATTTGGACTTTATGAACGAACTGGTTTATTGGGACTTCTATTTACTTTGTTGATCTTTACACTTTGTCGATCTTTACATGTTGATTATGCATTTGATATTGTGAGAAATATATTGAAGAGCTTTATTTATGTGCAGCCGGTTACGTCGTGTGTGTTTGTGAATGTATTTCACGTAACCTTAGGTTTGATGTTGGTTTGCAATTCCACATTATAGCAGAGATCCCATTCATTTTCCAGTCGCTATTTGAAGCCCTAGACTAATGAGCAGGCACAGGTCAATGAGCTACAAACCTTCATGAACAGAGGAAGCATTACCCAGTGCACTGTAGTTTCCTGATTTATCATTAATGAGTACTAATAATTGCATATTATATTCCAAGTATAATTTTCATAATTTATGTTTTGTTTAAATTAGATAAGCTTAATTAGAATACATTTTATTTTGAACTTCAGCGGTCCTTTAACTGTTTAACTCTTATTAAACCGACAGAAGTGATTAGTAGCACTACCATCTCGATTTTTGTCAGATTATGTTAAGGCGCCCTGCAAATCATTCTGTCTGTCATGTTTTCTCCACTGGTTTCAGGGAAATTCTGATATTGCTATCTTTAGGAAGAAAGATTAAAAAAACAAGTTAACTTGCACTCACATTTGGGGTTAGCATATTTGATGTAAGGATGAGAGAGGGACATTGCATCTGTGGCAGATTGATTTTGCCAACAGGTAGATGAAAATAACAACACAGGAAGAAAAATTGCTGCTATTATAAGGGATGCAAGTATGTGGGCCTTGTGCATTCCAGCTCATTTCTCTGATGACTTAGAAGATATGAATGATGTGTCAAGCATCACTTGTCTTGTGCTTGCACATGTTGATTCTATTTATGCAAGCAAATTAGGAAATGTAGAAGAAGAAAAAGGGAAATCACAATCTAAGTTGTGTTATAATAAAGAGTGTAGGTAAATGTATGGACGGTATTTGTATCAGTGGCTATTGCCCATAATAATAAAAACTGAAACGTCTGTTTTAAGAGAGAGTATGTCCCTGACCATAAAGAAGACTGATCGCCAAAGAATTGATGCTTTTGAATTATGGTGCTGGAGGAGACTCTTGAGAGTCCCATGGACTGCAAAAAGATCAAACTTATCCATCCTTAAAGAAATCAGCCCTGAGTGCTCACTGGAAGGACAGATCCTGAAGTTGAGGCTCCAGTACTTTGGCCACCTCATGAGAAGAGAAGACTCCCTAGAAAAGACCCTGATGTTGGGAAAGATGGAGGGCACAAGGAGAAGGGGATGAGAGAGGATGAGATGGTTGGACAGTGTTCTTGAAGCAACTAGCATGAGTTTGGCCAAACTGCGGGAGGCAGTGAAAGATAGGCGTGCCTGGTGTGCTCTGGTCCATGGGGTCACAAAGAGTTGGATATGACTGAACGACTGAACAACAACAACATGTCCCTGACTACTAATAAATGCTGGGGACTAATAGCAGAACACTGATGTTGTTGTCATACCCTGACTCTGAACTTCCCTGTGGGCTCCTGTCAGTACACTGAATAAGATAGCTCAGGGATGAGGAACATGTGGCCCTCTGGATGTTATTGGACTCCACTCTCATCAGCCCCAGATAGCATGATTATTGGTCAGGGATAATGGGAATTGGAGTTCAACAATAGCTGAAGGATTGCAGGTTCCGTATCCCTTAAGAAGATCGAGATAGACATTTGGCTTGGTTGAACATGGACCACTGTTCTTTTGTTCTTCGTATCTAACAATGTAATTCTGACATTATTATTCAAATGCTGAATTGTGGACTGTACTGTAATGCCTGAAGGAATGATCTACATAAGGAATTTACATATGCCCAACCACCCGTGATGGAGCAAATGAAAAGTTGTTGGAGGCAGGGGCGCTGAAAAATCTTGAACAGAGCAAAGATGACAGATTACAGAACACATAAAATAAAAATGTATCAAACTTGTAAGCATAGCTTTTGTTATTTTAATAAGACTACTTTTCCTTGGGGACTTCAGCAAAGAATCACTGTAGTAACTTAGGTAGGCTAATAATATTTACAAATGAAGCATCTGAATTCACAACCGTTCCTCTGTGTGTGTGTGTGTGTGTGTGTGTGTGTGAGAGAGAGAGAGAGAGAGAGAGAGAGAGAGAGAGAGAGAGAGAGAGATACCTAGTGTATACATTATAAGTGGCATAGTACTTGGATTAGGTTGACTTCATTTTGTCTCCTATAATATATGAAATGGTAAAAGTAATAGCTTTATTTAGTGCCTTCTGTGAAAAATGGGTTCTAGTTCAAAAGGCAGCATGAAACAGATGTGCACTATAAAAGTTGACTGCTGATGGTTGATTTGCTTTATAAACCAGCAATTTCCGTACTCCTGGGTTGGAAGAACATGTAAATGGGTGGGTATCAACTTGTTGGAAGTAGATGCTGCTGATAAAGTGGTAAGCGGCTCTAATGAAGATGCATGGATGGAACTCAAGCAAAGGATGGTAGTTTCTCTTAGTTTCTCTAAGTAGTTTCTCTAAGTTTCTCTTAGTCAAATAATATTAGAAATGCATTTAGTCACAATCATTCCCAAGTTACAGGAGAGGGAACTGAGTCAGTGAAGCTGCACTGGGTCTGAGTGAGTTAATAGCTGAGCTGGGAAATGGTTTGCTTTTCCAAGTCCAGGCTGTGTCCATTGCAGAACAGGCCCATTTTATGGAGCCTGCATAAAGCACCCCAATCTTAGTTGTAAATCATTGAACTTGCTATGCATCAACTAGTGGTGAACTCAATGGGGAGCTGCTCTGGGGGGAAAACAACAACATTCAGTAGCAATGAAAAGTATCCTTGCATTTGGAAACTTTTCATTATTGACCTCATTCTCAGGTGGCTTTAAGACAGGCATAGGCAAACTCAGCCCTCTAGATGTTTTGGGACTACAATTCCCATCATCCCTGACCACTGGTCCTGTTAGCTAGGGATGATGGGAGTTGTAGGCCAAAAACATCTGGAGGGCTGAGTTTGCCTATGCCTGCTTTAAGACATTGCCACACAGCCAAATCTGACTTGCTACCTAGGATGTTGCTGTCGTTGCACTCAATTTAGCCTCTTTCAGACCTCCCCCTGCTAACAGTGAATGGGTGGAGGTGGAGGTAGAAGCCAGGATTGCATCTCCTGGCCCCGCCAGACCCTTGTGTATAGAGCTGAAGGTCTGAAAAGGGGTGTCAGCGCACATACACCTGTGAACCCATGCACTTCATGGGATTAGGAGCCCATCATGTGCACAGGTATATGTGCATGGGTATCTCTTTTCAGCCTTCAGTTCTACATGCAGAGGGCAACACCAAGTGCAGAACAAATGGTGCAACCCCACTTCTGCCTGCTCTATGCATTTTCACTGAATGTGTGGAATAAGATTTGGATGGCACATACAGGTGTGTGATCATTGATTTGGTTACAACAATTGTTCGCTGGAATAAAACATTCAAGTTTTCAAGCAAAAAATATGGCTAAAGCAGCAGCTGATCATGGGGTGAACGATAAACAAGGTGGGGTGATTTTATACATATATATGCCTTGCTCCAAAAGCACTACTTTCCTTCTCAGAATCAATACAGGGAAACATTTATTGCAGCTTTAGTATCAACTTAAATAATGTTCTAAAACTGAGAAGGTACACACTGAACATCTCTTAGCAATCTTAGGTTATTTTTCTCCCTTTTGCAATCAGCTTCTTGCTATTTTTTTCACTTCTCTCACTCCTGAAATACCAACATGTTTTGCTGTTTGATGTTCAATTCTGCTATATTCCCAAGACTTTTTTTTTTTTTGGCCTTAGGCAAGAAATTCTTCTGGGCAAATTCAAAGAAAAAGCATAAAGCTATTTGTTACAAAATACGATGACTGGTCCCATTACCGCTTCCTATACTTCCCCAAATGTAAGTAGCAGCAATTGCCAAGCAATTAGAATACCAATATATTAAATTCCAGCAACCAGAGTTCAAATGCAGTATACCGTTGCAATGTGAACTTGTTCTATGAATTTCCTGGTTATTCAGATGAATATTACACACTCCATTTCAAAATGAGTCTCATTTCTCCAAATGTTTTGTAGCCCCCACTTTACCTTTTGAGGTACTGTACTTTAATATCAGTTGTGTTTTCTACACAGTTTGCTTAGGGACGGGGCTTCAGAGCTCTTCTTTGTCAGGCTTTGCTCCTGGATATAAGATGGCAGCCAAGGCCTACTTCAGGTTTTTCTGGAGAAAACAGATCTTGCCACAGATACACATACATAATTTATTTTAAAAACTTGCTTCCTCTTTCCTCAAAAAAAACAAAAACAAAAAAACCTCAAAATGGCTTACAATAACAAAATATACATACAATGAAACCCAACCCAAAATGCATATTAAAACCATTCCAAAATCAACAAAACCATCTCGTTTATGGCCATATCAAACTATATCTACTTCAATGGGTTGTGTTTAGTTTCTGAGTTCAATCCAATGTGCAGGTTTGACCTTGTTTGTGGCCCTGGGTATGCAAAGGACTATTCCCTACCCTTAAATCCAGGAGCAGCCCAAGGTATTTTGCTGCCTGAAGTGAAGGACAAGATGCACGCCTCATTCATTGAACAAATCTGACTAGACCGCTAGTTGAATTTTACACCAGCATTAGTGTCGGAACAGAACCCTCCACCACACTCTTAGGGCAGCTACTAGCTTATAGAGGGTGCAGGGCAGACCATATGGCACACATTTTAGCCACTTTCTGCCCCTCAGAATGTGCCTCCCGAGGCAGCTGGCTCACTGCCTCATGGAAGGGCCAGCCCTACTTATCTCTTAAAAAAAAATAGGTCCTCTGCATTCCACCATCATCTGAGTAACTGATAGGCAAGAGGACACGGCTTTGTCTATAACTGTGGGAATGTTCAGGGAGGCAGGAGAGGATATATTGCTTAATGATATCCTTCCTAACTTGCGTTAACAAGTTCTATGTCTTAGCAGAGTTTAAACATTCCCCTTTAAACGCATAGCGGTTTGCTTGTTGCAGGTTCATCTGAACCTCTCTATATAAGATTCCTGGTAAGATCCCTTCTTGTCCCTCTTAAAAAGAATATACAAGACAATCTTAATTAAAGTCAATATAAAAGTAGTGTATTCACATTCATTCAGTTCACAGTTAGATTCCCGAAGGCAGCTTTAGGTTACAAAAGTATATATACATGTGGAACTATCCCATAAGTGAGTTAGTCCCAAGTGACTGCAGACAGGCAGTCACTTCTGCTCTCACATGGAGAAAAACAAAATGGAAAAGAGAGGAGCAAGAGGAGAAGAGATGGTGTGCTCCTCTTCCCCAGATTAGGCAACACACACATGCGTCACATGCAGAGGAAGTTTATCCCAGCTCAGGAGGAAACAGCAAGTTTTCTCCTGGCTGGTACAAAGCATCTCCTAGCATGTCCATTCTAGGAATGTTGTACTTGACTGCTATGTGTTTCACATCCCATAGTAACTTGGGCTGGAAACATTTTCCAGACTGGGGACCCACAAGACCTCATGCCAGTCGGTGGGTGGGCCTGAAGGTGACAAATGGGCGAAACAACGCATGTAAACTTTTTTTCTCAGCAGACTATATTCTAGTCCAGCGGTCAGCAAACTTTTTCAGCAGGGGGCCGGTCCACTGCCCCTCAGAGTTGTGGGGGACCGGACTATATTTTGGAAAATGAAAACAAAAAACAAATTCCTATGCCCCACAAATAACCCAGAGATGCATTTTAAATAAAAGCACACATTCTACTCATGTAAAAACAACGCTGATTCCTGGACCGTCTGCGGGCCAGATTGAGAAGGCGATTGGGCAGGATCTGGCCCCCGGGCCTTAGTTTGCCTACCCATATTCTGGTCACACAAATGTAGAGGCTTTTTTTTTTTTTACACATACATATCTCACATAACTCCATCATCCTTCCAGCTAAGCAAATGGTATTATCAGATTTCAAGGGGAGGGTGAAGAGCAGGGCCAGTGGGGAATGTGGCATGGAGAGAGTTGTGGGGGCCGCATTGAGGGACCTGGAGACTTCTGGCCCCTGAGTCTGAAGTTCCCCTGTGCTGCTGCTGTAACAGTTCCCAAGTTATGGGAGATTTTAGTTATAGGATATCTAATGTTTCGTGCTCTTAGGCATGTTTCCCAGTGTATATATATCATCTGGCTCAACTATATACCGTAGTTTGGTTCACCTCATTTTGTTGTGGATGGGTTGCTTTATTAAAGTATGAAATAATTACTTTCTACCATAGCTGTAACTCATCCCAGTACACATATACTTGGATGCCCTCTTCCCCTAGCTAAGTTGTGTATGCAGATCATAATTCTAGAATTACTTTGCTTTTTTAAAAAATAATGAATTTGGTCACCTTTAAACATCTAACTTACTCTAATTAATTTCCTCCTCCAAGGCATTCAACGGCTGCTATTCCCTCTCCTCGTGATGTTGGCTGCTGCTTTTTATTTTCCTTTAGAGAAGCATGCAAATTCAGCACTCGTCAATGTATGCGAGTAGCTTAGTTTATTATTGTTATTATTTTACTTTTTACCAGTGTGAAGTTCTTTAATTCATCCAAGTTAAATTTCCATTACTGGTGTGTTGTTTGATTCCCACAGCGTTTAAATCCATTTGTAGTTTCTCAAAAAAACCCATTTTCTTTCATAAAGAAAATAAGAATGAATCAATCAAAATGCTTTGGTGTCATCAGGAATTTTTAAGAAGGGATTGAGTGACAATTATATGCCAATTATTCATATAATCTACTGTATTATATAATTAGGGAAGGAGGCACAAGGCATGCTAAACTCAGGATCATTTTGGAGCTTGCTTTCCCAAAAGCAGAACAAAAGCTTCAAGGAAACTTCAGGGATGCATAAAAGCTTCCAGTATATCTTTACTGCAACACAGCCTCTGTGCAAATGGGACGTCTTCCATGTTGCTGGGGATGAAAGTGGATGGCATGCAATATAATGACAATGATGTGCTGGAGGCAGCAGGGAAGCTGAAGGTATTTCTTCCATGGCAAGTAATGGATAAAATGAAAAATGCTGCATTCAGGGGTGGGGTGGGGGGCATACTTTCAAATTAGCTTTCTTAAGAGCATTGCAGTCCAACACTATTTGCCCTGATCTAGGGAGGCAGATCTAGAAAAGGGAAAACAGGCCCTGCAAAAACATCCATGCAAAAACATGCTGCGGATGCAATAGGAGAGACGCCTTAGACTTAGGCTCCATACACACACCATGCAATTGAAACGCACATCCCAAAGAATCCTGGGAACTGTAGCTTGTTAAGGTGCTGTGAACTGCTGCTCTGTGAGGTGGTCAAATGAATCCTTTGAAGAACTGTTTCAATTGTATGGTGTGTATACATGTGGTGTGTAGTAGTAGTAGTAGCCTCAGTCTCCAGTGTTCCCAGGTTTATCCCTCCCCATGGAAGTGTGTTGTTAGAGGAGAAAGGAGTATAGGAGATCCTCTTGGACTGCTTGGTCAATAAGGACCAAGTGTGAAATGTTAGGAGAATTCAACCAGGCGAAGCAACCCGGTCAGCTCAGCAAACAGGCAAATGTCACCATTGCCGGAAGGTTGGCTTAGGAAGATGAGAAGTGGTGGTGGTGGAGAGGCTGGAGTCGAATGGCTGTAGAGGGAGGGGGCTGCTGCCACGTCTTCCCAGTATTCAATGCCTGATACAATCTCCCCTCTCTGCCTAATGGCAGGACTGGCCCTGCTTCTGGTGAATATGATTGCTCCCTGCTTGATGCTTAGATTCTTTTTACGTATTTGTACTTGCGCACACCGTCAAACCCATTCAAAAATGAGCAAACATATGTACAAGAGTCCTCATCCTATTTTCTCCTTGTGTGAGCCACATATCTTGTCAAGGGCCCCCCCCCCAGATTCCCTCTGAAGGCGTGATTCCCTTTTGCCCTCCATCACTGGCTGCCCATGGTGACAAGGCCTTCCAGGAAGTGGTGTCCTGATTGCGTATGACAGGGTCAGGCAAAGACTGCTGCTGTTTGTAGCCTGTCGTATAGCCTTTGCCGACAGGATATGGAAGCCAATAATTAAGCCTACATATGGCCGTTAATTAAACCTTGTTAACTAATTTGCCTTCTTCAAAATAAAACATGTCACTATTTGGATGGCATCATGTGTCGTATCTATAAATCCTAAATTATTTCTTTCACTTCAGTATTATGAGGTCAGGAACACCTGCTACTCAGTGTTTCCACGTAAGGTGAGAACAGGAAACACTTCACAGGGCTACACCCTCAGTCTGCTCACTGTCACTCTGTGTAAATGCGAAAGATACATATTGTTTGCTTTTGACAGATGATATCCCAGGGAAAACCTGTCTGACTTCCAGGTATGCATCTCCTCTGCCTCCAAATAATCATACTATGCATTTCAAATGTTGTGTCTGTTAATTATATCTGCATATTAATGAGACCGGGAGCTGTTCCCCTGATATACTTTGAAGAAGGCATAAAGACACAATGACTCAGGAAAACATTTGGCTCCGATTTAAGATACGTTTGCACAAGATAGATGACTTGGTGAGTTCCTTGTGGAGGGTTTTGGGTTGGTTTTGTTTTGTTTTGTTTGTTTTTGCAAGCTTTGTCAAGTAAATGCTGCTGTGAATGCTTACCAGTGAAGTGAAAAAGTTCCACCATCACAGGAAATGCACAGTAGGAGAATTGATGCAGGGTTTTTTTTGACAAAAGACCAATGGCCATTGAGGAACCCAACCCATCACAGTGAGTTCCACAGGCCTATGGATGACACATATTTATATAGAAGCATCACTTCGCCTTGGCTTTACACAGGTGTAGAAATTAAGTCATGTTCACAGGAAGGTGCCTGATTCGGAGAGGCAAACAGGATGCTGACTCTTATCAGGCTGAGCATTTCCTGCACAAACATTCTTGACACATCCTTAATGCAGTCTGGTGAGGGGAATTAGCAGATTCCCCTTACACCAGCCATATCCTTTGTTAGGGAAATAGAGTGTTGATTGCCTAGGATATTCCACATGCGGGCTTAATAATAAGAACAAGTTGTTGGTAACAGGATTTCTTTATGCCGCCTTTTCAAAAGTATAGGTTTTTCTAAGAAAAATACTTGATGCTTGATGGAAGCTGGGGGAAATATGCATGTCTGAGCAGCCATAGTGGAAAGGGTAAAGGTAAAAGGTAAAGGGACCCCTGGCATTAGGTCTAGTCATGTCCGACTCTGGGGTTGCGGTGCTCATTTCACGTTACTGGCCTAGGGAGCTTCTGGGTCATGTGGCCAGCATGACTAAGCCGCTTCTGGCGAACCAGAGCAGTGAACAGAAACTCCGTTTACCTTCCCGCTGGAGCAGCACCTATTTATCTACTTGCACTTTGACGTGCTTTTGAACTGCTAGGTGGGCAGCAGCTGGGACCGAGCAATGGGAGCTCACCCCGTCGCGGGGATTTGAACCGCCAACTTTCTGATCAGCAAACCCTAGGCTCTGTAGTTTAACCCACAGTGCCACCTGTGTCCCATGTGGAAAGGGTACACAGCCTCAATTCATCTACCTTCTTTCCACCTCACATTGCAGCCTGTACAGTCTAATTTTGGCTTAAAAAAATGAAAACAAATAAACACACACAAATGGAGAGAATGGCACCCCATTAAGCATGGTTTCCCTTTAGTTTTGAAATACCATCACTGGTCACCTCAAGACTGTCAGTACTTTATGGGAAAAATTCGGTTGCATACAAAAAAATTAGGGTTTAGTACAGTGCATTAAAGCATTTTGCCGCAAGAAATCCACTCTCTTAAAAAAACAACAACTGGACCTTTTGTAGTTAAGAGACCTACAGGGAAATACACTAAAATGAGTGGGGTAAACAATAGATTGATGGAAAGATGTATGACCTATGTGCAAGTAAGTCAAGATGAATGCTCATTGTTGTATACTATCTCTGCAAACAAATATGAACAAATGCTCAGTAAAAAGTGGACATTGTATAGCCTCCATGTAACCTTTGTGCAAGCAAACCAGGATGAATGCTGAATGAACCAGTCTGGAGGAGTCCCTTTGTTTATTCACTTATTTCAAAGCATCTGACAATGTTATTGTTATCAGCCTTATGCATTCTAGTATTACTGGAGTTCCTGCAAACAGTATCTTTGGGACAAATATCAGTTGGGTATGATATTTGAGAAGAAACATGTGGGGGCCCCCAGTCTGGACCAGGATCGTGATTCATATTGCTCAACTCCTTCTTCTTCTTCTTCTTCTTCTTCTTCTTCTTCTTCTTCTTCTTCTTCTTCTTCTTCTGGCATGTTAACATAAAGTGTACTTTGGTCCCAATAAAGACACAGGAGCCCTTCCAGAATAAAGTTGGCAACCCAACTCTTCATGACATCAGTGGCATTTGATTTAGTTTTAATTATCTACAGGGGTGGGGAGCCTGTGGACCTCCAGATGTTGTTGGAATCTAGGTCTCACCATCACTCACCATTGGCCGTGCTGGCTAGGGCTGATGGGACTTGAAGTCCAGCAACATTTTGGGGGTCACAAGTTCTTCATCTCTCATGTAATGGTTGTTCTTGAAGATGAGTTCAACATTGCTGCCCTATACATGTGCACTCTGAAGGAAGTACAGTTGAGTTCAGTGGGGCTTACTCTCACACTGGAGAACCAGTGTGGTGTAGTGGTTAAGAGCAGTAGACTTGTAATCTGGTGAACCGGGTTCGCATCTCTTCTCCTCCACATGCAGCTGCTGGGTCACCTTGGACTAGTCACACTTCTTTGAAGTCTCTCAGTTCCACTCACCTCACAGAGTGTTTGTTGTGGGGGAGAAAGGGAAAGGAGAATGTTAGCTGTTTTGAGACTCCTTCTGGTAGTGATAAAGCGGGATATCAAATCCAAACTCCTCCTACTCCTCCCCTTCTTCTTCTTCTTCTTCTTCTTCTTCTTCTTCTTCTTCCTTTTCACATAAGTATCTATTGGATTGCAATCTTAACAAATAATATTGGTTCCATTCTTGTATTTGGAAATCCCTACTGTAGAATCAAGTTAAATGTGATGGTTTCTCTCAACCATCATTAATGAGAGCACTGGAGTTTTCACTTTAGATAATGAAAAAGATAATGACTCTGCTTTTTGAGGGTAAAACAGTAGCATCACTAATTACGTTCTACCCTTCTCTTTTTAAAATTTCTAGGCTAAGTGCCATACAATGAAAGTGATTTAAAAGATAAGTCATCTGTCTATCCCAATATACTCTGCCAAATGCCCCCCCCCCACCCTGCATGTAATGATTTGTGGTCCAAAAGAGAGGTATTTATAATCTTGAATGGTAGAAAAGTAACATTACGACGAATTGGGCTGTGAGAAACATATTCATTACTTGACCGTGGAAATGCAGGGAACACATTTACACTCTGAACTTTCTTGCCTGGAAGGGGGAAAATATCACCAGGAAAATTAGTTTTTCAGAGACCCTGAAAAATTAATGGCAGGTTAGCCTACACCAGTGAGTTATTCAGAAACAAGGCTAACATCTATCTCGAGAAATTGAACAAGCTGCACAATCTGGGAAGTGCAGAGGAAAGGGTAGTTTAAGAAAATGTACAGTTCACTGATTCACATGTAGAATAAGGTTTATAAGGATGGATGACAAGCAGCTTTCTCTAAGCACATTGGCAGAATTGCAGCACTTTCAAAGGCAGCATTTAGGGCCAATTCCTCATATTTTTATGTAGCCTGCATTTTGTTCATGGTCATGCCAGGTTTCGGCTCAAGGGCAGGATTCTACCCCTCAACTTATATTTCTTAAGGTTATTGAAGCACAATAGCCCTCTTCCAACATCCAAAGCAAACATGTATGGACTAAAGTGGGGAGCAGATACAGGCTGGATTTACACAGACAGGTAGAATATTTTCAGAATGATCAGAAATGGATTGTTTTAAAAAGTCACAGGGCTGACCCCCTTGTTTTCTTTTGTCAATTTTAGATTAGACCCGGCCACACCATTTCGTATAGCTTTTTTTCTCTCCTAGCTGCTTGTCGCTCTCTTGCTCTGCCCCACCCTCTAGTGTCACAGTTAAATTCTTCCTCCGTCCGTCTGTCCCTCCCTCTCTCCCTCAGAAGTCTTCGTTCGCATAAAAAAATTACAGACACACACACAGCTCCCATAGAAGTCGGACGCACAGCACACACACACAGAGACTATAAAAGAGAAACTGGAAGTGAGAACTAACAGCTAAAACAGAGGAAGCAAAAGGCAGGAGGAGAAACTTAACACTGCCCCTTGAATACCATTGGATGGTGGTCAGCGTTTGAATGCAGTAAAAAATGGTAAAACACTACAAAATGATTAAAGTGAAGTGATATAAAATACAAGGTAATAACACATTAATAGTGTTATAGCAGAACACATTTTGCCCTTATGCATGTTATAACCATTCCTTAACAATCCCTTAACGTTGTGAAACAACAGGTGTAGATGAGTCCACAGTATGGTACATATAGAAGTCCATTCCTCCACCAACCAGATCTCTACATTCATAGTAGGAGTATGTCCCAAAGCCTAGCTGAAAGAAAATGGTCATGCTGTTGTTTAACTCAAAAAGTCAGTTTCACAAAATGTTTGTTCCCCTGCCTCCCCCAATAAGTTTAATAGCAAGGAAGCAAACATCCTCTGGAAAGCGCTGCACAAAACATTTTGAAGATAATCCTGGCACATCTGCAATGCACACACTTACGAAAGTTATGAATATTCATCTGGGAGACAAATCACGTTTTCTATGTACAAGATAATATAAGGTATTCTCTGCTCAGAAAATGCCATATACTTCAAAAGCAAAGGAAATATTTCAAGTTGTGCACCACATGAGAAAAAAGCTTAACACCTTTTTTTTCTCTCCTCCCCTCCCAGAATAAGTACAGGGGGAGTTTTCTCTAAAATATTAATTATAGCTTAGTATGTGCCCTTGCAAAGCTCCATGTCAAAGATGCCCTGTATAAACATCACTTGTATTTACCTGTTTTTTAAAAATAATAATAATACGGGTTGAAATTCAGAGCTGGTCAAGGAAATAATTGACTTGTGGGCATTTGATGACCATGATGCTCAATGGTCTGTATGAAGTGAATTGCTGCTCTCACATCATTTCCCATAAACATTCCAGCTGGCACAATACTACTGCCAAGAACTACTTAGGCAAAATGGAGCCTAGAGTGAGAACAACACTACTATGGCGAAATTGAGATAAAATTGGTATCAGGTTTGTTTTGGAACTGCCTAGTGTTTGTCAGTATTTCATGTTGCCAGTATCTCCCCTTGCATGAGTACATATATGATTTTATTAAGTTATATTTACGTTGCCAATGTGATGCTGCTATATCACAAAGACAAATTATTCTGTAGCAAATGGTGCTGGCGAGCCATTTTGTATTGTGGAGGTGGGGAGGAGGGATGTTCACAGATGCCCAAAGGCCTGCAGCTCTAGGCATTCAAAGACAAAGTGTGTGTGCATGTGTGTGGAGGGGAGAAGACGTCCAGATCCTAGCATCTCTCCTGCCCACTGTTCATTATGCTGAGTGGTGCCATATACTTCTGCCCCCCCCAAGTCCTACCCTGATGTCAACCACTGCTACAAATACTTCATCCTATCCCTGTTTTTGCTCTATGTGTGTTCTCTAAACAAATGACAAGATAACACAAGCAATGTTTAATGTTTTCCAGCAGGTTACTTCAGAAAATCAAAATAGTTAAGGCAACTATCTGCTTGCTATATAAAAAATGAAAAAAAAAGAGAGTTGTACTTTGGGGTATCAACCAATTCACATTTCCTGATAGGAGAGACCCATTCTGCTGTATTATTAGCAAGGTGACCATTCTTCCCTGTCAATCTCTGTAAGGCATACTTAAGGGCTTAATGTGATTTAAAGGGAAATGGGATTAGGCAAAGCATGAAAAATCAGAGGTTGTGAATAGCTCTAGAAGAGAATGGTAGAGCAAAACAGGGGGAAAATGAGAAAAAGGAAATAGGCTGAAGGCATTCCTACTTTAGAACGTCATTCACCACACACAAAAATACCACAGAAGGTCAGGGTTTGTACGATGATTTGATGTTTTTACAGTGCGCCGTTTTCTTTACTTCTCATTTTTAACCTCTTCATATTTGATCAGGATAGTGGGATTTGCAGAAAGCATTCACATCTTATTGAACAAGAGTTACTTGACAGACAGCTGGCTTCTTGCTGACTTGAATCGTCACACTTAATAGAAGACCTTGTTAATGACTAGTGGAGGGAATCACTTCTAGAAGCAGTTACCAGATCAACTGTGCTTGAAGCACAAAGAACAGTGTGAGCAGCACAGGAATTTCTCAAGTCCAGGAATTTCTCAAGTCCAGCCTGAGTAATTATAGTGCAGCAAATATATAGGAATGTGTGCCAGATCCTTTCTGAAAGAGAAGATTCCCCATTTATTTATATTTACATACAGCTTACAACACAAGGTGGTTCACATCATGAAACAAATAAAAATAATGAAATGTGTATTTCACAATAACAGTTCATAACCCACTTGCACAGGGACCTCATCAATTTATTACTTAGAGTGCTTAGGAACTTTTATCAATAATAAATGATAATTGCTGCTTATTTATTTATTTACATGAAATGCATATTCTATCAAGGTAGAACTTTTGTTTCTGAGACTTCTTATTTTCCCAGCACTCAAATTATGCTGCTAGGATGAGATCTTGAGTGTTCAATCACTGTTCTAAGCACTGCATGGAACTTGGGTGCAAGGGAGTCTCAGGCATCTATTATATATTGTGTTATGTTGTGATGTGTTGTTGTGTTGTTGTGTTGGATGGGGCTCTCTAGGCCACCAAAACTAACTCCATCTTTGAACTTAGATCATTCCTGTATCACTGCCAGTGATTACCAACACAGTTCTTCCCTTTATGTGTAATACAGACGTACCTTGGTTTTCGAACAGCTTAGTTCTCGAACATTTTGGCTCCCGAATGCCGCAAACCCAGAAGTGACTGTTCTGGTTTGCGAACTATTTTTGGAAGCCGAATGTCCGACAGGGCTTCTGTGGCTTCCGATTGGCTGCAGGCACTTCTTGCAGCCATTCAGAAGCTGCCCTTTGGTTTCCGAAAGTTTTGGAAGTCAAACAGATTCCGTTCCAAGGTACCAATGTACTACTACTTTTATTGTAGTGAGAAACTAATAGGTAATGATGATGTGCAAGGCCAGTTCCAGACCAAATGGTGCTCTGGGTGCAGAGAATATTTGCCATTCCCCCTCCCCAATTTGTTTAACTATTGAATACCTTGCTTTTAAAATTTGACTTATAGAATGGTTTTGATGTACAATTTCCATGGGTGATTTATCCCTGTCATGTACTGTGATAAATTTGCACACATGGATCCATCACTCAGACATACACCACTCCACTTGCTGAATGCGCACTGATTATATGATTTTTTTTCCTGTAAATGATGAAAAAGGTTATCACAAAGTTGACTAAGCAGGTCAGTATTGCCAACATTACAAGTGAAAATGAACTATTGGGATCCCCCTCAGTGGTTGAATAGCTCCCCACCATAAGGTTGTTGAAGGTACCCCCCGATAATGAGTAGGCAGAAGAACCCATCACCACACAACTGTCCCTCCCAGACTTAGCTGGAGATGCTGGGATTGAATATGGGACCTTCTGCATGAGAAGCAGATGTTCTACTACTGAACTACATCCTTTCCCCCAAGGGGAAGCTATTCAAGGACGAGCCATGGAAGACTAATTGACAGAAGAGAGGGAGAGGTACAACACTAGGACCCAGCAACTGACAGCAACATCTCGCCTGTTGTACCTGGGAGAACAGCTTAGCTCTGAATGATGAAACTGTGCCAAGAGTTAAGGTGTGGACAGTGAGGTGGTAAACAGGCTAAAGCTGAGAATGGAGAGGCTGAACCATGAACAATGTGCTTCTAGTTTTGCTCTATCCACTTCCTCCATGCCATGCAGAATTCCATAAAGTTCTATCATGTTGCCACTAAAAAGTCTCAAATGCAGCAACCTTTCTTTATTGTGGGGCAGAGGGGTTGGGGCCACCCTTGATCATTTGGGTGGCCCTTTTCAGAACCTTTGACAACTCGGCAATATCCTTTGTGAAGTGAGGCAACCAGAACTGTACGCAGTACCTGTGTTTGCATGATAGATTTGTATAATGACATGATAGTGGCGGTTTTATATTCAACGCCTTTCCTAATTATCCCAAGCATGGATTTTGCCTTTTCACAGCCACTACACAGGTCGACATCTTCATCGAGTTATCTACAATGACCTCAATTTCCCGTTCGCTCCTGCCCCATGATTCAGGAGACAAATGACTTCTGATGACGAGCCCTGAGAGAAATTGAAATGGACCAAACTGTCACATTCTTTCAGCAACTTTTTCTAGGGTTTTCATCCCATACTGCTAAGGCACCCCTCTCTCTTTCTCTCTCTCTCTCTCTCCCCGGGTGCCCCCCCCCCGAGACAAAGCTTATTCCCCACCACAACTATTAGGTTTAAGATGCATACTGTGCCATTGCTTAGTGAATTGATGTGATGCAAGTATAGGGGAAGCTGAGGGCAGAAATATGTGTCGAGACGTCTTTCTGGAAGCCCCATCAATGAGATTTTATGCCTTGAAATGGAAAGGAAAGCATTCAAAAGCTGAGAGTTGGCAGGTATGCTTGTTAACCAGAAGAGAAGGGGGAGGCTTATACCACCCCTGCTACCAGTGGAATGTAGTACTTGCGACTAGCCCACAATACATATATATCTGTGAAAAAGGAAGTTTTTAATGCCTGCTGTGTGAGCAAAGTACATTAGTTTGATAGACAACTCTTTGTTCTTCAACTAGGAGGAAACAATGGCAGCTGGAATAAAGAGAGTTACAGTGAAAGTCATCTTACCAGTAAGTGCATCACAAATGCATCACAAATATAGAATAAATGGATCAGAAGACTGTTTGAAAAGAACAAACAGCCATGAGTTTTATAAAAACATAGTACTTTAGGACCTTCATTCATCTTGCATCAATGCAAATTGAAAGTATCACATTTACTTCAGCAGGGCTTGGAGAATACCGCAAAATCCCTGCAATAGCAACATCCAGTAACCCACTGACAAGGAAGGAGTCAGAAGAGGGGGTGGCGAGGGAAGGTGTGGATCTTATTCAAAAGTCACTCATTTCCCCCCTGGAGAAAATTCTCATTGAGTCTATTGAAATCGGGGCAGAAAGAAAGCTGAATAGGGTTCTACTGTGGCAGACTAGAATGGTACCAGTTATGTAACCTCCATGAAAAGCTTCTTTAGAAACCTGGGTATTACTGTAAAAGAAAGAGAGAGAGAGAGAGACAAAAGGGAAAAGATTAATAAAGAACTCTCTTTAACATGTACTGTGGAACCAGATGATGAGATTAATCTTTTCCTTTCCCCTTCCAGTTTTGAAACTGGGATCAAGACAGATTGTAAGAAGTAGAAGCTAGTTTGGCTGACAAACTTTAAAAATCCAATGCAGTTGGTTACAAATCTGCACCCCTACAACTAAGCTATTTAGATTTACCATGCAGGTGAGAAGGGCAAAAGAGATATTTCAACAATTACCTGTGCAAAGGTGTGGGAAAGCTGTGGCTTTCAAGATATTGTTGGACTACAAGTTTTATCATCTGGAGTCTAGTAGATATAATTACTGCAATTTAAATACATCTCACCACAGTGAGAAAAACTGTAGTGCCTGCTCAGTCTGCTGACAGAATCTACCTGACGATGGGCAGCTTCAAAGCCCATTCCACCCTTCCTTCTTAGAGTTCTTTATCTTTAAATCTCAACTTGGACCAGACAGTGCTTCAGACTGAGAACTCTTTCAAATAGACTGCCTTCCGTAAAGTAGGGCATATCGACAACCTAACTAACTTTTCCTACCACTAAGATGCTCTTACTGCTTCTGCCGTTCCTGTATATTTTTGATGTCTTACATTGCTTTTATTAACTGATAGCTACATTGAGAGCAGAATACTGAAGGATGGTGTCTAACTAATATTAAATGCATCACCAGGTGAGTGAGTGAGTGAACAAGGTGGGGGAAACATGGAAAAGGCAGGCCAAATGCTTGGATGCTGTCAGCAAAAGTTAACAGAAGTAAAATGAACTAAAATGACTTACACCAGATGAGGATACATCCATTAGATTTCAATTTCAGATGTTCCATTGCATTTGCATTTATCAGCACTGTGCTTCCATTTTATTAATGCTCCTCATTTTGTTCTGTTATCCCAGCATTTGGAAACCTGTTCTAGAATCCAAATATTTAACGTAATCTGTGGTTAAGTGTATTTGAAGCTATAGCAAAAGTCAGCTCTTGATTCATAAAACTTGTTTTGAGGATGCAATTCTGTTGGTGATCTCTCATCTATAGCAGCTGGGCTACATGCGGAATGTCTGATTTGGAAGTGAGAGTTTGCTGCAAGGCAGGACTGGGAAATGCTGTTAAAGCGACTGCAGCTCCATACAAAATTGAATCGTGGTTATAGGGAAATATCCCATTTTGTCCTCTAAAAGATTTAATAACTCCATCTTTGGGGACTTTTGTGTGAATTAAATGCTGCCTGAGGAAGACCAGCAGGAAAGGGGGGGGGGATCACTCAATTTTCTGTTCGTTCATCTTATGAATGAAAAATTTGTGGAATGAGCAGGAACTCTGACCCAGGGGTTATTTTCACAAGTGGCTTAGAATGCATTTGAGTGTTCAATGAGGCACTAGTGAATGGTAATGTGGGATGGATAGTGGAAGGGCACCATTAAAAATGTTTTAGTTTTTCTTTGGCTCCTTTCCAGGCTTGGAGAGAAAAATAAAAACTCACCACACTTTCAGTGTTGTTGTTGGCATCCATCTGTCTTGAGAGACAATGGAGTGTGCCTCTGGGGGTGAAGTCAAACCGCTGCATTAGCAGCACTGAAGTGCAAGCCTGGGCAGTGTGCATGGGGGTCCCAGACGGTAAGCCCCTCCTCTCAGCCTCACTAATGTGGTCTGAAGGAAAGCAGAGCAATACATTTGGCACCAGTTTGGCTGCAGTAATTGCTGGAAGGAGGGGTACAAGGTGCCATTCAACTGTCCTAAGGACTCCACTCCAAAATTGTGTAGGATTTACTCCTTAGCCTTTTCTCCTGCCAAAGATATCTAGCAAGGGAGTAGGGGTTTAAGATCAGAGTTTTCCTTCCTCTAGATGGGCTTCCTTCTCAGGTTGATAAGCCTCATCTGCCCCTAACTTCCCTCTACAGCAGGCTTCCTCAATCTTGGCCCTCTAGATGTTTTGAGACTACAATGCCCATCATCCCTGACCACTGGTCCTGCTAGCTAGGGATCATGGGAGTTGTAGGCCAAAAACATCTGGAGGGTGAGATTGAGGTTGCCTGCTCTACAGCATGTGCAGAAAGCTTCTTGACTGTTGGACCTACTTGTCTACTCAATCCACTGGAGCCTGTCTTCACATGTAGGGCAAGTTCCTAATGCACTAAGGGTTTGAGACTACCCTCACCTCATTTAGCAGCCAGTCAAAGCTGTTTCCCAGGGTGTGGCTGCTGTCTCATGCTCACAGCTTCTAGGAGCCACAGGTGATTGCTGAGTGCAGGTTGGGGACCAAAGGTGGACAAACTACCCCAGAAAGAGCATGACATGTCCCCCCACCAGATATACTACATCTCCCCTAACACGCCACACACCCCTTTTAATGTAGGTAGGGGAATTGAATATGTATGTATGGGAACTGAATTGTGATTGAAAGTCCTGCCCACAACCTACATGCGTTTAGTTGAAGGTAAGAAATAACCATGTGTAAAAACTGTGTGTGCTCAGTACATAAAGTGGGGGAACTGTGAAAACGGTACTCCTGTAAGGACACACCCTATCTTCAGATGAGAGTATGTACGTTTTGTCAAGGGCCCTCCACTGTGATCCTGCTCTTTTCGCATGTGTTCAGTGCACCGATTTTGAATGTGTGAAGACTCGTTTGTCTCCCTTTAAAATATGAACTTGCTGTTCCTGCAATGGTGGTGTGTGAATAGACATTCAATCTTAAGCAGATGTGCTGTCCAGGAGGGCTCCAGTCTTCTGCTTCAGCTGGAGCTCTCCTCATCTGGCAGATCAACTAGTTCAGCAGATGGGTCAGCCTGCTCTGTTTCAAGAGGGAGGCTGGAGGCCTCCCAAGCAGCAGATGCATTGCTGAGTTAGCTGCCCTGGCTGGAATCTTGCTCCTGAGTATTACTGACAGTTCTCTTTGTTGTGGAATAGAATGGTTTGCCCAGCCACCCAGCTTAAAATCTCTTCCTTTTAAGCTGGATCATAGTGTGAGGGGTTCTTGCCATCCATTTTGGAACAGGGATGTGGTAGGCAATGAAGGCAAGACATAGGACTGTAGTGCTGGGCCAAGCACAAGCCCAAAGGACGCTGACTGAACACTATAGATAGACCCAAAGGCTGCAGCATATATTCGCTTATCCTATCATCTAAGCAACTCAGTGACTCGCAGGCAAAAAGATACTGCACCAAGGATTGCTACAGATTGTGAGTTCCAAAATGACTCAGCAAGTGAACAAAGCAGCAACAACCAATACACAACAAGAATCTCTTCTAGCCAATCTGAACTGGGGAGGAAAGATCTTCTGGACCACCACCAGTCATGCTGTGTACACATAATAAATTTAAAGCACATAACTTCCCCAAAAGAATCTTGAAAACTGTGTGGTAGGTAGCTAATTTTTTACTCAGCATAGATCCATCGAAATGAATGAACATGACTAAGTTAGGTCCATCAATTTCAATGGATCTAATATGAATAAAACTTCACTGGATACCACTCTCTAGTTTGTTAAGGGTGCTAGGAGTTGTAGCTCTTTGATAGCTTCCCAGGATTCTTTGCAGGAAGCCATGTGTTTCAAAAGTTTTTTAAACGTATGGTGTGCACACAGGCTCAATCAAACTCTGAAAAAGAACAAAACAAATCACGTTGTGTGCAGGAAATAGTATGGGCTGACTCAAGGTTCAAACAAACTCCTGTTTTTGTTTGAGATAATTACTGGCACTCCATAGGAAGGATGTAAAAAGCACAAGAAAAACAAGACCATTCCTGATCCCAAACAGAATGACCTATTCGCTCTATTGGAGCCATGTTTGAGTAGCTGTAGCGGGCTATCACTACCATAAAACATCAGGACTCTAGAAAAGACTCAATCACATGTCTTCTTTCCTCCTGTAGCGTTTGATGTTATAGTTATTTAGAAACAGGGTTTTCAAAGTCACATTGGTTTATGACTGCTCATATGTCTAAAAACTAATTAACTATGACAAGTTGACCATTAGGAAAAAAAATGTTCCTAACCATGACAAGATGACAGATGTTTTAATGCCAGAATAATGGCATCCTTTAAAAGGATGTGATGACTTTAAATTTCAATTAATTAGATGGGGTCTGGAATACAATAGTAATTTGCAAATCATTGAACCTGTTTGGCTAGGATAAGAGTATATCTTACAGTATTTTAAAAGCGCCATTCAACACAAATGTGGTCTGACTGTATGGGGGCATTTCACTTTTACTCTACAAATCTACACTTTTTTACAATTCAGTATTTAGTAGTTGAGTTAACAGTTTTACTGTCGTTTGCTTTCATATAGATAAAGAGGTCTGCTTCCTTTCGCTCCATTTCGTCATTTTCGAGAAAACGTAATCAAAATTTAAGATGAAAGGAAGACAGGGTGATTCAGAACGGAAGATTTTTTTAGGGCAATTGTTCTGTTAAACTAAAAATAATATTTGTTAAAAACATTCGATATGCTAGTTATCATACAAAGCAGGCAACTTCTATATTTTTCTATGTGATGTAAACAACAGTTTTTAGAGGAGGGCAATTTAGATCAAGAAAATGGTGTGGGACAAAAGAGTTTACTCTGCCTCCCCCAACACATCAACACTCTTTCCCTGGTTGTTTCAAGTTTTAAATAAACCAAGGGAGATCTGATCATGGCTCTCTGATGTTAATGTCTAGCTTGACCTCTGCAGCAAAAGAAAGGAAGCTGGCTTAGCTAGGTTTCATCTTGTTGCAAATACATTCCTTCTTTTTTGTGCTCAGACATAATCTAAACAGCCCTTGATATAAATGTTTAGGAGCTGAAAAGTAGTGTCTCTTTTCAAGATATGCCTATTCCAAATTGTTTCTACAGTTTGGTATTAAACGGATTAAATTTTGTTACTACACAGATCCTCTGATCCATTACCCAGGAGCCTCCTTAAGGACAGTAATTTACTTGTTGGATAATAGTGTGTAAATTATATCACACATTTACTGCCTTTAATAGAAATGAGAGTAACACCACATAGGCAGCTATCATAGATGGATGCCTGTTTTATTCACTAGATCAACACTTTGAAATTTTGATCATGCTGTGGCTACAGCATCTTTTTCAGGGATGCATATGCATTTATACACTGAGGGAATGGAGTGATAGGTTCTATCGCTTCTTTGTTTCCCCTTTACATGTTGCAAACACACTTTTTTCTGGCTTGAAGTCATCACAAAATTTATTTGCTCTTGGAATCTTGCTGAGTCACGACAGTAAAATGCTTCCTTTGCGCAGAAGATAAGGCAATTCCTGTAACACGAGGCAACAGACAGGAATGGAATTAAACTACCCCTGCAATAAATACACGCTGTTTGACTTTAATGAACCTCAGGACTAAGTATATCAGAACTCTCTCTATGGCACTGGCTATTCAAATGTGCTTAACTCAAAAGCTGGGTATGATGGAGATGACACTCCAACATATGTTTGCCTCCATCCTGATAAGAGGCAAACCACCTCAAAGATTTCATGCTCTGCTATTGTCACCACTAGATGAACTAGGCTAGGTCTACAAATCAATTTCAGTAGATGAATTCTAGGTCCAGTGACCCAGAGTTTTAATTGGCTATTATTTTCCCAGAGGATCCTGGCATTGATCAATATGTATGGGGTGCTTTTCTCTTGCACTTCCTATTCAGGCTGCGCAGCTGAAGCCCAAACCAACTGTTTCATATCTGGAGAGGAGAGGAGAGATCTGGGGCCTAAAGGCCACTCTCGGATATATTCAAGATAAAGAACATTTCCCAAGTATTTACTTAGTTACTTTTAAAATTCCTCTGAATAACAATGTCAAACGGCAGGCGCTCAGTACAGTTCAGCCAGTGACCCTTCCTTTGTTTTCCAGCCAAAATGATTTGAGTAATTATTTCTATATTCACATCTATAGATTAAAAATAGTATGTGCAAATATTCTTCAATTTTGTGCCCTCTGATGCTCCTCTTTTTTGATGATGTGCAAGTGGCCACCCTGCTTGACATGTCTAATCAGAAGTGAATCTCATTTAATTCCCTTAATCCCAGGTATGTGGGCATTGCTAAAGTAAGCATCACTCATGAAAGTGTAAACAAAGTATGATGTGGTCAAGGAAACACCCTGTGACTCGAGTTTCTGCTACCATCATATGGAATATATTAATTAGGTAGGAAGAAAACATAAATCCAATGAATAAATTAATGCTAAGTATATAAATTCCACAAGGTTTCAAGAAAATAGCTCTTCAACAGGAAAGGAAATGGCTCACTCCAATTTGTGATTTCTTCTGTATTTACCCCAAAATGAACTATGACCCTAGTGATTCCAACAATGGTAGCTGACAATGTGAAGACCCAGGCAGAGAGTTAGGGCCAATGAGGGACACTGAGCTAGCCCTCAATAAAGACAAGCCAGGAGGTGGTATTCAACAAAACAGTTGCACATACAACAGGACATCTCTCCTTTCCCTGTGCCAGTGATGGCCAAACTTGGCCCTCCAGCTGTTTTGGGACTACAGTTCCCATTATCTCTGACCACTGGTCCTGTTAGCTAGGGATGATGAGAGTTGTAGTCCAAAAACAGCTGGAAGGCCCATCACTGCCCTATGCAGATTTAGGGGGTGCACAGCAGGAGGAAAATCTTCAGCTTACCTGTAGCATTACATTGAATGCAATCCAGATGGACCTAACAGCCAGCCAAGGGTCACAGTGGTCTTTTGACCTTTATTTATAGACAGTAAATGAACAGTTGACAATGACAAGGTGAGCCCCATCTACCACAGCGAGATATTGACGGAAGACTCCGGGAGCCTCTTAGGAGTATGGTTGATCTAGACTGGGTACTCTTAATATGCTCAGCCCCTAGCCCTAATAGCTGTAGTTGGATGACTGACTCCTGCCAACTCAGAAAAGAAGCCATATATACTGTAGATCTAGATCAAAACAAAATAATAAATTAAAAAAAAATCCTTCCAGTAGCACTCTAAGGTGCTAGTGGAAGGATTTTTTAATTTTTTTATTTTTTACTATGGGAGACCAACACGGCTACCTACCTGTAACTGTAGATCTAGATGATATAGATATAATAAATAAGGAAAAAACTCTGCTCAGGGTGTCCTAGTTTCTTACTTTTTGAAATATGGCAACCCTAGTTAAACTTAAAATCCCTGATCTTAAGTTTGGCCCTGATGTTTAGAGACAGAATCTTGCCTAAGGCCACCTAAGGAGTTCATAGCTGTGGTAAAATTTGAACGGAGGACTTGCTAGATGATGTACCCTGGCCTTGGCACTTTTACCATGTCTCTTCCACTTCCAAGTGGATTTGCAAGTACTTGCATTCATTCCATAGACTGAAAGGTCATGTGAACTGGCCTTTAGGGAAGAGAATTCAGGGATCAAGGCATAAACCACTCATCATAGTTTATGGGTGCTCTCACAAGCATTTCATATGCCGGCTCATTACTCTCATCTTTTGAAGTCATGGTGAGACAGCTGGTCTATAAAACAATTCCCTCTCTGTTAGGTCTGATTTATTGTCTCAGGTTACAACCGCATGATGTTCACAGTTATACTTTGGGTATAGTGTCTCAAGGATTAGCATTTATAGGTCTTCCTCACAAGGTCTGGAGATGTCCAAACCTTCTTCACTTAAAGAACACCTGCCCGTGTCCTCTTGCTAATTCTGCTTTGAGTTTCTATTATTATTTTTCTTCTTCTTTCATTTTCCATTTATAATTATTATTATTATTTTTGAAAAAATGTGGAATATTTGTACTTGTCCTTTTGGGGGGGGTCAGATTTCAGATCATACCTTTTGTTTTGTCTTGCTTTTGTTAGGTCCTGAATATTTTTCTTAATCAATTTCATACTACTGATTGAACTTCTATATAGCTTGGTAGTGTTTTCTGCGTTCAAATCCAGGCTGCCACTCACCTTTTGCAATATATGTTGTTTATGAATTTCAACTCTAATGTAGTTGAAAATGTGATGTCATAATTGTACAGAAAGAGTTCACAATATGCAAAGGAATGCTTCCAGGTACGGATGATTTAGTAGCCTCCAGTCATTGCTCTACTGCTGTAAGCTGTAACTGAAATAGCAATTCTTCTAGACTTCTGGGATCCAGATAACAATCTGTAGCCAACTGAACAGTCCCAATCTCTCCAACTCCAAATGTTGAGGTGGTGATTTTCAATGGGCCTGGGGTTGAAAGGGCTAAAAGCTTCCCTCTCTACTTGCTGAACTCCTGATTATGATTTTCTGTTCACTACAATTTAGGGGGGGGGGGAGAGAGAGAGAGAGAGAGAGAAAAGAAACTGATATAAGGCCTATCCCTTTTCCTATTTGGAAATGGGTTAGAGTTGCTTTCTAGAGAAGCAAGAGGGACCAAAGGAAGAAGATACCAAGAGCGATCAGTAGAGGCCATAACTCACTTAAATCTCACAGGTAGGTAGCTGTGTTGGTCTGCCATAGTCAAAACAAATCTGAAGAAGTGTGCATGCACACAAAAGCTCATACCAAGAACAAACTTAGTTGGTCTCTAAGGTGCTACTGGAAGGAATTTTTTTTATTTTGTTTTAAATCTCACAGAACAACTGCAAAATAGGCTATCTTCACTTATTGATGAATTAATCTTGCCAGTTATGGCTTTTCACAGTCCCCCCCCTCAATCTTAAGTTTGCCCAATTTCTGCATACATGTCTGATTTAGGAAAAAAAGTTCACATGGAAATTTGTAGCATTTTCATGTGTGTTCCTCTTAATATACACACAATTTTGCCTAGCTTATATCCAATTTCTCCTCAGTAGAAATCATTTTTGTATGTATTTTTTAACTGATGACCTAAAAATTAGATCACAAAATTAGAAGAACTTCAGATTTCAAATGAATGCTCTGGTTTGGTTTGCATGGTGGTTAACAAAGCATGAATTTTGTAGCTAAGTAAATTGCACACTGAATGAGTTTCTCCCCCATTCCTAGCCACACCTCTGTGGAAATGGTGTGAGCTTTGAGTGGGAAAAACACACGCCAAACTGAACAGCTTGTTTTGTGATCAAAGTGTGGTTGTTCCCAGTGTGGAAGAAGCACCGTGCAAAAGATTCTTCATGAGGAGAATCTTCCATTCTGTAAAGGGTGCCTACAGCTTTACTTGTTCCATTGTTAGTCAATTCACGTTTGCTTTTTCCATTGCAGGGTTGGAGCACAATTTGCCCTGACATCTACACACATCCTATAGTAAAACATCATTGAGAGCAAAATGCAGTTATATAACTGTGATCTCCTGGGAAGGCAGGGTGTACATTTCATCAACAGCAAAGATGCATAGTTATTATTTGGAGATACAAGGGCACAGTGAAAATGAAAAATAAAATAAAATCCCTGACAGTAAACCAACAAACAGGCTAGAATTCCTCAGATATCTGCTGGCAGCCATCCCCTGCAAGGCGTATTCATCAAAGAGATAAAAGAAACCTTTCCCTTCATTGAACGAAGCAAAATTTAAAGTCTTTGTACTACCCTTTCTACATTTAAAATGTACTTTTTAGTTAATGGGACACTTTGTGCTGGAATCAGGAGGGGGAGAGTTTTGTTCATTGAGCGAAGCATACTTCTATTAGGATCAAAACATGCCCTCAACAAAAGCCACTGGATTTTACATCACACCAGTGAATACTTGCCAGTTCTTGAAGCAGTGCAGACACTGTCCACTGTCCACAACCACATATACACATGTGGCTCCCTGACACACTTAATTCTGTGGTGGCAGGTGCTGGATACATGTCAGAGGTTTTCTACTGGGAAGAGCTCTGTTGAATGAAGTACATATTAGGGGTGCGCATCAGCTCTGTTTGTACTCTGAATAAAGAGGTGAAATGAATGATTCAAGTAATGATTTCACATCTCTACGTCAAATCATACTATTAACAAGGCAAGCCTAGGTGGATCACGTATCCCCTTATGCTTCCAAGGCACTCTGGCCTTGTCCCCCCCCCCTAAAAAATGTTAAACACACGCCATTCCCCACATTTTATTTTCGGAGAGGTAGAGTAGATGGGAGTTTGGGTGTGAGCGCCTTTCATTTTGACAGACAAGTCGGGCTTTTACTCACATTTTCTGAGGCCACTCTAGTCAAAGTGATTTGGGCGAGGGATGTTGAATTAAATAGAGTTGTTCTTAATACTTATCAGCTTCTGGATAGCTCAGTTGGTGAGAGCATGGTGCTGATAACACCAAGGTTGCAGGTTCAATCCCCTTATGGGATGGCTGCATATTCCTGCATTGCAGGGGGTTGGACTGGATGATCCTCAGGGTCCCTTCCAATTCTACAATTCCATGATTCTGTGAGGATCATCATTCTCCAAGTTCAGGCCATGACAGTAGAGTGTAATGAATAGAATTAGACTATGGGGTAAAGGAGCATATATAGCTCCAGATCCTCTTTGTCTCCTTTTCACTTTTTTCATTTTCCTTTAAAAAGCTAATCAACTTTCGGGGTGTCCTGGTTTTTACTTTTTGAAATATGGCAAACCCACCTAAACAGTAAAGACTGTCTTTCTGGAAGAACCTCTGCACCCATCTTTCTGAAATATGCCAGGCCTCATCCCCTCAGAAGTGCCCATGCCTGCAATTTGTAACCAATTCTGGCAAAAAAGTTTGAGACTTCTTTTTCACACACACACACACACACACACACACGTCTCTGCACAAAAAACTGAGAGGCTTAATCCACTTTGGAAGGCCTCCTTTGTCTGAAAATTTCAGCTACTTATGCAGAAAGGGGAAAAATAGCATTTTTTTTTAAGTTTGCTCTGGATTTAACAGATCAAATTTAGACCTGAATAACAAATTGAACTGTAGCAACACAATATAGATCTGAAACAGATTGGACTGCTCCCAAATGCTACAGATACTGGAGGAATGTTGTAGTCTTTGCACACACCTAGTACAAATGCTGACTTCCCTTTGCTCTGTCAATTCTCCAGCCACTCTGTTAAATATACTTTGATTCCTCTCATTGCATTCTCAGCTTCCACCCCACACTTCTATTGTCTACAGAATAAATGCAATTAGTGACCTGACTTCAAATCACTTGAAAGCATTTATATTTTAAAATTTCTGCAGTTGTCTGCATTGCTCTGCTTCCAGCTCTACCCAACGTATTTACCTGCAAGACTGAAATTTTGTGGAAATGTGTAATACATACCAATGGCAGCATACAGGTGAACTGGAAACCTTTTTTCACTTATTGAGAAGGCATTTTAGCTGTCTCAGTGTGTGTGTGTGTGTGTGTGTGTGTGTGTGTGTGTGTGTTTTAATATCACAGCAGGGCTTTTAAGGTGTTTCGTTTTTTGAGGTCAATAGGAAAACATATTTTTCACATATTCTTTTGGAGACTGGAGTATGTTTATACTCCCCACCCAGAGCTCTAAGTCATCGTATTTTGGGTTTTTTAAGCAGCATGAAGGGAAATCCTGCACGAATGCGTGTTTTCAGACATGAAGTTTAAATTACTGTTTAGCCTCTCCAGTGCTATTGTGATTATTGATAGCAGAGGTTAAAACATGGAAAGGAGGCATGCATAATTTGAAGCAGCATTCTAGCCAATGTAGGTTTTGTAATTGCATGGGTTAGGGAGAGGAATTTACTGCTTCATGTGTAAAAATGTCTTATGGGTGCAGGTCTACTATGACAAGAATCACCAACATGACATCTGTGGGTGCTTGTGCCCACTTATACCTCTTATGATGCCTGTGTAAAGTCTAAATAAATATCACCTCAAAAACCCACAATACACAATAGACTGCATTCCTGCTCAGTTCCTATCTGCACTGTCTCAGCCTCTCCTGCATTTAAATTGCCCCCTTAAACAGCCCACCTTTCATTGAATGATTACATGCCCCCCATCCCTTTCTTCCTAGACAGAGATGAAGGGCAGTGGCTAATGTGGCACATGGCTTTCTCCCGCTGATGGAATAGCTGATACTGCTTTTCCTGATCTTTCAGATGTTGCATCAACTATGCCATGTCCTCTGACTGCCGGATAGTATGGATCATTCAATAGTGGAGAATCAACTAAGTTAGAAAGTTGAAGATGTACTTGTCAAGCTGGATATTTATATACAGGGTATTTTTTATAAAAACAATTGTAGCAGAAACATTTTATTGATACACGGTGGTCCACACAACTCCCAGATTATGCCTCTTGGAGAGGAGCTTAGAGCTGCTTTGCTCCTTCTCAGCCTTTATTTTTTTTACTGCAGCACCATGAACCAGAACTCAACCAGATCTCATGTTAAATGCTCTCCTTACTAAGCCCAAGCTGTAGCCAAGAAGAAATTGTTCTTTTTTTAACTTCACTATGTTTAACACATTTGGTGAAGATAATATGGAATGACCACTTGGCAGGGAGAAACCTGCCAGGGTTAGGGACAATGTACTTTTATGAAACTAAGAAGTTGTGTACGTATTACATATTAAAACACACTAATATTTTCAAATCCCCCCCCCAACACAAACAATATCATGATATGGGAGGCCTCATAAAGGAGACATTATGTTTCAAATAGAATCATGTTAGACCAAAATAAAAAAGAGCCAGGGTGGCTGCTGCTGCTGGTGCAATATAAATGATCTCCCTACACAAATTTACCAGCTGGAGTTAGAGCATGAAGAAGCATACTCCATGAAAATATATATAGAACATTTAAGGCTGTAAGGAAATAATTAGACTTAATTAATTGTACTCAGATGGAAACAGATGGGGAGAGTTTACATTTTTTGAAACAGGGGTAGCCAGTGGGATACTCTCCAGAGGTTTTTGGACTACAGTGCCCATCATTCCTGACCATTGACTATGCTGGTTGGGGCTGACAGGACTCCACATTGCCTACATTTGTCTTAAAACAATGAACGGTTGAGAGAGACAATAAACTAGGTAGGCTTTTAGCATCATTGCTAAAACACACACACAATAATATGGTCTGAAGGAGGGAAAGAAGATACAGGTACTTACTGTGTTACAGCCTCTAAATATGTATATACTTCGGAGAACCTACACAAAGAAGGAAATAAATATTTCTGAGAGAAAATTAATTTTAATGCCCGTTTTTAACTACAGAGGACACTGAAAATTCACCAGATCCAATCACAACAAAAGAATTTCTAAATCATCGTAGCATTGGGGGGAAAGTAAGCCTGTGGGTGTTCTGCTGAATTTTTAAAAAGTCTTCCTAAATGTATTATCACATCTCTGCTTAACTGCACTGAATAAACAATGCAAAAGCATACCCCCCCAAAAAAAAACTTGGGAAGATGCAAAAATAATTGATATTCTGAAATAGGGCATGGCTGAATATAATTAATGATGAATATATTCCAGAAGATCAGGCAAGCTTTATTAGAAATCATAAATTAACACTGTGTATACAAAACCTCTTGGTCATAATTCACATAAAAAGAAAGTTTTTTAAAAAGGCATTTGAGCTATTATTCCTTGATGTGGAAAAAGCTTTCAACAGTTTAGAATGTGATCATCTGTCAGGTTTTAAGTAAAATAGGTACGGCATGAATTGGATCAAGATTTTAGGTGCTAATCCAATTTCATTAATCTCATTAACAGTGCAATCTAGTACCTATCTACTCATAAGTAAGATCCACTGACTTCACCAGGATTTGCTCCCAGGTGAGTGTGTGTAGCCTAGATGGGGCAGATTCAGACCTATTCTACTTTTGAAGAGGAACACATGGCAGGGATATGAATGAATGAATGAAACTTTATTTGCGTCAGCTGTTGGCCATAGCAACAAAAGAACATTGCAATATATACAAAACAAAACAAAAGTTGATTATACAAAACACAGTTTAGGATCCTGAATCAGCAGTCAAATAGTGGACCTTATTCTGTTTGCCCCAGCTAGAAACCTTGCAACCTTTGCTGTCATCTGTTCCTCTTGATCTGCCAGGAGAAAAGACACTGTGGCAGTGGTTGGGCGACCCAGAATGGACAATAAAAGAGGGGTGATAATCTCATTCCCCAGGTCTTTATAAAGGCAGGGATATTTTATCGACTTTGTTGTTTACTTCAGGTGCAGCAGTAAACCATGCTCTCTGACATAATGGCTGATCGTGCAACTATATGTTGTTTGAGTGCACCCAACAGTTTTCATGCAGAAACAAAAATAATCCCAGCTACTGTTAAAGTTTGTGGCCCAACATAGCTTCTAAAATGAGGCACAACACTGTTGACATAGTTCAAATTCCTATTGTTGTAGCTTCAAGATAGTGGTTTTCAACATCGTTGGAAGATATGTCTTTTTATGTAGCTACAAACATAGATGATAAGTAGAATCCATTTTATGTTTCATTTATACATGTAGGACAGAATAAAAGTTGTTCTTCATAAAGCTGTGATTACAAATGGACATATCCTATATTCTGAAGATTGGTCCTGTTTTGAATTACATCCTGGTTATGTACAGGCTCTAGATTGCTTTGAGGTACCTCATACCAGTTTTTGAAATCAATGAAATAATTTACAATCCTCTCCCTTTGCCTGTTTGTCATATTCCCCACCACCACCGCCAATCTTTCCTTCACTCCTTCTGTGCCCTGGAAGCAGAGGCACATCTACCAAGTGGCACTACGGCAGGAGAGGACTTTTCCTCTTGCTTCCAGATGTTCTTAATTAGTGCAGATGTATTGACTAACATAAGCTGTATTTACAAATTTCGTGGGTGGGTGGGTCAGTGGGTAGGGAGGGATGGAAGTAAATAAAACATAGTTCTATCTATTTTCATTACAACTTCATGTTCTTTGACTGTCCTCTAGGCTGGGTTTCCCCTCGTAATGTTAAATTAATTAAATGATAGTTAAGCCAAGTGGCACAAGGGTTGCAGACAGCTTCTAATAATGAAATGTCTTGTATTTCAAGAGAGAACTGTTTCCCCCCCTCCTCCAAGACAAAATTAATGTCTGGCTGCTCCTAGAGTTTACTGAGCATGGTTTTAATTTAAGGTTCTAAATTTGTTTAGTGCTCCCTCTTCAGAATTCAGGTGATGCCTTGGAGGGGATGGAGTGAGGAAGAGAAACATCCCTGACTATCTTACACCATGAATATTTCTTTGCTGATTCACAGGCAGGTGACAAATACTAAATAATAATGTATTAGTTCTTTTTCTCTTTCTCTCTCTCTCTGCCCTGTCTGCCCTGCCCAACCACCAGCACTTATATTTGGGTAGGGTATGTATTAGGAGGGCACAAAAACCTGTACCAGCAAATTACATTAAACCAACCCCAAGAATGCATTAGCAGAAATATTTAGGACAGTGCTGCAAGCCTTGCTGAAATGTACACTTCTCAATTGTAATTATATTTGTCTACTTTATTGTAAATATATTCTCATCATTAATATATTTTTGTTAAAGTTGTGCACACCTTTCAGAACTTTTTGTTATATAGAGCTGTGCCCTTGTATGCAACTCTGCAATCATATATACAATATAAAATTAATGGAAAATTAATGGAAATATAACATAATATGTATTATTTTATACATTACTTATTGGATGTTGAAGAGCTCCAGACACAAACAGAACCATTTTTCTGCTAATTTTCTGTGATGATTGGATTGAATCTGTCCAATAATGGCTATGATAGCTAAGGTTTAGTTAACTCTTACAAAGTGATTCTATCCATCCCATGTGGTTTCTCCATTACTATCTTACCAGACCAGTGTGGAAAGCTGCCTCAGGGAAGCTGCTACCACACCATTTTTCTAATGTGTGCACAGTTCTTCTCACATTGTTCCGAGTAGGCGTCTTGTCATGTACTCCTAGCCTGAAGTGCTAATCTCTTGAATACTTTATAGGAACACATGCCTTACTGGTTAGATGTGCTTCCTGTGGTTCAGATGCAATCAACAAACCACTTACCCTAGACATATGGTTCCTCCAAAACTCTACTGGGATTTACGCTAGTCCTTCAATAAATAGTTTATGCAGGCTAGTCTGTATCTAGAGATAGGAGCTATGTGGACAAATGGCTAGCCCTTTGCTTATGGCTTCTAGCAGTCCATGCTTTGGGTCAATCACAAGTTGGTTTCTTTAGGCAACTCTAAAAGAAAAAGAAAAAAACAGGCTTGCACTTGAGAAATGGCAGCTTTGTCTTTTGAGATCTTTAAAAGAAATCCTAACTTCTTTTCAAAAATTCAGTTTTATAATACCAGTAAAGATTTTGATGGCAATTCTTTAGAAGTCAGATAAGAACAAATTGCACCATCAGCCTTGCCTGAGGATCATAACTACTATACTTGCTCTTTATTTGACAGATAAATGGCTACCATAATGCCCATTATTGCTTCATTTTAAATGCTGCTCAGAAAAGACAGGAAGGGGAAAACTCGGTATGAACTTGCATTTAGATGAAGTGCAGCCAAACAGTCCTTCAAGGTACAGTCCCCTTTACTCAGACCATGGTTGCACGATCCCACAAATCTCCAGCAGGTTATGGGGAAACACCAGTTCCACAGGCTCACTTAACAGAATACATTTCCCCATCACTTTATGTAACCCAGTTGCTGTTTCATGCCAAAATGCTTTGGGTCAAAGCTACGTACACCCCTGTTTCTATATTTTTGCACTCTCAAGGTGACCTCTTAAGCACAACCTTCAATGGCTCAGGACCACAATACCTGTAGGATTGCATCTCCCAATTCCAACCAGCCCAGACCCTGCACTCATCCTCTGAAGCCTAATTTTGTGTGCCTCCTCCACAAGAGGTCCAAAGGGTGGCAATACAATAAATGTCCTTTTCTGCAGCAGTTCACTGTTTGTGGAATGCTCTTCTCAGACAGGCTCACCAGGTGCCATCCATTATATATCTTTAGGTGCACCAGGCAAAATATTTCCTCTGTAACCGGACTTTTGGCTTTCAACTATCTATTGGCCTTTTAGAAGTGGGTGGGATGTTTTTAATGTATTTGGTTGCCCTGGGCAACGGAGATGGAGGAAGGCAGGCAGGTGGGGAGCGGGGAGCTTTGAGGGGGAGGGAGTAAGATGAAGAGGTCACAGAAAGGAATGAGAGGTGGCTGTGGTGAAGTTTGAAGAGAGGGTGGGTAGCTTTGGTAAGTGGTGGGTGGTGATTGATGAGTAGGCAGGATTGGTGATAGGTGGGGTTGGTGAGCAAAGAAAGCAGGTGTGCAGTCCTTAGCCTCTCTCTCTCTCTCTTACTATTTACAAATCAAACAATCATGACATAACTTATTAATATAGATTTAACCAGCACTTCTTCCATTTTCTAGCAGTTATCAGCTGGCTATTTACTTACTCACTCACTCACTCACTCACTCACTCACTCCCAAGATAGTTAGTAAGGTAGCCTCCATTGGTGCTGGTTGCTTTCGCACAATAACAAAGCTTTCTTAATAATGCACACCTGTGACAGGGCCATGTTGCATTTCAGCACACAGCTTGTTGTAGGAAAAACTTAGTTGTGTAGAGTGAACAGTGGGATTAACTAGAAAGGGAAAAGATGGATAAGCCACCTTCTTTGCACTGTTGTGAATTCTAAGGTGAATAACCTCATAAATGGAAGTTATGAAGGGGAGAAGGGATAAAGGTTCAGAAAAACTTATAATATATGTGCTGAGACAAGGCAATAAATACTAACCTCCCTCCTCCCCACTCCACCACATAGACATGCACATTCATCTTCATTCCAACTCATGGAAAAAATGATTAAGGGATTGTCAACAAAGCTAACACTCAATCTCTTTAGCTTTAGGTTTAGCTTATTACGTGTATTGGGAAGATAATAGCCTTAGCTCAGATTAAAAAAAAAACATTGAAGGTAATGAAAACCTAGACATTCAACAATTGGAGAAGAGATTGCTGTTTGTTGATCAAAATGTTTTTTGACATAAATATTTGTGAAAGTAGGCCTAGGCATCCTTTGTTTTGCTTTTTTGTGATTTCCCTTAAGAGAGATTTCCCATTCTGTGAATACCAGAGCCGACCAGATACTAGCATTCAGTTTCTGAAATATTATCTTGCTTTGAACTTTTCCTAAAGGATTCTGGTCGTTTGAACTTAAGATGAGCCTTTCCATAAAGCAGGGGTGAGGAACTAGTGGGAGCTGTTGAATTCCATCTCTATCAGTCCTACATAGGACAGACAGTCGTCAGGGTTGCTGAGAGTTTCAGTCCATAACATCCAGACGGCCACAGGTTTCACCCCTGCTATGAAGATTCTGAGATGACTAACAATAATTAAAACTAATAGAAGTAATATCACAGCAGATAAAATCTACAATGACCACTTCTAGAAATAGAACATTTAATTAAAAATTTGGTTTGGCAGTTGGATTCTCCATCAAAGAAAAAAGCAAGAAAAGAAGTTTGGGTGGATTTTTGATTTTTTTTTTTAACATTTGAGAATTTGTTTTATAGTTCCAATTGAATTATTTTTTGACCAGCTGTTTATAATGACAGAACGAAATAAATAAATAAAACCCAAATCTGGTGGCTTTGTGGTACTTCAGCCTTTGAAGATATATTGGAAAATTATGGATAAACACAAGGGGAAAGACCCAGAGATAACATTTGAAGAGCTGCTCAGATTGAAATGATATGGACGCACAACTTGGATTTAACAAGTTGAACAGTACAGAGATTCTTATTAGCTCTTCATTGCCTCCTGATACATAAAGGATAATTAATTTCTTAGATCCGTTTTGCAGCCTGGACTCTATTAGAATTAAGATATGATAAGAGATTCTCCTGATAAACAAAGCTGGTATTCTTAATTAATCACATTCCTGATTGGAGACAGTGTTCTTAGACTGTTTTGCTAAGGATATTTCCCCCCTTCCTTTTCAAAGCCATAAAACCAGTGTGCTTTTAACTACATTGTCTTAATGAGACAGGAATGGTATGTCAACAACTTGGAGTCCATATCGTGCACACACATTATAATATTGTTTGCCAACGAACATTTGCTTGCAACCTTGCCTTGTCCCAAGGACAATGGTCTTGCAGTCACAAAACAGTGGTTGATTGGTATGATGATAAAAATGGCCTCTCCATTGGAAATGATTCTTGTCCCACATAGAGCAGCTGATAGGCATATTGAATCCGATTTGTGGGAATTAATATGTAGTATATCCCATGTCCATGCCAAGTTAGAATCCCAGTAATGAATGAGATACATACTTTGGTCCTTAATTTCTGTTTCGTAGTAGAGATAACGAGAGTCCACAACAGTCTTTCCTTTCTGCATGTTTTTTGAAAAGTCCCACCATATTTAGTGGAACTCACACCCAAGTAAGTGTGCGTAGATTGGCAACTCCATATGCCATTTACACTGTATTACCTGCTATGTTGTGGAACTGTGGCTTTTCAACCAATATACTGTCATATTACACTAAATTTTAAATGGCGGGAAAGAATTGTATGTTGGAACTGTGCCCCAAATTTCATCATGTGACATTACAATGCAAAATTCCAATAATTTTCCTGGTTAATGGGGTTGCAAACGTTTTTATTCCTGGAAGCCAATAACACAGAAACGAGTACTAAACTTCTGTTAGATTCTCCCGTTTTTCAAAAGTGACTTTTACATTGTGTGAAAGATCACACAAAATGTGGAAATGGTGTGCCCAGCATGCCTAACTGCCAAAGGAAGGGGGGAAACTTAATGTTCACAACAACTGTCTGGGATTTAAAAATGGCCACAACTTTATTGATTTCAGATGTAGGAAGCCTTGGCATAGCCATTGGGCATATATCCCTCTCAGCCCCCTGCTGGGGAACTGAGGCATGACAGGGTCTATTTGGGGGGGTGGATCCATCACAAAATGCAGGTTTACATGGATAGTACTGAAATGCAAAGGGAAGCTCTATGGCCCACTGGCCCTACGCAACTGGCTTCTTGGACAGAGACTTCCCTCCAGACCCCTCTAATGGGGTACCCTGTTATTGCTGCCACAGAGAATAGGGGGGTAGGTGTGTCACCACTTCACCACACCCTTTGGATGAAAGACTAAAGGATTCTGACCCAAGGTTAAACCACCAAGTTGTGACTAAGGGGAAGGTGACCATCATAAGACCAAAGCAATTAATGTAGAGAGGGAAAGGGTGGGTGACGCTCCCAGCCGACTGAAGAGCGCAGCGTCGGCTGGGATATATAGTTGGTGGGTGGACCTGAGTGAAGCCTGCCTAACTCAGGTCTGTTTGCCAAGCCACACCCTTCCAAGGTCACCAAGGATTGGCCCAATTTGAAACCGGGTTTGGCGAGAACCTGTGAAGCTCCGCAGCAGCCTAGGGGGATGTGCACAGCAATATGGCGTGGCGCATCTGGGCCGGTAGAGGAGACACTGCGTAGGGCCACAACTGCTGCTCACTGGCAAAGCAAATAAGCAGCCATTCTCAGACATGGAAATGTTGGGGAAATGGGGAAAAAGTGTTGTCAGACTGCAGCCTTAGTATATTTGAAAATGTCTCATTCTCCAACAAACATTTTAAATGCAGGTTGTTGCTGCATTGGATTTGAAATTGTTTTTATGTTTGTTTCATTGTCAATGTTTTTATCGTTAATTGCTTCAGGATGTTTCATGGGAAGCACTTAATAAATGAAATGAATGCATCTGGAATTCCTAAACTTTAGACTGCCCATCATACAACCTGTCTGTTTATATGTGTTTTGTCAAGAGAACCAGACTTGTTATCTTTGGGAAATGTTTTCAAACTATTGCCTCTGCAGAATTGCTGCACTAAGATATTGCTACCTCTTGACCCTGTTTTGCATGCTCAGCCTACATTTTTGACATCTTGAATTCAGGTACAGTTCTATAAATAAATATGTTTTCTCATGCTCTATATAGCATAGCCTGTGCAAGAGAAGTCACCTGCCCAGCAGCAGCAGCAGCAGCTGGCAGGATGGGGCAGAGCAATACCACCACCTTCCTGAAAGCAGCATCACTCTTGCTTATCAAGATGGTGCAGAGCTGGGGCAGGGTTGCAGTGTGATTGGGACTGCACTGCTACCAATGAATGGAATTCAGCACTCCTGTCAGTGAACCTGCAGATTCCCAACCTTGCCACTGACCCATCTCCATTCCATCCCAATCAATGGCACCAATACTGATGCTGGGAGGCTGGCTATGCAGCAGTGCCCCATAATGGCTATGTTCTGCCTTCACTGTGTATGCCTCTGGAATCGCAGGTGGGCAAAGTGCTCAGGTCCAGCTTTCAGGCTTCCCACAGGCCACTGGTCAGCCACTGTGAGAACAGGATGCTGGACTAGACGAGTCATTGGCTTGACCCAACAGGCTCTTCTTATGTTCTTATTGAAGCCAGGCTAAAGCCAGCTATGGCCTGGGAAGAGTTTCAAGAGCCAAGCAGAAAGGTCAGGAGGGCTGCATTCAGGCCCTGACCCTGGAGTTCCCCACTCCTGGTCTAAAATTACCAAGCTGCATCACTGAATTTCACTAGCCTTGCCTGGATAAGCACCCATTCATAGAAACTGCCCTCTCCACACACGCTCCTCCTGAATCTGGGGAATTCTCATTTTGGTTGACAGCAATCTGGCACAGAGTTATAATGGTCATATGACCAATGTGACTGAAATTAGGAGCTTTAGTCATTACTACAAAAGTTTATGGTATTTAACCTTCCTATTTGAATACAGACTGTCTTGAATATATTGCAGTGAGCAATGCTTTTTAATTTCCTCTGGATACATAAATAGCAGGGAAGACAGTTCATCCAGTTTGATAGATTTTTCTCAGACACAATGTATGCAGATAACGGGAGTGGAAGGGAGTCGATGTGGGGGCTGCAGAGGACAATGATGTTCCAGTGATGAGTGACTAGCCTGATGGCTTGATATAATAGCTCCAAGGACTACTCCCTAAGTTGCAAGAAGGCATGGGAAAATTCTTAAGACATCTTTTAACCAGCTGAAATTCCAAGACCTGTAATTTTGTCTACATAATGTAGCAAGCAGGACACATGATACGATTCTGGGCTATAGTATCCTTGGGTATTTATCCAGAACACTGCTTTGGTGGAAGCAACATTCTTTTATTTGGATAACATTTCATCAGTTTATAAATGAACAGTACAGCTAAATATATAGTAAAGTGAAAGAGCAATTTCAGCAGATGCAAATCACTTCCCTTGGTTACTAGTCACCTAATCTTGCTTTATGTTTATTTGTCTTCATAAAGAGACTACATCAAGGCTCCTTGTAACAAATGCCACTTGGTATTCATGATTTCTCTAGTTACAGTTTTTGTAATCATCTTGTAATTTGATTACTATTTCCTTTGCTTGCCCTTAATCTAATAAAACGAAGAGGAAATGTTTCTACTTGACCTTTTAGATGTTTCCAAGTCTTTTGATGAAATGTAAGGTCATTAAGATTTTTGTTCATTAGGGCTTATTAACAGCTTTAAAATGGATAGTTGATATGGTCAAACTATGCAATTATCCATATTCTGGAATGTTTTGTTTTGCCATGTGTTATACTTGGATTGAAATGACTGTATGGCTAGACTGCTTTCTTTGTGGCATACCACAAAGACATGGGGAACTTTTTACAAAATGTGCAGTATGATAGCAATCAGGGATGGCCAAATAGTGAGCTGTGAGGCAATTGTATCTGCGCCTCCCACCTTGCCACGCTATGTCTCCGCCAAATTTTAATAAAGCAATTGCCCACAATTTGATGTTATATCTTTCTCCTTCAGTTTTATACTCCAAATATAAATTGGCAGATTTACTGTTCTGCATAATAACTGTAAAGCCCTTACAGCAAGCTGGCTCAACTTTATCAGAGAGCCTGACCACTCAGAAAAGGGTTTGTGTTGTGAAGGATAAGTAACTTCTGGCCACACAGATCACTGTATGAAGAAGACATGGGCTCTGAAGAATACAATGCAATTGCCCCATCATCCAGGCACAGCAGGTATGGGGAATGCAAAAAGTTTGCAAACGTACGAAACTAACTTGGCGCGGGGGGGGGGGACTCTGCTTGGATGAAGAACCTCAAAACAGCCAATGAGAAGGGCTAAGTACAATCAGAGGCGTAGGAAGGTCAGGTGGTACCCGGTGCAGAAAATTTCTTGTCACCCACCCCCATTGATTCCCCCCCTGCAAAAATGGTTTTACGTTATATCATATTTTCTTACAAAGGAATAATAACAAGTAATAATAATAAAAAACTTTTATTTATATCCCGCCCTCCCCGGCCGAAGTTGAGCTCAGGGTGGCTAACATCAGATACATAACATTGGTATAAAATCAAACAATAATTAAATTACCTCCTAAAAACATATCAAAATCAAATTAAAGTCAAATTAGATGGCTTTCCACAGGGATAGGGTTGGGAACAGTAAGTGCTCCACTGAACTGAAATTTCAGCCTTCACGACATAGGAAAACAGCCAAGTAAACAGCTATTTTGGTGAGGATATGCATGAAATTTCATATATAGCTATATAATCCCTAGTATAGTAAGATAAGACCTTTGGAGCAGGCATTTTTTTAAAAAAGGTTTTTTTTTATGAACCACCCTAGTAGGGCAGTAATTGTTCCTTGATAATTTGTCACCCCCTCCATTATGGAACATGGGGCGGCCCGCCCCCTACGCCCCCCTTGCTACGTCCCTGAGTGCAATCAGGTGTCATGGCATCCTGACTGTGGGGAGGGAACCTGGAAAAGCAGGTGGGAGGGAAAATGGAATGGAACAGTGAGTATTGCAGGAAGCAGTTGAGGAGCAACGATTTTGGGCAACTTCTTAAAGACAACCCAAACACTAATGACCCCAATCAGCCCTCTTTCCTGTTCTTCCCAATGTTTGGCATATAGATTCTGAGAGAATATTATAATGCCACAATGCCACAAAATGAGCTTCTGAGTAATGAAAGCATGTTTCAAAGTGGTATATTATACACTCTTTCCACAAAGCATAGCTCTAATAACTTTTCAGATCTGTTTGATGTTTGATTGTGCATGGAGTGGAGCAGATACTTGTCAGCTAATTTCTCTTTTAATCTCATGCACATCCTGTCAGATCTAAGGTGCCTTAGCAATCAGGCTTTATTTTCCTGTTAGTTATCTTTCCAACTCACATTCAGGGAGTGTAGTTTTTATTTAGTGCCAAAGGGGGGAAAAATCTGGGGGCAATGTTTATCAGCTTTGCTTGATTTGCAGATATGTCTGGCATGGAAAGAATGAGCTTAACTCATGAATGCAAAGAGGAGGAGGATTGCCGAGGGTCAGGAGGGGGATTCCTTGGATTCTCTCTGATCAGTGTAAGGAGCTGATCTTGTCATTGAAACCAGTGACAGAATGCCTTTTTGACTTTCAAGGTGGTAGAAAACAAATCTACAAGACCTTAAGTGTGTGGCAGACTGGCTTCACGACAGCAGCATACATGCATAGCTCTTTATCACACACACATTTCAGTTCACATACAGTGGTACCTCGGGTTACAAGCACCTTGGGTTACAAACACTTCGGGTTACAGACTCCGCTAACCCAGAAGTAGTACCTCAGGTTAAGAACTTTACCTCAGGATGAGAACAGAAATTGTGCGCCAGCAGCACGGTGGCAGCAGGAAGCCCCATTAGCTAAAGTTGTACCTCTGGTTAAGAACGGTTTCAGGTTAAGAACGGACCTCTGGAACAAATTAAGTTTGTAACCAGAGGTATTGTTTTGGAAAGTGCGAGTTGGGTAGGTTTGCTTATAATGGCAGACTAAATCAAATTGCTTCCACATCTGTGGTTGCATTCACTAATTACTTCATGCCGGTGGTGGACATGGCTACCTCACAGTCTCATGCACACACCACACAGGACACAAAGCCTTTCTTCTCAGCTGATCTATGTAGATCAGTCTGATGACCCATGAAGAGACAATTTGCTTCTTCATCATGGTGCTGGGTTGGGTGGAAAGGTGCTGTGTCTTCTATAACTCTCCCCCACCCAGCTTTTTCTTCTTCTTTTGCTACTGGTAGGGTTTTGATGGACTCACTGAGGCTCTTGGGCCAGGGGTTAGCCACCTCAGTCTAAAAGATAATGCAGTTCAATTGCAACTCACCTAATAAATATAACGAGAAAATCAGGTGATTGATCTGGTAATCTTGCAAATGCTACTGGACTGGTATTTATTGTGAGATTGATGCTCCTTATGGAGTCATGTTTCTTGCAGTGTCCATACAGCATTGTTGAACTTCAAAATGCCAGCCTGTATTTCTCACCCACCGCCATTTAATCCAAATCAAACCTTTCCAGTGAAATCATATCTATCTATTTATCATCTATCTACCTGCCTGTTCCCAACAACCTGTTGACATATTAAGGCCCCACCTTGAAGTATCCCGAGTGATCTGAGCTAAGATGTGCTGGATTTTACATGCATAGGTAGACTGCATTTGAAATCGTTGCCTGAGAACACTGGAAGTGGTGCAAGTATTTGGGGGTGAATAGAGAGGTCAGCAACAATCTCATTCCCTTCTGTGCATAATGACCAGATCAGGGAGAAACAGCATCCAATCCCGCCTTCCTAATTTTCTTTTGTTTTGAATGCAGACATGCCAGCACCAGTGCTTAGAATTTTGGACACCAAACTTCCCAGTTAAACTATTGAACTCTGTCCACACTGAGATATGTGATTTGCCCCACGGCAATTTCCCTGAAAATAAAAAAGGCAGATATTCAGCACATAAAGTCAAGGTAGGAGACAGACTAGCTATGATCTCATCAGCATTCAGTACACTGACCTGACGTGAAAATACTGGGGTGGAGGGCGGTGGTGGTGGGGGAAAGCATGAAAAGCAAAACAGCATTACAAGGAAGTGTGCTGTCTTAAGCAACCACAGGAAAAGTGAATGGCATATATTGAAAGCCTAACAATATGAGGACATTTATTCAGGTGAGCAACAGATTGACTTAGGTACCCATCCTAACAAACTGCCAATATTCTGAGGGTAGTCACTGATTAGAGTAAGCAAAAGACAGAATACGGCTCTGCCGTGGCTGCAATAGTCCATGCTGGTTTGAGGATGATCATTGTCTGATCCATAGCTTTTAATTATGTTGATTATAGTTTCACTGAAAAATAGAAGCTGTCTCAGAATCAGCCAAGACCCAAATTAATGTGATATGCATTTTGCATGGATAGAAATCCTTGCCATTTTCACTGATTATTTTCTCATGGTTTTTGCAGATTCTTGAAGCCAACACCTGCATGGTTAGCTAAATGTCATTTAGAGTGCCTTATATTGTTACAGGATTGTTGATCGCCTATTGGATTTCTTCATTTTTTTACTGCTCTACAAATAGTTCTTATTTGTCTATTCTCTTGTCAGAGATTGTTCGTTTCCCCCTGCATAGCTAAAGGTAAGGTAAAGGGTAAAGGGACCCCTGACCATCAGGTCCAGTCGTGTCCGACTCTGGGATTGCGGCGCTCATCTTGCTCTATAGGCCGAGGGAGCTGGCGTTTGTCCGCAAACAGCTTCTGGGTCATGTGGCCAGCATGACAAAGCCGCTTCTGGCGAACCAGAGCAGTGCACGGAAACGCCGTTTACCTTCCCGCCGGAGTGGTCCCTATTTATCTACTTGCACTTTGACGTGCTTTCGAACTGCTAGGTGCTGGGACCGAGCAACGGGAGCTCACCCCGTTGCAGAGATTTGAACCGCCGACCGTCTGATTAGCAAGCCCTAGACTCTATGGTTTAACCCACAGAGGGGGGCTATCAAAATCAGAGCTGCAGCCCAAAGGTTGGTTAGACCCCTGCTTTCTCCACTACCAAAGCTCCAGTTCAAATTGGATCCACCTCCCAGAGTTTTAAGAAAAAGATGTTGGGAGGCACATTCATAAGCTTCCTGTTTCATATTTTGTTTTCTCCAAATTGTGATTGAAAAAAACTGCAGACATTTAAATAGACATTTGAATAACATGCACATGTCTGGGCAGACTAGATTGTATTACTATCATCATCATTTGACTTAAATACTACTTAAGCGTCATAATGTCTTCTAAGTGATTTACAAGCATAAAATCAATTGTAAAATTCATACATAATAAAAAAACACCAATATCTAAAATATACTATAAAATAGGCCTGTTAAAAAGCAAAACAATTTTAAAAGTTAATGACAATGAAAACAGATCAAAAGTTCAAGTTCAGGAGAATGCTTGCCTCTACAAGTGTGTCTTCAAGAGCCAGTGGAATGCCAATACAGATGTCAATACAGATGTCGTATGTCAGGGAGGGCATTCCATGACACTGGTGCTACCAGTTAAAAAGCCTACCTCCATGTTAGCACAAACCACTAACTATCAAGCCTTGGCAAAACTAGCCAGGTTCCAGGCACCACAAATTTCCTTCTCCATTGTGTCAGGACCCATGAGGGTATTGTACTATCTTGCTCTTGCTCTTTTCAAATATGGAATTTATAAAATTCTACTTCATGGCAGACAAAGGTCCGTATAGTTAAAGCTATGGTTTTCCCAGTAGTAATGTATGGAAGTGAGAGCTGGGCCATAAAGAAGACTGATCGCCGAGGAATTGATGCTTTTGAATTATGGTGGTGGAGGAGACTCTTGAGAGTCCCATGGACTGCAAGAAGATCAAACTTATCCATCCTGCTCACTGGAAGGGCAGATCCTGAAGTTGAGGCTCCAGTACTTTGGCCACCTCATGAGAAGAGAAGACCCCCTGGAAAAGACCCTGATGTTGGGAAAGATGGAGGGCACAAGGAGAAGGGGACGACAGAGGATGAGATGGTTGGACAGTGTTCTCGAAGCGACTGGCATGAGTTTGGCCAAACTGCGGGAGGCAGTGGAGGATAGGGGTGCTTGGCGTGCTCTGGTCCATGGGGTCATGAAGAGTCGGACACGACTGAACGACTGAACAACAACAACTTCATGGCAAGGGCATGCAATTTCTTCCATAGATACAAACAGACTTTTGTGGTACAGCTTGTTCCCCTGTTCTTTTAGCTATGCCATAAAGATGATACCTTTTCATATGAATGAGTGTTTTCCAAACTACAGTCGAACATTTTAGCAGGCTGTAAGTTTCCCAGAAAGGAGTCAGCCTCAGGCATTAGAATTTCCTTGTTTCTCATCTTCTCATCCCTATCCAATATCTATTTTCATGCTCATGAGCTTCTTAGATGTTCACAATACATTGCAGTTTTCCATCTGAGGGAACATTCGAAGGACATCGGGTTTGATTCAGCATACAATTCTAGACTCAGAATGGCTTTGAATTTAAAGTGAGCCGTCAAATAATGCTTTGTAAAACTACCATTTCACACCATTACTGTGACTTAAAAGGTGTCTCTAGATAGGCGTTGCTGTTATATTACTCGTGTCATGCATGTAAACGATTTAAAATGCCCCTATCCAAATAATCAGAATGAGATCATATATTGTAAATCAGATGAGCCAACATTTGTGAAGGACCTGCCAAACCACATTGTTTTGTTTCAGATAAAAGTAGTAAGGACAATTCATTTAAATGTCATTCTGAGTCAGGAAATGTTTCACACATCAGTTGGGCATTTTAACCTTTTAATAATTCTGTGAGGAGGGAAGCAAGTGAACTTTAAGATTTTTGAAAAATATGTTTTTCTTCAGGTTTTATATATATATATATCTGACATTTTGAAGTAACCCACAGAAATGAACCTGTTTGTTGCTGAATTTTGAACTGAAAGGTATTATGTTATTCCACTTAATAGACCAGCATCCAACTAAACTGATATTATAGACAAGTGGGGCCTTGCAGAGTTTAGCCACTATTCTCCATCCGCCTCCCCCCCCCGGGTTTTTGTTTCCCCACTACAACATTTCCCCACAATAATCATTATCAGTCCTGATCATGTAAGGGATAGAGGAGAAATTTGATTTGTTTCACAACTAAAGGTTCGCCTACCAAATCCTCACTTTCAAAGGAATATGCAAACCAAAACACAGTCATTATTCAAAATTCACACTTCTCTGAATTTTATAATGCAGTTATCTGGCCAAGTAGTGTGTACAAACATGCATGTACTAGGTTCAAGTGTGCATTAAAATGTACACATTAGTGAGCATAATATGCAAAATATTATATTAAGGGAAACTGCAATAATAATGTGTGTATTATGAGAAATTCACACTAAAATGCTAATGGATTTTGAGGATTATATATATATATATATATATTTAGAAAAGACAAACTGATGTGAAAATGTGCAGAGTGGAGCTGAGAAAATGAGAGGAACCAAAACTGAAGGGCTCACCCATTCATTATTCCTCAGTGCAATTATGCTGAATCACTGGGTTGCTTTTATGTTTAATTTTTATTCCCTTCTTGGTTTTTTGTTTGCTTGCTTGTGTGTGTGTGTGTGTGTGAGAGAGAGAGAGAGAGAGAGAGAGAGAGAGAGAGAGAGAGAGAGAGAGAGAGGGGAGGGTTCCAGCCACTTCACTCTTTTGCAGTAGTGTTGTTTCATACATATAGTTCTCTGGTATCTACTGTAGTACATATTTGATACTCAACTGCTGAACTGGACTTTCATGGGCACTATTTGAATCTGTTTCTGGAGTAGGCAAATTTTGCCTCACAGAGTCTTTCCAAGTCTGCATTTATAATAGTGTTGTTGCCAAGTTTTGGAATAACAAAACTCATTTCAGAAATAATAAGATTTTTCTGATTTCAGTCAAAATCCTTTAGAAACACAACTAGAATTGTAAATAAGTTCAGCCCATTCCTAGCTGCTCCCAGTCTTTTCCCTTTCCCAAAATTTATGCCTCTCAGCAGCAGCGATTGGGGGTGGGGCAAACAGGAAGGCTGCCTCTTGAGCCTTAATTGGACCTGAAAATTACCAATGTGAAATTCCAAGTGCAAAGATCTCTGGGAAAGGGAAGGGGAGTGGATGGGCTTGCAAAATAGCGGAGAAGGAAAATAAACCGTAGAGAAAGCAGTTTGGGATGAATTCCAAGGAAGCTTTTGGAATGGGACATGTGTAACTCCAGGCGACAAAAATGAAAATTTGTTGGACTCCAGCATGCCAGTACTTAAACAACAGAGGCATGTGTGTCTGGGGAAAGGGCTCAAGGGGTTTCAGTTAGAACTATGCTACGAAACACAGTATCTTTTCATGTGTATGCTCATTAAAACTATTTGGGTTTCTCCAAGCGGAACAATGCTTCCTTTTAAACAGACAGCACAGTGTATAATCAACCGTCAGGGGCAAGAGGCATTTTTGCCTAAGGGGAAGGAATTGGTACAGTGCTTCTTATATACTTACCATAAGCTGACTAAGCTCTAGCCAATGACCAAGCTGACTATTTTGTGACTGACAAGTCTCAGCAAATGCTGTTTCCGGATGAATTCATTACTTGGTTCCGGTGCCTCCAGGCCCGTTCCCCACAATACCGTATTCTCATGGTATTTCTGGTGGAGATTATTCACAGTTGGCACCTAAGTGGTACTGTTATATCAAAAACATTTGTTTTATAATCTCAGGGGAAAACTACATGTTACACTTAGTTTTTGTTTGGCAATGCTCAGGGTAATATGCATGATACCCACAACAATCCTGTGAGGAAGGATTACTAAGAGACAGCAACTGGCCCACAGCCACTTAGGAGATTTGTGGCCTATGAAGGATTAGACAGGTCTCCTTAGTTTAAGCCCAACACTCTTAACTACTAGTGTTTTATTAAATCCAAACTACTTCAACCTTAAGCCTCACCAGTTTGACAAGTTCTGTTGCCTTGGATCCTAGTTATTTTGGCCTTAGCCCTTGCCTCTCCATGGTCCATCTCTATTATGGTGGATTGGCATCCAATTTTCATGAAGCTGAAGCCCTGCTAACTCCCCTTACTTTGAATGGCATCTGCTCATTCAACTTAAACAGTCAGACTGGGTTTGGACATTCTTCTCTTAAGAATTCTAAATTCTGCAGATAAAACTGCAGAATGTGACCTAGAAGTAAAGCAGCAAGCTGGAGAGAGGGGGGGGGGAGTCTTAAAGCAATGTTTAAGACCCATGTTTGATTTCCGTTTGAATCCAAGACTGCAGCTATGGGAGAAACAATACCCTTTTGGGGTGTTGATGCTATGAACCCCTCCATTGTGGGCTCAGGTGGTATATATATGTAAATAAGCCATATATCATAAAGACACCACAGATTCTCCTGTGCCTCATTCCCAAAGGAAACACAAACCCTGGGTAAATGCCTGGACCCCCTGGAATCTCACACTGCTCAGAGATTAGGGTGGCATCACTGTAACGATATGCTACAAATGGAGCAGAAAGACTTTTAACAGTATTTTACAGTTGGGTGAAAAGCATGCAAAGGCTGTTCAGATTAATCAGAAAACATAAAACAGAAGTACTTTCCAATGGGCTAAGAGTGACCAGGAAATTTCACGGCTAGTTTTCAAATGTTTGACTGCAGCCCAACTCCCAATGTGTTGATTTCACTGGAAGCCAAAGAGGAAGTTTGTGGCCTGGTGATATGCTCTGTAGGTTCTTTTGCTGCTACAATCTTTAAAATGTAATACAAATTTGAAAAAGAAATAAATCGGACCAGTTGTTCAGGGAATAACACTCGTGTTTCATCGAATTAAAAATGAACACATTTCATGAAGGAATATGCAGTTAAGCACTTAAGATATAATTCCCATGCAGGCTAACACTAGGAGCCTAAAAATATTTTCTTGGCAGCTGGATCATCTTGAAAAGAACTTATTTGTAAGTCAGTAAGTATTGAGCTATGAAAGTTTTAAATCTCATACAGAGGACATATAAACATGTTTGAAATATGGAATATTGGGCCATGGGCCAGGCTGCCTTGTTTCCAGCCTCATGCACGTATTTTCTACATTGCAAGAATATAAGAACATATGCAACAAGAATCCTATTAGATCAGAGTTAGGATGGCCACTTACATAGCACTCAAAAATGAGACAAAGAGGACCCAGAGTTATATATGCTCCTTTACATGTATAGGCACAAAATTAGATATAATTGCTATGATTTAAATAGAAATACATTACATCTTGCCCTAGTGGGGAAGACTGTGACTAGGTGGAAGTTGCAAATTGTTGATGAGCAGCTTCAAGGCTCTGTCCTATCTTTATCAGTGAAAATGTGTGGTAGTTGTGAAAAAAGTAAAATTCCTTTCTTTAGGAAAGGGGCCAAAAAACAAAACTGCCAATATTGTAATGCCTTTATACAGATCTATGGTCTATCACACTTGGAATACAGTCCTCAGTTCTGGTCATTCCATCTCAAAAAGGAAGCTGGAGAGAGGGAAAAGATGCTGAAAAAGCCAGTGATCAAGGGGATGGAGTAGCTCCCCTTTTGAGGAAAGGATACAAGGTTTAGGATATTTTCATTCAGAGAAAATGCAAGAGGAGACATGATAGAGGTGCATAGCATTATGTATGCTGTGGAGAAGGTGGACAGAAAAATATATTTCTTCCTCTGTCATAATACTAGAACCTGGGATCATCTCATGAGACTGAATAATGAGAAATGCAAGACAATACAAAAGGAAATTGTATTTCCATTGCCGTGGTGGAATTCCATATAGAGTTGCCATATTTCAAATAGTAAAAACCAGGACATCCCAAGTTTTTTTTTAGGAAGACCCCAAAATTGTTGAGTGTCACCTTTTGGAAATCCCCCCCCCCTGCCCGGACGTCAATTTCACCTTTGAAATCCCAGTAATGTCTGGGAAAATCCAGACGTATGGCAGCCCTAATTCCCTATTACAGAATGTAATGATGGCCACATCATCAATGGATTTCAAAGCAGATTAGCAAATTAATGGAGGATAGGGCAGCATACCTCTGAATATCAGTTACTGGGAACAACAGCAAGAGTGTGGCCTTCCCATAGGCATCTGGTTGGCCACTGTGAAAACAAAATGTTGTGCCAGATAGGTCTTTGATCTGACCACGCTGCCAAGATTACATCTTGCCCAGCATCCTGTTTGCAACAAGAGCCAGTGAAAGACTTCTGAGAACCCTCCTAACAGTCTGTGAAGATAGCTTCTCATTGTATACCTCCTTGCGAACATCTGGTAGAAAGAAGTCTACTCCCACTGACCATGGTGCTTCCATTTGAATATCATGACTCATAGCTGCTAATAGACCTACAGTCCACGAATGTGTCCAATGTTTTTATATGTGATCAAAGGAGTAGAAAGACTATCAATGGTAAAGGCTTTAAGAAGGGTATAAATGGATCTTCTGAAAAGTACTCTAAACTTGTAGTCGTCCCAACATCCTGTGGCTATGAATTCCATAAATTAGCTCTCTGTTGTATGGAATAGTACTTTCTTTTATCTGTTCTGAATCACCATCATCGTTTATTTATATACCAGTTTTCCACAGCCAATTCTTCTCAAAGCATTAGAAGACTTTACGTAACAAATTCAAGCCAATGCATGGAGAGTTACAAGAGGAAAAATTTAAATAGTCATACAAGTCTTATTTGGCTAATAAAAACATCTGATATTCATAGGTACCTACAAATATCAAAAATCCACTAATAATGTATTATAAGAACTAACAATGGAAATACAAAAACATGCTCTAAAGAGCAGCACAAATTACACCACTCCAAAATTATACGTTGCCCCAGCAGCATCCCCCAAAGACCACATCATGGCAAACTTTAGACTCTTTGAGCAGTGGAAGGAATCTTTGTAGCTGGACTTGGAGTCCAGCCCTGCCAGGTTAGGTAGAAACGAGGTCAAAGAATAGGGACCAAGTCTTGCAGGACTCACAAGTAGATGGTCTCTCTAATTTGAATAATTTTCCTTGGTTGACCTTATGTTCTATTACGATGACATGGAGAAAAATATATTGCCATCCAGTCTCTTTGCATAGCTGTCAAACTTTTCCCTTTTGTTAAGGGGAATTCCCTTATTCTGAATAGGATTCCTCACAAGAAAAGGGAAAAGTTGACAGATATGTCTTTGTACAATTCATAACTTCATAAACTTCTACTATGCAGGCGCCCTTATCATTTTTCTGCACAAAGCCCCAACTGCTTTAGCTTTTCCTCATATCTTTAGATGCAATTTTCTGTCTATTTTCCAATGCTATGATATTATTTTTGAGGACCGGGCAACAGTAGGTATATACAGTATTCCAGATGTGGCTGTACCATATATATTTATGAAGGCATTATAATACTGGCAATTTTGTTTTCAACTGGTTGCCTAATAATTCCTGAAACAGTGTCGCATTTTGTATTGCTTCTGCTCATTTCAGTGAGCTGTCCACCTTGACCTCAAATGTCTTTTCTGGGTAGTCAAAGCCAATTCAGATGAGAGAGAGAGAGAGATGGAGAGAGAGATGGAGAGAGTGAAAGAGAGGAGATTTTGTCCCAATGGTCCATCACTTTAAATTCATTCCAATGGAATCTCATTTGCCATTGCATTGCACATTCACCCAGGTAGGAGAGATCATTTGGAGATCCTCGCAGGCAGCTTCAGTTTTCACCATCCTGATTAATTTGCTGCCATCTGCTAATTTGCATACTCCATGACTCCCCTCTGACTGTGGATTATTATTTAAGATGTTAAAAAGCAGCAGTCTCAGCAGCTGTCCACTTATTCTTATACTCTGGCCCTTTAAACCATTACAGTAGATAGTTTGTTAAGTTACCAAGAAGACTTTGATCAAGCACTTTGTTAACAAGCTTTTAGGAACTAGAGTATATATTAACTACCAGTTTGCCCCATTAACTTGTTTGTTGACAGTCATTCTCAACAAATTCTAAAAGGTTTGGCAAGGCATCAGTTTCCTTTGCACAATCTTGCTGATTTGTCATTAGCAAGGCTTGTTCTCAGAAGTTGTTTTTTTTTTTTTTTACAATTTCAACTTGAATACTGCTATCTATCAATGTATCTGAGACAAAAGCTAGACTGACAGGTCTGTAATTTCCCATATTCACTCAAGATCAAATCTGTTCTTACATTGGCTGCATTGGGGTGTGTATAGTCCTACACATGCAGACCCAATAAGTGCAATTTTTACACACTTGTAGATTATATGGCAAGTATGAAGAGGTCAGAGGTGCTTTAGGTGGGCGGGTGCTATCCCACTGCCCCACTATATTGTTATGAGTTTGGCAGTTGCGGGGGGCTGTATGCCAAGACCCTTGAAACCCCTGGATCAGCACCTGTTAAAATATAATAAAGGATTCAAATTCCTGGTGAGGTGATAGCCTAGGGCCATTAAGACAGCAAAGGGAGTGACTCTGTGCCAGACAGCAAATGACCCCCTTCTTCAATCTGCTGGTAGTTAGAAAGACAAAGACCAGAGCTGAGAGTTGAGTGGTGTGAGTTAGAATCTAGAAGTGGGAAAGCGGTAGGATGGTAAGGCAGAGAGTAAGAGCGATGCTTGATTTCTGCCTGAATCCATAGGCTGCAGCTATAGAAGAAGCAAGACTCTTTTGCTGTGGACCCTTCCATCATAGACTCAGGTTGTATATGCGTGTAAATAAACCATATATCATAAAGACACCACAGTCTCTGTTGCATCTCATTCCAAAGGAAACAAGAACCCTGGGTAATCGTCTGGAACCACTGGAATCTCTCCCTGCTCGGAGACTGAGGTGGTGTGCAACAGTACGTTTGCTATAGCACTTGTCAAACATTTTAGTTTAGCTGCTTTGTGGAGCATGACCATATCATAGCACTAGCCACCATTTACTTATAGCAAAATAGCCTTGTTTACTTTACTAGGAACGCTTACGGGTAAATAGATTTGTGATCGAAGCCATAAAGTAATCCAAGTTGAACATTTTAGAGCAAGTTAACACACTTATTGGTTATACCATTTTTGACTGGGTCTCCCCCGCTTTTTTATGTAAGTACATTAATGCCCAGTTTTATCTCTTTCATCCTCCAGCCTTTATAGCTTTGCTTCATTTATGTACTTGTTCCAGTTAAGGAGTTAGAAAAAAAAGCAGCAATATCAGTTACTGATGTACAAAAAATTTTTTAAAAGCCAGCACATAATGTCCCATGAGTCACACTCACCTTGAACATCTTATAAGCATGGCACACATTAAAATATTGTTCATTTTTTGTGGTGAGGTTAAGTATATCTAATGCAAATGTTTTCATCTCAATACTTTTATGTCTGGGGTTGTTTCAGTAGATTGTGAAGGTTGAGCATCTTAAGACTGGAAGTTAGGAGGAAAACTTTTCATCAGCAGTTTCTAAACAGTTTAGAAATGAAGTGGGCTTGTCCCCCACCCACCCAACATGCTCCCCTTGTTTCTTCTTTCAGCTATGCCCCATGGGAATAGTTTGAATTTCTCTTGCAATGACCATCAGCCATAGCACATGATGTATTCAAATGACCATACTTGTTAATGGAGCTTCTTGCTATGCTGAACTATATTAGATCAACAACTGGTCTTATGTCAATAACTCGTCCATCCTACCCCATCCAAAATTGGGAGGGATATTAACTTGAATCCTATGTGCACTCTATGCAGGGCTGCCTTTGAAGATCTAGAAACTGCAGCTAATGTGAAATGCTGCAGCTAAGATGCTGGTGAATGTTACTGCTTTGAGACTGTCATACCAGTTTTGTGTGATCTCCACAGGCTGCCAGTTTGTTTCTTGGATCAATTCAAGGTTCCAAAGCAGCCTGGGAACTGGATACCTAAAGGAATACCCTTTTCTATAGGAACCCCCCTTCTTCATGCTCCAGTTATCACCTTGGATCCTGCTCCCTCAACATCACAAGGCACGTGGTGGTGACAAGGGCTAGGGTCCTCTCTTTAATAGCACACACCTTGGCTAGTGGGCTGCATCAGGCCCTCAGTCTACGCTGTCTTAAAGACTTTACCATTTTAAAAGGCCTCAGCTGAACGTTTCCTCTTTTGGATATTTTGATGTTTGAATTTTGGTGGCTGCTTTGTAACTGTATTTTGAGGTTTTTAAAATGCTAATATTTTGTTTGCAATTTGGTTGAACTGTCGATTATTGTATTATTCCCTTTTTTAAAAAAATTGCAACTCACCATGTTTTTTCTTCTGAAAAACAGGCTGGAAGTATTTATTTATTAATTATATTTTTTACACTTTAAAAAGAAAAATGCAAAAGTTAAACGAAAGATAAGTTTTCAATATTATCCTCCTTTTGCAGCCTGTCCCCTGCTCCACCCCACATACAGTGGTACCCTCGCAAGACGAATGCCTCGCACAACCGAAAAACTCGCTAGACGAAAGGCATTCGCTAACGAAAGCGTGACTCTCAAGACGAATTTTCTATGGTCGTGCTTTGCAAGATGAAAATTTCAATGCATTCCTATGGGAATTAAATTCCTATGCATTCCCTATGGTTGTGCTTCGCAAGACGAATTTTTCACAATACGAAACGACTCGCAGAACGAATTAATTTCGTCTTGCGAGGCACCACTGTAGTTCAGGAAAGGCCATCAATGCCATGAAAGGCTTTTTGGGGGCCTGCAACTGACTGTAGAAGGAAGGGGAGGGTTTTTTCCCTTCCTTGCTTCCTTAAGTTTAGCTATATTAGGATCCAAGTGACTGGCTCTTTGGGATTTTCTAGTCTCCCCCATTTCAGTGTCTTTCCTGGAAAGCAAGAACGTGGTTGCTAGAGAAATGCAATTACACGGCTCCAAGCAGAATCTTCAAATCAATCATTACTGGAAGGTCAATCTTTTGCTTCTGCTGTGTACTGTCAGGAAAGTGTGTGTCAATAACTTGTGGAATCTCCCCCTCCACTTCCCTGCTCTATGAATGTCTGTGCAAAGGAGGTGATCCTCATCACTAGGAGGCCTGTTTAGGACAGGCAGTGTGGGCAAGCAGGCACATTTCCCCCTCCTCACTGACTGCAGGCTTCTCTTTCAGAATTTAGAAACAGTATTGATTTAGTGTCTTGAATGTCTGCATGTGATTTATAACAATGAACACATAGCGCAGGCTGTTCAGGCAGCCTTTTTAAAATGGCCAAAGCTGTACAAAATGAGAGGGGTCCCACTGAGAGCTTCCCATTCTTCTCTTATTGTGCTGCCTTGAAATTCCACCTCCTTCTTTGAAAATCACTCCTTATCCCTTGATAAAGATACAACAGAATAAGAATGTAGGCAAAAAGAAACCCCACTAAAATGAAATAAATGGGAATCTATTAGTGCTCCTTCTCTTTCTTTAAAAAAACACACACAACTGTTTTCTCTAGTCAAAAGAGAAAAAAAGTAAGCTGCTTTAGGCACCTTTTGGTAAATCTCAGGAATTATAATTCTTCCTTTCAGCGCTTCACACAAAAAATGAGTCTAGGCCCACACTGTTTGGCTAGATAAAATGAATAAATCTGTGTTATTTGTAAAAGGCAGAATAATTTAATTCAAAGTAAGCTCTACTTATTTAAATGGAATTTATTTCCAAGTAAATGTACTTAGTTCTGCAGCCAGACATCTTGTGAGATGGTAGGACTCTTCTGCTTCTATGTAACTATACAGATTTTGCCTTTCTTGCTTATTCTGTCTTTTCATACACATTGCAAATAAAAAATAATCACAGGATACTAGTTGTGGTATTAAGCATCCAGGAAGTTTCAGCTTTCAAGTTCTAGTTCTCACGGCTGCAAATTTGGTTTAAAAATTTATAGGCAATAAATTGGGAAACTCAGAAACCAGCACCAAGGCTGGGAAACAGTTTCAAGGGAAACAGCAGAAGAAAGTTTTGGTGCCCTTTGCCACTCCTTGTCATTCCATGGTTAGAAAGGATGTAATCAGTTATAAGAAACAAAGCCTTTAGTCTGTACCGCCACCCCTCACCAATATGCTGGACTACCACTCTTACCCACCCCATGTTGGCTGAGGCTGATGGTGATTGAAGTCTAGGAACATCTGGAGGACCACAAGTTCCCCATCACTGCTGCAGCTCATGCACTTAGTACTGGGGACTATGTGCCATGTAAATCATTGGGCTGTATTTCCAAGTAAATATGCATAGGTTTGTGCTGCTTGAGAAGCTGCAGAACAGAACTTTCTTTGCACAGAAGTATGACAAATTTGACTCAGACAATGCACATTCCCTACCCATGCGGTTCTTTGGCATATCTGTGAACATTCAAGTGACTCTTGTTTTAACAGGAATGCTTCTTGGATGGTACCTGTCCATGTCCCAAGTGACACCCCAGGCATTTCCCTCCGTAACCCAGTAAGAACCTTGTGCATGAGCTCAGTGATTAACCTAGTCTGTGACAAGTGTATGAGCGCCACCCCACGCACTACTTCACTTATGCTATGTCCTTGGGTACTTTATGTTAAGGATAAAAACTCATCAGAAGGGTTGTGATAATGCATTAACACAGCAATCAGTATTCAGCATTGCTAATTCAATATTCTGGAATTCTTTGATCTTTTTCTACCTAATTGTAAAATAGATAGATGGAAGTTCCCATGGAGAAGGTTGAATTTTCTGCTGCTGTAAATGAAAACACGCTGCTACACAAGCAGGGTTTCTGCTCTGCACCACCGTAGGGGAATCTTTGAGGGTCTTAGCTTATCAACATGTATATCAGGGGTCAGCAACCTTTTTCAGTCATGGGCCGGTCCACCATCCCTCAGACCATGTGGTGGGCCGGACTATATTTTGGGGGAAAAAATGAACGAATTCCTATGCCCCACAAATAATCCAGAGATGCATTTTAAAGAAAAGGACACATTCTACTCATGTAAAAACACGCTGATTCCTGGACCGTCCACAGGCCGGATTGAGAAGGCCCATGAGCCACATCCGGCCCACGGGCCTTAGGTTGCCTACCCCTGAAGTATATAAACTGCTGAGGAAACAGAGCTTCTACCTTCAACCTCTCAGATATGAACAATACCAAAATGACTAATTTCATAAACAGTCAACACATCAAAATCTGAGGTTCACTGAAACATTTCTGACTTTGTTGTTATTGTCCTGGGAGGGGGGATTTAGTTTCATACATGGAGCTCAATCTTGCCAACAACAGCTGGCAAAAGGAATACTGGAACACAAGAAGCTAAATTTGCTGCTTTTCACTTGCATAGAAAAGTTGCCCGGAAATCTTTTCTTATATTGCCACTCAAACTCAGTGCAATATTTATTTCAATAACCATCTAAACAAACTTGAGGCTCCAAAATGCATTCCAAAGGAATTTGCTATCAAATACGTATGCTCAGCATTGTAATCTAAAAAACAATATTCACTATCAGGATTCTCTTTGATGCTTGAGGAAGGAGGATACTGAAACAAGAGAATAAAAGAATATTGAAGCTTCTTGGGTATGCAGAAGAAGAATATGCTCTGAATTATAATGGGCTGACAATATCCCTGAAACTTCCTCTATTGACTGAAGTTGGTTTTATAGAGAACCTCAAAAGTTGCACAGGATGAGAAATAGTTGAATGTGCCACATAAATTGGTACTTTTTGGTTTTGTCCCATTCATCGCTTTGCCTGTATCATCAATTTAACGAAAGTGGTCAAAACTGAAGAACAGTGTTTGATAACTGCTTCCCTTGTGCCAATCTATTGCCTGTCTTTTTCTACCTCACATGAAAATTCCCCGCTTTTGAATTCTGGCATTTAATAATCTGAGGGTAACAATGTTTCACTTTATTTGATCTCTCTCTCTCTCTCTCTCTCTCTCTCTCTCTCTCTCTCTCTCTCCCCTCCCTCCCTGTTTAGCTGCATCTTTAAGAATACCAGGGAGCTTCTCCATCCTGCCATGAGCAGTGGTTAAAAGACCCGACACAATCTACCTCATCTATGGCATTTACACTTCTATGCTACGATTTCTGCACATGCTTTTTCTCTAATCTCCCTGCCCCTCAAGCATTGGTAAGATCTATGAACAATGGATGATATTCAATGCTAGTACTATTCAGATTAGACACATTGAAGTTAATTGACATAATCAACTTAGGTTCATTAGTTTCAGTGGGTCTACTTCAAGTAGGACTTTCTTGAATACAACCCTATACTTGTATACGTACATAAATTCTATGAGGCGGTGTACAAATTTGTTCACCATGGGATAGTGTCCCTTTCTCTTCTTGATTTTGGAGCTGGCAGGAGGGGTGGGGCTTAACCCCCCACCCCTGTCACCCTTGGGGGTGCGGGAATGCCTTTAAAATACGGTGCAACATGGGGAAGCCCCAACCCTTCTCTTGAGCTTGGAAACAAAGGGGAGTGTGTGGGGGGGGGTCATTCCTGCAGTTGTGATGTTTTCTGAAGGGCAATGGACACTGCCTATCTTGGAACCAATGAGGGCCTTTAAACTTACGCTGTGCTTTGGAGGTGCTCATAGCATGCTTACAGTTATTTAAACTATAGCCAACTTCAAAAAAAATTGGAAAAGGTGGGATCTAAAGTTTAAAATCAGGCCGAGTGGCTGTCAGTGCTAAGAAATCTATTCTATTTAAGAAGTCTGAACAGATTCTTTTCCAGAATTTTTAAAAGGTTAAATGGAAAATATATTGTGTTTTCAGTAGACCTAGAAATAACTTACCAGATGGTACAAAGGAACACTAATGTGCAACTGTTTTCTCACATCTATAATTATACCGGGGGGAGGAGGGGTAGTTAATGCAAACAGTTGTAAATAATTTTAAGACTGCAGGCCCCAGATTGGAAGAATAAGGTAAGTCACAATACACGGCGTCAAGAGGAAGAAAACAATAACATATAACTGCCGAAGGAAGCACTCTCATAGGACAGCCCCATCTCTGATTAACTGTGGGTATATCTGGCAGAAAAACTGCAGCAATGAATGTCTCTTTCTCTCCAGATATAAGCACTAGCTGCAAGAATTACACAGTGGTCAGTTTGTGGTCTCTGCATTACACTGTCCATGCTGCCTGAAGACACAATAATTGGCAATTTTGATTTCTTGGAACAGGAATGATATTGTTAAGTAACACTGATACATGCACCATGGCAGAACTTGTCTCAGGAAACCGGAGAAACAATATTTTAAACTACAAGGTGGAACACTTTTTGAAAATACTTGTCCACTGGTATTTTTTTGAATGTCAGGATAAAAGGAAATGAAAATATTTGCCTTCAGAATTACAGTGCCACCTGATGACATTATGGGTGGCAGTAAACAAAGCTAATTCAAAATGAGGTCAATGCTTATTTATAACATTGCATTCACTCTGAATTGACTTTTCTTGCCCTCAGTGACATTGTCTACATAGCTTTATGACTTCATTATGATTCATCACAGACTGGGATCCCTCCAAGATAAAAACAAAACAAAACAAAACCAGCCTTGAAATGGCAGTGAAGCAACAGCACACAGGCAATAAAAAGCTCTGAGTAGAAATGGGGGGGGGGGAACAGTTAAAAGAAAATCAGTGAACATTTTAGTCTACCAGAATAAAAGCACTACTGTTATTCTGAATAATAAAATAGGCAAAGAGCAGGTACAATTCTACCACTGAGTAGCTGTCAGAATTGTTATCCTTTAAGTCAAATCATGATCTCAAATCAACGGGGCGTAAGGATTTGTTAAAACACCAATCAGAAGAAAGAGTGAAGGACAGAACCAAATAGAGTCTCAGTTACTGACAAGAGTGTTTTGAGAGGTCCCACTAAATTCTGGCAAAATTTCATGGGGAGAAAACTGACACGTTTGCAACTAAAGTTCTGCTCAGAGCAGGAAAGTCCATCCTGTCAACATCACAGTTCCTATATTGTTTAGAAGAGCGATTTTTGCAGGTGCATATTCTCAACCCTGGCAGCGCTGTAACATGACAAGCTGCTGAAATTGCTTCAGCTGCAACTGTGAAAAAGCGACAGGGGCCCTGGCCAGCACAGGCTTAGTTCATACAGTATACCTGTTTCCAGCTACAATATGTATTTCTGCTTCATCTAGATAGGTTTGTAAGACTAACTGGACATTGCTAACCACAGATTCTAAGTGGGGACCAGTATGTTTTTGTTCAGTCATGTCCGACTCTTCATGACCCCATGGACCAGAGCACACCAGGCACGCCTATCTTTCACTGCCTCCCGCAGTTTGGCCAAACTCACGCTAGTCGCTTCGAGTGGCCATCTAAAAGTTATAGGGAGAAATGCAACAGGTTGTCATGGAAACCAGAGGGCTCAGAAAAGAGAGTAAAAATGCCCCAGGGAGGAATTAAGGAGGAAAGTAGGAAGTGTTTAGCTGAGAAAAGGGCTATTTGAAATATAAAGAAAGGCTTTTGTCATAGAAGGCCTTTTGTGACAGAAGAAGGGAATCCAAGGAGAGTTATCAGGCTTATGAACTGAAAATCTGGGTGGAAAGCAAAGGACCCATCAGCTGCACAATGGTTGACATGGAAGACGCCACATTTAGAGGGGAGTCCAGCTGAGGAACTGCCTCAACAGCTGGAATTCAGCAATGGTCTCCCGCTTTTCTGTCTGCAAAAATTAAGATGATGAATGTGACTATCAGATCTGACATTGTCACTGAAAACAAACAAAGCCTATCCAGAATGAGGACAACACCTCTAATGGGCTGGAATCAGCAAAGGGACTAATGTAAGAAGCATTGCTATCACTCCAAATTGGCTTCATTAGCCCTTAGTGACATTGTACAGTAACCAAAGCTGCTTAGCTATTGACAAGTGGCATTGTCCCCTTTACTATATAATTCTGAACTGACTTGGATTTGCCCATGTGATTGCACAAGGACACAGTGCTTTGAAGAAGAAGAAGGAGAAATAGCTGAAGCAGGAGAAGGAGTGAGGAAGCAATGGCAGAGATCAGCAGTTTATAGGTTTTGGCTGGAAACAATGTGTGAGGAGTGACACATTGTAGTCCACTGTTTTTAGAGAGGTGAGATCACACCCAGCACTGACCAAAGCCCTCTCACAAAAAATCAACTGACAATGAGGTGGCACTGTTAATGAGAGTACACACTCTGTTATTGCATGGGGGGACTGACTTAACACAAATGTGGCAGCGACACCCCCCCCCCCAAAAAAAAGGAATCCATGCAGCAGGGGCAGGGGATACACAGAAACATAAGCATTGCTAAATAAAAATGTTGAATCCTAAGTGCACTTAAATAGCGTCAAACTCTATGGAACCTCTGAGTGTACACTGGCAAGGCCAGGCAGCGTTGCTGCAGAAAGGGAAATCAGATGGGTGTCAAATAAGCCTCAGTTTCATCGTTGAGTTTTCAGTCACTGAAGAGACAGCACAACTCTTCTAATGTCACAGGGCAGAAATCCCCAAACTAAGGAAAGCAAGAACGACTAGTTGGATATGCATATTAGAAACTCATTTCTTGGTTCTTGACATAAAATTGGTAGTGCCAGGAGGCTCAACCTCTACTTCTGGCTGACAGCTTTGTATGAAGACTGCATTGTGTGGGTCATTTTAATCAAAATGAAAAGACCACATCCTATTAGGCAGCTTTGCTGACAAATAATTAGATGAATTACTAGCATTCAGCTGCCATGCTGGATGTCAGGTTGCAGGAACCTTCTAAAGCTGCTGTTGTATCATGGCTTTGCTCTTTGTACTTAGCTTGCAGTCTAACTCAACATCCAACTGCCAGAGAATGTTTTAATCCTAAACCTGTCACTACATATTATTTTCACAGGTTCCTGACATTTCTACATTTAAACAGTTTATAAGTAAAAGTTAACAGAATCTTAAGGCTGAAGGATTTATGATTCACAGTGTGAAACACACTTTCACACCACTGGGCAAAGAGAGCTATTTGCTTGCCTTTGAAGAGCAACACTTACATGGAATTTATGTACCAGTATAGTGGAATCTGACTTGACTGTTTGTATGATGACACTGTTTTTATAGCACAGGGTCACATGAACCAAAGTGTTCGGTCATGTAAAATAGTTTATGAAAGTTCGGTTTGGGGCTAGTAGTTTTTATTGTCTACTGGTGGCAGTTTCATTATTATACTTGGGAAAGTTTTGATTTTCTCACGTTAATTGGAATGAATGGAGGGGGGGGGAGGAACCTGTGTGCAGAACTGCACCAAACATTTAAAGCACACCCAGTGCACATTCAAGCAGCTGACTCCCCACCAAAGAATCATGGGACCTATAGTTTGGTTATGGGGCAGCACCCGTAAGGTGTGAATCTGCCCCAAGACTCCATGTTGAACTAGTAAGTTCATGACGAATAAGTCCAGGTAGAGCTGTCAGGTGCAGATAATATGGAACAACATGTACCTTTGTGTGGTGACCCAATTCTTGCATGAGGTTTGGCATAGTCAGAAGACACTCCTATTGCTGCATTAGCATTCTGTCCTTCAGTCAAAGCTGAGGGTAGGACAGGGCCAGGATGTCTATTGCCTATTATGATGTGTCATACAAATAGTTCATGAGCTGTGGAGACACTGCCAATCTATATCAGGTATGAGGGACTTGTGGACTACAATTACACCATCCTGATCACTGACTGCGCTGGCCGGGGCAGATGGGAGTTGAAGTCCAACAACATCTGGATGACCCCAGTTTTTCCACTCTCCTGATCTACTTGGACAAGGAAAAACAAAGAACTGAGAATGCCACTGGAAGGGAAGTAGTAAACATGGGAAGAAATAAGCATGTTATTGGGTCTCTTCTGTACACCAGCAGCTTTGCAGCGCAAAAGTAGCAGTCAGGCTTTCCAAACCCATATTCCTCGCCAAATGTATCAGCTAGCATTTATGAACATACCTCTAGCATCTTCTTTGACTGAAACTCTGCTGTGCTCCTTTCCCATTTCAAATGGCTACCTTTTACGCAGCTGCAGTGGAAGCAGGAGAGCATCTGATGCCCCAACCACCGCACCAGTTTCTGGTCCAGCCATGCACCAGAGTGTGCACTGACTTCACTGAGAGTGGTACCACCTCACTTGCCTGGCAGGTAGGTTAGGCAAAGATGTAATGGTAGGTCCAAGATTAAATCCCATAGCTCATGGTTGAAGAGGAAATAGAATGCAGTTATCTTGGGCCCTAGTCTAGAATTCTAACACCACTACACTATGCTTTCTATGACATCTCTCCATCCTCTGTTCTTAGCATTAAAAACTAATTCTGAAACTGTCTCTACTAAGAGATGGGTGAATATATTTGTTAGTATGGATAAAATTAACCTACAGTCAAAACTCAGGTTACGAACGCTGAGGGGTTGCGCGTTTTCGGGTTGCGGACCGCACCTAACACGGAAGTACAGGAATTGGTTACTTCTGGATTTCGGCGCTCGTGCATGCACAGAACCGCAAAATGACATCACACGCATGTGCAGAAGCGCCAAATCGCGTCACGCACGTGCACAGTGCAGCGCTTCAGGCTGCGACCACTGGTGGTTGTGAGCGTGCCTTCCCCCATGGATCCTGTTCGCAACCCGAGGTATGACGTAAATGCTTCCATATTTTTAACAGGAGTGCTATGTTCAGTTTAATTTCCCCACTGCACAATATGAGAAGGGACATAGCACATACTAGGTTCAATTCCTGACATCTCCAGGTACGGTTGGGAAGACTTTGCCTGAAGCCATAGAGAGCTGCTGCTATCAGTCAGTATCAACAGCACAGAGTTTGATGGACCAACGGCCATAAGAAAGTTTCTTATGTTCCTTCTATGTAATTAGACCCAATCTTTGTTTATCTAAAAAAATGCATATATCCCAGTCTCTCTGGACTGCAACACTTCAGAAGGTGGTGGTGGGCCGATGCAAATCAAGCATGCTCTGCATTTAAAAAGGCCAGTGGATGAGAGAATGGCTTTTCTCCCTCATGTACCCTGCATGCACAAGAAGAGACTTGAGAGGAGGAAAAACTGGATGTGATTTCCCACGGGGTGAAAAACAGCTAACGGGGAGGTACCGGTAATTGAGAAGTACAACAGCAAGGAGGAAACAGTTAAATATCTCTCTTCTAGCCTTCTCTCCACCTTAACTGGCAGCTTCCAAAGCTGCTTTTGCTTAAATTGTAAAAGTTAGAAGAAAGATACATGATTGTGTGTTAGGTCTCCTTTGGTGTTGGTCAACTGCCTTCATAACAATAGCAGTAAAACAACATTGTGTTCACATCCACACCAAACATTTGAAGCACTCTTATGCTACCTTAACAATTGAGAATTCTGGGAATTGTAGTTTGTTTAGGGTGCTGATCTCACAGAGCTACAGTTTCTAGCACCCTTAATGAACTAGGGTTCCCAGAATTCTCTGCTGTTAAACTGGTATAAGAGTGCTTTAAATGCATGGTGTGGATGGGGCCCTTACATTCACAAATCTCTTGATAGTGATCCTTCATTTCAGAATCTTCAGCGTACAGATTTGAGCTGTCCAAAATAAACGACCTAAGAGAACCCTTCCCCAAGAGACAACTGATCAAAGAAAGCTGTGTTTTAAATAGCAAATCAAGCTTGGTTAAGTCACAGATTTTCTATCCTACTGTAGTGCTGATCAAACCCTTTTACTTCCTGCTTAAGTGCTAATCATTATTATCACTGCGGTTAGCTGTTACATGCACTATCAGTAATTATATATCAATTATTTTCAAGATGACTCCCTTATTAAAAACACATTTCATTTTCTTGGCACTCTGTTATTTGGATGTGGAGAGAAAGTGAATTGGGATGCTAGGCAGTCACAGGCTCTGTAGCTACAGCTACTACTGCTGCATCTATTATTGCCAGTTTGCTATAAGCCTTGAGGAATGGAACTGGGGTAAGATGGGACCAGTTTACTTGCGAGATTGCCTCACGTCGCATATGCCCACTTGACCACTTTGATCTGTGGAACTGGCACTGTTACAACTGCTACATCATACTCATTCTGCATTGTAAGACACCCATCTTAACCATACTTTGGAACTCCCTGCCTATTGACATCAAGCAGGTGCCTGCACTGTATTCTTTTCAGAACCTGCTAAAAATATTTTTGTTAGGCAAGCCTATCTGGACATGTAAAAAAGTTGACATTTCATTACATTTTACCATATACATTTCATTAATTTTACCATCCATTTAACATTTCAAAATTTGAACTTCCTTCCCCCTCTTTCTGCGGTTTCTTAAATTTATTTTTCCATATCTTCTGCATATCCAAATTCACTTAACTTGCTCATTTAATAATCTACTGTAAATATATAGTCTTATAAAACTGCAGGTTGTTACAATAATCTTACTGGTGTTTTTATATGTGTTGAATTTATCTGTAAATATTCAATACGCCATTCCATTCTTTTATAAACAGTTTGTTATCTTGATTTCTTATTCTTCCGGTAAGTTTGGCCATTTCTGCATATGCCATAAGTTTTTGTATCCATTCTTCCTTTACTGGGACTTCTGCTTCTTTCCATTCTGGGGCAAGTAACATTCTTGCTGCTGTAGTAGCATACATAAATAAATTTCTATACAATTTAGGTAGTTCTGTCCCCATAATTCCTAAAAGAAAAGCCTCTGGGTTTTTTATTTTTATAAAAGTTATTTTGAACATCCTTTTCAATTCATTATATATCATTTCCCAGTAAGCTTTGACCTTACTACAAGACCGCCACAGCTTATTGTTGATTTAATAATTTATTTTTAACAACTTTAAATAGTTGTTTTTAACTTTTTTTTACAGATAATTTAACTGGTTTTTTGTAAACCGCTTTGACATTTTCTTATAATCAAGCAGTATATAAATATTGCAAAGTAAGTAAATCAATAAGCAAATAATATTATTGTAGTTGATCACAGAGTAAGAGTAGAGCTGATTATTTTTTGCTCAGAATACAATGTTTTTGTTTTTGTTTCAAAAGCACACTTAATATCATGCAGTGATCAGTAAAAGGGAAAAAAGGCAATTTATTGTTTTAAAACTGGCCGCACATGGGCATCAGTGGTGACACAGACACAAGCACTGAGATGCTTTCACACTAAAGAGATGGCTGTTAATTTTATTTGCAACAGAAAACAGGGGAGCATGCTCATTCGAGATACTTGTATCTTTTTAAATCAAGGCCATCTTTTTCTCAGCGGTAAACGTGAAATGTTTTAAAGGCCAGACTTAGCATAAAATCTATTGGTTGCTATGGAGACCACTTACCACACAGGACTGCACTCTTGTGTTAGACTCTGTGATTTTCTCTATTCAAAGGTTCAGCATTGTCAAAAAAAACAATTACTTTTTCAGTTGTTTTATCTCAAAGTTCATTATGGAAATGCATTGCTATTTTATTCATGTGTAGATAAGAGAAATATCAGAAATCACTTGAGCACCATTCTTTGAAATTTCACACTTCGGGAATAATTAGAGCAAAATTGTCTATTGTTGGGAAATGAAAAGGATTCCTTTTTGGGTGTGTCTGTTTGTATGAAGTGAAGCAAAAACAGGCACCTGGAAGCTGGATCCCAGCAAAATTATACAGTAATAAAGCCTTTCACACTTACACTACACTTAGGAGCAGAGGCGTGAAAAGAATAACCAAGGCCTGATAGACTGAAACTTTTTGCCTGAGGTGTTTCCTTATGAAACAAAACGTGAGTTCAGGACTACTGTTTGTTGAATTATTCAATGCTATCTTTTGCATCACATATCTTCAGGGTTGAAACCAGTCGGGTTCTGATTAGCAGCAGCACAGATTTAACTGGCTACAAATGTCGAAAACATGTACATCTGCTTCTCCTCAAGCACTTGCTTAATTAGGAAGATATAAATATTCAGGCTTCATTCTCCTCCATGCTTCTCTTTTCTCTAAACACTTTCCATCCCATTTATACAAGAGGGCTGAGGATCCTGAGAGATGCTGAGCCAGATCTGGTAGAAGCAAAAGCATATCCAGCTCGTAGCTGCTTTAATCTGAAGTGGGCTCTCAGCACCTCACAGCTTCTGCACAAGAGGTAAAAATCAATAGGAGCTGCAACGTTACCTAAGGGTATCCTACTGATTGACTTTGCCAGCTTTGCTGCTCATTTTGCTGTAATGATGTGTTATAATTCCTAAGGAGCGTGTGAGCACAGTTACGCCTTCATTTAAGTTTCTCTTCTGCTGAGCCTTTTAGAGACAATTCTAACAGGATGCGCACCTCCCCCAGAGGATTATATGGAGAAGATGATGTGAGGGAATTTTGAATACCATTTTTAAAAAGAAAAGAAAAACCAAGCAGCCCTACAAATGTATGGCTATGCTAAGTACACTTCTCTGAGCAGTAAGAAATTCAGAGAAGCACACTTGCCTGGACTTAGGGCCTGTTGGAATGAAGGCACAGAGACATCTTGGCATTTTGTATTTTGTATTTGGGTTTATTTACAAATATGCAGGTTGAGCATAAGTAGAGGAACAGTTTGAATACACCAGCAGACAGTTAGTAGCCACTGCTCCCACACCAGCTCTCCAGACAAGACAACTCGCATCCTTGCATACTAAGCCCTAACTCTGTCTGACTCAGAGACTGCACACAGACTTAACTCTATACACACCCAGACTAGATGGGGGAGAGGAACAAGGATGAGCCATCTCATTTAGGCCATCTTAACTCCCATGAGGACAAACCACACGAATATTGTGTGCTATCAACACTGAATCTGCAAGGCTTGCCTGAAAAGGGGACAGGGGAATATCAATTCCCCAGTGATATCCCGGTTCACAGAAATCTGATAAGAACCCAATATCTGAATGACTTCTACTGCTCTTATTTTGGATCTTACTGCTTCACTGACAGCTGGAAAAAAAACTCACTGGTTTCAGTGATCTACCTGCTGACAAATCAGTGGTAGAATTCAAGTGACAATCCCTGAAGCTGCACGATAATATATCGTTTTTACAAAATTATATATTTTTTTATTTTTTATAATTTTATTAAAGATTTTATTGGGTTGCAAAACGATATTTGTAAAATGTGTAATATACTGGAATTTCATTTTATTTATTGCCAAAAGAAAAATCGCATCTACTTCAAATTGTCTACAAGACAATAGTTTCATAGTCAAATCCCTGTCTCACCAGAGACCAACTGTACAGTATAGTGCATTGATAATTAACATACTGAAAACATGCAATTAAGACAAATGGGATGAATGCATAAGGCAACACAAAAGCATAATTTCATTGTGTAGCTATTGTCATGCTCTTCAAGAATCATTGTGCAGTTTGGTCTCCTCCCGTGCTTCTATTAACAGAGTGTGGACTGTTTCCGCACTGCATGCTAAGTGACTCAGACAAGCAGAAGGCCTTTAAAAATGTGCCAATTCAAAAGGTCCACTGAAAATCTAGTTAGACAAAACTAACAGGTAGGAGGACTTCGCTAGGAAGAATAACATCCTCATGACTTCAGACCCTCTAAGAAAAACCTATCCTGTAAATTTGAAGGATTCCATTCCAGACTGCATTTCACCTTCTCTACACATTATTAACAGCAAGGCAGAAAAGTAGGAGCTGCCAATGTGGTGGCTTCCAGATATTGTTGGACCACAACTCCCATCATCCCTGACTATTGTCATGCTGCCTCAGGCTAATGAAAGTTGTAGTACATGAAAACTCAGGAGGGTGAAAGATTTAAGAGCTGTTTGTGATTACCCTTTGATAAATACAGCAATAGGTCAAATAATCACCTTTTTTTTTTAAAGAGGAGAAATTTGAACTCATTCAGTTATAGGGTGCAGCTGTTGCACTGGCATGTTATTCCGACAAAGGTCCGTACAGTTAAAGCTATGGTTTTCCCAGTAGTAATATATGGAAGTGAGAGCTGAACCAAAAAGAAGGCTGATCGCTGAAGAATTGATGCTTTTGAATTATGGTGCTGGAGGAGACTCTTGAGAGTCCCATGGACTGCAAGAAGATCAAACCTATCCATTCTCAAGGAAATCAGCCCTGAGTGCTCACTGGAAGGGCTCCTTTTGGCCACCTCATGAGAAGAGAAGACTCCCTAGAAAAGACCCTGATGTTGGGAAAGATTGAGGGCACAAGGAGAAGGGGACGACAGAGGACAAGATGGTTGGATAGTGTTCTCGAAGCTACCAACATGAGTCTGACCAAACGGTGGGAGTCAGTGGAAGACAGGAGTGCCTGGCATTCTCTGCTCCATGGGGTCACAAAGAGTCGGACACGACTAAATGACTAAGCAACAAGTTGTATAGACTTCAGGTGTCCTTTGCAATAACCAGACAAATTTGGTCTACCACTCTACACAGAGTCATCCAGCTCTAAAGTATTGGTGAAGCTTGAACTAACCACAGGACATAATAACTTACCACATCAATATTGCCTAAATGACACATCTCTAAAGGGCATAACCTTTAAGGCATAGCCCTTAAGAGCTTTAATTTCCTAGCATTTTGTAGCTTGAATGAACATGTAAAGCCATGAATACAACATATAAAACTGAAATATTTTTTTGCTAATTTAATTGTTTACATCAATAACTACAGAAATATATGTTGTCAGGGAAAATAGCCAAATGCAGCCAGAAAGACAGAAGAAGAAAAAACACAATTATGACCAGTCCCATGTCTCCCTAAGCAGTACCCTCCTAACAGTATCCATATAGCTAACACATTCAAAACAGGCTTGAGGGGGTAGGAAATCAACATGAATTATTTTTATAGTAAAAACTTAAAGCAAATCAATTTTGACACCACTAAAGATTGCAAAATCTGTGTTGCATTTGAGACTGGCAATTTAAACTCCTTGCAAGCTTCCTTTTTCAGTTCTGATTTAGCAGGATCACTTAGAGAGCAAGAATGTGGTTTGTCCCCCATGTCCTTTCAGTAGCTGCTTCTTTCCAGAGATTGCCAACAAGGTTGCCAGACAAAGACAGTTTAATAGGATAGCAGCAGATGCAACTGGATATACAATTTTGCTTGTGTGTGCAACAAAGTCAAAGTAACCACAAACAACAAGTGAGACGCTGCTGGACATAACCTCTCTGTGCTCCCAGATCTGCTCACCTGCTTACTTTGAATGAAATATTTATGCAGAAGATGCAGTTTTAATCTCACAGACACATCTGGGACTTAAGCATTCACTGACTGAATTTGAATCTCTACCATTGTTTGCTAGAAATTTGGTTACAACATTTATAAGAGAAGGTTAGATGTTCTTGGATCTTGCCTGACTATAGACTCAATCAAGTTAATCCATATACCGGTACATATTTGGTTGTTTGGTATCATGACTCAGATAACTGGGGAGTCCTAGTGAAATTGGGAAATGCTAAAGCTAAAGTACTGCAGCAATAGTCTTTATTATTATTATTTGCGAAGGGCAAGAAATCCCTCCCCTCGGTTTTCAGAGCCAACATTGTATCTCATACTCTCTTTGGAGCTCCTACATGGTTTCCAGGACTTAAAGTCTCTTTAGAAGTTCAGTCCTTCTTTCTCAGATCTATATTTGGCATGCCTTGATGTGGTGCTGGTGCCAGTACTGCTCTCAGTTTGAAAGCTGGTGTTGACTCCTTAAGTAATCTGGCTTGGACAAGCTCTACTCACTTTTGACTTTGTGACTGGCCTTCATAGTACAAATGATGATGGGCAGTTATGAATATACCTGGAAGAGGGAACTGATGAACGAAATCTTCCTGGGTGGGCTGCGTCCTCTTTATTTGTTATTTATGAATGGATACAGGCCAGATTTACTACCACATACATAACTTTATTGAATCACAAGAGACTGGGAGCCATGTTCTTCTGGTTATTGGGTCTGCCTCGTTCAGAGTTCAACAGACTCCAAGAATGGGATGCCTTTCTTATGCTGGCTATCTGCTCCACAGTATATAAAAGCTTTTTCATGAACACATATTAATGTCTTACTATCTAAGCTCTCAGAAGGCAGATATGAGGGTCCCAGTAAATATATGTGGCCCCTGCAACAGAGATGAGGTGAAGAAGGTCTCACATATTTTTTAAAACTTAGTATTCTGCAGGAGGATAGATTTAAGAAAAAAATAATGCAACTTCCTCCAGGTCATTCTTCAGAATGTCTGCTGACCATTTTACTTGACTAATATTTTAATAACAAAGCAAATTGCAAAATAATAACAATAATATATTAGCATTGCTCTATGGTTGCTTTACTTAAATAAAACTATTCAGCTTAATTCAATATTTAATTCAATTTTATCTACTGCTGTAATTTTTATACATTTTGTGTAATCAAGTTCTGTTTATATGATGTTGTTCTACTATTTGTAGTCTATGAGCCATAAATAAATGTCTTCCACAAACCTTAGGGTTCCTTCAAGCCTGCTGATGCATTCCTATTGCACATGGATAGTTCTGTTTAGGCTATAAAAGGATCCGCACATCAGGTGCATTTGCGGTTTCATAACAAGTGAGGACTCTGCACAACAGAGAATATAAGAAGCTTTGAACAGCAAATCCATGGACGCAAGCCCATTTTCAGGAAGATGGTTATCATGCTTTTGGAGAAGAGATTTCAAATCAAGCTTGCATTTTTCTTGGTAAAGCTATAGTAATTTTTCCTTGAAATGTAACAATCTGATACTTTTGGACACAAACTAGATGGAACAGGCAAAATTTAAAGTTTGATCAAACTGAGATGAAGTTGATGCATTTATATGTTACAGTGACTTTATGTTTGTTTGTTTGTTTGTTTGTTTATTGGTTAGTTGCCTAACACAGGATGTTTCTTTAGGTGAGATAGGTCATATCCATACCATGCATTCAAAGCCAAGGATTCCCCCACACCCCAAGGGGAAAAAAAAGAAATCATGGGAACTGTAGTTTATCCCACAGAGTTACAAATCCTGGCACCCTCATCAAACTACAGTCCCCAAGTGTCGGGGGGCGGGAGCCGCATATTTTAAATGTGGTTTCTGTGCTTAATATGTGGTTTAAAGCAGGGATACAAGACTCATGCCCCCCCCCCGATAATGTTGTGGACCACAACTCTCAGCATATTTGCCATGCTGGCTACAGTTGAAGGGAACTGGGAGTCCTAGAACATATGGAGGGCCATAGGTTCCCTGCCTCAGAGCCCTGATTTTTTTGTGTGTGTCTTTTTTGCCCCACAAACAAATCAATGCTAACCATCGATAAACCTTTATAATTAATCAATTAATGACACATCCCACATTCCAGTGTTAAGGGCTTATCCACATTTTCTCTTGCCCCGCTGCTTTCCCCTGGGTAAAACTGCTACTTAGCGTTCAATCGGATCAAACTGCAGTCGGATTTTCCAGGGGTTGCTGTATGTTGCAGTTTAGAGCTAAAGAGTGGGTTTCTGCTGGGAAAGGAGCTGGACAAAGGGAAAACCACCCAGAGGCATGCTGTTTAGGCACAGGACAAGCGGAAATGTTGATGAGCCGTAAGATGAAGGAGCCAGAAACTTTATAACAATGAAAATAAAGGCTCTGGGTATTTCAAAAAAGGAATATTTCTTTGAGAGTAGCTGTGCTAGTGTGTTGTAGCAAAAGCCACAACATTTTCTTACTTTCTTTATTGAAGCAGAAGGTTTTGGGTTGGATCATGTCAAAGAGTGAGAGAATAAAAGTGGCTTTGACTAGGTACTAAACGCATCATATTTGTATTGCTATATTTTCCCATTCAAGGACAAGAAGATTTCATCCAGCCATGTAACAGTTTCCTGCCTTCTGAGAGCTAGTCATTGTTCGCTGCTAAAATGCCAAGAAAGTGGGAGGTTCACAAACACACACACACATATATATATATTAGAAAAAATGTGTATCCATAGGAGCTTGTCATAATGCAGCTGGTGGCAAATCCTTTTTTTGGAGGAGCATGTTACAAATTGGCCCAGTAAAAATAAATGGATGGAAAGGAAAGCAGAAATGATTGTCAAAAAGCAATCCCGGGAATAGGATTAGCACTAATATATATGTTCAAAAACTTTAAGAGGCCTCCCAAAACAAAAACAAAAAAACTGCATGGTTTTTCAAGGAGCTGGTCTGGAGGGTCATTCTCAGGAAATGTCAGATCTCAGAATATTTTAACATAAAGATGCTTCATCAGTGTAATCTCAAAAAGAGATCAATCATTAAAATTAATCTAATTTTAAAATTACGTGTGTATAGACATATATGTATATATTGTAAACCGTCCTGTGATCATCGGATGAGGGACAGTATAGAAATGCAAGAAATAATAATAATAGTAATAATAATAATAATAATACATATTTACAAAATATTCCAAGGGTAGAATATATTTATAGATGTCTAACCAAGTATCACTAAAAATCCTACACAGCATGGACATTTTCAAAAATCATTATTATTTGCTTCTTTTATTACTGTATATTCTGGCGTATAAGACTACTTTTTAATCCAGGAAAATCTTCTCCAAAGTTGGGGGTCGTCTTATACGCCGGGTGGAAACTCTGCGGTCGAGTATATCTCAAACTCTATATTTTAACTGGAAAAGTTGGGGGTCGTCTTATACACCCAGTCATCTTATACGCCAGAAAAGACGGTAAAGGTAACCTTACAGCACAAGCCTATGCATACTTACTTAGAAGTACTACCATGTTTGATGCAGTGCTTTTCTTTTAGAATAAAAAAGGTGTCGGTACCACTTTGAGTACACTCAGAAAAAAGCTCTGGTTCAATGTGGTGTTCAACTCCCAGCTAAGTATAGGGTTGCACCCTTCGTTTAACTGCAAATGTAAGCCAGCTCCCTCGGCCAGTAAAGCAAGATAAGCGCTGCAACCCCAGAGTCATTCGCGACTGGACCTAATGGTCAGGGGTCCCTTTATCTTTTTAAATTGGTTATTATAACAATTATTATTTTTCTGAGAGGTTTGCAGAGCTTGGGATTTGTTTGGTCATACTGCTAAATTAGCAGTATGACCTAACATTAGCTATTTTTATAATTTCCATCTGGGATTTCCAGGAGCCTTTAAGCCAGATGCAAGATGACAGTGCACCTGCATGCACCTTTAATAGTTGAGATTCTTCTACACAGCTATTAAAGGTGAAAAACCTCTGCCTTCTGCACATGGCACGAATGTGAGAAGAATAACATTCGCTTCGGAACTGGAGGGGTTTGTTCCCAAGGAAGAGAGCAGTCCTGTGTCCCAGCAGATAAGAAAAGGGAAATAGTGTTGGTAGAATAACAGACTCACTTGGCACAAAGGCTGACCCCACAACCAGCTCATTAGCAATGGTGCCAAGAAAGTCCCCGGGCAAGTGCGGGCATATCCATGAGCTTTGTGATCCCAGGTTTTTAATTCAACCAGGCCATTGCCTTTATATATTGACATCTTTGTTTAGCCATGATTTGTTTAACTCTGCCGGGTTGGTGTTGCTCTCTATCTTCAATCTTAAACTATTCCTTTTTACAAGGAAGTGTCACCAGGAGGTAGGAAATATCTGCAATTCCTTTGCTTACTCATTCGTTTGAATTTGTTCTCTGTCACCTATAAGTGTCACCTTGTAGTGTCGGACCAAAATCCTTGGTCTAGAGCAAGGATTTCTGGGTAAAGCAGAATCATGGGTATCGAGCTGTGCCATGGGAAAGTGACCTAAAGGTGCCCTGCTTGGGAGTGTAAAAGGGTTGCCTTTAAAGAATTTTACAACCAGGAGATGGCTGGGGGTGTGAAGGTTCCAGCTACAAGAGACATCCTGGCTCCTGATAAGAACTAGGATGGGGCCAGCTGGTGTTTATCAAGCGGATGAGAAATTAGGGAGGTAACGGCTCAGAGACTTGCAGCTGCCTCTCATCCTTGACAGGTGAGAATAATGACCCAGGAGTAGTGATTGGCTAACGGGATTAAGAACTGGGTCTTCTATAGGATAATGAATGGGGAAGCCCACGTGGGGAAATGTCTTATCAACCCTGGGCTTTGAAATGCAAGGGGCTGCTGAGGAGCTGGAGGGCTTTGGACATCTGACTCAGCCAGCCACGGCTTGGAAGAACATCTGAAGATGGGAGCCTAACGAGAACTTTGAAGGCGGCTTTTGTTTAGCCGGCCTGAGGACTTTGCCAGCCCGTTTGAATGCAAATGCAGTTAAGTATCAGTCCTTGCCTTAGGGAGAGGGAATAAGAGAAAAGTCTCTAGACTAGTCTAGCAAGTATGTTCATATTTTCATGCATGTACCTGTGTTCTGGAGAATTATGCCTTTTGTGTTTTAGTAACTTTTGAATAAAATAGTTAAAAGAACTTTTGTTCTGGTTTTCTGTTCACCCCGGGGGTTTGCTTGGCTAATTCCAGGTCTACTGCTTGGTCATACTACTGTAAAGGGTTAATCATCTGTGGCTCTGTTTGAGCTGGGAAGGCTGTGTGCCGGTACACCGGGGAAGTGGCCCTCGCGTTTCGCCCGTGGCTTCAGCCGGATTTCCAAACTTCAGAGGGTGGTGGCAGCGAAAAAGACCTGTCTCTACTCGGCCGGAGGGTTGAGTAGAGGCAAAAGAGCAGGGTTTTGCGCTCCCTGGACGCCGGTAACTGGAAAAGCTGAGAGGCAAGGGGGGCGCAGATCCTACACACCTATTATTTCTTCATTTATAGGAAGAAGCAACCATGGCAGAATCGGCAGGAGTTTTTCATCTTGCAGTGATATTTCCCTGTAAAAATTAAAAGTCTAAACTGCCTCCTGTTTTGACACAAATGTTAACTATACTTGTTTTAGCCCATAGTTGAAATATAGCCTTACTACATGCACATTATAGTTAAAGCTATGGTTTTCCCAGTAGTAATGTATGGAAGTGAGAGCTGGACCATAAAGAAGACTGATTGCCGAAGAATTGATGCTTTTGAATTATGGTGCTGGAGGAGACTCTTGAGAGTCCTATGGACTGCAAAAAGATCAGACTTATCCATCTTTAAAGAAATCAGCCCTGAGTGCTCACTGGAAGGGCAGATCCTGAAGTTGAGGCTCCAGTACTTTGGCCACCTCGTGAGAAGAGAAGTCTCCCTGGAAAAGACCCTGATGTTGGGAAAGATGGAGGGCACAAGGAGAAGGGGACAACAGAGGATGAGATGGTTGGATGGACAGTGTTCTCGAAGCGACTGGCATAAGTTTGGCCAAACTGCGGGAGGCAGTGGAGGATAGGGGTGCCTGGCGTGCTCTGGTCCATGGGGTCACGAAGAGTCGGACACAACTGAACGACTGAACAACAACAACAACAAGCACATATTTCTCATTCCTTTGCTACTAAAAGGGCACTTGGTCTGTATGTATAGAATCTAATCTATGACAGTGTTTGCAGCGAAGGAATTTAAGATAAAATAAATCACATCCTCACAGCAAAGTAGTTCTGTCAATATACAAACAAGGTCTAACAATCTCCTCTTAAGTTAATAGGAAACTGTCACCATTATAATTAGAGCCAAATTGAACTTTACTTTCCATACTTGTTTACTTTGTCTGATCATCAAATGTAAATGAATGAATTAATTGAAAATGACGTTCATCTGTGTATATTTATTTCCATCTGTAATGCAGAGGGAAAGTTGTCTAAGGGTTTCTGTTGACTTTTAGAGACACCAGTGGGCTATATTAAGGAAAATGAGTTTTATTATTAAAAACAGACATGTTTACTAAAAAGATTTAAACAACAATTAACGAAATGAGCTAGTCAATATATCCCTAAACTGGGAACAATTCAAACATGTCATAGTAGCTTCCCACTGACTTCAGCCAAATGTCACAAAATGTAGCTTTCGGCTGGTGCTGCAGAGATGCAGCAGTTCAAATGTTTAATACAGACCTGACGTTCACTCTTCAAGTGTTTGTAGCAATAGCCAGAGAGACTACATCTGTACTGTTGATTATGTGGAATTACTTGAAGAGTAGCATCAGACTGAAAAATATGAGTTCAGAATTTAATGTTTGGAAATATTCTACAGCCAACAGATTGGTTAAATGAAGGAAACACATTCCAAGGGCAGTACTAGAAACCTCAATGACTATAATTTAAGCCAGCACAACAAAACACTGGAAAAATACTCTGCAGTCAGAAAAGGATTTTCATGAGCAGCAGAATGAAAACATCATCCAATTTATCTTTTCTACCATTATGCATATGGCTCAGTAGCATTTCTGTAATAAACAAAATGCCCTATATTTGGCCTTTGAGGAAGAATGAGGATCTATTTTTTCCTGTGCCAGAGTGTCCTAACATGCTGACAACAGAGCTAACAGGATATTTCTCATACATCCACACCAGCTAAGTATATGGAATAAACCCAAACAGAGGGATATAAATTTCAGACAGGTTTACAAACCATATCTAAAAATTTATGGTCACCAGATTAGAGCAGTATGGATGATATCGATTTTGCTGTAAACATTTACACCTTAGACACAATTAAAGCAGTAAGGTAAAAAAAATGCAGTGAGATGTACTACAGCTGCTACTGGTAAAACCACTGTTAGTGGCAATATTGAAATGTTTGGCTGTACCTTTGGAGGACAAGGGTAGAATTTTTCTGAGGTGAGGTGAAGTTAAATTCCTTCCTGTCTTCCTGCATGCTTTGCTGTATCCTTAAGATGGAGGGTAGGAGTAGGAGGTAAGGAATAGTTTTACTTGCTTCTCAAGTGCTGCTCTCTCTTCAGTGGAAGAGGCAGGAGGATAGCACGGTTCATCAATAACTCCTCACAGGTAGGGATGGGAGAGAAATTCAGGTCTGGTCACATTTTAATGAGAGATGGCCTGTCTGTACTTTCCTAAACAATATGTGAACAGAAATGCAGCTATCCTCCAAAAACCACACTTCTCTGAATTCTTCTGTGCAGCTCTCCAACCAAATGATGTGTACAAAAATGCATATACTAGATAAAAGTGTGCATTAAAAAAACGTGCATGTTAGTGAAAACACACACAAGACTTTATAGTAAACTGCTTGCAAACATATGTATATTAGGCAAAAATGCATATAAAATGCATGGTTGGCACCCATCTGTCTTGAGAGACAATGAAGTGTGAAGTCAAACTGCTGCATTAGCAGCACTGAAGTAACCTCTCTGAGGTGCAAGCCTGGGCAGTGTGTATGGACCGCCCAGATGACAAGACCCTCCTTCTTAGCCTCACTGATGTGGGTTCAAAGGAAAGCAGAGTGTTACGTTTGGCATCAGCTTGGCTGCATACATCAGGAGAAATGCACACTAAAATGCAAACAAATCCTTCTGGAGAACGATGCGTAAATGTGGAAAAGAATGAGAAACTGAGAAGAACCAAAATCAATGCATTCATCCACCCCCTAGTCAGAGGTCCTGGTCATATTAGTGTCTTGTGGCTGGGGACACTTGGGAAGTGAAGTTGAGCCCTACTCGAAGACTGTGGTTCCTGTGGCATTTCTGTCCTACAGAGCCCAACGTTTCTCTCCTGGTCCTTGGAGTATCCTACTTGTTTAGTTGACACACCCAACCACCATCCTACAATTTATTTTGCACTACACTCCCCACAGTCTTCTCCCTCTCAGTCCTTGTAAGCGGCAGTGACTTAGCTATCGAGCGATCAGGCAAGTGCTATCACCCCACCATGCCATCACTCCTGGTCGAATAGATAGATAATCCAAGTAATCATCACCTGATTTGGAAGGTCTTGGGACTGGGGCTCTTTTCAAGAACCTCTGCCCCCTTCTTTTTCTCTGAGCCTCCTGCAGAGTCTGGAGCCTGTTTATCATATTCCTGTGTTTTAAATACTATCGCTTGGCAGTTCTGCTTAGTAGAATGAGTCAGGCACTTTTAATATGCATACAGGATACTCACACCTGACAAACTGTCACAAGAGTTCTCCCAGAGGAGATAGCTAAGGAGAGAGTTGTGCCTTTTTATTTTTTTAAAAGGGGGCTTCTTTCTGCACTATTTTTTGAAACTAATTCAAAACATTTTTGTTTTTAAAGCTCAAAAGAAAAGCAATCATTCGCCCTGTTTCACTCTTTCCCATATACCACTGAGGAGCAAGAACTTCCAAGTACCTATTGATCACATCCACATTTTGAATCTGTTATGTTGAATATCAATGGTCATGTACAGCAGAATCAATATGAAGCCCAATTGCAAGAAGAAGCCAGAAGCAAAAAGCAAATTATTCCTGGGAAGTTGCTAAATAATAATAATAATAAAGACAGAGGTCACATTGTCTTGTGTTTGCCTAATTTCAGAATGCGAATTAATTTCTAGACAGCCATTTAATGTCTCATACACACACACACACCATATTTAATTAGTAAGAATGAACAAACCCATATAATAAAAATAGGCACTTTAAAAATGGAACCTTGCAATAGAAGCAATTGACCCTGTTTTAAAATGCCCACCACCTGCTATTTTAATGTGCACTCGTAGGAACAAGGCAGATCTGTAACATTTCTTTAACCCTCATTCCACTGCTCTCTGCTAATTAGTTCACTTCTTTGAGACACAGCCAAGGCCATCTCATTTTAAGAACATTGTCTTAGACCCAATTCTCACTTTTATTTCTGTCATGGTAGAGCAACCCAGAGACAACTTCATCATTTTTGCATAAGTATTTGTTCAGAAAGTGCTCTCACATGGTGCAATTAGAGATTAACCACATGACAGATTTTTCTGTTTGTTTATTTCTACTTGAAATACCCGTTTCTTAGCTAAAAAGGTTATCAAAGCCAATTAACAACCCATTATGATGAAACCATAATGGAGCAAACAAATCCCGTGTCAATTAATTTACAACCCCAATGTCAGCTGAAAGAGCCACATCTTCATTGCCTGCCAATGAAGGCCAGCAACGATGAGGTCAGATCGGTCCCTCGTGCTTCATCGTTTAGGTCAGTGTTTTTCAACCTTTTTTGGGCAAAGGCACACTTGTTTCATGAAAAAAATCACGAGGCACACCACCATTAGAAAATGTTAAAAAATTTAACTCTGTGCCTATATTGACTATATATAAAGTAATTTCCCACGGCACACCAGGCAACATCTCACGGCACACTAGTGTGCCGCGGAACAGTGGTTGAAAAACACTGGTTTAGGTGCCACAACCAGAAAGGCTCTGTTGCTTTCAAATGTCAGACCACCATGTCCCAATTGGTGTGGTAACACAGAGCAGATGTTGACCTAAATGCATGTGAAGTTCTATATGGGAAGTGGGACTCCAGATACTATACTGTACTGGCTCCTGCCCAAGGCCACACCACAGAGGTGTTTATGTGTAAGTAAAGCAGCAAACTTTTATTACAGCAGTCTAACAGTACAAATCCAGCGATAAGGAAGTGGTAGAACCTAATCCAAGTGATCTTACAAGGCAAGGAGTATCAACTTCATAGCCAGTCTTAGAGCAAAGGCCAAGGTTCAGGAATCTAAATTGGTAGAAAGCGTACTTAGACTGAAGGTTGTTCCAGCAAGTTTCCCCACCTATCTGCCAGGCTTTTAAGCAGAGGCAGAGAAAGTTGAGCTCCTTGAGAGAATCCCTGTCCTTGTGGGAATTCCTGGCCTGTAGTCAAGCACTCATCTTAGAGGGATAAGTCTCCCCTCTTCTCATGATGCACTGCCTTTTGCTCAGAGACACCACCAGGCACCTCTCCACCTCTGAACAGTCTCCCGCTTTGTCACAGCAGGGCTGCACCCCTGAGTTTATCATCTATCTAGGCAAACAAGAGGCAATACCAGGGTTCAATCCATGCAAACAAAAGCATTTGGGGGCAGAGGCGCCAACTTGAACCTAAGATTGAGGGGGCCTATGACACTCTTGACCTCCTCCTGTCGCTGCCACCAGCTGGGGACTGCTTCCCTTGTTTTTCTCTTATACAGGAGAAGGAGCCACCAGCAACTGAAGCTGTGCCATGCTCAGTTCCACGATCGGCCTTCTCTTCCTCCTGCTGCCACTGGCTAGGAGCAGCTTCCCCCTCCTTCCCCTCCACGGCAGTAACAGAAGGAGCTGCCACCAGTCACTGAAGCTGTGCCACGCTCTGCCTCCTCTACCTCTTGAACATTATGGAGGCTGGCTCCCAAAAAAATTATTGGCAAAAGAGCTGAACCCCTAGGAGTTGGCACCTATGACTTGGGGAGTGTGTGGAGCAGAGCTGATGAGGAGTGTACCTTTGCGAGGAGGCATGGCCTGAAGTTCCAAGGTTCAGAGAGAGCCTTGGCGAGTCACATTCTGCCCTGGGCCTGATTCACCACCCAACTTGTGTGAATCATTATTTATGCAGTTAAACCAGCTGTGGTAACATCTGCACCAACTCCAAATACTCTAAACACTGCTTAGTTATAGTGACTAAGGCTGCAACCCCATCAACACTTAAGACTACCTGAGAATAAGCTCATCGGATTCCACTGTCAGAGTGTGGACTGTTTGCTTTAAAGTCCTACATTCGAATCTTACATTCAACCACAAAATCACTAGCTGGAAATCACTCTTGTCCTCGGTTTGTGAATATCAAACCTATCTTTTTTACAGCACAAGGATTACTGAGATAATATATGTGAAGCTGCTTTTAACATTCAAAAATGCCTCTGCACTTGTGGTAAAAAAAAAAAAAAGACTTGCTAGTTTTCCCCATTCGTGTGTGTGCATATAGAAAGTAAGATCTGCTGTAAAATGGTTGAAAGCAACTTTTACAGGACTCAGTTGGACCATATCGATTCTACTCAGTAGGAAACTGTGTTGCACATTAATGGCGTCCAGAAGTGTCTTCTTGTAATATCAGAGTCCAGGTTTTTAGCTACACCTCTCACATCTTCATTCCTTTAAACTATTAGCAGCTGGCTAGAATTACAAATATCTGCTTGATGTCTGCGAATAGCTAACCACAGACTTGACTTTTGTATAATATTAGAAGCCAGGTCTTTGCCTTGACTGGAGAGGAAGTATCACCTCTGCTCTAGGATGTGGTATCGTTGTGCAGGCAACGAAACCAAAACAGAACCCCATAGATACTGGTCTTGGAGACACACAAACACATTAGTATTCCAGAAATATCAGCTAAGACAAGTATCACATTTTATTACCTTCTGTGCTCCAACTAGAGTGTAACTTGAGCACTATAGGGCGCTGAAACCTTGCAGCTATAGACTACCATTTTCCTCAATAGAAAAACACAATAAAATATCAGGCTAAGGCCAATGCCGTTTCAGCAGCTTGGAATGCAGAGCAAATAGAATTTTCTCTTGCAAACGGGGCACGGTCTTGCTAGTTTGCTGACTTTCTCCTCCCCATTTTCCGTTTTTATTAAGGGTTTTTCTTCTTCCTCCCTTTGTTGCAGGCAGCACCTCTCCATTAAGATGAATAGTGCTTTTTGGAGACTACACACATTCGGCAGTCTTATTTACTTGGGCCATAGAAACTAAATGTGCAGTGCTGCAGCTTAATAGTAATTTCAATTGGCTATTAAAATGGAACACTGCACATTAAAACTACTGCTATATTCCTGCAGAAATACTTAACCAGCACAAGGTCCCCAGAAATCACCATTCCACTCAATGAAGAGTTGTTCCAGAACAACAAAAAGGCAATAATCTCATGCATGACCGGAAACCGAAACAGAGGCATCATCCACTTTAGAGTGGCTCCTTTTGTCTTTTTTCTGAACAAGTGGATTTTGCTTCTTTCTATGAGCAAGTTTTAAATTCAACAGACCCTCCGAAACAGATATCATCACAACCTATTTTTACTTTAATAAAAGCACCTTCCTTCCGTACAGAGGCCAGCAATTCAGAACAGCCCTTGCATGTGTACAGGATATTATTTCACTTGTTTCCATTAAAATCAATCGCAGGGGTGGAGGAATACTTCAAACAGCTGTAAATCCTCCCACTGACATTCTTACTCCTTTGGAAAGTACAGTGGAGTCCTACATCAAAGACACCCTCCATTGCCAAAAAGAAAAAGAGAAAGAGAAATCTTTTCTTGTTTTTTAAACCATGCATCAAGCAGCTGAGAATCTCACCTTAATCGCACACAAATAGTGAAATAGACACATTTAGTATGAATAAAAATACCTTCTTGGCTCTGTTGCTCCTGGCCAAATACTAAATGTCCCCCCCCCCTTTGTAGATAATTCTATGCTGCGAGGCGGGAAGATGGTTCAGTGGATCCCCTGCCTCCTTGCCTGGCAAAAGGAAAGTGTGTTATCCTCTGGACAACCTTTGCTTTTTACCACTCTCATAAATGCAATGCCAGTTCCACATATTTTTGTGGTGGTGGTGGCAGATGTTCATTTTAATTTGAAGATTTCATTAACATGGATTTTGGGTTGCTCAGACCCCAATGAAGGGAGCTGGAATGAAACACTATAAGCCCTCGTCCCCAGGACAGGTATTTTATTCCAGGTGTATTCTGCAACATAATAAATGCATCCTTGGTGCATTTCTTCTGCTTCAGTTTATTCCCCAGTGCTTCCCCAATGTGACCACATCAGCAGAGGCAACCAGAGCAGGGCAACCAGAGCAGAGCCCTACTAAGTGAAACGCCCAGCAATTTATTTTTAAGTAACCCCCCCCCCCATCTCAAAGCCCTATTCTTTTCTGTTCCACAGGTCCTTCTCTATTTCCATGTAGAGAGTGTCCTGGATATATTTTCTGTCAATCTCCCATTCTCTGGCCAACCAGCTCTCTGCACCACTCAGCCAATCTCAGTCCAAAAGCATTGCCGTAGCCAGGAGGTGCCACCCATCAGCCTCCAATTTTTTATTTTACCTGGGCTTAATTTGCTTCAACTGTAGAGCTTTCCCACCCTCTTCTCTTGTCATTATGTCAATCTAACCATGACCTATGAGGTTAACTGATCTGGTGGACCCAGGAGCTGAGCATGCTCAGAGCTGTTTTCTTGAAGTCATGCAATAAGTATTGCCATGCATATATCACCACGATGTAGAACACTGCCTGCAAAAAGTTATAGAATCGTAGAGCTAACAGGCTTTTGACTTACAGTCATTTTGGGAAGACATTTTATTTTTAATCTTCACAGGCCTTCCCAGTGGATGAAAACCTTGATAAGCCAGTTATTTTAATGATTGTTTTCAACTGTATTTAAATAATGTTTTGTGTCTTATTACAAACAGACATTGCCCTGCTATTTTATAAGAATGGCGGTACATAAACACTTTTATAAATAAATAGATAGATACCCAGATTGTCATTCCCTCTCCTTCCAAGAAGAAACTCTGCTGCATTACCTGGCATTCAGAGGCCCTGCCACAAAGTTGTATAAAACTCCATTAATAAGCCCATTAAATTATGTGGAACGCAAATGCCTTAGTCAGATTCAACAGACAACACAGAAGATATTAGGTAAAAACAGGACGAAAACTCATTTAACAACACAGTAGAGTATGTAATTAAGATAAGGAGATGTTAACAGTTCAGTATTATTATTATTTTAAAGGACTGTGTAGGAGATAAAAGTTCTTACATGAAATCTCCATCAGTTGGGTGAGGTGGAATTAATGTGTGTGGAGGTGGAGTGAAAGTCACCAGCGGTGTCAGCAGCAGCAGCAGTCCTCCCAGTGGCAACTGATGGTGGACTGCTTGGGAAGATAAACGAATAAAAGCAATAGACTGATACCCCTGATATATAGCAAACTCAAATGTTGAGTTATGACAGCTGTCTTTATAAACAAGTATGGCCTGGGAAACTGCGTAAGTTGTAGAAGAAGAAACAATATGGGGGGGGACTAAAGTGGAAAACTTTCCTCAAACAACCCAACGTGGACTGATCCAGTGGCCACAGAATCTGAGTCTATGTTGGGGTGGGGAATGGAAAAGCTGGAGTTAAAGGGGGAATAGAATGGAGAATCTTGAGGTGGGGAGGCATGGCTAGCCGGAACCCTGACCAGGAACACCCCAAACTGCAACAATTTGGCATTGATCCCACAGGGTTGACCCTACTATCTGATTAGTAAAGTGCTTTTTTATGAGCATCGGACCGTTAAGCCTATTTGAAGTCTAATGGGATTTTCAACTAAGGTACTCTGAGAATTGTAATTTTGTGAAGGACTAGGGATCTGTAACAAGAATTCTCTGCAGGCCTGCAATGTGTCAATACCTGAGGGGCTTGGAAATATTTTCTAACAATTAACCTGTTTCAACCCAGTTTAAACGTGTACTATGAACGCACTCTAGGCAACCAAGAAAGAGCATTTATCTTTAGGGAAATTTAGAAGCTTAATTTTTCCTTTGACAACTCTGTTTGCTAACAGTAGCTTTAGAGATGAGTTGGGATGTGAAGCACAGTACCCAGAAGAAATTCTGAAAGACTGCTTTCCTGTTAATATATCAGTGTGCCCAGCCCAGCCCATCAAATGTAGCAGTAGCAAGCTTGAGCTGGGGGAAGTAATACTGTCACACAGTGCCATTTTTCTAGAAAAAGAGGTGCTGGAACTCACCATGAATATGCCCCCCACCATTCTCTTAGATTGGCACCCACCTGGGAGGTGCAGGAACTGAGTTCTGGGGAGTTCCCACTGGAAAAAAAATGCCCTTCTGTCATGCGCAGCACCGGGGTACCGTGCTGTTGTTTTTTGTCCTTCATTACATAGTGCCAGTGAAAAAGCAGCAGGCAAGGTTCCCTGTTAGAATGGGCATATATACTTTTTGTCGTTTCTAGAGTTTGGATTAATGTTGTAGTTCTACTGTGAACATTGGTTGTGTCAGGAAAACCCCCTCCCCGCGGCTGCCGGCATCGCGGGAGCATCTAGAATACAGAGACCCACGTCTGTTGTTTACGAGCTCCTCCTCCCCCTCCTCAGCCAGAAGCAACCATTCCTCAGGTGGGGAAGGGGAGGTGAAGCCAGGAAAGCGGTGCAGGGGCTTGGAAGGGGTCAGAGAGCCCCAGCGCCGCAGGGAAAGCGGGGATAGGGGTCAAGTTCCCACGCTCCAGGGTCGGATGCAGGAAGGACGTGGGAAACTGGGAGAGGGAGGCGGGGGTTTAGGATCCCGCGGCTTTTCTGCTGGACAAAGAACCGGAAGACTTCATTCCTGGACTCTGCTGAGGATTGAGATGGACGTTTGAACTTTTGCTCCACTGTACATAGCTTTCACAATAAAGAACTTAGTTTTTAGAAGTTCTGAGTTCTGGCGCGTTACTCATGAGCAACCACTGAACGTCCTAACAGGTTGAAATTGGGGGTAGCCAACATGGTGCTGGCCAGACATTGCTAGACGTCAGTCATTCCACTCTTTCTCACCGTTGACTGGAACCAATGGGGGTTTTCCAACAACATCCGTAGGGCACCATGTTGGTTTGATGATATGCGGAGACCCTCTACTGAACAAAGGTCTTCAGTATTACATGTCTTACTTACAAATTAGCATACCAGGTTCTCTGCCTGAACTCCTTTAAATGACAGAGATGGGCCCACTTCTCTCCTCTTGTTAATCCCACACTGAAGATTTCCCTCTACAGTAAGAAGTGAAGCTATGCTGGTTGGTACCATATTCAGGATGGATTACCATTCTTTTACATTTACCCACAGTAATTCTGAATGAGTTATCACTGTTTAATCTATCAATTTTCTTTAAAACGTTTTCAACCGGCATTTCAACTTCAAGCAATTATTCAGATTTATCACTTTAAAAGGAAAGCTTACATGAGGATAAATTCCCAAAAGTCTCCGGAATGAAGAACCATGAAAAGAATTCATTTAGTTTCCCAGCAATACCTTTGTCCTTGAAGACTCCTTTTACATCTTGGATGCTTAATGGCCCCACCAATTTTCTGACAAGCTTCATGCTTCCAATGAAAATTGTAAAATACTTTGTTTTGTTTATTTGGTCTTTAGTGAGCAGGTCTTCAAGCTACTTCTCATCTAGCCTTATTGAATGTTGACATTTAACTGGCCAGAATATATGCTATCTTTGATTTGACTCAGTTGCAAATGTGTTTTTTTTTAAGTTTGAAACTAATTTTTTCACAAAGTACATGACCTTTCAGAGGGTTCTAACTTTCTCATTGGTTATGTCTGCTCTGTACTTATTCTTTCTATCCTGCTGTCCAAGGCAAAGGCATCTATGCATAGTTCTGGGAATTTATATATTAGGTGGCGGCATACATCCCCCCCCCCCCCGAAAATATTTCTAAGTATTGTAAATGGACATACTGAATCATTTCTCTTTCCTTCCTTTTTGTAAATTCAGTGACATAGATACCATAGGTTACATCCAGTGCTAAATTTGCCTTGGTGGAAAATGTTTCTGCTGACGTAGTTCAAGTCATCTGATTTGCACTGCCTCCCACACACATACTGCAGACTTCTGCACCATATTGGATTCTGTTCCCGAGGAACCAAATGGAAATGAATTCTCATATTTTAAGTCAATAGGAACACCCTAGTTTATGAAATAAGGCATGGGGATAGAATTCTCTCCAGCAATGATATCCAAAGCAGTTTCATACCACTGCAATTAAACCAGAATCTGAAATCTAATTATTTTCTTGATTTCAGTCTGCATGTACAAAGCTGACAAAGCAGCACTATCAACTACCAGTACCTCCACATTTTTTTTTTGCATATAATTAGCCAGGATATTAAAACACACACGCACAACTCACAATGCATGAATAACTTGGGCATAAACAGGAGCTTGATTCAATAGGCACTGTGATGTGGGCAAGGCTACATTAGGTCATAACTTTGAGACAGAGTTGGAAAAGCCATTTGACCAGACTCTATAGGTGGGCAAAATAAAATGAGGGTGCACATGATGAGCAAAGATAGCTCTGTTGTTGTTGTTCATCATATGCTACTCACAGAGCTAGCACAGACATCTCCAGCAAACTGTTGTTTGCTGCATTGCCAAAATCAAGTTTTAAGAAATTATGAGACTCCCATGACTTCTCATGCACACCAAATGAATGCAGCTGGCTGGACAATCACTACTGTCTGCCACTTTTCAGAAATGCAGAGTAAGCTGCAGTCTGCCTTTTAATCACAGTGTATGAGTCAGTCTGCCTTCATATCTTTTCAATGCCATTTCTACATGTTTTAGACACTTGCCAATAACAGGGCTAAATGCAGATTCATAGAGGATGATTGCTTTCTATATTTCCTGAGAATGATGAAATTATACCGAAAAACAGCCAAGTTTATCTTGGTGTAGGAGAGATAAACAGAACCCACTCCTTCAACCCATTTCCAAGGACCATAAAATAAATTAATGCAGCACACTGTTAAGCTATTACAAGTCCCATTCAAGACAGCAGCTTTTTGAACTGGCAAGAGTGGATTTTCATAGATTTCATACATTTTCATAGATTTCCTTATTTATTGTTCTCAGGTTTATCACTATTATTTCTTCTTCTTCTTCTTGAAGACTTAAGTTCTAAATGATTCATTGGTATTCCAGGTGTTTATATCTGGTTAGTATTATATAGTCTCTAAAACGTGGCCAACCAAAATGGCCCACTTTTGCCCTCATAAAGGTCACCTGTCTTTCAGACTAAGGGGACAATTTTGTTACGCTGTAGAGCCTAGGGCTTGCTGATCAGAAGGTCAGTGGTTCAAATCCCCGTGATGGGGTGAGCTCCCGTTGCTTGGTCTCTGCTCCTGCCCACCTAGCAGTTGGAAAGCTTGTCAAAGTGCAAGTAGATAAATAGGGAAGGTAAACGGGAAGGTAAACGGCGTTTCTGTGCGCTGCTCTGGTTCGCCAGAAGCAGCTTAGTCATGCTGGCCACATGAACTGGAAGTGTACGCCGGCTCCCTCAGCTAGTAAAGCGAGATGAGCGCCGCAACCCCAGAGTCGTCCGTGACTGGACCTAATGGTCAGGGGTCCCTTTACCTCCCATTTACTAGTTCAGCCAAGGGAAATGTTTCCGTTTCAGCAGCTGCTATGCTTTTCTGTTTCTGTTTTTCAAGGAGAGCGCTTTTCTTTGAGGCAGTCATTTTTTACGTATTTGTTAATAATTTCTTAATTCCCAGTTATTGCTTAATACCCCCCAGGTTAAATGTTCAAAACATGGACCCTTAGAGTCCCCTCTGCCCTCCTGCAGTCTTTTAATTAGAATATGCCTTTGCATCATCTGAAAACATATTCTAAACTGACCTCTTGTGAATGCTCTTTTCTTCTATTTTGAATTTATGGCCTTGTAGTGCCAAGTCACCACTGTTCTTATTTGTGTGAGTCAGTGAATTGAAGTCTGATCTTCAGTGAAAGTTATTACCACTGGCAATGAGCCTAACATACTGTGGAAAAAAATCCCAGTCCAACCAAGGTACTGGATTCATTTCCTTTTATTAGAGGCTCTGGTTGCCCATCTCTCTTTTCTTTAGATTCCTCTCTCCCTGCTATACATTTGTCTCAAATATTGTATATTTTTGTCAGCTTTGAATTTTCAGTCAGTGAACCATTTCTTCCAACTGAATCCTCTTTTCTCTTTTTTACAGATTCCAGCTCAGTGTTATATGGTGCTTTCTCTTTAATGGTTCCCATCTTGTACCTTTATATATCCTTTGTGGATATGCTCAACCGCATATCATGAATAGAAAGAGCTGCCAAATATGTATAGTCACAACTTGACTCCCCCCTGGAAAGTGAGATGATTCGGTGCAGTATTTTTTAAAAAAATTGGAAAGGGAAGGAAAAAGTAATTATTTTTTGAAATTCCATCATCATGCCGGGCCTGGGCAATCCAGGTCATTACCTCCCACTCCAAATTGGTCTAGCTAGCTAGGCCCATGTCAAAATTAGGGTAAATGGAAAATTCGTTCCCGCTAAAGTCTGCAGTTTACCTTGCATTTTATAATACAGAAAAATGGTTTGGGGACAGTAATGTTAACTAGCTTCGGGCATTTAGAGGCAAGTCTCAGAAAGTTACGAAAAAGTGGTCTAAAATTGTAAGGCAGCTTAAAAGAGAGCGAGGAAGGACAGCCACATTTAATCCAGTTAATGCAAAAGCTGAAGAAATGTTATCCCACATAATTGTCTTAACGTGACTGTTGTTCTGCTTCACTTTGATTTTGCTGTATATTCTTGTCTGCATAAAATGATTTTAAAGCTTTTTAGTAATAAATCTGAGGCTGTGCAAGAGCATAGCACTGAATGGATTCCTTAAATAAATGAATGACTAAATGACCAGATTTGATTAGCAGCACCAAATCCTTGAAGGACCTTCTTTGCTAGAAAGTGACCTCTAATTCCTAGGTAGGTGCTAGCTGTTTGGGGTTTTTTATGCCATTCATCGAAACCAAGGCCATTCATTTCTCATGTAAATCATCTTACAAGTGTTAAATTATTTCTCATTTTTTACTCATTCCCAACCTTGTGCCTTAGTCAAATTTCTATGTCTGCCTCAGTTTTTCATATGCAAAATTGGGATAATATTGTGCAAATGTCTACTGTGCCTCAGTTTCCTATATTTAAAACTGGGATAATATCAACCAGTCTCAATAGTCAATGTGCTTAACAAAGTACTTAACAAAGGTACCGTACTTAACGAATAAATAGTAGGGCATAAGCCAAACAAATAGAACAGTCGTAACACTACATCGATCATGTGGCCTTATTCCGTATTAGTATTCTCTATTTGCACAGCTTGCTTTACCCATATGCATGGGCTTCTTTCAGATGTGGTACCTAAATTTCTCATTTTCCATTAATAAAATCCTTCCACACCAAACTTTCACACTGCCTTCTGAAGTAATGTCTTCAGATTATCAGCAGGCAGTAAGGCCTGGAAATTTCTTTCTAATAGGCAAATATTAGACTTCAGATACTGCAGTAAGGTTTCCAGAAGATGGCCTTGAGACATCCCATTCTCGAACCCACTGAGTTTTGTCATGATGCCCCAGCACATATGTCTATCCTTCAGACAGAAAGGAAAATAACCTCAGACAGAGAGGAGGTCAGTGAATCATTTGCTATTCCTTTTGTAGGTGTTCTTTAGCGGAGTCTCTCTCTCTCTCTGTGTATGTCTCTCTTTTTAAAAAGTTTGGTTCCATCAATATTCTCACACCAAACTTTCCAACCTTCTATGTTTATGTGTTGGCATTATTAGAAGCCATTTGGTGCAGTAAAAAAAATGTGGATATCTAGAGAAGACACCAGTTGTATGACTAGCAATTACTAATTGCATGGGCGCTGAACTAAATTGGGACCCAGGTGGGGAGAGGACAGGGACTCTGCTAGATTCATAAAGAAAAACCATTTTATATGTGTTGTATATGCCATATAACACTGACACCAGATGGTGCTGTGGAGTCCCATTTTTTCCCTACTGATTCCTCTGTATGAGTTTACAACACATTGAACTGACGTTTCACATTGAACTTTGACATGTCTAGATTCAACCCAGGAGTTTCGAGACCTTGCCCTCTGCTGTGGTCCCAGCTGAAGCCAGGGGCACCCTGTCCCTTTTCGCCGCCTGAGGCGAAGCAGAAAGTTGCTGGCCATGTGGCACACAGACACATACACTCCACCCTGTTGAAGCTTCGCTTACATGGGTTGCACTGCTGTTGTGGGTTCTAGGAGGAGCTTGTGAGAGTTGAAATCAAACAAGATATCTCCAGAAGCATTCCACCACCCGAGGAGCGCTGCTTCACTCTGCCTCATGGCTGGCCTAGCCCTGGCTAGAGCTCTTCATAATCCCTTTTTGTTTTAACCATCCTGAACAATTTGTTATGGTCAGCAAACCTATCTCCATTACTGCTCACTCCTAACTCTAGCTAATTTGTTAATGAGTTAAAAATTACAAGTCCTAATAATCATCCTCGGGGGATGATTCATTCCAGTTGCTTCATTCCTACATTGGGAGAGCTGCCCTTTTATTCTTGCTTATTACTTCTCAACCGGTTACCAATCCACAAGAGGACCTCTCCTCTTATTCCATGACTGCTAAGCTTAGTCGGGAGTAGGAGTGGGATTTAGATGTGAAAGTGAAACATTCCTGGAAAAGGCAGTGTCCTATCTGTGGCAATGGTGGCAAGTGACAACTACCATCAGGGAGACAGCGATTGCTTTTTAATTTTAAGTGGGAATTGTCAGTGAGTTGAAAGCCATGGGAAGTGGCGTGGGTGGGGGTACGACCACTACACTATGGCATTTCACACAATCCAACACAGACAACCGTTTTAGAATGTTTCTAGCAGATTCCATTCCCCAAACATCTCTAGGAATCAGATAGCTTTCCTAAAACATTAACTCCCGAAGAGCTAGGAAGTTTTGCATGCACGTTCATACAGGAAGGGTTGGATGGATGATTTCCACCACAGAGCCTTCAAAAGGCCACTCACTACATTGCTCACTTCTGTGGTCATGCCACCAAATCCTGAGGAAGTTTCTTCACTGAATAACTCTGCCATCTGTCACTGTGATCTATACCAGCGTGAGCAGCATTTTCCTGAAATGGTCGTTTTCATATAAATTAGTCCCTGCTAACTAATGGCCCGTTCAAAGAACTTACTATATCACAAAATTAATGGCATACTGATTGAGGCACAGGACATGAAGTTTACATTGCCATTAGATACACAAGCTAGATGGACCAACTGCCTGACTTGATATAAAGCCTTGTGATATATAAACCTTATGATCATAAAATTATTTGGAGTGTCTCTGTAACCGAATTGTAACTACTGGAAATGCGCAGAGTTATTTTGCCCCTTTTTGGGATTGGGCATAAGGGGAGTTAGTAGTGCCAGCAGGATGTCACTATTTAGAGATGTGGGGGGAGGGGGTTGAAGTTCGAAGAGACAAAGCTTAATAACTGACATGCTCTAGGCAGCAGGCACCTTATTGTTTGCTTGAGCTCACATTTTATTAGCTTAGCAATTGTTTCATTGCTTCATTGCCAAGCGGCATTTTCAGGATCTGACTTTTTTTAAAAATAATTTTGCAAATCAATCAGTTTCATTTTCCAGGTTATATTTACTTAATGGGCTTGTTAAAAACAAGCTAATGCATTTTTCCTAGGTCATGATAAATAAATACAAAGGTAGGTCAGGGGCTTGACTACCAATGGTGAGAATCAATATTCATTCCATAGCTGCCTATTTAAGGCAAGAGAATCATAGAATCATAGAACTTTAGAGTTGGAAGTAACCACGGGGGTCATCTAGTCCAACCCTCTGCAATGCAGGAATCTTTCACCCAACATGGGGCTCAAACCCATGATCCTGAGATTAAGAGTCTCCTGCTCTACCAACTGTACTATCCCAGCTGGGAATAGGGGGTGGGATTTATTTACTATGTCAGTTCTCAACACCAGTCTGAAAGAATACTTTCTACAGCTGGAACTGCTGGAGATTGAATTTTTTTTGCACCAATAACTTACTTTGCAAACAATGCTAAATTAGTTTAATACATTAAAAAATGCACACTTGAAAAAGGTTGCTGACCCCTGGTGTAGGGATCTGTAACAAGAATCCTCTGCAAGCCTGCAATGTGTCAATACCTGAGGGACACAGCTGAAAAAGGTTGCTGACCCTTGGTGTAGGTACTGCAGCATAATCTGTGCACAATTTCAGGTCTCTGAGTCTTATTTCATAGTTATTGTCCTTAAAACGAGGCACATTTTATAATTTATTGTCTGGTTTAATTTCTCTCTCTTCATTCTAGCTGAAACAACATTTTTTACTCACTTTCAATTTCACATGGCTATATCAGGAAAAAAACAGTTAATCACGTCTTTTAAAAAGTAAAAGGTACCCTGCAATAGATCACAGTACAAGAAGCATTGGCATAACTAGCAAATATTGACCTCAATCTCTGCACACTCATGAATAATCCAGTTGAAGTCATAGAGCATTTTAGAGGGTCATGAATTAATGAACATAATTTTACAATTTAGGTAACTTCTTCATCCTTCAAGTAATATTTCAGCACTGCTCACTGCTGCATCTGCACTTATGAGTGGTGGGTCACAAGTTTACAGAGTGTATGACCGGCCTACAAGAGGGTCTTGAAAGGTGATGAATTGAGTCGAGGTCCTGCACCATATGCAATGGCTCCCCGGTGGAGGTCACTTGAAGCTGCATTCTGTGTGGCACCATACAGCAAGCCATTCACGTACCACATGCCATTCAACTCTTTTCCCTGCAGACCTCTAACTTGTATACCTCGCAGTGGCTCGTAGGCAAACTGTGTGGTAGTGGCTGACCCAGATTGTGAGCTGCTGCACACAGATTGTTCAATGTGTGGAGCTACGTATATGAGGCTAATGGTCTATTGCTTCTCACTTCCCTGAGAGGTGAGGCATTCCAGATGCAACAGGTAAGGTTTGGTTTGCATTGACTGAAATATCACTGGTGTTACTCCAATATTTGCTTAATTTACAAATATACAAGCAGAGCTTAAGTGGTGGTGCTTAGCCGACACTCCTACAGGGCAGCAGATTTGCTGCCCCACATCAGTTTCAGAGAAAAACCCTCAAGGAGGCTTTACCCAACTCACATATTCTGTCTGCCTCTGTCTTTCTACATAAACACCTGCTCCTTCCTCTTACCTGGGATTTGTGTGCATGTATCTGCTTCCACAAGCTCTGATGAATATTTTATTCCTACACATGCTGAGAAATAGCTAAACTATCTCCTCACGGTTAGCTATCACCAGATGACCATTTGGGGTTATTAACCAAAAATATATGTAACAAAAGGGATGGTTGGCCAGCAGATCTGGCTTTTCCAAAAATTATGGTTTACAAATTTCTCTCTCCTTTTAAAAAAAAAGTATTTCAGCCTAAGTACACAATAAGTGAAAAGGGAAGTCTCCATCAGTCTTGTGCACTACTTTACGGGGCCTACCTGCCAGTGGAGTGCAGGGCACAGCAGACCCAATATATTTTGGCACCTGAGGCAGACCCCAAAATGGTGCTGCCCTCTTCTCCACCAGGAAAGAAAGGGTCAGGGAAGATCTAGATCAGGAACAAGCGAGAAAAGAAAGATCTACATCTGGATCCACTGTCCTGGGTGGACCCTACTGCCTGAGGTGTTCATCTCACCTTGCCTCATGGGTGGGCCGGCCCTGGTGCAGGCCAGAGGCAGAAGTGGCCAAAGCAAGAGATGTGACTTTGTGCAATAGTCTATATAGGAGCCTTTAATAGTCAAATTTTATGTACACACAGATGTAATTGCTGTTCTTACAGTTCAAATACATATTCCATCCAAGCAAAAGCACTTGAGGAAGGTGTGGAGGACAACCAGCAAGCAGGTGGTGGCCTGGGCAGGTCAGGCATAGACCTGGGAAGAGTCTCAAGGGCCAGATACATAATGGTGTTTTGCTGTAAGCATTTTGTTGTGTCACACTGAGTAGCTGAGCAGGGGTCATAATTCTATTATTGTCCATCCTCTCTAAACAAACTACTGTGGCAGCACTGCACTACTGATTTGCATAATTAGAGATGGGTGCCACCATTGCCGTAATTGTGGTTTCAATGTCTGTGTCACAAGGAGCTGCACAGTTCCTGTCAAGTCTTGTTATAGAACTTTTCGGGGGTTTTTGCTTTAGAACGCTGTTTGTCACACAACAGCATAAATATGAGCTATGTAAGCTTTCGAAAGTGAACGAGTGTAAATACACGCCCTGCTTCATAACTATGAAAACCGGGAATGTTTTCACTATTTGTCTTGTGCACACGATGAAGAAATCTACAGTTGAGCATGAGGAGTAAGAGGACAGGGAGCGAGGGGGAGGTAGAGAGAGAGAGAGAGAGAGAGAGAGAGAGAGAGAGAGAGAGAGAGAGAGACGTTTCAGCTACTGCTAAAGCCCTCTGATGTCTGTATTAGATATCTCGCAGCTGCTTCCATTATTTAGTTCCCTCGTGCAAATGGTGGCATCCACCGAGGCAGATGGAACCGGGGAAAGCATGGGAAAACTGCTACCCACCATCCCCACCATATGTTGGTTAGGAACGTGGGCAAATCCCTTGGCTGAGGCACTGAGAGGATGAAGAATTGGTTGAAAGATGAGCTAAGGGAAGGGAAGGGGAGGCCTGAGAGGTAAGAATGGTGTGATATACTTGGTTTATATTATGGAAGGAGTAGCTGGTGTTTGTGGGATGGACCATTTATATCATTAAGCAGCAACTGGTTCTGCACTTTATAAGCAGTAGGAGTGGCTGTCAAGAGATTTTTCTCTCCCCACCTATAATGGATTGTAGAACTTGATTTTGTGTTATAAGGGACAAAGGCAAATTATTTTATTATTATTTGAGTTACCTTGCCATATGTTTCTAGGCAGTATACAACAATGGCCGTTTACTACCCTTCCTGGTGAACGGTGGTTGTGGCCTAACATAGCCCCTCCTCTCGCCTCAGGTGTGCCACACCATCTTTGCCTGTCTCCCCGTCCCCCTCAGCGGCTCACAGGTTCCCGCCAAAACCCGTCCACCCAAATGATCCAATCTGCGACAGCTGCAGGGGGGACAGGGCATGGGCAGCGGACCTGAGGGAGGCAGCCTTCCCTCAGGTCCACCTGCCATGATCTCCTGAGCCTTTTCCAAGTGTCTGAATTACCTGCTTAGCCAGAGAAATATGCATACAGTGGGCACAATGTGTTACATGTACCCTTCCTGCATCTATGGCAGGCATAGGTAAACTCGGCCCTCCAGATGTTTTGGGACTATTACTCCCATCATCCCTAGCTCACAGGACCAGTAGTCAGGGATGATGGGAGTTGTAGTCCCAATACATCTAGAGGGCTGAGTTTGCCTATGCCTGATCTATGGCCTCCTGTTACTTGTTGCCTGTCTACAATCGCTTTGCCTGTCCCACAACTGGTTCACAGCATTACAGAAACCAGCTAAATAACTGCAGCTGTTTGCCTCTTGACAACAGCCTTGTATTGAATGGTACCCAAAGCAATACGAGGCCACAAACCAAAAATGGTTCATATCTGGGTAATTTCATCATATCAATCTCCTCTAGGCTCGCTGCGCCTGTGTCTTATATTACCTTAGTTCCTTATTCCTGAATGCTTCTTATTGTATGTATCCAAGTTCCCATAGCCTCCTGGTACCTGGTTTAATATAGTTCCCTGTGTATTGTATAGGCACCCCACTGTGATGTTCCAGGCCTGCATGAGCATAAGCGAAAATCGTGTAGTTGAGAGCACCCTCTAAAAACCCTTTAAATGCCCTCTGTGCTGCTCTCTCTCTCCAATCCATATCAAAAATACTCTATCCAAAAATATCCACAACTAGAATTGAAGCTCTGGAGCCTCCTGGAGGCTGGAGGACACATGGGAAAGTGGCTGAGCAAGGAGGATGAGCAGCCTAAACAAAGTCCCGCTGTGCCTCCAGTCTCTTTGGGGCTTCTTGCCCCCTCATTGACATCCTCTTTGGACTCTGAGAAGGGTCTCCTCATGAGCTATGGGAACTCTCCAGCTCTCTCCTGTCTGTGGGGGATGCCTGTACTCAGTTCTGAGTTTTGAATTCAGTTGAGTCCGTTCCTGATGTCCTCTGATCTCTCTAGATCCTAGCTAAACTGTGGTTGATATGAGTATTATTGCGCTCACGTCCTGCTTCAGAGATTCCCACTGAAATCCGGTTGGCCACTGTGAGAACAGAACACTGAACTAGATGGACCTTTGGCCTCATCTAGCAGGTTTCTTCTGATGTTCTTGTGTGCTACTACTCCTCAACATCTTTCCTTTCCTACCGATTTTGCTTGCACAGCACTGAATCATGACCCTAACATCCCTGACAATTACTGTGTGCAGAATCTAAAAGCAAAACATGTAATTTAAAAGGAAATCTATCTTTATCTCTAGACAGTAATCACAGTTTATACACCACTGCTTTACTTTTAGTGCCTGTAGGTATGATAATTGCCTAACATTAGTCATCATCTCTTTGAGGAAAGTGTATGCATGACCATCCATGAATGTGTGTGTAAATGTGATCACTGAAAATGCCCAGTTCTGGAGTGTTTCTGCTGAGCTGGCTCTATATTTACTTAGCAGCGTTGAATGCTACATTTATGTCTAAGGTGAACCCAGGGATTCTTTTACTGTTAATATTTCAAGCAAGTTAGTTCTATCAATGTGCCAAATTCAATACTAATAATACTGAACAGAGCTGCATCAATACTAACAGACCCCTTTATCTTGTTTATTGGTGTACTGTGAATCCTTTGAAAATTGATATTTTACACAGAGAAAATGCAGGCGTTTTGGGAAGCTGTATTGTAACCATTTCACCAAGACATTTCAGTATCTTTGCCACAAGCCTTCGCAGCGAAATTAATTCTGTCTAGCCTGCAGTGATCTGCCTATTTTTTCCTTTCCTTTCCTAAATGGATATCAGATATTTTTTTAAAGTTCCAAAGCATTTAAATCTGTTGAATAATTTATTAACATAACAACAATGCTCTAGAATTATTAAAGCTACTTAAATAATTTACCATAAGCCATATCCTTTAACCCACAGGAGAGATAATGCTGGCAATGCAAAGGTACTTCAGTTCATCCTGAGTTTATTCCAGATGCCATTACTGTACTAATAGTGAATTTACCATGGGGCGTTGGCAACACATTGCCTCCTTCTGAATCTGATCTGCTTTACATACTTGTAATATCTCTCCCAAACATTCTGGGAAGGAAAGTATAATTGAAGATCACATTGCTTTTTATATTGAATAAGCTCTTCTATATAAACAAACTGGAATTCAGCCAGGTGATTCAGCTCCCTGAGGGCCAATGTTAAACCAGTGGCTCAGAGCACTGAAACCAGTAATGTGAAAACAATAAGCTCAACATCCTGGTGACATTACTTCCTTGTAAACAAGAGAGAGAGAGAGAGAGAGAGAGAGAGAGAGAGAGAGAGAGAGAGAGAGAGAGATTTATATCCCACCTTTCCAACAAGCAGCTCAAAGTGGCAGAATTGGTTCTTTACCTCCTCATTTTATCCTCACAACAACCACCTTGTTTGGTAGTGCAGAGGCACCAGCTTGTGAGGGTGATTGGGGAGCCCAATGTCACATGCATGACATCACAGTCCCAATGCGCATATGACATCAGGAGCCACTGGGTCGGAGCCGAATGCAGCAGCTGCACAGTTCCGTTGGCCGGCAGGTCCTCCTCCACCTCCTACTGGCAGGTGGTTTTTTGGGCCCCCTTCCCTGCCACAGGAGGAGGAAGAGAAGGAACCGGTCACTGGAGGTATGCTGTGCTTGGCTCTGTACTTTTTGTACCCTGGGGGCCCTGACCCCCACCCCAAAAATATTGTTGGGCACAAAGGGCTCGGCCGTTAAGAGCCATAGACCCTGGCTGAGAGACCAGATTTGAACCCTGCTCTCTCAGGTCCTAGTCCAACACTAAGCACTACACCACTAAAGGACCATTAAAAGACTCTCCCCAGACTGGGTGAAGGGACAGCGAAATGGTGAATGAGGCAATTTTGCAGGTTTTCAGCCTGGCCAAGGAGACCATAAGAGAAACTGAGTAAGAAATATATTTGTCCAGGAACACTCTACCAATATGAGGAAGCCAATTGGATTTAGTAGATAAAGTGGTGGTGGTTGGCCGGTGGAGCTGTGTGAAAATCTAATCCTAAGTGTTTTGGGTGACCTAAGATTAGTCATTCTCTTGATCTAATCAACATGGGGGTGTTTTATTGGCAAGACGGAGAAATGCCATGAATGCCAAACTTGGTTCCTTTAAGGATGGGATACAATGGTAACTAATAATAATGCAAAACCCCAAACCTCAGTGCCTGCGCTAGCTGGATTGCCCCTTCTCCCTGGCTCCACGAGCTCATCTGCCACCTGCTGTCCCATAGAAAAAATCCCAGTAGAGAGAAGGGTGCGTGTGAAAGTCCTGCCTCCACAGAATGATTCCACCTCCCCCAACATTTTATACCAGTAACTGTCCTGAGGGAAACATCTTGATAACACTTATGTATTACTTGTTGGTTGTGGTGTCCTCTCTCTCTCTCTCTCTCTCTCTCTCTCTCTTTTTAAAAAAGCAATTTAATGTTATTTGTAAGCCTCCTTTGAAGGATTTGTATCCTGAAATGCGGCATGTAAATAATTGAAATAAATAAAAGAATATGGGCTTGAACATCTATTTTAAAACTCCAATGGGGGTGTTTTCATAAAATGCAAGGAACTTTGTGAGGAATGAAAATCGGACCATATAATGAGATAAAATGCTTCAGGATGTAAGTAAAGGTCTGGTGGGTCCAGCAGTTATGCTGAGCACTTTCCAAATCCTGTTCTCTCTCTCTCTCTCTCTCTCTCTCTCTCTCTCTCTCTCTATATATATATATATATATATTTCATTATTATTTCTAAGGGATTTAAACAAATAATACTTGACTGAGACTTTGAAACACGGTTTGAATCCACTCTTCATCGCCTGCTCCTCCCAACTTGTGACAATGTAATCACTCCAAGGCATGTTTTATGAATGCTTCTTAGTTATTGTCAACATTCATATTTTAGATGTACAGGTGGTAGTGGGGAATCTCACTTGCAGAGACTACCTGTAAATCTTTAACAAGACATAACTGAACTTTTTGAAAGGTAGTTTGATTCATATTTGAGGTATGCTATCAGATATGTGCACAGCTACCTTGGGACCTCTTTGGGTGTGATGCTATACTGAAGATCTGCTGGCTGAGGGGCTATAGGAGTACAACTAAACTATGTGAATGCTATATATGCCACTGCCATTTAAAAAAAAACACCAGTGGAATATGCCCATGGCAGAATAGCTTAAATGGGGTGAAATACTGAGTGGTATAGGGATGGACAGCAGAGGACCACACTTTTAATCTGCATCCTATATCCCTTTCCACAGTCACATATCCAAACCCTCTAACACTTTGAAGCCAAAATTTGGGGCGAAATTTTCCTGGACACCATCTTTCTGTTTTTGTTTTTTTAATTGTGAGAGCACGGTGACCATTTTGGTTGCCATGATCCCATATGATTTCACACTGTGGTGCTCATTTGGGGGGGCACAGTGCCCCCAAAACATGCATTTTGGGGGGCTGGGCATGATTGTGGGCCTGAAAAACTGCTTTTTCAAAGGGGGAATCACACCATGAAATCACACGAGATCACGGCAACCATTATGGCTGCTGTTCTCTCACAATAAACAAACAGGATGTCCCAGTTTTTCCGGGGCACTTGTGGTATGTATATCTATCAATAGTTCAAATTTACTCCAGCCCTCTAGACCTGGTGCAGAAAATTCCCCCACCCCCATTGTTTTCAGTAAGTCCATGTTCTCTCCCATGTCTCTCTTCTCTTTGCTTTGGGACAAGGCCTCCAGCACTGCTGATATTGTTCTCCTCAACAGATGCTATGGTATTTATTTATGCTTTCACTTGACAACATCTCTGTTGAAATGTTTGTGAAAGTACAACAAACCTCCAGGATAATATCAAAGTTTCCAAAGTAAAAGTTCTCTAGAGGCTTAACTAAAAGCATGGATCTATACAATGTGTTATGTGTGCGCATGTTTACTCAGAAATAAATCAGCATAAATTTAATGTATAGATGTTATTTATTACAGTTTTATGTTTCCAAGGCGCTCACTGTGGCACAATGGTTCCCTCAACTCACCCATTTTATCTTGACATTGTTGTGGGGGGGGGGTGCAGTTGAGAGTCACTGACTCAAGGCCATCCAGTGATCTTAATGGCAGGGTGTGAATTTGAAGCCACGTCTTCAAATCCAACATTTTAATAACTACACCCAAACTACACTACGGAATCCAACACTTTAATAGCTACCCCAAACTTGTCCTTGGAACTTCAATCCCACACATGTGTACTAGAGAGGAAATCCAATTGGACTAAGTGGGTATTACTGCTGAATAAATATGCCTATGCTTGTGCTGCAGGTTGTACAATTTTCCAAACTCAGTAAAGTTCCCATCACTTGTTTTCTAACTTTCCCTTATTTGTAGATATGTGCTATCCTTAGTAGTGTGTGTGTGTGTGTGTGTGTGTGTGTGAGAGAGAGAGAGAGAGAGAGAGAGAGAGAGAGAAATGCTCATATATATGGACTGCAAAGCATTTGGTTTCATAGTGGAAATAAATGTCACTGGAAAGGTGCTGTTCTGATTCATAAAATATGTTAATAGGGTTGTTGTGAATGTCTTCACTCTCTTAGAACATAAAGCGTGGGGTGTAAAGATCTATAGATCATATTTTTGGGGGGGGGGAGCAAGAATTGGTGGGATTGTTTTGTTACTGCATTATGCCCAGGCTGTATCCGTAGGGTGTGAGCAGCTGCAAAGAATCATGATATTGGAAATGATGCTTCCCTCGTGGGCAGCTACAATAAAACTCTTGTTTTTGCTGCTTTGATTTAAAGCAGAGAAAATCTCCAGTGGAATGTGCCTGGACACTGTAGGATTATTTTCCATTTGCAGTACAATGGAGGAAAATATTTTTAGGCTCTCTAGAGAGATAAATCTGTGATTTCAGTTTATTAACTGTGTTTAAAATGGAACCTTGTGAATATTAAGTAGAGTTTATTATAGTGTACATCAGATCAGGTTATAGGATATTTCACTGTAAGCTTCACCAACCCCTTGCTTATCTTGGCTAAAGAGACATATTGTACTGTGCACATTTTTGGCAATGGATTCCAAATTCGAGTTCTAGCACGGACCGTGGGATGATAGAGCAGCTTTGCTATAGCCTGCACTGAATGATTTATGGAATAGTGTTCACACCAGCTTCAAAGCAAAATGTTCTCTCTTTCTGCCTGCTGAACAGAAGGAGCTGATGCAAACACAGACATCGGCAAGAGAAACCAAATGGAATATGCAACGAGGGGGGGAAAACAAGTGCTCACTGCAACTAAAACCTAGCTGAATATTTTTATTTAATATTAATGAGAATAACTTACATGTGCCTCTATATGCAGGCCCAGAGGAAATTCATAAAATTTATGTAAAGTGACTCAAAGATGCCGGGATAATACATTATGTGCGCTCGTTGTATATGTGCCTTTAGACATTTACGCATCATGTACATGTGCATTTAGATATCTACACATTATATAAACACCTGTATTTGTATGTGCATAAGATGGCAATGTATTCATGCAAGATATAGATGTGGGGGGGGGGGTCTCACTGCAATCACTGTTCTGAATTCAATTTTGGGCTTGAGAGCCAGTGTGGTGTAGTGGTTAAGAGTGGTAGACTTGTAATCTGGGGAACCGGGTTCGTGTCTCCACTCGTCCACATGCAGCTGCTGGGTGACCTTGGGCTAGTCACACTTCTCTGAAGTCTCTCAGCCCCACTCACCTCACAGAGTGTTTGTTGTGGGGGAGGAAGGGAAAGGAGAATGTTAGCCGCTTTGAGACTCCTTCGGGTAGTGATAAAGCGGGATATCAAATCCAAACTCCTCTTCTTCTTCTTCTTGTAAACGTACTGTGGGCTTTAGCGTGGCCTCCTCCTAGGTGCCCCATGATCAAAAAATTGTTTTCAACACAAGGAATATTCTCCAGATCTCTCTTTTTATTGATAGGATGGAAGCATCAGGCCAGAATTAACATCTTGGTCTGGTTACCTGTGTTGATGCAAGTGGCAAAACCACACCAATCCCTGCAAATTTACCGCTTAGGAGTGATTGGAGAGGATACGCACTATTAAAGCACTTGGCCATGAAAATGCAAAGAGTTCAAAGAGGTGAGAATAATCAACTGTATGAAGAGCTGAAGGAGGATAAAAAAAGAAGACTTGAGTAATGGCTATGAGAATTAACTAAGAAATAAGTTAGAACAGTCTCAGCTGAAGCCAGATTGATACAGGTATAGTACCAATGGAAGCAGTTTTGGGGAAGTCTTCAGGAGTGGATGGAAAGAAATCAAAGCAGCCATTAGTTTGTATGATCATGTGTGAATTTCAAAGAGGGCCATCCACACCATGCAGAGGGCCTTCTCGGTAGTGGTGCCCGCCTTGTGGAACACCCTCCCATCAGATGTCAAAGAAATAAACAACTATCTGACTTTTAGAAGACATTCAAAGGCAACCCTGTTTAGGGAAGTTTAATGTTTGATGTTTTATCGTGTTTTTAATATTCTGTTGGGAGTCACCCAGAGTGGCTAGGGAAACCCAGTCAGATGGGCAGGGTATAACTAATACATTATCATTTTTATTATTATTATTATTATTATTATTATTATTATTACTTCTGCTTGACCTGTATTTTGATCGTATTGTGTATGAATTAAATCTCCTAGGTCTGGGAACTTTTTTTGCTTTTTTCCATTGTTCTGCAACTGTGCCCTTGAAAATCCGTTCTTATCTGCTGAATTAGATCTTATCAGATGCATGGAAAATCCAATGAGAGATTTTGCTAAAGCAAGCTTCAAATTCAGTGAATTAAGATAAGATTTTTGCAAGACACAGCCATGGAACAACAAGTAAAGCTCTCAGATCCAGGGGAATTAGTCGGTACGCAATACAATCAAAATATGGACCAAGCAGAAGTGTGGATGAGCCCAGAGTTAAATAAGTCCACTCCAGCTTCCTGCTGGCATCATAAACACTTGAGAGTTGTTCACATCAGATCCTGCCTCTGTCCATCCTATCTCGAGAACCACCCATTGGCTGCTTTTTATTTCTTCCTGCTCTATTCTTGGTACCTCTGCTGTTTTCTCGTCCATTCTCCATCCCAGAGAAAGCTGCTGTCATTTCTGATCCCCTGTGAGACTCATAAAATGCAAGCTGCCAGTTCCTGAAAATTAACAGTGTTGCATTTGTTGTGGCCCTCCAGTATCCATTGATAATGTTACGGAACACAGTGGACGGTCACATAAGCTGCTGGCTTGTCTTAGTGAGCACACTCAGTATGACACTCATAAAGTGTAGTAAATTAAGGTTAGTAACTGTCACAGCTCTGCTTTATGTACTTTATTTCACAGCAACTAAATCTTGCATTGGATCTGGAATTATTAATGAAATAATGAATTTTATAGTAGCAACACTGCACACTGTTATACACATATAAATCTTTAGTGATTTCAGTGACTTGTGGCCACAGAGAATGCTCTGCTTAGAATTGCAGCTTGCCTTAGCTGGTTTTAGTCACCTGGAAAACTGAATGCTAATCTAGGCTGCATCAACAGAAGTCTATTATCCAGATCAAGGGAAATCGTAGTACTATATTTTCCCTTGGTCAGCCAACATCTGGCATAATATGTCAAGTTCTGTGAAATAGAATTTGAGGATATTGACAAGCATGAGAGTATGCAGAGAAGAGCGACCAAGATTATCACGGGCCTATTTGTGTTATTGTGTTATTATTTTTGTTTCGTTTGTTGTGTTTGTTGTGTGAAACTAATAAAAATTTATTTACCAAAAAAGATTATCAAGGGCCTAGAAACCAAGCATTATGAGGAATGGTTGATAGAGCTGGGTGTGTTTAGCCTGGAAGAGAGGAGAGTGAGAAGAGATGTGACAGCCATCTTGAAATATCTAAAGGGCTGTCATATGGAAGATGGAGCAAGCTTGTTTTCTCCTGCTCCTGAGGGTAAGATTCGAATCAATGGATTAAAGCTACAAGAAATGAGATTCTGAGTAAGTATCAGGAAGGAATTTCTGACAGTAAGAGCTGTTCAACAGTAGAATGGACTCCTTCAGGAAGTTGTGGGCTCTCCTTCCTTTTTAAGCAGAAGTTGGATGGCCATCTGTCATGGATGCTTTAGCTGAGATTCCTGCATTGCAGGGGGTTGGACTAGGAGACCCCCGGCTTCACTTCTAACTCTACAATCCTATGACACTATGAAATCCTGTTATGGAATATTTTGCCACTTGAACCAAGGCATTTTCATTTCTCCTAACTGGCTTGTATCTGTGGTCATTTATTTTGTGAGCCAATTAGCACCAAGAGGGTGATACTTCACAGTCAGTTGAAGCTACTTTCCACTGGGAATAAGAGTTGTTGTGACATGAACATATATGTCTGAAGTGTAATATCTTAGCATCAGGGATTTCTTTGACACCAGGGCTGTTAAACTTCAAACTCGTTTCCCAACCCCCTATGCATTCTTATAAAACACTTCATTGATCTTTTACACTTAAACAGCTTGACCTTTGTCCCTCCCAAGTGGAATAACTTGCTTGGATATCCTCAACACCTATCTTGTATCAATAGCAATAGTGGGCAGGCAAGGGGAGGGGGGATGTTGCATACTGTATTGTGTTCAAAGCTTTTTCTGCTCTACTCCCCCCCCCCTTGCTTGTATTGATTCATTTACTACTTGCCAACAATTATGGCAGGAATACTGAAGGTTTTTAAACATTTTATTTATAAATTAGTTCTGCTCTAAGAAGAGCTCCCTGGGCAGCTTACATAGTCAAAGCTTCCATTAGAGGCAAGGTTTTTCCTTCTCCCAAAAATTGAAGTTTTGACCAAATGAGGAGAAAAAGGAACACAGAATTTGACCAAATAAAAAAATGCATGTGGACAATAACAAAATTGAGGCGTGCATTGCTAACAACATTAAGACCAGCAACAAAAAACTACTGAAATGCCTTAGTAGCAGGAGACCATCAAAGGAGGCTGTTGGACCTTTGGATGACAAAGGAGTCAATGATGTGCAAAATGAAGATAAGGAGATTGCAGAGAAGCTGAATGAATTATTTGCATCTCCTTAGTTTTGTGGAAAGGACCAGGGAGGAGGAGGGGGGCAAACCCAGAACGAGTCAGTTCTGCCTGTCATTGGTTCTGGGTCCACATACTGTTGGCATCCCTGCCTTCCACACTGCCAGCTTCAACAACCACTTGCAGTCCCACAAGTTGTAGTGGTGGAGGGTTTTTTTCCCCTTCAGGAAAGAACAGTCCTTAATATTTTAAGTATAACCAGATTTCTCTGCTTCAGTTTTTCGTTTTCTCTGTGATCCTGGATGCTTTGCCTCACTGACTTTCCACAAACATGCCTATTTTTTGGCTGCTAATTAACAGCATAAGAACATGAGAAAGGCTTCCTGGATGAGGCCTTCTAGTCTAACATCCTGTTTTCCGCTGTGGTGAAGCACATGCCTCCAGGAAATCCACAAACAGGGCTTGAACAAAACAGCTATCCCACATAGTTTCCCCTGAGCAACTGTTAAACAGTGGAATACTGCCTCTGAAGATGGGAGATTCCACTTAGCTATCATGCTTAATAGGTGCCAATCAATCTATATCCCACAGTTTTAAAAATAAAATTAAGAATTCCAGTTTAAGGATTCCCAGTTTGGCTTCTATCTCTTTGGAATGTTTACTGCTAGTGAATCTAAGACTACCAATGCCACGCTATTCAGAGCAGTTTCTTGGCAGAAATACTTTGCACTATTCAAGTTGATTGGTTCCATTGATGTACTGTTGATAAAGAACCTAATAATTAATCCCAGGACTCTACTACCCTCGTGCTTCTCTTCTCATTGTTTTGTAGAATAAATAAAGGATGAGCAATTTCATTGTCAAATGCACAAGACTGCATACTAAAAATTTCATTAAAAAGAAGCCCTACCTGTAAAACTATTCTCCACTGGAATTTCCTTTCCCTAGGTGAGATCATTAGTGGTAAGTTAGGAACACCCTCCTGAATATCCTAAATGACTTGGACACTAGTGACTACTTCTTTTTGAGTGGGGGCGGAATCAGTTTAGAAAAGATTATGTGTATGTGTTTAGAAATAATGTGAATGCGTGGTAGGCATATCAAAGCCATTACTGGGCTCTGTCTGGCAAAAGCAGTCTCTGGAGGCCTGTAAACTATGAGTTTCAATGTGTGACCTGCAATACAGGTTTCTGTGATTTTTGTGTTTGCTCTGCAGTCTATTTTAAATAAGAGAAAATGTACACTAAGCAAAAAAAAAAAAGTAGCAAAAAAGCAAACAAAAAGGTAGCAAGAAAAACAAAAACATTAATACTTTTTGATGAGCGAAGGGAAATAATTTACCTGATTCTTTGACAGAGAACAGTAGTGAAGATTAGAGATGGTAGCTTGCATTGTACGTGAAGTCCAAAATCTGGGGGTCAAGCCACACAAGCAAAGTCCAAAGATCAGGAAACACAATCAAGGATCAATCCAAGTAGCCAAGTCTGAAGTCTAGCAGTCCAATCCAGAGTCAAACCCAAAGCACAGTCCCCTAGAAGTCCAGTAGCATGCAAGTCAATGTCTATCAATATGGGCACTTGAGCAGACACAGCACCACAGCTCTGCTTCCCTTTTGTGCTTTACATGCTGATTACAGCATGTGGGCTTGATGAGGCATGTGACCCTCACCTGTTGCAAGCCTTCTCCAGCTGAGGAATCACAACTCTCCTCCTAGAGCTAGCGAGCCTCACCTGGGCAACCAGGGAGCTGGGCTGTGGGCCCTTGCCTACCTCAGCCTTCTAGAGCACCACTCCTGCTGCTCCTTTTGCCTCAGAGCCCACTGTGTTCGTGCAGCAGGGGCCGCTCTGGCTCTGTTGATGGGTCCTGCTTGCTGCTCTGGTTCCTGTACACTGACCTCCATCACTCTGTGAGTACTTCCTTCCCCATCCTCTGCTTTCCCCGGTGTGTCCCAGTCCCCACTACACCCCTCTATGGGATCTTCCCCATTGTCCTGCCAGTTCATGACAGTGGGTACGGGAAATTATGTCCGTTCTACAAGGAATAAAATGTTTTTAGTTTCCACACCTTAACTTTAGAGCCTTTCCCGAGGCTTTCTAATTTAAATTTTCTCCAAATTGTTTTTAGATGGAACTTTTCATATTGAGAAAGATGCTTGGAGTTGTGTGGGAATTATAAAAAACTGGAGAAGCTTAACATATGATTTTTCGTCCAAGTTTAGTAGCCCACCCAAATTAAGTTGCTGGGTGTTTTATTATCAAAAATACCGGTAGATCCCCTGCAAGTGCCAGACTTAAGTATATTCTAATGTCTCCAGTTAGCTACTCTGCAGATCCTTCCCAGGGCCATCCAGTGTGCAGCCAAATATCCTTTGCTGAGCTTATGAGTGAGTGACAGAAAACTCTTTCAATGTGCGCTAAATGAAAAATGTGCAATTTAGGCAAAGCATTCACACATTTGAATGAAGGTCTGAAACTGTTGAAGCTGCTGCTGTTGACAGGAAATTGATGTTCCAGTTGCTATTTACCTAGAAGAAATTATTTCGCTCAGATCAGCTTTATTATGTAGGGGAAAGTAAGCAGCTCCTCTCAAAAGGCTTTTCAAAACGTATAACATAATATGTTCTTCCCTTGTCATCTCTCCCCTTGAACCACTGAGAATGGCATGCTGGCATAAGCATAAAACTATCGCATTGCAATAAAAATACATAATCGCTAAAGAAGCCTATCCAATGACAAAGCCCCAGAGAAGTAACAAACAACTAAAGTAGAGTTGCAGGACCTCATTGGTGGAATATGGCACAGTCAAAAGTAACATTTTTAAATTCTTAAAGTTTGCTGGCATTTTCTCCGTAAAGTCCCAAAAATTATGTATACAATGAAACAAAGAATGTAGGACGTATCAAATAGTTGTGATTACATGTGTGCATATATATATTTTTCTAGGAGTCCTTACCGTCTGTTATCCTCCCCTTTGGTGACACTCTGGATTTGGGAGCCCTGGCAAAATCCCAACAACCTGGAATGTTGCTTTTGCACCATTCAGAGTGCCAGAAACAGGGAAGGATAAAAGATAGGGAGAAAGAGGCCTCTAGGCAAAGCGGGAGGACAGAGACAGATGGGGAGATCTTGCTGTTTTTGCTGTTGCTGCCCTGCCCACCACCTGATAAGTTGGCAAGAAGGGAACAGGCAGCAGGGAGGTATCTAAAGATTGATGCAGTGGTTGGGGAGATAGGAATTGCGTAATCCATTCTCTCTCTTTTTTGCAAAGCAGCCCCCCCAGAATCTGAGGGCTTGTTGCCTTTTTGTTTTGGTTTCTTGGAGAGCTGGGAAAGATTGAAAAAAAGTAAACAGAAATGTAGATAGGAGAGTTTGCACATTGCTACACAGAACTGCACTTTTGTCTTGGATTGCAGGCATTAAGAGAGAATTCTGAGGTCGTAGTGTTATGCCTGAAGTATCTTATCAATTCCTCACATGTTTGAAGCTCCCAGAGTATTGTAGAGAGCAGTTCTTCTCTTACAGTACTCTGGAATGTCTAGAGCTGCAGAATGAATAACCCCTTTTGTGATTGCAAGATTTTGTTTCGTTGGAATTTGTTTGCTACAACATACCTCTATGTGGAATTTACCATCTGGCAATGCATTAAATTCAGCAGCCCCAGGGACAACAGATCAAGGATAACTGCATCAAGGGAACTCTTGCTTCAGATTTCGAGCACAAACAAGGAAGCCTCTTTCTTGTTGGTTTATCATTCATCTCTAGACCCTTGCATAGTGTCATAGTATTGGAGGGACCCTATTTAACCCTCAGTATAGGCCACACACAGGAAAATATTGTCAAAGCATGTGTACGTATCTATGTGGCTTTTCAACAGATACTGCATTGTACTATCCCTAAAGAAAGAAAAAGTGAGATAAGATTGATCAATTGCATGAGCAATAGTAGATGAATGAGCTTGGGATATAGACGGTGAAGAGAGGTGGTAAAAGGAAATAACAAACTCACATTGTTAGGGTTACGAATCATACATCTCAGATTTTCAAGCTGTTGAAATAGTGTGGGGAGGCACCCATACATTTAAAGAGAGAATAATGTTGTACAGTATTGTCAATTATGGCTGTTATACTATCAGCACTAATGATCTAAATTTTATATCTGCAAAAGAATGAACTCTTATTTCTATGGGGGGAAATGATGGAGTTCAGTGTTTCCGGCAAGAACACCTACATAGAACACCTACATATGCTATTTAACCTGCAAAAAATGTGCTGCACTTAAAGATAACACCTACACATACCGGCCTTGTTATTTAGCTCAATACAAAATTAACGCTTACATAACCTCTATTTTGTACCTCTGTAACGTCGCTCATTACAATTCCTGGTATTCCTGGAATTGCTAAGAGTTTTATACATGATATTGCATCATCCAATCTGAAATACAAGGGGCAATATTCATGACTGCAGGCAAGGGGAGATTAAATCTTTGTCTTCTTTCAGCTTGAAGCACTTGTATGTATGAGTACATGAAGTGGCTTGACAGAACAATGGAACTGGTTTCCTTGCCAACCCAGATGAATAAACCCTGGATTTGAGCACAACGTTTCCTAAACATATACAAAAAATGAATGTGTGTATCCATGTGTGTATTTGTTTTGGGTTGTGCTTAAGTAGTTCTACCTTAGTACATTTAAATATGTTATTCCAGCACCAAGTGTTATCTACAAAGTTTGAGTTTTATAATTTTACAGCATAGGATGGGGATGGCTAGAGAACATAATTTTCTGATTTTGATTCCAGGGAGTACAAATGGGATCTGCAACAAAATGCTACAGTGCAGAATGCTCTCTTCATTTTCACAACAGTTTGTGATTTAAAAACCCCTTAAAAAATCATGAAAATTTGACAGCATATTTACACAAATTTATTTCTATGAAATTTTGCTTAATATACACATTTTTGCAAAACAATTTCCCCTCATATATAACCTTTGTTTGCCATTTTCATTATTATATGCATTTATGTGCACAATTTACCCCAATACAGTCGTACCTTGGAAGTCGAACAGAATGCGTTCCAGAAGTCTGTTTGACTTCCGAAACATTCAGAAGCTCCTGCAGCCAATCGGAAGCTGCAGAAGCCCTGGTGGACGTTTGGCTTCCAAAAGAATGTTTGGAAACTGGAACACTCACTTCCGGTTTTTGATCGTTCGGGAGCCAGAACGTTTGACTCCCAAGGCGTTTGGGAGCTGAGGTACGCCTGTATGTGCATTGCTTAGCTGGAAAATTACACTGGAAAATTCAGAGAAAAGTGAATTTGTTTCACAAAGTACAAATTACATAAGTTCAACTATACATATGAAATGAATTTACCGTAATTTCTTCCTCGTCCCTACTCACAAGTAGTTCTGGCACTTGCTTTTCCCCCTGCAGGCAGAGGGGAGTTCTGGGAGTGGCTGGTACTTGATACTTGCTTCCCATTTAGGCTACAATCCTATTCTCACTTCCCTGGAAGTAGTCCCTGTTGAATTCAGTCAGGTTTACTTCTGAGAAGACATTATAGGATTTTGCGTTTAGTTGCTGCGGGGTAGCTTCCAACAGGATTTCAGGTGCTCAGACTATGCACACAAACCTCATTAAAATGCCAATGTGTGAACCAGCTCGGTGTACGCAAACAGAATGCACATTTGTGTATCTATTACAGTTGCAGGGGCAAATAAGGGGTGACCTTCTCTTGCTGCAAATTTGATTTCCAGAAACCCCAACCTCCACATAATTTTACTCCATTTTCCATCCTTGTCTCCACAGAGTGAGAGAGGGGGGAAAATGTTACTGCTAGTGAATGAATGAATAAATAAATACTACATTAATGCTCATTGGTTCATGTGGAATCCCCAGCTGCCTCATGGCATTAATGATAGATTAAATTAAATGGCAGCAATTACTACTGCATTGCTGCTGTGGTAGAAGAATTATTAATCGTAAACTACCAGGAAGACTGACAATTTTTTCTATAAATCTATAGTTATGCATGTGCACACACACACACACAGAGAGAGAGAGAGAGAGAGAGAGAGAGAGAGAGAGAATCAGTATACAAACAATGCAATAGTCTTAGAGGTGAACACAGAAATCCTGGATCATGGCTTATAAAGCAGCAGCTTGTGACTTAATGCACTGTGAAGATTTGGGTAAGCTAATGCAGATATTAGTGAAATTTCTGAGGGATTTTCAGGCTATTGAGTTATTTCCTTCCTCTAGTTTGATATTGCCAGTGCATCTCTGCCTCAAGAGGACATTTGGATATGGGAAGAGTGTGTCAGATAATGACAATAGTGAGAGGGGAATAGAAACTAGGATTTGCCATTTCAAGAAAATGACATGCTTAAGCTTACAAGGTGGAAGGAAGTGTTACTTTTGGAGTAGATGTGGAGACAGATTCTCAGTTTGATCCAGAGGCTTCATTTCCCTGACTGTGTAGTGTCATCTGGAATGGGTTGCAGCCAGATCCTGAGGCACTGAGAGGACTTGTAAAAGCCCACTAGTAAGTAGTAGCTTCCTCACTCCCCCTTCTCCACCCCCGGCCCAATGGCTGGGTGCAGATCCCTTCCAATTTAACACTAGCTGTGATCCCAGGAAAGTAATGCAGTGCTGGCCCACAAGGACTTTCAGTAGCACTGGAAGTAGTGTCACTTAATTTCATAATGATCTGGTTTGGAACGCTTTTCAAAAATGAATAACATTTGCTAAAGCTGCATACAGAAATGTGTTTATTGGGAGAAAATAACACAAAAATGCTGGAGAATTTTGCAAACTCCTGCAGAAATGTGGAGAACCAGATTTAAGATTGGGGGAGAGTGAGAAACCGAGAGGCAAAATTGACAGATCTTTCCATCCCTGTTCTTGGCAGATAGTCCTTCCTCCATGAGGCCCATCCTTCTCTCTGTTCGCCCAACCTTCTTTCCTAGCTAAGAAATGCTACTGATAGGGGATGGGGGTGGGTGGGTAAAAGGGCAATGTTTTGGTAGTTGTGAAGGCTCAGAAGACCATTCACAGTAGTCCTTTCAAGTGGGCAGAAGAAAGTGTGACAGTGGCAGAGAAAAGCTCAGCCTCCTCCCCATCATATTGTACTGCTGTTTTCTCAGTGGAGCAGCTAGTCATCCCAGCTGCCTCTCCAAACCTCAAAGGGCAAAGAAAAGGCAGCTGTGAGACCATCATGACTGTGGGTGAGCAGAGCAGGCGGCATGGGCATGGGCTTTCCAGTGCTAATGAGCCCTAGAACATTTGTGGCATTTCTCATTGTCTTTGGAATTTTGCTGAACTCTTTCAACAGTACAGCAGAATTGCTACTTGACATGTCCCTGCCTCTGCCCCAGACCATTACAATGTACAACAACAGTGGTGGAACTAACCAGCACCATGATAGCTTCTCTCATTCTATGTCCTCTCTTGATCCACCTTGTTTATTTGTTCATTTTATTTTACCCTTTGATTTTTTTAAAAAAGTAGTCTTAACCCCTAAAGCCTATGGAGCTGGGTATAACCATTAGAAATGAGATGAAACAGAAATGCCACCCAACAGCTAAAAGGATCTCATCCTTGTCCCCTGGCACAGAAGAGCTTCCTTAAATGAAAAGGTCTTTCCCTTCCAGAAGAAATTGGCATCACAACTGCTTGCTGCAGTGTTCAGACTACAGTAAATGTAGGAGGAAGAGGCCTCCCGCAGCCCTTTTCTTCTAGGCTGCCTACACTCTTTAGAAGCAGGAATGGGTGGAAGATTTTTGCAGCAGTGTGAGCTCTGCTTACCCACCAACAACCCTACCTTTTCCCTGGCTCTCGATAGAAAGCTAATTTGTTCTGCTTTGTTCCTAAAGCACCTACATATTAATCAGATAACAGGTTCATTGAGCATCTTATTTTGTAATGTTTTTCCTGCTGTACTTTGAAATCGGATCTGAAGATGCGGGAAATGGCTGTTGGAAGCTGAAGCCACCGGGCCACACCCTGGCATGTTGAGCATGTGCTATTGGGGCAGGTCATTTGGCTGGAAAACTCCTGAGCCTCTTGGCCAAAGGCCTTAACAACTAGGGCCTTGCTGGTTCTATAATCTCTGCAATGTAGTGGCACTCGCCAAGGCTAGGACAGTGCTTCTCCCCTGCCATGGTGCTATGGAAATGACCACTGTGAGCTTGGCAGCTCTCCACAGCTGAGGAGATTGGGGGCGAAAGGCAACATGTTCACATGGACATTTTTCTCTGTCAGACAAGTTCTCTGGGGCTTGGACCTCACACACTGGCTCTGTGACTGGCACAATGGCTAGACAATTAGGGCTGTGCTAATAGGAAATGCCATAATGAGAGAATAAATAATAATGAATGGCACAAGGTCTGGCCAATTAGCACCTTGCTAATCTGGCTTCTGCACAACCCCTTGTGCCCAGCCCACGAAGAAGATAAGCGCATGTGTCAGAAATATGATGAGTGTACTGCCACAGCGAACTGACCATTGAAATTATGGAGGATTTACATAATTTATGCACCTCCAATTCAGCATTAAAATGCATTAATCCAAAATTGTTTTTGCAGAACAGGAATGTATCACAATTCCATTACACGAAGCTACAGAAATATCTTCAGTCAACACCAATATAGTCAGACACTCAGACTTCTAGGGATAGAAAGGAGCAGGGCACTCAGCTATGCTTGGGGATCTGTTTGCCATTATGATATGAATATAAAAGAAGCTCGTGTTTTTGTAGTTCACACGAACTGCCATAAAATAATTTATTGATGTGTTGGGGAAGATCCTCCCACCTCCTTTTGTAAATGATAATGGCTTAGAGAAGCTGAATAGATGGCTCCCTTGACAAATCCATATTATTTTGTAATAAATAAGCCAGAATTTAGTGGCAGGACTCTCGGTGGGCTTTCCAATTTGGTTCTGCAGCATCCAGCTCCCAAGAGAGGACAGGAAGACTCATCGTTTTAAAACTTAACTCCTAAATCTAAGGGGTGGGAAAATAACCCTGCTTATTCAGATCAGACTTCTTTGTGTCTGCAATAACAGATCCCACAGTTCTCAAAAATGTGTGACACAATAATATTATAGGTAGAGGTCAAAGAAAGCATTGGAGGCAATTGCTGACAAAGGGAGATGTTTATATGGCTTTATTTGCATGCCTCCTGCACTACTGAGCTCTCTTTTTTCTGATATATAAACGGGATACACAGAATGATGATAAGAGGTTTACATCTGAGGCAGTGTAAACGAGTCCAGGAAGATCAGGTTCAAATCTTCACACAGCCATGAAACCTTAGCCTACCATGATAGGTACATGTGAAAAGAGTGCATGTGAAAAGGTGTCTCTGGCTGTTCCCTGTGAGAACAAGATGCTGGACTAGATAGGCCATCGCGTGCGGTCGTGGGTCGCTTCGGCAGCGAGGCGACCCAGGCTGGCCCGGGGGTTGGAGCCCCGCTACCGCAAAGCGGGGCTCCGTTGAGCCGCGGGTCGAGCGTCCCGCGGCTTGGGCTCTCCAGCGAGCCCGCTATGGCTCTGAACCCTTCCCTCGCTCCCTGTAAAGGGGGAGTGGGGGTGAAGGGACCATGGAGCCGGGCTGAGGAGACATGCCCCAACCGGACCGGCGAAGCGGCGGCCGCCGCTCACGGTGAGCAACATCGTTCTACCTGGTGGGAAAATAAAAAAATAAAAGAAGCCCGTCGGCTGTGAGTACTTGATCAATTGAACTTATTCTGGATATTTGGTGCCTCGGGAGACGCGACGAAAAGGGAGCCCGTCTTTCTCCCTTTGGTGGATAGAAAGTAACGGTTCTGACGGTATTGCTGCTACAGTGATGGATACAATGTTTAGACTTTTGACAAGTGAGAATAATCAGATCCCCTTTGGGGGAGAAACTTGGTGGAATACCTCTTTTTGAAATGGATGGACTGTAATCTTTTCGCCCTGACTCCAGGGAAAATGGCTGCGGAGATTTGAGTGTGAGATGGAAAAGTACTGTGACTAAGATGGAAAAAACACTGAAATTTGATACCCTATGCCCACTTCTACCATGTTAAGTTTCGTTTTCAAGCTGGTTTTAGACTCTGAACTGACTCATGAACAAAGGATTATTTTGTTGAAGCTAGAACTGCTAAACCAAAAATTAATTTTGTTGAATCATGATATTGCAGAAAGGTTATATCCCACAGGAGAGACTGTTCAGAACATTGCTAAAACGGAAGGAAACCTTGGCAGAGAGCTGAAGGGGATTATTGAAGAACAAAACATGATGTCATTGCAACTCCGAGAAGATGAAAAGTCCTGTTGGGGTGGCAGACCCAGGATGAGAAGATTTGTTATATCCAATTTCTGGGGTGAGAGTCCAGGAATGATGGGGAAAAGACTTATATATCTACAATTAGAAGAGGAATGGAATTTCGAACCGGAGATGCTGGAAGGTGATGATCTGTGCCCCCTGATGCTCCCTGCAAGGACTGCTTTAGACTACGTCTGGAACTGTGGACTTACAAGAAAAGAGGACATTTTGGAAGTTCATATTGGTGTAAGATGGAGGATTGTGTGGGGGGAGACCCCGAAATGGCGAAAGAAAATGGATAGAAAAGGGATAGGGTGAAATGTATTAAGGATAAATTTAGGTTGGTTTATTATGGTACCCTGAAGCCGGAGTGTTAAGATTTTAAGTTTTTGAATTAGAGAAGAGATATTTGAATTTTTCTTTATTAGCAGTAACCTAAGGGTAAGAAGATGTTTGATATGATTTGACATAAGAAGTAATATGTTGTGTTATGATGCTGTATTATTAATTATCATGAAGTTAGAATTGGACTAGATTTCGATTTAAGTTAATTGAGTGATAGATTATTGAGAATTAAAAATTAGATTTTAAGAAGGATGTTTAGTTTAGTTTTGATTTTTAAATGATTTAATTTCAGAGATGAGAAGTTACTAAAGTAAAATAGAATTGGAACCGAAGGAGAGAAAACGGGGGAAGTCATCTAACAATGATTCGAACAAGAAAAGTTTTTTTTTCTATGTAAACAAGAAAAAGAATTGTTGGTGTATTTGTGTTTGTTTTATTGTGGTTTGAATGTTGGGGGTGGGTTTGGGTCTGTGTTGTTATCTGTGTTATGTTGTTCTTTGTTTTGAAAAAACCAATAAATTCTTTAAAATAATAATAATAATAATAATAATAATAATAATAATAATAATAATAATATAATTTATTATTTATACCCTGCCCATCTGGCTGGGTTTCCCAGCCACTCTGGGCAGCTCCCAACAGAATATTATAAACACGATAAAACATCCAACATTAAGAACTTCCCTAAATAGGGCTGCCTTCAGATGTCTTCTATAAGTCAGGTAGTTGTTTATTTCCTTGACATCTGATGGGAGGGCATTCCACAGGGAGGGTACCACTACTGAGAAGGCCCTCAGTAGAATAGTGGATTATCCCAAGAACACCCCCTTAAAATCCTTGAAAGAAGGTAGGCTGCAAATGCCATAATGATAATTAATAATAAATGTTCATGCATGCTGTCTTCCTAAAGTAACTTTAAAAAACCACAAAAACCTTAATACTAAGGAAGGAGGGGTTTTTATTTGTAAACCCAGATACATTTATTAATATGATATCATTCATATTCTTATATTTGCTTTCTAGTCTAATATGAATATGTAAAAACGTTGACTGCTCATGAAGTACAAGATGATTTCCTTAATGTAAAACTGTCTATTTTCATTAGAACTTAGATAAAGATAAAGGAAGGTGGCCTTAGAAAAGCCAACACAGAGAAGGAAGTCAGAGAAAGAAAAAGAGCTCCTCTAATTCTTCCTGACTTTAGATTTCCTTGATTAGTGGCCATTAAACGTCCCTCACCTAAAGTCATGCAGATAAACATGTACATGCTCCACTTTCATGCAGCTGACACATATCCTCCAAGAGCCACCTACACAGTTATTATAATGGTGATTTTATCACCATACCTTCTGGTTTCAAGAAGTGACTACATGATCATTATGTTAGGTGTTGGGGGAATGACAGTGATTACTTAGTGTTGAAAGGCATTCTGCACGTGCTCAAAGACACCCAGTTATTTCCGTTCTACTTGTTTAAGGCTTCCCAAGCTGTCTGTGGACAAACACCGGCTCCCTCAGCCTGAAAGCAAGATGAGCAGCGCAACCCGAGAGTCGCCTTTGACTGGACTTAACTGTCCAGGGGTGTTTTATCTTTACCTTACACGCTCCCATTTACTCTACATTCAGTGCACTCTGACTTCCAAGAGTGGCAGACTTGGGGCTCTCTAAATTTGGTGCTCCCTGACATCTCACACTCGGTTCTACAGCATTGTTGTGGCGCCCCCTACACCATGGTTCCCAGTGTGGCCGAACCGGTCATGCTACCCTAAAACCGCCTCTGCTGCCAGTTTGAAATGTGGTGAACACATGTTAGCAACAATCCATATCTACTGTTCTGTTCTTTCTTATGAAATACTGTGTTTTGACGTGTTTCCCCTCATATCCAAATTGAGAAAAAAGAATGATCTAACTGCATTTTAAGCTAGTAAAGCTTACACAGCCATGCACCTGCATTCTGAAGTGATACACTTCTAGGAGAGTTATACCACAATATTTCTTGCCACGTTATTTCACTGCATCCCTTGTTGGAAAATTAAATGATCAGTGATCACTATTGATTCAGGGTTTCTTCGTGTGTGTGTGTGTGTTTCTTTATATGGAGATTATCTGTATGATTCTGGAAATGGTTCTCTTCTGTAATGGCCCGTCTTGCTATGTGCAATATATATTAAATATAGCAACAGAAAAAAATCAGTTACTTGTAAGGTTTTATGGCAGGAAGTTATGGCAATTTAAATGCTAAAAAGCAAAGAAATGCAACGTTGAGCAATTTCTGCCCTTGGTGGCAAGCACTAGAGCTTTAACTCTGCACTGTGACAAGAGATAGCAAAAGGAATAGAGGCTTCCATAACTTATTCCATATACTATTCATTAATTGGATGTCACATTTTAAGGTCTGCAAATGATTATGGTTTAAGCATATACAATTTATTTTATTTTCCTCCCACAAAATATTAACTGCATAGGTTTTAGTTTAAATACTCCCATCTTTTTCCTGTTTCCATGGCCTCCCATGGTTGATAGGCAGAGCTCTAAGCTGAGTTAATGACTGGGAGGAGAGCGAGCAGCTTGCTCAACTTTACTGCTACATTTTTACTAATGGCATTTTAAAGTTTTATCTTTTCTTGATTTCCCCCTTGTCTATCTAATGCTGTGAATAGAAGGAAGGGTCAATTGCTTATTTATATCTGATATTATCAGTCACCCCCATCCGTCAAATGTGAGTCTGGAATGTCAATCAAATACAGAACATCAAAGTACAAACTGTGGGTAGAGCTTGTGATGAATGCGTGTATATTCTAAAATCCATATTAGGACTTATATTGTCCATGATACTTTCCATGACTTACCCTCTTGAAGTTCCAGATCCCATCAACAATAACAACAACCACAAACCCAGCTTAATGAGCCAGCAAAGTGCTTCAAGTTGTGTGGATCAGTTGTCTGTCACCATAGTAATTGAACCCTGGTTCATCACTTACTCAATCAGCCTTAAGAATTTCCCAATACCTAGGCAAACTAGTCCACAGATGGGATCAAATCTTCTTCCTCCAACCTGCCCATGGTGGGTGGAATCTATTAATAACATAACCTCCAAAGTCCCATTGCAAAGGCCAGGCTTTCTAATTTGTGATATAACAAGTGTTGTAAAACTCTTGGGGGAAATGGACTACTTTGCCAACTCATGAAAAGTTTACATTGCAAGTGAGGAGGAAGAGGCATTAATTTGAGCGCTCGCTTTGAGTCAAGTCTTCTGTTGCTGTCAAGAATTCACATTCTGGAGCTGGTCCAGAAATCAGGCAATATGTGACCAATGCTCTTTTATGGAAGCTCATAAAGATAGACTTGTGGCTTAGAGAAAAGTGCTTGTGGAAAGGGGGTGCATGTAGTCCAACTACAGAAGGTGGAGTTTTTCAGTCCTCTTCACCCATATGGTCGCATTTGCTTATTTAAATGGGATCCTCACCCCCATCACCATATCTACATGATTGGGGCAATTACAAGCTTTGGTTAGCTCTCAAGCATTGCTGGATTGGCACTGGATTGGCAGTACAACATGAGAACCAATACTGGATGCAAGTTTGAATCTCTACCTAAAACCAAACTGCAGACTAACTTCCATCAAAGTCCAAACCATGACATAAAGCTGGCTTACTCTATGCATGCTCAGAAATGCTTTTGTTGTTGTTCAGTCGTTCAGTCGTGTCCGACTCTTCGTGACCCCATAGACCAGAGCACACCAGGCACACCTATCCTCCACTGCCTCCCGCAGTTTGGCCAAACTCATGCCAGTCGCTTCGAGAACACTGTCCAACCATCTCACCCTCTGTCGTCCCCTTCTCCTTGTGCCCTCCATCTTTCCCAACATCAGGGTCTTTTCCAGTGAGTCTTCTCTTCTCATGAGGTGGCCAAAGTACTGGAGCCTCAACTTCAGGATTTGCCCTTCCAGTGAGCACTCAGGGCTGATTTCTTTAAGGATGCATAAGTTTGATCTTTTTGCAGTCCATGGGACTCTCAAGAGTCTCCTCCAGCACCATAATTCAAAAGCATCAATTCTTTGGCAATCAGTCTTCTTTATGGTCCAGCTCTCACTTCCATACATTACTACTGGGAAAACCATAGCTTTAACTATATGGACATTTGTCGGCAAGGTGATGTCTCTGCTTTTTAAGATGCTGTCTAGGTTTGTCATTGCTTTCCTCCCAAGAAGCAGGTGCCTTTTAGTTTCGTGACTGCTGTCACCATCTACAGTGATCATGGAGCCCAAGAAAGTAAAATCTCTTACTGCCTTCATTTCTTCCCCTTCTATTTGCCAGGAGGTGATGGGACCAGTGGCCATGATCTTAGTTTTTTTTTTATGTTGAGCTTCAGACCATATTTTGCGCTCTCCTCTTTCACCCTCATTAAAAGGTTCTTTAATTCCTCCTCACTTTCTGCCATCAAGGTTGTGTCATCAGCATATCTGAGGTTGTTGATATTTCTTCCGGCAATCTTAATTCTGGCTTGGGATTCATCCAGTCCAGCCTTTCGCATGATGAATTCTGCATATAAGTTAAAAAAGCAGGGAGACCGTATACAGCCTTGTCGTACTCCTTTCCCAATTTTGAACCAATCAGTTGTTCCATATCCAGTACTAACTGTAGCTTCTTGTCAGAAATGCTTAGTGATGTGCAAATATGAATTGTTGAACACTTTTTAAATACAGTAGTAATAAAAAATTTAGAATTCTAAAATTGACTTGCAATGTATTGCACTTCACATGTTCATTCCTTCAGTGGCACTTGGGACCTGTAGCATGGGTGGTAATGGAATACTACTGTGACCAAAACCTAAAGGAGAATAGCAGGCTTTGACTTTCCACACTTGCCCAGTAAAATCCTCCCCTCTCTTGGGGGGATAAAATGGATAGTTTGTAACACAGTCCAAATCCAACTGACTGCCTAGGAGACAAAACTATGGTGCATGTGTTGCAGAATGCATTCCTGTCTGAAAAATTCAGGTCAGTTTCAGAAACTAGTATAGTTTCATTCCTGCATAATCAACTTCTGATCATGCACCAACCACAGCTATGTATCCTAAATGCAGACTCCAGTTAATGCAAACAACTATGCAGGAGCGAAATTGGCACACATCCTCACAAAGTATCTTGACTTTCTAATTACTAATGGAACAACTATGTTGGGGCAAGGGAACTACTCAACTGAGTATTGCAAGTCAGCAAAATTCATATTTTGAGATCATTAATTTTCTGTTTTAGTAGATTCACAAAAAGTGCTTTGCTTTCACACACACACACACCACACATTTTGTAGATTTTGTTAGAGAAGCTTGCCATTATTATGTCAGTTTTGTTTCTTCAAGATATCTCCACAATCATAAATATAATTTTTTTTTTAAAAGAAGTTATATCAACATGTTTCAGATGGCCACTGGAAATCTGGCTAGTACAATCAAAGGCTGGAAAAATCTCCCTGGTGTTCAGTGAGGAAATGTATAATTGAAGAAGCCCAGTAGGATGATGGCAGGCTGGCTCAGCCACACTCCAGCAGGATGAAGCCATACTAGGTCAGCCAAACTCCAGCGATGCTTGAGAGCTAACCAAATCACATGCCCTGCAGTTTCCCTTTCAAGTCTTTTCCAACTGGATTTGGAGCAATTGATTTGGCAATGCTAAATGAGCCAAAACAGTGTGTGTCAACATGCCTCAAACACAGCACACATGTGGCGCAACAAAACTGAGAAAACAACAACAGTAACAAAAGAGTGGCAACATTTCAACCCTGGACAATGTCCAAACCTGGTTTTGATTTCTCAGCAGGAGCTGCCCCTGATTTGACAATTAGGTTGTTGCCATACTCTCCCTGCTAGCAGACTTCTGAATGAGCACAGCACTTTATTTTATTAGCCTCGGAGGATACATCCTTTGGAGATAGATGGATGCAGAGCACATCCTTTTTTATTTTCAGATAAACAGTGCTCTTTGAGTCCATTATCTTCATGCTGACAAATTCCCCCCATATACTGTAAGTAGTTTTAATTACATCTCAGGCTGTATTTAATTGTCTGGTTTGCGGCTGCAGACAGTGAGGCGAGTTTAGACATATAATCCTTTATTCAGGCTCTTGTTGTATGGTGCCTGAGTATATGGCATATGTAAAATGTGTATTTATCATTCACCCCTCCAATACACCAGATCCTGGGCAGCTCTGCTGCTCACCAAACCATTGGCAAACAGTTTGAAAAGGTGAGGCCGATAATAGTTATATATATAACGGTATGCTGGCAAAAGGCAGTACAAATAAAAATGGTCCAAGACAGCTGCTACCTTCTGCTCTCCTCCTGTTAGTAGGCCTGCTGTCAGAGAGGAACCATCTGTATAAATGGGGCAGGGGAGATATTTGTAGAATTTAAAATCTGGAAACATTGATTAACATTCTCTGAGGAGACATTTCAGCTAGGTGGGTGGAGAAACGTTCTGGCAAGAAAAGGCTCCCCAAACAGGAATTTAGGAGGACCTTTCAAAGGGCTTAAAGGGTTGTCAATGAGGGCATGGCAGCTAGGGATGAGGGCAAAATTTGGTTCCATCCTCATTGAAATTTTCACTTCCCAAATGTCCCAAATTCACTTCCTAATTTTCACTTCCCAAAACAATATGCAAACTGAAACGCAGCTATCCTTGAAAGTCACACTTATCCAAATTTTGCAAGGCAGTCGTGAAGCCAAGGAGTGTGTACAAAAATGCACATACTAGGGTAAAGTGTACACAAAAATGCATTTCATTTATAACATACAAAGATGCTTTCTATTTGGGGAAATTGCTTGCAAAAATGTATATATTAGACAAAATTGCATAAAAAAGGGTGTCATAGTTACCATTTTAAAATAGGGTGTCATAGTTACCATTTTAAAAAGAGAGAGGGAGAAAGCCCTGCTGCATTGTCACAAGCAGTAAGTCCATCCTCCCACAAATTGAAGAGTTTCCCCTGAAAATTTGATGCCCCATGGTGTCTGAGATGGAGATGACAGCCAGGAAGGAGACCCTGAGGTCATAGGGGGAAGCTGAATAAAAAATGTCAGCCGCAGTGTGCGGGAGCTGTGAGAAAAGGCAGATTTCATGCTAGGAACACCAGAAAGGGCTGGATAAAAATAACAATCATGATGCCTTTACACAATTCTATGGTGTGACCGCCCTTGGTGTACTGTATGCAATTCTGTTTGCCAGATTTCAAAAAGGATACTGAAGATCTGGAAAAGGGCAGGCAAACTTACTAGAGTGCTGGAGAAACATCGCTGCAAGGAAAGATTTGGAATCTTGTAAGGGGGTGGGGAGACAAACAGGTAAATATTGGAGAGCTTTAATTTTTAAAAGGCATGGTGTGCATATTAAATGAATGGAGAGAAAGGTTTCTCCCTTATAGAACAAGGGATTAACTGAATAGTGGGCAATTTGGGACAGACTTCTTTACATCTCATTCCCTAATGAAGGACAATATTTTCATACCACAGAATCATAAATAAGCCTATGCAGTACACAGAATACACAATTTAAAACCAATGCAAACTAAAACAAATCAATACAGAATGCATAATAAAACACAGCGTGTTCACATAAATACAATATAGGTAATATTCAAGAGAAGACTTGCTGGGGGTTTGCATTTTAAGCTGATGCCTAAAACACATTGCAGATGGTGCCAGGTACATAGAAAATACATAGCTTTTAAATAAAATAATTCACAAAGTACATAGTTATACTATGACATTCACTGCCAAAAGATGTGATGGTGGTCACCAATAGGGCTATAATTCATGGAGGATAAGACTTATCAAAGGTTACTCATCACAGTGGCTGCATTCAGCTTCCAAGATCACAGGTAGAATAACAATTGCTGGCAAACACCAAGAGAAAGATACTGTTCTCATGCCCTGGTTTTAGGCTTCCCACAAGCATCTGGTTGGCCCCTTTGAGAACAAGATAATGGACTAGATAGACCTTTCGACTGATTTAGTAGGACTTTTCTAATGTTAACGGGGCAGCAAATTTGAGGAGAGTGGTAGTGACATTTCATTCAACTGTTAAGACTGTAAAGGCTGATCAAAGTGGATAACAGCAGTGTCAAACTCTGGAACTTTTATTTTACAACTTCTGGCAGCTGCTATGTCTGTTCTCATTGCATAAAACTGAACTGACCCCAAATGAGAAGAGCACACATTGCCCTCCTCTCTCTTCTGGGTATGGCGTGCCTTTTGAGCTGAATCTTGTGGCTTCTCCAGAATCTCATTGAGTTGCACAGCCCTGCTAAATTATATTGAAATTGCTAGTAGGTAGGCTGGGATCCAAGGCTCCTTTTTTTGTACTTGAGGCATAAAATCTAAATGGAGCTCATACATTGATTATGTTGTTGACGTAGTCACCTTATTAATAAACTACATTTTACAATTTGTTGGTTTTTAGTTGTACATTTTGCTGTCAGTGGCAGACTGCTTCATTCTACTTAATGGTAGGCCTGGGAAGCTTTGGCTGGGTTAGGCTACAACCCCCATTAGACCCAGCCAGCATGACTTATGGTCAGAGATGATGGGAGTTGTAGTCCAGCAACCGCTGGAGGGTTGCAAGTTCCCCATCCCTGCTCTAGAGCTATACCTCTCCCATCAATGAGCTCAGAGACTTAAGGCTGGAGATGACGTGACACAAGTGAGTTTGCTGGTCCACAAGTCTGGAGGTCCAAGTGGTGGAATAGGAGGCTGTGTATAGGATGAAGCTGCATTTCAAGAGTGTATTTTATAACATTGGTTTTTTAAAATGACTCAATGCACAATGGCATCTTTTAAACTGCCAGGTAAGTTTGTTCACTCATGCAGCTGAAGTATAAACTTTATTTTTTTATTCTTTTTTTTTTTTAAACAACTTATACTTTAGAAAATTATGTGTTTGAGCTGCTGCTGCGAACTCAGAAGGTAGGAGTGGTATGCCAACCACATGAAAAACAAAAAACCATAAAAAGAATTCTTTGTGTGGAGAGAGGGCAATGTCTTAAGAAGAAGAAGGAAAAAGGAAAAAGAATTGCAGGAAAGTTTGAAAGCTCTGAGGCTAGAGCGCTCTCCCAGCTAAGCTCTTCTTCATCATAAGGGAGGGGAGGGGAGAAGGCTTCTGTTGTGGGAGTGTGTTCGTGATCGTGTTGGATCATTGTAAGAGAACTTCCTGCTACAAAATGTCACAGAAGACCCATTAATGGCTGAGAGTTGGGGGAGGAAGGAAGGAAGAACTAATTTCTTCCCAGCCACACTTCTTGCCTGTTGGGGATGGGTGGGGGAATGGGAATCGTTAGTGCTGGGGAAATGGAGAAATTTAGGAAGATGAGAAATTGCCTTATTTTTAGTCAGTCAGTTCAGTGTTGTCAACTATTGGTTGCTCGCTAGCATTTCAGGTGGAAGTCTCTGCTGTATCTGAAGATGGCAGGAATTAAATATGGGATCTTTTGCATACAAAGGACATCAAGCTATTGTCCTTCCTTTTCCTTCATAGGGAGTGATGTTTTGAAGAAATCCCAATCTTTGAAGGTGTTGATTTAGTCCATTTCTGCTCCACCCCTCAGCAGTGTTCTCAGGGCAGTTGAATAAAATTATACAAATGTGCACAATGTCAATAGAATAGATAAAGCAGCATAGCAACAAGATAAAGTAAAAATGACATAAACAGATGTTTTAAAAGCTTTTTTGTTGTTGGTGAAAGAACAGCACAGAGGACATCAGATAAGCCTTGTGTATAAATTTTATGGGGGGGGGGAGGAATGCACACTTCCTTGGACATGAGCCCTACTAAGTTCAATACAATTTACTTCTGATTAAGCCTGCATAGCTTTGGGATATAAAATGTGCCAAATAGTTTCTGTCATTCTACCTCCTGCACTTCCCACTCATCTAGTGCTGTTGGTTGAACCTTGATTACTGGATTCAGGCATTCCACTGTTGTTGATTAGCATATTAGTAAGGTTATATAGGGCTTCCTCGTAGCTCCAAGGGAAGAAAAGGAATGGGGGGTGTTGGGTTGTTCTTAAGGGAAGAGTACACAGTTAATTTGCCTTACCAAATAGTATGTGGGTTTCAAGGAGGCAAGTGGAAAGTATGGAAGTAGACCAGTGTGAATGTCTCCAACTTTAATAAGATCATAGATTGTAGAGTTGGAAAGGACCACAAATGTCATTTAAGAGTCTCATGCTTTACTGACTGAGCTAAGCTCGATAAGTTGGAATGAATTTGCACTTTTTTTTTAAAAAAAAGTAACAGAACCAGCATAATCTCTTTCAATAATGCATTTGTATACAAAAGAGGGCTTGCATGCAGATTTTGCTCCAATGATGCTAAGATCATTTGGTATTCAGCCCACAGAACCTTCCTTTTTAAAAACAAATCACCAAGGAAGATCTGGTCCACTGCAATAATTTCCACATGTATGCACCCACTGAAAGGTTTCTTGAGGAAGCACATGTGGGAACCAACCTCAAAAACAAGTTTCTTTTGCAAAACTCTGTGTCAGCTGGCAAACAGATTCTTTAAGAAAGCTGATTATGTAGACATCTCTTGCAGGATGGTGAAAGTGAGAGTTTAGACAGAAAGGGATAAAAAAAAAACTTTTAGGTTTTTCACTCTCTTTCCCCGTCCATCCTTTGCTTAACATTCAGCCTGATTTTGCTAGACTCAGAAGCTTGTTCACTATTTTGTGGCATTTTGGCTGGTCATAATGAAAGGACTGTGGCATATTTTGAAATAAAAGTGGCAACTGATCTGTAGACATGCATGTTAATGCAATCTGTCTCTTCCTCTGCTTACTGTAGATTATTTGGTGTGTGTTTCTCTGGGGGGGGGGGCAAAAAGCTTGTTTATTTGGTCTATCCTTATGTAGTCCAATTGACACAATTCATGCACTGTTGTTGTTGTTCAGTCGTTCAGTCGTGTCCGACTCTTCGTAACCCCATGGACCAGAGCACACCAGGCACCCCTATCCTCCACTGCCTCCCGCAGTTTGGCCAAACTCATGCCAGTCGCTTCGAGAACACTGTCATGCACTAGAGACCACTACAGGTATTAGCAAGCTTAAGGGAATCCCAAGCAGGTGGTTGGGAGAGAAAATCCCAAAACAACCGAATGAAGACTGAGCATAGAAAGTGCTGCATAGATGGAAGATTGGGACTCTTTCTGCACTGAACATTTAAAGCATGATCACATTGATTTAAATAGTCATGCTTTCTCCCAAAGAATCTTAGGAACTGTAGCTTGTTCATGGTGCTGAGAGCTGTTAGGCGGAGACCCCTATTCCCCTCACAGAGCTACAATTCCCAGTTTCCTGGAAAGAGGGACTGATTGTTAAACCACTCTCAGAACTGTAGCTAGGGGTGGAGGAATAGGGGTTTCCTAAGAACTCTCAGAACCCTTAACAAATCAGACTTTCAAGGATTCTCTTATGAGAAGCCATGACTGTTTAAAGTGGTATGATACTGCTTTGTATAGTAAAGATGGGGCCTGAAATATTACGAATGCACTGTAACCATAAACAGATTCATTGTGTAGGTTTTTAATGTTATTTACAGATAGGTTCTTCTCACTTCTCACAAATCATTGAGGCGAGAGAAAAGATAGGAGGGAGATTTACAAAAAGTCAAGAGCTCCTGGCACAATCACCACAACCAGGGGAGGCTGGAAACATGTAATACCATCCATTAAACCTCTGTAAATATAAACACTCCTGAATCTGTGTGGAATGAATTAAAACAGATTAATCATAATCCCCTTCAAAATAGTATTTATAATGGAAACTGCTACTGATCCTTTTATTCTTAGAACAGGAATGTGATGAATGTGTTGCATTTTATTTATATATTGCCCATCACATTCATGAAATTCCTTGCAGCTTAATTTCCGTGAAAGCTATCTATTATATTTAACATTAAAGGTTTCTTGGTTTCTTGGCTGGATTGCAATGTAGCCTTCAGGTGGAAGGAATCAAGTGCCGTACATAACTGTGCATGGCTATGCAGCTGCATACATTTTTTTCCCTCACAGCTTTAATCACGTACTGAAATTTCACTACATCCAATGTTATAAACATCCTGTTTGTTATAATTATGTCATGCATTACAATGCATCACTGTATAGCTGCATATACAAAACAGTGCGGGGGTTTTGGACTCTGTAATTGCACCACAACCAATGCAGCAAGCACCCTGTTGTTCCTTTTAAAAATAAATAAATAAAAACTATTCCTCATGTGTTATGTATTGAAGTTCTCACCCTAGGCCACTAGGGGTGTGTGTGTATAGTTCATTCTGCTGCAGTTTTCACTCAGGTCGGTACATGCAAATGAGGGATTGAAAAGTGACGTTCAGGGATTGAGTAACTACAGAAAGTTGTTACTGTTGCTTTGTAGCTGAGTTCTATATAAGCAGGCTGCTGAGCCCTTCAGCTCACTTCTGTTCCAGTCTGAGAATAAACAAGAGCTGCTTGGAAATCACTGTGTCGTCTGCTGTGTCCACCCATTACTTAACATCATGTCTTGGGAAATTGCTAAAGGAAAAGATGGCAGCAAGTAGGATTCGAATTGAGAGCATTTCTCTGTAAAAGATTTGTGCTAGTTTTACTAATACGATGGCATTTGCTGCCTTTGAATGTCATGAAGTAAATAAATCTGGAAAAGACCTTTCACGTGGACGTAGAGGATATATAATACGGGGCATAATTAATTCTATAGATTTAAACTATAAAATAATGATGCGGGTGATATTTCTTTGACCTCTAGTCAAGGTTCCTATGCTATCATCCTTACGGAGTTTACTTGAAAGTGGGACCATAATCCAAGTTTCTGGACTGCATTCCTTTTGGGCTACAAAAGTAATTATGAATCTGGGGTGAATAAAATTCTGGGTATACCAGCTCCATTAGTGCCTTATGGAAAACTTATCAGCACTATCATACTGAACAAGCTATATCCATTTTTTAATTCTGTTCAGGTTCACAAGTTAGTGGGTATAAAATCTCAGGTGACCAGAGAAATCATGACTTTGTGTTACACTGATCGTCCTGAAACTTACCAAGTACCACTGTGTCTTCCAAGACCCAACTCAGACTTGCTTCCTATTCTATAAAAAAGAGGGGGGGGAGACCCAGAACTAATTTAATCCCATTAAGGACCTGCTCCTCCAATTTATGAACTATGGAACTCACTTCCACAAGAGGCAGGAATGACCATCCACATGGATAGCTTTAAAAGAGGATTAGACAAATTCAAAGGGGAAAGGGCTATCAGTGACTGTGAACCATGATGGCTATGCTTTGCCTCCATGGTCGGAGGCAGTAATGCTTCTTCTGAATACCTCTTGCTTGAAACCACTGGAGCAGACAGCATTCTTATGCTTGGATCCTGATTGCAGGTTTCCCACAGGCATCTGGTTGGCCACTGTGAGAACAGGATACTGGACTAGATGGGCCATTGACCTAATCCAGAAGGCTCTTATTATATTCTTATAGGATTGTTCTTCTAGGGTTTCAATCACAGAAGTGAGATCTAAAAGTAAGATTCTGCTATATGTCACTTAGGCTGCAATCCTATATCCACTTACCTATGTGTAGCCTACTTTACATAAGATACCACCATTTTGTGGACTGTCAAATTTTCAATCATCTATGGCCCAGAGACAAAAAATCATAGGAAGGGAGAGCAGGAGCATTGAAGTTGCCTATCAGTAGTTAATATCTGGACAGAAGACTGAGCAGGCACACAGATAATCTGATCAGTCTTCCATATTAAAATGAGATGTAAAAATGAGATGTACTTAAACTAAAGTAGTGCCCAGGACCTGGTGCAAGATGTAACTGTTGTTGGATCAACTGGGACCAGTGACCATAGTCTTATCAAATGTAATATATACATATCTAAATAAATGGACAATTGCAAGGAAAAAGAAGACACATTTGAGGAAACTTCCTCAAAACAAGGAGATTGGTTAAATGGAAATTGAAAGGAGAATTCAAGAGGTCAAATTTCTCTGAAATGTTAAGGAATTGTCTAAAACCAGAATATAAGAAGCTCAGCTAGAATATATACCGCAGGTCAAGAAAGGTACCACAAGGGCCAAAAGGATGTCTGTGTTATTAACAAGCACAGTCAAAGAAGCTATTAGAAGCGAGAGGAAAATAAAAGTCTTGTTCAAATGAAGAGTACGAAAAGGAACAGAATTTTTGGCAGATGAAATGCAAGCAGACAAAAAGGGATGCTTGGAAAGAATTTGAGGAGTAAATTGCTAAAGATGTAGGAGTGGATTAAACTGCCCCTTTATGCTGGTAGAAGCCAGTACAATAACTCCTCTCCCCTGAACCTCCCTAGGTCTGCTCAGGAGGGTCTGGGGAACCCCCCACCCCCAGAACAGCCTGTGGAGGAAAGAGAGGGGAGATCATTCTGCTGGGTGAGCAGAAATGCTCATACAGATGGAACAATTCCTAGCACTTTGTTGTTGTTCTTAAAATGCCTATACCGCCCTTCACCTGAGAATCACAAGGTGGCTTACAATATATTTGCAAAAATACATAACATTGCAGGGGGTTGGACTTGATGATCCTGACAGTAAATGTCAATGGATTTAAGAGAGGCAGTGTTTATGTCCCATGCTTTAAAGGCAATAAAAATAAAAGCAAATTGTCCATTCAAACATGTTCACATCTCCTTAAAAGTACATTTACCATTGAGTTCAGTGGTGTTGAGTCCCAGGTAAGTAAAAAGAAGGTTGCAACCTATCTTTAAGTTTTAGCATTCTCTATGCCTACATCTCACTTACCAAAACAGAAATTCACCACCCATGGGGCCTTGTTAGTCCTCACTCAGCAATACATTTAGGCTCCAAGATTATATTGAGAGCAAGCCCCAATGAACTCAGCGGGACATATTTTTCAGTAGTCTTGCGTAGGAAAGCTTTGTTAAACAGCTAGGACAGTTGTTCTGATGGTACCTAATCACATTCTCATACAACTACCAAAGTTAATTTTTGCATTTGAATATCAACTACATAGCAAAATCTGTAGTTTGCTTTTTTTTAAAAAAGCAAACCAAATCCTGCTTGTGTTGCAAATTCTACAGGTTCCAAATGTCACCTCTTTCTGTCTGTCTCTCAAAGTCCTGTGATATTAAGTTACAAAATGAGTATCAGCCATGGCCCAATTTAACTTCAGGGCAAGGAGATGTTTTAAATTCTGGAACTGCTCATAGCCATCCGAGACAGTCCCGTTGTGTAATATCTCCTTAAGATTTCAATTCTTCCTCTAGTCTCAGCTGTTAGAAGGTACAAAATACATTTATGTTGTTCAGAGTCTAGCACCTGTTGTAGGCAACTTGAAATAAAAACAAGCCATGGTTACATGATGAGAGGGAACATAGGCACAACATATATCCTCTTGAATATTTTATTCAGTAACAAGCATGCGCTTAGCTTTCTTCTCTTTGTCATTATCCTTCAGGAGCATTTGTCTGTTTTCTTTTTGGTATATAGTATATTTTAGGTACTTTAAAGAATAGCTTAATGAAGAGGTAAACCTCAATATCTAAGAACTGCTATGTCAGTACAATATAACAAAAGCAGCATGCTTTGCTTTCAGAAGGTCACAGGTTTAAGTTTCTGCATCTTCAGGAGGAGCAAGTTTGAAACCCTGGAGAGCTGGTGCCGAACAGTGTGGACAATACTTAACTAGAGCCTCTAGTTCTGGTCTGACCCCATGTAAGGCAGCTTCTTCCCCAGTCACTGTGTGTGTGTGTGTGTGTGTGTGTGTGTGTGTGTGTGTGTGTATTTCCCCTGGATTTTAGGAGAAAACTTCAAGTATCTACATAATAGACCCACTTTTCTTCCAAGGTCAAAATTCCCTTTTCCGGTGTCCTCTCTTACATACTTCTTTGTCTTTGTATTATTAAGTCACTCTGATCTGGGTGCTATTGTTGCAGTTTGATCATATAAAACAGCTTTCCTGCTTTGGTCTGAATTCTGTGCTTTTTATCTCTGCCACAGACTTGCTCATGGATTGTTTGCTTGCTTTTTTGCTTCTTTTCTTTATAGCATTTAACCTCGTGCTCCTTCTGGTGAAAATGAGCAGGGGATAGATGTTTAGCCTTTCACATAACACTAGTAATACAGTTTTGCCCAATTAAATTGACACACAACATGTTTCAAAACAAACAAAACAAAGCTTCCCGCCCCCATTCAGTATTGAATTGACTTTGTGCCAGCAGAAGAGGTACCTATAATGACCAGCACTAGAACTGAATTCGGGGTTGGAGTGGGGGGGGAGAGACCAGACAAATACACGGATTTTATTTCAAGGAATCTGTGTTGATGGTTTGTACTGCTAGATTACACTAGATTTTATGGAATGTAAGTACATGGGTAGGAGTCTGGTTATACTGAATAGGGAGGTCATCAATCTTTGAGATGCCATATGTCCAGAATTTCCTGGACATAACCAGAATATGGCAGTCAAGAAACAGTGTTGCTGAAGTGTCTGGGAAAATCCATGTTGGAAGTTAGATTTTGGTGAATTTCCTTTAAAATAGCTCAAAAGCTTTTAGACATGACTGCCATTTTGTTTGATACCACACACACCACAATAGCTATTTTGGAATTGGCAGCCATGACACTTCGAAATTCCAAATGTGCCCTCTGGCTCAAAAAACAGTGGCAACCCCTTGTTTTAGAAGCTGCTGCCATTTCAGACTGCTGGGCTGGGTAATAAAATACCACCACTACAAAATACTGGGCTGGGCTATCAGTGATAATACAGTCTTAGCCATTTTTTGAGCCATTGCAGAATTCACATTTTTGTAGTGGAGGATATCTATAGGGAAATACATATTAGGGGAAAGCAGAACATTAGCCTACAAGAGCTTTCCTCAGCTTGATGCCCTCCAAATATTTTGTACCATGGCTGTGCTGGCTGGGGCTGATGGGATTTGTAGTTCAAAACATCTGGAGCGCCTCATCTTGAGAAATGTTGGGCTACACAATTCATAAACAGGAGCAGGCAGGTTCCAAGATTCCTCCAGATGTGTTTTTCCTGCAAAAGGAAATGCATGTATTTGAAGTCAGTGGGTTTTGTTGGAATTCCTCTGAGGAAGAAAAATGTAGCTTAGGAATCCTTGCTTTTTTTGCCACTGGATAGGACAGGAGCAACATATGTCAAATCAATGGAGTCATTTATCATTCTGTGGAAGAACACAGCCATAGAGATATTTAATATTCTCAGAACGAAATGGTTATAGGATAGCGATGAAGGTATTTACAAAGATGAATACAGGGAAGCGCTTTTTTTTTAAAGCAAGTGATTCATATACTGTCATCTATACAGACTTAAAAAAATAATAATCAGATGTATCACAATCATTGTTTTTAATTTCCCCCTTGTCCTGTTTTGACTCCACGTCCTTAGCCTGTAAGAGAAACGTGATGGAAAGCTGTAAAGAATTATCTGGGAACAGACACAGAATAGCTTTCATGAGCAAATTCATTAGAAGTTGTTGTCGTTCAGTCGTGTCCGACTCTTTGTGACCCCATGGACCAGAGCACGCCAGGCACGCCTATCCTTCACTGCCTCTCGCAGTTTGGCCAAACTCATGTTAGTAGCTTCAAGAACACTGTCCAACCATCTCATCCTCTGTCGTCCCCTTCTCCTTGTGCCCTCCATCTTTCCCAACATCAGGGTCTTTTCATTAGAAGTAGTCCTGCCACACCCCTTCATGGATCACTGCCTTGTCGTGGCGAAGGGGCTTGAATTACTCAGGCAAGCTATGGACAGGTCAAGATGGACAGGTCATAGCGGAGAGTTTGGACCAAACGTGATCCACCTGGAGAAGGAACTGGCAAGCCGCTCCAGTATCCCTGCCAAGAAAACTCCATGGACAAAGACAACAGGCATATAAAAGATATGACGCTGGAAGATGAGCCCCTCAGGTCGGAAGGCGTCCAACTTGCTACTGGGGAAGAGCGAAGGACAAGTACAAGTAGATCCAGAGCTGATGAAGCGGCTGGGCCAAAGCCGAAAGGACGCTCAGTTGCGGATATGCCTGGAAGCGAAAGGAAAGTCCAATGCTGTAAAGAAAAGTATTGCATAGGAACCTGGAATGTAAGAACCATGAACCTTGGTAAGCTGGAGGTGGTAAAAAATGAGATGGCAAGAATAAACATTGACATCCTAGGCATCAGTGAACTAAAATGGACAGGAATGGGCGAATTCAGTTCGGATGACTATCATATCTACTACTGTGGGCAGGAATCCCGTAAAAGAAATGGAGTGGCCCTCATAGTCAACAAAAGAGTGGCGAAAGCTGTACTGGGATGCAACTTCAAAAATGATAGAATGATCTCGATACGAATCCAAGGCAGTCCTTTTAACATCACAGTAATCCAAGTTTATGCACCAACTACCAGTGCTGAAGAAACCGAAATTGATCAATTCTATGAAGACTTACAACACCTTATAGAAATGACACCAAAGAAGGATGTTCTTCTCATTATAGGGGATTGGAATGCTAAAGTAGGAAGTCAAGAGATAAAAGGAACAACTGGCAAGTTTGGCCTTGGAAATCAAAATGAAGCAGGGCAAAGGCTAATAGAGTTCTGTCAAGAGAACAAGCTGGTCATCACAAACACTCTTTTCCAACAACACAAGAGACGACTCTACACATGGACATCACCAGATGGGCAACATCGAAATCAGATTGATTATATTCTCTGCAGCCAAAGATGGAGAAGCTCTATACACTCAGCAAAAACAAGACCTGGAGCTGACTGTGGCTCAGATCATCAGCTTCTTATAGCAAAATTCCAGCTTAAACTGAAGAAAGTAGGAAAAACCACTGGGCCAGTAAGATTCAATCTAAATCAAATTCCTTATGAATACACAGTTGAAGTGAAGAACAGGTTCAAGGATTTAGATTTGGTGGATAGAGTACCTGAAGAACTGTGGATGGAGGCTCGTAACATTATACAGGAGACAGCAACGAAAACCATCCCAATGAAAAAGAAATGCAAGAAAGCAAAGTGGCTGACCAATGAGGCCTTACAAATAGCGGGGGAGAGAAGACAAGCAAAATGCGAAGGAGATCGTGAAAGATACAGGAAATTGAATGCAGATTTCCAAAGAATAGCAAGGAGAGACAAGAGGGCCTTTCTAAACGAGCAATGCAAAGAAATAGAGGAAAATAACAGAATGGGAAAAACCAGAGATTTATTCAAGAAAATTGGAGATATGAAAGGAACATTTCGTACAAAGATTACCACAATTAAGGACAAAAGTGGAAAGGACCTAACAGAAGCAGAAGACATCAAGAAGAGGTGGCAAGAACACACAGAGGAATTATACCAGAAAGATATGGAGGTCTCATACACCCCAGGAAATGTGGTTGCTGACCTTGAGCCAGACATCCTGGAGAGTGAAGTCAAATGGGCCTTAGAAAGCCTTGCTAACAACAAGGCCAGTGGAAGTGATGATATTCCAGCTGAACTATTTAAAATTTTAAAAGAGGATGCTGTTAAGGTGCTGCACTCAATATGCCAGCAAGTTTGGAAAACTCAGCAGTGGCCAGAGGATTGGAGAAGATCAGTCTACATCCCAATCCCAAAGAAGGGCAGTGCCAAAGAATGCTCCAACTACCGCACAATTGCACTCATTTCACACGCTAGCAAGGTTATGCTTAAAATTCTACAAGGCAGGCTTAAGCAGTATGTGGACCGAGAACTCCCAGAAGTGCAAGCTGGATTTCGAAGGGGCAGAGGAACCAGAGACCAAATTGCAAACATGCGCTGGATTATGGAGAAAGCCAGAGAGTTCCAGAAAAACATCTACTTCTGCTTCATTGATTATGCAAAAGCATTTGACTGTGTCGACCACAGCAAACTATGGCAAGTTCTTAAAGAAATGGGAGTGCCGGATCACCTCATTTGCCTCCTGAGAAATCTCTATGTGGGACAAGAAGCTACAGTTAGAACTGGATATGGAACAACTGATTGGTTCAAAATTGGGAAAGGAGTACGACAAGGCTGTATATTGTCTCCCTGCTTATTTAACTTATATGCAGAATACATCATGCGAAAGGCTGGACTGGATGAATCCCCAACCGGAATTAAGATTGCCGGAAAAAATATCAACAACCTCAGATATGCTGATGATACTACCTTGATGGCAGAAAGTGAGGAAGAATTGAAGAACCTTTTAATGAGGGTGAAAGAAGAGAGCGCAAAATATGGTCTGAAGCTCAACATCAAAAAAACTAAGATCATGGCCACTGGTCCCATCACCTCCTGGCAAATAGAAGGGGAAGAAATGGAGGCAGTGAGAGATTTCACTTTCTTGGGTTCCATGATCACTGCAGATGGTGACAGCAGTCACGAAATCAGAAGACGCCTGCTTCTTGGGAGAAAAGCAATGACAAACCTAGACAGCATCTTAAAAAGCAAAGACATCACCTTGCCGACAAAGGTCCGTATAGTTAAAGCTATGGTTTTCCCAGTAGTAATGTACGGAAGTGAGAGCTGGACCATAAAGAAGGCTGATCGCCGTAGAATTGATGCTTTTGAATTATGGTGCTGGAGGAGACTCTTGAGAGTCCCGTGGACTGCAAGAAGATCAAACCTATCCATTCTCAAAGAAATCAGCCCTGAGTACTCACTAGAAGGACAGATCCTGAAGTTGAGGCTCCAGTACTTTGGCCACCTCATGAGAAGAGAAGACTCCCTAGAAAAGACCCTGATGTTGGGAAAGATGGAGGGCACAAGGAGAAGGGGACGACAGAGGATGAGATGGTTGGACAGTGTTCTTGAAGCTACTAACATGAGTTTGGCCAAACTGCGAGAGGCAGTGAAGGATAGGCGTGCCTGGCGTACTCTGGTCCATGGGGTCACGAAGAGTCGGACACGACTGAACGACTGAACAACAACAACAACAAGTCCTGCCACATCTGTTGGGGTTTCTGTGGTACAGCTTGGTGTTTTCTCTCTCTTACCTTCAGTGACAACTGCCAAGTGTATAACCCTATACACAGCACAACATGCAAAATACACTAAGTTTCCTCTGCCTCTCATGTTGGCATCCACATATTTTCTACCTCCTTTGGACAATGAAATAGCATTGATAGCACCAGTGGCAAGGGAGTTCTGAATGAGAACATAGTGGGATTCCCCCCCGCCCCCCCCCCCCCCCGGTAGTTAGTGGTTAGAGTAAAACACCCTGTATATAGTTGATTAATTTGTTAACATTCATCTCAGAAAACAGACAGCAGAATCACCTAGTTCCTTTTGCCTGGCCCTACAGGTAAAATCAGGACTCTGGCCTCACCTTCACCATCCATTGAAATGAGACATATGCACCCACAATCCTACACATATAAGGCAAAAACCACACTGCTTATTCCCCATGTAAAATTCATGAATCTACTGTGTGATTTCAGCCTATACAGTATTTTTATGCTTGTATGTCCTCTTTGGATGGGTTATCCCTTGAATAGATGGAAAAGACAGAGCAACAATGACCGTTCCCAACATTAAATGGGGAGCGACTTTTGCGTTGTTGCGCACAGCCCCCTTGGATCCCAGAGCGGTTCCTGCCAGTTCCGGCTGGTGTCGCCTTCCCCAGGCTGGATACCTGCGGTCCCCGCCTACCTCAGCCAGCGTCCAATCCCGCCTGGGGGAGGCGTTGCCAAGGAGATTGGCCAGGTAAGGGGAGGGACCATGCAGCCCCACAATAGAAGGCATAGCTTACCTGGGGAAACGGCAGTCGGACTTCAGAGCTTCTCCCACCCTCCACTCCCTCAATTAACTCTTTCTTTTGCAGGTTAACCTCTTCTGCACAGGTACGCAGGCGCTGCTATGTCAAGGCCACTGTTGAAGGGCTGGAAAAGGAATTTCCCTGCATTGGCAGGTTTCGCCTTTCCCGTAGCAAAAGTCATAACTTTGGCGGTTTCAGGCCTTGGGTGGAATCCTTTAGTCATCTTCCTAAATGGGGGGGGCCATGGGGCGGTGACCGCACGCCCCCAGTGCGGCTGCAATACCAGGGTTCCTGTTAACGGGGTCTAGGGGGGAGGCATTGACCATACACTAAGAGGTTGTCATTGCCCTCCCCCTCCAGCGACGGCGAACGGGGGGGGGGGGGCTCTCTCTTGAACATATGTTCTCCAGAGCCAGCCCAATCCCCACACATTCTGGATAACCCGGAAGTTTCCCAGATCCCCGGGTGGGGGCTGGGAAGGATAAATGCCCAATGCCTGAGCCAAGGTCTCCCTAAATCTGAATCTTAATAAATTTGTGGCCACTTTTAATCCCATAGCATGTTGTCTTCTTTCATTATTCCGCTCAGGGGTCGCCTGGGGTTTGGGGGGCTCTGCCTGTCCATGCAATATCTAGAGGGCACCAAATTGGGTATCCTTTGTACACATAACCTGACAGAATCCTGACTCAAATTAAATCCTTCAAAAAAATACTGCAGAACTTTAAGTTGCACTGTGGCCATGCATTAACCCATCCTTTGCCTTGTCTTTGATCCACCAGTGATGAGTTTTAAATCTGCTTGAAAATCAAATAGCTGATTTTAAACAACACAAATGAAACCACCTGCTTGACAACTGAAATCTACAACTGTCAACCTGGCTGTTGTGGGGTTTCCCAATAATCCTCCCAGCTGTCATTTTTCTGAAGTAATTGCTCTGGGTGCCGTATTATTAATGCTACTCAGGTATAGCATTTATATTGTGGGCTTGACATTTACTTGGCAATTAATATTAACCAGTTTAAATGGCCATAAAAATGTATTCTAAATACATCTTTATGTATAATCATACTTCAAAATATAGCCATGAAGCAAGATCAGGAAAGATAAGGGGGCTTGCATGAACGGTAATTGCTATGCTTGAAAACAAAGAGAATTACAGAAATTGAGGGGCTGCGATTTGCCTCCCTTATTCACTGTAGGATCTCCCCCCTCCCACCACCCCCCAGCAATCCACATCATTTATGCCTTTTTGTAGAATATTTTGAACGAAACAATGCATTGCTTTTTTTATATATTCCATCCAAAACCAAATAAATAGGTCCCGGGAGGATTTATCTTGTCAGATACATTTGTCATTCCCTATTGATAATCTTTGTACTTAATTATCATATTCAGCTTGCCATTTATATGCAGACGACACAAATCATTTATGGTAGTAGATTATGCAGGAGAAATCTTAATATTATCTTCACACTGATTTAAATGAGCTATAAGATCATCTGGCACAATCTAAATTACTCTTAAATATTAATGAAACAAAGATCACGTTATTTGGTTCAAAGAAGAAGTTGAGTAAACTGAACAACTGGCAAACAATGTGACCTTGGAGACAGTTTGTGGATGCTGGTTTTTAAAGACTTTGGAAAGGGAGAATATGTTCCCCCCTCCTACTGCTAAACGATTGATTACTATAAGGACTTGAAAGAAGGCCAGGTTCCTTATTTGGAAACAGTAAATACCATCATGTTGATTTGGTTGCAGTGGGAAGGGGGCGAGATTCTGCTCAGTCTCAGGTTGCGCTATGTACTTTAGATTTGAAGGTTGCAGCACAACATTTGTTCGGGAGGATAAAACATCTTCATCTTGGACCTCTAGGCAAATTTGCTCTGAATTATACATTGCCGTCTGTCAATGTAACAATTGGGAAATAATAGCCGTGTTTAACTTTTCCATGGCATTTTATCCTTCCATCCATCTCTTCCACTGTATCCCTACATTTCTAGATTATAAGACCCAGGCATCTGCATTATCTGAAAGCAGAAATAGGAATGTAAAAATGGATATCACTGTTGCTGTTCCGGTACTTGAAATCCATATGGTCAAACATTTAATGAAGAGTCTTAAGAGATTGATAAACAGATAAACAGACTGATGACTATTTTTCAACCTGGAAAATCCTGGGAAAGGGTAGTTCAGTAACCTCGTTACCACACCCCATGATTCCTATGAACACTTTTAATCTTAAATCTTGATGGGTGCTCAAACATTATCAGTACAAATATTTCACAGAGTTTTTAAATGTGAAATTATTGTTTTTTCTTTTTTGGTAGGTTCCAAAATTTGCCAGAGGTTAGTGCTTTCATTGACACAAGGATAACCACTATGATAATATTATTATATCTCCCATGAAACTGTTGCAGATATTAATATTGCACAGTTTGAAGCAACTGCATGAATAAGAACTGACTCCTTTCAGAAGAAATCATTGTCCAGACCCATAAAAAATATTATTCAAAGTTAGAACTTTTCAAAACAAAACAGAAACATCAAAGCATACATCCAAAATATCCATTTAATGTCTTGTGCTGTCCAGCACAGGCTCAGCATCTTAGAAAATATGAAATAATCCAAACAGACCTAGAAGCAGAGGTCTGTCTCTCCCCACCGCCTGCTTTCCAGCTTTTACATCTTCACTCCATGGAGTTTGGGAGACAAAAGACTCAAAGGCAACTTCCTTCAAAATGGAGATTTGCAACCAAATGCTTTACCACCTGATCTAAGGCTACAACACTCACATGTTAGCTAGCAGAAAACAACAGTTAATTAACAACTCGGCAAGAGCTCAGAGTCCACTTAGAAAACTACAGTAAAGAAACCCCAAAGTTAGCAATACACATTTAGCCATTTTCCATTCCTGTGTCAATTAAATCAATTATACTTAACAGAAACTCTCTGTAGCTCGCTTTTGTTCTCTGCCGGATATAACAATGAAAGCAACACATTTTTCTCTCTCTGTCTCTGTCTCTCTCACCATTGAGGCTCAACCTGCAATTTAAAAGTACAGGAAGTCATCTTGGTCTATAAGAACAGTTACACAGTTGGACAGCACCTACATTAGGACCAACCCAAATGACACTGTTGAACTTTATGTTTGTCAAAATGGGAGTGGGCCATTGCTTTATTTATCTCAGAATCATAGGTACAACTGAGACCTGCAGCATTTATCAGAGACTAATGAAATCTCCATTTTGAGACTTGAGCATAACAAGGACCTTAGTTTGGCTATAAGGACCTTATTTTGACTACAACATCAAGCTGGTTTAAAAGATTTTTGTTGTTTCCCCATCCTTTCTTCTGTCTTGCATAACATCCATTGTGATGAAGTGTTATGGAAAGCTCAGAAGTTTTTTGTGAGGTTTTGATTGGTCCTAAGAAAAGTATTAAGCTACTGTGGATTTTGGGATTCTTCCAGCAGTGAAGGTAACTATGTTGTTGTTGTTGTTCAGTCGTTCAGTCGTGTCCGACTCTGCGTGACCCCATGGACCAGAGAACGCCAGGCACACCTATCCTTCACTGCCTCTCGCAGTTTGGCCAAACTCATGTTAGTAGCTTCGAGAATACTGTCCAACCATCTCATCCTTTGTCGTCCCCTTCTCCTTGTGCCCTCCATCTTTCCCAACATCAGGGTCTTTTCTAGGGATTCTTCTCTTCTCATGAGGTGGCCAAAGTACTGGAGCCTCAACTTCAGGATCTGTCCTTCTAGTGAGTACTCAGGGCTGATTTCTTTGAGAATGGATAGGTTTGATCTTCTTGCAGTCCATGGGACTCTCAGGAGTCTCCTCCAGCACCATAATTCAAAAGCATCAATTCTACGGCGATCAGCCTGGAGAAGGAACTGGCAAGCCGCTCCAGTATCCCTGCCAAGAAAACTCCATGGACAAAGACAACAGGTAACTATGTAGCACTCAGCAAAACTAGCTGCTTCCTCCCATTATCCTCTGCAGCTTTGAGGCACCATCCTCTGCAGCTTGGAGATGTAACCTTCCATCATGGATATGTCAGGTGTGAAATAAGTTGTAGTCAACAACATTTGGCCAACCTCTGTCCCTGTAATAAACCATACTATACACAAAAACAAATGATGTTGGAAATGATTCTTGGATTACATTTTTATGGCATTTGATGGCAGGTAGCAGAAATCTTTGCCACTTCATTAAATGGCAAAAACTGACAAAAAACTGTAATGCCTTTAAAAAAAATGAAAACTATACCCGTGCTCAGCCATAAATAGCATATTCAGTTATGTCATCCCACACATCTCTGAATACTACACATATCTTTCTACTTTCTCATCCTGAATTATTTCTGAAATGTATCATCTGAAAGGTAATATGTTAAGAGACTGCATTTAGGGAGCCTGAATCCTGTGGGTGGGACTATCCTCCAAATCAGTAGAAAGAATGGTTCTGTCCAATTCTGTTTCTTTCAGGTTCTCATTTTGTCCAATCTTAAGTTCATTACACCACATTTCCACATCAATTTGCAAAAAAAAACCATCAGTATTTTATTTATTATTTTATTTACTTACTGAATTTATATCACACTTCCTCCTGAAGGGTGGTAGATACTTAAAAACAAATCTCGGGCAGTGCTCTCCTCCGGCGGGCAGGAGGGGCTCTGCCGGCGCATCTGAGCATTAGAGAGCCGAGAGCCGCTCTTTCACTGGAAAGTGGCTTCCCTGGGTGGGGAGGGAGTGAGGGAGACCCAGCCTCTTGCCGAGACAGGGGAGGAGACTGAGCACTGCAGGCTTCGTCCTGGCCAGCTGGGCCAATTCATGACCCTCTTGGGCCAGATCCAACCCGCGGACTTTAGTTTGAAGACCCCTGGTCTAGCTCTTCCCCTTTTAGAGAAGTCCAGGTAAAATACACTTCTCTGGGATAATCCTTACAACACACAAGTGTACAAACATAAATAGTAGTGCTACCTTTAGGAGTAGCAGAGTCAATGAAAAAACTATGTGCTTGACTTTGGTGCCAGTTTGTTGAAACCTGTGCTATTCAGCCTGATTCATTATCCTCCATTAGTTCTGTTGGGGCCAAATCACACACCTACTTCTGCTGTTAGTTGGGAACACTGCTCTTTTGTGCTGGATTGATGTACACATGGCACATATGAGTCACCCAAATTGCTCCCCATAAGCAAAGTACAAAATTGGCATGGCGACTGTTCTAACTCGTGTGTGAGGCTTGCAAGGGGATATAAATGTGAGACTTCAGCTCATGGCAAAGAAATGATTCAGACTAGCTTGTTTCAATACAGGCAAGAAAGCACTTCACTGGAACAAAGATGCCATAGATTGCAGCAGATTCTCTACCATCCTGCATCCAACATCCTGTTGTCACAGTGGCCACCCAGTTGCAGATGGGGGGAGCCCAAGAAGCATTTTGCCTGGAAGGCAGTACAGAGCCATCATGACTAGCAGCCACTGATAGCCTTATCCCCCATGAATCTGTCTAGGCATCCAAATTAGTGGCCATTCGTACATCCTGTGGAACCAAATTCCATAAGCGAGCTATGTGCTGTGTGGGGTTTTTCTTTTTGTCTGTCCTATAGAGGACAAGCCTCTTGCATCTGTAAAAAGATGTGTGAGAGAGACAATTTTATTGTACCTCTTTGGTACTCTGGCATGATAAGAAATCACCCGCAGGAAATTTATCCTGTTAAAAGCAGTGATGCAGTTACTAGACTGCATATTCTTCTGATGAGTGTGTGAGTGTTTGGGGGCCCTCCTGTTAATTCTGCTGAGTGAGGTCCTGGATGTTTGCCCCCAAGCTCTTGCCCTAATGGCACCACTGATTAAAAGGTCCAGGAGCAATGCCTGCATTTGCATCTGGTAGCATTGCCATTCTATGGCTTTGTGGTGGAAACCAGTTTGGCATAGCAGTTAAAGTGATGAATTAAGGACTGGGAAACTGGGGTTCTAGTCCCCACTCAGCCATGATGCTCACTGGGTGTGACCTTGGGCCAGTCATTGCCTCTCAGCCCCACCTACTTCACAGGGTTATTGTGAGGATAAAATGGGGAGATGGAGAATCATGTATGCTATCTTGAGCTCCTTGGAGGAAAGCTGGAATAGAAATGTAATAAACCCCCAAAAGGTCTCTTCTAGAATTATTATTCTTATTAAAAAGAAATGTCCTTGATTCTTACTATTTGCTCTACTTTTTTAATCTCCAGCATTTATCAACATCCCATTTGGACTTCCAACCAATTAGGATGAGGTCACATTTTAAGGGCCACAATTTTTCCACCTGTTTAGCAAAAAGGGTCCATTTCCATGCCTAAACATTTAGGAAATAAAAGCATGATAGTATACCAACAAAACTTTTGACAGCCACTTTGGAATAAAACTTTGACATTAACTTTCTGTGGGAGGAAATAGACTTTCCATATAACCTCTTATACATTTGTTTTTTTTTAACTCCTTTAAAAATGGATAAACTCTAAAACTGTGAGCCCAGAGAGCAACAGAGAAATGTGAACATTGTGTTAAAAATAATCCTGCTGTCTGCCTGGTAAAAAAAAATGAAACAGATGTTCTACTAGTAATTATTATTATGATAATTCATATAATTCTGGAATAAAACAAAGCATTGTTGTTTACTGCTGCCTGTTCTCCCCGGACAGCTTGGGAAATGAGAAAGAGAGTCTCAGAGGTTTTACTCCTGGTTGCATGTTTCTTTTTTCCTACCACTCATTTAATTGAGAGTAAACCTGGAAATAAAAATTGTTTTCATACATATTGCACATAAGATGCAAATAGATGTTTCATGAATTTTTCCTCAGGCATGTTATCGGATATAATAGATGAGCCTTCTCCAACCCGGTGCCCTCCAAGTGTTAAATTAACAACTTACATCAAGCTCAGCTAGCACTAGAACCATTTAAAGGAAGATCCCATTGACCTTTATTTTTGCTTACTTTCTAGTGTAAGTAAAAGACCTCTGGGTCCGCCCAAGACACGTTGCTGCCTCGGGTGAATTGCAACATTGTAGTCCCTATCTATTTCTATTTGCAGAAACAAAGTGGACTTGCAGTTTAATCCTGAGTGAACACTGGCAATGGGACAGTGGCTTCCACTTCACCTGAGACAACAGGTGGACTACATGACGCAAGCAACTCTGTCGTCCAGAATCCTACTGCTTCTGCCTACTCCCTGCACATTGTGCCTGAGGAAGCCACCTCACTCTTCCTTTAAAAAAAAGGCCTGCCCTGCATCTCCTGCAGAAACACCCACTCAAATGAATGGGAGCAATGCAGGAGTCTAATAATCCCCATTCATTTCCGACATGATTGTGTTTCACGTAGCCAGCCTCCTTAGTCACAAAAACTTCTCATGTAACATCTCATTTTATAATCACGGTCTTTCTGAGTAAGAATCAACACATTATTTGGGCAATGAAAACAGCGAGAAAGCTTGTGCTGTGTGAATATATGTCAGTGCAGTAGATTAACAGAGGAGCTAGATCTCCAGGATTAGCAAAATGGAGACATATATCACATCAGTCTTCTTGCTTGTCAAGTCTATCTTTTCAAAGCACTCATCTCAATCATCCACAGCCATATTAGTAAAATTATCATTAAAGCAAAGCTTCTTTCTTTTCTAAATTCTCTTTTATAGAGATGTGCTTTGAATGGGCTAATCTACTAGGGCTGGATGGATCTGTCAATTCTGATTTCTCTCTTTTCCCCAATCTTAAATTAATCACATTTCCTCAACAGTTTACGATTTTGTTTTTCAAAAGGCTGTATTGAAATTTGTCATCATTTTTCTACACACTGAGATTGGGATTCCTGTGTATTGCTAAAAGGTTCAACATTGGAAAGTTCCACTGCAGTATTCTAATGGACTTCTAATGGAGCTTTAACTGAATTGATAATTAACTGTTGAATGTTTTCTGCTCTTAAACTTGTGTGTGTGCTCGCGCGTGTGTGCTCGCATGCATGCATGCATGCATGTGTGTGTGTGCCTTTGACCATGTGACTAAAGGTAAAGGGACCCCTGACCATTATTGGGTCCAGTCGTGGATGACTCTGGGGTTGCGACGCTCATCTCGCTTTACTGGCCGAGTGAGCCAGCGTACAGCTTCCGGGTCATGTGGCCAGCATGACTAAGCTGCTTCTGGTGAACCAGAGCAGCACACAGAAACACCGTTTACCTTCCCGCCGGAGTGGTACCTATTTATCTACTTGCACTTTGACGTGTTTTCGAACTGCTAGGTTGGCAGTGGTTTCCAACCTGGGGCTAGGTGCCATGGAATTAGCCCAAGGGGTCTACAAATAAGAAGTTATGCCACTTTCCATCACTGCCTGCTTTCTTAAAGGAGTAAGCTTTGCAGCTTTAAGACAGTCATCCAACTCCTGTATTTGGCAAAAGCACCTTTTGAAGAGCCGTCCCAGTACTAGCTTTTGGAGCATGGGCACTGTCTTAAAGCTTTCGCAAAGAGCGTCTTTGGAAGCAGCCTCCTTGCCTCCTTTAAATGACTAATATTTAAAGGAGAAGAGATGCTGCTTCAAAGGGCATTTTTCGCCAAATGCTTTAAGACAGTCCACATGCTCCCGATGCACGGGGAGCTGCAAATCAACCTTTGAAGCAGCCTTCCCTCTCCTTTAAATTCAGTGGGCAGGCAACAGAGGTGGAAGACCCTTGCCACTGTTCACCTTCTGTCTCTGATGTTTACGGAAGAGGGGTTGGCTGCTTCAAATATTGCTTTGCAAAAGCAACTTTTGAAGCAGCTGTTTTCTTCTCAATAAACAACAATGCTTAAAGGAAACTGTTTTGCAAAGGGGTAAAAGATAGGACTCCATGCTCCCATTTGTGCCTTCAGGGGCTGGGGGGGGGGGGCTGTCTTAAAAGCCTTTCTGAGTCTTTGCATGCGGGGATCTGTGGATTTTGGGGGCGGAGTTTCCTCATAAAAGTTGGGAACCAGTGTTCCCAATACTAGGCCCTGAGGCAACTAGTGGGCTTTCCTCATGCCTAGTGTGTATTTTCATTTGTCCTAAATAAAGTGGTTTGGTCATCATTCTTCATGTAAAAAGTACATTGTTCACACTGAAGCGAAATGTCACTTAGCAGCCTTGGTGATGAAAAGAGAATGTTATAAGATGGTTAAAAACCTAAATGGGAACTGAAGTGATTTAATCATATAAGCACCTTATCAGGAGGGGTGTGGTGTGTGTATTTTCCTTCTGGAGAAGGTTAAATAATTTACAGTCATTCCAATCACTTCATAAAAAGCCAGAGTGGATTTGGTTTATTTTGATGAGGTTTATTGCAAGATTCCAGAAAATCAATTTTACTAAGAGCAATATTAAACCCAAAGGGATATAAAGAGTGCATGTACTACACATAACTTTTTGTTATTACTCAGTGGATCACTGGGGAAATTATATGTTTACCATGAAGAAGGGTTATGGCTTACGCTCATTGTCTTGAGCAAATCCCAGCCTACCTATCACTGAGAAATAAAACAATAAATGCGAAGGTTCTGAATCAACACTTAACTTGTCTTCAGGTGGCCTGAGGTATACAAATGCTCAGCAGCAACAGCAGCAGAAGCAGGAGCAGGTTGATTTTCAAAAGGTCTTTAAATAGCTGCAGCACCGCACACGGCCTCTTCAGATGCCTTTTTAAGCAAATAGCAAGTGCAGACACTCCATATGCTACTGTTCATTGTCAAGGCAGAGGTAACATTCTTTCCCTGCAGCAATTTGACAGTCTTTAAAAAGTAGCCCACAAAGCGTTCTAGTTTACTCTGACTGGGATTGCTGGTTGAGTCAACTCTGGAAAGTATTTATAGCTTGGGTACCATCTACTCAGAGCTAGGCATTTCAAAGCTGCAAATGGGGAGGGGGGACAGATAAGCTTATAAAAGTGATTAACTCTGGCATTTCTGTTGTAACCTAGGAAGAATGATGGGCATACCACAAACATTCATAACTATTATCTTTCCTCCCCCCCCTCCCTGTCAGAGACAGAAAGAAAGAGTGAAATTTAGAAGAAAAGGGTATGATAATACCCATATGATTGTTCTGAACTCTAAATATAAGCTGCACAAAGTTGCAAGGGGTGGTGCAAGCATCTCTTTACGTCTTGCCTATATGCTTCTGGATTGGACTAAGGGTCAGAATCTCAATCCCATCTCTCCACAGTAGAGATGATCGTGTGACCTCATCATCCATTGGTGCTTCTTTCTTCCCTTCCCTTCCCTTCAATCCAGAGGTTCCACGGCAGGTTACAACAATTTAAAAAATCTAATGCTAAAATATTTTTAAACAGATTACACTCCAGAGAATGGGCTTGTTTCTAATGTTTGTTTTTGTAAGTCACTTTGAGTTCACCTTTCTGAAAAAAAAGAGACTAATAACAATAAAAACAACACTGCTCAGGCAACCAACTAGTCACCTTTTTAACCAGACTTTTGACTGGCTAGGCTTCTTCTTGAGGTACTTTAAAGTGTGCCTTGCTCTTTGCTTTTTATTTTTGGCACAAAATGGGTGCTTACCCCTTCCTCTGGGTGGGCGGCTGTTGTGGAGCCTCACTTGGTCACCATCCCTGGGCAATTAGAATGGAATGCACATGACCAGGTGGCCATTGGGGGAGTTCCACCTGACCGCCTGGGTAGCTGGCTCGATTTCCCACTAGATGCTGTATTTCAAATTGACCAATGAGTGGGGGGGGGGTATCCGTCGCTGGCTGAAAGGACATTGGCTGCACCCCTGCCTGGGCAACCAATGAGGCATAAAAGTCAGCAGCTCCTTCCTACCTCAGCACAGTTGCTGGAAGAGCAATATGATTAGACCTGGGGGACAGTTTATCTCCCCTGTATACTTGACTTCACCCAGTGTAGATTGCTCTGTGCACATGAACAATTGGGTCATTGTCTGAAGAACTGTTGTGCACTGAGCACAAACTGGTGGCTTTTGCACTCAAATAGTCATTCCACATTAGGAATGAGTGTCTGCCCTGACTAAAGATTTATATTAATAAACTCAATGGGAATAAATGAGACTTTCCCTTCCTCATCCAATGGAGCATACAGGTGAAACTCAAAAAATTAGAATATTGTGGAAAAGTTCATTTATGTAAGCAATTGTTTTCATTAGCTACTGGAGTTTAATATATGAGATAGACTCATGACATGCAAAGCGAGATATGTCAAGCCTTTATTTGTTATAATTGTGATGATTTCATCAGCTGTACGCCATAATCATCACAATTATAACAAATAAAGGCTTGACATATCTCGCTTTGCATGTCATGAGTCTATCTCATATATTAGTTTCACCTTTTAAGTTGAATTACTGAAAGAAATGAACCTTTCCATTATATTCTAATTTTTTTTAGTTTCACCTGTATCCAGTGCAACCTGGGATTGCACATATGAAACCTACTTTTTGCAAGCTAGAATCCTGCTTTTCAGTTGTTTGGTTGGTAGAAGAAAGGACACTTGTATTGGGTGGGGGGGGGAATTGAAGCCAGTAGCCTATTTCCACATACATAGTCCCCCTCACTAGATCAAGACAGCATGTTTAGGATCAAAGGGCTTCGTTTTGAATTCTGTGTGACAGCTATGTGATAACAGGAGCACAACTATGAAGAAGGAAAACTAAGTGCCACTTTTTAAAGAAAATCAATGCTGTTTAAACTGTTATCTTAAACCATCAACATAATTCTCAAAGTCAGTGGTCTTTACCACACATGACAGATTTTTAATTGGCTGCTATTAAAACATAGCCCATCCATTAATCCCTATTATTTTTGGCTGCAATCCTTCACATGATTGGCTTCAACAGGATTTAAGCAGCCTGTGGGCAGGATTACAGATTTTGCACTTTGTGACTGAATCATTATTCCACAATGTCATATGTAATGATATGTGTGTGTTTCAGCTTCTCTCTTCTTTATACTCTATAATAATGTGTATATATAGTTTAATTAACCTTGGAGTTCTCATTCATGTAAAACTCCACTGAAAATATACAACTTAGATAAGGATTGAAAGATGTGCTTTATAAACTATAAATTGTCACTTTAATTTAAAGCTGTTTGCAGAATGAACATTCTTTTAAAATAAATTGTTTGAATGTTGCTGAACCACTGGCATCCTCTGGTTTCAGAAGATCTAGTTGGGCTGTTTATAATTTCACATGCAATGGCTACATCCAAGTGTGCTGCAGTCATGTGTAGTTATGGTACTGACCTTACTATTCCCTCACAACTTCCACATTTCAGTGGAGAGATGAAGTCACAGTGCAGTTAGCTTCACTGCAAACAGGTAAGCGGTGTTTGATGTTGGTGCAGCCACTGCAAAGTGGGATTATAGTGAACCAGCCCGTGGTACTCATTTGAATATCTGAAGCAGAGTTGCACTGAGCCAAGCTGTGACACCATCTGATGATGGCAAGTAGCTCCATGACTGGTTGCTAAATAATAATAATAATAATAATAATAATAATAATAATAATAATAATATTATTATTATTTATACCCCACCCTCCCCGGCCAGAACCGGGCTCAGGGCAGCTAACACCAATAAAATTACAATAAAACGTAAAAGAAAGAAAAAACAGTTAATTAAAATATGGGATTAAAATACGGGTTAAGCAACTCACTTAGGCAAATCAAAGAGATTAGAACTGAATGAGCCAAGAGAGGTGATCAAGCTTGCATGTATGCATGCAAAATGCAAACGAAGAGGCTTTAACATATTGTTTTAAAGTTCATTTGGCCCAGAACATACCAGACATAGGGACTCTGTCTTTCTACCACAGGTGTAGTCTTTGGGTAGGCCCAAAGCCTATAAACAGGGCTGGTGCATCTTGTGTCGCCACTTGAGGCAAAACAGGAAGTGCTGCCGCACCACTCGCACTGCTGACTCCACTGACGCTAGAGAAGCAGGGCCAGCCTCAGCGCTGATTTCCAGCAAGATCTTGTAAGGTTTTAGAGAGATTTCACCAGAAATTGGAGGCTGAGGTGGCGAGGTGGGTGAGACACCCATGGGGAAGCTGCCTCAGGACCTTCTGCTCCCTCAGGTGACTGCTTCACCCTGCCCCATGCGTGGGCTGTGCCTGCCTATTAAGACTAAGGATAAGGAAGCTACAGCCTCCATATTACCAATCAAACCACGGTGAGGCATGAGTAGAGATGTGAAGGCCCAGAAAAAAACCCGGGAAAAATGGGGGGGGGACCCGGTTTTTTTCCTGAAGCCTTTTTTGTTTTTTCCCAAAAAATTGTAAAAATTGTAAAAATAAAAAATAGATTATGGAATGTTTTATTTTAACATGATTAATAAAATATTTTAAGATAAGGGGTTCAAATATTTTATAAATCATTTCTAAAAAAAAATTGTATGCTATCAGATTATTCTAATTTCGGTGAGGACATGCAAGTCCTAGGTTACAAACTGAACTCTCCAATGCAAGAACAAGATACATTTCTTCCTTTAGGAGGTGCTGTTGTCACCAGAAAAGAAAAAGGTTTCAGTTTTGTTTTTGCATGCGTGTGGTATGCATTGGTTCTGTTCCTCTTCACTAGGCCTCAAAGCACTGGAATAAAATATAGAGCAACAAAAGGGCCTGAAAGTATATACTTAATTACAGCTCAGAAAATGATTCTGATTAAATTTCATGCCCATTCATTGAAACTTAGTCCCACTTCCTTCTTCAGTTCTTTTTATGAGAATGTTTTTTTAAAAAATACTGTGGAGAGGAAATATGAATAATTGTTACTTCTGGATTTTAAAAAATTGTTTTGTGGAGTTTTTTTTTGTTCCACATAAACTAGTAAACAGTTCAGGAGATTGTTGCTCCATTTGTTACAAATACAAATAAATATTATTTTAAAAGTAAATTCTGTTTGTAATAATTGTTTGGATACACTATATTTTTAATATGCTAGTTGTGATAATTTTATGCCCATTAAAATTGTCCATAGTTATATTTTATGTTTCTAAAGTAACAGAATGACTTTCAATCTGGAAAAGAAAAAAGAATTACTAATGTAGCATTTCCCCCCCCCATTTTTCTGAAGATTTTCGTCCCCCTCCCAAAAAAAAAACCCCGGGGGGAAACTGGGTTTTTTCCGAGCTTCAAAATTTCTGGAAATTTTACATCTCTAGGCATGAGTAATCAGTTTTTAGCTGAAAACATGATTAATAGGCAGTGCCAGAACTTAACAGTCATGGGGTTCAGGGTGGAGGAAGGGGGGGTGCGGTGGGCGCAGGCTGCCCCGGGTGTATTGTCATGGGGCCTGCAGCACGCCCGAGCCACGAGTCTCTCCTGGGACAGACGCAGTGTATTGGGTGTGTGCAGGCTCAGTGCTGCCCAAACGGTGCACCCGCTGTAGGGAGGAGACAGGCAGACTCTGGAGGCCCCGCAATGCACCCCGCCACCCCAGGTGCCCAAGCAGCTTCCTCCACTGCTGCAGGGGTTGGGAACAGGAGATCCAATCTAGGCAAGGTAAGCCAAGGGGTGGACCTTGGTAATATGATGCCCTCCTTGCAACCCTCATGGCACTGGCTTCAGCTGAGTTTTGGAAAGGAGGTGGGGGGGTCCTAGAGCCCTCTTGCCTTCCTTCCAAAGTCTTGTAAGCACTTGTCCATGTTTGGAAAGGAGGAAGGAGGACTCTAAGATCCTGCCAGAGCCCTCACACCTCCTTCCTGAAGCGGTGAAAGCACTTACTGGGCTTTGACATGGCGCACTCCTCAGTTGCACGCCCAGTGCGACTGCACCACTAACACTGTCCTAAACCCTCTGCTAAGGAGTAAGAGACCTGTGTTGCTGCAAAGCTCAAAGTAATGACTGATCTAGGCAAAATGCAGCTTCTAGTATTTAGGGATGTTCTGAGAGCTCTTACTTATAAGAGTCATTTACGCCTAAATCACATGGCGACTTATAGCTCTTGTGCATGCACCTCCTCATTGGCCAGCCTTGAATCTTTAGGTATCTTTGCTCCTGGGGACTAAGGGGTGGCTTGACCTCTCCTTCAGACTCTCTCAGGGGCTCCATTCACTGGCACTCAGACCCTGGGGTAGCTCCCTCAGACTCTCCAGATTTTCAGGGCTGGAAACAGGGGAGCTGCCTGCTCCCCCAAGTCTTTGGTGGATGGAATGTCCAGTTCATCCTCCAAGAAGTCAGTGTTCATCCTCCAAGAAGCCAGCTCTGTCTCAAGGCTAGCCATGAGATGTTCAAACAGAAGATTTCATTATGGTGTATGGTTCCACTGACATTACTTGCAGTGAATTGGCAGACAATAGTGTTTTATTACTGATGGAGATGACATTGCAATTTAAACAAGTAAACAAAGACCTTGCTGAGGAATGGGCAGCAGCTGCCCTAAAGCTTTTATAGACTAAAATTGCAGAGCTCACAATGAGAACGCTGCACTTCAAATGAGCACACAGCATGCAGAGTAACTTTGAAAGGTAATGGCCCACAATAGAGATATGCAACTAAAGTTGGAAAATATTGAAAACCATGGGTGATGCTAGAACCTTTGTACATGCAGGGTCTTGGAGCAGACTGGCAGGAGGGATGTGGAGACCCTTTTGATACAGCAGTGGTTGTAGATCCCCCCCCCCCGACTTAAGGATTGTACACACTAAAATAGAAAGGTCACTTCCCCTTAGCTTGGGAGGAAATAGGTAATCAAGCCTATTGTTGTAACTCCAGTCTACTTGAGAAGCTCAGCCTGTGAAAAGGTTTGAGCTGGTCGCTGCAGTTCAACCCATAGCTGTCAACCTTTCCCTTTTTTGCGGGAAATTCCCTTATTATAGCATTGGGAACAGCAGGGAGGGTTGACAGCTATGGTTCAACCACATGACTCTCAGCCATTCTTGAGTTCCTGTAATTTAGGAACTTTCACCACTTTGTAATTAAGCTAAGTTTTACTCCCTGTGCAACTGTCTGAAGCACATGAACCTGACCTTTGAAGAGTTTGTAAGTACATCATTTTTTAACTTAGCAGCCTGTAGTCTTTTCCTATGCTGGGAGGAGAGGGAAACTTTGGAAAGAAACTTTTTAAGAAGACATTTTGGAACTAACTTGGCACAAATTTTAAAGATCTAAAAGCCTATATTTCCTTGCTTTACTTTGATGCATATTTTGTAACTACAAATCTCTGCTGAGGTTCTCTCACCAAAGAGTACTTGCCCCAAACTTGGATCTTGGCATCTATGAATTCTCCTTTAAATGGCTCCCAATAATTTTTACAGGGTCTCTGTAGTGAGACTCTGCACATAAGGTAGAATCTGAAGCCAGCAAATTAAAAGCGGTGAATATACTATGTAAACAGGGATTCCTTTTCTCTGTTATGGCAGATGGCATCATGCATACTGCTGTGTATTACAAAAAAGCAGTCTATATGCTCTTTATTTGATCAGACCTAGCCCTCGGATAGGAGAAAGTGGAAGAAAACGGGTTAGGGTTGCCCTATTTCAAAAAGTAAAAAGTGAAAATCTGGACACAAAATTCTTGAGCTTTCTTGGGGGGGGGGGAAGCAAATCTCTTTAGGATTGGGAAATTAATTTGTACCCTCGTTTTCCCATACATTTAATTCTGACAGACTATGTCCAGGAAATTCCAGATGTATGGCAGCCCTAAATCAGATGGATTTAATTTGCAGGCACTTTGGAGTGGAGAATCAAAGAGGTTGGGGAGATAAGATTTTACTTTTCTCTCTCACTGTAATACATCTCTCATAGTGAGAGAGAGATATTTTCCTCTGTATCACTGGCCAATGCTGTAACAACAAGAAATATTATTTCCCGCAGAATATTAGCTCACTCACCAGTAATTGTATATATGCATCACAGCCTACGTTGGCAGTTCAATCCAATTGGAGTTCAACACTTTTTTTGGCAAAACTTTGAGATTGCACCCTGCAGACAGGATAGTCTGGGATGCTATAAAAGCAGAAATTTGGAAAGAAGTCATAAAGTAACTGAATGTGCATTAGAAAAAAAAAATGCCAACAACAGGACAAAAGATGATAGGAACTGCATTTATTGGAGGAAAAATACAGACTATTTGGCACATCAACACTATATAAAAAATCAGAGACTAAAAGGAAATAATTAGATAGCTTAGAGGTAAATTCAATCACTAAAGTGCTGGTTTATGTAAAGCAAAAGTACGTGCTAAATATCAAAATGAAACAATTTTGGCATCTGCCTTGAAAAATAGAAGAGGGGGGAATAATATTGCACCTAACTGGACCAGGAAGGATGTTGATAAACTGAGCCTTTTCAGTCTACTATGCTGAGTTACATCGATCTAAACACCCAAGTGGGACAGAGCCTTGATGAGATTACAACTGAACCTTTAACTGAAGAACTTCACTAGTTCTTATATGCAAGGATAGCATTGGAAGGGATTAAGCAGGCAATTAAGAATGTAAAAGCACACAAATCCCCATGCTCAGTGGGCTTCACGAACAATTTCTGTAGGAGACTTCCAAGATTTATTGATTCCTTACTTGGCAGCTTTGCTTTACCAATATCTAAAGAGGAGAGGTGGTATTGGCCACCTGGTGTCTCTCATGGGTTATGTTAATAACCAGGGAAGGGCTTATAGGGGGTATCCTCCTTTCATCCTATTTCATTATTAAATCAAGAAAAATAATATTCATGTGATACTTGACTACTGCTCTGATACTTGACTATTTCACAGTACAAAGAAGATTCCTAACAGGAAAACAAATTTTTGATCCAGTCTAAAGCATCATCAGTTTTGTATACGGTACTAAAATTCACTAGCTTTTTGCGGGGGAGGAGGGATGCTCACAAAGCCTTTGGTTGTCTTGAATGGTCTTTACTTTATGATAGTTACAAAAGAAAAATGAAATTCCTTCTTTCAGGCAGTACAGAAATTATATGGCTTTATGTTGGCTGCCATACATACAAGCAATTATGATTCTAATGAGCAAATTATCCAAAGCTTAAGTGGTGGGGCAGGTGGGGGGAAGCCTGGGCTGATGTTTTAAAACTTAATTATCTATGGTATGCAGACAGTTCTTTTATTTTGAAATGATGATTGAGGTTGATGGGGGAATATTCCATTTTATTTTTAATGGATAGAAATAGATTTTCTTTCCCTATTTTGTTTGTAAAGTGGTTAATGGGGCACATGGTACTTTCTCAGAATTGTGGAGAAGCTTTTGAGTTCCCCATAACTTTTTTTTTATCAGACTGGATTAAGAAAAGCTGGGGTAGGAAGGGGGAAACACCCCCCCCCCAACACTGGTTTGATGTCCTTGACTATTACACAATCTCAATATGTAGTGAAGAGGTGCATGTAGCTTTCTAAGAGCCATGTTTGAATACTGTATCTGTTATTTCTTCCTTCTCTGCACCCCATTTTAAGAGACTGAGACCAAATGCATGCTCCAAGGCACTGTCAGCCAACTTTTTCCCCTTCCCTAACATCTATCATTGCTTTGTTAGATTTCTAACCCTATGAAGAATTCTGGAGAACCTGAAAGCTTGCTCACAATTTTGTGACATTTTGATAGGTAGAATAAAGATGTTGCCCTCATATGAATTTGGAATTAACTGGACTAGTTTCATTAGCTTTATGTGAGCTGCTTGTAGGGTTTCTGTTGATTCAGCAACATTAAGCCAAATGCAGAGGGCTTTTCCACACTAGAGTTTACAGTGTGTTTGCACCTGTTTCCATTGCAAGTCAATGACCCGCCACCCAGGTGGAGTAAATAAAACACAAGGACACATGATTTTAGGTTAATGGGCAAAATAAGGCCACAACTTTATTGGTTATAGCATGTGAGAGGTATTGGCTTTAGGCATTGGAGAAGAGCACAACGCTTGACTCCACCCCACTTGGCGGGGAGTCACCTTAGGGTTAACCTTAAGGTTAAGTACAGGGATAATTTATCAGAACTGGTAAAGATCAGGATCCAACCTGCTCCACTCAGGTTTGCAAACCTCCTTGATGCTTTCCTTTCTTTTCCAGCTGTGCTTATAACAATTTCTGACACACTCCTGCATGGAGCTAGCCATGGGTATCTGTATATATTTTGATCCCCCAAATTTGCACAAAGTGATTGGGGGATACAACTAGATTCCATTAGATTTCCAGAAGTGTTATGTAGGAGATCATATGAAAAATGAAAATTAGCAGGTAAGGAGATGTCAGGAAGATGGAATAAAGTGCCATCTGAATGTAGCCTTAGATTCTCCTTTTCTGTAAACCAGGCACGTCCAACAGGTAGATCGTGATCTACCGGTAGATCACTGGACGTCTGCAGTAGATCACTGGTAGATCATTGGCTCCCCCCAAAGATGCTGAACAACTGTGGGTCTCCTAAAAAAGCTCAACATTTCACCTCCTCCCTGAAAAAACTAAACAACTTTGACCCAACCCCCCCCTAAAATGGGCCTTCCTCCTTCCTAAAATAAGCTCAACAACTTTGACCTGAACCCCCCAAAAGGGGGTGGATCACTGCCAGTTTTTAACTGTGAGTAGATCACAGTCTCTTGGGAGTTGGCCACCCCTGCAGTGTAAACCACCAGAGGTCAATGCAAGGGACTGCAAGAGAGAGAAATTACAAGGTGGAAGGAGCCCTGAATGGGAGTGGGAGTTTTGCCAAAGTACATATCCAACCAGCCCACAGTTTTTGCTATCCTTTAGTTTGTTTTCACTTAAATTTACAGTCTAGCTAGATTCCCCCCCTTAAGTGTTTTCAGTAAGCTCTAGTGTATTTATGAAATCAGAACTTGAGGCTAAAGAGAATCCATTGGAGGATAGAAAGAATATGCTAGATTTTATGCAATAACTTCTCATAAGATCCTAATTAAGAATGAAGGTAAAGTAATATTGTAACAGCATTGGATAATAGATGTCCATGCTTTGTACATGCCTGTTCTCTTCTATAGATACATGTAGCAGTCATAATATATGTCATCTGATGCATGAATTAGCTTTGGGGAGTGGAATTGTTGTTTTATTTCTGTAATGGATTCATGTACAAAATTACTAAACTATGCTTAGGTAGCTAAACAAATTATGCAAAATTATACACGATGAATATTTTATATTTCAGAACCCTAAAGCCTCTGGCATTTCAAAGTCTGCAACAACCTACGTCATACCCAGAAGAATTCAACAGCAGATAAGTTTCTTTTTATTTTGAAACTTTACTCCTGGCTGTTTTTTTAAAGACTGCATTCCTCTATAATATTAATAAGAAAGTCTCTGGGGACTTTATGCAACCCAGAAAAAAATGTTCCCATAGTTGGTATTCTTTCAAGTTCAGCAGAACACTGAGAAGTTATTCCCTGTATAGTCTTTGAATTGATTTTGAAATTCTTATAATCGCATGAAGTTGAAATGATGTGTGCAAATGCAAGAATAAGTCAAAAATATGTATCAATGCTCAAATGCCAAGGATAAGCTCTAGTTTGAAGATGGCTCTTGTTTGTAGCTTGAAAAAGGTGCCTGTGAAAGTAATATGCTCATGAGAGAGATGTTCTGCCACCATCCAATAACAATTATATTATTATGTATATTAAACAAGCAAGCAAGGGAGATCAAACTAGTGCAAAGACAATAACTAGAATTCTTTTTTATATTTTATTTATTATCATTTTATTATCATAAAATTTATACACTGCTTGTTTTTTAAAAAGTCATCTCGCATGTATTCCACTGAAGAGATTAGCATTTGGATTATACAAGGGAAAAGGCTATCAATGGCTAAGCTCTACGTCCACAGTTTGAAGCACCAATGCTTTTGAATATCAGTTGCTGGAAACACCAACTTAGGTTGTGCTCTTTTCCACCACCTGCTATCTGATGCTTTTCACTGAAACGCCCAGGTTTGAACCTGGGACCTTCTGCATGCAAAGTATTTCTGTACCACAAGTTTGCCTGGCGCCTTAATTATACACCTTTAGGCACCAGGCAAAAATGTTCCTTTTTAACCAGGCCTTTGGTTGACTTGATCAACAAATGTGGCTCTTTTTGGGGGGCGAGGGTGGTATTATTGGGTTATTGCTTTTATTTTAATTTTACATATTGTAATCTTTTTATGTGAACCACCCTGTAACCTCTGGATATAGGGCAGTATATAAATTCAAATTCAAATAATAATAATAATAATAATAATAATAATAATAATAATAATATATCCCCTCTCTGGTTATAGTCCCAGCCAGAATTTGGATCTCTGTTTAGCTACATGCTCCAATGCAGGCCACTATTTCCATTGTTGCAGTTTAATCTAATGTGTAGCTGTGAGGGCCCTGGTGCGTAATACTGTCATATTGTAAAGGTGAATAGCAGAATTAAATCTTTTTTTACCCGAGTTTGTTGTTATGTGCAGCTGATCTCCTCCTAAGCTTCCCTTGCTTATCTTAACTGGCACAACACTGTTTGGAAAATCTCAATTACTTTTATGATTCTTTGTGTCATTGTAATACCCCGGAACTGGATTATTGTCTCCTCCTAAAAAAAAAGGGGGGGGGGGAAGTATTGATATTGCTCCATCTAAAGGGCCCTTAATCCGCCTGGAACTTCTGAATTCTGACATTAAACTTGACTGCTAGATGAATAATACATCCCTGTGACTAAATGAAAATTTGTCTTCATTCTGGACTACAAAACCAACCGAGAATCCTTCAAGATTAACAAATGTATTGTGTAGTGGGGAGGAAGCACAGTCAACAAATCTTATGTAGTACCACCTTTTCTGCATCTGACTACAGACATATTAGTGTATCCATAAGGCCCAACAATCCCAACAATTGTGTCTCCCTACAATCCAGGAAAAAAGGGTTTGTTTGTTTTTTAATATACTCCCCCAATTTGGCAGTACAGGCTGAATTGTGCATATTAGAGATGGGGAACTTCAGGGCCATATATGGGTTATTTTTCTGGCCCCCAGAACTAGTAGTAGTAGTAGTCCACCCAAAAAGGCTCCCAGAGTGGCTTACATACAACAAAAACAGGACAGTTCCTATCTGCATGGTTACAGTCTAAAAAAAAAAAAATCCCCATGCCATGCCCTCTCATCAAGACCTCATTAGCCTTTAGGGCTGCTGACAGCAGATACAAGGCCCTAAACCAGCAGGGCACCAGACACTTAGCTTTCATTATAAAAAAGCAAGTCAATTGGATATTTCTGAAGAGAGTTAGAAAGCAAAACACAGAGGCAGCCCTGAGGCTTCAGCTCTCAGCAGGCGGCAGCATTGCTAAGGACTTAGTCACTGTTGCTAAGCAAGCAGAGGAAGAAATGCTGATCACTCCTACCTGGGAGTCAGGAAGAGGTCCTCCCAGAGCAGCAGAAAAAGCAGGAGAGGCTTGTTGCTGCAGGCCTGGCACTGAGTGGAGGAGGATACTGAGGTATTTTATTTAAGGACTTTGCTCCCTGTCTACATTATTCCATTCACTCCCCAGGTATGTTGCCTTTACAGAATAAAAAACAACAACAATTGGCTGGTTCCCCTATGTTTTACTCAAAAGCAATTTGCTTGAAATAATATGACTTCTTTCCTACTGGAAAAAAAAATGCGCTGTTACAATCTTTCCCACCCACCCAACCAACCACCCACTACTGGGATTCTTCTTATTTATTAAGCTACAGTAACCATAAACACAAATGTAAAATACAAAATGAATCAGCAAACACCTTACTGCTGCAGCAAGTTAGAATTCCTATAACTTATTTTTAACAGAATTGGGTTTTGTTTTGTTTAGGTTTATCAAGGTTGGTAAAATGTTATGCGTATTGGTTTTGCAAAGAATTGTGAAACTGTGCATATTGGTTGTGTGTTGTTGTGTATTTGTATCTTGACTCCACTCCCCACCAAGATCAAGGCTGCATAAGTTGTCTTCTCCTTTCCCCTTTTATCACCATGACAACCCCATGAGGTAGGCCAAGCTGAGAGTTGGCAGTTTAGACAGCAAAGTTTTGAAAAAGCACATAGTTGTAGTATTTTTTGCTTGTGGTTATTCATCAGGGTTGGGAAACTTTTTGTAGTTAATGTAGTTAAAGCAAGGAGCCTGCTCTGAATAATATTGTTTATTTGTATCATGCTTTGTATCACTCAAGAACTCAGGTTTGTGTACATTATCCTCCCCCACCTCACCCCTTTTATTTTTCTTACCCTATTATTGTAAACATAGTTTTGCAGTCCTTGGAGTGAAACGGGTTTCACACTGCTGGTGTGAAAGAAAGTGGGCAATTAAGACTTGACTAATATATATATAATAGCGAGTCAAAGCGACTGGCATGAATTTGGCCAAACTGTGGGAGGCAGTGGAGGATAGGGGTGCCTGGCGTGCCCCGGTCCATGGGGTCACGAAGAGTCGGACACGACTGAACGATTGAACAACAACAATATAACAGCAAATTTAACAAACAGAATCCAGTAGCCTTGGAGCGGGTGGGATTGGAGTTTAATCATAGTAGTGGGTGAGGGAGATGAGGCTAATATTTCCCCCCATATTGTTTACTCACTGAACAACCACCCACCCACACCAGACAAACGTTCTTCTTTGTTCCAACAGAGAAAACTTTCATGTTCACAGTAAATTGTGAGTGTATGCTTTCCTGAAGAGCACAAAAAACTCAATATGGTGAGGGACTGGTTTGTTCAACCTTCTCAGCACCACCATCTCATTAGGATCCACAGACCTGTCACAAAATTTAAAAACAAGAGATTCAACCATAGGCTTCCACCATCTCATTTAGTCTGACACTTTCTTTCCTTCTTTAGTGAATTAGCCACTTCCAGATTCTTTTCAGCCCAACTCTGTTCAGCCAGTAATAATGGCTAACTCACTACAGTAAGTAATTGTCCCTCATTAGGTGTTAGGGACTGCAGCATCTTGCAGACAGAGATAACTCAGGATGACAGATTACTGTATTAATTTGAATTGTATAATTTTTTATTTTAGCACCATCAGCAAAACCTGGCATAAGGTGCATTGCTGGACTTTCTTACTGCTCTCATTTTATGGCTGGTCTGGACTTTTTGGTAGGGTAGATCTATCTCAAAATTCATTATTTTGCTTTCAGTCATAATGCATAATTGAGGTTGCAATCTTGTGAATGCACATGCATTGCTAGAGTTTCTTGTAACATTATCTTAGTGGTATGGGAGCTGGTGCAATGCAATGGGTACCATTGGGGAAAGAACAGAAACTTCCATCCCAGCATTGCACTAACTCCCCCTAAAAGCTAAGGTAACATCAAAGAGTGGTGTCCTTTTATAGTTTTCACATGCAGGGCATTGAGAAATACGTCCATCTGGAGGCACCACAGCAGATGGGCCATATAACATATATCACAACAAAGATTACAGCATCCATACTGCCATGAATAAATACCACAACTTTTGCTAGCCTTGCTGTCCAGTCATTGGAGCAGAAGGCTTAAAATGGAGCACTTGTTGCACACATGTAGAATCCTTATGTAACTTTGAATGTGTGGAGAACCTATGTGTTTGTAGCAGGCTCCCTGCTTCAGACTTTTCTGAGTACGGTAATATATAGATGGCAGAAGGGAGAGTGAAGATGTGACAGAAGGGGCAGGATGAGCATGCACAGCCCTCCTCTCACATGACTATATTCATATGATGAGGGAACAACTGAAGGGAGCTATAGCTTACTTCAGAACTGTCCATTGGCTGTATTATGACCATTGTGTTTAGGATGCTAGAAGAGACCTAGCAATAACTCAACTGCCCCCCAATACATTTAACATAGCAAGACAAAATCTCCACTAACTAAAAACCTTTAGCAAGCGCTCTCCTTTCCCCACAACACTGAATGAGAAAGAAGAACAATGCATGACAGATGTTATTCACATGGTTTAATGCACTGCTGGAAGGTGACTGGATAATACATTAATTAATGAGGGCCATAGAAGAAACTGCTTAGAACAGGATTCTCAGACTTGCAGAATATTATTGGGTAGGGCATTGGCAATAATTTACATGAAGAATCTTGTCAGGACATAAAGTACACATACCAAATGTATCATTATGTTTCGGGAAGAAAATACAAAACAGATTTTAAAAAAGCATTAGTTTTACCTTCATATCAACAGTATATTTGGGTGAGACTTTTCTCTTTGGTGTATGCATTTGGGTAATACTTGTAATGAAATTTACATGTGCTTTATTTGTTACTTTCATAACCCCAGAGGCAGCTGTAATGCTGGTACCAAATCCATAAAACATAAGATGCTTTTGCTAAATTATTAATTATTATTACTATCAGTGTATTATGAGCCCAAGACCTGATAATGGAACTAAGGCTGTTTTCTGTGCTTTGCAAAACAAAACAAAAAAAGGGGGGGATTTCAAAATTAGCAATGAGTCTAAACCCTAAAGCCTTTCATGGAATTTATTTGTGAAGGAATGGCCCCGGTTGAATATATCATATGGAATACTGTTGACAATGATACAGGAAAATGGGGTACGTATGGGTGGTATTTGGGTAAGTTTTACTTAGAGCAGGCCCATTGAAAGTAATGAACATTACTAAGTTATGCCCATTAATTTCAATAGGTCTACTTTGAGTAAAACTTAGTTGAATACCACGCTGTGTGTAGGGTTGGGGGAGTAGAACTTGCACTCTTAAGTGAGTTCCAACAGTATACTGGAAAAGGAGACACAGGCTTGTATCCAATGTAGCACTCAATAACTGTCCTGTCTCTGTAAGATTTTTTCTTATCCTTCCCCCAAAACACACACACACACACACACACACACACACACACAGACACACACTGCTCTCCCCAAATCTGCTCCAGAGGCTTGGATGGAATCCCAGAATGGATTGGTAGGATGCAGGGGGAAGAAAGGTGAGGAAGTCCTGTTGTGCAGGCAGAAGTCATTGCACTGACCAGATGGTTACTTAGCACTGCATTGGATGCAAGCTATGAGAAAGCATTCATTGCATAACTTAGTCAGGAACCTGTGCATGCCCAGCAGAAAAGTTGGTTAGAAACCGCAGCAAACCTAATGGAGGATGTCACAACTTTCCCAGCATCCTCCAGCAGTTCCAGAGTGGTATGTCAGCGATGCGTCCACAGCAGTCAGATACAGACGGAGACAATCCATGTACAGCAATGTACAGGGCACCTGTAAGGTTTCTGAGAAGTGAGGTGTTAGCAGTCTGCTCTTCCCATATTCATTTTTGAGACCTAGCTGCATGTGTCAGCTGCCCTTTCTCTATAGTTTCCATCATCCAAGCTTCTCCTTATGTGCCCTCAGTGATGTGTGGACAGACTTCAGGCCCTTGCTTTTTTTTTTACTAGAACCCCATTTCTTTTGCCAGCTAGGTCCTTGTGCAAAAGACATACTTAGAATTAGAGTAAATAATTCTGAACCAAGGCATTTGCTTTGGTTACCTCATGGTATATAGTTAGTGTACATATGGCATCATCAAGTGGTGCTCTTTGCTGATCTTGACAATCATAATGGAACTCAGAAAAACAAAGCTCTCTCTCTTGCCATAGTGGACCCAAGCTGTTATAGGCTTTTATATGTCAAAACCAGGCCCTTAGATTTAGCCAGAAGATAACAGGGAGCCACTACATAGGCTGGAGCACTGGTTTAATGTGTTCTCCAGGGCACACCTTTGTCAGGTGGGGGGCGCCACATTTTGCACCACCTGAAGCTTTTGAACAGTCACCAAGGGCAGCCCCATGCAGAGTTAAGTCTTCAAATATATACAGGGAATTAAGGATTAGTAAAGTATTCTCAATACAGCCTCTTTACACAGCAAGAGTTCTTCTGGAATAAAGTCCTGTTGCTAAGAAACTGTAATTACAAAATGTCAAGATGGAGAGTTTTTAAATAGGAAATGTTTATTGTTGAAGGTACTTACCGTTGAGATTTTTGCCAGAAGCAAGATGTAGTTTGCGCTGCCCAGTTCTTTCATGTAGTTATAAACACTTCTCTGGAAGACCCAGAAATGTTCTTAGTACAATTTTAATAGAGCAACACTCATTTGTTCAACAATTCTGTAGCTCCAAAACTTTGAGGTTTTTTTTTTTAAAAAACAACAACAACACAACAATATGGCCTCTATTTATAGAAATAAACAAAATGTTTTTCAAGCTTGCTAGAAGCCACAAAATGGATCTCAGATGTTGATGGAACAAAAACATTGTTATCCAGGGCTAACCTTATATACTGACTTTTAGCGACCCTCTGAACCCTGATTCATCTGTAAGGGCAGCAATTGTATTCTCTAAACTTACTCCAGATGTTGATGATTTGTACTTGCAGGGCAATGGTTTCCAACCATACAATGGCATCACTTGTCACTTAACAAAGCAACTTTTGAAATCCAAATACTGTTTGCACTGTGTTTGTGATGCAGCACAGAGGAAGGAGAAGGCTAGAAGCCCAACAACATACATGAGAGTCCCTGGTGCTCTTTAGATCAGTGATGAGGAACCTGTGGCCTTTCAGATGTTTGCTAGACTACAACTTTCACCAGCCCCAGCCAGCATGGCCATTGATCAGGGATAATAAGACTTGTAGTCCAGCATCATCTGGTGGGTGACCAGTTCCCCACCCTGCTCTAGGTCATGGCCTTGTGTTAGAGTGGGATCTTATGTAGTCCAGTGGTGCGAGTCTGGTGAAAAGGGCTGAGCTGTTACACATTTGGTATCCTGGGTGAGATGTTAAAATGAGACACTCTCAAAGTCTCAATTGCAACCTCTCTTCATTTGGAAAGCAATTGCACCTGCTTTAGGCACAAGCTTTTTCTGCTGCCTACTGGTACATTGACAGTGCTATATCTCAGTGGCAGAGCACATGCTTTGCATTTAAAAAATACTCTGTTCAGCCCACAGCATCTACAGGTAGCATGGGAAAAGAAACTTGTCTAGAAACCTGCAGAGCGGCTGCCAATCAGTGCCAACAAATACAGAGCTAGGTGGACAAATTGGCAAGGTATAAGGCAGCTTCCTATGACCCTGTTTCCTAAATGAAAACTGTTGCTGCTACAGTTTCCCAACGTCCTTAAATGCCACAAAAGTAGTAAAAAGTATAACAATTAGTATTTGGTATGGGTTACAGCAAGGAGCATTGCTAGAAAGTGACCTGGGGTGCTTGAGGCCTGGATCTTTTGGCCATTTCTTTCTTTAAAATATTGAAAAGTTTTAAAGTTGCTTATAGAGTGGCTGAGCACACTTGCAATGCACAGCACTTGTTAGGCTCTGCAAGCACTATCTTTTTCAGATGCATATTTATGAATAATGTAGCATGTGCGAATTTATGTCATGTGCCTGTACCCTGAGCCCTTAAGAACCAGTGTTCCTGGTTACAACAGTGCTTGGAATAATTATTTTGCAAACCTTTAAAATACTGTTCTGGTATCAGAAACAAAGACATACTGAGAAAGTCACTGTGTCTGAAAGAGAGAGAGAGAGGGACATGTTATTTGTATTCACACTCAATTAGCATTAAGAAACATAACTTGCCTCCATCTGTGCTCTGTTTCACTGGATTCACAAGGAAAATCATATGAACCTGTTCATCATATGACAAACTGCAAGTATTCGGTAACCGGTAGGTTGCATAAAACTATAGCTCCTGGTTAGCATGTTCCTATTGTGTGGCCAGAGTTCCCATCAGTGAAGGCAAGTTTACAAGTGATAAGTTTTATGCTCTGCAAGTTGTTTATCATCACCTCAGTTGACTTGTCTTTGTTGCTCTCCCGAGAGTGAAAGAGTTGAGATAGCCTTCATCATTTTGCTAGCCAGGCTTTCTACAGAAATTCTGATATATAGAATTTTGTAGTTTGATACATTGTCTGTAAACCACATTGGGAGGATATTTTTTAGTCTAAAAAGGAGGCAAGGGAGAAGAAAGATTGGAAACAGCTGGTGTACCCTCTCCTCCTCGTACTGTAGCTTAAAAGGAAAATTAGTGTGCAGTCCGCTTGGCACAAAGACAAGAAGAAATGCAATGATCCCCAACCACTGAAACATACATCAGCACAGTCTGTGGATGAAATCAGCATCTGCTTAGTTGGCTACCTGCTAGATTGCTAAAAATCAGTCTCAGTCATTATAGTTGCCTTTTGTGTGAGGTTTAGGAGTATTTAGTGTGCCTCCACCCACCGCACTCCAGTTTGCTTGGAGTTGACTAGTGCTGATTTCCTCATTGCAGCTGAGTGTTGTTTGAAGACATTCATTCCAAAAAGATTGCCTAAAAGAGGGGTAAGACATCCATGTTGCAACTGAATGTTGAGAGGTTGCTTCCCCATTTATTCTGCCTGCTGTGTCTAAATTAGTCTTACTACAAGATGGACTATTTATAAAAACTCTCAGGAGATTTTTAGACAGCAAGACTGAGTTTCAGAAAATGAAAATAATTCACGGTACCAGAGAGCTATGTTTAAGCATGCAGAATTTATCCTCTGTGTGTGTGATTTGACACTAGAATTCTGAAGAAGCTCTGAGTCATATAGCTTTCTTTCTCTGCTTTTGATTTTCTTTGGCTTGTATTTTCTTTTCAACTTCATATTCCAGCATTCTTCCCCTGATCCTTTTTCACCTTATAGGAGGGGAGAGTGTTCTTGTGCTCAGGTCCTGCTTGCAGGTTGCTCACAGGCATCTGGTTAGTCACTGTGAGAGCAAGATTCTGGACTAGATGGGCCATTGGCCTGATCTATCAGAGCTCCTGTTATGTTAGGTAAAGGTACCCCTGACCATTAGGTCCAGTCGTGGATGACTCTGGGGTTGTGGCACTCATCTCGTTCTATAGGCCGAGGGAGCCAGCATTTGTCCACAGCTTCTGGGTCATGTGGCCAGCATGACTAAGACACTTCTGGCAAACCAGAGCGGCACATGGAATCGCTGTTTACCTTCCCACCAGAGCGGTACCTATTTATCTACTTGCACTTTGACGTGCTTTTAAACTGCTAGGTGGGCAGGAGCTGGGACGAAACAACAGGAGCTCATCCCGTGGCAGGGATTCGAACCACCCACCTTCTGATCAGCAAGCCCTAGGCTCTGTGGTTTAGACCACAGCGCCACCCGTGTCCCTCCTGTTATGTTACTGTGTTCTATTAGTGGACTTACTAAGGGTGTTCACACATTACACTGAACAAGCATACACTTGTACAGTTACTCACATGTAACATTTAATGACTGTACAGACTATGTATCTGTGTACAAAATAGTGTGTACTCTTTCACACAAACATACATGTGTAGAGTCCATTTTTACCTTTGTTCAGTGTAATTTGTGAACAGGTCTACTGTCTCAGGCAAGTAAAATTACAGCGGGACTCGGTGTGTGTGTCTGACCAGGACAGGATATGGTGTCGGGGAGGGTATGATTTGGCTAAAACTGGAAGGAATCAGGGTGGGCTCATGGATTCCAGAAAGGACACCTTCCTATCTCTCACTGCCACCTTATTTAAGAACTGCTGTATCTGCTTTAAAATTATTACCAGACTTGCTGTGCAATATGTAAAAATGCCTATATGGCATTGTTTTATGGAGTTATTCAAATCCACTTCTCATACTTTTATTCATGCTCTGGTCAGAAACAGCAATCCATAGGAATGGCTGTCTTTTCCACATTGTTCAGAAAGTTGGTACAATAGAGGTTTCTGCTAATGAGGTTTAGGTTTGGGAAGGATGGGGGCTTCTTCAGTTTGGGGCTTGTTGTCAGGAGTGTTGGGGCAGCTGAAGAAACCATTCATGAGAGGGATAGAAGCATTATTTAAAGGTGACACAAGATATGGTCCACCACACTTGATGTTCAAAGTGGACAAGGTTGCATGCTGAAAGGCAATGAAAAACCTGGCTCAACAGTGCATAATTTAATATATAAACAGGAGTAGCACCAGCTTCTGATGAGGCATGAAATCTTCCCAGAACTGAATGAAGTGCAAAATGAAATAATTCATGGTTTGGAGGGAAAATAACATAAAGAGTTATTATGGTCTTGTCTAGAAATACTGCACTTTTTGTATCCTGCAATCAGCTAAGGCAAAAAGCAATATAGAAGCTTGCATGCTAATAACTGCAAATGTTACACAAGTGAGAGCATCTTGATTAAATTTATTAGAAATGTGTTACTAGCATTTTAAGAAATAAAGCATTTATCACAAAAGGATGATTTCTTCAGTTAAGCTCATTAGGAAATCACACATCAATTCATGCATAATTACAGGGGAATTTCTGCCACTCACTACAAATCATTACCATATTAGCTTAAAGTTGAGTTAATTAATCTGTGGTTTCAAATAGGTGGGCTCCTAAATAGGAAGAATTAGCTAATACAAATTATGAGACTATCAATACCACTTCAAAACACACACCCCCACCCTCAGACAAAGGTGCATCTTTGAACGCCTATGCATGAAAAGCTTGTTCTTTTCAATGACTACTAAAGCTTTTATTCCTGTGTCAGAATCCCATATTATGGATCCAGTGCCAGGTACTTAATGAATAGTTGACAGTCTGGGCACGTTTACTTGCGCCAGACATACTCATTGTTTTTAATGATCGTTGCAGTTTGAGATTGAATTGAAAGAAAGGGGGAGGCCTGGGAGATGAGGAAGGAACAAGTTCGGAAAGTGCTGAAAACTAATGCCTCAGCAGCAAAGGCAGAAAATGAAAGTGGGCAAAAGGTTTTTGTGTCCTCGCACTACAGCTCAACAGGTTCAGAGCTGTTAGAAAGGTTGGAACAGGAGAAAGTTTTCAGACCCACTTTGTCTCTCAGAATTTACTCCCTTTTTTTGCACAGAACAACATGACACTATCTTTTAAAGAAAGGTCTGGCAACTCACAAGGGCCAGGTCACCATAAAATGTGTGGTTCTTGCCCTTGCTAACCTATGGAAGGGCATCTCTGTGCCCATGGATAAAGTGGAATACTAATAGAGGCAGGGAAGGTGTGTACAAATTTGAGGCTTGCCTGTGCATATCTTGTAGCCTCCATAAGAGAGGGTGGTGGCTTGTCATTGGTTTACTCCCTATTTAGAGACCTCAGGGAATTTTTGCAATCTCCCAGAAAAACAAAAGGGCCCTGCAAGTTAGAACCAGTGGTAATTAACACAGCCTCTTTAAACTCCCCAAAGCCTGCACTACTTTCTTTAAGGGAAAAGTACAAAGGTGGTGCTCTAAGGCGCTATCTAGCTTGGTGTGAGATGTGGAAGAATCGGTCTTCTCCAACCTAGAGCCCTCTAGGTAAATATGAACTGCAGCTCGCATCAGCCCTGGCTAGCAGGACCAATAATGGGAGTTGTAGTTCAAAACACCTGAAGAGAGAACTACGTTGGGGAAGGCATTTCTACGGGAAACCTGCCCCTCTAGACACCTCAGAGGACATTCAGGGACCATTGCCTGTCCCTTTTTTCTACCAACAAACCAATATTTTCATGCAGTACTTCTGGTCATTGAACTACGGTATATTGATAAATAATGCTTATGGGACTTAGGCATTTTATGCTTCCTTTCTTCCTTGAAAACTGGCATTATTCATTTTGTATGATTAGGATTCTGATGGGTTATCAGACATTTTCCTCACTGTGTCATGGACAAGAAAAGATGGTATGAAAGGCTTTTGCACTTTCCTTCTTTCTGAATATACTGTTGAGAAACGAATATTATAAATTTGCAGCATTCCAGGCTCAAGGAGGCATTTGAGTCATTATGTCATATTTTAACAGGTTCAAACAAAAACCTTTGAGGCCTTGTCAAGGTTCAGCAGTAAGTGATGCTCCCAAGTTACAAGTTACTGATAGCTGAACAGCAAAACTTTAAGCCTCATAAGTCACATATTTCAGTTAAGCACTATCCTTTCAAACCACCTTCAAAAAAATTCATAAATGCTAATGATGCAAGGCTGCAAATGTATAAATATACACATATCTCAACATTTGTTGTGTATGTTTAGTAACTCCAGACAGACTTATGCTATGGCCCTCATGACAGCTACTGCAGACCATAGTTCTGCTTCACACATAATGTTAAACCATGTTTTAAATAAATCTTTAGTAAAGCATAGCTTAGTGTTATATGTGAACTGAGCGACAGAGACCACCCCCTTTTGAAATGAAGCCTCTGTATCTGACCAGTCAAGCCCCCTCTGCTAGACTTAATAAGCCAAAAGGATATGAATCAGGAGGGCACATAATCGGGTGTATAGGCACAAGTACCTTGTCCTCATTCTCAGGATACACAAACTGAAACGGATCACACAACACATCACAGACTGTGACTTTAGATGCATCAGCTGGAGCTGCAACAACCGTGGAGCTAAAGTCACTCTGAAGTCAAGTGACTTCACCTTCAAAATGTGCTGCGAGTTGGTTCAAACGTGTCATTGAAAACTCCCAGGATCCTTCCCCTACAATGGGTCTCAGTTCTGCTGTCCTGCTGATAAGGAAACTACTGCCTGATCCTAGAACCTAGGTACAGTTCAGCCAAAACTTAAGTTCATAAGGTTAATGCAGTAGGCTTCCGTCTGTGTATATTGCTTTGGGCAGGATATGTTATAAACAACCATTTATTTATTCATTAAAATGTTTAAACCCCACATTTCAGGCATAAGTGAGGGAATAAACATTAAATCATAGCGAAATAATGTTTTCCAAGAGAAGTCAGATTCTTTTATTGGGGGTGGGCAAGAAGACCCACTCTGGGTAAGGGGTTCCATAGGCTGGAACTCTTAGACACACGCATATAACCATCTCCAATAATTTACTAGGGTAAGGATGGACAAGCTGTGGCCCCATCACCCCTAACCATTGGCCGGGTTGACTGGGTTGGATAAGTTTTGGAGTCTGACAGGTTCCCCATTCCTATATTAATGGTTCATGAGTGGGTGGGTGGAGTTCATGAGCACTATTTCTTATTGGCTCTTAGGAGACACAGGAACCCTAAAAGCACCACTGTTTCCAGGAAACTTGCTATGGAGCATTCTGGCTACAGCTAGGGTGCATTTGATATATAAATCCTAGGCTAAGATCTGAAGACATATGAAACCACCATGTTTGTTAAAGCTAAGCAGGTTTGGGTCTGGCCAGTGTTTGGATGGGAGACCACCTGGGAACCACATGGGTTCCTTGATGGAAGAAAGATGGGGTATAAATAGAAGAAAATAAATATGGTTATGTGTATTTCTGAATACCTTGACATATTCTATAGTCAAATGGATCTAACAAATGCCTTAGATTGCCTAATAATAATAATAATAATAATAATAATAATAATAATAATAAACAAAATCCACATGCTTGTCAACAACAGTTACAAAGCAAACCACGTGATCCCACTGAAACCAATAATGTGTCTTAGTATGTGAACATTTGCACTTCTAAATCATGTGCATTTTTTTCCTGGCAACCTTTCCTGCCCCTTGTCAACCTATCTTGATTCTTTCCTGCAGTAAATGTTTCTACCTTCCCTTAATATAACTATTCGCTCTTGGCCAAATTTGTTAGCGCATAGAATAGAATTTAACCCCTGGTCACGTTGCATCTTACCTTCATACTATAAGTGCACTCCATTTATCAATGCCGCAACTGCAACATGTATTTGATAAAGCTGCAAAGAGAAGCAATACATCCTAGAATGGAGGACAATGTATTTAACAGAAGAAGGGCAACTTTGGGCACGGGTGATAAAACTGTAATGATTTTTTTTTTTTAATGCAATGCCACGAAAGAGGCAGTTCTCTACTTTGTATTGAAATGAATTGGCTTTGCATAATTGATTCCAACATACTGATAGCCTGAGGTCTGAGCTGTTCAAACCCAGAACATATTAGCCATGCTACAAAGACTGAAGAAAACGGTGCCATCTGTTGAAGGTTGGGGAGAGAATAACATTACAGATACACTACCAACTCTAAAAGTAGGGCAGAACCAGTGAAGTGTAGAAGAACCCTTTTCTATATGTATGATGGCTTGCCTATCTCTTTCCTATTTGCCTTATAAATTACTCTTCAGAACCATATGGCTGATACCGAATACTGAGCAGTATAATCTTTACATTTCATCTTCCCCATTATAAGGGCAGTTCAGCAAAGTCAGACTAGGAGGGGTCCCGTGGTGAGGGCTGATGTTATGAACGTTTTCCCGTAAATAACAAAAACTGGGCAATCATAAAATAAATTACTTTCCGCTTGCCTTTTCATCTGTTAGTTGCCAGTAATTATTAAGCGTTTGTCCAGTCCTGCAGCAGTACATGCATCTGCTAACCTGTTGCAAAAATATGGAAAGCAATTTGTAATGCCAGGAAAAAAGACTCGCATCATAGTTGCTGCTGAAAATAAAAATTCAAAGCTGGCTGCCCATGCATATTGCTGCTTCTGATAAGGAAGCTAAACTTGCCAGGCATAAAGCTTAACTTGCCTTTCAAACTGGAGATCTTCATCTCTTGCTTCCATCAGTCCACTTTCCTAACAGTGTGTGAGTGCAATCTATGGAATACCACATAAAGGGCCATTGTACCGTACACACTATTTTGTGGTGTTTATATACTGGTGTGCTGAGCTGACTTTGGAAGCTGCAGTGTTGATGCCATGTCTCATAGATTGGGCCTTACTGTGCATTTAGTATTTGCTCCTAAATTGTTGTGGGTGGGTGTTGGGGGTGTTGGCATCTGTCCCAGTGGTATGCCAAGAATATATTCTATAGATGTAGCCGACAGGAGCTGAAACACCAATAAATTTTATGAATGCACAGGGGGAAATTGCATATGCAAACACAGCTTTCTACAAAGTTATCACGCCTGCAGCATCTCCTGTTACTAAAGAAGCAAGCCATTGTTCAGTTTTTTAAAAGCCTTGCCTCTTTGGCTGTCAGAGCTGTGGCCGAAATAGGCTTTCAAATAAAGTTGTGGCAGCACATGCTCTTTAATGATGATGATGATGATGATGTATTTGTACCCTGCCCATCTGGCTGGGTCTCCCCAGCCACTCTGGGCGGCTTCCATCAAATAAAGTCAACCACGCACACATATAGCTTGTTTAGATCATAGCTGGATCTCATGATTGTTTCCTTAAAGTAGTTTTAAGAAAACTAAATGCTAAATCTGTATTTACTGATGGAGACAATATAGAAATAACCAGGTAGTATAACATTCCCATGATAGCATTAAAAGATCTGGGTGATTTCACTGAATTTCTTTATTGCACAGATGCCTTAGTTATTTACATTTAATCTTGGTGTACCAAAGGTTTGTGGTTACACACACACACACACACATACACACACACACCACCACCACCACCTTCCAGTAGCCAGTAGCCACATCAAACTCCCAAATAAACAAAACCACCTGTGGGTAAGCTGCATATCTGGGACATTTACACAGCCTATAAGTAAAATCTTCACTTATTTGCAAAACAAGTTGACTTTCATTTATTCTAGCCTAAGTATTTTCATAGGAAACTTTTAAAAAACTGAATGAGAGCAGGTGTAAGCTCTAACCACGTTTGAAATGTGTTTGGTGCACTCAGCCATTGTGTGACTCTGTCAGGAGAGAGTTAGTATCTCTTCCAAACCTCTCTCTCCAACAAAGTTTAGAACCAGTTACTGTGTATTTAAAGGGCAACAAAGAATGCAAGAAGTAGAGACTGCAACAAAATATTGTGGTGAAGAATTCATAGACTACTTCATTCCACTCTCCCTTTTCCATGCAGTTTTCCTTTTAAGCCACCAACATTCACCCACCATTTTATGCCTACTTATTGGATTTGGGGGTGGGTTTTCTCTCCCAAAGGTTTTTTCTTTCATTCTTTTTTGTGTTTCTCCAAACATTTGTCTTCCCCATATCCCCTCTTGTGCATGGCTGGTACCAGTTTCTCTACTGTTTTGGTGCAAGCACTTGAAGAAGAATTGAGATCACTATCGGTATATATTGTTATCGGACTGGAGGGGTTGGTTTGCACGATGTCTGTGGGTCCCCTTCAAGCCTATGATTCTGTATCTGTATGGCTGGAATCTGTAGCAGAAGGAGCCACTGCACTGGTCAAATTGGTCTCTTTGTTGAGATAATGGGCTCAGTCAAGTCAGTTAAGCCTCCTACCTGCATGACTAAAGAGTTAGCAATGTTGTCATGGGAACAACTGGATGGTGGTGCTCTTTCAGGAGTTGGTAGGCTTCCCCCACCTCACCTTTCCTGGTTGTAGGCCAAAAAATCTTGTAGATAGGAAGAATTAAGTTCCTCCCCCCTTTTTAGTCCTGCCTAGAGTTAGAAGTTAGACACAGAAGCTGAACTTGCTCTCTATGCTGAGGCAAAAGCTATGACTTTGACGAACCACCCTGGAAACCTAATGGGAACAAGATCTGTTGGGGAACAAGATCTGTTGGCGTGCTAATACCATGATTTCTCCCAACATGCTTAGGTTGTATATATGTGTAAATACAAACATATATCCTAAATATACCACTGTCTCTAGTGACCTTCTTTTCAAAAAGAACCCAAACCCTGGGTAAGCTCTGGAATCCCTTAAGTCTCTCATGGTTTGGAGACTAGTGTGCACACAGCAATATTATGGGGGGGGGGGAATCCAGTGCAGTATCAAACCTCTAATGATCCCATTAACAGCACTAACCCCCCCCCCCCATGACTCCCAGTCATGCCTATGAAAAACCTGCTTTAAGCACATTATTCACAGTGTTCAGTAATGGAAAATGACACCGAAGAAGCCACCTGACTGCTTCTTTTTTCCTTCCAATAGTTCAACCTTGAAAGAACCACAGAGGTTGTTGAAACAATCAGCATTGCCTTGTAACAGGGAATCTCCTTGGAAAGACAATGTGATGACTCATTGCTTTCTTTCTCTTCAGTTTAGTTTTTAAAGCACTTAAGCTTGCAAAAAATCCCTTACAACAAAAGAAATTAACCAGTGCTTCGAGAGACCCTTTCCTGATAGATGTATCGATCGAAAAGAACAATTTCGGAACAACTTGCCTACCCTGGTATAAGTCCCCAATTTACTCCCAGCATTGAGTCATGATTTTCCACATATATGCTGACGTTGCTGAAGGAGGGAGGTGGGCGAGTGGGTGAAAATATAGGCCAGGTCTGAGAGCCTCTAAAATGGTCTATATATTGTTCTTCGGAGTGACTAGCAAGAGCCAGGCATGTGGCAGCTCGGCTTGCCTTTCACAGCAGGTTTGACAGAAGAGTCAGCTGAAATGACTGTTAATAACAGCAATCATGACATGGGGCTAGAGGACCAGGTACAAAATGGCAGTTCAGGATGACTCTCTCTTTTTTTTTAAGGAGAAAAAGAAAGGGACAAAAAACCATTTGCTGGTTAGATGAGTTCGCTCCCCCAGCATTTCTGAAACAGTGGTGGCAGGTAAAAATATTTGATTAGTTTATTACTTCTACTGTATTTAAAGGAAGCTGCCATCACTGATATGACTGAGGCTAGCAAAGCTTTATTTGTGAAGCCATTAATTGCCAGTGCTCAAATATTAACAATTGCAATGTTTTGACTGGAAATAATTTGTTTCTATAACATGTTAGCGTTCTCTAAGCCTCAGAGTCTAAGAGCTCCTCCAGATGACCTGCTTATTGAACAGTTTTGCTTGCACAAAGCTTGTGCAGAAGTTAGACTATATCCATCAATATTTGCTTGTTGGGTACTGATGCATCTTCTTGTTAATCATTCCTCCACCCCACAATTTTCTGTGCATTTCCCTATCACTTTCATAAGCACAAAAAGTCTGTTGTTGTTTTCTTAAAGTGGATTTGTTATACTAAGGTAAAAGAGCACTTTAATCCACTTTAATTTCTGATATGCACTTGAATCCCTCCTGCAAAGCAGTGACAGTCCAGACTCTAGGCTGCAAGATGTGTGGTGTGGGTTGAAAATATTGCTTCAACACATCATTTACCCATCAATTCATCATCTACCCTCATGTAAACTAAATAAAAATGTTGTGTCGAACTAACTATGCTGTTTCCCATAAATTCAGTTCCCACTGAATTCCGGAAGGAAAGTGCCAGGCATAGACTTATCAAGCCTTCCATGCACCTAGGATTTTGCTTTTCTGTAAGCAATAGATTTGCCAGTGTTTGTTACCAGGGTGAAGAACTGAGCAGGAAAGATAGGGGACAGACAGTTCATACTGTGATAGGCACTTTGGGCGGGGAGTTACAACAAGAAAGCTGTAACAAGCAAGTTCTGACTCTCCCATTCTCCCTTCCTAAACTGATCCATAGATTTTCAGAGACCCCAAACAGACCTTTAGTTCCAGTTACAGGTAGGTAGCCATGTTGGTCTGCCATAGTCAAAACAAAATATAAAATAAAAAAATGAAAAAATCCTTCCAGTAGCACCTTAGAGACCAACTAAGTTTGTTCTTGGTATGAGCTTTCGTGTGCATGCACACTTCTTCAGATACACTGAAACAGAAGACCTTTAGTTGTCATTGAATGTGAGATAGCAAAGCACCAACCCTCCATTTTCTAATTTGGAATGATCTTACATATAGAGTAGTTATAAAAGCTGCCTAGAAGAGGAACTCAGTAGCATCAACCTAAGACTGGACCTGTGGTTCTAAGAACAAAGTAATTTAAAATACTGGACTCAGTCCTGAGCACAGATGCCCAGGTCTCTGCGGTGGCCAGGAGTGCATTTGCACAGTTGAAACTAGTTTGCCAGCTGCACACATTCCTTGAGATGTCTGATTTGGCCACAGTGACACATGCCTTAGTTACACCCCATTTGGATTACTGTAACACACTCTACATGGGGCTGCCTTTGAAAGTGCTCAGAAAGCTCAGCTGCCTCAAAGAGCTGCAGTCAGATCGTTGACTAATCCATTGCTACAACAGCTCCACTGACTACTGATCTGTTTCTGGGCACAATGCAAAGTGCAGGTTCTGACCCATAAAAGCCCTACATGGCTTAGGTCCAGCTGTGGCTGTAGAGACCAATATGGAAGAGAATGTTTTGCTGAAGCTGAGGCAGATGAAAGCATCAGTTTGTGCTGCAGCAGATGCACCATGGCGTTTCTTCTCTGTGCTCCTTCCAGTGGTCATTCCTCCTCTGGGTGTTTACTTGTTATTAAATTATTATTTTTCTATCTTAGCTGTAAACTGCCTTGAGCCCCTGCCAGGGAAGAAGGTGGGAAATAACTAAATAATAAGGCAGCTTCCTATTCTTCCTATGGTCAGTTATTCCAAGGTGACTGCAGAACCAAGAAAAGAGCTTGAGTTTTCTCCTTGTTTGTTACAAAAATATATATCTGAGGCATTTCAGGTTAAACAAGCCCCTAGAGAACTAGCCCATAAAAGCTTTCCTGCTCTTCCGGGAATATGTATTTATTTAGCATGTGTAGATTTCCTCTTAGGCTGCTGTTCACTGGTGGATGAATTTTTGCTGAAGGGAAGAGTTTCTCAACCCTATCATTATATAACATTTTATTCCCTCTTATGTTTTGTTTGGCTCATTTCAAAGGGGAAGGTGCTGGTGCTGGTGTTGAAGACAGGCAAATTGAGCTTAATATAACGTGTACAAATATGTGCATCCCAGTTAGAGTTTGTTTCTATTCAGTTTTGCTTAGCCCCATCCTGGTAGCTGACTGAAACGTTGCACTGAGAGAGTCAGGCCCAACCTCCCAAGGCCAAGGCCAGAATCTGTAATTAGACAGCTCTCTGAGATGATTGTTTGGGAGAAAAAGAGAGAGCTTCTCTCTTGCTGTTAGCTGAATACCCAGAATAGGCAGAGTTCCCCCCGGCAGCAACTGCTCCATTATTTTTTGTTATTCATCTCCCTTCTTATTATTTCTTATTATTTATTTCCCTCTTCCTCAATGCTTCCCCAGCAAAGGCATCTTACCTCCAGCAAAGACATACAAATGGGACAGCTTTCTCCACATGCTTCGCTGCCCTGAGAACGATCAGGCAGGGATTGCGATGAAAACAGCGCAACTAGACATTCGCTCGCATTTTCCTCCACCTGCTTTTGTTTTGTTCTTTGGGAGGGGAAAAAAAAGCTGATCGTTGAATGTATTATTTTTTTCAACCGCCCAGTGGGGAACAAGCTGAAGGGTTGCATTTGCACCTAGGCTTGGGAGGGCATCAAAATGGTAGCAGACAAACGCTGCCAGCATGTGGCACCACCTGGTGGAGACTGCCGCGGTCTGGCTCTCCCTTTCTTATCTTTATTTTAGGGTGGCAGGAAATAAATGGAATTATTCTACACCCAAAATGAAATTGCTTACAGCTGATGCAGAGTCATTTTCTAAGAAAGCAGATGGATGGATGATTTCCCTTGCAGAAAACCACATTGGGGGTGGGGGTGGCCTTGTTTATCTTAATTATTTAGAAACAGTTTCCTCAACAGTATGATGATTGTTCCCTTAGGAGATAATGTGAAAGGCTGCTCCCCTCCCCAATATGGGTATGACTGGCACCAACACTGCAGTCATTCAGGCACCAGGTCTAAAAATCTGTATAGAATCATAGAATTTTAGAGCATACACTCTGGCATTTAAAATTTTTAAAGTTAATTGCCATGTAGTCTGTTTTGTCTATTTTTAACTGTGTCCCTTGTTCTCATTTACATTTATTTATTTATTTATTTATTTATTTATTTATTTAAAAAGGAACATAGGAACTTGCCTTATACTGGGTCATAACCATTGGCCCATCTGCCTAGCTGGGTATGAGATCCCAGGTCACTACAAAAGTGTGGAGTGAGTGGGAGGTTTGCAGTGGGGAAATGGTAGGTGAGATGAATGCTCAATCCTTCCCCATCTGCCATTTTCTCCTGGCAACCTCCTGTGATAAGGTAAAACACTTTGGAAACTGGGGGGCAGGGGAAGCTACTACGAAGAAGAAAGGACTAAAAGAAAACAGTGGACAGGGGAAGAATCTAGAACCTCTTCCCCTTGCTGCTTTTCTACAGCTTTTTCTATGGTAAGAGCTGTTTGACAGTGGAACAGACTACTACAGAAGGCAGTGGACCTTCGTTGGAGGTTTTTAAACAGAGGTTGGACGGCTAGTGCTTAGGGATTAGGTAGCTGGGATTCCTGCATTGCAGGGGGCTGGACTAGAGGATCCTTGGGGTCCGTTCCAACCCTACAATTCTATGATTCTTGGAAAGTCAGTATGCTCTATAGCAGCGATCCATGTTCTAAAAACAAAATCTATTAGGCATTGGAGTGCTCCCATGACACCTGGAGCACCCCCACCTCCCCAGCTCAGCATTCTAGCACCTGCTTTGCCCAAAGAAGGAATCCACAGTGATTTCCAGCTGCAAAAAAAACTGCAGGAGGGGGCAGAAAGGTGTCCCCAGAGTGTCTTCCAGGAGGAGAGCAACCACGACAGGAGGAACAGTCCTCTTGTCCAGGCCATCTTGCCTGCTTCTCAGATATTTTTGTGGGGGGGATGCCAATGCAGTTCCCTGCCAAGAGCTCCAATACAGCTCCTTACCAAGGGCACAAGGGACCCATGTATGCCTCTGAATACTTGTGAATTGCCTACTACACAGGATTAGGTGAAAATAAAGCACAGAAAGTTGATTTGAAGTTGATTTGAATGCTCTAGACCAGTGTTTCCCAAACTTGGGTCTCCAGTCCTTTTTGGACTACAACTCCCATCATCCCTAGCTAGCATGACCAGTGGTCAGGGATGGTGGGGATTGTAGTCCGAAAATAGCTGGAGACTCAAGTTGGGGAAACACTGCTCTAGACACCAAACAACAATGGTGTATGTCTCTAGGGATGAAGTCAAACTGCTGTGTGAACAGCTTGGGTAGTATGTATGTAGGTCCTGGCTGCTCAGACCACAAGACACCAATGGAAAGAGCACTAATCACAGGATGAGTGCAAGAATGTTCTTTTAGACAGGGTGTTTCTGTAAGCATTGCACCAACTCATGGGGAAAGAGGCAAAATTCATATTATCTATTAATTTCCTGAGATCTATTGCAATGAGCCATTGTGCTCTGAAAGGTATGCAAAGATCCATTCATCTGAAAGATCTTTAATTATATACGGATTTTCATAAATGCATCCCCTGGCTTCAGAACTACAAATGATTTTAGACGCTCCCTAAAAAGCTTCCTTCCAGAAGACTTTCTCATCCTTAAATCAAATTTGTGTAATGCAGCTTCCCTATATAATGAGAGTTCTTGGCAAAGTCTATTAGCGGAGGATATAAATGTACTGATTCAGATAGAATTTCAAAATTACATTCGGTCGTAACACAGTAACCGTTGGAAACCTAGATCTTTTCCCCACAGGAGCATGACGTGACTCACTTCCTCCTTCGCAAATCATATAGGAGATAATGTCTTTAGAAGGAAGCAGTGAATAAAGGACAGATTTCAATGATGAGTCCCTCAGCCTGGTTAGTAATACATTCAAAAGTCAAGATACAACCATTCTTGGACTGACAGATAGACATCTCTCGCACAAAAAAACTAGCAGCTGCCATGGTTGAATGCTATGAGCCATTATATGTGTAGACAGATTGGCTCCCACTGCATAGTTTGACTCTAGGTTGCTGCTTCCAGGACGAATATTGAGAGTCTTTGGATCACAGTGCATGTGTGTATAAGATATTTGTATCAGCTAATAGAAAAATAATTTGGAATCACTATCTTCCATAGGATTTCATTCTGGATATTCAAGAGGGTGGAAATTTTTTCAGTTACACAGGATATACTTCTGTTGACAACTGTCTTTCTGGGGAGACAATGGAGGAGTATGCCTTTGGGAGTCAGGTCAAGCTGTTGGACAATTGCAATGCCTGCTGTGGCTGTGGGAGAAACGTGTTTTGTTGCACCTGGGGCAGATTAATGCGTCCAGTTGTGCTTCTGCAGATGCACCATGGCATTTCTTCTCTCTGTGCTTCTTCCAGCAGTCATTCCTCCTCTGGTCATTGCTATGAAGGCCCTCCCTGCCAGGGCCTGGCAAATGCCCCACAATGGCATCCTGAATCACTAGGTTTGAGTGCCTACCACATTGTATTTTTCAGGGTATTTGCATTTATGTGCAGAAAAGGTGTTTGTGTATGTATGTGGTTCTAGATATAGAGATCGACTTCCAGCAAGCCCCTTCCCTTCAGAACATCTTGAATGCTGGAAGGAGGACAAAGCTGCTGCTATTCGTTTCTAAATAGCCTGACTGAAGGAAGAAGGAAGGATGACAAAATAGTTTTGTGTGGCTAAAAACAGTATTATCTGCAAGGGTGAGAACCTTTCTAAACCTAAAACTCCACAAAACAAAGGCTCAAGATTCACGCTTTTCACTGGACTCTGTAATTTAAATGAGTCTGAGTGTCTTGGGAAGGGAGATAAAAGTTTACACTGAGCATTTCTTTGCAGGGAGGTTATGGGGTATTTCAGTATTTTAACATAATGTTTGCAATGTGATGTAAGAGGTGGGACAATTCAATCAGTTTTGTTCTTGATTATGGCTTCGTAAATTTGTTTTTAATTTTCTTACCCTTTTTATTTTTCCCCATGAATTTCTAAAATGGAAAAACTTTGATCTAAGCCTGTCACACTGACTGATTCCCTATTCTTCCCCAAAACTAGAATATATTCTCCCTAACCCCAGACATAGCAGAGCCTGCTTATGATTACTCACTGGTGTGACATACTCTGCACATGAGCAGAGACTATTGTTTCACATTTTCAGGACTAAGCCATGCATGGCAAATATATTCTGCTGTACCCTGATCTGATCTGGCTCAGTTTTTCAGTGAGGAGATCATGGCACTCTGCATATGTGTAATGGGAAACTTTCCCAAATAAGTGTTATGCAAGTCCTATTATAGGGAAACAGGTGGCGCTGTGGTCTAAACCACAGAGCCTAGGGCTTGCCGATCGGAAGGTCGGCAGTTCTAATCCCCACGTCGGGTGAGCTCCTGTTGTTTGGTCCCAGCTCCTGCCCACCTGGCAGTTCAAAAGCACGTCAAGTGCAAGTAGATAAATAGGTACCACTCCGGCGGGAAGGTAAACGGCATTTCCTTGTGCTGCTCTGGTTTCACCAGAAGCAGCTTAGTCATGCTGGCCACATGACCCGGAAGCTGTCTGTGGACAAACTCTGGCTCCCTCGGTCTATAGAGCGAGATGAGTGCGCAACCCCAGAGTTGTCTGCGACTGGACCTTACGGTCGGGGGTATCTTTACATTTAAGTCCCATTATGGGAAAAACAGTAAGATGAAAAATTGCAGTCCTGCCAAGTCTAAACATCATCAGCCACCACTAAACACTTAAATTGTAAGACACTGAAAGTGGGCGAAGGGTGGGGGGGGGGGAGGAGGAGGATCAAGCTGTTAATCTCAGTGGAAAATATCTAAGATGTGTAGCTGTCTCTCTCTTGTTACAGGTACTAGACTAGCGTGTAGGCGTTTGGGTGTGGGCTGGCTGCAATGTTTTCCTCACATTTAGCGTAAATGGGTTAATGTGAAGGTTCTTCTCTAAGCTCTGTTTTCCACTTAGCAAACAAATATTGCCTGAAGAGAGGGCAGTTAAATTAGGAAATGCACATCCTGTTGCCAGGTCAACCACATTTTTGATTGGTGGGTGTCAGTGATTGCGTTAGGGAATAATATGCAGTGATGATAGACACAAGCTGTAGGCTGTTCCTAGCACGGTAGGAGGGAACAGTTACAGAAAATAGTGCTGTTGGCAACCGCGGCCTGAAATCTTGACTCTTTATTACTACGTGTGCATGCCTCTGTGAAAGAGGGAAAATTATTAGGGGGATCAAAAGCCAAAAACCAGCTCTTAATTGTATTTCAGTTTCCCGGGGTTATGTAAAATAAATTATCAGATTCCACTGATGATGAGATCAAAGTGGTTGCTGACTGTTTCCTTGCATTTAGAGTAACGGATTTACTGCCTTTGCATGCTCCATTTTAGCACTGCGCCCAAACCCCATATTCTCCCAATGCACAACTGTGAACATAGAGCATCTATATATAACATATAATATACCCCACCTTTCTTCTGTTAAGGTATTCAAGGCAACGTACCTGGCTTTCTCAGGTGGTTACCCATCCAGGCAGTGAGCAGCCTGCTCATCCTCACCAGGACTATTGCATCATGTTCTCCAGTTCAATTTCAGCCAACCAGTTGTGTCCTCTTCAAGGATATGCCATTCCATTATTCATCCAACAGTCAGTCATTATTTCTTCCCAATGAGAATGCTCAGAATTCATTGGCCTTTAGGCTGGAGGACAGGCTTTTTGATTAACGCTTCTTCTTTTTTGTATTTCTGTATAACTGTTGGTTTCCCAAACCCCACTGATGCCTTCTGTGTGTGTAGAGCATACAGACCAGCACTTGGAGGATGTATTTTTCTATTAGTATATATCAGGGATGGGGAAGCATTTCCAGGCTGAGGGCTACATCCACATTCCCTTCTGGGGACCACAGGCTAGTTTCTACACACATTCACACTATGAACCCCTCTCTGTCCTCCATCCAGGCATGCAAGAAGCATTATAAGAGTTGAAGACACGTTCTAGCCAGGCAAGGACACTCAAGGAGCATGCAAATAAGGGCTGGCCTGGTGTGTGTTTGGGAAGGTGGTGTGCCTGGGGAGGGAGAGCAGCCTGAGCAAAGTCCTAAGGAGCAGACAGATCTGGAGGGCCCCACGTGGCCCCAGGACCAAGGTTCCTCACTTCTGATATCTACAATGATTGTAATGGAAGCCTTTGAAGGCATACCAGTCACAAAGCTTGACAAGAAGCAAGACACTTGACTTCACCCAGATACAATTAAGTCCGATACCACTCAGTGACTAAACTGTATAATGATGCAATTTGCACAATTATCAACCCAACATTTGCCCCATGTACAATAACAGAACATATTATAAAGGGCAGTGCTATTTTAGGGGGTTCTCAAGGGTATGCAGTACTGGCACCTCTTTTTCTGTTGTCAAAAAGTGTGGCACTTACTGTTACAACTTCATGGTGAGTACTGGCACCTATTTTCTAGGGGGGAGCACTGATTAAGGGTAATGATATTGTTGTAACGTGGGGATCATGATTCAGCAAGTGATTTCAGCTCTGACATAGCAGGCAGGAGACAGCTTCTTCATGTAATACTCTTTATTCAGACAAGCAAGACTGGGGAACTGAGGAGAGATATGCTACTTTTATAGGAACAGAAAGACTGGCTAGAAGGGATACATTTTGAAGGGAACAATCTCAAGCAATCACAAAGTTGCCTTTTGGTGGGAACCAATAAGACCGAGGATACAAATGCAGCAACTTAAATGAACCAATAGTAGCTGTAGGAAGGCAGCTACTTTTCCCTAATGTGAATACAGACACTAATAATACAGATATGATAACCCTTGAATCAATACACAACAGATATTAAATATACCATGGTGAGGAGGATCTAGCATATTTCATGGGGAAGTGCATAATGGGACAAAACATTGCATTTATGTACCTGGATTAAACCACTTCTGAAAATTCCTGATGAAACATCAGGCATGGCTGCTATAGAATAAAAGTATGGATTTCCTAATAGGCTGAGATAAACAATAACATCTTCACAAGGATCAGTGTTCTTTAACTTACTCATAAATGAGCCAGAAATGGTCAATCTATTTCCATCAAAGATGTTAAGGTAATGCATGTCATGAAATGAATTAGGGACAGAAAGCTGACATTACAATTACCAATGGTGGAACCTCTTTTATCGTCCACAGTATTCCCCCTCCCCACAAGTCTGGCGTATTTGGTTCTTCTTTTCTTTCATCCAAAGGAAATAAGGTACTTAAGTCCCCACAGGATAGAGTGTTGGCTCATTCCATTTGCTGTTAGGATCAGCCATAATAGGATTGTTGTGCTCTTTCTTGTACAGAGAGGGATTGAGATGTCTCCCAGGAAAGACTCTTCCATTGACACACACTGAGATGTTCAGAATTAATTCTGACAAGAGAGTTCCAGTTTCAGTGGCTGAGTTCAGCAAAAAAAGAGATTAAAGAGGAAAAAGAAGAAAATCCACTTACAAAAACTTAACCACAATTTGCTTGGCTCAGGGATACAAACTAGGGAAAGAGTTTTTGCATGACTCTATTGTGATGCTACCTCTGTTCTGAGTACTGGCTGCAATCACTGTTCTGAAGGATATGCCACTTTTTTCTTAGCCTAGTGTGTCAGTTTCTTTCTTAAACTATTTTTTCTCATTGCTTTTTGAGTCCAGCTTCCATCAGCTTGGTTAAGTTGAGGCTGTAGGCCACTAGGAAAGATAAAGGTGCCTGTGGATTTGTGCATCCAGAAATGGCATTAGACTTTTTATTACAAGTGTTTGCTTCTGGTTGATAGGTAACAGCACTTATCCTTTTCTAAAGGACCACCAATCTCTTGCACACAGCTTGTGTGAAATTCCAGTGCATTAATTTGTTTCATTGATAAATGGGGGAGGCCATTAAGGATAACACAATTCTATGTTTTTAAAAAGATAGTTGCTGTGTCATGTGTCTGTTTCAAGACCAGAGATGTCAAATGTGTTGCAACCATTTTGAGTATTTAAAAATCAGAGTGATGGTTTTGACTTCTAAAGCTGAAGTCGTTCAGGAGCAGGGTACCTGAAGGACCACCCATTCTTCATATCAACTTGCCTGACTGTGAAATCAGCATTTAAAACCATTTTCAAAGTGCACTTGTGGGTCCCTACTATTCCTCCTATGGTGCCAGTGAATGTTCTCAGTTAATATCCCCTCAAAAATCCACAATGCATGGCAGACTATTTGCTCTCTTGCTCAGTTGCATCAGCTTGTCCTCTTCTCTTAAATATGTCTACCTTTTGGATGCCAGGATCGGACACTCACCCTTCCATTCTGAACAAACGAGAGGGGCAAAGAACTTCTCTCTATGACAGAGCGCAACAGCAACCAAAAGAGGTGCCTTTTCCCCATTGAGGAGGTAGGGCAGAGCATTCCAAACTTTTCAAGTTGGTGGCACATATGGGGGGCATGCATCATTTCGTGACACAGTAATTCAGTTTTACTAGCAGACTGAAGGTTAAACTAACCTTTTACAGCCCCAGGCAGCTGACACAACACACTAACGTGTCGCAACACAAAGTTTGGAAAGCTCTGAGGTAGGGCATACCTGAACCATTTTGTCTCTTTTTCTTCCATTTTATATTTGGCAGCCATTTTGTATTATGCCACACACCCACAGCAGCCATTTTGTGACTGGTGCCCACTGCAGTTTCTCAAAATTCCAAATGTAACTTCTTGTTGTGGGCATCCATCTGTCTTGGGAGCATTGCTTTTTTCTGGTGGTACTGAATGGTACACAGTACCCCCCAAAAAAGAAAAAAAATGGAGAGGAGCAGGACACAAGATGCACTGCCGTCTTTCCCCTTTGCTCACCCCCTTCCTCCCCAGTGCCACAGTCCATTCCCCTCATGCTGAGGGAGGGCAATCAATTTCCCGAGGAGGAAGTCAACAGAAGCCCCAGCGGACATGCATCTTCACCTCAGTGCTGCTCCCTCATGCCTGCCACTGCCACTTCTCCTCTCTACTAGGGCTGTGGACAGTGGCTTGAGACCCACCACCCCGATTCCCCTTCCACCCACTAAAATTGAGAGACAAAGGCAACTGCAGCTCGAACCATATCACAAGGGGAAGAGAGGAGATGACCAAGTGGGAAGAGGAGGAATCCATGCTGTCGTCTTCCTCTTATCTCCTCGGGGAGCAACTTTGCTGGAACTGTGGATCAAATGGCAGCCGGGGGGGGGGGAGAGAACAGAGCAAACTAGGCACCCACCAGAGTTTCTGAGGAGAAAACAGGGGAAGGGGAAGAGAAATCCAGCTCCATCAGAGAGCAGCTGCTTCCTCCTCGGGCTCACTCTGCATCCATTTCATTCACTCACTCCTCTAAATAAAATTTAAAAAGTAAGTTTTTGAAATAATTTGAAGGAATAAGCAAATCTTTTGGGAGGGAAACTCTGCCATGGTATTCTGTACACTTTAGAATAGTTTGTTTTTATCCTGTTGCAAATTATCCGTCTCTGAGTGTGTATTAAAAATAGCCTATGTTCACAGAAAAAGAGTATAAAGATACTGCTCTGAGACCAGACACAACACTATAAATTCAGGGGGTGGGAAATAAATAATGTTAACTGTTTGAACATGTGATTTAGCTTGGACAGTTCAATGTGCAAGTTAAAAAAAGTGAGTACAAATTAGTCATAAAACAGACCCATCTATTATTCACTGAGTTTGCTGTGCTGTCATGAACTGAAATATGTTTTTACTGGAGTGAGTGCTTTTGCATCAAGGGAGATATTAAAGCAAAACTTTGCTTTGCTCCTCAGAGGTCTTATTTTGTCTTTGATTTGCTACCCTCAATACTATTAAAGAGCTTTGGGTCAGAAATGAAAATATCCCTCATAAAACAAATTGGGATGGCAGCCTGTGTTCACATACTAACATTTTTCCACATATCCTCTGCTGCATGTTTAGAACAGCTACTTTACAGGTAGGCCTCAGTCTTCCAGAGAATTGTCTTGATAGATGTATTGCTCAGAGCAACATCTGTAATTTATGAATATAGAAAATCCACACTCTCTCTCTCATTGTCTTTGTGGCACAGATGTGCTTTGGGCCAAGTGAGATGCTTGGATAATGGAAAGGCAGAGTGCTAATAAATCTTTCAGCTATGAAGGCAATGCTTACATCTTCCCTTTAAAATAAATCCAAAGCTAAATTCTAAATCACATCTTTAGAGATCACTGGTGCTGTTTCTTCATGTTATTGCTATTGTTATATTGAATGTTTGCTTTGGTAATATGCGGTAGCTGATGTTTGATTCAAAATGGATCTAATTAAGCCGAGAACATCTGACATTTTTCCCAACCAAGAATAAAACTAGTAAATCATGAAAACCCTATAAAAAGGAACTATACTGCTCTGGATGAGGTGTTGGAATCATTTAAGTTACTGTCTGAGATAACAGCAGAATGGCTGGAACTATTACAATATGCTGTGAAAAATTCTTCGCTGGTATAAATAACGTGATCCCAATCTGTGCAGACTGTGAAGAAAATTAAGAACATAGAGATTGATGCACCGGAACAAGGCAATGATCCATCCAGTTTCATATCCTGCTTCTGACAGTGGTCTAGGCATGATGATCAGAGGAAGAAATACACTCAGCCAGTTGTGGGATACTGTACCAGAGGGAGACATTTTTCCCTTAAATCCAGCTGGTGATCAGTATCAGCTTTAAAGCCTGAGGATTGATGACAGTTGTAAATTTCACCCTAGCTGGTGCAACCAAATTGGATTGCTTCTTTCTGTCCCCAACCTGCCCTTCACCTGCCCTCCTCAGAACTACCATTCCATTGCCTGTAGCTAAAGATGTCGACTCTTTTTTCGTAGATGATGTCCCCAGATAGATTTTCGATTTCCACTGCCTCACACAAGTTCTCCACCTTATTTTTTAAGATGAACCGACTGTGTGGTAGTCTCCTTAGAGTGAAAACTGAAATAATAATAAAAACCCTTCTATGAATCACATCTTTTCTCATCCGTCTGGCAGCCAGAAAGTGCTCCCCTTACAAGGGGCATGTGGAGATGAAGCTGCAGTGTTAACACTGCTGCTACCACAGAGTGTTTTGGTGGCCTAGGAGAAGTTTCTCAGGTGTGAGATGGAGGAGGAACAACAGAGAGTTACATATCTGCTGCCCACTTTGTCCTTAGCCCGAAATGTATAACTGAAGCAAACCCAGGTTATAACTTTTCTGAGGAGACCTAAACTGCTCATACATAGAGGACATGCTATTGCCTTCCCACCATGTCAGGACTTTTCATATTACATTGTTATGATTTGTGGGCTAACTGATGAAGAGCATCTCTGAAACTGTGACTGCTTGATTGAAGATACTAAGGGACATTTTTTGTTACCTTCAATTCTTTCGTTTTTAGTATTGTTGTCTGATAGAACCTGCCACTTTAAAAAGTCACTGAATTTTAGATGTATTCAGAGTATAGCATAGTGCTTTACTCCAAGAACAAAGATAAGTGCTTGCCTGGAAATAATGGAACAATCTATGCAGTCATGTCTAATAATGGGAACTGTATCATGTGACACATAGCTTCCATATGAAAACAGGCAGACATTTTACATTATGCACATATAGACTTCTTAATAAGTTGGAGAACAAGCCAAACATTTGATCAACTTCGATGGGGTCCCATGGCATGGCTCACCAATAACTGTTGAAATACTGGTTTTTTATTTTTAAAAATGTATTTCCCCCTATGGCTCAGAAAGCATGTTTAAAATTTACATGTCATAAATATGTATTTTTTTCTGTCGAATAACCTTTCATTGTCAAAATATTAAAATTTCCATAATTCCAAAATTCAGTTCACATTGCCCAAGTAGTGAAATTCAATTCCCAACTAATAACAGTGCCAGGATAGGAAGCAATAATAGGTGAAATATTCAGTATTAGGAACAGATTTATTCCATACCAGCTCTGTGGGGAAATAGGTGCAGTTATCTCAACTGCATAAAAAGACTATCACAGATAATCTATTGTAGACTTCTCTTATCCCCACGAAAGCACACCCATCCCATGTTCATATAGGCCAGTTAATTAACTGGTAAGCTTTCCCTTGATATTTACCATTTCTCTTTGTTAATGTTTACTAGTAGACCCGGCCACACGTTGCTGTGGCTCATTTTGTGGAAACAGCCCTGAGACTCCCCCGTCACCTATTGTTTTCTCCTCTCTCGTTCCCCCCTCCCTGTCCTATCTCGTCGCAGACTCTCTCTCTCTTTAGTTTGTGCGCGGCTTCCCTCTGACAACCCCCCTGCCTCCCTCTCCTCTATTTTCCTGGGCTGCCTGACCCCCCCCCCCCCCACTGGAAGGAGACCGCGTTTTCGCTTCCTGTCCCACAGTTTCTCCATTTGAAATGCTGCCTGCCTCCGGTAAAAATGCTAGCTCCGTCCCCCACCCACATGACCCCGCTTTCGCCTACCAAAATTGGGTTGGTTCTCCAGAACCAGCAGTGGTGTCCAGCATGCTTTCAGCTTTGCTACATTCCATTTCCAGTTTCTGGGCTGTTAGCAGAGCAATTTTAGCTATTTCAGAGTCACTCATGTAGCAGGAAGATGGTTTGTGTATGAAGGAGCTGCAGCAATAAATCTCTCAGGAGCTGGCTTCTTCCTTATGTAGAAGTTTTATTATTTACAGCACAAACGACCCGGCATGGCTAACTCCCGGCACAGCAGAACAGAAAGAGAAAGCGTCCCAAACGCTAACTCACAGAAAAACAGCACGTCATGTGATCAGAGCAGTTTTAACCCTGTAAGCTCTGAAATATATCACAGCCTGTTGTCTTTGACGTCCACTGAAGGGCGCTTTTTTGCACAAATTCACGAATTTACCTGGGAAAGGTGTGATATTTTTGCAATCTAGGTACCTGAGAACCTTCCCATATGGCCAAGGAATGTTGTGTCAAATTTGAAGGCAATCAGTCAACCGGTTATGGAGCATTGCGGCTACATCAAATGACCCATCTTGAACGTTTTTATATACATAGATGGGTCGTTTGACAACCTAAACAGTAGTACCACTGTGAATGACAGTCCCCATCATGTTACCTGCATGAAAGGTTGTACATTTTATTTATTTTTATTTGCAAGTCATTTCTATGCTGAAAACATTATTACTGGGCAGTGCAGCTGTGATCACAGAATTGTAGAGTTGGAAGGGACCCTGAGGATAATCTAGTCAAGCCTCCTGCAATGCAGGAATATGCAGCTGTCCCATACAGGGATCGAACATGCACCTTCCAAGTGGGAGATAACCAGTACATGCACCACTCTGGTGAGACACTCTGCGGACAGGTAGGGTCTTTGTGCCAGTGTATCAGGTGCAACTGGTAGACAGCTGACCTGGACAGAGAACTGACCTGTGCCTCCATGTGTCCAAAATGACTCCTCAGTTGGGCACCTGATCCTTTAGGGGCATGGTTACCCCATTCAGGACAAAGAAATCCCTCATACCTGCCTGCCCCAGAAACAGAACTTCTGTCTTGTCGGGATTCAACCTCAATCTGTGACTGCCATTCACTCCCCAACCAATTAATGTTTCAGAGTCAAATGGGGCCACAAAATCTGAGTTGCCTTTTAAGTTGGCTGCTTAAGTCACACTTTTCCCCACTTTAGACTGGGACTCTGATCATTCTTGGGCTGCATTCAGATTTCACTTTATTCCATCTTCCCAATGTTTCCTTACATGTTAATTTTCACATTTCTCACACACAGCAAATGCCAATTCTGGAAGTCTAGTGGAATCTAGCAGACATTTAGCATTTGTTCTTGTGTTAATTGCTTCCATTAAAAAAATATGTTTGCAATCCTGTTAACTCAGAAAATGATGGGAGTTTTCCTGTGGTTTTCATGATCATGCCACCACTGCTCATGTGATGAACTTTTTGATGGTAGCATGGCATACAGGCCTTTCTCGCTGTTTATAATTTAGTGTGACATGGCAGTATATTGATTTTTTAAAGTACTGCCGTGTAAAGGGAACATTGAAAATTGGGACAGAAGCGCTAACATTATTACCAGTAAAACTAATGTAATAAACCTCACATGTGAATGCAGGCTCAGTTCATAATGCTTACAGATGTTGCATGACTCTTTGGAACCTCCAAAACAGCAGAGACAAAGCAAGATAAGTGGAAAAATTAACATTACCATCAGAATCGTAGTTCACTCTGGATGTGTATGCATCTAGTTTCTCTCATTCATATCGGTATAAATTACTGTAAATTATTCACACACACCTCTAGAGACTTGCAAAGCCCTAAATGATCCCAGATGCGTGAACACACAGCAATTCCCTGTGATGTATCATGACGTACATGAAAGGTCAACCCCCATTTCTGTTCTGCTTATCCTTGAGCGCCATTTGAACAGTCTTATTGTATGAAATAACCACAAGTGTCAATCTCTGGTATTTCACCTAAAAAATTAATAAGGCTTTCCTGAGACAGCCTCCCTCAACTGTCAAAACCTTAACAGTGCTGAGCAATGAGGCCTTGAGGGGTTTGAGGGTATACGTTCCTCAGCATAGGTGCAATCGTTACTATGTCAGGCCCAGACAGAATCAGCTTAGCAAACATAAAAATGTGCTGTCAATTTTTTAATATCCTAAGAGAAAAATTACACTTTCTCTTCCCCACTGTTTTTGCAGCCATAGTTCTTCACCAGCTTCTCCTGTTAAGAAAGCATTGGCTGCACACCATACCTGTAACAAAAGTAGGAGGCAGAAGTATGAAATCTGAAGTAAATGGCCTTCTGTTCTTCAGCAGTCTCAGCACTAGACACAGACCACTCACTACCCAGGACCTTGCACTCACCAAACGTATAATAGGCAGCAAGTTCTGACCTTAGTGAATTAAGAAATTGTATGGCTAGGACCAGCCCTACCACAAAAGCAAGTTGCTTAAGAAAGTGACATATTGTACACAACTGATGGCTTTGTGGGTTGGTCACAGGGACCTCATTTACAAAGGACCTGTTTGAGCAAGTGGTCATTTCTGAGTGTGTTCTGGGCTGCTACCAGGGGCGCCAAGTTGTGCTCAACATTGGATGGGGCCCATCGCACATGTGTGACATCACGTGGCATCTCTGACAGATATCGCCAGCGTGCCTTCCTTGAAGGTGCTCTGTCGATCTTCAAAGGTACACACCAGGTTCACCCTTCCCCATCTCTGTGGGAGATTGCCAGCATGGAATATTGAGGGGACCTGCCCCCTTCATTGAAAATTTGGGGGTCCCTCGGCTCTCCCCCCCCCCGCCGATGGTGCCCCTGGCTGTTACTATTTTGGATGTAAGAAATGAAGACCAATGGCTGCTTCTATTTTATGAGCAAGAGGGCAACCCCCAGTGACTAGGCATCAAGAAAACAAATGAGATAAGCACCTGTGTTTATAGGGTAAATAAATATGTATTTATTTGTTTTATTAGAGCAGCACCTACAAATGTAACAAGGGCACAGCAAAAGGCATTGCGTATCAGTAGCTAAATCCCAGTGGGATAAATCCTGTAAGAATTTGCACCTCAGGAGCTGAATTGTAGGAGTGATAAGCCCGCAGGGCAGCCTTGCGGGGGGGGCAGAGAAAATTACAACTAGAAGTCTAGATTTACCGGTAGTCTCACGTTTCAAGTGAATATTAAAACAATCAAAAAACCCAAGCACCTAATTTGTAATTCCACACAGTTCTGAGTGCGAAAATCAGTTTAAAATTGAAAGATGTAGACTTAACTTTCTGCTCAAGTGTAGACTTTAATCCAAGCTAAAACTTTCAGCTTTCAGTTCAGTTTAAAAATGAATGCGACTAAGATAATAACAACTAAAGTGTTAGCTTTCAGTTCTAGGCCTTGTTGACATATCAAAAAAGGAACAAATCCCCAGGTCCAGTTGTCACCAACCCAAAAGTTCTTTAAAAAACTGAAATGAAAAACTGTTGATCTTTTAACAAAAATGTGCAACATTGTCCTAAGAGCAGCCTTCATACCTGAGAACTGGAAAAATGCCAATACAACACCTTTTTAAAAAGAGGGGGGCGGATCCAGGAGGGATATGGGAAATTACAGGTCAATTAGTTGAACATCTGTTCTGGGGAAAATAGTGGAAAGCATGATTAACAATAGAATTACCAAGCATATGGAAAAACAAGACTTGCTGAAAGAGAACCAGCACGGCTTCTGCAAGAGTAAGCCCTGTCTAACTAACCTTTCTGCGTTCTTTGAGAGTGTCAATAAACATGGGGTGGGGTGAGCCAGTCTGCAATGTGTAACTAGACTTTTGAAAGTCTAGTTTCTTTAAAAGCCCCACATCACTGACCAGTATGTCTCTGAATACCAGCAGGGAGAGTGCTATTGTGCTCATGTCCAGTTTGTGAGTTTGTTATAGGCATCTGGTTGACCAAAACAAGAACAGGATGCTGAACTGTTCAAGCAGGGCTCTTGTTTTTCTTATGAGAGTCCCAGTGTACCTTCAACCCCAATTTGCCATATTAAGATTTGGTTTTGAGATACATTTCGTACATTCACTTAAAATCTCCAGAAAGATATGATGCTTGGGGATTTCTTGCATCAGCATCACATAGTTTTGATGAACTTTGCATTTATAAAATGTGCTATACTTCCTCCCTCTACACAAACTGAAAAGCAATCAACGTGGTCACTCTGGACCTCAGGATGGTGGATAAAAGCTGATCCCGTTGTCCTACTTTCATATTAATATACAAAATGTGCTGCATAAGAACTTTTGACTCAAGGGTATTTATACACACACATATATATTTGATATCTATTTTGATTAGATTGCATTTTTGTTGTGATTGCAAAATGCAACTGCTAAGTAGTTTTAGCATTGGTTCCAATGGACAGGGGGAATAATAACAGAAAATAATTAAAGACTGCTTTGTCACTTGAAATGCAGTTTATATAAAAAAAAACATTTTGCCTGTAATTATTCAGATTATATTAGGGGGGAAATGGGTATTTGCTCTTTTAATATTCAGCAAAGGATCTGTGGATAAGGAGCAGCTTGACAAATGTCTGGCTCAGGTTTACAGTTGTATTGGAGGATGGACTCAGGTGTGTGTTTACTTCTCTGGTAGCACAAATGTTTCTATTAGCATAGATGTTAATGCAAATGTCTTTACATTTTGTTTGCTTCAACATAATATGATGCATAGAATGGATTATTTACTGCAGTGTGTCTTCTGGCTTTGCAGCTGATTTAATTTGATCTGACTGATAGATAGCTAGCCTTAATACTTTTCAGTGCTTGAAATTTTATTTTGGCCTTCCTGAAATTTCCAACCTGAAATTTCTAACAGTTTATATATATGATTGGCTTTTATTATTGACAGGCTAAAAATGCCTTCCCATTCAGTTAAAGGTATGGACGTTTTATTAGGTTTATAAATTGCACTAAATATTTGAGTTATGTTGCTGTTGTTTGTTGGTCAGGTTTTTTTGCAGCTTCATAAGCCCCAAAATTTGTATAAATGAAGGAAATGTGTATAGCAACATTCAGATACATCACTTTCTACTGCATTCATGCTTGTTGTCTTCCACTGAAAATTCTTGTAACTGACAGTTTTCTGCAAGACTATTTCCTCCCTATTTAAAGAAGCTCAGTAGGTGTGAAATTTTACGAGAACACACCGGTAATAAATATTCTTTCTTCATTTTTATTCTTCTCACTTAGCTACTTTGCTATTTGCTTCTGCCAACTAATACTGTGAAGAATTCTCTGTTCTCATCTAGTATTTGTCATACTCATCAGTATTAATTTTTGGAACTAGATTCGTGTTACTTTTCTTCCCACAGAAAAGTGCCCACAGAAATAGTATAATTTGGATTTTGTTCCTGGTGGATTTTGTATCCTTAGAGTTCAGTCATTAAAAGCTCTGAGGTAGTTATCTCACATTGCTTGTAGCTTGATTTCTTCACAGACCAGGGTTATTTATGTTTCTTTGCCAATTCAGCCCATTTTCTTCCCACTGTTCCAGAGCAGATTCTGGCATTTTCAACACCTTCCAACAACAGTGAAAATTACTTGTAGGCTAAACTGATAAACAGAATAAACATTGAAGACTGGGGAGCCAACGTTGGATCAGAGGGTGACACTTTACGTGAGGTTGGACAGATCAGTCTCTTTCAAGTCCATGCCACTTTTACATGTGCTCATTTGTAAGTCTGTTCCAGCCCATTCCCACAATTTGTCTGTCAATTAGTCTGTATTTAAGTATGTCTTTAGATACTTAGACGCGGGTGGTGCTGTGGTCTAAACCACTGAGCTTCTTGGGCTTGCCGATCGAAAGGTCCGCGGTTCAAATCCCCGCAACGGGGTGAGCTCCTGTTGCTCTGTCCCAGCTCCTGCCAACCTAGCAGTTTGAAAGCACTTCAAAGTGCAAGTGAATAAATAGTTACCACTCCGGCAGGAAGGTATACGGCATTTCCGTGCGCTGTTCTGGTTTGCCAGAAGCAGCTTAGTCATGCTGGCCACATGACCTGGAAGCTGTATACCGGCTGCCTCGGCCAGTAAAGCGAGATGACCACCGCAACCCCAGAGTCATCCGTGACTGGACCTAACCATCAGGGGTCCCTTTACCTTTTACATATTTAATCACAAAACACATATTAAAACACATATTTTATCTTAAGGTATATATTTAATTTAAAAATATTTTTAAAATACTGTTTTATGCTTTCTGGTATGTTTTTGAACTGAGAATGGGCTGCAAAATTTGAAACCCCAAAGGATAAACATTGTTCCAATTTTCACAATAATCCAGGAGGTGCTGATCATGAACTCTGTAGTAAATGTGTTAGAAAAGGGAAAAACAGTTGCTAATCCTGCAGAAACTGACTCTTCTTATGCCAGCAGTCAGTTTGCATTCCAGGTGAAAGTTTACGGTAATTGGCAGAGAGATCACCACAGTCATAATTCATCCCAGTCTGTGTAAAAATGTTACATGGAAAAAAATACGAGAGAGACATTGCACATACCTTTGTAAATCAAGAAAATCTTTAATAAAAAAAATACTTTTAAAAAAGTAATTAAAAGAAGGAAGGTTTAACTAACCTGATGCCACTATTATGCGGTGTCTGGGCACAATGGTGGTTCCTCTCTCCAAAATGCTCCCTGCATCCGGAAACATCCCATCTCCAGTGTGAAAAATAACTATCTTCTGAACATTTGAGGTTGATCCCTTGATCTCCCTATCTTCAAAGAGAGAGCTTAGAAACAAAGATTGGCTATCATTAATCACCACATAATTATCTCTGTCGATGGCTGGTCAACCATCTTTCCTCCCAGAAGTCCCAGCCCAAATGAAAGTTTTGAGTCCACATGATCTATGTTTCTTGCAAGAACAAAGCAGGTATAGCTTTGTTTCCATTTCACTTTTCCTTCAGATAATACTTCACAGTTTAAAAGTCTATCGAAGCATTTGTCTACTCTTAATTTTTCTCACATACCAATATGCTTATCCATGGTAAGCAACATTTTTCATAGTCAGCAATTATTTTAAGAGAACCTTTTTTATTTACAGGTCTTTCAACCTGGATTTGCAGTCAATGTGTTCGTTCTGTTTCACATTTGCCAAGTGTAAACAAAGCTGTCTTTCATCACGCATCCCTGTAGACATGGTGCCTCTAGTAAAGCAAGCTAGATTTACAACAGCGCTTTGTAAATTGGTCACTAATTTCCTTCCCATCATAATCTCTAAGGCTAATCGTCCATTCATTTTCCAGACACAGAATGGCTCCTGCCAGTGATTTCCTTTGCCTGAATGCCTATGTAAATATATTCCGTCAATGTGTCATACACTAGTTTAGCTCCCTGATAATCTATCACACTTTGACCTGGGCTCCATCATGCTGTAATACATGTTTGCATTTGAAAAAGAATTACGTGCAGGCCACTTTCTCTTTCAAGGCATAGAAGACACTGTAGGGCATCATTTCACCGATAAATTATATGAATATTCTTCCAGATATTGGCAGATTTGGATGACAGTTCATGCTTTGACCAAAAAGCTGAAGTGACCACACCTGCATCAGAGCAGCATCTCTCCGCTCTTGGCCTGCCTGAATAATAGTCCATACATTGGGGAGATTAAGTGAGGAGGAGGACAACCATAGGCCGCCTTGATCTCATTGGAGAAAGAGGTGGAATATAAATGAATGAATGAAACTAGATAGCTTGTTAGGTAGGTAGCTAGCTAGCTAACTTACACACTAACAGAATTTTTATAGTAACATCCAGTTCTCTCTGCTATTCACCTAGGAAAACCTGCTCCCACCCCCCAATGATAACTAATGCTAGTTAGTACCAGTTTCCTTACAGTGTCACTAGGGATGTAAGAAGGCACCGTTTCCTGTTTTATGTTTTCCTTTACATACAGTATGGTTTCCATTCCACTGCAGTTTTTCTTCCACCAAGAACTACATTATGTGTTTCACTGTCTGCTGTGTCAAAATTATATAACTTAACGTAATTTGTGTAAAGTATGTAGGTTATGTTGCCCTTAATTTGTCCCACCTCATTCATTTCAGTGCAAAGGAAATGCATTGCAAATGGGGGGGGGCATAATCAATTACATATTGTTTGCAGACAGAAACCAACAACAACAATGAATTCTGACTGGATTTGCTGAATTGATTTCCATTCTGGACATGGGAATAATAATAAAAACACTGGTAATTTCCACTCCTGTTTCTGCTTTTATCGGAACTCTCTGACATCCCCAAGTGTTGTGCAGCTTGCTGTCTTCCTTTGCTGCATAGGATCTACTAGATTCCCTATGGGGAAGGACTTCTGGTACTTTGTACTCCTTTTATACACTGCTGATTCGTAACCTTTTCAAAACGTGGGAGTAAGGAAAGCTTTCCCCCCCCTTTTTCCTGCACTTTGGAAGCAACCTAATCTGCAGTCACTGAACACTTCTAACCATCATTCATAGCCATTTTCTTACTTGCCTGTTTCGTCGCATTACTGAACCAAGCACAGCAGTGCACTCATTGTGGCATGCCCGGTATCTCATAGCAGGCTGCATTGTCAATGCATACTTAAGATGATTCCAACTGTGGCAACTTGGTTTCCTTTGCTTTAAGGGGGTTAAACCCACTCCCACCCCCTTTTTAAGCTACAGGTATTCCCTTAGCATTTCTCCTCTATTGATTTATTGAGCTGGCGCAGCTCTGGAGAGAGTGGTACAGAAAGCCATTTGGTCCCACTGTGCACACCTATTAGGCTCGTTGTGAAGAACAGCTCCTTGGAAAGTTCCTGAATGCCAGCATAGTTGGGAGGCACAGAGCTGCGTCTGAGAGCTAAGTTGGTGCTCCTCTGAAAAAGGAGCCTGGTAGCTCCCAAGGCCTTGGAATCTTAGCTATACTGTGTAGGCTGTCTGCTGGAACCAATTAAAAGGAAACTGAGGTGGCTGATCTGTTGCCCTTTGGAAGTTGTTGGGCTACAGTTTACAGCTGGAACAGATCAGTCAGTAGATCATGAGGCTCTTAACCCCAGGGTTGTTGGTTCAAGCGCCACATTGGGCAAAAGATTCCTGCATTGCAGTGGGTTGAACTGGATGACCCTGGTGGTAACTCTTGTAAACCGCCCTGAGACCCCTGGGTATAGGGTGGTATATAAATTCAAATAATAACAATAGTAACAACAACAACAACAACAACAACAACAACAACAACAACAACAACAACAACAACTCCTAAAATTCTATGATTCTAACTCTATTGATGATGGGAGCTGGACAAACAACACCTGAAAGGCAAAGGTTTAGCCATCTCTGGTGCGGATTGTATGTTAAATGCAGCTGTGCTATCAGGGCAGGATTTTGGGGCAATTGTTAAGGGACCCACTAAGAATGAACAGGAGGGCTTCCAAAGACAGCATAGCTTGGTTGCTACAGTTTGAAGCAAGTAAAGTAATATGCATAACCATATAATGGAGGTGGGAGGTCCAGAGAAAGACTTTCTTTATAATTCATAGGGGTTGATGCTCTCAATATGTGGAAATTTAGTGAGTATGTGACTAACATAACAGAGAGAAAATGCCCTGAATCCACACACACACAAAACTCATACCAAGCAGTTACAGGTACACTGACTTCTGTTTCAGTGTATCTGAAGAAGTGTGCATGCACACGAAACCTCATACCAAGAACAAACTTAGTTGGTCTCTAAGTTGCTACTGGAAAGAATTTTTTAATTATTTGTTTTGTTTTTTCTCATACCAAGCAGTTTGCCGTATTTACACAAGTGTAGGGGGCAGTACTACAAGCACATCCTTTGATGCAGATAGACCTACCCTAGCTACTAATGAAGGAAAGGGGGTAGCTCCAAGGAAGGCAGGAGGGGTCTCCATATACACATCAGCAGGAAACAACCAAGGTACCTGCGGTAAAGGTAAAGGGACCCCTGGCCGTTAAGTCCAATCGCGGATGACTCTGGGGTTGCGGCACTCATGTTTTATTGGCCGAGGGAGCCAGCATACAGCTTCCAGGTCATGTGGCCAGCATGACTAAGCCGCTTCTGGCAAACCAGAGCAGCGCACGGAAACTCCGTTTTACCTTCCCACCAGAGCAGTACCTATTTATCTACTTGCACTTTGTGCTTTCGAACTGCTAGGTTGGCAGGAGCTGGGACCTGCAGTACAAACTGCCATATTCAGAATGTGATGCAAAATGTTACCAAGTGTTCCATCAAATGTCTGCCGTGCTTGTATCCTTTTCAGTTGAGCACTTTCAAACTAAATTGCTCCTACATCAACCATCTTACACACACACACACACACACACACACACACACACACACAAGTTTTGACTACATTGCTCTGCATTGAAGAACTGCTTTGAAATAAAATCTTCCTAGAGAGCAATGGCTTTATATCAATCAGTATGAGATTTAGGGAACACATGGCTTTCAGAGTTCAAAATATTATTTTCCTAGTTAAAACTTTCATACTGAAGAAAGGCTTTGAATGTCAAAATAACCCTGTGTTGTAAGCATCTTTCCCTATTTTGGATGGCCTTAATAAATGAGTGCAACATGCTGTGTTTCCTATCCAGGACCACTGTGGATTTTATACCACTTTCCATTTCACTATGGACAAACCCCCTCATGCACAGTCCACTATGCCTCTGAATACCAATTGCTGGGAATCACCAGTGGGAGAGTGCTATTGCACTCAAGTCTTGCTTGTGGTCTCCCCAAAGACATCTGGTCAGCCATTATGAGAACAAGAACAATGATAGACCTTTGGTCGGATCTGGCCAGGCCCTCTTACATTTCCTAAGCCTTTGCTCAATTTTGTGCTTTATATAACACTTTCCTAGAAGCTGATTTTTCAATAAAATATGCAACATTTCCTCCAAAATCTGTTTTACAGAATACAAAATGCAATGTGGCTATGCTCAGCAAATTTGATGGTTCCTCTCCCATCAGAAAAAATGGCAACTGGGGAATTGTGTTGGTAGAACAAGAGACCAATGTTTATTGGTGTTGTGTTTTTTTTAATGTCCTTTTAGAAATATAAACTAGATGGAGTCCCAAAAGGAAAATTAAGTGTTTAATGCACTCTTTGCTTTTAGCTTTTACTTCATTGGATCGTAAACCATTTGCAATAAACAGGAGAATTAGAAACTTGAATAAAGGGCCATGAAGTCCTTTAGCATCAGATCTAAACTCCAAGGACAAATTGGGTCTTTAAGCCTCGTGAAGTATAAGCTGCAACTAGATGGTCTCCTGTTGATTAATTAGCGATTTTTCCAGATCACATATTTAGATTCCAAGTGTTCATTCTTCAATGCATGTCAGCTGGATGCCAGAAAATATCTAAGGGACTGTGGGACAAAGTCCTTTAGGCAGTCAATTGCTCTCACTAATATCAAAAGACACTCTGTAGTCTAACATACCATGCTAAAGTGCATCAGCTCTTAGCCTGCAAAGCATAACCATACATGGTGCAGATTTAAAAGCATGATCTGTGGCCAAAGTAACCAAGGGACCAAAGGAGGCTGGTCCATTGGGGCAAATGGGGCACTTCCCCACCAACCACACTCTGCTCTCAGCCAACCCCCACATGCCTGCTGTGTTACTTACAGCCAGTCGAGGGATAGCTCTGCTTGTCATTAGCTCCACCTACTGTTGGCCTCCCTACCTCCAACCCAACCAATCCCAATGGGTACCAGCCACCACTGGCTGTAGTACTTACGTAAATACACTAGACTTATTTAGTCTGGTATTACCACTGGGTTTCTGTGTGCTCCCATTTACAGCATCCTATTTTTCCTTCCATATAGAAATGATCTACACAATATGATTTTAACAGGCACATGTTGCAGACCCCTATTAACAATTGAAATACATAGGTGTCCTTTAAAAAAACAAAAACAAAAACAAAAACCTCACATGCAATGCATGGGCACGAATTGAACAGCAGGACCAACAGCATCTGCCCACAACACATTTCCATGGGCTTTGTCTTTATAAGCAGAGAAAGAAGAAACTGCAGTACATTTCTTTAATTAGTAGGGCAGTTTTTAATGACTGTTTTAATGTATTTTTAATATTGTGTTGGAAGCCGCCCAGAGTGGCTGGGGAAACCCAGCCAGATGGGCAGCATATAAATAAATAAATAAATAAATAAATAAATTATTATTATTATTATTATTATTATTATTATTATTATACAGAATTACTCTGTGGTTTTTTTTCTTCAGGGGAGGGGCAAGTCCCTCATTCAGCCTTTCAGGCACTCCTATAGCAACCAACCAGGATCTGGCAAGCCTCGTGGCAAGGCAGGGATATATGAGGAAATAAAACACATCCCTGCTTTGCTCTTGCCTTGCATCTCTTTCTGGATGTGCCACTTATCCTCTCCCTTCCCCCCAATGTAACCGGTGCCCTACTTTTAGAAACTTTGACCTAGAAATAAACTTACAGAATAGAAAGATTATGTACAATTAACATATATTGACAGGGGTGTGTGTGTGTGTGTGTGTGTGTGTGTGTGTGTTTTCTCCCAGCTAGAGAAATATATAATAATAAGGGCAATGTCTATACTGAGTGCTAATTTAAGGCTCAAATTTCCCTCCGAATATGTCAAAAACAATTTGAGGTGGACATGTTTTTATGGTTAAGTAGGTCTGTTTCTTCCTCACCGAACAAAGCTAGCAAGCATAGTGAAAAGGCATAACTGTTATTCCTAGTCGCACCAAAACTCATTAAATGAAGGTGCTTCACTGATGCAGAAAATGTATATTGGATTGAAGGGCATAAATGAAGGGACTCGGGCGCGAATTAGAGAGCAGAATATTTAGAAGGAGCAAAGATGAAAGAAACTCCATGCATCTCATCTGCATTGTGCTACACAATAATAAAGCATATTGTGTAATGTGAATCGGAGGATAGTTTTGCACACATGAAACGAACAGTGCAGAGAATGCAGCAGAGAACCTCCCAGATAGTTTTGTCTTAAGTTGTTTCTGTGAACATCACCATGAACCTGAAGGAAAGGTTCTGTCTTTGGGGATTTTTTTTTTTTTTACATCTTGGGTGCTATGGATACCAGCAGGCAGTAGCTCAGAGCATGTGCCACATGTTTATTGGATCCTGAATTTGCATTCCATTTAATTCTAATCAATTCCCCAACCACCCAACAGACTTTATGAAAGAGAAATGGCAAGCCAGATCTGCTGCCACACCTGTTCAAACCAGGAGAATGGACTAGTATATTTACCATTTCTCCCTGCTAGTTTATCCTCATAAAATTGGCCTTTGCAGAAGTAGAGATCATAATAATGAGCAACAGAATGAAATGTTAAGCAAACCCATTCTAATGTTTTATGAAAGCTTCACCATTACACCCCCACAGTATCTGACTAAAATGTATGCCGGTAAAAGAGTTTGCAATACATCAAACCGAGATACCTAGATCTATAATAATTATAAAGCAACTATAATTGTTTACCATTTGCTAAGATGGAATTAGGAATTTAACAAATATCGTTAAAATGGCAATGTTTTATATTTTCTATTCTGTCCTTCCTCTCTTCAGCTGGGGTTTTGTGCCTAATTCGCCATTTTGTTCTTTTGTCAGTTTGTGGCGCTCTAAACATTAATTTGCTGTCTATTTGAATCCCATTACACTATTTTAATAGCATTACACGTAAATCGATTCATGGCTTTGCATGTTCATGCAAGTCTTTGTTGGATTGGCTATACAACATCAGTAGAGCAGCTAAAATATATCTGACTTTAGGGTAATATATATGTAGCATATATTGGGTGAGGAACTATTACTGCATAAACTGTCGCTGCGTATTAAGTGTTCATAAACAGTGTGCACTGGATTGTCTTAGACAGGTTTTTAAATATTATTTCTAATGCACACTGACAGCTCAGTGCTATCCCAGCTGCACTATATGTCAGTAATCCTGGAAACCATGGCAAACTGCTTTTATTATATTTGTAATACCGTGCCTGATCCTTTATCAGTTAAGTCAGTGGAAATATTTGTAATTAACAGTTAGATCCATAGCTGCCAACTTTCCCTTTTTTTGCGGAAAATTCCCTTATTCCAGCACCATTTCCCATTGCAAAAAAGGGGAAATTGACAGCTATGGCCGTTTCCCAATGCAAAAAAAAAAAAAAGGAAGGTTGACAGCTCTGGTTAGATCACAGAGCCACAACTATGTGTTATTGATTTCATTCAGACTTGACCAAGTGAGTTTTGCATATACATAGCACTAAACATGGAAGTAAAGGTAAAGGTAAAGGGACCCCTGACCATTAGGTCCAGTCGTGTCCGACTCTGGGGTTGCGGCGCTCATCTCGCTCTATAGGCCAAGGGAGACGGCGTTTGTCCACAGACAGCTTCCGGGTCATGTGGCCAGCATGACAAAGCCGCTTCTGGTGAACCAGAGCAGTGCACGGAAATGCCGTTTACCTTCCCGCCGGAGCAGTCCCTATTTATCTACTTGCACTTAACATGGAAGTAGGTGCCGGTAATTTAACCACAGAGTCGCTACAGAGTGTTTGGGTAAGGAGACTATAACCACCAAGTAGGATTTCTAGAATGTAGGAAGTAGGGGTGGGTGAAGAGTCTGTGGCTCATCCTAAGAACCAGCTGGGCTCTTTGGCCATTTCATTCAAAAGCTTGAAAAGTCTTAAGGATGATCAAGAATCTGAAATAGCACTTTGCAGGACCCAATTGTTGTCCTTCTATCCCCACACTATGGTGAGGGAGGAACATTGCCTTTGGGAAAGGGGATAAGGTATTGAGCATCATCTCAGGGTCTGGGTTGGTTCATATGGAGAGAGGCAGTCCTTGCGTTATTGCAATCCTGAGCCTTTTAAGGCTTTATAGGTAAAAACCAGCAATTTGAAGTGGGCACATGGCAGCCAGGGCAGTTGGGCCAGGATTGGTGTTATATGTTCAAACCATCTTGGCCCAATGAGCAACCTGGCTGCTGAATTCTGTATCAGCTGAAGTTTCCAAAGTGCCTTCAGAGACAGCCCCATGTATAACACATTGCAGTAATCCAACCTGGAGGTTACTAGAGGATAAGCAACAGAAGTTAGGCTATCCCTGTCTGGATAGGGGCACCACTGGGACACCAGCTGAAGCTGATGGAAGGCACTCCATTCCTTCGAGGACACCTGAGTGACAGCAATAGATCCAGGTTTACCCCCAAGTTGTGTACCCACACCTTCATAGGGAGTCTAACCTCATAAAAAGCAGGTCTCATCTGAAGTGTTAGGGAGATGCAGGTGTTCCCTTTCATCCATCTCTCTGCTAAACACACATGCCCAGACCTAACTAGGGCTCCTTCAGAAGAGATCTCTCCAATTACAGTATCTCTTAACCCTGAGCTCCCATCAGCCAACTATTCTGGGTTATTTACCAGCAACATAGCAATATGTATAAATGGCTGGTGTGTTCTCAGTTTGCATTCATTCCACCTTATGTACTTATTTGTAGGGCACAGGATTTTCTCGGTAGTATCAGATAGGACCAGGCGCACATGTCAGTACTGGCACAAGGAGAAAGTTTGTCCCTTTGCATTGTCACGGAAGCCCTACCTAGTCCTAGCACTGATCCGGCAGCTGTCACTGTCACTATTGGGCCAAAGCTCTTCCCTTTCCCTTGAGTACAATGGAACTTGTACAAGTGGATGAACAGGGTTGTGGTGGTGCTGCATGCAGCCCCTTAAGTAGCTGGACGGTTTTATTAGGGACGTTGTTCCTTTAAAGGCACATGAAGCCAAACCGTACATTTGTGTCCTGCATTTATGATGGAAACTAATATTTGAACTGCAGCAGGCTAACTTGATTCATGGAACAGGGCTGATACCTGGAGATTTTTTGAGTGTTTACTGAATCATACGTTTGGAAAGGATTCCACCTCCTACTCTAAATGTTTTTTTTTAGAAATGTTTAGTGCAAGTTCCACAATCGCTCCAGGCAGCATGTTGTTGATGAGCTGCTCTAACAGTCACACCCTTTCCCTAGAAGTTTAACCCTAGATGTATTTGAGAAAATTTGCTTTTTATCCTGTCTTTTACTTTGTGACATCCCACCCACTTTCATCTTCCCTTTGAGCTCAGTGCGCACAGTAGTTTTAGCTTTCCATAGGAAAAAAAAAATCTTAAATGGGAAGAAAGATGAGTGAAGAATTAAAAATGAAGCAATTTGCAGCACCTAATGGGAAATTGCACTGCTTTAATTTCAATGCATTTTGCTTGCTATGTCCTAAGCCTACTACAAATTTAATAATAATTAAAATGTATAGTGCTTTTCCTTACATCTTCTATCTCTGACAAATACCCTGTAAGATGGGTCAGTATTATTATCCCTATATTGTTACGTTGTTGAGCAATTGAAGCAGTGTGGTTTCCCAAAGCCATCCATGGCAGAGCTGAGATTCAAACCAGATGCTTTCAAGTTCACAGTTTCTGCCATTAGCTATTCTAATACAGCTTTGCATTCTAACTTCTAGAATACCCAAGGATCGATATTCTAGTTTTGCCCCCATCCTCAATACTGAATTTTATAATGGCAATACTGGATCTAAGGAGGAGGAAGCTGACAACCAGTTAGTTGCACTTTCTGGACTGGGTTTAAGCAAGAAGGCAGGCAGGAGGGGTCAGCTGAAGGCAAACTAAGGTTGATGGAGCATTGTCACGTTTGCCCTAATAGATCAGCCTCCACAGAGCTACAATCTCTCAAGGACTTTTAATTGATCAGTAACTCTACTTTTATTGCATCAGTGGATGTGGGAGAAACCCCAAACTACAGTAAAAGCCAAATAATGTTGCCTGGGAATAAGAACTACCCACTTGATTTCCCAACCAGGTTTAAATTCACATTTTTGGACACAAGTCTTAGCCCAATGTTTCAATGGAAGTGACTTCCAAGTCACATATTTACCTTTGAGGTGTTTACATTGTGTGACCTTGGCCCAGTCACACACCCTCCAGTTTTAATAGCATTTATTTATCTCAGCATTATTGTTTGTTCAGTGCTATGAGAAATATGAATATTTATTCCTTCCTGGAGTAGGAGAGGGGAGTTTTACATACCCAGAACAAATATCTTGCTCAGTCTTTTGCCTTTGCTGGCTTCTGCATAGCCTTGGGAAGAGGACTTTTTACACTGCTGAGATTTTGGTGATGTACAGTCAAGTAGTTTTTTTAAAAATACTGATAGCGCGGCAAGCCGGAGGGCGGGAGAGCACGTGCACACTCGCTTTTTCCGGTGGACTTCTGGGTCAGCGCAGCACTGGAAATAGCTTGTGAGCATGAGCACGGGCCTCCGCAAACCCGAAAGTGCGCCGAAAATGATGTTTTGCACATGTACAAAAGCTATTTCCGTTGCCACGCCGATCCAGAGATGGGCAACCACACTGCGCCAGTGAGTGGGCGGCGTCGGGCGTCGGCGGGGGCCGCACAATTGGCTCACGCAGGCCGCATCCAGCCCGCGGGCCTTAGTTTGGAGATGTCTGAACTAATCTAACCAGAAATGGAGTATGTATGTGGCATCAGTATTAAGGACAAAAATGGAGGGGGGCCAGATCATGTCCATGTGACAGACAAATAAATATACCTCTTATGGTTTGCTGTTTTCCTAGGAAATGGAAGTCAGTAAATGGCTGGCCTTTGGAATCAGGTCTTTTCTTTATCATGTTCATCTCACAGTCCAGCTGCAACACTTAAGTCTGAGCCAGCTAATTATGTCTTTATCAGGGAATGTGATACTGCAGTACTGTAAAAGTTATCACTTAAGTTAGGAGTGATTCACATAGGGAAAGCAAGAAAAAGCACATATCTCATTCCATACCTATTGCTCATTTTCCTAGTATTTTGGGTCCCCCTTTTTTTGGTTTGGACTGGTTCCTATAGAAGCCTGTTACCCAGGCTTCACATGTTGGCATCTGTAACAGCGCCAGTTAGAACTAATGGCTACAGGTACTTGAAGAGAATCCCCCCTCCCAATCCACTTACCTTTCATCAGCACCTGGTGTGTTCTGACAGAGCGAAACAAGAATGTTTTGGCAAAGGGAAGCTGCAGTAATGTCCTCATTCCTCTCTGATTGTCAGAGGGCAAGACAAGTTGTATGGTGTTAAGGCGGCTGGAAGGGACTGCATATACCTCTTGGTCCTGATAGCTCTGTGACCTGCATGCTGCAGAGATCTATAACACCTGCCTAGGCCTAGAACATCTCTCATAGTTCCCCATTGTTTGCTCAGATTGCATTATCCAGCAGAGTTTTTGGTCATAAGCAACAGAGTTTTACATTTTCTTTGCCCACATTCCTAGCTTGCCAGACCAAAACACTACTCGTTATAGGCGACACTATTTTACAACCACACTTTTCCTCTCTCTGCTCACTTTCTTGGACCCAGTCAAATAGCTTGCCACATCAAAACATGGGAAAGATCAAAACTACACCAGTGCTTTAAAAAGCTTCCTTAAGTGCAGGTACTCACCTTTAAAGCTCTACACTTGGGACTAGAGTACTAAGGATTCTTTAAGAAGAATCAGTACCAACCTATCTTTACAGTAAGATCATCTTCAGAGACTGTCTTCCAAGTATCCCATCAGCTGATGCAAGATAGGTGATGGCCAAAGTGGCTTCTCAGTTGTGGTACCTCTTCTTTGAATTCCCACTCCAGGAAATCTTCACATTGCCATTCTTTTGGCACCAGGAAAAGTCATTTTGATTCTTGAATTTTCTTTATCATTGTTGGATCTTAAGATCCAAATCAATATCATACGTGCATCCCCTCTAGCCCCCCCCCCCCAATTTCTTGTGAAAAGCCTAGAAAACTTGCCTTCTCTGAATTTTACTTTATGATTCCAGTGATTTGGGGTGGTTCCTCATCCCCATCCCACTATGTGTGTGAAAATTACATTGGAAACTGTTGTTGAAGGTGACCTATAATTTAATCAACACTAAAATCAACCACTCCATTAAGTAGGGGAAGTGTAGGCATGCAAAGAAATATTCCAGTAGATAAAAATAAATCAATTAGAATATATGCAAGAACCATCATTGTCATGCTGCATTGCTACCATCAATAGGAATCTACCATTGTGCTCCATCTGGCCCAGTATTTGACAGACAGCAATCTATCAGACTGAGTTCCTGCCCCATTTTTACCTGAGATCTTTTAAACTGAAGACATGAAAAATTGATCCTGGAGCTTTCCACACAAAGCATGTGCTCTGCATCACTGAACTATGACCCATTTCTCCATATGTTAGTTAGGCTTGGCTTTGTCAAGGTTGCATCAGTATACAGTATTCCAGAACTCAAAGCCACAGTTGCTGGTCGTTGCTGCATTCTTCTCTGCCATTTTGTTACAAGGGAGGTTACTGCTAGAATTCTGCATTCCTTGTTCTGAGAAGCTATAAAAATGGTTTTGAATGAACTTCCAGGAGTGAACATAAGTTGACATATGACATAAGGGAGGACAATTACATATTTTGCAACTGCCTCCCCCCCCCCAGGGCCCAATCCTTGTTTCAAGATACCTCTCGGCCCAATCCTTGTTTCAAGATACCTCTCCCTAGTTGATTATTCCCTCTTATTGTATACCTAATTTCCTTTTTGATAGGACCTTTTAAATATTGTGCACAGGTAACATTGCACTCATTTCTCTTTCACAACCTTGATCCAACATATGTTAAATGAAAGTAACAGAATTATAGCTCAGTCAGTAGACCATGAGACTCTCAAGGTTGCTGGTTTGAGCCCCACATTGGGCAAGAGATTCCTGCATTGCAGCTCTACAATTCTATGATTCTATGAAAATAATAATCAAATTAGAAACCAAGTTCACACTGAATATTAATAAATTCACTCACGATGTGGTATCATTGATGGAAAAATGGTGTGACAAGACGATAATCAAAAATCTGTGGTAACTATGTCATAAACCATTCATATATTATGGAGACAAGTTTGAAAATCTGATCTGAAAAGAACCAACCCATTGAGTCACTCTGCCTATCTGAGCCCGGAATGGCAAATGTGGGGGAAACAAAGGTCAGGTTCTGAGAGAATGGTTGGACAAGGCAGAGGTCAGATTCTGGCAAGTCCAGTAAAGCAGGTAGCACATTGGATAGCTCCGAATGAGGTTAGCTCCGAATGAGGTTAAGGCTGAAGCACCAGAGAAGGCTTCAACAAGCAGCAACACTAGCCTTAAACAGACCTACAGCTCCATCCGAGTACCTAGAAGCACCCTCAGTGACCAAAGCTTCTTTGTTTAAAGTTGTGACTGAGTTAACAGGGATGCATCTGATAGCAAGCATATGTCAGCTGGGATTTCAGGACTGGAGCTGTTGGAGCCAAAGAACAGCAATAGGACCTTCTCAGGCCCCAGAGGTGTGGGCCAAATGAAAGTGAATATTCTTAGGAAACTGAATGCTAAAGCCAATAATTTATTGTGCAGCTATTCTGGGCTCCTGAGGAATCACACCATACAGGCAACCCTATCTGTGGTCACTTTTTCTATTAAGAATGAATAGTGGGGGGAAATGGGAATGGCAGAGGGGAGATGATGAACTGGAAAACAAGACTATAGGTGAAGGAAGAAGTGCTACAGAGAACAAATGAAAATAAAGAAAAATGAGAGGCATACGTACATTGTATATGCCAGAATAATAAGGTCTTTTAGTTCAAACACATTTAGTATTTCACTGTAGGCTGTAGCTCGTTTCTCCCTTCCCAAGCTTTGGCATCACATTACTCTGCTGGAACTTGAATAGGGGTCTGCAGTGCTATTCTTGATCAGAATGACAATCCATGAATGAAATATAGCTACATCATAGCCCCGAAAACCACTCAATCATGCATAATATATGCGACAAAATGCTTTGGTAATGGGACCGTAGACAGCTGTGCTTTGCTTTCGAGAGAAAAGAGCAACTCTTGCAAGTTTAAAGTAGGCAGAATAGTAAGAACATGTCATGGATCATCACTCCGAGGCATATTTTATATATTATATAGCTAGCAGTCCATTAAAGTGCATTTTCCAACAATGAAACTTAACGGATAATATGTGGCTTAATAGGTTTGTAAAATGTATTTGGGGAATAGGGTGTGTGTGAAGGAACAACAGGCTTTAGGGCTCATGATAAAATCATCCCGACATTTCAGTGGTTACTTATAAATATGAAAGCTGTATCTCTGCACACCACTGAAATGAATATCCCAGATCAACAAACTGATAAGAGCCCTATTTTTGAGCTACTGCTACATTCCAGCTGTTTTGCCTCCTTCAAACCGTCATACAAGTACTATGGTTGCTGAAATACCAGCAAACAAATGACAAAATGTCAGTATGAATGTAGACACCCACGTCAGAGATAAAAGAGGCACATTACATTCCAGTGACCTGTTGAAAAAGAAATTTGCTGGAAAACTCAAAGCATAATTGAAATTCTCTTGAAGATGTCTAGCTTCTTCCTGCAGAAGTAGGCATTTTGACTGCATAGATGCCGTGCTTAGTCAGTGGGAGATCATTTTCCATACATGCCCTAGCCAGGGTGGCAGTGAAGCTAAGCTAAAAGTCTTTCAAACAAGCCTTGCAGAAGCAGGATCTGTATTAGAGGTTCTGTTGTATTTTACACCATGGGGTGGCTTCCATGGAAACATAAGTATGGGAAAACAACCTCTACCTCATCCACAGCAATAAAATCAGAACTCACGCAGCAGCTAGACACACTCTTCTGGGAAACATGCTTTCTGTTAAAGAATACTGATACTGGTATATTTTGGAAGACAGGAAAAAGGCTGGGTGGTCGTCTAGTTGAGCAAATATTTATAGTGCTTCTTGCATCTAGAGTCCAGGTATGGGGAACTTGAGAACCTCCAGACGTTGTGCAACTCTGACTTCCTTCTCCTTCCCCAATCCTTATCTAAACAATAGCTTTTAAATAGCCACTGGTTGTATGGCACCTTCATATTCAATGATGGCATGTAACTCAGTTAAGGTTTAGAAGAACATATACATGCCACAGGAAAACTGGACAAACTATGAATACGTAAAGCAGTATTTGAAAGTAATGGCTGGGTGAGCAGGAGGCGTCATCTTAAAAAGATTTTGTTAAAGCGAAGCTAGGACTGTATATAACTGCATAAAAAGCTGCATTATATTGGTAGAAACACACAATGATTTAGTCTGCCTGCCAACAGGCTGCCTGTTAATACTAGCAACAGGCAGCAGCTCACAAGAATCTTGGGCTGTGGTCTTTCCTAGTCCTGCTATAAAAGATGCATGGAAAAAATGGACAGCAGGGATACGCTCTTGTATCTGTTGTCTGCATAGCATGGGCTCTGCTAAAGAACCACCTGATCCCTTCTTCACCAAGCAACCTTTCTCTGTCTTTATGCAGAATGTGTAATAGTTATCTTGAAACAGACTGGTAGAGAAATGTAAGAATTTGAGACAGGGCTTTTAAATAGTGGTGGCAGCAGCAGCGGAGGAAGCCACTCAGGCGCATGGGGCGGCGCGCCCAGGGACAGGGCAAGCCGCCCATAGGGGCGAGGCGCACTGTGGGGCCTCCGGAGTCTGCCTGCCTGCTCCCACTCAGCCGCCTTACAGCTGGGGGGGAGGCAGCAGGCGGACCATGCACGCCCAAGCCATCGCGTTTCTCCCAGGAGAGACGCGTGGCTTGGGCGCGCTGCAGGCCCTGCGATGAGTGCCGCCTGGCATTTCGTCACACCCCTCAGTGGTGACACCTGGGGTGGACCGCACCCACTTTGTCTGCCCCTGGGTGGCAACAGCTTTATATTTTGAATGTTTACTGTAAGTGTCCAATGGAAGGGATCTGTCCCTTCCATTCACCAAATTTGAATTTCCGTTTAATCAAAGACAAAATTGAAGAAGGAAAAGGAGGCAGAGCACAAACAAGATTTTTAGTATTACCACAAAGGCGGGACATAAAATATTCTGGGTGGAATTCAACGTAGCACTAAGAAGAGAATTCCATCAGCACAAACAATTGTGCTGGCCCAATGGAACAATCTCTCCTCTCCTCATCCTGCGCAGGCCCTCTGACTTGCCTGCAAATAGGTCTGAGATGTGGTTAGTGAGTGGTGTAACTGCTGCCGCCGCCGCCGCTGCCACATAGGCACTCTGCTCAGGTTGTTTTGTAGCCATTTTCATTTGCAGATCCTTCTTACGCAGTCTATTGCTACCTTCTTTCTCTCTCGGCTTTCTGTAGGGGCCTTTCCTGCTCCCATAGGGACATGATTTGGGAGAATGACAAATTTATGTCTTTCAGTCAATCAAAATACAAAGCAAGATTAAGAATGAATTCTAATACTCTGTTTTCAATCTCAAAATTATTTCAGAGGAAACTGTTAGAACTTCAAGAAACATGTTTGTATACAGTGCAAACTGCATTTGTTTTGCTTATATTTTACCAGAATCTATGTGTCTGCCAAATCCTATGCTTGATCCAAACCTAAATGACGATATTTATTGAAAGGAAGACATATTAACATGAAAAAACACATTTTATTGCACTTAAGTTATAAGAAAATAAAATTTCTAAGTGAATCAAATCATAGACACAATCCCTTTAAAGGTTGTTTTCCTCCATCCTGTCAGGTTGTTACATAACTAAAATTAACAAACTGAAATCTGATTTTAAAAAAAAATCAGACTATAAATAAACCAAAAAGGAGGGGGGAGGGGAAACAAGATCGCCTAGGATACAGTGTTAAACCACTTTCACAGTTCAGCTTGAGTTGTGGCTCTTGGAGAATGAGGCAAACCAATTGACAATTGCATTCTTTTTTTTTATGTGACAACTTTACCACAAAAACCAAATCGCTTTTGCTTGTGTCAGTTCCTCACCACCATAAAACTGTAACAGTTATTCTTCTCAAATTCTGTAAAACACTAAGACTGACCAGCAATTTATTTTCATTGTTGTATGTTTCTTTTTTTAAAAAACATCTTGTCAGTTTCATTATGTCTGTTTATTCCATTCACCACAGCCCTCACAAAGAAACGTTTCCCCACAGAACAGGCCGCAAGAGCTTTGTTCCAAGGAATGTGTTTTAATTTTTGCCCAGAAAAAAAAGAAAAAAAGAAAAGAAAAAGCTTTGCACGCACTCTCAATTCTTTACTTGCAAGCAAACTTCACTCTAAATTGTCTGAAACTCTTCCACTCTCAGCCTCTTAGAGGCACAGTTGGCTCAAGTTTCAGTGGCAAAAAGTCTTTTTTTTCCCGTAACCAAACTAGAGCAAATTTGGAATTCAGTCTGGGACTAAAACGTCACAGCAGAAAAAAAATAAAAATAATTTGCTTTTTTTCCTTTCATTTAGCAGCATAAATAAGTTTGGCCACTGGGAATACAGTACAGGGGTGGGACAACAATCCCAGAGTTGAAGACCTACTTCTAGCACCAGCATCATGTATTAAAACCATCTGAGGAATCTCCAAATTCTGGACAACTTGCCACCTCAGAGCAACTTATGCATTGAAGAGCATAGATGGAAGCAACAGTTAATAAGATCAACAGAGGCTAATACTGTGATTGACATTGGCAATGGTTGGCAAAATTAACATAAAAAAGCTGTAAAACTGTACAAAAACAATTCACAGTAAGATTTTAGCTTTTCCACACATGGAAAGGACTCTTTGCTGTCACAGATGCTCTCTTCTTTGAAAGACAATCAGTAACTAATAATGGAGGTATGAAGCTCCTTTCTAGATTTCCGTGGTAAAAGAACAGGGTTAACGAGAATCGTAACAACTTTTTAAGTTTCCACCATGCTCAACGAGCACTGAGAGGAACACACAAAAGAAATAATTGCACCTGGCTTGATTTGGAAAGTCATATTTTGCAAAGCTGCCCCCATTCAAAAGTGAAGCTTTCGATGTAATGAGACAGCAAATGCCTCCTTGTCAGTTACAGTTCGTCAACTTTGTGTCTTCTCCTTCGTAGTCTGTAGGTCTTTAGGATCTGTTGCCCCAAGCCAACATCCTGCACCACCAAGGACAAGGGATTTTTTTTTTCCTTTTTGCAGAGGGAGGGAGGGAGGATAGAACATTATTTGCATTTCTGGACAAAATAATCTTTTCAAGCTTCACTTTATATCCACATCAAAGTCCAATACCAGCAGCTTGGTTTCCTCAGTCCCGTTCCGGCTTCCAACTGCACAAACCAGCTTCGTGTTAGAGGCTCTGATCCGCCATACCACGCCTCCACTGCCTCCGCTTTCCAATGTAACCAGATTTCGGATAAATTCACCCGTTTTTAAGTCCCATAGTTTTACAGTCCCATCATCTGAGCTGGTAATTACAAAGTTCTTGTTGAACTGTAAACAGGTCACAGCACTTTGATGCTTGTTGGGACCTAAAGCAATTGAAGACAGGAAACAAAGGAATGTCAGACAGAGGCTAGTGTGTAATCTGTTCAATAGATCAAAAACAGAAAGTAGAGGGAAATTTGCCAGTAGCCAATGAAGCAACTGAAGAAGTACTCCTCGCTTAAAAACACCTTGTCAGAGAGAAAAGGAGAGAGAAACCAGTATGAGATTAATAGCTGTCATAATGCTTCACTTTACACACCTGAGGAAAAAGCATGATATACAGTGGCAGCTACCACCATTTCTCTTTCTTGGGCAAGAAGAAAAAGAGCACAGAAACTGAGAGTCATCCTAGAATGACTTGTTTAAAGCAGGCTGGCAGTGCTTGTCCATCTTATCTGAAGATGACCTTGCAAAGCTGTGCAGGCTGTAGGAGGAGGTGTGTATGGGGAAGGCTGCTCGTCTTTTGCTATTTGAAATCCATCCAATAGTGTTTTTCCAACTAGGGGGAAACAATGTGTCCCTGTGGCAGTTGTGTGAGTCTTTCTTTCATGTAGCAGTGGCAAGGAAGAGAGGAGAATAGAGCAGTGTGTGGTGAGTTCTTGATTTTTATTTGCAAGACTGCCTTCTTAATGACATTTTCTCATCAACCCACATGAATAACCAAACTTTAACGAAAGGTTCCAGTCTGAGAATAATAATAAGCGTATTTGGCTTAACTGCATGGTGGACTTTCCTTAATAACTTATGGGTAAAAGCCTGTAAAGACAATACTTCAAATCTGATAGTATATTTAAAAAGACTCTTATTTTTAAACACTTGTTTTGAAAAGAATATTCCTACATATCCATGCATATATGTCCATGAAATAAACAAAAGAAGCACTAACATTTTTCCTTCCCTCCCCCATTCTTCACCTTTTTTAATGCCACACGTACTCTGAAATCATTCTTTTTGATTTATAGGAATAGGCAGCGTGTTCTTATGTACTGTCTGCCTTTCCAATTAACCTCCAGCCACTAAAATGTCTCAATAACTTCCGAATGAAAATAATGAGTTGCTGTTTTAATGACTGCATTTTTTCATATTAATGTGGTTTATTAGAGTAAATAAATTAGATTAAATAACCTGACCAAATTTTCAACTGTCTCAGACTGTTTTCTTCAGTAAATAAATATTTCTACTAGATCAGTGCATAACCACCAACAGTCGGTTCATAGAAATACGATGTCCAAGGACAAAGAGGGAGAATATGTCTGATTCTGAAGCTTTGTTTTTCTTGCTTTATTTTATATGTTAAAATTTATGTTCCTTTCTTTTCTTCAAATTACTAGGTACACAGCTAGTGTACCTAGAACACAGCTTGGCTAAATGTACAACTGAAGCACTTCTCTAGTGTTAATTTTATCCTGTAGACTACTTCAGTTTTAATTACGCAACATAGCCAGCTGGTCTCTTTCCAGAGAAAGGTTCCAAGACACGCAGACATTCTGTACCTGCAAGGTGTCATTTGAAAGCCCAGGGCATAATATCTTGGTCAGAAACTAATTCTGTAGGAAAACCACCTTTGGAAAGAACTGGCGGAGGGGTGGAGTCAAAGTGAACCACTGCAAAGTCAAAGTACCTTCTCTACCTTTTGGGTGGCAACTTGGGGTTTGGGCAGAAAGCACTCCAGAATGCTTCACTCAATGAATATTTAATTGCTTAGGACAAACTAGTTCCTTCCTCTTTGCTATCATAGCATATCTGACTGCCATTTATTATACTTTTTTGCCAACGAAAAGAAACTATTACAACAGAACAAATCATTCAACGATATCAAGAGAGAACAGCAGAAACAGAGTTAGAAAATGCAGAAGTGAGTATCCCCCTCCCAATATTCGTTTCCCACCAGCAGATGAGCCTATCAAGCATGTGTTCAATTTATAACCACATGTGTAGAGTCATTAATACTGCGTTGTCCTGTGAGAATTTCACATTTAGTTCCATAAGACCATGAGAAGCTTACCTTGCAACGTTTGTAAACACTGTCCTGTTTTGATATCCCAGATTTTGACTGTAGAATCTGCATTCCCAGAGACAAGAATGTTGTCCTTGAGTTCCATCCCACTTGTTAACGACTGGTGGCCTGTTAATGTGTGAATGCAGTTTCCGGTCTCTACATCCCAAACTCTGATTGAAGTGTCAAGAGACCCACTCACCACGTGGATACCATCAAACTAAGGGGGGAAATGTGAACTAAATTAATATATTTTTATTGTTTAAAAAAATCTGTAAACACTGATTGTCTTTACTTCTACAAGCCCATACATAGCTAGATATGTAAAAAATATAAGCATTTCTTATACACTTTCAGAAACAGTAAGGTCATTTCAGATTGCTCACTGCTGCCTAAACCCAGCTTCTCTGGGTTAATTTCTTGATATCCAAACATATGCTACACTTTGACTCAAATTGCTCAAGGAACTACTCCACATGTATCTGGAACAAGTGACTATGGCCAAACTAGCTGGAACCTTACTTATAGATACACAAGGGTTTCCCTAAATCATAAAGATGATCTGTAATATGTCCCACTTCACTTTCAAAGAGAAAAGGGCTAATCTAAAGCAGTGTTTCATTGCATCCTTGTATATTATTTTAATATTACCTGTTAATGCTGTGTATTAAAAAAACATTATTTTAATACAAATGCAGGCTTTGATTGGTTTAAATTTATAGCTTAATCAACCAAATATATCTTTTCCTTGCCTAATAACAAATTAAGATTGAAAGGCATACAGCAACAGCAGGAACAGCCCCCCACTCCCCCAAAAAAGAATCCCTAAAAATCTGGCATTCACCCCAAAATACAGACTGCTGAGAACCACAAGGAATTGAAGCATACAGTGATGGGTTAAAATGTCAATACATCTTAAAATGATGAAATATTAATATTAATACCTTAATAGGAAATATTTTACACTAATAACCATCGAACAGATGGAACAATTAAATATGGTTCTATCATCTAGTAATCAAAGCTTTGATTAAATGGTTACTTATTCTTGTCCTCCATTCAATCTTCTCAAAGAAGCAATGAAAGTTATATCAAAAAGCAAATTTATTGGCATTGAGAAATATCCTAGTCAAACTCAAGAGAAGAACCTAAAAGTTTCCTTCCTCTATGAAAAGGCAGGCCTTTGGAGCCTTTAGATCCAAAATTAAATTAATGCAGATGATGTTTTCATTTCTTCTTACACTACCAATGATGAAAGGATGGGCTTTTGTAAATTATAATTTGAAGGTTGTTATATGCATCACATAATTAAAGTGGTACATCTGTAAATGCACAGGTTTTCATATGTAGCAAAGCAACTTAAGGCAGTCAGACGACAGTGTTCAAATAAGCTATATTTCCCCAAGGCAGTAGCAGAGAGAGGTAAAACTCATTCTGCACATGAGTGAAACTCATACTGTACTTATGGAGGGCCTACAGGATTATTTACTCATTATTTATAATGTGCATATAAGTCTAGTCCAGGAGTTCTAGCATATCTAATAATTGCTGTTTATTCTTCTGCTTAAGATTTTTCAGTCCATACAAGGCTAGAGTACCAGTAGGCAAGCTAAAAGACCACCTCTGAAATTCAAGAGTGATGAAAGACATGACCAAGCAATTTAGCACATGAAATGAACTTATCTGTATCAATTAAGCTTTATTCTATTTATCTGTTAAAATTGTGCTAAATATTTTTACAGTTTAATATATATTATAAATAAGATTTTGGCCTGTGATTCTTTTTAGTATACCCATCAATGATATATACAGCAATACCACTTACAATCCTTTTTAAAGTATTTTTATTGAATTTTCCATTATCCTAATTTAATAGGGTCCATTTGGAATACTGGATACTACTTTAACTCTGTTTTAGTAACACCAAGTTAATTAACAGCTGGATCCCATTTGTTTAATTTTTCATATATTACATTTTTATCCCACACTTCTTTTAAGGAGTAAAACTGTACACGTGCTCTTATTCCCCCCCCCCCTTCATTTTATGCTTACAACAAGTGAGTTTTATGCTTAAGTGTGGGATTTAACCTAGATCTTCCTGGATAAATTTCACAGCACAATTTAGCCACTAAACTGCATTGACTCTCAAGGAACCAAGTGTTCAATGAACCAATGCAGCTATATAGCATGTTCTTATAAAGCTTTTTGAGATCAGCATCCATGTCTAAGGAAAGTAAAAACTGCACAATTTGACACAGTTCATTTAAAAAGCCTCAACAATGCGACCAAGTCTCACTCTCTCCAACACATCAGAATCAGAGAAAAAGAAAGCACTGTAAATTCAGCCCTCTCTTTTTGTCCTTTTTTGCAATAATTCTCAATCTTTTGTATGGCACACCTTGATCTATTTTAAGTTGATATAACTACCGGTATGACCCAAAAGATTCAATTAGAACATATCGTGCAAATTAATGATGTTATACATACATTAAACATTTTAGCTGATATTTTATTTTAAGCATGTGTGTGAGGCAAGGAAAACAATTAACATAAAACTCCTATAACTCAACTTTTTATAATCACCAAATGAACTATTTCAATGCTTTGTGTATAGGTTTCACTAGAAGTATTGAGCTCCAGTTTATTTAAATGCCAGCAGCACAATTTATTTGGAGAAAACATATTTTCATGGTTGAAAATGCACTATACCAACAAAAATAGATCTTTATATTTTCCACATCCTGGCTCTAATAATACCTGAATTCACTCTCTTATACCACACCATAACAAGCTAAAATGGCAAAGATAGCTACTTGGTCAACTTAAATACAGGTCATTAATAGATTTCTATTCCTTCCTTCATTGACATTTATCATCACTCTGTTTAGAGGATGTTCTACAGAGTCAAGCACCAGAATGTTCTAAAGAATTAGCAGATAAAAATGTTCTTTGGTTTACTGGTTCTGCTATCTGGAAACACCATGCTAACAGTGGATCAAATCTAACCTTCTCCCCAACCCAGTTAATAACCAATATTAGTTGCATGGACCATATGCCATTTATCTGAGCTGCATTGAAGGTGCTGGTACTAACCTAAATGGTTAGGGCCCAAGGTGCCATCTCGCAATGCATTGTGATAATATGGTGGTGCCATGCTCAGTGAGACTGACCTCTAGAAGGGGCAGAATCATTTTGGCAATGACACCTCCCTTACCTATGGAATACTGTCCCCTTTGCGTCCTGTATGGGTTTTTCCCATTGGCCTTTAAGGAAGTATATTAAAACTTCTTATTTGGTTAATCCTGAAACTATTTTAATAATTAAAAATATTTTATAAGTTGCCTTTCTGCCCCAAAGTAATATTAAACATTAATAACAGAAATAACTACCAAAATTAAAAGTAAACAGAACCATCATTAAAACAAAACCAGAGTGTGGTTTTGTTGTAGAATTTGGTAATGGATAATTTTGGATTGTGGTTTGTATGATTGTAAGTGCTCCCGTCTGGGAAGAAAGACAGGTTTTAAATGAATGAAATGTAAGATAAATGTGGATACAGTTGACCTTTCCTACAATGCAAGCTAAGATAGCTACCAAAGTTGCTCTCACAGCATTGTAGGAATACATTGTCAAGCTCTCTTTATTTAAAGCTTATAATGTAATTAAGAGGACTAGAGAGACAAAGGACGGAAGAGAAAGGAAACCAAGGATGCATAGAACATGGTTCACTTTTATTATTTGCTGGCTACTCAGCAAATATTCCATTCGGCATCCATAACTATTAGTGGAAAACTGAAGGACACTTATAGCACCAGATGCAGTATGCTTACCTGTAATGAATAGACTCTATTAGTATGCCCTTGCAAGGTGTGTAGACAGGTTTCAGTTTCTGGATCCCATACTTTGACCATGAAATCATATGCTCCACTAACAACCCTCCTGCCATCATATTGTACACACCGGACTGCAGCTACATGACCCATCAGAACATGTAAACACTGGCCTGTCTCTATGTCCCAAACTCTCAGGGTAGCATCTCGAGACCCACTGACAACTCTAGGAGGGGGGAAAAAAGAAAAACAAAAGCTGCATTTAGTTTTATGTGGCCATTTTATTTGTATTTAGTTCAGACGGCTACCTAAATAAGTTCTATGTATAAAAGCAGGTAATTAACCAACTCCTATTGACAGACACAGTGGCTACAACCTTTGCTTGTGAAATCTTGGCACCAGATTTTAAGACTGAAAAATATAAGCAAGTTTGGTTTTCTAATGCCACTCCTCATAACATGTTTGACAGCCTTATCCTCAACAGCAGCAAGCTATTAGTAGCTTTGGATCAACGAACCTATGTTTACCATCTGAGAATGTTAGAAATGAAGTGCACCTGCTAATGTCCTTGAAGCAACATTAGTATTAACCTACTAATGTGGACCCGGCCTTTAGAGATGTCTTTCCCCTTTAGCACTTCTCCTTAACTGGTACAGAATAATCAGCCTATGAAGATTACAGGTTCATGAACTACCCCAGTTCAAAACTATCAGCCTGTGTCACATGTCTTTTAATAATGGGTTTGCAATAGATATTTTAATATTCTTTTTAAAGCAAAATTGCATCTGGAATGTTATCTTTAGTTCTCCCCTTTTCCGCTTAAAAGTTTTGCTGTATTTCTATTTTAAAACCTGGACTTAGAAGCTACAACTTTGTCTATTTTTGACGCAAGAAATTCAGTGTTAAAAAGGCAATTATTAAATTGAGTGAAAACTTAAAGTAATGTTTAGACAAGCAGAGAAAGAAAGAGCCTTTCCTTTTATCAATTAAAGTGAGGTGATTTTACCACACTAACAAGTAGGATGGCTATATAAGAAAAAAGGTTATTAGTAGAAAACAATTATCTGATTACATGATTATTAAATATCCACCTTGTGGTTCTATTCCTGCACTTTTCAGGTCTTCCCCCCTCCCCCTTTTCTCCTTTGCAAAGTTTTCTATGTGATTGGGTTGTGGGTTTTCTCTACATTTGTGCATAAAAACTCATTACAAATGTAAGGATTATTTATTTATTTCAGATTGTATGAATAGATTTATATTAAAATATTATTTTTTGCAATTAGTTTTTGAAGCTTATATAAGTTTCATTGATTGATTTGTTTTTTACAACTGAAACTTAATTAAGCTGGATTTAATGTAAAGTACAGGAAAGGTGAAGAAGTAATCAAATTACAATTGTTGATAAACAGTTACCTTTTTTCATGAAGATGCATGCAACGCACAGTTGAGGTATGACCATATAATGTATGTATACACTCTCCGGTCTCTGCATTCCACACTTTAAGGGTTCGGTCTGTAGATCCACTGATGATTATATTGTCCCTCATTTGTGATGACCAAACTCCACCTGTATGTCCAACAAGTGTTCTTAGACACTGAAAGCAAGCATTTGTCATGGTTACCATTTAGACAAAGAGGACAGATGACAAAAGATAGATGAATTTACCCAACTCTTCATACATATTTCACACAATGATGTTCTATAATTTGTTACGAAACTACTACACTGGCAGGCAAGTTATATCATAATTCAAATGCAACAGCATTGCATTTATTAAGGGGGGGGAGTGTCTCACTTTCCCCTATTCCCACACTGAAAAATGTAAGTCTTATCTGGATTTGTAAATTTTACATGAGGCAATACCTTTCATGTCAGGATTTTAGTGAAAGGAAAAAGCAGGTTTGGGTGTATATAAAAATCACAGTAAGTTCCCAACCCTCCTTCCCAGCTTCAAATTGGATTGTAAGCCTCAACTTTGAAGTTGTAGAAGGATAACCATGGCAACTGTACTGAGCTTCCAAAGTCCTCTGTAGTGCAGCTCCAAGCATGGACTATGGGGTGGGAAGATGGGCACTGCCCCTGACTTCAAGCAGAAGTACAGATAAAGATCAGAGACCAGCAGCCTAATCCTAATCCTAGATGTATTAACTTCCAGTAAGTATACCAGTAATAGGTAGCATCTGCTGTTGAAGCCTACACAGCAGCACTGGCTTTGACTCCAATGGGAGTTCGTCCCATTGGACACAGTAGACATAAACTGGATTGTAGTGAAGGGGAAAGTGGGGCTCTGGAAACCACATTTTGGTTGACTATCAAGGACAGCCATTATTTGTGACATCTGTTCTCAGTGAATTCTACTGAATGACTTTCAAGCTGTATTTTAAGTCTAATTTAATGCCAGTGTTTAACAAAAGTCTACATTTCATAGAATCATAGAGTTGGAAGAGACCACAAGGGCCATCCAGTCCAACCCCCTGCCAAGCATTTGTTACTGAAGTCGCTCTGTCTGCCATTTGGAATATGAGAAAGCAAGCTTAGATAGAGGATTGCTAACAAGTTACCATTGATAACATTGGATTCATATAAAAGAATACAAGACGGACAGAGAAACATTTAGAAACATGATACATATTGGTAAAATATACATCAAACACAGAAATGATAAACATATATTGATATTCACTGGAAAACATGTGGCAAATAAGTCCTTAGCAAAATAACTGTCAAAGAACCACCATTTATTTCTAATGGTGTATGAGTTGTGACTCTGGTAGAGCACACAAGGTAACTTTTAATAATAGAAGTTTTTATCAAAAAAATAAAGTAACATTTTCAATAGGATAAAGTGTATTTGAAACTATCATAGTTTAAAAGGTGAATAACCTAACCCTAACCCTAACCCTAACCCTAACCCTATAAAAATATCCTGACATATAATAATTATGAGTTGGATCCAGTAAACTGGGAGCCAACGGAAGAGAATCCCTGTTGCTGTTCTGCAAAGGTGCAGTAGAGTTCATGCAATGCTGAGACAGTAAGTTCTGTAGTATTTCTTAACCACCCAAAAGAAACCCTCCAATCTCTTGCACTTGTGAAAAAACAGTTTTTAGTTGACCTGGCCCATATACTTTAAAGCTTTTCTTGTGCTTTTCTGATGAAGTTTGAGTAAGAGAATTCAAGAATTACTAGCCAGTATGAGTTAACACTCAGTGGCCCAGCTCAGACATTAACTCTATTTTAAAACAAACCATAATTCAGTTTCAGAATGGGAGAGGAAGTAGCATGCAGCTAATGTATGTCTGATCAGGAAAAATTCTGTCAACATATTTAGGATGAATTTAATTAGAACACAATAAACAATTTGGCTTACCTTTCCTGTAACTGCCGACCAAACCTTTAATGTATTATCATCAGAGCCACTCACTATTCGGTTGCCACAGAACTGTAGACAAGTGATCACATGATCATCATGACCTTTGAGCACCTGACAATATAGAAGAATTTACATATACTTCACTACTACTCATGTATAGAAATTACAGATTGGATTCTTATAATTTTTAGTTATTAATGCTTCCCACGCGTAAAGCTAGTTTACCAACAGGAACAAACTAGATTTTTCTTCTTAATGCTGCAATTTTTCTTGCTACCAAACAATTTTACTTTTTTTTTGTCTGTTGCAACCATGCAAATTACCATTTGCTTACTTACTTGCATGGACAAGTAGCTACTGACTCTTAACACCTTAACATCCACCTTAACATCATATCCTACTACTGAAAAGGCCAAAAGCACAATCCCTGTAGCAATCATTTACACATCAAAAGGCTTGCTAGTATTTGATAGTTATTCCATTCGTACAGGCTGGTGAATGATATGCTCTGGACAGTCCATATCATTTCTGGGAAGCAGTAAGGCACCAGTTGTAGTTCTTTCTTATTCATAGAACATGCTTGCAGCAATCACCTGCGGTTTCCAAACAATGATAGATGCTGCATTTTTAATCTGCCTTAGTTAAATATTCTCATGGTTAGAATTACTTAGTGCTTAATCTCTAAGGCATTAAAAAAAGTTTCACAAAACCATGACTAACCATAATACTATTGGGTAAGTATTAATATATAGTCCCACCTAAATTTGTTAGCACAAACTAAATTGTAATAAGTCATGTTAATGCCTTGGCACTTAGTTTGATTGGAGAAAGGACTTGTACTCTTTGTACAGTATGAAAGAAGACACAAAACCTTTCATCGAATCAGGTATTACATTGTGTATGTTGGAAATTACTTCATTTTATAATGGAAATACGTGTCATTGTGATGCATGGACAGGATAGTGAGAGTCTTATGTATTTGCAGGATCCCCAAGAGGGGTGCAATGTGTCACAGTGTGCAGAGTGCTGCACTTTCTATGGGGCTCCTAAAGGCTTGAGGAGACCACTGGATTATAATATAAACCTGCACACTACTCCAACACAGATGATTTCTGTGCAAGTTTACTCTGCCTTTCAGACTATTTACTTTTCCCTTGAGAACTGAGTTTCCATAATCACAACCCAAACCTTGGGTTCTGCATTGAAGGGGGTTGGACTAGATGACGCTCAGAGTCCCTTCCAACTCTTTAACCCTATGATTCTTGGTGACTGCATAAAATAGCAGAGATGCGATTCGAAGGATGGATATATCAAAGGGTCATATAGGATATGTAAGCATATGCACATGCATTCAATGAATCTGGATCATATAGCCACTTAATGTTCTAAGAATAGGCAACACCCCAATACACACTCAGTTTTATGTGTTAAAACACTTATGGCTATGACAAAAGATAATGGTGAAATGCAACAAATACTAAAACCTGAAGAGTTTGAAAATTCCTTTTAAAAGTTTGGTGTCATTTAAAAATGTCAGAAACAATTTGGCTACTATTAAATAAGAATAAGCCCCAATCCAACTTAATTCATTATATATTATTCTTTGTTCAAAGATGGTTACCTTAGGAGATTTAAGTTCTCCTCGCCGCCAGTTAGTATCAATTCTGTGCTGTCTGATGTAAGCACTTTTCCATGGACTATGAATAAAGCCAGGTTTTATTACTTTTCTCCTCTTGATATGTAATGGTTCATCAATTCCTATATTAAAACCAAAAATCAGAAACAGGCAACAAATGTCAGTTTCCTTTCTCTCACACCCTTCCTTCCAAGGAAATAAAACTATTAGCAACTTTGCTATACTCTAACATTATTTCTCAGTTGACAATACTCTATCCAAATCTGTTCTGTACTTTAATCCAGCCTTTCCCAGCCTGGTGCCCTCCAGATGTTTTAAGCTGTAACTCTCATCAGTCTCAGCCAGTATGGCCAATGGGCAGGGCTGACAGGATGTTCAAAATATCTGCTGGGCACCAGGTTGGCAGAAGCTGCTTCCACCAATAATCATTGCCCTTTAAGTATCTATCTGTAAAGCCTATACAGTGGTACCTCCAGTTACGGATGGGATCCATTCTGGAGGCCTGGCCGTATCCCAAAGATTTCGTAACCGGAGGACCGCTTCTGCGCATGCGCGAAGCATGCAGAGCACTTCTAAGCATGTTCAAGCGGGAAACCCACTTCCGGGTTTGCCGCATTCGCAACCCGAAGATTACATTCCCCGAAGGTCCACTGTGCTGAAGTATCTATCCACATATCCCCACCAACTCAATCCCATCATCTCTTCTTAAATATCAACTGTTACATCTCAAAACTCCATTTTCTTCAAAGATTATCAAGGCTCTTAGGTTATGCTATGCTTTTAATAGGTTATGTTATACTCTGGATTATGTTATGTTTTAAAAGATTATGTTTTAATAAGGATGAGAGTGTTGGAGATATGTGCAAATGTGTATGGTAAATCCGGTCTTTGGGTGTTTGATTTTCGTTGTTGTGTATACTGTGTATATACGGACAATGACAATAAATAAATAAATCTTAAATATATGGTTTCACTTTTAAGCTTTCCATAGTTCTAAGATTTGTTTTCCTGAGATCAGCAGACTGTTTCTTGCTGCTTATGTCCGCTCAGCTAACCCAGATTTAGTGTAGCATCTCATACTACTTACTTAATTATTTCCTTTGGGCACTTGGATTCAGAATTTTATGCCACTGACACTAATTATTTTTTAAAAATTATCTAAGTGCTTTTAAGCACTGTTTCTGCCAAAGGTTTTGTATATCCCAGCTCAATGATTCTATGATTTCTTTCTTTCTTTCTTTCTTTCTTTCTTTCTTTCTTTCTTTCTTTCTTTCTTTCTTTCTTACTAAAAAGATAGTCTTAGGTTCTGTGTTATCCTCTCTATCTTTACCCTCTGGTGCATCTCATTACTAGCTTGAAACTCTGGTTGCTGGAACATGTGGATAAACATCTACCTGTTTGTTCTCTAGCCATTTGATCTCACAATCCTAGCAATAACGTACGGTAAGTACCAACAGACATTCTTTTTATGTACAGAGAAAGCTTCTCCAACTTCATCCACTTGGTCAGTCTTTAACATAACAGCCAGGTTTCACATCTGGAGAGTCTTTCTTAAACTTATATTTTCTCCAGGGAAAAACAAGAACAACAACAAGCAAGAGCTTATTTTCGTAAGTTGCCTTGAAGTAGTTTCACAAAAGTATATGGTAGAAAGGCACTGAATTTAATTAACACTGGGCTTTCTGATTTGTTTAGGCACCTTTGAAAATTCTAACCTAACCAGATTGTGCAATTGATAAGAAACCACTAAAATAACCACTTCTTGCTTTCCTCTGGGGGTTATTGGCTGAGAATACAAAAAACTGCCAAATAGAAGTTTTGCTTGCACTTGGTAGGCTTCACCTTCTGAGTTTTTTGAATCCTCTATTTCTATTGGATTTAAAACAATTCTGCTTCCTAACCTGCACAGTTCATTAATTTATACAAAGTATAGTTAATTTAGCCTGCAACTGCTACGTATATGGATTTTTATTGCTGGTGAAGATACACCTACCACATAGACCAAGCACAATGCACAAAACATGTTGGAATTGTGTTTCCATAAAGGATGTTCAAAAATCTTATTTTTTAAAAAACCAACTTTAATGATTGAATTAATAGTTTAATGAACTTTACCCTCCTCTCTGCACTTCTCTCTCCACAGAAGATTGTCTTCTGCCAGAATTCTCCAGTATCGACATGTCTGTGCTGCCTGCAGCAGGTCCTTGGGTTCCAGGAATGAAAGCACATACAGAGCCAACTTAAAAGAAGAAGAAAAGAAGTGAAGATTAAACTCATTCAGGTTGCTGTACTTCAGGGATTGTACTGTGTCTTGTATATTCACATAGCCAAAGATTAACATGGGCACAGTGGATGCATTAGTAGAACAGACTGTTAAAATCAGAGAAGCCAAGACAGAAGGATGATCTATTAAGGCATATTAGTGGGGTCATAAATACCACATGAATATGGGACAGAACTGATAATTTAGTTTAACGCAATGGCTTTGGAAAGTTTTCCGAGGAAGGCAGGCAAAACCGTAACTGCATAATACTTGTTTAACCTGTGTGACAAGGGTGTACCAGTATTCTCTGTAGCTGGATATATGAAGCAAGTGATCAAAGGTACATGGTCCAGTTGCAGGGGGGGGGGGAGAGCAGGAAAAATTAGAAGACTTCAAGCGAATGGAAAGACTGTTCCTACTTCAGCAGTCTTAACATGCACAGAGAGATAAATGAAAATTGGCAGTGTTGGACCAGACTGAGGTCTCAGTGTATTTCCCATGGATTTAAAGCAGCCTACTGGGTTGGGGGGTGGTAGTCTGATTTGGGAGGAAGTGTTTAACTGCACACCCTCCACTGCTCCACAGTGGTGGAAAAGGGTTAAGCACTTCCCCCTCTCAATGTCTCCAGCAATCCCCTTTGCTAAGACTTAGAAAAATGTGTGTGCTGAGGTGGAGGAAGAAATGAGAGAATCACCTGTCACTTGTTTTGCTGCCTGCTGGCCACAAGGAACAGTCAGCGGGTAGCTGCCTGAGAAACTTTGAAAATGTGGAGGTGGGGGGGGGGGAATGTGGGAATCCTTCCATTGCTGCTGCATTTGTTTTGCTGCCTGCTGGTATATGAAGAAGGCAGCTGCTTGAGAGGGGTCTCAGCTGAATATGGGGGTGGGTGGAGGATACGGCAACCCTTCCTTGTTTTCTGCTGCATGCCCTACTACAGCAAAGATTGTTCTGAAGTTGTTGGGCAGAGGGGAGCCCAGGGCAGAGGCATCACAACGATAACCTTGTTCCTGGTTGACATCAAGCAGACACCTCTCTTTCTACAGTGCCTGCTTAAAGCATATTTGTTTAGGCAAGTCTATCCAGACACATAGAAGTTGACATGTTTTAATCTTTTACTGTTTATTTTACGGTAATTCTTTTTAAATGTTTTGAATTGTTTTTAGCTGTTTTAATCGATAATTTTAATATTTCTTGTAAACTGCTTAGAATCAAATGGTATAGAAATTTTGTTAAACAAACAGCAATTAGATACATAAAATCAGTTTCAAATCCAATAATATTATACTGTTAATCTTAATTATTCTATAACCTAAAGAAATTAAGGTAGCTTGAATACGTACAGAACAAACTGCATACATACATAAAAAGGCAAGACAGAGTGGTGATCATTACCTAGTAGAATGACCACTTTTCCATTGTCTCTCTCCACCCCCCCCAAAAAAATATGGTAATTGGCTAGCATCCTCTTTCGCAGCATTTCTTTGGAAATGTTCATCATGGCAACACTGTGTTTTCTTTTGCTTTGGTGGAGGCTAATTTAAAAATTACGAGTGCATTGTTTTTTAGTAGTTTTGCATACTGCAGTTTAAAAGTAACGTTTGAAATCAAAGAATGGTGTACAGTCAAACCCTGGTTCCTAAACTGCTCTATTTTGGAACGTTTTGGCTCCCGAATGCTGAATACCCAGAACTGTTCCGGTTTTTGAATGCTTTTTGGAAGCCGAAAGTCCGACGTGGCTTCCGCTTGAGCGCAGGAAGCTCCTGCAGCCAAACACAAGTCACGCCTTGGTTGTTGAACATTTCAGAAGCTGAACAGGCTTCCAGAACAGATTACGTTCTACAACCAAGGTTTGGCTGTATTTAACAGATAACTAAAGGGATAGATAGGAGTAATAAAAAGGTAGGAGTGTGATATAAAAACTACACAATTATTTCACAAGTCTCAATTTATGAGTGCTGTACAAGAGATTTATAATCTAACACATGTTAGGAAAAAATGGGAAGTGGAAAGGGACACAATAAAAGGGAAAGATTAAATGATGTTTAAATGTCTTAGGTGGGGGGGGCAATATTTAACATTGGTAGGTGGTAGTTGTTAAAAGTAGTCATACAATGCCAGCGTTTAGGATATCAGAACCATTGAAGTAGCAGATACTGTTCCTCAAATGGCCTAATATTTCCCCGCAGTTTAAATCTAATGCCTTTGTGTGCCCTGAGGCTTCTTATATGCATAGTCACATGGTACATCTGCTCCTCCTATAGTTGATAAAATCAAGGCTTCCTTTGTAAACACAGCCACTCTTCCCATGGAGGGATTTTAAACAGACTCTTTATCTTAGGAATAAAGGGCTTTATATACCTAAACATTTCTTTGATAACTAAAATCAACAACTGAGCTAGACAATTGTGAAAGAGAGAGAAAATGTCAAAAAAGGCAAAAGATTTATACAATCTAAAGAGAACCCAGAGTATAAAAGAAAAAATGTCATGGCAAAAACAAACACAAAAACCCATTAACCACGGGTGCAAACAGCAATTCTTCTCTAGCTAAGAAATGATAAATAATTTAAATTATTGGTTTTCTATCTTATTTCACTGCATTTTTCATGAAAGAAGTGTAACAATTCATAAAATAAGTGGTACTCCTATGTGATTTTTTTTTAAGAGCGCTCAAAAACTAAGACTAGGGGGCAATCATTTCAGAAGGAGTGTAGATGGGTTTGAAATTTTACCTGGTCCGATTACATACAGACCCAAAGATTCTCAAATTTTGGATGAGACTGAGCATGCTCAGGAAGCATCCATCACCAGTCAGATGCATGGAGATTCCAGTGTCCAAGGTCTCCTTGGCCAAAAGACAATTAAAAACTGCCACTGTGATCTGGAGGGCTTGTAAAGGACACTTCTGAGCATATTTATGAACACCCAAGCCTTAAGAAAGAAGTGTACAAGATCTCTGCTGCTGCCAGCTACTCATTGCCTGCTTTTCATAATAAAAAATTGCTTAGGAAAAGAGTGTTGGCGGCTGAGTTCCCCTAGGCTTAAACTTCCAAAGCTCTCTCAGGCTGCCCTCATAAGTACACTTACTTATCCAGAAGTAAATACTACTAAACACAGTGGCACTTACTTTGCATAAAATGCAAAGAGGAAAGTACCCTGAGCTCAGAAATAACACCAAGCTAATTACAAGGCGAGCTGGGAGCAGGGGGAGAGAAACAGAAAATAGAACTAGCACAAAGAAACCGCAGGCTAGTCAAGATTTCTGGGTTCTTGCAATCAACGTATGTATAAGGTAAGTAGCTACAACAGAAACAGTACCCATAGAAAGAAACAAGGTAAAAAAACTATTATGTTTCACAAACTGATAGCTCAGTTAGTTAGAGAGTGGTGCTGATATCACCAAAGTTGCAGGTTCTATCCCCATAAGGGACAGCTGCATATTCCTGCATTGCAGAGGGTTGTATTAGATGATCCTTCCAATTATGATTCTATGAAAACTACTGTCGTGCTTTTATGAGAATATGAGGATTTTAAGGAAGTATACAATATTACTATTACAGTTTATTGCCCATTAAAATGGTTTAAAACAGTTTAAATTACAGGAATAAGGTGGGTCCTAAAATATTCACATATACTGTATTACATTGTACTTTAAAAATGGAAACCATCAAACAAAACCAGGAAAAACATTCTGCCAGGAAAAGCTACGCAAAATGCAGTAGATTTAATAAGCATGAGGTTATGCCAGTCATGCCAGGAAAGAACTCTTAGTGATTCTTCTCAACTCCTTTCCAGTCATATAGCATGTGATCAGAAAGCCTGTTCCTTGTTTAAGAGTCCCTTGTGCACAGAACCACATTAGCATTTTATGTTTGGCACTTCTGCACAAACAAATGTTTGCTCAGACATCAATAGCCATGCCAAGCCACAAGCAGCACATAGCCTCTGGAGCTTTTCTTGGATTGAGAAGGACAAGCCTGTAGATTTCTTGTCTGGATAAAATGGTGTACAAAGCCATGCAGAAGAAAAACCAGTTGTATAACCCTGCGGTTTATTCTCAAGTCTCCAGTAAGCTTTGTGGGGGAATCAAGAAACCTGCCGTGTATTAAGAGTGGTCCAATGGTGTAACCAACCAGGCAAATCAAACTAGCAGGAGAGAACAATCATATCCCCCTCTCTCTCACCGCCTGCCACACATCTGGCTCTTTCATCTAACAGGAATGGCAGCACTTCCCCAGTATTCCTAATTTTATTTATCAAGGTGGTGCACAGCAAAATCACAGAAGTATCATAAAACTTTAAAATCTATTTTTTTAAAAAATATACAGAACAAATGGCCAACAATGAATTCTTAATTGTATAGTCTACCCAAACCAATATATTGTTACCTCTTGCACTGAAAAGGAAATTTCATCCTCTTCCTCTGATTAGCAACACACACCTTAATTGTATGATATCAAATAGAAACATATCTCCCACCCCCTGGCAACCTGGTCTCTTTGCTGCAGCCATAACGATGCCATTGAAAAGGTTACTTTAGAGAATTTAAGGCAAGTGTTTTCACTCTAATACTTTATTTAGAAAACCAGTATGAATGTCTTTAGGATACATAACATTCATTAAAATAACTTTCAATAATTAACAAAAACTACAGGAAAGAGAGGATGTAACAAGCTTTCTCTAATGCATAATGCCTAGCATGATAGTAGGTGGTGATATTTACTCATGTTGTAGGAATTTCCCCATACCAGTCCCATAAGCACAACCCTACACACATTCTTCTCAGTCACCCCAGTTACCCCCTTTTAGAACGGCCTCTCCCTGTAGATAAGGGGAGTTAGGCTTGGAAATCCCGCTTCCTTTTCGGGGAAGCAGACTCCGTCCATTCATAAAACAACATTCCTGAACAGCGCCCCTGGTGGCAAGCTCAAGGGTACTGCAGGCCTGTTATCTGACAAGGTGATAATACAATGTTTCCGAAGTCACTCGACCGTGACTGATCCACTCAAAGAATGTAGCAACTCTGTTATACAATGTTTCTATATGTTTATTTGTCACTTCCTTAACTTTCCCACTCGCTTATAAAGTCCTCGTTGAAAATCTAGCGGCAGGGTTGACCTGGAAGCCGGTCAGCCATAATCTGCGAGGCGTAGCAGCACGTCCGCAGCGGACTCAGGAAGACGGTTTTCCCGACTCAATACCGCCAGACAGGGTACATCTGTTTAACTAAGAACCACCGCTCGGGAGTAGATTCAACTCAAAAGGACAGTGCTCAGCTCCTTCCAGAGGAAATGACACCTTTTGTTTCCCTGGAAAGTGTATCCAGGAGGGGCATGACAGAGAGCAGCTCAGGTTCGAAACTGCTCAGGTTTCTGCTCCAACCCCTCCCGTCTTGTAAAATATTCGGATGTAATCTTAGGGGTGTATCTTGGTGGGGGGGGAGGTAATAAAAGTTGGGGACACTTCTTTCTCGGGGCTTCCATCTTTTCCTACCTGTGAGGAGTGGGAGCCCTGTCGCGACAGTTTTTGTCCTTGAATAAAGACCAAGCCTACTGGCTGCTGTTTGCTCTGACCTTTGGTTGTGGTCTCCAATTTGTCCAAGCAAGCCCTCGGATTTCTCCGTTAACACTCATGTCTTTGTAGTTATTTGCCTACTTACTCTCAAAAAGGAAAAAAAGGCACCTTTGGCAGTGGTATTTTAAAAAAGAGAGAGATCATTAAGAATCCAAGAAACCTGTTGTACAAAAGAGCCTTGAGTTTTTTAGAATCATTTAATTGTAAAGTACATCAAAGATCATCTAGTCCAAGCTCTTGCCATTGCAGGGATTCTACTACATAGCATCACCGATAGGTGGTTGTCTAGTCTCTCCTTAAAAAAAGATCTATATGCCAACTGATCATGATGTCTTGGGAGGATCACTCTGTCCAAACACTGTAAAAGGTGTTTCTGTATACTCACTTTTCACACCTAAAGCAACGTTTTGCTAAAGGGACAACAATACAGGAACAGCAAACTGGCATTCTTTTTAGCCTGTCTTTATATCACAGGGCTGATTTCTACAGCATCTCACAGCAGTTTAAATTAAAAAATTAAATTAATTGTAAAAAAACGAACAAATTTTACTGAATAAAACCAGCAATCAATTTCAAAACACAATCATTGTAGCTACACAAGAACATTTCTGATTGGTTGAGGCTTGAAGAAGAAGTAATGGCAGAAAGCCTGAGAAGTAAAATACTACATCCTATAATGATGCCTCAACAAATGGGTCATTATGCCATACAACATAGGCAACTAGGAAGCAGGACTGAATATGCGGCAACATGATGTGCAAACAGGAGTGGCTCATTCAGTGGGTTGGGGCCACAGCAATAACCTCTTGGTGGTGGTACTGCTGCTGCTTCCTGGAAAAGGGAAAAGTGAAGTGGTGGTGATGTCAGGGCTGTGCACATGCACCAGCAGAACCAATCTGGCTTCTGACAATCCCAACTTCCCTTTCACAGTAAGTGGAAGTGATGACCCTTGCTGAGAGGCTACTGCTGCAGCTCTGACTAACCAAACAAGCCCCAGGGAAACCATATATTTACCATATCAGGTTTGTTGCCACCTCTCTTTGAACTCCTGGTGACAAGTGGGAAACTTTTTTTAAAAAATTGTCACAGCCATGTAGGCTGTAGGAAGAATAGAATCATGAATCCCAATGCTGAATTTAGTAAACCTTTGTCATTTGCAAAATACGCAGGAATCCAGGTCATGGCTATGTTTGTTTAGAAAGTTCCAGTGAGTTAAATATGATATAGCTGATGTCTTGCTAGCGTAGGTAGGGTGCCAGGCAACCAAACAACAACAAGCCTCAAAGGGTGAAGGGTTGGATTGGGCAAAACTTATTACACACATTTTTTAAAAAAACTATCTGCCCTAGAGTATAAATAACATACTCTTAAAAACAGTGATCATTAAGCCATGCCAAGAGATGTGGGTGTGGGGACTAAATTAGTTCTCAGTGTGACGCAGAATGTTGCTGAAATTTCCTTTTATCAATCCTGTTTTTTAATCAAGAGCAATGCAAGAACTAGCTAAAGGTTTGGCAGTAGTTGCCTAAAGCCTTGCTAATGTTCTGATGTCCTTGGAGCATTATTGGCAATCAGTAATACGATAGCATATATGCACAGTTGACTTATTAACTTAGCATATTTGTATGTGAAAATTTTTCAGCTATTATTCTTCATGGCAATAACCCATAGATCTTTTAAGAGGTGATTTAAACAATCAACTTAGGAAAGAAACAGGCACCACTGTTTGTGTCAATTATTCCTTGGATGAAATCTTAAAATTGCATATTTTTTTTAAAGATAGCTGTACACTTAGCCTTTCCTTTTCAATTTTACTTAGCAATTCCTGAATACAGCTCTGAAAAAAGCCTTCTTATATAAACTATTTTGACTACTGATTACCGGTGTTCCAGTTTTAGTAGAAAAGTAATACCTTCTACAAGAAAAGATTTTAATTAAAACCAATGTCATTTATTTTTAATCAACTTATTCAAGAAAATAATTAACAAATTATAGACAAAATTGTTTTACAGTAAAAGTATTTGTTAAGTGTAAGCATCCCGTGTACCATAATTACAAACACCGAGATGCTCTGACCAGTTTACACCAAGAGAAAATTTTAATTCAAAAACACCAATCCAATATAACAATATAGTAGTACAGCTAGAGCTAAAAGTGAAGAAAAACTACTAGAGACACTAATCTCATCCATTCCAGTAACTACAATTAGTGTTTGGTATTGCACCTTTTGTAGTTGCTAAAAGAACCCAGAGAAAGGAGTATCACTAAACCATCATTAGGTTGTGTGTTCTCAATGAAGAGCACTTGAGTTAAGAACTTGCTTCCAGTTGACTTAATCTTATTTGTTGACCTGGGTTGTGAGTTGCAAAAGCGTTCACCTGGTCTTTTCGTTGTTTGTTTTGACTGATGATGAGAATAAGGAAGTATAAATATTTTATTTTTAGTCCCAGGCCGACTTACAATAATATTATTTTGGGGCGGTCTCATAATATGGAAGATGTTTTCCAAGCATGGGAGTCATATATTAACACAACAATGTTCTTATACTTCGTACTGTAAACTAGCCCTAGTCATCAAAATGCCAGATACAGGACGGGAAGGGGGTGTTGATAGTTACCTTCCAGTATCCATCTTCAGACATGACTGAATGCACTAGTTACCAACTTTATAATGCTGCTCACGCTTCTCACAAATTATCAAATTAACCTCAATGGGACCTAGATACAAATGAATTCTGGACTACATGCATACTTATCCTATAAAACTGAATATAATTTGATTGAAGAAGTTATATGGGTGTTTATTCCCTTCATAAAATGTAGTAGAGATAAAATGAAAAGCTAAATACCTATTATGTTTTTTAAAAACCTTAAGAGTGAAATCATCAATGGATAATAAATCAGCTCTTGAAAGCTCAGGGAAAAAACCCCTTACATATAAGAAATGACTGTCACAAACAGCAGGGGACATATCCTAGTCACTGAAACAAAGTCACTGGTCTCAGAAGCATACATTAATCTGAAAATTACATTATTAAGTCATGGCAGTTTATCAACTTGCAGTCCTCTTCAACGCCAATTAACAGTGTTACACTGACAACAATGAATACTATAATTAGCAAGGAAATGCTTAAAGGTGGCAGATGATGCATTACATAGGCAAACAGTACCAGGAGCCCAGTATTAAGTGATAATCCTCACCTCTTTGGGGAGCAAGGAAATGAAGTCTCGTTGAAATTGGGGCTCGATCACTTGCATCATATGCTTCACTTGTGTTGGTTCACAACTATCAATCAATTCATCTAAGGCAAGTAACTTCTCTGGCCCACTCCAGCTCTGTGAAGTGCAAATATATGTTTAGTTTCCATTGTATTGTTTTCATATATTAATGCATTCCAAAAATGTAATATTTGAAAATTGCTATGGAATATACTGAAAAATTATTGCAATACCACCCAGAATGGTGAAGAGTTTTCAAATGTGAAACAGGTGTTCAACCATACAAATGTTCCTTAGAAAAATAATAAACTTTAAATTAAAAAGGAGAGGTAAAAAATATATATATCCAAACTTAATAGTAGTAACTTCATTTCAGGTTCATTTGGCTTTGTTTATTGCAAAAAATAATAATGTTTTTATAGCCATGTGTACATCTGCCACAGTGCAATCTTCCTGATTCCTGGCTCTAAACCAGTGTTTTGTAAACATAATTTTACATTAGGAAGAAAAGAGGGAATTTTGTCTGGTAATTTTCTTACTTCATATTCCTACTAACGGGCATAATAAAATTTGATGGTTTTAATAAGGCACTCATCTGCAAACACAGCAGATTAGCAAAACCATTTGCAGAAGAATTAATAACTGAAGATATAGCACATCTTCTCTCAAATTCATCTGGGCTCAAAGTTTTGATTTGCTACACAAATGCCATTTATGAAAACCATTTTGGGGAAAACAATATAAAAGGAGATAACCTATTCTAGAAGACACTTCAGGACCACTAAAAGAAGTTAGAAAAGATCGACAAGTTTTGAAGCAAATCACTGTGCTTTTGACAGCATGGAAAGCAATATGTAATGGCATACATATTCTGTCTAGCATTATTATCTTATTAGAGCCAAACAGGCTAAAGATATTTCAATTCATTTCTTTCAATAGATTCCTTTAAGTATGACTAGATTTGGCTATTGCCCATAAATTGTGTAATTCTCTTGCTTATACCGTTAAAACAAAATACCTTCTCTTGAATACTAGTAAATAAAACTCCACGCACGTTAAGATATGTTAATACAGCATTATCCTAAACATTAATTTCCACGTGCTACATTTAATTCCAGTTTCTAATTATTCAGTCCAGACACTGAGATCCAACGCCGAGGGCCTTCTGGCGGTTCCCTCACTGCAAGAAGCAAAGCTACAGGGAACCAGGCAGAGGGCCTTCTTGGTAGTGGCACCCATCCTGTGGAACGCCCTCCCATCAGAGGTCAAAGAGATAAGCAACCTTGACATTCAGAAAATACCTAAAGGCAGCCCTGTTTAGGGAAGTTTTTAATCTGTGACATTTTAATATATTTTAATATTTGTTGGAAGCTGCCCAGACTGGCTTGGGGGACCCAGCCAGATGGGCGGGGTACAAATAAAATTATTATTATTATTATTATTATTATTATTATTATTATTATTATTATTCTGTGAATTATGGCTATAAACCTAAACCACTGTCTAGATTAGCAAACTTCTACTATACTTTCATAGGAATGCCTTTCAAAGGCCAAGATTGGTTCCACCAATGCATCCACACAAAAGTGATATCACCATTGCCTTTCTCTCCTAGTAAGTAGCAGTAACACCAGTGCCAGGAGGCTGTTACTGCAGCTCTGCCTCACTGGCTGAGCCACTATATTACTTCATATTAATGCATTTATACAATCAAAACTGGCACACAAGACAATATACTCCCTGAACAATTAACATAGCTATCAAACTCCCAAGCAGAATGTGCAAGAATGGTATAAATGAAATTTCCACATCTGTTTTATGATGAAGATGTACCGGTATATATTCCTACCCAATAGTTGTCATAATTTGCTGTAGGGTATCATACACTGTCATTTTTACGTTATACTGATTATGATTATAATTAATGAGGGATAGGATGAATATGTTGGAAATGGACACAAATAAATCAGAATTAAACAGAAGCACAAAAACTGAAATGGCATTACATGAAAATACCTGTGAATTTACCTTTACCTGCTTCATATTACTTTTCAAAGAAAGGTTAAATTCACAGAACCAACATGTCAAAACTGAGGGGGGCGGAACTGAATCTAGAAACAATCTATAATAGCTGTTAATAATATCTCTTTAATACTACAGAAACTGAGGCAAAATCTGAAAGTATAACAACTATCCTAAGGCTACAATCCCATCTTTTCCACAATATAATGCTAAATAGAAAAAAAAACTGTGGAAAAAATTATATCCCTATAATCTCGGACTTTAAGACAGCAATGTCCATTTATCCAGCTTTGTAAACTAACTAAAAGGAATAAGTATAATATAGTTTCATATTATCAGTTAGAAAGATTTACTCCTGGGACATCGCACACATTGTCTTTCATTTTAAGGAAATAAACTGATAATCAATTTAAAAAGCTAAAGAGAAAATGTGTTTCTTGCCAAATATAGTTATTTCTGTTGTGGTAAGCAATCTTAGGATAAATATTACTTTAGTTCAAGTGAAAAACAGCATATCTGTATGCAGTGGTGTAGCGTCTATGTGCTCCTCTGAGTGACATCATATCTCCAAAATTGCTCAGGCTACATCGGACACAGTTGTCACTAAGTGTATAGCCTTTAAAACAAGTAATACTACTTGAAGTAAGAGAAAGTGCAATTGTACGGCTGGTGGAAAAAAATGTTTAACATTGGTATTTAACTGAGAAGCACTTTCAACTAACCCCATCCTTGCATATAGTTCTAATACTCAACACCTATTCAAGGCCTGAATTTCTTTTCATACTGCTCCACTCACAAAACATCCACATGTACCACTGATAATATTGTTTCGATGCACAGAGGAGTGTCAATCTGAAGGTAAGTATTTCATAGCTCATGGTCACATCAAGTATTATTTCTTTCTAAGTACTCTGAAGCATCTAACTCCTCACTACTTTTATTTCCCCTCCATTCCTAAAGAACAATAAATTTGTATACTGCAGAAACCAGTTAATCAATCATTAGGACAAACTTTCAGGAGACCTCCAGACTTTTATGATTCGTTGTGATAAGTCACATAGGGACTGATGGGAAGGGAGTCAAACTCCTTATACAAATACATCGAGAATTTGGCGATTTACAGTATTTGTATTTCATAGAATCATAGAAACGTAGTGTTGGAAGGGACCCTGAGGGTCATCTACTCCAACCCCCTGCAATGCAGGGATCTTTCCTGGGGGGAAATGACTGATTTGTAAAAGCAAACATAAAAAATAATTTAGGATTGGAGAAATTTATAAACCTACTCTAAGTGGTGAGGTGTGTGCTTACAAATATTTAATCTCTGTGCTTAACCATGTATAAGATACTGTACAAACATGCTTGGCACAATTGGATGCCTTGGTATTTTAAAAAATGGGTAGGGCTTCATTTGTAGTTAGAAGCATAAGGTACATAAAATGTGAACTGACTGGGATGAAGATCTGCCTTGCAAATAAAACTGATACCGAAACATTAAATAGAGAGAATTATGAGGCTTGAATTGATAGATGCTAAAACTAACTTTAATAAAATTGCTGTAAAATATAATCTAAGCATACAGTTTACCATTGGTAAGAAGTGCTTGCACAGTTAAGGCTAAAGCTTTTTCTTTCCCCTGACCTTCCACTTACTGTGTATACAGAACAACTTCTCCTTCCTGTTCTAACCTCCACATGCTCCCAAATCTGCTTGGTTTTTCCCAACCCGCGGAGCATATTTGGAAGGTATATAGGATACGACCATCAAACTCTATCCCAATTTATTTCAAAACATTTTTAAAGGGCTAATGTGGTAATATGCAAATTCAGGTTAAGAATTAAAAAGCACGTTGGCATACTTAACCAAGTTCAATTCTACCAATATTATCTGTACTGTTCAGAGTTATGCACAAGCATTCTAAAATTTAATCTGTGCTATTGCAATTTTAAATTGTCTCTTCAGGGATATAATTAAGAAGAGCATTCTGAAGAAAGAAAGTGCATATTTTATATGCATTCTTAGGAAGAAGCAGTGTTTTGTGAAACCACCGGAATACTAGGGGAAACAGTGTATGAACAGAACACTGAAGCTTCCTACACAAGATCCACAACAAACGGATCCTTAAGTGGGAGAAGAGGAACTGCATCACATCCAGAGATGTGCATATTGAACTCAAGAATAATTCAAACTCAGGACACAGGAAGTGATAAATATGCAACAAGGAAATGAAATTCTGTGACTCAAATACACTAAACCAATTAAAATACAGGACCAATTATGAAACACTGCCCCATTTTTCTCCCATCCCACTTGTGCCAATTTTTTCCTCCATTTTATTAGTCATGGGGAGCGGCAGGAAGCTACACTTGGCAGTAATGCTCTGTCCTCAATCACTAGAATTTACACTCAGATATTTATTTGGCACCTGAGATTTCATCACATATTACCCACAATGTTCCAAGAAAATATTGACCCTCTGAAACAGCAAAAACTCAGCAACCTGAATTTCCAAGTGCTAGATTTTCCACTCTTTCTGCACACCTGCTGAATCATGGAAGACGCAAAGTCTTAACAATATTCAATTTTTTTTTGTTCTTTAATCTTTATGTCAGAGTTCACTGTCTGTATCTGTGCCATCTCAGGGTTTGTGTGGATATCAAGCAACATTTACTGCTGCTTATTCTATCCACATGCTAGACCCAAGATAACTTTTAATAGTCTAACCATGCTTATGAACACAGTCATTGCTTTCCAAAGGTTCATGCTATGTATTAACTGGTGTTATATATTATATTGCACACTTAATGAATAGATCTTGTAGATGTATCTTGTAGAATAGATCAATGGGATTTTTTTCAGAACATCAGACTGTGGGCATTCATCCCAACATTCCCTTCAATAATCTAGCCAGGTCTTACTGAAGGTGCAACCCATCCTCCTAGCATCTCTAGAACTGGTACACTTTGAACTCACTTGCCCTCATGTTAAAGCTGATAGTAAAACTAAACTGCATTGACCTATTGTTGGAAATAATCAGTAGTGGGAGTAGGAAGTAGGGAGACAAATTCAACTGTTCCTTCAGCAAAAGCATTTCAGCTTGCACGTTCCTCTCAAGTGTGCTGTTCTGGAAGTTCTCTGGACGCTTCCCTACACAGTCGATCTGGATAGGGGTAGGAGTGTGTTGCGGGGAGGAGAGGGGAATGGGGAAAGCCCCATTTTGCTAGAGGAAGTCATTGTGCAGGCTTCCACTAGCAGGACTTGTTTACTGAATCTGGTCTCTGAACTTTAGAAAATGTAACTTAATTAATGGTATTGAATCAGAAGTTGGGATTTACTTTCACTCCACTTCCAACCACAACCAATTTAACATCAAATTTGTATTAATAAGAAATCTACATCTCAATTATGAGACTTAATCTCAGGGTTGTGGGTTTGAGCCCCATGTTGGGCAAGTGAGTCCTGCATTGTAGGGGGTTAGACTAGATGACCCTCATGGTCGCTTCCAACTCTACAATTCTATGCCTAAAACCAATGAAACCAATGGAAAGGTAGATCAGCTTAATTGAAGTTCAGGCTACTACTATCATTCAAATCAGCCTGCTTAAAACCATTATGAGGATAAAACATTTCTCTGAACTTAAGATGAAAGGCTGGGTTCAAAGGTTTAAAAAAGAACAAACCATTTCTAATGAATCTTGAAATGTGCAATACCCTAGTCTTGACGATGCATTACTACAATGTAGAGTTGGGTCCACTAGCATGAAGCTTCTTCTGCTCTTAGAAGAGCTGTTTCCAGCTTAGTTGTAGAGTCCTGCTTGAGGAAGTTGTCCCAGTTCAGGAAGTGTGCAAATTCTTGTGTGGGACTTTGAACAAACTCATTCCCAAGACCATTCTTAATGACCCACTAACCTTACTATGTAGCCTGTAATTTCATTATTCACACTGTAAACATAAGCCCTGATATACTCTGACCCTGCACTGTGTGAAGTATTCCACTTCCTCTGCATTAGTGCCATCCCATGAACTCTTGCACATGTTGTCTTACTGCTCATGGGTCTTTGAATCTGGCCCACGTCTATTTGTAAAACCCGTATCTTGGCATTGGGTTGCAGCCATTGCTGTTTGAGCATGATTTCATTAACACAAGACCGTCTTTTCCATTCTTCTTCCTCAGTGAAACCCCACTCTTCCTTTCCACTGAAAGATCAATGTTATGGGCTGGAGAACTTTCAAGCTGCATATGGCATGGGAGCTGGGGTGGGAGGGAGAAATAGACCTAAGATCAGGCAGAAGCAACCTGAGGAAGTGGCAAGCTGCAAACACAAAGGACATCTGCTCAATTTGGTCAACAGCCCCTCCCAGTTCAGCTCACAATGCCACGTTCCAGGACTTTCCTGGATGTCTCCTGGCCCTCAGAAGAGGCTGTTGTGGAAAGCGAGGATGAAAATGCACTCTCATGCAAGCAGATAGTTATAGCCAGGCTCACACAGTGTTGGATACAAGCCATTGTGCGGAATAGTTGTTTGCTCAACCTATCATGTCACTCCTTCAAATAAAGGATAAAGTTTATTTGATTACATAAATGTATAATTGGGAAAAACAAATGGCTTCCAAATGTTTGTTTTTCAGTAGCAAGAACTGATTTGATGCATTCTGACAATAATTTGCTAACTAAACAATATTGACTATGAAGGGCTTTATTAAACAACACATTTTACCCAAAAGATTGCTAGAAAGTTTACTGCTGGAGATATAGTATTCACATTAAATCTAAGAAATTGATTGCTGATCATAATGGCAGTAATTTCTAGTGCTGGCTCATTTCTCTTTTTTATAATGTTTTAGAAGTAGTTTTCAGTTTATAGATCTCTATAAACATGCTATATTTCTGGTTATTTAATTTAGCTTTGCAGATATATTAAGTTTGTTTATACTGTGGCGCAGAACTGGAGAACTGTAGACAGCGGGTTAAGTTACTACAGTTACATAGCATTAATTTCTACTGGTGAATACCATTTTATTTTACAGTTTTTAACCCAGTACGCATTTTAGAGTTACAGTATGGAGGGCTCTTTTCTGTTTCTCATTAAAAACTTTACTATATTTTAAAGAGATGAAAAAACAATGGGAAAATTCCATTCTCATCCATAATTAAGAGCACTAAAACATAAAACAGTCTACTCAATATTTTGCTTTTCATTTTTTAAAATTATAATAAATCCCAAGAAAGCCTACCTTTGCACACCTCATGTTTAAAAATTCTTTGTTCTTTAAAACAGCAAAATATATAACATGTTGCATTAGAAAAGTACTGTTTGTTATTAAAAGAGGAGGAAAGACTCAGGAAGTGTAGTGATTCGGTACTGTAACCGGCTGCAGTTATTGTAACAAAATTCTTTCTCAGTTCACAAGCTCTTCAAAATACAGTCATACCTCGGATTGTAAATGCTCCATATTACGTACGTTTGCGTTGCGTACTCCGCAACGCCAGAAGTGTAACACGGAGCGCGGACGCTTCTGCGCATTTCCAAGCCGTCTGTGCATGCGCAGAAGTGCAATATCGCACTTTCGTGCATGCCCGAATGGCACCCTGGAACCAATTGTGTGTGCAACCTGTAAGTCAAACTTGAAATGTTGTTCACCTGAAACATTTTCAGCCATTCTTGAAGTCCTGTTGGTGGCTGGATGGATGTAATTCGGCGCCGTTGCTGTCCTTGACCATTGGCTGCTCTCAGATCTCCAAAAGTAGTAGGTGTTGCTGAGCAAGGCACAAGCCCAGTAGTGCTGGAGCAAAAAAAAAGGCCAATGCAGTTCTCAGAAACATTAAATTATACTATTAGCACACTGGTCACTAGTTATTGAGGCAAATCTCATTACTATATGAACAGGTCTTTCCAAATCTCATGTGTTTTACTATTTCAGGCTCATTTGGGGAATTGCCTATATATAGGAATCAAACAAGAGGTAAAGTAAGAAAACCTGGAGGTTTTCTTCACTAGGGCTGGCTGAATACGTTTTGCTGAGGCAGAGCACCAAATGGCAAACCTCCACCCCCAAGTAGAAGAGCATAGTACCCAAGGCTGTGAAGTTATTTTGGAAGAAGGCGGAAAACCTTACAAGTGCTGTTCCTTCTCCATAGCAGAAGAATCATAAATTAAATAGCTATTTGCTATTCATCCAATTCATCCAAGATTAGCTGCCTGAGGTAACAAACCCACTCTGCCTAATGGCAGGGCCCAGTCTCAAACCTCACAATGGGAGGCACTAATCTAAGGGCTATAACCTGGGATCCACTTTGGGTGCATCAAAGTGTTTGCAGTCACCCAATGGTACATTTATTATTTTTTTTGAAGTTCAGACCACTGTGTCATAGGACAAACTATTTCGAACCCTCTTGATTCCCATGTTTAAAAGTAAAGCATAGTGAGCTGCGTTGAAGAAATGCAAGCCTATAGATATCTTGGCACACTGAACTAGTTGGGAGAGTTTCTTGGATCATGACCACAGTGTCACTCCCTCTAATATTAAACTTAGGTGGTGAATGCCAACTGAAACTAAGCCAAAAAAGAGGCTGAGAAAGGGGAGGAAGTTATCAGCATTCTCAGGTGAAAGTAAAAGTTTGAGATACAACCCCCTCTTTTAAAATTGTAAGATGGTAATCCTTCTCCAATGGTCTGAGCATGCTCAGTAGTGGTGGAATGTTGAGTATCCGTGAAAAAGAAAAATGCACCACTCAGGGGTAAATTAATGGAATGTCCTACTTATGTTAAGTGGAAAGGCATAGCTGGCAGGCAGGAACTTGAGTAAAAGGTAGAAATAGACCAACCTTTGGTTGCAAGTTCCACTTAGGAATAATGAAGTGTGGAATTGGTGGCCTGGCTCTCCAAAACTGTGTCTGAGTTAACTACGCCTGGCATGAGTTGTGAGCCCCATTGAGCACCCTTGCAGGACACCATGTTGGGAGAGGAACAACATAACTAACTTTGTTTTGCTGCTTGCAACCTCCAACTCTGCATGGGGACACCTACTGGCTCTGGTGCATATGCAACTAACACCACACTGTTGAACCTCCTGTTCAACTTTCCTCTCTGAGGATGTAAGCAGAGTCAAGAGTGAGGAGATGAAACATCACCCTCCTCTTAGCTTCTACAACCCATCTCACTTGGTTGTGAAGACTGTGTCCAACAAAAGGGGTCTAGTGAAAGGGATGTGGAGAGGGCAAGATGGATCCACTCAAAGCACCTTGACCAAGGGCCTCCCAAAACCTCAAGCTTGGATTGGAGTCACTCCATATCTGTTAGCAGTAAGTCTGAAGGATTTCTGGTTTGGGTATTCCAAAGTTTTATTTATTTTGTAATATTTCTAGTTTTATCTATAGAAATGTTGAATGCTTTCCCACTAGTAGCCTTTGGTTACAAGATTTGGGACTTTCATTTACAACATGTTGTAGATATTTGAATATTTTGAAGAGGGTAACTAGTCAGTTGAGACACATTTGCTTTTTATACATATTTCACTGGACACCTAGGATTATTGTATGTTTCTAATTTGTAAGAAGCATGTGCTTCAATGTAATTATAAGTCAAACACTGACACTTTGCTTCCCTGAGTTTGCCAAAACAGCAAATACTATATGACTGCAAATTTGCATAAATTTGGTGTGTGCCTAACAAAACAATGATTGAAGTACCATGGATGTGGGATTTTCTAGGTTCAACATATCCAGTTTGAAGGATTTCAGAAATCAGTGCTAAGAAAAGCCAGCATCTGAGGCCTTGAAGTGTCATTGCTAGTCAGAGAAGTAGACAAATGGGCCTAGGTGGAGAAATAATCTGGAACTCAGTATAAAGTATAATTCAAAGGCATTATTTTAGCATTTTATTTTACAGCCTTTTTGCAGGCAAAATAAGGCTCATAAAACTAATTAGTTTACAACAATTTTCTAAAAACAGGGATGACACATTTACACAATTGAAAACATAAGCATTTCATCAGTGAGGGGCACAGTTGTTATCTGATGAGCACAGATTAAATAAACTGGTTTATTTTAGGTAAAGAACTATCCTTGAAGGCATTTCTGAGTTCACAAATGTAAGATACTTATATAAAATGAACTCCAAAGATGTTCCCTTCTAATTCAAATCTAAATAAGTATGAGCGAGTTAATAGCAATATTGTTTTCAAAAACATTGTATTTTATGAGTAGCTATGTTGGCTATTAGGAAAGGATTTATTGGCTAGAAATGCACTAACAAGCATTCTGTATGCAAACGTCTGTATGCAAACTTCTACAATTATTCCAATATCTGCATAGCATTTCCCATGTGTTTCTTTTTACACAATTCAACAATGGTAGACCTATAAATCTGAGAAAAATATATATAAATGAATATATTTTAATTCATAATGAAGAATTTAAAAGGAAGATTAAAACTGAACAGCAGATAAACTGCCTATGGAAAGCAATCTGTTAAAACAAGAAAGTTTAACAATGCTACAGATTTGAACAAGCTCAAATGCAAGAGGTAGTTGTTATGGCAACTACCAAGTAGTGAAGTCGAGTTGTATGCATCCCTGGTTCTGAAATTCCTAACCAAAGGAAATTAAAGAGTTGTTAAATTGACGTGCCTGCCTATGATAAATGTAAATCTCTTTAATTTATAAATGGAACTCCATGTTGTGGAGAGGTTATTATTCAAAGTGACTCAGGAATTATCATGTTGTTGTATGCAAGAATGTTGTGATTAACACCAATCATTTTGTTGTTTGTATAGTCCAACTTGATGCATATACCAATCTGCAAGTTTCCCTTCACTGGGTAGATGTGAGGGAAGAAAAATATTAGAGTCCTTTGAAACCTGGTAAAAGGATTCATCCCAAATTTGTAAATAAAAGGGTTTGTTTACCTCTTTATAAATTTATAATTTCAGCAATTTGAAGCAAGTGAGGTACTGATGAATGGAGATAATTCACTCAGATCTGTTTTGTGGTATGACCATGCAAGAGGTGCCTGGGCAGGAAGTACAGGCTTCAGTGTATCTTAAACAGATGACCTGTCATTGCATTAAATTACCTTGTGTATTCTGAGACTTTGCAGGGTTTCTTTCCCAGTGAGAAAGAACGGACCTCGGAGCCATGGTCCAACTTTCTCTTCATCTACAAAATGGGACAAAGAACAAAAAAAATTGTGTTAGTTTGGCAGCATAAACAAGGCCTTTAATGAACAGGGTAGTAAATCTTTTTGCCCGTGCCTATCAATATTTATTTAATATCAGCCTGTGCAACCTGCATTTTTAACTAACAAAACATAAATTATTCCAATGACCCAGCTTTTCTTTGCACCATAATCACTTGGCAGCTAAAAGATACCCTGCTGCATTATGATTTGCATTATGATCTGTTTCCACACATTTATTCATCTCAATTAGTTATTAAATGGTTCAGTTCATTAACTTTACAAAAAAATTACTCTGCACATTCTTGAACGAGATATTCTATGATAAACACTTAAAACCACAGATAAGAAACATTATACGAATGTGAAAAAGCACATAAAACTACCTCCCTTTGGGCAGTTCCTTACATTTTTACCACTAGTGTCATTAGGATGGTCTTAGGACAAGTAGCTTTGTGCAATATGGCAAGATAACCGTGTGTGTGTGTGTGTGTGTGTGTGTGTGCAGTATTGCATTGTCAACCACAGAGAAGTTTATCAAAGTTACCAACACTTATATATCAAGTAATCTTTTAACTACAAATGTTTAGACTGGAAACTGAAAGCAGCAAACAAAAAGGTTTGCAAAGTGAAATACATCCAAAAGCAAACTTTTTAGGTTTGACAAGATGCAGCAGTAGCAATTTGACACCTATGCTAGCTAAACAGTATGGAATATACATGTGTTTTTGCCCAGATTTATATCTGGTTGTTTTTCTTAATAAGGTAGCTATTTAAAATGACTGGTTTCATACCAGTTGTTGGCAGCTAAAATCAAATATACACTACCATGCATATGCAGATTTTCCCATTCCCATTTTTTAATGGACATTCACTATGTATTGTGGCTGTCTGCTGCCACCGAAGATACATTAGAATCATTCAAGATACTAAAGTGCATTTTCACTAAGGAAATAAGCATTCTCTTAATTCTGTACTTATATTTTTACGCTTATGAATTGTGCTTTATTTTTAAACAAGGTTTCCATTTAAATTGTGATGCTTATCTATTTCACTTGAGCAATAATGGAAACACTCCTCTTGTGCTCAGCCTTATTTGTGAGCCTGTACCTCACATGGGACAATACACAGCATGCACCACACAGAATCAAAAAGCCTTCTCCACCAGCAACCTTTTTTCATAGCAAGGCTGAGGATAATGGAGACCATATTTTTATCCATGTACAGGAGCATGTCTGAAGACCCTTGGAAAGCACTTCCCATATTTAGAAAAATACATCGATTCATTGCAGAGCACCCTTTTGCTATAACCAAATTGCATCTCTAGAAATGGGGGTTCGTATACTAGATGCTTTTAACCTTCATTAAAAATTAAACTGATTCACCCCTAGGGGATATCATGATATTCTAGCAGTAATATTTCTTGTTTCCGACTATGAAATGATTTATTTTACTTCAGCAAACAAATGTTAGGAATATGAATTATAACACTAACTCCTACTCTGAACACAACTTCATTTTCTCAAAAGCATGGGATACATTCTAAACAACAGGCAGTTGTCCAAGGATGCAACCAAACTCCTGTTTTCTTAATATTTGTAGGAAACTTTTTCCATCCCTTTTAAGCTCCAGCTGTTTTAGGTACTGGGAAACCTGCAAAAGCTTATCACTTGGCACTCTATGAAATACTCTTAATAAAATTACCACTTTGTTAGACTAAAAAGAAGTTTATGCCCATTAGAGGTATCTAGTGTAAACAATTGCATTTTGTAGGGATTTCTGTTAAATTCAAAAACTTGCTCCACAAGTACCTGAGGAAACACACAATCTTGTAGAAAATTATGGTTGTTGGGTTTTTTTTAAATAACAGATCCTGCAGACTGTATTCTGCATTGCTCTTGGGAATTCACTGTATCTCTGAAACATTTCACAGCATGCTCAAAATGTCTCTTTGATATAAGCAATTACATGTTAACATCAGTACTATTTTCATCCAAAGCTGCATAATGAACACGAAATACTGAGTGAAAGTAGAAAAGGGTCTGATTTATTTATTTATTTTAGAAGGGAGAAAAAAAAACAGGCTAAAGTGCTGAGCTGAAGAGCCAGTTCAGTCAAAGGTAAATAGTCTGATGTTTCTTTGGTTTCTCATGCAGACTCCTAAAATAAAAGGATTTCGCATCTCATTGAGCCCTTTCATTATTTCCCTTTATTCAGCGTATAGCATGTTAAGCATCCAGGCACCACCAAAGGAGGGGGGGGGGATACAGGGAGATACCGCAGCCATCTCTGATGATACAGATTTTTCTTTCCTCAACAGACACACACACACACACACACACACACACACACACACACCCCTATACTGTATAGATACATATAGGAAGGGGGACACACACCATACCGGCTACTTACTTTGTAAAAAATCATTTTTAAAGTGCCGTAGAACCCCATGTTTTCGGTATTTTTCCCCTTCAGCGATTCCGTGCCCCCGTGTGTCCGGCTGCTTGGTAGCCTCTGACAATATAAACCTTTTTCAGGTAGATATGTCACAGACTCTAATGTGGACATGCTCGGGCACGTCGGAGAAGGAAGATCAGGCAGCAGAAGCAGTAGAAGCAGCAGCAAGCAAACTCCACCGTGAATGCGAGGAACGAAGCTCGGTATCAAAAACCTCCTCCCGGCACACATACATACGTACAGCTTGTCTGAGGAGAACTTAAGGGAATAATGAGTGAGGGGGGAAGATTATTGGAGGAGACTTTGCCCTGTCAAAGCCTTGACTGAACAGATTCCTCCCCGAGCGGCACAGAGATCAGATTACATCTTCCCTCACGCTGCGAATGGTGCAGTCCAAGCTTCAGCAATGCAGGCTGCACATCAATTATATGGTGCTCAGCTCCAAGGAGCCTGTGAGCACACAGCATGGGAAGGACTTCGGCAGGAAATTAAACCATCCCCACGCCATCCTCACACTGGCCACTGGGCTCGAAGGAAACGCTGAATATCTTTAACTATCTTCTCAAACCTGGCTAATTTATCTCCCCCCATTTTAAACAAACAGGATAGCACTGGATAATTCACGATTACGAGCTGAAGCAAACAAGGCGATTTTCACTAATTACAGCTATACGGTGGCCCTCCGGCAAGCTGACTGGACCTTTATGCCTGTGCATCTAATGGGTTCAAACATTGCTGCATAAAAATGCAGTTAATTTCAAATTAATTTGAGATAAGCATTTCCTTTGGCAAGCAGCCTACATTTCTCATTTGGGGGAGGGGAAATAGTAATGAATTTCATTGTTACGTTTAGCGCCCAATCCAATCATAATAAAATATGCAACTAGTTTGATTTAAATATTAATTCCTTCCTATTGTGGAATTTTTTTAAGTTGTGCTTACAAAATAACAGTACTGAAAAGAAAACTCATGAGGTCATCTTGTCCACCCCAAATGGAGGCAAGATTGGCACTACTGTTCTCTTACTACTCTTCAGTTACAACAAAAATCTGAAATAATTATTCAATGACACTCCCCTCCCAAACACAGTTGACACTACTGCAGAATCACCTTCCAAAGTGTTTCTGTTTTAAATACTTAACTTAAATCTGTATTGCTGCTATTTAACTATACTATCTATGGTCCTATTCTCAAACATATTTGAAAACTACTGCCATGACAGACCTTGAACACGTCTATTTCACAGAGCAGATTCATATGACCACTTGCACCATTAGGCGATTCCCCCCCCCCCCCCGTCACTTCCTAGGGAGACCCCTACAGCCTTGCAAAAGGGTCCACATGCAATCAGCTATCAGGTTGCTGAATGTACAAAAACCAAGTTTTAGCTCAACACTTTCACAAGATCCAGATCCAGCTGAATCCCTCTATAGATTGTTGCAGGGGGCAGATTTGCATCCCGGGGGAGAAAAGCTACACCATGTTACAGTTCATATTCCAAATATATGAACATAAAACATCAGATGAAGCCTGTTCAGTCAAGTGGAGCTATCACGTGTCTTGAACATGATACTTCTGCTACCCTTAATACACTGCAGAACGACATTTGCGTGGAAGTATGCTTGTATTTTCTCCAGATGGCATTTCTGCCATGAACACAGTGTTCCTTCCCCCTTTCTATTATAATATGAAACATTTTTTAAAGCTTCCACTTTTTAAAATGTTCCTACAATCTGATGTGTCCCTGACTGAAGTCTGGTTTGGATATTTATTTCTGGCCTCAAAACTGGTTCCATATATATATGAGAATGATATAGGTAAGTTGCATTTTTTCCACAAGAAGCAGAATGTTTTCTTTATGTTGTGGACAAACCTTGTAATTCATATACGGGCACGCTATCTTAAAAAAATATTTTTTGGACCAGAAGGCACATTTTGAATTTTAAGAAAGCATGATGGGCACCAGTCACAAAATGGTTGCCATGGCATAACACAGCATGCCTGCTGTGGGGGCATAGTATAACACAAAATTAGAAAAAGTTTAGTCATTGATGCTTCCCACCCACCCAAGACAGCCAAAGGCCTACCATAGGAAGTCAGCTATGTCCTGAGTTCTCTCCCCGCCCCCCTCTCTCCAACATCACAAACTGATGCTGTTGCTGTCTAATAACAATGGAGCATTTCCCAATACCAGCAAAAATATATACGCTGATCACACCACCCTTTCTCCTTCACACGCACAGCACACATACAGGCCACATACACACATGCATCTCTCTCAACTCACTCATGCACACACATTCCTCATATACATCTCTCCCTCTCTCTCACAGACCACAGATACACACAGACCACATACACATCTCTACCCCTACTCCTCCCGCTCACAGACCATACATGCATGTGCTCCCCCTCCTTCCCTCTCTCTTACACATGCCCACAAATCACATGCACCTATCTACTGTGTGTGTGTGTGTGTGTGTGTGTGTGTGTGTGTGTGTCTGTCTGTCTGTCTCAAAAACATGGGTGTCTGCTGGATTTTCCCCTCTAACTTCCTCACAAGAAATGAGAAGAATGGTTTCTGTATGTTTTGCCTCAAGTTCTAAAATATGTCAGGTTCCAAAAGAAAAGAAAAGAAAAAGCTGGATATTATGGTTCTTCTTAGGCCTATTACTGGTTAACAAGTTAGGACTGTTGGCTATTTTCCTGGTTTGAGAACTAATATGAAGCTACAGTTCCCCAATTTGGACATAACAGGAAACTTGGGAACCACCCAGGATCTTTGTGTCAAAGCTGACACACAATGGATGAGTGCTCAGCCCCCAATGCTTGTTCCTGGCTTCATAAACCAGAGTTTACAAAGTCTGGAATGATAGTCCAAACAAGACATTACATCTTATCTGAATATGCTATTAAAGAGTTCCTGTGCCCAATTTTCTTCTGTGACAAATTCTCAAAAAACAGTCATTATTCAGAGAAAGGTTAAGGAAATATCTGGTACTCAAAGAGCATTAGTAAATTTAAGCTTCTACTACAGTGGATATAAAAGCATAAATCCCAGGGTATGATCTGAGGATACATGAGGGACACCAACTGGCTGAAGCTATAGCAAGTCTGGGTCAACCTGGATGGATGACCATCTGGAAACCACATGCACACAATCTTGGTTCCATTACAGAAGGCAGGATATAAAATAAATAAATACAGTAAGTAAAAGAGGAAGACATTATCCCCATTTTACAGAGGGAACTGATGTGCTTGCATTACATGATTGTCAAAATGCCTGTCTTGTCACAAACGAAAAAAAGTAAATCAAGCATGAACAGGAATCCGGTGTTTGTGTGTAAGAGAACCAAAATATGGAGAAGACAGTGTGTATGTTAGAGAAGACAGTAAGCTCCCCCAAGCTGCAGTCTAAGTAACTGCAGATTATTTATGCCTATACAATTATTTCCCTACTGGCCTTGCAAAAACAACTTATTAAACTTTTAGCAGGCAAGTTTGTTAGCAAGTTATAAATTAAAAAACAAAATTACTAGGTTTTATGCTTTAAGTTTTCTTAGGCAAGTTAAGTAACAACTGAATTCCTGAAATCTGTACTGTTCATCATTAGCAAAACAGGTTATTCTAAAGGTGATTATAAGATCAAAGGTCAATACCACAACTAGAATTTGTTCTAATCTTGAGCCTATATACCGGTAATGTACACAATTTCTTCATCACCATTCTTGATGAAATGGAGACTCTATAGAGCAGGCATGTCCAACAGGTAGACCGTGATCTACTGGTATATCACTGGACGTCTGTAGTAGATCACTGGTAGATCATTGGTTCCCCCCAAAGTAGCTGAACATCTGTGGCTCCCCTAAAAAAACCTCAACATTTCATCTACTCCCTGAAAAAACTAAACCACTTTGACCCGAACCCCCCCCCCCAATGGGTCTTCCTCCTTGTTAATAAAAGCTCAACAACTTTGACCTGAACTTCAAAGTTGGGGGTAGATCACTGCCAGTTTTTAACTCTGTGAGTAGATCGCAGTCTCTTGGGAGTTGGCCGCCCCTGCTATAGAGCATACATGCAGCCCTGTGAATTTGTTATAGCTACTCATTTCTTAAAGTCTTTTTTTGGGGGGTGGGGGTGGCGGAAAGGACCCAGTTGTGGTTAATGGATATGCCTGCTGTCAAAATTCAGATGCTAAATATCAGTCCTCAAAATGAACCATGAAAAGTGTATAAAACTGTTAACTCATATATTATTGTGGTAAAAAAAAGGAAGGCTAGAGAATAGCTGAGATCTTCCATTAATTATCTGAAACATCAGGAGCAGCATTCTGTTACAGAATAAGGTCCTTGCATGCCAATCCTAAAATTAGTAGCAGCAAAACTCTAAGCAAATATGATGCAATGACATAGGTTGTGATGCTGAACTACTGCAGTAGCTATGGGCCCTTTACTAATCACTTCTTCGCTAATAAAATTTTCTACATCTCAGCATGGTATATTTTTCTCTGGTTCTTCATTACACAGTATCTATTCATCTTCTAACCACATAACAGCTACAACTTCACAATGATATTTCCACTTCTCTATTAAGTTTCATTCCTTACACATTTCATAGCAGAGAGTGAGCGAGAACTGAGCTCCTGACCAGCTCTGTTTCTTCTTATCCTTTCTTTCCTGTAACCCATCTTGTATGAAGGAAAAGGTAACACTTTCACAGCTTAACTTACATTATTTAATATCTATGGGAAAAGGACAATCAGATATAGACAATAATTTTTCACCTAAACTACCAGGGTCAAGACCAGCCAAGGACACTACTGCATTACTGATAAAATAATGAATATATAAAAGAATTAGGATGTGTAACACTTACTTCAACTATCCCTATGTGTTTAGGAATGAATACACAAATCCTAGTTGCACGATCAATTAAAAGATTTTACTTGGCCAGGAAGAATACTAAATACCTTAAATTTCACTATTTTCATTTTTATATTAGGTGATAGTCAACTCTTACTTTCTCAGGGTGACTAATTCCATTTATTTCAAGAGGTTTACTCTGAGCAAAACTTTGTAGAATACCCAAGGGTTTGCAACCTTGTAAACGTCAGAAAAGATTCCAGAAAAAACAAGTATTCTTGTACCAAAATAGAACAGCAATTATGGCAAAAAGTTTTGTAGACTCCTATTCCCCAGATGCACCAAGTGTTATCCTGTATTATATTTATTACTTTTATATGCCTGAGAGAGTTCAAGGCAGTCTACAAACACCTTGCCATTTTATCTTCAGAACAAGTCTGTGGGGTAGGTTAGGCTGTAAGACAAGAGGCTGGGCCAAGCTTATCAGTGAGCTTCAGAGCTGAGACAGGACTTGAACCTGGTCTCCCCAATCCTCGTCTAACCACTGCATCATACAAGTGCAGCCCTCTTCAGGACTCCTGAAACCTATACTGTATATGAAATGCTGCACGCACAACCACTTCTCCCTTTGATGGATCATGCACTTCTCCCCGCGATCAAGACCCCCAAGCAACCAGAGACCCAACTGTGGGAAGGACAGATTTATGCTAACATGGTTACAATCCCCTTACAGACTCTTCTGCTCAATACACGAAGGTCAGGGTGAAGGATAAGGAGCAGTCCTACACTCCCTTTAGTTTCCCCTTAAAACCAGTGTGTGTGATGGGGGCGGAGGTGGGGGGGAGGGAGAGAGAGAGAGAGAGAGAGAGAGAGAGAGAGAGAGAGAGAGAGAATGACTGAATATATGCAAACACTAGGAGCCAAATAACTAAAAATACAAGGGGTTAGTGGTGACAATTCTATGTAAAACTTAAAATGTCTACAAGGTAAGCATTGTGGTCATTCACAGCAGCAGTGATTGCAGCTAGCACAATAATCCAACATAGTTTCAGAGGGTAGAGCATGAGATTCTTAATGTCAGGATCATGGGTTCAAGCCCCACATGAGCAAGGCAAAAGATTCCTGCATTGCGGAGGGTTGGGCTATATGCCCTTCGTGGTCCCTTCGTTGTCCAGGGCTTTGTAAAGTAATATAAAATTTATCACCAATGGCCAGAGAATAGTATCATACACTACTAATAAGCACAATCATCACTGATGCTGTAGCATAAGTAATTCCTACAGGCGTAGAATATTCAGTACCATAGGGTAGGAGAAAATGACTACTACATCTTTACACAAACAAAGAAGACTAAAGTGCTACTCCTTTTTCTGCAGATGGTACTTTGATTACATAAGTGGGATCAGACGACCAGACGACAACTGGGAATACCACTTGGTCAGAACACACAGCAGTGAAGCTCAAGAGAGCACTTTGCATTTCAGATTCCCTTAATATTACACTGTGGGTTGCCAGTGGAAGGAGAAAAACTCACAAATACTCAATTTCTAAGCTTTGCCCTGAAAATCTGTAGCAGTCTGAACCAATTACAAATATTCCATGCTTTAAGAAAACAGGCCAATTCCCCTATTTACACAAACAGGCTATCTGTACTTGAATGGAGATGACTCCCTTTTTGCTTAAATAAATAAATAAAAATTTTCTTTCCCTGAAAGAAGTTGTAGATATTTGTTCCATACTGAAACAGGTAGTCTAGTTTAGCTGTTTCCCTGCCCGCCTGCCCCATTTAATAAGCCCACTACAGTAATTTCTCCGCTTAAGGAAAAAAGAACAAGTCCGTTCTAGAAGGGAACATGCTTGCACACTGGAGTGGTACAACAGGGAACCACTCAGTTTCTCAGTAATTCATTGAAAAGGTTACCAGATGTGCATGCCTGCACCAAGGGAGGGAGCAACTGCGTCACTCATCATGAGAACTGGAATTGTCACAGACACTCTCTGGTAAGGGACACATATTCCATGCAGTATTCATTATAGTAACGGATGTGGTAGTACAGAGTAGTACTGTATTTCCCAAGCAACATAACTGTTGTTTGCAGGGAAATGCTCCTATTGAATAATCAGAGCAACAGGCACTCCGAGTTATGCTAGGTCCATACCATTAAAAAGGTTTATGTGCCAACACCATCACTCTGAATTGGGGCTGGAAGCTATTGGAAGGCAGCTTGCAAATACTTGAGTGAACAGGCGCCTACTTCCCCCATTTTCATCAGGTGTAGTGGAGACATGCTTTATTTATTTATTTTTATTTCCACGGAGGCCCCACGGTAGACTACATTGCTGACATTAACCGGAGATATTACCTCAAATAAATTACTAGAGACCTGCACTCTAGTAAACAAAACAGTTGATGGATAAAGTAGAACGAAGTTGACAGAAAAGCACTTCTGGCGAAAGCTGCTGCACAAGATTCTAAACAGTGGATCCAGGATAATTCCCAAATTGCAAATTCCCTAATCTGCTAGGGTTGTGGAAGTGCTATAAACTAAGATTCATACAGCTTTATAACAACTTTATTTCCATTCTGTCTTGATTCACACTTGATCTCATTCTGAAGCACCTACACTGCATTGAGCTCTTGGAGAAACTGCAGGACAGCAATACAATAAGTCAGTAGGGAGGCAAGCAATTTCAGGAACTTATATTCAGGTGGTATGCATAAATCAAAAAAGCTCGCCCCATATGGTTGAGAGGCCAGATGCCGGGTTTATAGTTGCAGATGTAGAAAAGGCTATTCAGCATACGTCACATATCATGTCTAAATTGGGGGGGGGGATCTCCATGTTTTAAACCTCTAGTAATGAGTTTCCTTAACTTTGATGAATGCTTTGCTAACTCCAATGAGAGATCACAAACAATGCCGCCTGGAGGAAGACTGCTGAGATCATGTGAAGGCGCCAAATTGTGAGCATATCTTTCTAAATAAGGTCAAGCTTCCTACCGCCCTGCCCCCCAACACACACATTGTTGAGGAAAATAGTATTATAGTATTACAGCACTCAAAGCCTGCTGCAGTGATGGAGAGCTTCATAGATTCAACTTCCACCAACTGAAGAGTACTAAATGGGTTTGTAGGAGCCGTGCTCCAAAGTGCATGTTTGGAAGTGTATGCTTCCATGTCTAGAGTTTTCCATTATGTCCAAACTGTGGAGAGCTCTAAGAATCACAATTTAATCCTTTCCTCTTTGAACTAACCACTGGAGCTCCCCAGTGTTAGGTTATAATGGGAAACTATGATTACTTTAAAAGAGGAAACAGGAGTTTTTGATCACTTAGCAGCACCCAAAAGGGACGGAGAAGGGAAGGAGACAAGTCTGAGGCTCATTCTTATAACACTAAACTACAGCTTTTGTGCTCTATCTAAAACAGCCCATGTGGGAAGGTAATCTAACTATCGTATTTGTGACGCAGTTACTGTGGTGTTCAAAACGCCTTGGGAATAAAGTAAAACTTGTAATACTCCCCCCCCCCCGGCAATTGTAACTTATAAAGCTCAACATAATGAATAATAAAAAAGAAGACAGGGAAGGGTACACCATACATTTTTGGGGAAGACAGTTTTCTCTAAATACATTTCTTCCCGTAATTGCTTTTAAATGGGAACTGGGTCATCTTTCCACACAGTTGCGCCACGAAAACTGCATCTGTGTGCTGCAAACACAAACCAGTAATGATATTCATGACTAAGCACCAAATATATGATAATGTCTTATTACTACAAAGTGTAAAAATTCAAGTAAGTTCTTGGTTACTTAGGCATTTTAATATATGTAATTATAATGCCTTGGAAGTACTCCATAAAATACGGTGCCCAGCTCTTCCCAACTCTATACTGAAGTTGTGAACATCTACCAGCAACGTACCTAGCTGAGATGTGTCTAATTATAGTACTGGTATTTCCTTTTGTACTCAGAAAATACATGCAGACAAGAATGGAGACAATTCTCTTCACTTTCGTACACCCATCGTCTGCCTTGAATTATTGCCATGACAACTTTCTTCTGTCTGCAAAAATTAAGACGCAACCTACCCTGAAGTTTTGTATCTTGTCCAACCAACTGGAGACATCACCAAATCTGTACACATCAGAAAGGAATTTCTAGAATGCTGGAGGTCACATTAAGTTCTTTCAAGTTTCCCTAACCCATTGTCATTCAGTGTCTGCTATATAATTTTGCATGGACAGAGGCTACAATTGGAGTTATCAAGCAAGCAAATTTGTTCAAACCAAATGAAAAGCGTTTCTATAGCATGAGTCCCTAAGGTTCAAAGCCAATTTTCTTTTCTTTTTTTCACAGGATTGCCTATTATTAGGGATATTTCAGTCCACCATGCGTGTACAAATTAATGACATTTTGCTTTGCGTTTGACAAAAACTGAGATTTAAAACTAGTCTACTGCTTTCTTCTTACAATAAGTTAATGAAATGGAAGGATGACAACAAGATTAACTAAGGGCAATGACTTGGAATGACTGAAGAAAAGTATCTACCCCATCACTTTTCTGCTTCTGTAATAAAGACACTTCAATAACAATGTAATCTTTTCTCTAAATGAAAGCAAACATCAACTAAATAAAGGTTAACTTCCCATAAACAAGAACACTACATATTATTTAACCAACTTATCAATACCTTTGTTTGGTTGTATGATGAAAGCTACAGAACTCATGTCTTATTGATTGTGGGACAAAAAGTAATTCAAATTATTTGGAAACCTATGTTCTTTTCCCCCTCAGTGACACAATACAGCAAATTACAGATCACAACTTATTTTGGTTGCTTCCTGGTTTACAGTTCTATTTTTGCACAACCAGAAATATGTGGCCCAACAAATCTACAAAGCCTTTGTATGAACTAAATTTTACTTATGCACATATTTTTGGACTGAATGGCCCAATACATAATGACACTAAAGAGAAATAGTCACTGCTTCAGAAGCCTGGGAGTCTCTTTAGTGGTTTAACATGATACAAACAGTTCCTCTGATGGCATAAATACGATTTTGCTTTCTGGTGCTCAAATCCCCACTCAGCCATTAAGATTACTGGGTGACCTGGGAAAGTCACCGTCTTCAGCCTCACCTACCTTGCAGGGCTGTTGTGAGAATAAATGGAGAGGGGAAGAGATCCATGTACGTCATCTTGAGTTCCTTGGAGGAAAGGTGGGATATAAATGTAACAGTAATGATAATACTGTAATAATAGGAGCTTCTCACTCTCAGCTCAAGGGCTGAAATCAAATGAATACTTCCTGTAACCTTTTTTGCTTTGTCTTGTAGCTTTCAACTGTTGGTGTGAGACACACGCGTGCATGCACAAAATGGATATGGGTTCCTAAAAGCATTGTTTAAGATGGAATACAGAAGGTACACCTTTGCTGCCACCACCAAGTGCTCTAACAGAAGATGAGAAGACCAGTTTGTACTCTGCAGAGGACCTGAACACATACCTTCCCCTAGCAGTTGCTATTCCTTCAAAAAGTAGGCTGGTCTGTTTTTTTTTTGGGGGGGGGGGTACGGGTAGCGTTGGGAGAAGAGACAATTTGTGGAACATGACCTTTGATATTTCATTCCCCCAATTCAGCTTGAACATATATGTAGGAAAGCAGACAAAAATGGATAGTAACCTCAATGTTTGTAATGGCAAAGGCTTAGACATGAATACAGTCAACTCAAAACTTACGCACATTTAACTTGCACATTTAACTTGTGCAACCCTTAGTCAATAAATACTTTCTAGAAATGAATTCAAGCAAGGCATCTGAAAATAGTTAGCACCTATGTACCTTATGTTTCTCACTACTGCCCTTAAAGTGACGCTAAAAAGCAGGAGGATTTCACTTGTGTTTTCAATTAACCATGGCTATAGTTAAGTCTGAACCCAAAAACCCTAAAATTGTGGTCAACCTTAAGTCAGAATCATAAACCAGCAATGCTGTAGATCAATTATTGTTCAGTGTTTGTGAGGGTATGAGGGGTGTATAGTTGTTGTTTTTAGTTTTGATACAACTTTTGCTACCAGGTGAAGTTGCTTTGGTTGCAGCTTTTATTTATTAATAGTTGTATTTATTGTGTTTTGATGTTTTCTTCTATTCTTTTGTACATGGTCTAGATGTTTTGTGAGTAACAAATTTAATAAACAATAACCTTAGACCTTCCAAATGTTGTTGGAATCCCAACAACTATCACCCCTAGCCAGCAGGACAATGATCAATGGTCAGGGATGTGGGAGTTATAGTTCACAACTTCTGGAGCACCACAGATTCCCCAACCCAGTCATAAAGCAAGATTTTTGAAGCTGACTTGTTTCCCTAAACCAATGTTAAGATTAACCACAGTTTGTCACAGGTTTCTAAATAATGATAAACTGCAGTTACTTAAAACAAAAGTAAGAGCTTCTGATTTCGTCCTTGATGATGCGCTGGAAGATGAGAGGAGGGGGAGCTTTTTCACCAAATCTTTACCATAGCTTACATGGTTATATGTGAAAGAGGCCACAGCTGCAAGGATGCATAAAAAAGCTTGCCAAATCTCCTGCAGCTTTGGTAAATGAGGCCATTTCATCTTATGCTAAAATTCAGATGCAATACTATGATTGTGGTGATAAGACTGAAGTGCTTTTAGAATGGTATATATCTGTATGAACCATAGCCAGCCAAACTCTACCTCTACCCTGCTTTATAAATGCAAAAGACCAACATAAAGACAGCTAACAGTGTATTTAAAGACAACAAGATTATAAGGGACTCACTTAACTCGTGTAATGCTTCCTGTTGAAAATGTGAGAAAGTTGAGGAGCACTAAATGTAGTGCTTAGTCATTGCTTGAATCTTTTAACCTTCTATCTTCTATGAATGTATCACTTATAAGTCAAATATGATCAGTACAATGATTAATGTTATTAATCTAAATAAACATTTCATTTATATCAGTCTGGAATGTTTTTTGTGGGTGGGGGGTGTTTCTAAAGGATGTCTGCTGACTGCAATTAGGCAATGTGAGATACCTGAATGACTATGACAAATACAGACTGAGAGAGCCTTATGGAGTCAGATAAAACTGTAATAAAACTGTTATAAGTAATCAGAATGTGTGGGTAAAGAATGGTATTGATAAAGATAATGCAAATAATATTTGTGGGAAGAAATGACATAGCTATCAATAGCATTGTTTCCACCTATTTGGTATCATTTATGAAAGTGGCTTGTGTAAATCAGAGGAGGGGAATCTGTGGTTCTCAACTGCCTTCAGCCCCAGTTAGCATGGCCAATACTCAGGGACAACACAAATTAAAGGGCCAAAGGTTCCCTACGCTGTCATAAATAAACCTAAGTTAAAATCCAACTTCAACCTGAAACACTGACCCTAAATATACATACCAATGTATGAGTGAGACTTTTGGCCTAATATGGTCTACTCTGACAAAAAAAAATTGGTTCTCAAATCCTTTGGATGGAAATGCTTTGGGAATGAAGCGCAGCCCTTTTACATGCAAGGCATATACATTTCCATTGACCTGTGGGCTCCTTCCCAAATTTACCGCTATCGCTTACCTATTAAAATATTTATACCTTGCCTCTCAATGGTATGATAAAAATTAATTGATGTTGAAAGAGTAAAACCATTAAATGGAAAAAGTATAATAGAGGCAGGAGAAATAACAGTTATGTAAACAGGCCATTTGTCACTTTCATGTGCTGGGTTAATTAATATTCTAAAAAGGGCTTCCAAAAGCTGAATACCTCTCAAGCTCTGAATTCATAGGGCTGACCTTAAGACTTTCTCAGAATGATTTTTAATGCAGTCTGTTATCAGCAAAACCCGTTGAAAACACATGCCCCATCTGCCAGTGCCCCACTTGCAAAAGAACTTCTTATACTTGCAGACAGTGCAGCTTCTGCCGGCTTCCCTCTCTCCTCTAAATACCAGCTGTATGATAATGAGCGCAAACAGCTGAAAAATACTGCACAGTAACAAAGCTGGTACGAAATGGGCAGAACAACGCTCCCACTCAAAGAAGCAGTTGCAGCATGAACTTTGCAGATTAGCCATTGAACAGAGGTGGGGGAGGTTTGGAAAAAAGAAAAGAAGGGCCTGTACAGATAGTGAGAGAATGGAGAGAAAGGAAAAGGGGGGGCTCAAGAAGGGGCACAAGCATCTAATGAAAAGCCTAAATTCTAAAGTACTTTTGTTAAACTGCATGAACCAATTCTTCACATTTTCTACAGCTTATTCCTGATGCACTAATGATATGCCAAGTGCCATTCTGATCATTTGCAAGTTCAGTGTGTTTCCAAAAAGACACCAACTTGTTAATGAAAGTTTGCTATTCATTAACAAACCACTCCATCAGCTACAGGGGGCTTTGAGAAAGGAAATACATATGAATTAGCATACATTATTTCTCTTATTTAAAAGTTTGCCACTTCATTGAGGGCTGAACAGCAATCACAATATTCTATGTTAACTTTTTTAAATAGTTTAAAGAGCCCTTCGTAGGTTTGCTAAAACAGCTGTATCCCTCCAAACTGTGGTCCCACTGTAATGGCTTTTCAAAACCATGCATGATTGCAAGTAACTTGGTTGGTCAGCTAGAAATCCAAAAGGTTTGTTGCACCGTAGCTTCAATTTAGTGCCAAGTAAACCAAATCCTACATTGTGTGTAAGTTATATGCAATACTAGCTTAAGTTGCATATTTATACCATTTTTCTCTTAGTCATGGGGTGGCAAACTATGTAAGTCACTGAATCCTTTTTCTTCTCTCCCCACCCCACCCCACCCCCATCCACAGGGTAGCCATAACCGTCATGCTCTACTTGTGAATTTTTTGAGAGGCATCTAGCTGGTCAGTGTTAGAAACAGAATACTGGATTAGATGCAAATTGGACTGATCCAACAAGACAATTAGTTTCTGTGTTTGCATGCTGGAATCACAGAAATCTGAGAATGGACTAAATAGTTTCCGAAGGGCATACGGTTTATAAAAAATATATATATTCCTCTTATTACATCATTTAGCTATGCATTTGCTAGTGAAGCATACATCAGACTAGGTATTAGTACAATTTCAAAATTAGTAAAATTTCAAAATGTTATCTATTTTAATCTATTTCTATACTGCTTTTTTGGCAGGTTACGAAACTCCAAATTACAATGATAAAATCATCTGTATTAGAAAACCGGAGCTATTTTCCCATCTCAAAGATGTCCAACTAAATTATACTCCAAATAGTGTCTCTAGTGCTCCTGAGTTCATCTGATCCCTGCCAAATTCAAACCACACTGCAAAGGAACAATTGGGAACACCCACTTCTGCCTTTGGCCCACAGAAAGTTGGCCACATTCCAATCAAATCTTTGGACTGAAACAAGTTCCCTATCCTTGCAGTGAAAGCAGTGTGCTTAAATCCATTGATTTCAATGGGTTTCCTCCATGAGTCATGTTGGTTATAATCCACACAATTTCTTCTTAAAGTGTAGTTTCTTTAATGGATTCTGTCAGACATTTCATTCTAGGGATCATTTCCAAGGCATATAGCACTGTATTCCATCGTCTGTACTTCTTTACTTATTATTTTCCATTACACTCTAAATATAGTAGTGTAGCATATATAAATATGCAACCCAATTCATCATGGTAACTCTAACAAACTACAATCTCACATTCTCAAAGGCTGCTTAGCATCTGCTTAGTACTTTATAAAACAAAAATAAATTTTAACGATTCACTGCCAAAGAGAAACAAAACTAGATATAATATTTTTCCATGGAGGAAATATTAAAAAGAAGTGGAGAAAATTGTGAAACAAATATGAGTCATATTAATTTATGCCATGTCATTTTTGACAATTAAATTTTTACAGTGCTTTAGAAATGTATTTGGGTGTGATCAACACATCATAGACATCTCTATACTATCACTTTCGCAAAGCATAATGAAGACCTAATCTTGTACCTCCTATTCACAATGATACTTGGAAATGAGGTGTTAAACATATTAGAGTTGTGTAAGATTTAGCTGGAGTTTTATGCTGAATGTTAATTACATGAGTAGTGCTTATTGCCACTCTTAATTTTGAAAATCTTTGAATTGTACAGCATATTAGCCTCTGTTGTATTGGCATATTTCCCCTCCATCACCAAACCAAGTTACGTCAAGTAGAATACAGAGGTTGAAAGTAATAATTCAATTTTATGTCACATATAGAGACTGTTGTTGGGCAGTCAACATATAAATATTATAGAGATATATACTTATGTCGCACCAACAGAAAATTGCTCTAACACAATCCAAGAAAATCTAATATTGACAACAGCATACATATGGTTTTGCAGTACTAAATTTACTTCAATCATTAGAACAGCCACAATTCTGGCAATATCTGCAGATTAGGGAACTTTAAAAATAGTACTACAGTGCCCCTACATGTTCACTGATAGAAGAGCAGCTCAACATATAACTTGCCACAGTCAAGTGAAAAGCACCTAATCAGCTAAAACATTAGCATACACTATTATAATGTGTTCATGTAAACAGAAAATTAGAAATATTCACATTTGGAAGTATGTTCTGGGTGGCAGTCTCCTTTAGACAGATTTCCAGCGAATGGCTGAAGGGCTTGGCAGTCCTGAAAGATACCCCCTCCCCATGTGAACACTCCATTTACCCTAAACTCCTTGCAGTAAAGAGTACACAAATATAACATGTAACTTGGGCACACACAGGTTATAGGATATAAACTGACTCTCACACTTGACTGTTAAGTGTAGCAGTACTTCAATTTCACTGAATGTTTATAAACACTTTAATTTATATGGGGCAAGTTTAACTCTGTGCCACTTTTGTGCAAACTCCTACTTGGTAACAGTCACATGAGACCATAGCAGTTTTGATGATAAATTGAGATCAACAGCATAAATCAAACTATGTGTTCCTTTTGAAAAGATACTAAAGAACATGAAAAGGTGAAAATAGTGTCATGGTGGATTCAGAGTTGTAAGCATTGTTGTCAGAGACATACCTAGGCTCCATTGCACCCTTGGCAAGGGTATGTAGGAGTCCCCCCTCCAAAATAAAAAAAACCCCAGAAAAAACTCACGACAGGATTCAATAATGACAAACTGAGCATTTAACAGCACAATCCTATAAATGTCTACTCAAAAGTAAACCCCACTGAGTTCAATGGGGCTTACTCCCAGGAAAGTGGGTGCACAGGACTGCAGCCTAAATCTGGCAGGCCGGAGGCAGGAACTTCTGACAATACCTCGCTTGCCTTTTCGTTACTTCTGACAAGGCCCCAGCAGAAAGGCACTAATTTGGAGGTTGTAACCAATTGCACACTCAGAAGTAAGTCCTGCTCAAGTCAATGGCCCTTGCTCTCTGGGGTAAACATGCACATCCTGGAAATTGGTCAATGTGGGAAAGAAACCAGGGGAAAGCAACTTGGCTGTAAATTAAGCATCTCACCTGATGTTTCTCCATCACCACATCAGCCCTGGACAGAGTGTCAAGCAGGTGTGTCCTCACGGGGAGCCCCACTTCAGACTGACTGGAGAGGGAGCTCTACACAAATTCCTCTGCTGAAGTACCTAGAGGGAAGTGATTTTGCACCCCCTGGCCTACGCTGTTGGCAAGGGCCAATGCGGCCAACCCCAAGGTACACCTCTGATAGTTGTTTGTCTATTTAAGCAATAAAATTGATGTAAGATTTGCAATTCAATCCCTTGATCCAGTTCCCTTCTATATAAAATGTATTTTTTTAATTTTTTAAAAAATCTCTCTCTCTCTCTCTCTCTCTGCTTGCTGTCTACCAACACTTCTTCAGATGTTCTCCCTCAGCTGAAGGTTCTATGCCCCTGCTTGGTAACTATAGGTTTATTCCCATGTGTTAATATGAGATGGAGCTTAGAAATGCTATTTCAGAAGTAGATGAGCTGCAGGAAGTTAAACAGAGGGCAAATCTTCAGTTGGCATAGAAAATTAGTTGGGTGCTTTATCAGTGCAGGTATTATGTAAGGGCTGTATTGCCTTATAAACAAACTTCTGGGGGTGACATGTCAGTAGTGAGCATGGCCAGAGAAAAAAGTAAGTGGAGCAACAGAAGCATCTCTTACCTTTTTTTACAGGCTACATTTCAGTCAGTCAGTGGTTTCCTACACACATAAAATCAGAGGCATTACCGCATTTCAAGGACACTTCCTGTCAAGCAAAAGCACTTCAGGAGGGTGTGGAGCAAGGGCATTGAGGCGTGGGGCCCAGGGAGAGTCACAGGCTCAAAAGAGATGCCTGAAAAATCATGTCTGTCCCCCAAACCTGAGGTTTCCCACTCCCACCTTAAATGAAGAATTACACGTCAATAAATCAAATGATTCATTTTAGTTACAATCTTGAATCTCTGCTTTTTAATTACGGGTTCTGTTTTACGCTGTTTCACTGGATTGCTAACGAGCAGATTTGAATCCTTATTAGAGGACCCAACTAACATTTGTGCACTGGGTACTTGAAATGGTGTGTCAAATAAGAGATGGTTATATACCGGTGTATGGAGTGAGGTTAGTGGGTTACATTCAAAGCAGCACTAACTTGAACTGGACTGAATCTTCTCAAATTGCAGAGCCTCTCTGGATGTTAAGCACATTCTTCCCTCCGTTTCCTAGCTTCTTTGACCATTTTCTCAAGAATAAATCTGTATTGACCATTCCTTTAGGTTCCTTTGCCTCCTTGCCAGAGAGCTTCCCTGTATCAAGGGCAAGGGTCCTCAGATTTTGACTAGCCTTGGTATCCAGACAAAATTGATGCTGGCCATCAATCTTACCAAAGAGGTAAGGTCTTGTCTCTGTCATCATGTGGGCATTTGAGATATGATTGGCAACCCAGAAGCATAGCGCAACTTCATGTGGAGAAGATATTCTACCTTCTAAAGCTCAGGAACTCCAGCTCTGGGAGGTGGTATAGGCTCAGCTCTGTGCTTGCCAGAGAAGAGAAGGCAATTCACTATGGCAACTGTACAGAACAAATTTGTGGATGCAGGATCCTGATATCTTTTCCCACTGCTCAGTAGGATTCTGTACAATTTGTAAAGTCAACAAAATAACAACTTTCCTGTCTTTCATAGAAACCAAACTGTAAATTCCATGAGAAACTGGAAATCATATGCCACCACACCAGCTTGGTCAGTCAGTCAATGTCAGAGATTTCTCACAACATGGATTTTCTGGTATCATTATAAAGAAAAATAAGCAGACTATATTGGCTTCACAGCACTTTACAAAAAATAACTATTAACAATATCTATATTGCTTGCATTATACATAATAAAGACAGGAAAGTGATATTTAACTCCATCACATTATTTTAATTTCACCTACAGACAATAAAGCAGGAAGTAGTCAATGCAACAACATTTTCTGTGGCAACTAATCTTCAAATGTAAGGATTTCACAAATTTATGTGCTTTTAATGCCAATATCTATAAATTTTATTTTGCCTTTTATCATCTTTATTCAGTACTTTTTTGTCTTGTGCAAATCATGTATTTCGTGGTCTCATTTAATTTCTGGTATAGGGAAAGATAGAGTTGCAATGTGTTAACAGCAAATTTACAGGTCTAAGTAAATAAAACCAGTAAGATTATCACAATTTGGAATAAATCCCCTGCTTCCATGAAAATGTAACTTGACAGTAATTGGTACCAGTTTAAATATAGATGAAGAGAAATCACAGCAATGATAAAAGCTTTGCACCAACTTAAACATAATAAGCAACTAATAACTGTCTGAAGTACAATCTGACAAATACAAATTGAATTTAACAGCAGACAAGATCTAGTAAAACTGTTGTACTGGCGCCAGAGCTAAATTTCTCCACTAAACAAGTAAATTTAGGTTGGGTGAGAATTTTCTTTTCTTTAGGAATGATTTAATTATGCTGGTAGAGAATCAAAGGATTCCAAAAATACTCTCAAATTTCCAATGTAAATGTTCCTGCAAAGAAAATTATTTATCCTGTTTGTGAAAATGTGTCAACAATGTAGCATGGCAGATTTAAGGTTTGCAGACAAGGGGGGAAAAGCAGTGGATTGATACAATTTTAAAAATGGACATAAGGTATCCTAGACTACATCTGTTACTGTTATATTGCATGCTAGAGGGCTTAGGAGAAACAGCTGTCTGCACTAGCGGTATCACATGTTATCTGTGCCCAACAATCATAAAAGAAATGAACTCAAGTTTTCACTGCACCCTATAAATGGCCATTTTTGCACTCCACTTCCTGGCTTCCTATTGCAAAATGAATGAAAACCAAGCTCTTTGCAGGTGCAAACAAACTCATTTTGCTTTCCCCCTTTTCCTTCACTATTAGAAGGAACAGTGTTGCACACTGCTGTTTGCAAGAAGAAGCTGAAAGCCTGGCTCAATTACCATCCCAGAAGCTGGCTATTAATCACAGACTCATAGAATTGAGGAGTTGGAAGCAACCACCAAGGGTCATCAAGTCCAACTGTCTGCAGTGCAAGAAACACAACTAAAGAATCCCTGATAGCCATCCAACCTCGGTTTAAAAACCTCTAATGAAGGAGAGTCCACCACCTTCCGAGGGAAGTCCACCCCACTGTCAAACAGCTCTGACTTTCAGAAACCTCTTCCTAATATTTAGTCAGAATCTTCTTTCTTGTAATTTGAATCCACTAGTTGCCATCATCTCAAGATTCCTCCCTTGTTTAGTATACTTCATAAAACTGAATGTTAGATGCCGGGGTGCCATTCTGAAACTTCGAAGTGTATACACAACAAACATTCCAAACGCGCAGCTCAGTAAGGAGGCAGAATGTTTGCAGAAGACATACATAGATTAAATTGGGCCAGCAAAGGATCAATATCTGAAATGAAATAAATTGCTAGAAGGATACTGTTTATAGTGATAAGACTAGCGGGAAGACCACTCCACTCCTGGGAGCAGTATCTTGGGACTGGCGGAGCCTCTCTAAGTGTGCTACTGAAGAAAATGAGCTATGAGAAAAATGTGAATGGAATGCAGCTGTACTAAAGCAAATAGTCAAGACTGCCTGCATTCTTGTCAGCTGTTGGTGTTATCATGAGAAGAAAACATACGGTGGTGCTATTAATAGAAAGTTGCCTTTGGGGAATGTCCAGCATTTGTAGTCTCAGAACAATTAGAAGTACAATTTCATTTTATCAGTGATGAAACATTAACAATGTAGGTCAGAACCAACATTTAATAGAATGGTTATATTTGAGGGCATTCATAAATATTATCATGTCACTTCTATGATTCGTCATGAAACAGAAAAGAAACCTGGTTCATATTCAAAACTAGTACCGGTAGTTGCCTCACTTGCAGTGATTTGCAATTAAATATTTCTCAGACAGACAAACAGCCTTGTTAAATAAGGCATGACTACTTTTTCCTCTGTACCATGTAAGCTTTCTCACTGCCTTAAAGGTCCTCCACAAACTGAACTGCTGGGATAAGTATGTCTTGAAGACATTTAGAGGAAACAAGTGCTGAACTATTTGTCTCAGGAGAGACATAGGTTGTACATATCTGGGGTAGGGATGAGGGATAAATTGGTTCAGTTTGCATTTTCATGTGACCCCACTTAATTTGCACTTCATAAACAAATACACAAACTGGAATACAGCTTATCCTTCAAAATTTGCACTGCTTCAAATTTTGCGATGCAGTTCTCTAATCAAAGCGCACACACAAAAAGCATCTCTCTGGGGAAATATGAACAAAATGTAGTAAGGGAAAATGTTTGCATATAGTATGTTTATAGTAGGCATCACTGTATACAACACAAATATTATGAGAAATATGCATGGAATTATGCATGTGACTTTTGGTACAGTTTTTTGAAATTGCAAATGGACAGGCAAATGGAATAAGCTTTAAAATGAGAAAAATACAGCATGAACATATTTGTCCATCCCTACTTAGCTGCAACCCTAGCTTAGGTATTTATGCTGAAATTATACTGTTCTGAACGGAAGAATGTATTTCTTTTTATAATTGTATAATATATTGTTGTAACCTGCCCTGAGACCCTTATTGTGAAGGGTAGGTAAGAAATCTGATAAATAAAAGTTGGTATTATAACGAAGACAAGAGGGGCCTTCCAACAAAGAGTTTCCCCCTGCTCATGGTTCCAGCCAGTAAGCCCTTTACTCCCATTGTTTTCCCTCACCTCGGTTTTCTGTTCTTCCAAAGGTCAAGAAACATTCCATGCACCCCAATCATGATCAGTCTTCACTAGTTGTTTTTATGAGTTTCTCCGTTTAGGTTTCTCCCCTTCCAAATAAAATGTACTTCTCGAAACCTTAGGACTCCTTGAAGTCCAATGATACTTGTCCTCTAAGTGCATAAATAATACTATTTCGGCTACATGGGCATCTATAATAACAAAATGTGGTTCCTATTAATACCTATGTATGCCAGACAAAACAACACACACACACACTACAAAAAAGCACCATTCCACATTGTGTGTTTCTTATATTAGAGACTATCCAACACCTTGAAAAGTGTCCATCAATGGACATAATCAGAGAACTAACTCCATGCATTTAGCTGGGCTTCAAAAAAAAAGTCAAAATTAAAGTAACTTTTAGAGCTCAAAGTTTCCCCAAACTGTAGAGCAATGAAGTAAAGAAAGAAACTGCTGTTGTTCAAATGGGGGGGGGCAGGGTGGACTTTATTTAACAGGTTGCAAACCCTTGTATTTGTTTAAATGTGCTCCTGGGATCATGGTACAAATAAAATGGAAATGTATCCAAACACCTTTCTTAAATTCTAGATAGGTAAATATTAACATATTTGCACAAAAGACACCCAGATGGTGCAGATCAGATAGTTGAGTTGCTCAAGGCTAAAATGATAGAATTTTAAAAACAAAACTAAAGGAGAATTTCAGTGCAGTGCTCAAAATATTTGAACTGCATGTCAGTGATCAAAGTCTAGCACAACACTTCTGAGATTTACCTGCAATATAGCATTAATGGGGCATTTCTGTATCACAATATACTTTTTCATGCCATTCACTCTAGTCTCACTATTTTCTTGACAAGGGACTCGAAAGTTTTTAATATATATATATATAGCAATGAAAAAATCTCTAAGATTTAAACTGCCTACAATTTAAATTCTATTTTTATTTTTATAAACATTTTAGTATGGTTTCACAGAAGTGAACCAGGAAATGCAGTTTTCATTTTGGGGAATATTCCAGTCATGTTTAAGATCTAGTAGTGCAGAGAGCTGAGAAAAGTTATGTGGTGTTTTGTGTGGTATATTACTTAAGGTAGAGCAGTGATGTGAGAAATTATCTCTACTGCTGAAATGGATTATAACCCATTGAAACAAATACTAGCTGCAGATTTCCAAATAAATACTGAATAAGCACATATAACCTTCATTATGTGCTTAAAATGAAGGGCATCAGTTTAGACAAATAAAAATGAAGTTAACTGAAGTTGCCAACCATCAGAGGTGGTCACAGCTTTCAACTTCCACTAAACCATGTTCATAAGATTGCACACTTTGATGGAGAGACCATAAACTAGTCAGGTATGTCATTGTAGAAGCTCAAAAGGTAGCATGAACCGAACAGAATGGGTGAAATGAGCACACCTAAACTGATGCCCATGCCATGCCCAAGAAGAAGAAAAAACCATGCCAAATAATGATTATCAAATAATAATGCATATGTTACTGGAAACTTTAAGGTAGAAATAAAATCTTTTTATAGTATGCACTGTGTAATTTACAGTTTATATGCACATTAGTCATCAACATTTAATGAGATTAATACCATTCTTATTTACCAGTGTCATATATGTATAATTGCATGGGTTTCTTTATAAATGTTTTATAGCCTGAAACTTTTATTTCATTTAATTGTGAATATAAAACAGCACATCTGTGGATGCTTTAATTTTAAGAGATACATTTTTAAGTTGATACACTATTAATTCTTCACAATATTATTTTTGTAAGAAGATCTAGCATTTTTCATACAAAGAAACCAGTAACTAGCACTGAGCCCTACTTTGCATCTTCATAAAGTAATAGAATAATCAGATGGCTAACTGTTGTGTTCTGTGACCATTTATAGTAATGTGCTCAACACACGCTGAATATAACTAGTGCTAGAGATGCATAAGACATGAACTGTCAGATCTCATAACAAAAGTATTTTTACTAGCAAGGATTACTGTAAACATTTGACTGCTACCTAATAATTGAGTTCAAACAAGGAGAAAGCTGGCATCAATCAATTGAAGGTTTAAGTAATTAGGAGAAATTCAAAGTGTCATTCATTTCTAGAACTTAAATTTGATTCCATGTTCTTTACCAGCTGGTTTTTACTGAAGAGAAATTTAGGTTTTGCTATAGAAAACAAATCTGAAATTTTCAGAAAGCTTGCTGGGCATTACCAAATGTTATTTTAAAGTAAACTGTAGCACACACATGGGCAAGCAGCTCAAACCACTAGCCACTCCAACCTAAAGTGGAAGTAGATATCTCATTCTGACCCCTATTATGATGCTGAACAAGATATGCCACTCAAGATAGACATAATGGGAATATATATAATTAAGCTGACCACTTTTGAATTTTATTTGTAATGAAGTGTTTAAAATCACAATTAAATTTAAATGAAAAGCTATTGGCTCCATTGCAGGAGTTCCATTTGCTGAGCGACCAATGTTGTCCTGTAATACACAAATTATCAAAGTACACTTAATTTTCCCAACAGCATTATTTAATACAAAAGTTTAAAGTTTGTATTATCTATGAAACATTTCATGTAAGGAGTTACAAAGAAAATATTCACACAGCAGCACTGAATAACTTATCCTGCAAAGACACCATAATTAATTTTTACAATCTGATGTTTAAATTTATTCTTCAACAGAACTGGAGAACAATCTTTGAAAATTACATGGGCCAAATATACTGTTATAGCATGCACATATACATGATTTTTCTTATTTAAAATTATGTAGGTTCCACAAGAAAATTGCAAAGGGAAATAACATGATCCTTCATGAACCGAAACTGTCACACCAGGGCTATGGTACTTAAAGATACAGTATACAACTTCAGGCCTTCACATACAAGGGGACAAAAATAATAGCACTTACCCGTCTACGACAGAAAGGAAGGCCTTGCGCAATGATGCTGATGCTAAATATCTTCATCACAGTTTGGTGGGGCAATGGCGTTTTTGTACTTGGAAGATCAACAGGAACCAGGCCATGATTTACGGGTGATTTTCCTGGTTTTGACATTGTACAGTTCTCACATGGTCCAGAATTGTTTGTAACAAAAGGGCATTACTAAGAAGCTCAACAAAATTGGTATCTGGTGTAATTGAGCAAAGGATTCTGCTTCCCAATGCCTGCTTTCCTTTGTCTCAATCTTCTCAATCTCTCCTACCAAGTGTCTTGACCTGTCTGCTGCTTAGTGAAGTGCAAGCTATCCTAGTATAGAGCGGAATTATAAATGACTATGCCGACAGACTGTCCCTGCCAATCAAATAGCTATTGGCCCACCCATGCAGTATCACTAACACATACACTGTCAAAATAGGTGACATTTAAAAAAAATTCAATTGCTTAGAACTAAAATAGCAAAGCTTCAAACTAGAATCAAATGTTTAAGTTATGGTTTCGACTGAATTTCTTTTAAGTGGGAGACATAGCCCTAATACCTTCAGATCAAACAACCTGAAACAAAATACAACATAAAATTTTCTAATTATGTAAGAAAAAAGTAAACCTCTTCATGTTTGGGATTATATATAATAACAATGCAGTATCGTATTAATATGAAGTGTCTTGCCTCTGTTCAGAATGACCAACATATGGTCAGGACTATGTCAACTTTGACCCAATATCTTGCTTAGAGAACAGTGACAGCAGCCACAATGTGAATCGATATACCTGTAGTGGATTTGCCAACCCCAGTGTCACTATGAGGGCCAACTCCTTTTTTACTAATTTTCTCATTATTGTTCTTTGATGAATATTGGTTTTTCTTATTTTTGTCTGAGATGCCCCCCCCCATGAGTTGATGAGTGTAAGGTGTAACTGGTGGCTATGTCTGACACCCCACAGACAGAGAGGCTGATGGGAGGGGAGGGCTTTATCTCCTCAGGAGAGAAGGTGTCTGCATTTCTCCAGGTGAGACATAGGCAAAAAGGAGTAGCTTTCCCGTGCTTCTGCGGTTCTCAGTTGTTTTACCTATGTACGTAGTTTAGAGCTATTTACTGTTGCCTAATCATGCTGCTTAAAACGTGGAATACGTTTTGAATGTGTATTTCATATATTCATTCTTTTTTGTTAGGATATGTAAAGCACAGATCTCTCTTGAAATAGGAAGCAGTATATTAAATAAATAAATAAATAAATAAATAAATAAATAAATAAATAAATAAATTGTTCATGGTATTTGCCTAGATTAGGGGGACAAGCTATAGCACAAGATACTCAGCATTTTCTTTTCAGGCTATGATGCTAATAGCCATGATTGCTATCACAGAAACAAACAAAAATGTTGCAGCCATTTGGGATGGGAAAGGATAAACAAGTAGGGACACTGCAAATCACAGGAACTAAGAAAACAGGAAGTCGTGGATGAAGTTTGGGGAGATGCAGGAATAAATGCAAGGGAAAGTATCAGAGGAATGAAGGCTGATAGTCCATTTTCCAGTACTGTATCCTATAAATTTTAGGCCTGAGCTGGGCTGCCAGCATCATGCTGCTCTCCTTATAGGAAGCATAGAAGAAATATTATCAGAGCCTAGGAACAATAACCATCCTTGTGCGAATTTCCGATGGCACTGAGGGCACTCTTAGTTATGCTTACTAATAAAGCTTGGATCACCGTTCACTCAGATATTTCAAAAGGATATTGAGTTTCGAGGGATGGTACAGAGCAACAGCTATTCCCAGTCATGATGCGTTACCCATACATTACATTACTCAAAATTTATGTAGAGTGTATAAAAACAAGAAGTAGTGATGGACTGAGAACTGTTACTGAAATTGCTGGACCATTACTGAAATTGGAATTAACTCGCTGGTAGTCACTGAAATTATAATTCAATTATTACAGAAATGGAATTTTCACTGACCATGTAGTAAAAAGTTGTTTACAATGAAGAGCAGTATTACTGAACGTATCACTTGCAAGCTGGAGACAGCCAAACTTAACAGAACTCTTATCTTGTGAGCATCTGCCCTCAAATGGATAAGAGTGATCACTACAACATTTAGCATTATTTATACTGCTTCTTATGATATACTTACTATGATACACAAAGCAATCTGGAAGTTAGTTGTTGTTCATAAGTAAGATTTTTTAAAAAATGTTTGCCATTAAATGTTAACTTAAATCAGGGTGGCAAATGGTTCTTTTAAATGTGATTTGCAACCCACTGCACTCCCTAATTAATAAACACTTCAAATTTTGCAGAACCTGACTGCTTTACTGTTCCTGACAGACATGCTGGCCTAAGGGCCACACTACACATATTTATGTGGAGACCAGAGAAGAAGAGTTTGGATTTGATATCCCAAAGGAGTCTCAAAGTGGCTCACATTCTCCTTTCTCTTCCTCCCCCACAACAAACACTCTGTGAGGTGAGTGGGGCTGAGAGACTTCAAAGAAGTGTGACTAGCCCAAGGTCACCCAGCAGCTGCATGTGGAGGAGCGGAGACGCGAACCTGGTTCCCCAGATTACGAATTTACCGCTCTTAACCACTACACCACACTGGCTCAGAGTGCAGAAGTGCTTCTCATTTCTGTGTCACATTAAGTGTAACAGTAACACAACCCACATGAAGTAATTGTTGGTAGGAGATAAGTGAGTAGATGTAAAACAGGTATTCCACAGGATGAGAATAATAATACATCACAAAGCTGTATGTCCCAGTTTTCACTGGAGATTTCATGATATTGGTCTGCTTATTATAACTCACCTGCTTCCCTGGATGGCCTCAGGAAGGGTTGTGCTACTGCTATATTTCATAAGACACAGAAACGAAGAATGACAGGGAAAGGGAAAGGCTTCAAAATCATCTAAGCACTAATATGCACAACTCTGTTAACTGTACAAGGCACAACTTCTATATGCAGAGAACAGAGTACAGTGGTACCTCAGTTTTCAGACCTCTCTGTTGCCAGATGTTTCAGTTTTTGAACGCCAAAAAATGGAAGTAAATGCTTCCATTTCCGAATGCACCTTGGAAGTTGAATGGCTTCCGCCATGTATCTGTTGTTTTTCACAATTTACTGAACTGGCAGTTCACCCTTTGCACCTCAGTACTCAAACGTTTCGGAAGTCAAACAGTCTTCCAGAACAGATTATGTTTGAAAACCGAGGTTCCACTGTATATGTTTTTTTTAAAAATGCATTAGCTAGACATTTGTTGAGCATATTTTGAACAGGGAAGTATTGTTGTTTTAAATCCTAACTTCTGCTTCACTTGCCCTACCTGCTTTCAAATTAACATTTCAAGAACATTTGTCTTCCTCCTCCATTAAATATTTCAGAAAGTATTTCAAATATGTAACACAAACCCCACTGATCGTCTTGCATTCTGCAAACATTCTAGAAATGTCAGTCCAATCCTTATCAGCTATAACATGATTTATCTCATGATTAAGTATAACTCTTTGGTCGTCTCAGGATAGTACCAGCTGTTAAAGAAGTACTACAGCTGCTCTTCAAGAATTCAGTGGCAGATTGCATCTTTGTACCCCAGTACACCTTTCAAACAAAATATACCATAAAACAGCCAAACAAATGTTCTTATCATTCTCCAAATGCAGGGAAACGAAAAGATAGGCATGTATACTGCACTTTAATAAGCAACAAGCTTAACTGTCTTAGCTACCACCTTGTAATCTCATTTAAGATGTTGACAATCGAGTTTCAAAGAATGTGACATGCCTAAACCCCTGCCTACTTATGTATCTATAGCTCAGCTATGATAAGCCCAAATTAAAGTACAATGCTATATCCATTTTCACATTTTACCTATTAAAATACTTAATTGAAAAACTTTGTTCACCACTAAGTAAGGCATGTAAGCATGTACTGGAAAGGTCATCAGCACACAGAAATATTCAGTTTAACTAAATTGTAGTACCATATTTTAAATCTTACTACTGTACTCTACATAGAAAATCTTAAGAGGAGGAGGTGAACCCCCTGCAGACTGTTCAGTTCATTTTGTGAAAAGGACAGTGGGTTGCATCCGACAGGTTGGGAAACCCTCCAGAAAAAAAATTGGCAGAAAAGCAGGAGGCTGCAGAGAGGAAGGGGAAGTCCTGTTGCACAAGTGGAATTCACACAATATTGGACTCAACCCAGTATTTTTAGTAGAAACTTACTTGCCTTTTCATAACTGCATCAATGGATTTTAGGTGTGCTACAAATTTAAAATGTTTTTAAAAGTTCAAGCACTTCATAACAGAAGCTTCTAATGTTCTTTGATAACCTATCTGACTAGAAATATTCCATATAATACATATAAACGAGCAAATGGAAAAACACACACAAACCAATTGTTACATGGCATTCACACGGTAGTGGCAGTTTAAGCTGCATAATCCTGTTCAGCTGGCAAATAGCATGCTGAAAAAGAGTGTGGCGTTATTAATAATAGCTCAAGATATGCGAAGTAAAGAATGTTTGAGCTGCCAAAAAAAGGCAGGTAGTCTGAGGCAGGCTGAAATTCTTGATCTGTCTTGTTTGTTCTTATGTGCTTCAGTGATCTAAATAGGTATGGGAAGCATTCTTATGTAAATGGAATTAATTATAAATACATCAAGATTAAATAGTTCGTGCCGACTTTGGCGATGCGACTCAAAAGAATGGCACCACTAGTTTAAACACCCTCTAGCTGACCCAATTGTATCGTGCTGCCCTCAACACTAACTGCTGCCAAACTGGTACCTTCCTCACTAGATTCCTGTTACCCACTGGTGAGTCCTAATCTATTCGTAAATACTTGTTCAGAAGACACTCTGAAAATTCTCTGTAAGATTATTTAACTTTAAATCTTCCAGGAGCAGGAACAACCATACTACTGAAATTCAGAACGGTATGTATGCGTCTGAATGCCAGCTGCTAGGAATCACAAACAGAGAGAGAGTTTGCACTTAGGTCCTGCTTGTAGACTTTCCATAGGCATCTGACTGACCACTGTGACAATAGGATGCTTGATTATATTGGTATCTGGCTTGATCCAGAAGGGCTCTTCTTATGTTTATATTAACTACAAGATGTTCCTGTTTGGTCTTCGCTTCTCCTGTAGTGAGGAGAGCAAGTAACAATTCCTTCCAAAATTTGCACTGAACTAGTCTCTAGTGTCCTTTTTAAAACTGCTGACTAGCAGCTTAAGAAAGCTTTGGACTCAGTGGTCTGGTTCAGAAAATGATTCAAGATTTTGAACAACACAGGTTATGAAACTGGGAATGAGCAGTTCCCTTGCCTTTCTCCCATCACATACGGACTTTGGCACAGAGATCCTGGGTTGTATTAAGTTACGTCCAAACTGAGAAACTCTGACTTAACAACACACAACAAACCAGGAAGGAAGTCAGAATGTGACCAATCATCTGAACCAAGCCACTGCCACACAGCTTAATAATAAAAATATGTGGGAAAATAGAGAAGGCTGAAGGGCAACTGCAAACACAAGTCATGTCTGCTCTGCCACAGCCTACAGGAAAATTAAGCAAGTGTCAGATCTGGTCTATAGGCAGTGGGTTAAAGGGAGTCAGAATGAAACTGGGAGTCATAATCAAGAGAAATCTAGGAGGCAGGACTGCCACAGCAAGTCAGGACCAAAGAGCAAGAGCAGAAACAAAATGTGCATGCACACATGAGAATCTAGGTAGATATAGCTGCTCAAACAAGTTTCGATGAAAAGCAAGTCCTCCTTATATACTCCATGCTCAGGAGGGATCAATGAGCAGCCGCTGTGGTGGAGGCAGGATCTGGAAGATTCCTCCCTAAGAGGCTGCAACTACGTGGCTCACCACATGGGGGAGTTGGTTAGCCATTCCTGGCAATAAAAGGATATTAGACGCTTATGAAAAATGTGTTACTATATAGAATTTGCTGGGGGGGGGGAGTAGACAGAACAAAGGAGGTTGTAAGTAGTTAAATACAGTAGAGACCACTGTAAGTAGGATAGTGCAGAAAGCGGCAACTCTATCTCCAATTCATGAAGCAAGCAGAGCCACACTAAAGGGAAGGGATAACCCTCTGTCAAAATATGGCAGAAGTCAGTATGATCTTGCTGCTCCTTGCAGTACATAGTCTGATCCATCCAGGGCTGAGGTGTAAGCTGACCAGCTCCACCTCCCTTGTGGCTGAAACTATGAAGGAACCTGCTGCCCAGGCCTGTACTGTGAAACGGAGTAAGGAAACCCGTCACATAGGGATTATGACAAGTGGCAGTGGACTGGTGACTCAACGGCTATTGCTGATGAATTATTTTTCAGTTATTATTAGTTCCATGGAACTGTATGGTTTATGTAATTGATAGAATCTGCTTTCCTCGTGTGCTCGTTAGCTGTTTGATACAGTTATATTTGTTGTTTTCTTTCAACAAAAAAAAAGACACTCCGTAACTGTTGTGATCCACTTTCAGCTCCACTTTGGTACTGAAAAAGCAGCATACAAAAGCAGCAACTGCTACAGGATAAAGCAAGAATGGATTTGAATTAAAGATGAAGGACTTTAATTATTTAGCAACAGAGCAAATTGCAGGCATTGTTATAGACCTCACACTTACCCCTACAATGGTTTCGAGTTTATAGCACATACAGTACTACAGGGTTGTGCATTTTCACTATGGATCTCTTCTTGCCTCTACAGTACACCAATGCTGCCATGCCCAAAAGCAATATCTGAATGAAAAGGTTCTCCAGTCATCAGTGTAAGCTTTTAAATTCATGAGAATTCTTTTCCAGACCATGTATGCCATCATCTTACTCATCCACTCCCCTTACCATAGGTTCTCTTAGATGTTAATATAACTTTTATTAATTTTCAAAAAAAGGTTGTAAGAGATTCTGAAAATATGTTATCAAACAGGATCTTGTGGCAATATACACAGTCCATATACAGTTATAGATCACTGTCGAACAAACAGACATACAATAAAACCAAAATAAACCACAGGTGCGTGGAAGATTGAAACTAGAACTATTTATGGCACAGACATAATTGTTAAACAAAACAAGGTTACAAAACATGAACCCTGTTATATCAAGGGAAAGCAATTAAAGTCACTATGTCAGCCATACTTGTTCATAGGTCGAGGGGAGTCCTTGGCCATGTTCCTCTTGCTTAGAAATGAAATAAAGTCAGATCAAATCATTATCAACCAACACTCATGAGAATCTTCCACATTACGGAGGTAAATATATACAGGGGATTTTATTGCATTTATCCTGCAGCCATAGGCACTAGCAAAACATTCATCTTTAATTTCTCAGTGTTTACCTTGGACACAGCCTCTTAAACATGCTAAGAAGAGGACAACACTAAGATGTATGACACTGGCAATGAATTTCAAAAAATCTACCCCATATTCATGTTGGGAGGGAAAAAGATTAGTTCAGCAAAGGGGTGCAAAGCTAATTTCAGCTGGGAAAGCAAAATGTGAAGTAAGAGAGTCCCACTGAATGGCATTAGGCTCAGCAGGTTAAAACTACCAAGGAATACAACTGAAAATATCTATGCAAATTTCCCTCAGTCCACTTCTCTCAAGTGACTCTGCATGCTTATCACTCTTAGCAGTGGTGTTTTTATTTTACAATCATCAAGAAAGCCAAGCCAACTAGAGTTCATTCTGGAGCCAACTCCAGTAGCTGGCAAATCCCAGCCCTCCCTTTCCATTTTGGTTGCCATGTACCGGTAAAACCTTTCTGGTAGTAAGAGATGTTTGACAGTGGAACGGACTCCCTTGTAAAGTGGTAGACTCTCCTTCTTTGGAAGTTTTTAAGCAGAGGTTGGATGGCAACCTGTCATGTATGCCTCAGTTAAGTGCCTGCATTGCAGGGAGTTGGACTAGATGTCCCTTGGGGTCCCTTCCAACTCAACAATTCTATATTTGTATAACATAGGCTAAGCATTTGTGTAGATCCTTTGTGGGTGCTGCTGCCAGCAAAACAGAAAACTATTAGACGAATGCATAAAGAAATTTATAGATAAAAAAACAAATGGAGACCCGATTCTAACTGTGCAGCATGGCTGCCAAAAGCCACCTCAGTGTAATGGAGACACACAAACTATAGCAGCGACTTCTGTACCTGGGTACAAACAGCATTCTAGGGAACAGCTATTCTGAAATGTTGATGCCTGCCATATTCAAACTAGGGTTTTGGAAGCAATACTCCGTTTACTTTAGAACAAGGCTCAATACACACAAGTCAGACTGTTATACATAAGAGCTATTAGGTATCTACCAAATACCTAAACAATTTTGAGAAAGCAAAGATCAAGTCTGAGAATCACTGAGGTTAATTCATCTTAGTGTGTGTCTCTGCAGTAGACCAATCAGGATGATGATTCATCAGTGGAAAAGTTGTTTGTAAGAGATGCTTCAGTCTCTGGTGGGAGAAAAGCCCAATTTCCAGAAGTCCCAGTCCAATTGTTAGATCTACAGCCCTCATTGATTTATGGCTCTGGTCAGCAACTAACTGGCAAAAGGTAGTGGAAGGTGGAAGGTGGGTTTGTGTCTCTCCATCCCCACCACTGTCCAGCCAGATTTTCCTGCATCTTCCTCAATACAACAGTAGATGAGAAGAGGCAGGTGGGAGGCAGCATCCTAGACCCCACTGAATAGTTGTAGAGGACGAAGAAAGCATGTACAGGTGAACCTTGAAAAATTAGAATATCGTGGAAAGGTTCAATTCTTTCAGTAATTCAACTTAACAGGTGAAACTAATATATGAGCTAGACTCATGACATGCAAAGCGAGATATGTCAAGCCTTTATTTGTTATAATTGTGATGATTATGTCATACAGCCGATGAGAACCCCAATTTCAACTTTGGGGTTTTCATCAGCTGTACACCATAATCATCACAATTATAACAAATAAAGGCTTGACATATCTCACTTTGCATGTCATGAGTCTATCTCATATATTAAACTCCAGTAGCTAATGAAAACAATTGCTTACATAAATGGACTTTTCCACGATATTCTAATTTTTCGAGTTTCACCTGTACATTCTCACGTTGCATGGGGAAGTCAACTAGGTGGGAAGCAGCACACAGCTGTCATGTATACTACTTTGACCTGCCATGTGTCACTGGACACATTTCAACATTTACCAAGTGCAGCAGTGGCAGTAGGTCAAAAGCAGCATAAGGGAGAATCATACATGCAATTCACACATGCATCTGATGCTTCTAATGTGGCCAGCTGCCCCCCCCCAAAAAAAAATTAAGAATGTGATCTTATGTACATGAGTGTTCTGTTTCCATTCACAGAAAGGGCAGGAAGGTATTTTCTGGTCTGGGTTGATATTTGCACAACCAGCCATAGAGCAAAAAGCAGCACTTGTGGTTACAACCTAGAGAAAAGAATGGTTTCCTACTAAAAGCATCAGATGAATTGTAGTCGTGCAAATTTTCTTCGAATGTGTGAGAATTAACTTTATGGTGGTCCAAAATCCAGTGACCAATTGAACACAATGATAAACATACACATCATATATCCCTCTTGAAGAAAACTTATTGGACAAGTACAGATCTCAATATTCAATGCACTCACAGACTTTTCTACCTGACTTCTTACTCTGCTTACACTTACGAGGAATGGAATCCACTAGAAAACTGTTGTCAGTTTTCAGCATATAAGTAAGACAGAAATATTGGAACTTGTACGATGGCAAACATTTCTTAGCCTAGAAAGCTGACAGGCATGCTGTAGTTAAAGAAAACAAAAAAGGAAAGAACTTTCTTGATTACCTATTCATGTTTATTAGCACCTTGCCTTCTGGTCCATATTTTAAGGAGTTACTTGTAAAAAAAAAAGGCTAATACATACTATTTTGGCAAATATGTACAAAACATTATATACAACTAACAAATTCCATTTCACTTGCTTTGAAGGGGGGGAAATAGCAAAGGTTCATTAAGTGCTTCTTAGAGGAACTGTAAGAGCAGAGCACAGAAGGATCCCAATGCAATTGAACTTAGTGCTTAGTGGTAGAGTAGTATAATTTTTTTCTTTCACAGTAAATACGAAAAATACTTGAATGCTGATATAAAGCCTTCATAGTAAATCAGTAGCTTCACAGGAGTGCATTATTCTAGTAATATATATTAATTGCTTATTTTTTTTATTAAAAAATCTCCATGCCGCAGTGCTTTGCTTAAAATTACTTAAAATTACTCACCTTTGACTTTATGTAGAATGGAGATGACTGCTGATGTATTGCTAAGTCCATGATACTATTTGAGTTTGTGACAGTATTACTATTAGTGCGTTCATCATCTCTGCTGCTTTCATCAGATTGATCAAAATCATCACTGTCCTGGTCCATTTCTTCCTCTTCCTCCATCTCCTCCTCCTCTTGTTCACCAGCATGTTCATCTTCTTCCTCCTCTTCTTGGTTACCAGAATATTCTTCATCCACTGCAATAAACCTATTGTTGTTTTCTTCTAATTGTTCTTGCTGGGACTCATTTCTGTGGCAAAGTCCAGGCTCCCCACCACCTATTTCCCCATTCCTTGCTGCATGCGCTTCCTCTTGTTGCCGTAATTGTTGCTGCTGCTGTTGCTCCTCCTCTACCACTCGATTCATCTGCTCTTCATCGACTTGGCTTGAGGAAGCATTACCTCGAATAGACCCACCAGTTCGTCGTCTCTTACTGCCGACAGACAGCAGTTCTTGATTCATTTCCAAAAGCCAGCTTGCTACTTCTTGGACCTTTGCTAGACTATCTGAAGATGCAAATGTTTTCACATTCTGAGAAGAAAAAAAGCAGAGGTAGAGAACAAAGATTAGACACTTTATCAGTGTATCAGTTATTTATACAGAGCTCGGTTTCACGTATTGCCCTGACTCAAGAAGAGTTCTAAGCCCAGCATGGAAGCCTTATTTTAAACCTGAAGTGTAATATGGCCATTCCAATACCAAATTAAGCCCTCTTTTTATGCATTTTATAGTAAGCAATTAGTTTTATACCTTTAGATTAACTCCAAGTGTCAAGATGGAGGGGGGAAAGAATATGAACACTGAGCACTAAATGGCCCCATTAATATAATAAAGTTTTTGTGGTCCATAAAACCTAAGTTAGGCACCCTGCGCAGTGCCAATTATAATGAAAGCAATATAGAAAAAGAAATTGATCGTCTCTGAAAAGTTTCTTCTAAAAATTAATTTCCTTCATAACTGGTTAGAGAGAATGTGCTTTCCACAATTATGCTAATTATTTCATTTGACAATGTATCTTAGGCAAAGTTGTTGATGACAAGATGAAAACATGCAAAAGGTCCTCAGTTGGAAAAACAAAACAGTGGCTATTCTGTTGGATACAAAATATAACCCAAAAGACTGCATTTTAAAAGGGTATTTGAGGGGTTTATAAGAACTCAAGCTGCTAAATAAGAGTTGATGTCATTAATTAATTAATTGATCAATCATACATTTCTAGATCACACTTTTGTAGAAATACAACATGGCGGTGAACACTATACCAAAACTAACAATACCAACAAAAACATCAATAAAACATCAGGAAAAGTCTATAAATACATTTTACACATTTCACATTTTAAAGGCCTGTCTAAATAACAGAGGCAATGTCTAAAAGAAGGTGGGGTGATTTCTGCTGAACTTTTACTGGCAAGGAGTTCCGTCCACAGCACATGGCCTGCCAAACTAAAGGCTTGATCCCTAGTAAATGCCAATCAAACTTGAGGGGTGTGAGGAACTACCGGTACAAGAAGTGCCCCATCAAAGGATCTCAGTAATCGAGGTGCAGCATAAGACAGGCAGGTGGTCCTTAAGGTACATTGGTCCCAAGTTGTTCAGGGCTTTGTGAATTAACACAAGAACCTCACACCTGATCCAGTAGCAAATTGGTAACCTGTGCATATCTCTCAGCAGAGAAGTCACATGCTGCCAGTTGCCTGCTCCTGTGAGCAGTCTGGCCATAACATTCTGCACTAACTGCAGCTTTCGGATCAGCTGCAAGGGTAGCCCCACATAAAGAACTTTACAATAATCAAGTCTTGAGGTTACCAATGGAGCACTGTGGTCAAGCTACTGCGGTCCAGGAACAGGCACAGCTGGTAATACTGAGGGAGGCCAGCATGCTAGCAGAAAAAGTTTTCCAACGTACCTCGGCCACCCTGCTGGAACCAAAGGCTGCTGTAGGAGCAGAGGTGGACTACCCAGTGTGAAGTCCTTAAGGATACGCAGTTCTTCTATTTGATGCATGTACACATTTAAAGTATTATCTATGAACAGCAAACACCTGGAGGTTACGGTGAGGGACCCAGATGCTGGGCACGAAGGAGCTGCCCTTCCTGTCTACCTTCATGGCACTGATCTTAGGTCAGCTGGTGGGCAGTGTGAAACAGAACTCTGGTTATGATGAGAGCAACGAAGCCTCTGAGGACTCTGAGGTGCGTAGAGATTGCACTTTTAAAAAATGTTTATATATGCAGAAGTCTCAGCTAAATACAAATTCATTCCAAATACCTGTGTAATGGAATTAGTATAAGTATTACTTTTCAAATTAAATCATGTCATTTTAAAAAGGAAGCATACCATGTCTTTAAACATCCTAAAATTATTCGACCCCATAAGTTCAAGCTACAGCATGTTGACTGTAAGTCATGTGGAGTGATACAATGATGGAGATATTCTTTTATTTTTACCCCAAACGTATAACATAACATTGGCCATGATTTCATGTGTGATACCTATACAAAACATACCAGATTACTTGTGAGAAACATGCACCCACTGAGAAACATATTTGATTAGTTTCAAATTAAAATTTCTATAAAACTGATTTCCAATGCTATTTGTAACCCATATATTTTTGATGGTTCACTATCTACTTCACAGAGATTTCATTTAAAATACATTGTGCCAGAAGAAACACAGTTCTGTGTATAAAAATAGCAATGGCAGACACATATTTTTCAGAAGCATGTGGTTTTGGTTTTGTGTAGCACAAACAAATACACATACATATTTGCTACAAAAAAGCTTTGAATTGTGCTTAGTGATTAAGTGAGCGATTACTATCACACCAACGAATACCACTAGTAATAATGTAATAGCAGCTGTAATATTTCATTGGCTAAGTATGCAACTTTAGGAATAACTACAAGGAATTCTGGTCACAATCCGAACAAGTATTTTTAAACTAGTGTAAGGGCTTCTACTTATCCCCTTCTACTTCCCCATACTTATCCCCTTCTACTTCCCCATATGATACCACAAACTGCTTTTGCATTTCTCTTCCATTTCAGAGATCCTATAAAGCCTCTAGAGGGGAGGTTGCTCAAGATACAAAAATCAAAAAGACTTTGGGACATGTAGAACTAACTGATTGATTCTTTATATATGTGCCAACACATAATAACAGGACTAACACAATTGGAAGATCACCAATAAATTAAGGAATTAATTGATTTACAAGATCCCTTCCTTATAAAAATATCATAGATGATATAACATAATGGGTAGTGGCTGAGAGCCTGACCTAGAAGCTCCCAGTTCAGCTCTCATCTCAGTCGCAAGATCACTAGATGGCTTTAGAAAACCTACTACTCTCAGCCTTGGTCACCACAATACACACCCCAACAATAGTAGCATCATCCCTATATCTACTCTAGGGGGGCTGCTGTAAGGATTATGCAGCTAGCCTGTCAATCTATGAGGAACATTCCAAGCTATACAGGTGGCGCTGTGGTCTAAACCACTGAGCCTAGGGCTTGCCGATTGGAAGATCGGCAGTTCAAATCCCCACGACAGGGTGAGCTCCCGTTGCTCGGTCCCAGCTCCTGCCAACCTAGCAGTTCGAAAGCACTCTGGTGCAAGTAGATAAATAGGTATCACTGCAGCGGGAAGGTAAACAGCATTTCTGTGTGCTGCTCTGGTTCGTCAGAAGTGGCTTAGTCATGCTCGCCACATGACCCGGAAAAACTGTTTGCGGACAAACGTCGGCTCCTTCGGCAGTAAAGTAAGTTGAGCACCGCAACCCCAGAGTCGTTCACAACTGGACTTAACTGCCAGGGGTCCTTTACCTTTACTTTAAGGTACATTACCATCATTACCTTGTTAGGTATCATCCCATCTCCTATGAACAAGCAGCTTGGGTTATGGGAAAGCTCTCTCACACACAAACACCAGGCCCACACAATGGTATTGCAACAGTTAAGTTTAAACGTAAAATATACTCTGATCGCAACATTGATTAGAAGTACAGTATTGTCAAATATGGTTATGTTGGAAGGCTGAAAAAGAAAATATGTTAAGTGAATTCCCATGTTGATCCACTAGAGGGCAGCCGCTTCTCTGTATAACAAGTTAACCATGCTAAAAGCGAAAACAAAAAAAGTTACAGCATGCCATTAGGATCATCTGCTGAGAAACGTGCATCAGCAATTAATTTTGTCACTTCATAACAGTTTTTAAAATTATGAACTGAAGCTAAGAAATTAGTATATATAAAGTGGGTCGGATAGCTCAGCTGGTTAGAGCATGGTAGTCATAATGCCAAGGTTGCAGGTTCAATGTATGGGACAGCTGCATTTTCCGGCATGGTAGGGGGTTGAACTGATCCTCAGGGTCCTGATCGATTTATTATGAAGACAACATGTGCAGGACAAGTAGTACTGGATCTCTCTAACCAGTCTATGATAGCATTACGACAGTAGATGTATCAAATCAATACCTCATATTTTAGAAATTCGCTATCAAGTTCAGGTATGTCTCCACTGTCTTACAGTTTATTATTACCTTTTAATAATAAAAGCTGTCTTTTCCATTTTTATTAGATTTTTCTAATTCCCATAATTCTAACCTATTCAGACTTTCAAATTTGATCTCAAACAGTACTACAGTATCCCATTAAAAGTGATCAAAGGGACAGGTAGAGACAACCTGCTCCAGTACAGTGGTACCTCGACTCACAAATTACTTGACATACGAATTTTTTTACTTACGAATGGTCATCCGTTGGCGGTTTTAGATGGGGGTTTACTCGACTTATGAATTTTAGATGCGGTTTACTCGACTTACGAATTTTTCTGAATTTTTCGTTTCCAATGCATTCCTATGGGGAAATCGCTTTTTTCGACCTACAAATTTTTTGACCTACGAATGTGCATTCGGAACGGATTAAATTCGTAAGTTGAGGTACCACTGTATTTTCAAACAGGGATATTATTTGCTCTTTATTACATAAAACATCCATATCTTCTCATGAAAATGTTTCAGTGCTGATCCCAAAGGTTTAACAGGAAAAAAATCAATCATGAACTGCAACTGAGATAAAACACAGGATACTCAAAAGCCATCAATATAAATGGGAAACTGGCACTGACAAAAATATTACATTGAAGAATGGTCTTCGAGTTGGAGGATTGAGGTTAGAAATATGAAGTTGCGGCCAATGCTGTCACTAGGCTAGCAGAAGACCCTTCTGCTTGTGCAAGGAGAGTTCCTTGTCCTCTCCCCACCTCTGAAGCCCACCGTCACCAAATCCTCAAAATCTGCTCCCCAGGGGACATCCATCATGTTGATATAACCTTTGGTTAACATTTATTACAAAAATTCCAGTTTTCATTTTGTTTGCGCTTAAGTGCTGTACAAATGAAATGTATACACATAATGCATTAGTTGTTGGCAGTGTAATTCACCAAATGCTGACTTGCTACAGACAATCTGAATTTGTACATTTGTGGGCAATTTGTGCAAAGAATATTGGGGTATTATATTCCCTACATTCCCAAATGGTAAAACAAGAAAATGCTCTTGAAATAGTCGCTGTTGAAATTGGGACAACCTGGGTCTTTGTAGTCTGGTACCAATGGTAACCTTGAGGCTGGATTACTACAATATGCACTCTGTGTGGGACTGCCCTTAAATGTGACATGGAAGCTGCTCCCTCAACTGCAGAATGCAGCAGACAGACTGCTGATGGGAGCAAATGGCCAACAGCAAGCAACATCACTGCTAAAGCATGCATCCTGGCTCACTGGGTCAGGTTCAAGGTTCCTGTGTTAATATACAAAGTCCTGAACACCTTGAGTCCAGCATACCTTCAGGGCTGCCTTATATCCTGGTTCAATCGCTGAGATCTTCCAGAGGAGGGTTCTTAGCTCTTCCATGTGCTATAGAGGCCTAGGACTGGCTTCATCTAGGACAGGCATAGGGAACCTTCGGCTCTCCAGATGTTTTGGCCTACAACTCCCATGATCCCTAGCTAACAGGACCTGTGGTCAGGGATGATGGGAATTGTAGTCCGAAACATCTGGAGAGCCGAAGGTTCCCTATGCCTGATCTAGGAGTTGGGCATTTACTGTTATATGATTTCACATTCCTAATTAACCCAGGAACTAGAAGACACTTTTAAAACCTTACCTGAGTAAAACTTGTATTTCTACTAATTTACTACAGGAAATACAATTATAAGGCAAACAATATTGAATCTAAACAAAATAAAAAAATTCTTTCCAGTAGCACCTTAGAGACCAACTGAGTTTGTTCTTGGTATGAGCTTTCGTGTGCATGCACACTTCTGAAGAAGTGTGCATGCACACGAAAGCTCATACCAAGAACAAACTCCGTTGGTCTTTAAGGTGCTACTGGAAGGAATTTTTTATTTTTTTATTTTGTTTTGACTATGGCAGACCAACACGGCTACCTACCTGTAATATTGAATCTATTAAGACATGAAAAACACTACTAAACTTAAAAAACTAGTTGGATTTTATTGAGCTCCTTGGACAAAAAATGTGAGATCAGTTCATTTTAGAACTGTACGCAGCACCAATTTCAGACACTTTCCTCTGTGGGCAGCCCATTTATTTACAAAGAAAAACTAGTCTGCATGCCGCCCATTTAACAATCTATTTTTCTTTCTCCTCCAAGAGTGCCAGCTTACAAGTGGGGAGTACTTCACTGAGCTCTAGGATAATGGGGGCACAGAAGTACCCACAGGACAATGATCCATACTCAAGCTTCTTATTCTTTTTAATTAATATAAGAAGCAGATAGTCTTAAGGCACAGTATTCTAGCCTTGTAACTGCACTGTATTTCTTATTCAATGATAAGTCTGCTGTCAAAAGATGCCAATAAAATCAAGATGTTCTTCGAGTACCAGGTCCTTGAAATAACAAAGAACAACAGCTTGCAGCAGAAGGGGAATTCCATATTCAATAGTATCATGCTTTCTATTACGTTCTCTCAGTCAATTTTATGTATTTGGAACTATACATTACTGTACATTAAATAAACTCACAACATACATTCACGGATAAATTTTACTGAAAATAACAGCACTATGACTACCTTGGATTGCAATTCTAAATCCTATGGCTACCTATTCAGAAGCTGAATGGGGTTGCTTTCAAATAAATATACAGTACAGAGAATTGTTTTTTGGGGGGGGGTTTTAAGAGAGAGTTCAACAGACTAATATAGCTTTTATTCTGGAAAGCAAATGAAAGTATTATTAAATAAAATACTGCCCCTTCCAAAGCTCTGAAACTACACAGAAACTTTGGGGACTGAAGTGCAAGGAGGAGGAATCCAACAGGAAAGGACTCTGACAGAATGAAAGAATGCAGTAGCTTCAGTTGTCAAAGAGTTCAGACTTGTAAATAAAGCCACAAGGGTTACTAGCCTGTGATTTTATTTTTATTTTATATTGGGATGTTGGGGGCTGGCAGAGAGACAAAGATCTGCATTTCTGTTGAAGGCACAGAGGAGAGGGCTTCTCTTCTCTAACAACTCACTTGGCTTCTATACTGGGTGCAGAGAAGGCATAAGGCCCTTCCAATGCCTACTCTACCAGCGTACATTAAATGACTGGTTGCTTCTAGGCCAGTGCTTATATGTGAGGCTGGCAAAGCAAACATAGCACTTACCGGGGGGGGGGGCTAAAAAGTAATTTATCGGCCCATAAAAAGATGGCCCATAAAAAGATGGGTTAATAAAAGAGACGGGTCTAAAACTCCTTCCCCCCCCCAAAAAAAAAAGTTTCATAATTTGGATTTGTGTCTGGCAAAAAGCTGAATGCTACATCTACTAAGTGTAATCTCTCTCCCTCTTAATTATAGCTAGCTATGACAATAACTCTTTGAATTAAGGGTCTATATTTTTTTTAAAAAATCACTACCTTCCCCATGTGTATGTGATGTCAGGGGAGCTACTAGGGTTACACAGAGCTTACTGAAGTCCTTCTGTGAATTCTGTGTGGTCAGTATTGCAGGAGAAAAAATGTACCCCTCATAAAGGGGTAGGAAGGAAGGCAGCACAGACAAAGTCTACCTGAATTCTGCTGCAACATCAGCACATGTAACGTCCTTTATTATGCATTATCTCCTAGATTTGCAACATGAATAAAAGGTTACCTTCTACTGAGAATTAACTACAGTTAACTAGGGGGAAATATGAACTGAATTAAGAACTGCCCCTTTCAAAAGAAGTCTAAGATAATTACAAGGTGGTTACTCTTAGCTACTGCAGTACTGATTTACTAATGAATACTTGCAATATTGCACTTTCAAATATCTAACAAACTTCACATGCAATATCTAGTTGTAATCCTTACCACAACCCTGTAATCCAAGTCAGTATTATTATGCCCCATATTATATGGGTGAATTGAGGTAGGTATTTGACATATTACTGTAGCCATTATGTGAGAGTTAAATACGACTGGGCTGGATGTGGAATATATTTCATTTTTTATTAAAATTCACAGTTTTGGAAGATGAATCGCAAGGCACAGAAATTGGCAGAAAGAGAGGAAGATTGGGTTGAGACAGCGGAAATAAGGTACACACCGCCCAGACACCTGCCAACATAAACCTGTACAACCAGATATGAGCAGTTAAGATTAGTAGCAGCATACAGTACAACCGAAAAGACCAACTCCACTTGCTTTGCATGCAATTGAGAAGAGGCACTTCTGTGTATCTCTAGCATATGGATGTCCATTTCTACTACTCACTTTGATTCTTTTAATCAATTTCTTCACCACATGAAATTTTCTAGGGAAAATGTTTGCTAGTTCTTCGTCAATCAACTATCTTCACCTGCATTGGAGGGACAAAGGACGTCAAACTAGAATAGGAACTTTAAAATTCTTTGGGAACCTGTTTTCCTCCAGGTGCTGCTGGACTCCCAACTCCACTTCCTCATACCTATCCTATAGGCAGATCCAATGGATCCAAGCCAAGTGTGAGCATAATTAATTTTAAGAGTATCAAGCTCAGCTCAGGAAATTGTTTTCAGTACCAGAACTGAGTTCACAGTCCTATCTCACAAAAAAATCAGCTCCTGGTTTCTCTCTCCCCCATCACCCCAAACTTTCTTCACCTAAGCAGTCTAATTTAGCAACAAGAAAGAGGCTCTTTTATGTCTACTGTTAAACAATTGGGAATCAGAATCCTTTCAGAACAACTGCAAATCGCTCAGAAACCTACCAGTAGATCCCAATCTGCCTTCTGCCCATTCCTGTTGTACATACAGTAAGTCTTTCACAGCTCACTGACCCACTGTAACACTTCCCACAGGAGAGGGTAGTCAACGGGTCTCAAACCCTTGGTGAGTTAGGGAATTCCCCAGCATGTGAAGACAGGTCACTTCAGTGCTGCTAACGCAGCAAAAAAATAAAAATAAAAAAAATATGGGAGGCAGCCATTACAAGTTACCGGTCTCTGCAGCAAAAGCAGACAGGAAGGCACAGTGATTCTCCAGCAGTTTGACTTCACCCCCGGAGGCACACTCCATTGTCTCTCAAGACAGATGGATGCCAACAACTATTTGCTTTGTAGTGATAAATAATATTAAATTAAAAAGTAAGTGTTATGTTATCAAAGTACTTCATTCTGTAATGCATTATGAATTACTGCTATAGAATTGTGCTGATTTAATCTGGACATTATACTTCAACAAATAGACCTGTAACCTGTCAGGATTTCAAATCAGTAAGCCTCTTCATGGATCACTGCCTTGTCGTGGCGAAGGGGCTTGAACTACTCAGGGAAGCTATGGACAGGTCAAGATGGACAGGTCATAGTGGAGAGTTTGGACCAAACGTGATCCACCTGGAGGAGGAACTGGCAACCCACTCCAGTATCCCTGCCAAGAAAACTCCATGGACAAAGAGGGTGAAAGAGGAAAGCGCAAAATATGGTCTGAAGCTCAACATCAAAAAAACTAAGGTCATGGCCACTGGTCCCATCACCTCCTGGCAAATAGAAGGGGAAGAAATGGAGGCAGTGAGAGATTTCATTTTCTTGGGTTCCATGATCACTGCAGATGGTGACAGCAGTCACGAAATTAGAAGACGCCTGCTTCTTGGGGGAAAAGCAATGACAAACCTAGACAGCATCTTAAAAAGCAAAGACATCACCTTGCCGACAAAGGTCCGTATAGTTAAAGCTATGGTTTTCCCAGTAATAATGTACGGAAGTGAGAGCTGGACCATCAAGAAGACTGATCGCCGAAGAATTGATGCTTTTGAATTATGGTGCTGGAGGAGACTCGAGAGTCCCATGGACTGCAAGAAGATCAAACTTATCCATTCTCAAAGAAATCGGCCCTGAGTGCTCACTAGAAGGACAGATCCTGAAGTTGAGGCTCCAGTACTTTGGCCACCTCATGAGAAGAGAAGACTCCCTGGAAAAGACCCTGATGTTGGGAAAGATTGAGGGCACAAGGAGAAGGGGACGACAGAGGATAAGATGGTTGGACAGTGTTCTTGAAGCTACTAACATGAGTTTGGCCAAACTGCGGGAGGCAGTGAAGGATAGGCGTGCCTGGCGTGCTCTGGTCCATGGGGACACAAAGAGTCGGACACAACTGAACAACAACAAGCCTCTTCCAAGTAAACCACTTTATTCCACAGTTTCCCCTCCTGAACAGTTAGGCAGCATTCCTTGTCACTGAGCACATCAATCCTTACATGGCTATCTCTTTCCTCAAGTGTGTGTGTGTGTGTGTGTGTGTATACACACACACACACACACACACAGCAAACCTACTAATACTTTCTTCTTGGATATGGGTATTGCTGTTTAGCTATATAAGAATTCAAACAGAGAGTGATGTCCATTCAAGGCATATTCCGAGGAGTCCCAAATAAATGGGCTTGAGCTATTCTGATCCATTTATTTCAATGGGTCTATTCTGAGAAATACTAATATTGGATATCACCCATACTATCCATGTCATATACATCTAGTCATATAAATTTTCAAGTGTCCATTGTGGGAGGACATCAGTAAAGCAGAGATACAAAACAATGTAATTCGATTAAACTTTTCTCCCATCAAGTTAGTTTTCTAGACTTCAACTGTAATAATATTAAATAGAAAATAACAAACACAGAGACAAAAAAATGTTTTAAAAAATTGAGGCAAGAAACAGGAAATATGAGGCAGATTCTGGGACAGAAATGAGAAGCGTTCAAAGTTGGAAAGTACATTCTTAGTATAGAGCTTTGGAAGAGAACCACTAAGAATAAATGTTCTTTAGGACTGTATATCATTCTTATATTTAGTAACAGCTGAAACAGCAAGAAAAGATGCTTCATAGAATTAACAAGATTACTTTCTGTTTCAAGGTAAATTGGTCTCTGCACTCAAAAAGAAAAGAACACTATCATAAATGCCACCAATTTAATTTATTAATGTAATGAGATTTAAACTTTCCAAATGAGCAAGATGAAATGAGTCCAAGAACAATATCTTCAGCCATTAACATGACTAAGTGCAACATCATTTCTTACAAACGTAAGACAGCCACCACACAGCTCTAGGACAATTTCAACAAAAGTGTTTCAAATAGATATATAACATAGATATACATACACATATAGATATATAGATAGTGTTTATATTTATGGCAGCTTCTAAAAGTGGAGTCCAAGAATGCCAAGTAGCGCTTCTCCCAATTTTGGAAATCCTTTTCGGTCCTAGAGCTCCATCTCAATAGCCAGCAATGGAGCGTGTATTTATGCAAGGTGCTTTTCATGGTAGGGGGGGAAAGGCTTTTAATCTAATATTTGGAAAATTATCTAGGCTGGCTTCCCTGCTGGTTTGGGATGACTACCCCATGATTTTAAAATCCATCATTCTATGATAATGATATACGAGATACTCTGCATATTTGAGCTATCCTACAGGAATGCCTATTCTATATGATATAAAGAAGAAGCAATCCATTTTGCCAACCTAAAACTACCTTACAAAAACAAAACATGAGTTTTGTTTTTCCTCAGCTGCATTTCATTTCTACAGCAAGTTCTACAGCAGAAACAAAGCTGTTTTATGAACTTTCAACATCAACAATATTAGGAAACATAGAAAAGGGAAACCACAAAAGTGTCTTGCTCTTTCCTCAACAACCATGAACTGTAACCAAGATCGAACTTCAGTTGTCACTTGGATTTAGTGAAGCAAGAGCTTAACCTTGAGTCCCATTTGGACAACATGCCATGCCAAATTTTAGCTCAGTGCAGCATGGCAGCAAAGATGGGCAGAAACAAAGCAGTGGTGAGCACTTCTCCAGGAACCTGCACATTAATGCAGTCTCATGAACCCAAAGCATGGCTTAGTGCGTCACGCAGACCAGGCTAATACGGCTTTTTTGTGAACCAAATGTTCTGCTGTGTTGTTTTTATTAAATTTATTTTATTTTGGTGCTGTTAAGTTGTTTCAAGTTTCTACAGTGGGCTAGTAAACAAGATTATAAGCATTAACACAGACTGTACTATAGGATGAGTAATTGATCACATTTCCACTTAGGAGTAACTTCAATTATCCTTTTACCACCCAAGAAAGCAAACTTGCAAACAACCCCTTTTTGCTATCAATCAATTATAACACCATCACTTCAGCATTTTGGAAATTACTCTTGCTGCCCCCCACCCCACCATACAGTGATCATGCTAGTGAGCAGCAATAAATTATCAAATCAAAACTAGTTTCCTAAACAGTCTGGCATTGAAGCAGCATGGGGAATTAAGTAACTCTAGGCCATGCCCATCTATCAAGGTGGCAGGAAGGTGAAAAAGAAAAAGTACTATAAAGTTTAAACATGCTCACACACCAGAGCAGCGCTAACCTCTTCAACAGTGGCTGAGGCCACAAGTTCCAGAGATAGTGATAAACTAGGGCTGCTATTTATTTATTTATTTATTAGCACTTATTAGTTGCTTTTTTACCAAAAAATAAGCAAAGCAATCTAGAAAAATATTAAATGAGCATGTGACAATTACCGTATTTTTCGCTCCATAGGACGCACCGGATCATAGGGCGCGCCTCGTTTTTAAAGGAGGAAACAAGAAAAAAAAATATTTTTCTGGTTTTCCTACTCTAAAAGCCCTGGTTTTTTTGAGGATCAGCTAAAAGTTTTGCAGCTTTTTTTTGCAAAGGGAAAAGCCCTGGTTTTTTGAGGATCAGCTAAAAGTTTTGCAGCTTTTCTTGCAAAGGAAAAAGCCCTGTTTTTTTGAGGATCAGCTAAAAGTTTTACAGCTTTTTTGCAAAGGGAAAAGCCCTGGTTTCTTCAGGATCAGCTAAAAGTTTTGCAGCTTTTTTGCAAAGGGGGAAAAGCAAAGCTCCTTTTGCAAAGGGGAAAAAGCAAAGAAGAAAAGCCCCATTTTTATGGGGTTTAACTCACATTTCTGCAGCTGCTAAAGGGAGCCTTTTCTACAGTTTCCAGACAGATAATCTAATCAGCCAGTCACATGTCGCTGGGGAAACAAACAACCTCCCTCTGCAGCACATTCAACAATGGAGGGCGGGGCTGAAAGGGAGCCAGGACTCTTATCTCTCTCCCGATCTCTTGCTGATCAGCTGCTTAGCGGGGTCCTTTCAACACCCCCTTTTCTCTTTGTAAAATAAAAAGCATGATCCTCTTTTGGCCCCTGGGCAATTCAGCTCCAGGGACCACCATTCGCTCCATAAGACGCACAGATATTTCCCCTTACTTTTTAGGAGGAAAAAAGTGCATCTTATGGAGCAAAAAATACGGTAAAAATGTCCTCACAGTACAATGATGGGAAAGCCCCAGAATTAGGAGACAAAAATGCTAAGTGCCCACTTAGGGCAGGAGGCTTGAGAGGAGATGGATGCTATAGGTGACGAATAGGTGAAAATGGGAAAGGCAATATAGCGGCCAACAGATAGAAAGCAGAGAGAGAGAAAGAGAGAGAGAGAGCAGAATCCAGAACAGCATTAAATGAGCTAGTAAGGGAGGCAACATGCACTTGCCTTCTCTCTGTGTTCTAGGGAAAAGGATCACAAAATCCTTCTCTTCCCATTCAATCCCCTCTCACTAGATTAAACAATATAGACCACACAAACACCCTTTCATCAAGGAAATAAGCCCCTATGGTGAAGTCCTCACCCCCACACATAATTAAAAAAACTTTCATTTCCTACACCTTTTGAATCTCACAGTTTCGGAAGATTTTTGCATGAGAACAAGAGCTTGCATTGCTTTGGTGGCATGATCTTCCCATTACAACTAAAAACTAGGATTTGCCAGAGAAATGTGGTGTGTTCCTTTGTAGGAAGCAACTTGAACTTGTGACCTTCAATACATTACCCAACTAACACAAAAAAAACTATAGGTTGTCAGGAAAAGAAGTTTGATTTCAGCCCATCACATGTAGCCATTTGGCTGATGCATCAGTTAACAACACCTAACTATAGGTTGTCTCTCCAACAATACTTTGCTATGACAAGATATTGTGAAGAATAATAGCTGTTCTGGCTGAAACGCAATATCCAAATGGAATATGATTTTGTATACATTACGACATTGTCAAGAAAGCACTTTAACTCATCGTTCAACATTAAAGCCGTGATGGGAAAGAGTAGGAGATAGAGAAGTTTTGGAAAGCAGAATTGGAAAAACAGTATAGCAGAATTGGAAAAACTTCAGAAAATGGCAACCAAAATTATTAAGAGGTCGGAGCAACTCCCCTATGAGGAAACATTTAAACTTTTTGAGATTTTTAGTTTGGGGGGAAAGACATGTGTAAAATTATTCATGAAGTGGAGAAAATAAATAGATGTACTGTATGCTTTTCTCCTCATAACACTAGAAGCAAGAAACATCCAAAGAAGCTGGATGGTAGAAGATTCGGGACAGAAAAAACATGTACTTCTTCACAAAGAACATTGTCAAACTGTGTGATGTGATACCAAAGGATGCAGTGATGGCCACCATAACGGACAGCTTTAAAGTAGGTTTAGACAAATTCATGAAGATTACAGTTATGAATAGCTACTTTACTGCCTCCAGTTTCAGAAGTAGCATAAGAACTTGAGAAGAGGATCACACTAGTGGCCCATCCAGCCCTCCTCAGCTCCTGTCGGTTTCCACCCTCTACACACACACACACACACAATTTAAAAGCTGCTCTGTGACCTTTTTTATTTTAAGCTGCAGGGTGCATGGGAAAGTGGCTGCTGTGCTACCCTGGACATCAGCTGTTGGGCCCCACTGTGCCTCCGATCTCTTTGGGGCTTCCTTCACCCTCACAGATGGCCTCATCAGGCTCCAATGAGGGTCTCCTCGTGAACCACAAGAACTCTCCTGCCATTTCTGGGTTTGGATTTAATTATTTAATTATTTCCCAGCGCCGTGCATAAACGTGGTCATACACAAGTCAATGGCACGTAAGTGGGGACACAGCTGTTCATATTAAATAGCACTTTTTTCAGATTAAAAATGAGGGGGCAGATAGTCATCAGCACGGCCACACATCACAGAAGGTATAAGCCTTCCCACCCCAATCACAATCTCGGGGGGGGGGGGGTTCCCAAAAGCTCCTACTGACATCAAGCTAAGTTTTTGTTTTGTTTTTACTAGGATCACAACCAGAGAGGGAAAGCTTAAAGTTCCTCTCTATCCACAGAGTGCTGGCAATGACTATCATTCCCTCATCCAACCTTCACATACCTCTTAATTAACCAATGACACTATTCTAATTAAGTCATTAGTAGCATGTGGCATTAAGCCCCCAGAGATCCTTTTTCCATTGCTTGTCCATCTGGTACAGTAGATGGAAACTAAGTCAAGTATCCCACCACCAAACAATATTTCATTTTACGAAAGAGCAAGGAACGGCCTTGAGCAAGAGATGGGTGCAAACATTTGGGGACTTTTCTTCCTTTGTTGTTGCTTTTCCTATCCAGTGTCCTTCAAATGTTTGGGCTACAACTCTCATCAGCCCCAACCAGCATGGTCTAGAGTCAGGAATTCTGAGAACTATGGTGTAAATAAAACATCTGGAGAGTACTAGGTTAGGGAAGCTGTGCTGCAACTTTAACTTCAACAATTCATTAAAACACAGAAATTTTGAAGAGTTCAAACTATGTTGCTCACATTGTGTTAAGAGTAAATCCACTTTCAGTCCCACAAGGGTTGGGGGATATACAATGTAATGAAGGAGAGTTATTTATGCCTTCCATAGCAACTGCCAGACATTCTTTAGGGAGGCCCAAATCAGATTTTGAGAACTCTCAGTCAAGACACAAGGAAAACTTTCATTTTGAAGGAATAACTACTAGTCTCTCTACTACTGTTAGCCATGCTCTCATTAGACAGAGGAGTTTATAAGTATTTCTGTGCTATGAGAAATGTACTGATACCAGGAAAAGTGCTTATCTGCTTTTCCCTGATCATTAGTATGAAGCAGAATCAATGGTTGTTATAGAATCAAAATTTGCCATAAAAAATAATAATTAATAAACTATAATAAATCATTAGACCCAAACACCACATTTGGGAATTTTGGAGAAGCATTAGGAAGAGGCAGCACTGCTAGGAACAATACAAAATCTCATTAAAATTTACTATTACACAAGAGAATTGGATTGCAGTGAATGCCCTACTAGAACTCTGCATTTTAAAGCATGTGAGTAGATACAATTTAGAGAACTGTGAGAAATACCCTAACAAAGAAATTAAAAATATTTGAAAAATGGCCAGAACAGGAGCACATATAAAAAGAAGGCATACAAAGATATCCAAAGCTTATCATTATAAGAGTTACAGGGCCAAGGAATCAACAAAAGTAAACAGTTCCTATCCTATTTTTAGAATAATCGGGGGGGGGGGGTGTCTTCAAAACACGCCTGAAAGCCATGCCTGATGAATCAACTTCTGGTTGAGGTCAATCAAGCCTTTAACACAGGGAGACAACTAACATTCCTGCAGGTGATCTCAGTGAACAACAAGGGCTCAGGCTGTCCTGAAAGTCCCCTTGTCCCAAGATGTTCTGGGCTTTGAATATCAGCAAAAGAGCCTTGAAACTGGCTTGGTTAAACAGTACAAAGGATACATTCTGGTGTCACATGGACAACTGAGATCTCTCTGCACATATGCATGTGTATATGTATAAATTAGATATAGATATAGCACATGTTAAAAGTGCAGATGGAACACAAATGTTTGCTGCTGTCTAGTGAGGTAGCCATATTCATGTTACAGAAAGTGGCCCCATTCTATCCCAGCCCTCTCATCTACCACTCATTTCATAATACAGAACAAATACTACTGACCTTGGAGGCCTGTTGTAAAGATTACCAAGATAATATGCATTAAGTCTGCGGTTTATGCACATTTAACTTGTGTGCATTCAGCTTTACACAAGTGGCAATAAACAAATAAAAAACAAACAAAAAGAAGGTGGATTTCCAAGGAAATGACTTTGGAAATCCCACCTGCCATTGAACCCAATGTGTTTTGATTATACATAATTTTGCCTTTAAACGTGATCCCCAGAACATAACCCCTGTGTAAGTTGAGGGCTTACTGTATGTGAAGTACTCTGAAAACTTGAACTACACTATATGAAATAAATGCCAAATATCATCACTGACTTGGAAGACAATTTTTCCAGTGGTCTGTTTTCTCAGTTAACCATGTCTCCTCACAGTTCCCATATGGCTGAATAGAGACAATATTTCATTTAACACATGTCTGATAATTTAAATGCTTAATCATTCCTCAGAGAAACTTACATAAATTAGGGTTGATTGCAAATTAGATATAAACAAAAAAGAATAGACTATTCAAAATCAAAGCTGTACACAACGAGATCAAAGGACCAGGGCACTGAGTTTAGAGTTGAAACATGGTATACACCAGCCAGCTACACGTACACCATCTCAAAGCACAACACAATATTTAATGAAACTCATTTTAAATATGATGACAAAATATAGTGAACCAGACAAAATATTTTTTGCAGAAAATATAGTGAACCAGACAAAAGACTGATTAATGCTCAATGATTTAGGTTCTCAAGGCTGTTGAACATTTACATGACAATCAAGGATCGCCATATCCACTGAGTGGGCTGGAAAATGTCAATGAGAAAGGGGGAGCAGTCAAAAGCAAGTTATATCAGGAATGAGGTACCAACTTAAGTCAGAGGGCAAATTCTCTGAAGACATTAGCTGGGCGGCGTTAGCTAAGAGGTACATATTTTATTTACATATATTGTACAGTGTGTTTAGTATAGTGTGTGTGAACATATGACACCACTGTGATGATGTCATTACTCCCATGCAAGTGTACATAAGACTGCAGCTTAAATAGTTGCATTTAAGTCCTGTTGATTAATAGGAATCAAGTCATGACTAACTTTTCTCATCCATTTCAATAGGACCCACGTACAACTAACTTAAGTCTAGTTTGAGCTCTTGTCCAAGGAATTCTATCACTGAGGGACAACCAACAAGAACACCTCTCTCTACATGGAATATATGTTATGTACATCCAATTGTCTTGGGGACATTTGCTCCTTCAAATAAGAACAGAAGAAGACCCATCTGGTCCAACATCCTATTCTTACAGTGGCCAACTAGATGCTTGTGAGAACCCACAAGCAGGATTTGCGTACAAGAGCACCCTCCGCTTGTTACAGTGATAATTAAAATTGGTATTACAAAGGGCTTGTGCAATAGATAACAAGTTGACCTGGGATGAGGAAAACCTATATTCAAAATTTTACCCAAACATGAAGTTCAACATAGGGGTATCACTAGCATGCAACATAACACTGGGAAAGAGAAATGCATGAATCAGATTATTATTATTTTTAAAAATATTTTTTATTTTGTTGCATATCCTTGCACACTAGTTGGAATGCACTGCTTAGATTGTAAATGCCACCTACATGCTTTCCAAGGCCTGACTACAGAACTGTTTATACAAACCAGGCATTTCAAGGCTGGGAAAGGTAGAAACCAAAGGGGTCTGAATGATTTTTTCCCCACACTGAACTAACTTAACACTCCAAAATTCATCCCCAATCATACAAAAAGAATTGCTTTCTTAAGACATTCAATTGTGCAAATAATCTAAAAAGACTGCAATTTTTATTCATTCATAACAATGTAATATAATGTCCTCTTAAAAATTAATGGATTTTATTACTATTATTATCATTTATTAAATTTGTATACCCCCTTCATCCAAAGATCACAGGGCGGTTTACAGCATAAAAATACTAAATGAAAACACAAAATACATATCACAACAACAACAGCAAACAATAAACCCCCTCCCACAAACACATTTAAAAGGCCATTGATTGTTTAATCAGCCCAAAACCTGGTTACTGAGAAACATTTTTTGTCTGTTGCCTAAATAACTCATTGTTAGAAGGAATAAAAAGCTACATTTAGCAAAATAGTAAATATAAACTATGTATCTTATGAAAATGAACAGCCTGAAAGCATAAACCAATTCAATTAATCAATCAAACATTTTAACGCTGGATAAGTGAATCAATACATTTTTGTAACAATTAAACATTTGATTCATGGGAACTCTAAAAATAAAAAATCCATTACGAAATGAAAGTCAAATCACCTATAATAAAGTGCAAGTGTCTCTGCGTCCAGTCCCTGTGTCCGTGGGATTGCGCTACTGCGCATGTGCCCCACAGACAGCCGTTGGGACTTGGAGCGCAGAGAAGCTCCGCACGTGTTCCCGATGTTGCTAGGGCAACAGGGACGCTATGCACAGAGCTGGCTACGTCATGCGGCTCTCGCGTTGTTAGAAAAAACAACGAGATAAGCGAGAGCCGCTCAGTCAGCTCTGCGCATGTCCCTGACGTTGCTAGGGCAACAGTTTGACCACATATGTTCTAGCGCCCATTAATTTAACGGGGTTAATGTACCAGTGGTATAATAAAGGTTAACATGGAACAATTCTGCTTTCAATATCATAGAGAACTTACAATATTCCACTATTGATGGAAGAAAAATTCATGTTACCATGAATGAAATCTAATGGTGTTCATGTGCAAGTAGCACATACAGTACTTTCACACAATGGGGCTTCACTGTCTTTTCCTCTCCTTTACAGATACAGCCCCCAAAATCTGGAAGGCGGGGCGGGGGGGAACCACCCTTCACATCAAATTTAGTGAGAGGCGGTTCAGTATGCAAACAGAACACTATTCACACAACATTGGATTTTGCCCCACGATTTCAATATTTCTCATTTGGAGTACAAAGTTTTAACTATGGAATGTTCTCTCCAGGGAGGCTCACCTTGCGCCTTAAATATCCTTACATATCCTTAGACACCAAGCAAAAACATTCCTCTTCTTCCAGGCCCTTGTCTAATTAACCAACATATGGGGGCAAGGAGGGTGTCACCTTCCCAAAGCCAGGTAAGTGAGCCAATGGACTTTGGGAAGGAGGCATGAGGGCTCTGACAGGGCCCTAGAGCCCTCCTACCTACTTCCCAAAGCCTAGTTAGCACTTTAGCAGTCTTGGAGAAAAGGTGGGAGGAATCTAGGACCCTGCCAGCACCTAGAGCCTTGCTTAGCCAGCTTTGGAAAAACAGCAGGAGAACTGGGAGGGGATCAAATTTTGGCTACACTTCCCCCCTCTCTCTGTGCAGGAATGCAGTGTGAGGCCCGCACCCTGCAGCCCACTTGGTATGAAAAGTTGGACTGCCCTGGGCTAAGTATTCAGTATCAAGTTACCTGTCCTTGTATCCCATACGTACGATTCAGTATTATATTTCTGTACCAAGCACTGGATGATAACATAGAATCACAGAATTTTAGGGTTGGGAGGTACCCTGAGGGTCATCTAGTGCACCCCCTGCAATGCAGGAATTAAAATTATCACAACATTCCACCATGTGATTTAGGCCCTAGTCCAAAAAGCTGAGTTCCACCCACACACTTCAGGGTGTCTAAGCCAGGGGTCAGCAAACTTTTTCAGCAGGGGGCCAGTCCACTGTCCCTCAGACCTTGTGGGGGGCTGGACTATTTTTTTTGGGGGGGGAGGAATGAACGAATTCCTTTGCCCCACAAATAACCCAGAGATGCATATTAAATAAAAGCACACATTCTACTCATGTAAAAACACCAGGCAGGCCCCACAAATAACCCAGAGATGCATTTTAAATAAAAGGACACATTCTACTCATGTAAAAACACGCTGATCCCCGGACCGTCCGCAGGCTGGATTTAGAAGGCAATTGGGCCGGATCCGGCCCCAGGGCCTTAGTTTGCCTACTCATGCTCTAAGCCTTTCATTTCTAAGGCAACCACCAATTCTGCCAGACAAGGCAACAACAAAACTTGTAGTGAGTTCAGAAATGCCCTCAAACAGGACAACAGCTTCAATAAACACACAGGGGAACAAACCTCAGTGTATGCATTCAACCATTTGCATGCCTCAAGGGTCTTTCTGGATCACATCCTTGAAGTCAATTTATATCTTGATCACTAGTAAAAGTAATTTACATAATAAACAGTGCCACTGACAAGTGTTGATCTGATCCTGCTGAGAGCCTGGAGCATTAACCAAACTTCAGGGGGGGGGGGGGGAGAGAGAACAAACTACCAGGAAAATGGCTCTTCCTGAGACTGGAGCATATGTATGTAAACTACCAAGCAATCTGACAAGTGCAGCCCTTGCACTGGGGAACAACAGACCACATCCTGCAAAGTATTTGTCCATCAACTAAGCACTGTGTGGCTTGGATCCTATTAACTGCTCACCTAGTTTCACCCACTGAAAAGGTTTGGTCATATTATTATTTTTTAAAGCAGGTTGCCATGCCACATAACAATCCTTTGCAATATAGCATAGGGGTCTGCTACACAAGGGAAAGCAGCAAGACATTCCATTGGGTTGATCCACACCTCTGAGTGTACCTAAAGCAGCTCTTTAGATACTAGTTTTTATCTGTAAGCACAGAAGAATGGGCCTGTGTTTCTGGTGCTCCAAGAGGTATCTGGATCAGGCTGACTCTTCAGATCTACTAAATTTGATATATGTATGCATAGGGAAGTTAGTTTTATTATGTATCAACTTGTAGAATGGGAAGAGTGCAAAACTACAAAAGTAAAACCATATATATGGTTTGCATATATCAATCATGTTCTTCAATTACTTCACAATTGCACATTATATTGAAACATCATGGGTCACAAAACTGGAAAATACTACTGTAATTTGAGCAGAAACATACTTATTTTATAAATGCAGGAGCACTGGTGTGGAAAGAAGTTAAGCAGTTCTTATTCAAACAAGAAACTGTTTCTGAACATCCAGCACTTTTAGAGCGACTCCAAGCTGCAGTCACAAACATCCATTAGTGTTCCACAATTCAGAGCAAGCAAGTGGTTGTCAGTGCAGCCAGTAAATCACCTGATCCTATTACAAAATCAATTACTGCAGCACATTTCTATTGCTACACAACCTGATGATGGCAAAATGATATTGGATAGCTGCTGCAAGGTCAAAAAAAAACTTAAAACATTTTAAAAATGTCTTATTTTAGGTCCACATTGCATCTACTTTAAAGGAAATATTTTTTAATAAATCTGTATAGTTACCTTCTTTGGCTGATTGGGACATTCGATGGATAGTCTCTGCAACTGGTCTGATGTATGGCTGCAAGATAGGAGATCGGAACAGCAGGTCGAACGGCCCAGCCTCTTCATTAAAGAAGAAATAATGCTGCAGCCACAGCCACACATTGACTTGCTCATCAGATGAGTTTATTCCTTAAGAAATCAGTACTGGTACTGGCCCACACACAATCAAAATTGGCCGATCGCCTCATTCTGCAGCTCCCTGGCAAAAATTAATACTGATAAAAATAAAACAATGGTGTTTCTCCAAAGCTAATGCTAGTAGTCACTGTCTTTATTGCCAAGCAAAGCTCGCAATCTTAAAGTGCCTCTTTTCAGCTACACTTTCTTGCAAGACAAGCTGCTTTGATGCTCTCCTCTGTTTTGCAAGAAAGCCATGAACTTAAAGTAACAGACACTGCACACTGACTACAGTTTGTTTTTCTGTAGCACTTCAGGTCTGCTTTGATAGCCTCTATCCAACCTGTTCCCACTTAGAACACGCAGTCTTCCAACAGCCAACAGAAAATAGCCACACCCCTCTGTGTTCCCATGATCACTATTCAAGATCCGCTCAATATCTGAAAAAGTACTGTTGCTGCATTGCTGAGAGTAACAACAGTGTAGAGCTTACTGGCTGGAATCTAATTTGCCAATCAGAGCTCCCGACCCTTTAAGACACTAATGTTCAGGGTACCCGCCAATTCCACTTAGATTAACGTATTTTCTTTACTGCCAAACTTTGCCATTTCCCCTATGCCACTTCAGCCTAACAAACTTAAAAGCAAAGTGCAGAAAGCTGTCTTATGAAAATACAACTCTGGAGAAAAGGCGAACACCATTACAAACTTATACATACCAACCCAACAACTAACAGAGGGGAGGAACAAATTTCAGCTTAAAAAAGAGCCAAAGCAATGGAAAACATAACAGGCAAAGGGTTTTAGTAAAGGAAACATGGAATTAACTTATTGGATAGCAACCTCAGAGGGGGAAAGTTTGCAAATTGATTCAGACAAGTGGGGGTTAAGGGGGGGGGAGAGGAAAAGGAACCAAATAAAATCATCTGCCTTATCTTTGTCTCCCAAAGTTAATGTACCAATATTTAAATAAAATAACTTCTCCTCAATAACATTGCTGTATTTCTAATTTCCCTTATTTAATTGATCCTCAATGTAAAAAACAAAAACAAAAAACACAAATATAAAACATAAAAAGCTTGCAGATGCTTCCAAAGCAGCACTAATTTCAAGTGCTATATATCAGTAGATGACGTGCTGGTCTTTCAGCTATTAAAAGCAGTGCATTTATCTGTCTTACTGCAGCATGCACTAGAGTATTTGAAAAGAGAGAGAGAGAGAGAGAGCTCACGTTAACACAGATGCTCAACCTGATTACAGGATAATCTGCCTTGAAATAATTGTCACTTACATTGATAGAGCTATCAGCAGTTGTCTATAAAATTCCTTTTATCAAATGGTTAAGAAAAAGCAAGTGGCATGACAGCAGCGTAAGCGCACATATTTAAGCAAAACTTCTTGTTTTCGCTCTGCATCAAAAGCTATATTTGCTCTGTCTCCTCCCCTCTTCTCCAGCCCTGGTTTACAGCTATATTGAGACAGTACTGCCTCTTCCTTCAACCTTGTTCTGCCCTTTCGATATTCACATTTCTATTAAATCATTTTCCAGTAATATTAAAATTCAAGCAACCAATGCAAATTGAATAAAAAGCCTTTGTGGAGAAAGACTCTGCATGCAAACAAGCAAATAATGCAGTAACCTTTTACTCGCCTGCTGGAGGTACTGTCTGCTGCATAGAATTTTAAATCCTCATCTGCAGATGCAATTGAGCTGGTATTGCCAAGGACTTTGCTCTTCCTGCGCTGATTCTACACAGCTATTCATCAGGAAAAAAACATTATAGGGAAAATGTAAAGTAATATCAGGTGAAATCACTCAGATGGCCTGAAATGAGCCAACTTCTAAAAATCAGCTGCCGTCTTGCCTAGTCACATTTCTGAGCTCATAAAGGAAGTGTTATTGCTGATGTATGTTTGCTTGCCACCAATATGCAAGATAGGGAATCACAGGAAGCTAATGAAAAAAATTAATATATGCAGTATTAGAGTGCACCGAGCGCAACCTTACCCTAATAATTTCCCGATGTTTTTCCTAGTATAAAATTGCATCTCAAGATGAAACATCTTATAGAACCAAGTAAGACTTCCTGTCCTCCTGCTCCTCCTCCATCTCCAATGAATCTCAAGAGGCAGAGTTCTAATAAAGATGATTACAGCCATGCCATACTGTTGTGCCAAGCAAAGAAATAGCCATCTTTTACAAAGTTTTTATATAGACTGCTCGTTTAAAGAGGCATCTGTTATTCATCACAATTACCACTATTGCCCCATCAGTATACTGTAGCTTGTTTCCCCTCACCCACAGAGTGGAACATATCTGAAGTCCATACAGGGTGGGGTCCTACAGGGTGGGGGCCAGAGAAGACTAAAGCAGTCATATGTTCTTGGATCTCAGAGCTGCTGCTGTTGCCTTGGGATTGGTATGGGTCTGCTTGTGTGCCCACCTGATCATCCTGCATATTTTTAAGTTATTCCAGAAATATTTAAGTGTCAGAATCCTCTCCCTCCCAAGGAAACTGACCTGGAAATTACCCCTTACTCAAAGTAGTGAGCAGCATAGAACAATGCTCTCATTTTGAACACAACAGATCTAATTTAAGCTTTATTTTTCTTATAATAGGGAATTTGATATAGTCAAACAAAGAAACAGCTTTTGATTATAATTAGTTAAAGGTGGGTATAATCATTTCGAATTAACATGTGATATGAAATGCATAGATAATTCAGGGAAACTTGTACTGCCTTTAACAGGAATGAAACACTAGCAGTAAAGGTTGTTATTCATTATTTATGTGCTCCCCCACTCATCTCATGTCAGTTTCCTTAATGTACTATTGATTCTCAGGATGCATAAAGATGGAGCCAGTGACAGACCACATATAGGGCAATCATCCAGTAAGTAAACAAAGTGACTGTTTAGGTAGATATAATCATGGAAGAATTCCAATATACAGAGGAACTTCAATGACACATGCAGATTTATCTATAATACCTGGCTAGATATTTCAAGAAAGTATCTTAATTTGAACAAAGTTCTAAACAATAATTCAGTTTTTTGAAAGGCTATTTACACATACTGGATGCATTCAAATGATTGGATCCTGACTTAATGTAAAGGTAAGGTAAAGGACCCCTGGATGGTTAAGTCCAGGCAAAGGTGACTATGGGGTTGTGGCGCTCATATCGCTTTTCAGGCTGAGGGAGCCGGTGTTTGCCCACAGACAGCTTTCCGGGTCATGTTGCCAGCATGACCAAACCGCTACTGGCACACGGAGGACCGTGACGAGTGCCAGAGTGCATGGAAACGCCATTTAGCTTCCTGCTGCAGCAGTACCTATTTATCTACTTGCACTGGTATGCTTTCAAACTGTGAGGTTGGCAGAAGCTGGGACACAGCAACAAGAGCTCACCACATCACACAGATTCAAACTGCCAACTTTCCAATTGGCAAGCCCAAGCGGCTCAGTGGTTTAGACCACAGCGCCACCCGTGTCCCTTACTAAGTCAGGATATGCATGAACTGCACATACCCACATGAAGACCCTTTGCTGTTGTTTCTCTCTTCCCTGCACAAAAAGCAAAACCAGGAAACCACAGATAACCATAGCTCCCTATCATATGAGAACTGGAAACTATGGAAAAGCTGGAAGCCAACTTGAAATAGGCTTCTGAATCCTGGCTTGTTTTATATACTATAACATTTGTTGTTGTTTAGTAGTTTAGTCATGTCCGACTCTTCGTGACCCCATGGACCAGAGCACGCCAGGCACTCCTGTCTTCAACTATAACATTATGGATGGCAAAAGCAACTTTCTTTCCAATAGGCTCCTATGAGGTGGTGTGGGAGAACAGCAGCATTAATTTAATTCTCATTTCTACAATAAGAAAGATCTCTTAGATATGCCTTTCCCAAAGGAAAGCAGAACAAAACATTTGGCACCAGCTTGGCTGCAGGAATTGCCAGAAGGAGGTGTGCAAGGCGCTATCCAACTGTCAGGGACTCTGCTCGATTTGTGTAGGGTTTACTCCTTAGCCTTTTCTTCTCCCAAAGATATCCTGCAAGGCAGTGGAGGTTTAGGACCAGAACTTTCCTTCTCCTAGATGGGCTGCCTTCCCAGGTGGATGAGCCTCCACTTCCCTCTACAGCACCTGCAGAGACCACCTTCTTGACTGTTAGATCCACTATTGGTCTCATCCACTCAATCCACCAGGGCATCTCTTGTGCGGAGTTGTGTGTTAATCTGAATTTAGGATACCGTTTATCTGTGTAAATCATGGCGTAAGTATAAGATTGACATAACTAATATGACATGATTAACTCCATGGTAACCTGACACAAGCCTTACTCCAGCATCCTGAAAGGCATCCAGGATTATCCTAAATTCACACACATCTGACTTGAAGATTAACACATGCAAATATAGGATTGCTAAATACAAGATACTCAGCAACTCAGTGGGATCCATCCACACAATGATAAGGTGATTTAAAGGCAGATCACAGACAGAGATGCCTAGGTTCAGATAATTGCTCACTATCAGAAGTCTAGATTCAGGTAGGTAGCCATGTTGGCCTGACGCAGTAGAAATATATTTTTAAAATTAAAAAAATTGTCCAGTAGCACCTTAGAGACCAACTAAGTTTGTTCTTATATGAGCTTTCGTGTGCATGCACACTTCTTCAGAAGTCTTTCACTCTTTTGTTAAGCAAACAGGAACAGGATCACCAAAGATGAGCAAGGTGAGAAATAGGCAGGAAAATCTGGAAGGGATTATGGAAATTGTAGGAATCTCTCATTCCACAGCCCCATCACCTCTGACATGCCTAGGCAAAAATGTGTTTTAAAAAACCATTTGATTCAAAGGCTAGTGAGCTCTCACAGTTCCGACAGAACTTATACAACACTCCCTGGGACACTGCACACTTCTGCTTTCCCTTAACAACAGGTATACTTTCCTCTCCCACCCCCTTCTAGTGTGGGTTTATGACAAAATTGTCATGCCCATGCTCCTGTAGGCCTTTAGAATAGTTAGGGAATCTTTTACTCTTTAATTAAGGTGTGTGTGTGTATTGTAATTTGCTACCTGCTTAGACTGTAACTTTGCTGTCTAAAGCAGCATTTTTTTTATATTCTGTCACTCCTATGTCATATAATAAACCAAACTTCTTGTGGGCATAAGACTGAGGGTTAACACATATCCATAACAAGTGCATGTCATCACTCCAGCAAAAGACCCTAAACCTCTCAGCATTGTGTATATGAACACGTGAGTGCTGGCTGTGTACGTGTGAGTACACATTTGTAGCAATCTTTGCATGCAAGAGAAGTCCCTAACTCACGGATCAAGACTTCATAGTCTCCAATGGCAACAATGACACTGTCTCAAGTAGCTACTGGCTCAACACATAGGGCAGGGCATACTCCAGATCTGGTCTTTGCTCCAAATGGCATATGAATGCCTGAATATAGATGGGAGTTTGTATGACCCCGTTGCTATGGCCAGGCCGCTTCCTGGTGAGATCAGGACTGATTGTATGAGGTGCCACAACTTGTTATAGAATGCATAAGGCCATAAACACAGTCACTTCTTAGTTCCCTCTCTGCTGTAGTGGAGCCCAGTCTAAGCCTTTGCATCCTTGAGCTCCAGGTAACAAAACAGGTTGGACAATGGCTAGAGTGCAGGTGATATAAAGGTAAAAGGTAAGGAAAAGGACCCCTGGATGGTTAAGTCCAGTCAAAGGCGACTATGAGGTGCACTGCTCATCTCGCTTTCAGGCCAAAGGAGCTGGCGTTTGTCCACAGATAGCTTTCTGGGTCATGTGGCCAGCATGACTAAACCGCTTCTGGTGCAACAGAACCGCTTCCTGCCACAGTGGTACTTGTTTATCTACTTGCACTGGTACGCTTTTGAACTGCTAGGTTGGCAGAAGTTGGGACAGAGCAACGGGAACTCACCCCATCACACGGATTCGAACCACAGCACCACCTGCTCCCTAGGCGATATAAAACCCACTAGGAGGTCAAACAAGCATCACTTAGAGCACATAATTACACCCAATGCATGGCAATAGTTGTGGCAAATAAAGGCTTACTTTGCTGTCTCCACTGCATCCTTGAGTTCAGTGGAGTCATTCTGGGTTGTAGGGAACCTCTTTTTGTTAGGATACTACTTTTGCTAAGCTTAACCCAGCTGCCCTACATCTGAGTTCATAAATGACATCAGGTGTGGGGCAGATAAAGGTGCAGCAAAACACGGTTTGCAGAGAATACAAATCAGGGCATTACTAGTGCTTGCAATCTCCTTCCATCAGAGGTCAGCAACCTTATCGAAGGATGGGCCAGTCAACGCTCCATCCGTCTGTGGATAGGCCGGAGCGTGTGCGAACACGCGCTCTTCCGAGTTGGAGGAACGCCCAGAAGGGCACTGGTAATAGTGTGTGCACATCCGCATGGGTGCTTCTCCGTCCCGCACGTGTGTGCACACGCTATTTCCGGCACACATCCAGGTTGGAGGAGTGCTCGTGCGCATGCGTACAGGCGCCATCAACCCAGAAGTCAGTCCCCACACCGCGCCAGTAAGAGCGGGAGGCAGGGGGTGGCAGAGGTCGTCATGGGCTGGTTAGACAAGCCTCGTGGGCCACTACCAGCCCATGGGCCTTAGGTTGCCGACCCCTGCCTTACACAGCTGGTACATCTGAAGTCTAGATTACTGAAACACAGTCTCTGTTGGTTTGTCCTTAAGGTTTGTCTGGAAGTTGCAATTAGTGCAAAATGCAGTCACCAGGTTATTTTGCAGGGTGGCCTATAGTCAGCATGTATCTTTCCCCGCATAAAAAAGTAAAACTGGCTGCCTATATGCTACTAGGCCAAGTTTAAGGTTTTAGTTTTGATTGATAAAGCTTAGGATCAGATTATCTTCAAGGCTACCCAATATGAAGTCTTATTTGACTAAAACACAATGGTTAGGATTAAGAACCTGGTATTTAATCCAGAAGCAGATTTTACAATTGCTGTTTAATGGGCAATTTATACACTCTTTGCATACAAGTACAATTGAACCAATGATCTTGGTAAAACCAAAAGAAAACAATCTATAGACAAAACTATAGACTATTATCCACCATAGCTGTCAACTTTTCCCTTTTTTTAAGGGAAAGTCCCTTATTCCGAATAGGATTCCTCGCAAGAAAAGGGAAAAGTTGACAGCTATGTTATCCACTTATGCTGGAGTATTTTGAATACAACTACAGTACTAAAATAATTATAGGGGGGGATTCCAATTCATGAACTCAAGCTATACTGAATAATGTTGCAATCTAAACTATTTAAATATAAATATTGCCACTGGTGGAAGGGGTAAATTAGATGGAAGGAGGGGGGAGAATCTTATTTTCCTGCTGCTTCTCAAATCAAGCTCTGCTACTGAACTCAGAGTAAGAGATTGGCTGAGCACTCAGCCCAAAGGCACTATAGGAGTCTGCCCTTAGCAAAGGAGCAGCATAACTGTGCTTCCTCCTTTCTAACCCACCGAACACCATTATTCACTTTAGAGGCACAGCTCAGCTGAAACATGGCAAAGACATAATCAATGGGGAAGAAGAAGAAGAAAAGCAGGCCATTCTCTATCCATCATTTAATATCACTGAATTTGTCCAGCCTAGTTCACTCAAAAGGCTAAGCCATGGATTGTTTAATCAATCCGTGGCTTGCCTGAACACCCTGACGCAGCCCAGCAAACTAATAATGGTTTGTTTTCTGACAATGATGTGATGCCATAGTTTGGGCTTTGACTTTCTAACATGCTTAACCATAGTTTATTTGTCCACCCCATTCCAAATGCTTGTCAAGCTACAAAGGCACGAGGCAAAAGCAATTTGAAAACAAGTCATGCTTTTGCTTGTTTACTAATCTGAGAGACAACTAGTAGTTTGTTGAACAAACCACGGTTTAAGCTTTTTGTGTGAACACAGCCTCTGCCTGACACCAAGCAGCTTGAGCAGCTGGAGAAAACTCTTTGGGTCCAGCAGTATTTGGGTGCCCACACCCTTATTTTTCACAGGAACAGGAGGAGTTTAATCATAAGCAAGTCCCTTTCCTGCCCCCAGAACACATTCTGCCACCTTCCTCATCCACACATAGACGTGGCATTTAGACCCACAAAGCATTACATAATCTTCTCTACCAGGATGAGCTACATGTATTTGCATAAACTGACAAAAAATTGAAAAGTTAAGTACAACTGTAACCCCTTTTAATTTTCAGCAATTTTTCATTTTTCTCCCTTTGAGTGTGAGGGTATTTCCCCCTCTAATATAGACATTACCGAGACAGCAGTCAACATAGGTTGACAAAAAAGCACGCCAATAAACAGTGGTAGGAATGCAATCTTTTTTTCTTTTTTTTTTAAACGGACAGGAAGTTTCACTGGTTTCATCTTAATTTCCAATTATAATTATAATTGATTCAGACAAATCATCCAGTACTAACAAAAAAGATAAAGACACTCACTTAATACAACAACTCTATTATCAGCAGTCCGTTTCATTTTGTTTTGTAAGCTAAGCACTGTGAATCCAAGAGTACGACGTTGTGTGGATGAAATATCAAGATAAAGGCTACGCTACCTTTCAAGTTGGTCCACTGAAAGGCATCTTTTCAAGAGTCAATGTTGTGTTTTTGGTATATGTGCTGGGAACCAAACAAGAGTCTGTCTGAACACAGGAGCTATGAAGACTTTATTTTTAAGTTGCTGAGCTGGAGTCCAAGAATTGTGTTGCAGTTCTCCTTGCGCACTTTTCTTCTTCACAAAAAAACTTTTTATTGTGCTTTAGTAGAAGGTCAATGGCTATCACTTCACTACTTGAGCACAATGGTGAATTGAAACAAGAACTCATAGCTGTTTGGACCGACAAAGCTACCAGTATGTCTAAGCCAATAAAGCGATTTGTTCATTAAAGCTACTAATAAAGCAACCTTTTGTTAGTCTATGAAACATCAGAAGCCTCAGAGAATGCATCTAACTGCAATATTTCTGGCTTTCCCACAAACTCTAGAAACGTCTCTTAAAACAAGTTCAAGGCTTAGTATTTTGATTTTCATATAGGTTGAACACACTAGTTGCATTTAATAATTTCACGTTCATGTAACAGAAAGCCAGGTTAAGGCACAGCTAAAATGCAAAAGCTGCCAATAAAGCCAACAACAATAACAACATATACCGGTACTTTGAAAGCGGGAGAAAATAAAATTACATGACTCTAAAAAAGGAGAAGGCATTTGATAAGGGACACACTAACAGCACCCAGGATGCTGCTTGACCAAGTTGTGGGTGTCTGTTTACTGGGCCAAGAGGTAGGAGTCAACTTGCTTCATTCCAGTTAAGTTTAACACTGGCAGCTTTGTGGATTTTGCCCATCCTGTATTTGTTGACTGACAATATAAGCCAATAGGATACACTCTATTTTAATGCATTTTTAACTACCCTTTGAAAGCCATGCACCCTAGATCTTAGGACACTTTTCTTATGCATATTTTCCTCAGGCCATGGTCAAGAGTACATTGGTCAACTATAAAAGAACCAGAGCACTCCCCAGAATTAAGATTAAGCTCAGGATTAAGAGCTCTCCCCAGAATGTAACTAACATGTAGCCTAGTCCTCAGAAGGGTATGCCATAATAAATCTGCTAGTCTTTTAAGGTGCTAAAAGACTTTTGTGTTGTTTTTGCTCCCCTCTGGAAGCTATTATCAAACAGGATACTAAAGCTATCCTCTCAACTTCACAATCATTATGCAGGCATACATCACAATGCAAATATACTGATAATAAATTCTTGGTTGATTGGGGCGGGGCAGAGGTGACAGAAAAATAAGAGGGATGTGTGAAAAAATCAGTATGCAGAATCTAGGAAATTAATGGAGAATAGCAGGATGTAGCAGGGCCTGGGAGAGAGAGAAATATAGGAGCATGCATGGAATGTTATGAAATAATACAAACCAAGAGGAAGAGCTAAATGGTCTAAATCATCAAGTTATTTGCTGCACTGTAGATTCAACTGATCTACAAAGGCCAGTCCAATGCACATTTAATAGGGATCAAGTCCCACTGAATTTATTTCTAAATGAGTAGGAACAAAACTGAGCATTAAGACAAAAACATAGGTGCAGACTGTGGGTTGTTTCGTACATGTATGTGTATCACTCAATTACTAATTCAGATGCTACACATTCATATTGTTTAGAATTATAAGACTGAGGCTAACCTCCACTTCAGGCTATTCTCTCCCTTCTTCTGTTATGTTCCACGTTTATAAGTTTTTGAGTTTCTAATTCCCACTGAGTTCAATGGGACTGTCTCCCAGGTATGTGAGTATATGACTGCTGCCTTACATAGTCAAAGGGCAACGTAATGAGAAATATTTTTTATGGCATGAACTTTTGCAAACTCATCAGATGCACAGTAGTCACCTAAGAATGATGTATACCCAGAGTGCTAGGGGGGGGGGACAGATTCCTCCAAAATTAATAACAAAAGGAAGATCAAACAATGCAAGAGAAATAGCATTAGGTGTATCATAGCCATATGCAGCAGTCCACAAATTAATACAGAACTTAATCAAATTAATACAAGGCCTAATCAGTGTGAGTATCACACATGCCTGTAAGCTACTGGTGATAAACTGATATAGCAAGATTGAATCCTGGACACATACTTAAAACAGAGACTATTATGTTTGGGAGTGTACTAGTCATCTCCAGAGTTTGTTTAGACCAAGTTTCACAATGTCAATTTTCCCTCTGGACCTTTTCTGTTGGAATATGGCAAAATTGAATATTTATTATGCAAGACTGAAATTCTCTCCCTATGGTTCCTGAGCATTATTAATTTTAATGTCAGATTTGTGTCATAGGGAGAAGTTTCATTTTTCTGTTCTCAGGATACCTGCCCACTAGCATGACTGCTTCATTCATCTAATGAAATGGACTCTTGGCCCTCAAAAGCTTGACACAAAAAACTTTTAAAGTGACAGAAGACTGCTTCTATTACAACAGACTAACTTGGCTATCCCCTACAGAAGTTATCAAGTAGTTTCATTGCAAATGAGGACAGTCAGAATTTCAGATACACCAGAATGGTGTTTACATGAACGTGCAGCAATAGGAAGCAAATGTTGGACAGACAGACCACATGAATTTCAATAAGAGTTCTGATGGCGAAGCTATAGATAATACGTTGAAGTTTGAAGTGCAAGAACATTAACACTACTGATATGCTGGATTTGTTTTGTTGACAAGAGTTCAGCCACCTGTTTAATACTTCACAAAAATGCCATACTTCTGTACCAGAAATCGAATAATAATTATATTAGCCATTTAAATGGCTGTTTGTGAACAATTGAGCTTTTTTTTAACTGACTACAAAGAATAGCGCTACAACACAGAGGCTACCATTCCTGCAACACCCAAGCAGGAAGCTGATCCAGTAGAAATCCAAGTTTAGATCGCCACTCAGAGATGCTTCCTATAAGGTACTTTTTAAACTCCTGAAGTTTAGCAGCTGGCTTTGTGCGAGACGCTACTCTCAGCATAAGGTACCTCATATGCTTATGCAACTAAAATTCTAGTTGCAGCTTTGAAAGAAAACAAGGATGCAAAAGTAACAAATGCATTCCTTTTTTAAACTGTCCTATCCAACTGGAAATTTTGTATATATAGAGAGAGTCTGTTTTAAATTGGAAAACTGTTTAAATTGTATCGGTTCAAATGTTACATGGTGTATTGTTGTTATTGTTGTTTTGATATGGACAAATGGTTGTAATAAAATTACTACTACTACATTCCTTTTTTAAATGCATAGTTTTTTCAACAACCAAGTCATATGAACACAAACTAAAGCAACTTAGTTCTAATTTACACCAATTTCCTGCTTATTCACACTTTCATACCCACAATACTAAGTCTCCTACCATCCACTTCAACTACAAATCAAACCTTAATCAAAGATAAACTCTCCAACTTAGTTTCACTTTAAATAGTAGTAGTTTCTGGGCCTGCTTTTTACCCTCTTTTTCTTTTAACCCCAAAAGAGGCAACTTTTGCTTCCAGGCCTTTCCCATCTCACTGCATATGCTGTTCTTGGCAAGCTTCCAGCTTTGCTCTAAAAGCAGTCTTGGCTATATTTTTCCCTCCAGTGAAGTGCTTGGACAGCTCTGGATTTTCCCTTTTCTGAAAAAGGGAGGAGGGAAGTGGCCTATAAATACAATTTGTCTTGCCGTCTATAAAGGCAGGAGGAAACGTTAAAGAAAATACATAGCTAAAAATAAATCTTGAATACCTGTAAAAGTAATGGCAGACTGAGAAACAAGTGCCTCACATTGTCCTGAGTTGTTAAAAGAACAGAAGTAAGCCTCTAAGCATGCCACAAATACACACAGGCTAAATAATAATAAAAAGTAGAAGAGACCTTTCCACACACTCAGGAAACAGGATAAAACTGTTTTTAAACACATAGTGAGTAGTGGATCATGTCTGCACCACACTTGGCCTCCACAAGTCTGACAATGTCTAAATGGCATGTATTCTCCTCTGCGGATTTTCAGGGATATATTTGTAGAAATTCACTGAAAAGCGGATGTCGTATCAAATACAAGGACACCTGGGGCAGAGAAAGAGGGATCCTCCTTCCCACACATTGATTAGACAGAGTTTTCTGAACACAGGACAACACCCAGGGCCTCACACATTGTGGCTGGGTGAATAGCATAGCAAAGAACAACATATGGATACAGTTTTTAGAGCCAAAGGATTTGTTAAATCTCCCTGAGATTTAACTGAAGAGTACCGGGTAGTTACATCAGGCTAGACAAATAGTCCATGTAGCTGGGTAAGTAGCACAGAGTGATTGCAAAAGAAAGTTTAGACTGTAACACTGAATATGCAGAAACACCACAGCTGTATTTCATTGCTTTGTAACATGTTCAATACCTCCTCATTAAGTCTTGAGAAATGGAAGAGATTCAATCTTATCAGGAAATACAGAACGATAATTAGTAAGCATACAAAGAAAACAAACTATTAGCTGTAGAAAACACCTATCTTAGGTCACATAACAGAAAAGGCCTTAATATTTCACAAGTAGACTAAAAAAATGGAACACCAAATTTCATCATTATTACACACAAGAGGTAACTAGCTCTGGGATGGATTGTGACCAATAAATTTGGTTTCAAATCACGCCATTTAAAGGTGTTTCACGTTTTTGTTCTAGGAAAGCATGGGGGGGTACACGTGGCCTCCCATGAGTTGCTGGCTTCCCCCTGCCATGATCCCTGATCACTGTCCATGCCGGAACTGATAGGAATAGGAGTCCAACAACATAAAGAAGTCCGTGGATTCCCCATCCCTGTTTTGGAATAAGCCTAAGGAGCAGTAGTGAAACCATTGTTCCCCATAAATCTTTTCTCACAATGAGCTGCAATATAAGAACAATTGTACAATGAGGCAGTGACGTAGGTTTTCTGGAAAGCTTGGATTAGGGTCATTTGTATCAGAAAATTTTGTTTGGATTTTTAAAAATGTATGATGCCCTAGAGAGTAATCCAATTAAACCTGTTTTACTTGTACTGTACTTAGTAACCAAAGCTAATAATATTGAAAATGCCAACCTTAGCTGATATTTATTTAAAACTTGCATCCTTTCTTTGTTACTAAAGCTAATGCTATTCTAGGCTGCATCAACAGAAGTATAATGTCCCAATCAAGGGAAGTCATAGCACAGCTCTATTCTGCCTTGGAAAGACCACAACTGGAGAACTGCATCCAGTTCTGGGCGCCACAATTTAAGAAGGATATTGACAAGCAGAGTATGACCAAGATAATAAAGGGTCTGTAAACCAAGACTGATGAGGAATGGTTGGGGAGTTGGGTATGTTTAGCCTGGTAAAGGAGGTAGGATATCCATCTTCAAATAGCTAAAGGGCTGTCACATGGAGGATGGAGCAAGCTTGTTTCTGCTCTGGAGGGTAGGACCCAAACCAATAGATTCAAGTTACAAGAAAGGATATTCTGACTAAACATCAGGAGGAACTTTCCGACAGTAAGAGTTGTTTGACAGAGGAACAGACTTCTACAAGAACTTCCTTGGAGCTTTAAAGCAGAGGTTGGGTGGGTCATCTGCCAGTTATGATTTACTCAAGAATCCTGCACTGCAGGGGGTTGGACTAGATGACCCTCAGGGTACCTTCCAGCTTTACAATTCTATGATCTATCAATTTATGAAATGGGAAATGTCCCATTAAAAAATTAAAACTTGCACACACAACAACCATGTAGTGAAGACTTTGAAAACAACCTGGACATTGCTTAGTTACCCCTGCAATATTTGATTACATAAAGTGCAATCCTCAGCATCCCTCAGGAGCAGGCCCTACTGGTTTCAGTGGTACATGTGCTTGGGGCTGCAGTCTTAGATCACTAGATTGCTCACCATTCTTGAACTTCTCATTAAGGAAGAGATGCTAAGTTTCCAAGGATCTCCAAGAAACCAAAACAAATACTTGGGTAGTGTAATCCTTGTCTCCTACAAATCCTTTACTGCTGGGGCCCAGTGTGACAATAATAATATTTTCATTGATCAAGAAAGTAGTTATTTTCAAAGAACTTCCCACATTATCTCAAAATCATTCTTAAGTTGCAACAATTATTTTAGAATCCAAAACTTTCTCCAAATACAGTTTTCAATTAGGTTTTCCATTAGTACATTTATCACAGATTAATGCCATCTACCATTATGTTGCCACTCATTTAGTTCTATGATGGCTGTTGTTTACTTTTATAAAAAATTAGTTATCTCCCTTTTGCTACTCCCTGTCTAGTACTACTTTCAGTATCACTTCTGTTTAGGAATTTACTACATACAAGTATACTCAGTAAATTTACAGGGGAGGGGTGTTTTTTTTAAGGGTTTTAACCAGAGACAAAGAAGAGCATTTTGCTCTCATGCTACATATCCATTCAATATATATCACTACTTTATAAGAGACTCTGAAGTCAGCTAAGGTTTCCAAATATTCTGCCTGCATTAAGAATGCAGCTGAAAGGGGCTTTTCTTCTTGATACTCCTACCAAGATCTAAAGGCTACTGTATGGCTGAGCAGCAGAACTGAGAGTGGTTAGGATCCTTCTTCACAGCTCCTTTTCTCCCACTGCAACCTGAAGTATCACAAAATGAGAACATGAACCATACCACAAAAAGGAATGATGAAAAGGATCTGTCAACAGCAAATCAATATGAAACCTTGACAGAGGAACAAAATTAATGCTGTAGAATTCATTCCTTAAAGAACCTGAAGGCAAAATTTCCAAGCCTAAACAATTGAAAAAACTACCTGAATCTCTTCTACCTGGAGTCTCTGATCTACAAAATACAGTACTGTAATATACTTACTGCTTATACCGGTTTCAGTTCAGATGCTAGAAGAACGGTCTCCTCCAAAACCTGAACTCCTAGAACTTATTATGTATTCAACAATGCAAGTTTAAAAAGCAGAGCAATGTAGTAAAGCTAAGCACTCTATAGAAAGTTATTGAAATGGGATATACAGCCAGCTAGACAACCTCATTTTGCCCTATTTATGCATATGTGATATAGTGCAGCCTTTAATTACATGATTACATATTACTTTAGCTATACAACTCCTACATTGTTCAACACTCAGGATAGGCAGTGTTTATAAACATATCTGCATATTAGTGAGGCTGTTTTAGGACACCTCCCTTGTTTGCTATAGAAGCTGACATTCAGAAACAGTAAGCAGAAACTACAAAGCTTCATACTTTAAGCACATGAATGTCACTTCATAAAACACACATAAACCACACAAACAGATATATGAATTGAGTTTAAAAGATAGTGAATGTTATCCAGCTAAGTCATACTCAGAGTAGACCCCATTAATGCAAAGCTAAGCCAAACCATGGCCTAGTGTGAATAAGCAAATGTGCAGGCTCACAGAGAAAAGACAGCAGCTGCTCCTGCCCTCCTTCCCAGGACCTGCTTCTACCCAAGGCTAAGCCGTGGTTTGGTTCAGCATTACTTCCAAATCTGGGCTCATGCCTTGCCTTGCCTCTAAGGTCTGCTCTTCATTTACTGCTCAAGGTTTCTCTGGACAAGACAGGCCATGAATCTGGGTTCAAACACAACAAACAGATGGACAGATCCATGCAGAAAGTAGTTTACATAGCAAATTCCTGAAGTGATTCCAGCAGTTTTAATCATGCCAAAACAAGTGACTCTTTTTTGGCTATTTATGATGTTGGGCTTAAAGTTGCCAGAATTACATGGTGAGCTACTCACACAAACTGCTTGCTATGTGAAGCTGCCTCCGTATGGCTGAGCTATTTAGTTTACATGGATATTCAAAATCAGCCATATGAAATGGCAACCATTTCAGAGGCTCTTTCAAATTACATCAATGTGGAATCTATAACCTGTGAAGCAGCTCTTAACCACTGAGTGGTAGCTGCAAATGTGGTTCTACCCTGTTACAATCCCCATTTTTCAATCACTTATGAAATATGAATGTCATATTGGGCACAAAAAGGGGAGAAAAGTCAATAAGAAACCTGTGTACTTCTCCACAAATGGTTATATTGTAAACAGACTATTCTAACAGTTGCCTAACCAAATATTAAGCTGTATGACACTACCTTCCATAATTAAGGCTACTGCAGCAGGTGTATCTTGTAGGTTCTTGCAAAAAAATGTGGCAAAATAAATATGTTAGTCTTCAAGCTACCACTGAACTTGTGTTCTTGCCACAAAAGGCCAACACTGCTACTCTTCTTGAACATACTGAGAAGGTAATTGCTCAACCCATCCCAAATGTAACTGGGGTGAAACTGTTTGGCTGATAGCACTCATAAAGTACTTAGCCTTAATCCAGAATCAAGAAGATGAAAGACAAAGTGCAAGTCAATGGATGAGGTAGCTTCTGAGAGGGAATATCTAGAAAGGAGAGAAGCAGCAAAAAAACAGTGAAGAGAAGGCATGGCAAAGAACTGACAGAAATTACTTAGAAAGGCCAGAATTTAATGGCTCTTTTGAAATCTCAAAGAATGTAGAAACATGTCGTCATCACCATCTCCTAGTAGCAATGGCTTCTTGTCAACCACAAATACCAGAAAGTAGGATGAATGGGCAGAGCACAAGATGACACAAGTGACAAAGGCTACATTCCACATTAGTCATATTCAAAGCAGGCTCATTGAAATTAATGAAAATGACTAACTTAGGTCCATTAATTTCATTAAGTCTCCTCTAAGTAAAATTCAGTTACCTACAACCAACAGTCTTTTGAAACAAAGTTTCATTACCTTACTCAATTTTTTCTTGTGGAATGAACAGGCTTTGATACTAGAAAGACACAAATGAAAAGAAGGGGGTATGCTAGCCTAAGTAGACCATAAGGAACTAAAGCCATTTTTAACTTAAGATGTTCTAAGAAAAGTGTAAGACTGTGAGCTAATCAATTCTAGGACAAAAAATAAATATGCACCAAGTATGTTCTCTTAGATATGCCATTTATTTTAATAGAATTTACTTTCAGGGAAGTGCTTTTTGGCACCATAATCTAAGTCTGAAGTTAAGCATATCAGCAGAAGTGCTACTAAAACACAGATAAATGGAATGAGATGATCCACTAGGTTGTTATATTGTATGTGTTAAAGAGGTGAACTAGAGCAGTGTTTTTCAACCTTTTTTGGGCAAAGGCACACTTGTTTCATGAAAAAAATCACGAGGCACACCACCATTAGAAAATGTTAAAAAATTTAACTCTGTGCCTATATTGACTACATATAAAGTAATTTTTCAATTTTTCCCACGGCACACCAGGCAACATCTCGCGGCACACTAGTGTGCCACGGAACAGTGGTTGAAAAACACTGAACTAGAGTACAAAATCTAACAAATGATACAAGTGCAGTATAGCATTAACACCTTTAAAACTGTACTGTCCACTACACTTCCTCAGGAACTTAAGAAACCTGTTTTACTAGTAGTTATTTTTAAACAAAGAGTTTGCACAATACAATTACATGGTGAGACAGTGTGCAAAACACAAGCATTAGTGTAGCTCTTTAAAAGTGGCAGAAAATATTCAAAAGTGATATTTCACTGGCTTTACTATATTGAAATGATTGATACAGCAGAGGACAAGGAAAAGAATATGGCCAGGAGGTTACAGGGACATGGATAGAGAATGAACCATACTTGATCAAGAACAGGAAAAAACCAAGTTAACAACAGTTCTGCATTGGAAAAACACATTGGAAGATGTATAAATGAAAAAAGCAATGCCAACTACAGACACAAAAAGAGAAAGAGAAATAGTGAAAGAATTAAATGAGCTAAGATCTAATGCATAAAACAAATCAACAACAATTATTTTAGAGCGTGTGATCTCATGTTAGTGTCTTTGCAGTTACATTTAACATTAAAGCTGCAATCTATACAAACTGGCCTTGAAGTAAGTCCTGTTTAATTCAATGGGACTTATTTCAGAGCAGAATTTCATTTAATTTTTATTATTTCTTAAGAATGCTTGTTGCCCCCGCCCCTTCAGCTCAATGGAGGCCAGTGTGGGGAACAAAATACATATCACATAAAACACAATGGACCATGCAAACAAATTAAAACAATAAAACAAATTAAAACCACACACCAGAGTTATATACCATCCATGAATTGAAACACTAACACCCCAGTCCTAACCATAGAAGTGATGGCACCAACTGCACTTCCAAGAGGAGGGCATTCCACAAGCTGGATGGCAGTACAGGAAAACCTCTCCAGTGGTATGCAGAGAAGGGCCTCCTCTGAATATCTTAAGTCATAGGCAGGATGATATAGGGCTGGGGTGGAGAACCTGTGACCCTCAAGGTATTATTAGACTACAAATCCCATCAGCCATAGCTGGTATGAGATGATGAGAGTTGTAACAGGCCACAGTTCCCAATCTCTGATATATGGGAGAGATATTCCTTCAGTTATTTGGGTCACAAGTCACTTAGCACCAGCATCTTGAATTCGGCCCAGAATAAAATAGGCAGCCAATGTAACTCCTTCATAGGATAGCATTCTAAGTAATTTTAAAAAGCAATTTACACTAATTATTAAAACATGGTCACATCAATTTCTATTTATCTTTTGGTATAAAAATGGCAACTGCACGGAGCAATACAAATCATGTTTACTCAGAAGTAAATTCTACTAAATTCCACTGGCAAAGCAATCCTAACCCTAGCCATGAAGCAGCAGGTTGTGACAGCAATGCTGCATCTGCAGCCCCACTGCTCATGCAGGCAGGAGCAGAAGGAAGGGAAGGGGGACCCTGTCCCATGCTATGCCTGGCTAGAAATAAGGCCCAATGTCATCAAGTGACTCTAGTGCAGCCAATTCTGCAGGTGACTGTCTATGCGAATCCCCCCAATGTTACTTTTAGTGGAGTTGATTAGATTATTTATAGCCTGCCCATCTGGTTTCCCCAGCCACTCTGGGTGGATTACAGCATATCGAAAAACATAATAAAAACATCAAGTATTAAAAACTTCCCAATACAGAGCTGCCTTCAGATGTCTTCTAAAAGTTGTGTAATTCTTTATCTCCTTGATATCTGAAGGGAGGGTGTTCCACGGGTGGGGGGCACTACCAGGAAGGCCTTCGATTGTTCTCCAGACACCATTAGACTAGAACTCCCATCAATCTTAGCCAGCATGGCCAATGGTTAATGATGATATAATTTGTTAGTTCTTAGTTCAACAGCATCTGTAGAGCCACAAGTTCCCTACCCTTCATTTAGGACTTCAGAATATCAACCCAATTCATGTTTATTTTGAAGTCCTCACAGAGTTCAATAGTACCAAATAAATGATGTAACAATGCAATCCTATGAATGTTTACTCAAAAGTATGTCGCACTGTATTCAACAGTCACATAATAAAAGATATGGCAATCCAAACATTCCAATACTTGCACCAACCCACTGGTGGATAACAATATGGAGCTAAAGTTTATGCACGTGTGCTGACCATAGTGAGTCTTCTGGTACAACTCCTACTATTAAACAGAGAGAGAGAGATGAAAATTATGCAGCATACTCTTGAGCATCAGACCGACAAGATGATTTTCAAAATATGGACAGAGTGGGTTTCTTAAATAAAATGTACCTCATATATAGTTATAAACTTAAGGCACCACACATATTTAAACTGCATTAAAACTACCTTAAGATAATTTCTGATATAACTTTGCAGTGCAAGGTGCTATTGCATATTAAAAATGTACAGAGTGTATTCAAATCTCAGACTTTTCAAGTGCTCAAGACCAATTGAGGCTGAATGACTCCTACCCTTGCCCTGCTTATCTTCAGACCATCCAAACCGGAAGATACACCCAGTACCTCACAGTAGTCAACATCAAGTCCCTGTAAGAAAAACAGTATACCTGGTGGAGGGACCAAAAGTATGCAAACTACTTTTTGTGGCTGATAAAGGGGGGGGGGCTGCGGGAGAGGGGGTGAAAAAGAGAGCCTTAACACTTGGAGCAAACACGATGTCCGAAGTCGTTCCTTGACTGGCTCTCTCCAGCCCTTCTCTTTTCATTAATCTACCCAACAAAGCCATTTAAAGCTCCCCTCAAGATGCACCCATCGTTTCCGCCTGACCCCGATGGAGAGATTTCTCGGCCACGGCTAAGAGGGAGGGTCAGTTAGCGCAGCAGACCGTGCAGAGCGCCCGGCAACGTGAGGTGCATATGAAACGAGAGGAAGCGGCGGCGGCTGCCCTTCACACCCCACCAAGTGCCGCGCGGGGCACAGCCGAAGCATCCCATTCCCTTTTCCCATCCTTCCCGCTCCCCGCCCCCTTTCCCTTGTTGCAACCGGGAGGAGCGGAGGGGGAGGAGGCGAGAGGGTCGGCATCCACGTGCACCGTCCGCGGAGCCCGGTGGTGGGATTCTGCAGCGGATCGGAGAGACAACCCCACCGCACCTTCCGCCCCACCGGTTGTTACTCACTTCGGGAGGGAGAGTGGAGCGAGAGATAGAGAGCGGTCGATCAGAGGGGTCGAGCTGGGTTTCCTGCCGTGACTGTAGCAGACGTGGGGTCGAGAGGAGAGCGTGGCCGCCGGGACCACCGCTGCTTCTTCGCCCGCGGCGTGGCGGCCGGGACTGGAGGGCCGGTGTGGGCTGGGCAGCAAGTTCGACGCGAAGGAAGAGAGTCGGCTCGGGGGTCTCGGAGGCGCACAGCTGGAAGGTGCAGGACGGGTCCTCGCCGGCTCCGGGGGATCCTCAGTCTTAGCAGCAGCAGCAACAGCAGCGAGCTCGGGGTCGCTTCACATGGAGCCGCCGGCGCCTCCACCTCCTCCAGCACAGCGCTGCCCGCCGCTTCCCCCCGGGGCCGGTGCGGCCACCCCCGGCCTTGGAGGGGGAGGCGGCGTGTGGGTCGGGCCGCGGCCCCAGCCCGGCTCTGGCTCTCATACACTCTCTCCGGGGGTCGCTGCCGCCGAGGGCGCTGCTAGGGCCCCAGCCAAGCAGAGGCAGCGCGGAAGCGGAGCCGGACGGCCAGGCTCAACGCCGCTCCCGCCCCGCTCCCAGGCATGTGGGTGACTGAGTCTCCGCGCTGGGTCCGGTCGCTCCGCCGAGGGCGGCGGCGGCGGTGGGAGTGTGAGGAGAAGGGAGCGGGGCAAACGGGGAGCCGCTTCTGTTTCAGGAAGGGGAAAGGGGCAGAAGCTCTCGCGCGCGCAGCCACGGGACGGTCCGGCTGCCTAGTCGCGCTCGGGAGCCGCTTGTTTTCTGTCCCTCACTCGAGCGCACACAGTCAGCGCTGAGAAGGGAGGGAGGAGGAAAAGAAGGGACGGCCCGTCGACGGCGGCGCTGGAAGATGACACCAGCCGTAGCCTGGCAACAGCAACCCCCCTCCACCCGCCGCCGCCGCCTCCTCCCGGTGCGAAGTAATGACGTAAGGGGTTGCTACGCAGGGTTGGTTAGGGGCGGGGTGCTGATGCTGCGGAACGGTGTCGTCCGGGACACGGGGTGAGTCGAGGAGGAGAAGCGCGGCGAGACGGCCGCCTCGCCCTGCGCAGCCGCAAACTTAGCGGGCGGGGTGGGGGGAGATTAACCTCTTCGGCGCCGGACCAGCCCTGGATATTTGGGAGGAGGAGGCTGATAGAAGGCAACGCGACCCTGAGGAAAGTCAGGGACGGCCTGTTGCCGAGATGGTCCCGGCCGAGCTTCGTGCATTTAGCTGCCAGGGCGCAGACATGCTCGATGCAAGGCAGCACCTTTAACTCTGGTGTCGTGGGGCTCCGAACTGGATGCAAAATCCCTCTTCAGTAATAAAGCGTCAGCAGCTCTCAGTCTCTGCTACCTCACTGGGCTGTTGTGAAGATAAACGCATCGGAAGGAAGAGAGTTGGCCACTGAGGCAAAACTTCTCCCCTGTTACCCCCTCCCCACTCCACTTCTCTTTTCAAACACTTATAAAATATATGTTTTTGGGTATGCAAGGTTCGTGATCTGTGTTTGTCCCACGGTTAGCCACCCAATTTCCAAGTGGAGTGATCTGTTGCCCGTCTTGAGGTTCACCTGGGCTTGCAACACCTTGCATTGCTTGGTAGAAATGCAACCAAATGCAGCCGTGAAGTACACACATGTAATGATCAGCTATTTTTTAATAATAATAATATGGAAGAAGTTTATTAGACTACTGTGACAAAGCACATGGCTGGTTAATCTGAGGAAACAAGCTCACCGCATTTGAATAATGGGGTATCTCCCTGCCCATCACTGTAAAAATTACAAAATCTATTGAAACTATGCAAATCTTACTAATTTTTTACAAGAGGGTGTAAAGAAAAAATAGGACACCCTGAGGAATTGGCAGTGCTAGCACAAATGTTATGCATCCAAAAGGTCCCAATTCTGACATCTCCAAATTAAGATTCAGGAAGAGAAATACCTTGGACTGAGAGAACCAGAGCAGACTATATTGGTCTAGAACAGCCAGATAGTCTGACCCAATATGACAGTTTGGTTCATAATTCCTGCAAAAATGTCCACCCCACTTCCACTGTAAGGCAACTTAAGAACTATGTTGTTCTAAGGGAAGTCAAGAAAAGACAGAACAGCCTGCACATAACCCAGGTAAAGAGAACAACACAAAAAGCATATATTGAAGCTGTCAGGTTAGCCCGTGACAAGCATGGGAGGCAGCTATTGCAAACAAATGTGAAGCCCACTTGTATTTGTATTCTCAGCATTTTTATTGTATTTTGCCTCAGGCACACTTTTTAGCAGAGGGAAATTCAAAAAAGCAATCAATAAATAATGTGTTGTCTGCCTCTTAAGGATTTGTAAACTTCAGAGATGCTAATTCAAAACCCTGATTTAAAATAATAAATAATAAGTGTATTCCATCTACCTAATTTAAGGAGATTTGGAGGCATAGAGTTAGGGGCAGTGATGAAACTAGAGTGATCACTGAATTCTATTCAAAATAGAAATAATGCCAACCCAGAACATATCGGGGATACAAACATTATGCAAACTAAATATTTAATTAGCATGCTGCATTGCATTATATTCAACAGTTTGTTTACCTCTATGAGATGACAATGTGGCCTCTTTATATACATCTATAGGACAGCACCATAGAAATAGATACTGTAGATGAGGAAGGAAATAGGTAACAAGATTTCATAAGGAGTTACAGTGAGGCCCAGTTACAGTACATTTCAAGATGGTTTGATGTGTTGCATTTGCTGCAAGGCATGGAACTGCATTTCTATTGAGACAATCATTCTCAGAAGCCCTTGTTCAGTGCACTGTCAGAGATAAGGCAAGTTGCAGCAACCAGGAAATGGTTCTCTGTGGTCTTTCGGAAGCTGCCCCTTATCTAGGAAGTCTATCTTCTGGCTGCAAATACTGTATGGCCCAATTTAAACCATGGCTGTCCACTGGCAAATACGGTAGATCCTACCTACTCAGTGCTGTGCACACCTGGTATCTTATTTCAACTAGGCTCTCAGCTGCTCTACATGCAGTGTTAGCAACAGGAGCCACCTGAGCTATGGACCCCTGTCATTCTAACAACATAATTGCAGGTGAGGCAACTGGGTTTAGCAATGGCATGCACACCACCACACCACACAGTAAATTCTCCTTGCTCATTTGATGCCACATTTCAACATAATATGTGCTTAGTGGTGAGAGCCGAATGAGCCACAGATGCTCAATTAAACTTCTCACTGCACCAGGCTGACTACTGCTGCATGAATACTAGAAATTTAAAGGATATTCCTGCACAAAGAATCCTGGGAACTGTAGTTTACTCATCACAGAGCTACAATTCCCAACAGATTTAAGTGCCCCAAATTTGTGGGAGGGGGAGGAAATGTGCTTTGAATGTGTTTTAAAGGCATAGTGCAAATATTGTGGGAGTAAAATTCAGAGTCTATTCCTCCCACAACTGCATTTAAGCAAAAAAAAAAAAAAAAAACCCAACAACAAATACATACTGTTAAACATGCAAAGCTGAGTCTTACATACAGCTGTGCCCAAACATCATTTCTATGTCTGGAGCTGGTTCCTAATACTATGCTCCCATCTCATTCCAGGCCTGTCTCCCCAGTGACATAGCATGGGTTGCCAGTGCCTGAGGCCATGCAGAGGGTGGGTGGGTGGGAAGGAGGGAAATAGATGGGCATGCATGCTCATTCAACTGCCTGATGGTGTCCACATCACCCAAGAAATCATAGCTGCAGAGATAGGAAAGGAAGAGTCATTCCGTTGCCTGGAGAGGTCATTTCCCAGGTCTCATGTATTGAGGCAGCACTGGGACAATCGCCCCTGTGCCCCCCCCAACATTACTATGTCTCCCAATTCTAAATATGGCCTGAAGAAGCACATAAATAGTGTTTTTTTTTAACTCAGGGCAGAAGGAGTAGCTGTGGTCCATTAAGGATAGTGTTTCTGACAATTCACATTGCAGCTGCACAGGTAGACTATTCCTGTTGCTCTACCACCAATTGGGGTATTTCACAAAAAATCTACCAGCTGCTTCTGTTAAATCATCAGCAACTGGCCAAAGTCAACTTTCTCTTACCCGATCAGCAGCATTCAGTGGCTGAAAATGCTTTGTGACATTAGGCTGCAGGCACAGATGCAACAAGCAACAGAAATCGCCTGCCCACAGCTCTTATTAAGTAAATTGATATTTGGCTTTTCATTTACAATCTTGGAACTGTCTTGTTGGTCTACACTGAAATGTAATATTTTAACAGTCCTTAAATAGCATTTGTATATTATATTACTTCCGGGCACATTTCGCATCCCTGTTCAAGTTTGCCAGGGGCAGAAACAGTTGTCAGTCATTTCCCCCAAATAGTTCCTGCTGCCCATGTCACTCCCCCAGTAACAGTATATTTATACACAGCACAAATTAAATCCTTGCTCCCCTAATGATGGTCCTTGCCACACCTTCACTTACCCAAATTTGTCCTTCTGGAGGTGACCCTAGGTGACTCCCGTTTCCCCACCTTAGTTACATTATTTCATTGTAATGTGGTTTAGACTCTCTTGGCTATCCTGCTCAACTTGTACATTTGTGATGAAATAGGTATTACAAAAACACCATCATGCTTCTATTCCTGAAACTAAGCATATAAAAGCAGGAAGAAAACTGAAAAATCTCTATCCTCGGGAAACAGGAATATGAGAGGCTACTTACCATTTATATAATTTATTTCAAGTGTTCAAAGTGCTTCACATACACTAGTTCTGTGATTATTACAACAACACTTTAAGGTAGGCCAGTAATGTTATATCTATATTTCAGTTGTGGGAAGGGGCTGGTAAAAGGGATAAAGTTGAGAAAATAGTAACTTACATAAGGCTATTGGAAAGTCTGTAGCTGGGATGTAAAGATTATGAGCCAGCAACTTTCTAGTTCATTCGCTTGGCCATTACACTCCAAAAGCTATCATTAGAAGCTCCAGTTCTCTGTTCTATATTGCCTCAGCTTCACTTTAACACAGAACAATTCCCACTTGCAAATAGGCAAAATTGTTTGCTGCTTGTTGATTGGCCTTCCAAGTGTATTGGCCATATGCCTTCATTGCCAATCTACGGTATTTGTAGTGAAGTTATGTGATAGCGTACTCATTTCTTTCCCATTAAGAATGTTGCTGTTGTTCCCCTCTATGGATACCACTTGCCCAGGATAGCCATTGGACACTTACTAAACCCTTTGCAGACCTTACAGTTAGAAGTGTCTACCTCAAATACCTGAGAACTTCCAAGCTGAATACAGCTGACCGGTCATGTGTGGTAGCTCACTGAAGTCTCAGTAAACTTGCTGTTTTTGCTGCCTACCTGGGACTGCAGAAAGGGCCAGTTCTCAAGCATCTGGTGTGTGTGTGTGGGGGGGTATTCTGCGAGGGACATATGTGGGCATTGAGTAAATTCTCCATTGTGTGTGCGAGTTCTGCTCATAAAAGAGTGGTTGTGATGAGTAAAGTGGGATGCCTAGGGACTGGCAGTAGAGGGGTCATTGCTGGCTGTAACACTGGGGCTGATGGAGTGAGGAGTCTATAGTACTGTCTTGCATCTTTTGTGTGTTGTGATGCAGGGTGTGTGCTGGAAATGTGTCTCATCAGTGTGAGTTCATTGACACCCTCTGTGTGCCAGGCATCCTCTCTTGCACAGTCTGTAGAAAGGGTTTCCAATAGCTCTGGTGAGTGTGAGTATTGGAGCAAGTGTTGTTTTCATGCCTTTAAAAAAAAATGGTTTTGCATTTAATGGTTTTCCCCTCCCAGGCTGAGTGTACTTTGGATACAGTGGCTGCTCCACCAGAATAGCGGCATCTAGTCCAGGCGTATATGATTGTGATATAAGTTCTTCATAGGGGATATGAAGAGGTCACAAAACCTCCTTTCACACAGATCAACATTTCAAACTCTATAATATTTAGATTCAGAAACATATTTAAGCTACCTCTTGTCACAATATTCAGTGTGTGTACTTTGCTGAAGTGTATGGGTTTTTGTACCACAGTCCAGGGTTTGATTTAAAAAAAAATAAAGTTAAATGTAAGAACTGTGATACGGCTTTAAACATTGATTGCACTCCTGAGAAATAAAGCTATAAATCACAAGTATGTTGTAAGTGCCTAAATTATTTTTCAACACTCACAACGTACTAGCTATTAACCATATTTTGAGGTGAACAGTTTATGATTCTTAATAAATCTGTCTATAAACCAATAAATAGTACTTAGCTCCATCCTATGAAGGTTGACTCCAAAGTCCTGCTGAGTTCAGCTGGACTTGCTTCTGAGTAAGTATGGCCAGGATTAATTATAGATACAAAGTCTCTTTAGTTTTAGATGCCAGGTGAAAACTTGAAGTGTTGCTTTTTTGTACCAGGTATTTGGAAAAACATACCCAGAAGAAGGCATATTTTTCTCTAAATAGATAGCTTTTATTGCATTGATTTTGATATTCTATTACCTATTGTTTTGTATATTTTATCTTTTTCTTGTGATCTGCCCTGGGGTCTTTGCACGAAGGGTGGGCTATGAGTTTTAAAAACAGATAAGGTATGTTCATGCAGAAGCAATTCCTACTGAGTTCAACAGGGCTTGCTTTCTGGTAAGTGAATTTAAGATTGTGGTCACTGCCATTTAGCAGAAGAAATGCAGATCAATCTACGTATGGGGATGGTTTTACTGTTGAAGCAGTTTGCAACAAAGTCACAGAAGGGTCCTTTGCTGAAAAGGGGTCCTTTTAATGAATTGCTTGACTTCATACCAAACAAGACTTAATATTTCATATCCTCAAAATGAAAATATGTTGACTTGGAAACATCTTCCCACTAAACAGCACCCAGTCCAATGCTAATTTTGCCAGATGTATTTATGCCGATGGCTGTATAATATTGGTATTGTCTAATAAGCTCCAACGCATGAACTTTATCTTCATTTTGCAGACTGCTTGGCAATGTCTGAACCTGTTACTGTTCAATTAACATACTAAAAAGGTTTGCTCAAAGGTGTTACGTGGTCTATTAACAATTCAACAGGGGAAATAGCTGTGTACCGGAAGTTTCTTTCCGAGGCTAACTAGTGGAGAAACATTTATGACCTTTTTGCTTGCAGGGGTGAAAGGGGGACAATGTAAGGAAAGGAAGGAAATTGAAGTTCTGGTATTCACAGCATTCCTTGTGAAAGAGAAATAAACATCCCTTGTGTAACTGATAACACCTTCACATCAAAGCCGCGAGATAGTGTGCTATATTCTTTTTCACATGGCTGTAAGCCTAGAGTAATCAAATCTTAAACAATAAGAATTTTCTTCTCAATGCCAGAGTCTCTGCTCCCCCCCCCCCAATTTACCACACATACCAGTTCAACAGATTAGCACAGACTATCAGAAGAGTTGGTAGAATTTTTTCAAAGACTAAGGAAGCATTAAGAGCTGGCACCTAGCTTTTTTTACTGCAGGTATTTTGGTATTTACTACTGCATTTATTCTCCATCTGAATATCTTTCATTCAAGGCATCTTGAAAGGAATGTCTAAGTTAAGACATTATTTCCCCCACCACATTTTTATACCAAATTTAACCCAATTAGATGCTGGCAAAAGAAGAGCTCTTGTTTTCTAATGGGATAATATCATTATACACACACACACACACACACACACACACACACAGGAACAGTTGCATAAAAAGGGACACTTTCCCTGTCTGTGCATCTTTTAATTAATAGTTTATTAATGCTCTCAGCACACACACACAGCCTTTTCTTTCCCTCTGTGGTAAATTCATGGGTTGAATAACCACAATTTTTATGAGTAATAAAGAGTCAGGAAGAAACGAGAGAGAAACGATGTGAAATAGAAAGGGAGGAGGTTGATGCTGGTGATTTTTGCTGTAATTCAGAATTGCACTATGTTTTCCCCAATATATTTCATTAAAGGCTTCTCAGTTTGTAGGCCAGATGTGTTTGTAAAGTGTCCCTCCAGTGGTATGGTAAGGTAATTTTTGAATCTTAATGACCTTACTGAGAGGGGTGCCAAGGGAGGGGGCTCTTTTGTTATCCCTGTGTATTATGTTGCCCATTTCAAAATGTGGTAAGTCAGTCCTGTGGCATTTGGGCACCCTTCTGCTCATTCTGCAGAATGCAGCAGGCCCTGAACAAGTCCTGCCCTGACAGCACCAGTCCCTCTTTGGCAATACACAACATGCATTTCATCACCAGCTCCAACTTACTGCTTTGTTTTTCTTCAAATACTGGTATGCATGTGTGCTAGATTTCCATCCTCTAAGAATCAATCTCTTGGCTACTAGAAGATTCCCTTGGAGCCACCACTGGCCTCTCTTCCCACCAAAAAAACCCATAGAGATACAGCTCAATATGGCTAAACTGCCAGTCCTTCACAGGGAGTTTTGGTAGCATAACTTACAATGCAGCCAATCTCCTATCAAAATTAGGACATTACTGAGCAGCTCCATTTCAAGCGATCATATATCTTCAAAACTGCAAGTGTGTTCATGTGCTCAATCTTTTCCCACATCCAACCCATAGAAAGATTTCTGGTGAGTGACACATAATTTTGTCCAGCAATGACGAAGTGAAAAGTCTGAAAGCCTCCTACTGTTGACTCCTTGAGGCCAGATGTTCTAGCTCATCACACCATAATTGCTTCAGAGAGTCTTAAAAACCTAAGCTGTGCATATATGTACTGTAATTTATATACATCTGCATTAAGATCATAGAGACCTTAAGTATTGGCAAAACTAGGGTGTGGCTTGTGGCTCTGACATTGCTAAAGATTCTGGGAAAACTGAGGTTGGAACTAGATCTTACACTGGCAAACATAGGATTCCATCTCCTTCGCAAAGACAACAGAAAGACAAATATATTCTCTCCTGCAAATGTTCTCCCAGTACTATGACCATGTTTCTTCCAGCCAGGAGCATTTCTGGAAAGTAATGATTTAAAACTGTCAAGGACGCACTTCTAGGCGAGATTTGTTGGGAGCAGGAAATATTAATCACCACCACTCAACAACCATTCTCCCTGCAAGCATTCCTGTCACGCTGCATTGGTGTTCCAAAAGAAATATGCAGTACTTTGTTGCCCTAAGTAATGAACAGATGCTGGAGTTGTAAATACTCCCATTTTCTCACACCAGGGCCTAAAACCCCTCATGTTGTTATATGAAGTCCATGAGATCATCTGTTGTGTACCTCACCTGGGGCACTTTTGAAGTGCCAGCTTTAATCCAAATCTTCCGGAACATTGACCTTCAGCCAACCTTCAGTTCAAGGTGGTTCCCCTACAGGTATGGTTTCTTCATGCAAGTAAGTGGACTAAGTTTATCTGCTATACACCAGCAAGCTTGTCTGGTTGTTTTGACAGTAGGCTCCCTTCACCTTTGAGATCTAGTCAACATGTGCTTAGTAACAGAGTTATATCCTGCAAAAATAGGTAAGGTATTAAGGATAAGGGCACTGAACAGATGAGGGGCAAGCTAGGTATGATAGGCAGTCTCTTTTCCCTGACTGTTTGTTTGACTTAATGAAAAACAGCCTTGGGCAGCTGCAAGTTTAAGGAAAAGGCAGGAGCTGCTTAACCCATTCTTCCCTTCCATTTGCTGACTCAAAATCACGCACTCACCAGTTGCTAGGGATTTAAAAGCGAACCTACCTAATTTGCACCTTCAGAACCAAAGCAGAGCTAGTCTTTTAAATTCAAACCGCTCCAAATTTTGCAGTGCAGTTCTCCAACCAAGTAATGTGTGCATAAAACCACCAATATTCCATACAAAATACCATACAAAAATACTTTAAATTTGGGAAAATTGCATGCAAAAAGGTGTATATTAGAATAAATTCGAACTAAAATGCTAGTGGAATTTCATGAGGGCTTTTTAAAGGGGAAAAAAATGCAAACTGATGTTGAAATGTGGAAAATAAACTCAAGATTTCAAAAATGAGGATCTGAAAGAAACTAAAATTGACAGGTTGGCTCGTTCCTACCAGTTGCTTGCTCACCTGTTAGAGAAAGAAATGGGGTCTCCGTGTATTTTTCCCTCCAGGGAGAAAGGGAACTTGGGGGTGCAAAAAAGGGGTTGAGCAGCTATGCCCCCTACTCTTCTGCCTTTCAAAGTCTGTTTTTTCATATAAAAAGAAGAAACAGTCATCAAAAGAAGAAAGCCCCACTGTTTAAAAATAATAGTAATAATAATAAACTATGTTCCAGAAAGGCAATATGTCCTGACTAGGGTTGCATCAGAATGTTTTGCCCTTATGGTGGAGAAAGGAGTTCCGATTTTCCTTCACTTAAATTCAGTTTCGTACAATATAGCATTAATATGCTTGCAATTGCATATAGTGCAATTAAGTACCTTGGAAGTTGAACAGAATCCGTTCCGGAAGTTCACTTGACTTCCAAAACGTTCGGAAACCAAAGCGTGGCTTCTGACTGGCTGCAGGAAGCTCTTGCAGCCAATCGGAAGCTGGGGAAGCAGCACTGGACGTTCAGCTTCCTAAAATAGTTTGCAAACCAGTTTGTGGCATTCAAGAGCCAAAACGTTCGAGAACTAAGCTGTTTGAAAACCAAGGTATGACTGTATAGTGTGTTTGTTATTACATCACTGTGTGCTAATTCAGGAGAGGATGAACGGTACAGGGGAGGGCCTTGAATTCCATAGGGATAGGCAAGTATGGTCAGGAAGATACCTGTCTCAGGTTCCTGCTCTATATGTTGGGACAACTTTGATGATTTATTTCTTAGCTCGGTTGTTAGAGCATGAGACTCTTAACCTAAGAGTCATGGGTTCAAGCCCCACGTTGGGCAAAAGACTCCTGCATTGCAGGGCGTTGATGACTCTCATGGTCCCTTCCAGTTCTACAATTCTATGCTTTAGTGCTGGACTAAAACTTGAGAGACCTGGGTTCAAGTCCCCTTGCTGTTATGGAGCTCACTGGGTGCCCTTAGGCACATCACTACCCCACAGGACTGCTGTGAGAATAGAATGGTATGAGAATCATATATGCTCCCCGAGCGCCTTGTAGGAAGAGTGGGAATTTAATATAATATTAATTACAGTAATTCATTTCTATTAGACCCGGAAGGATGGGGTATAAATCCCTTTAACAAATAAAAAATTCTTCAGTGATGCTTATGCTTGGAATGTTACAATTCCTCCTGCCTTCTCAATGGGTTTTGCACAGGGGACAAGATCTGGATTTCTGCATGAAGAAAACCAGGAGGGAGAAATAAGCCGAAAGAAGGCTTAGAAAGCCAGTGTGGTTGTGTATCCTTCATAAATTATAAAGCAGCCAAGAGAGCATGGAGGAATATATTTGCCCTTGCAGGTCACTTAGGACAGCTGAGTCAATAAAATCAACGATCCTACAATACCCTGACAAGAGGGGAGAAGAGGTGCTCCTTTCAGAGAGGCGGCATTCACGTTGGTTAATTCTCAGTCAGAAATGATCTCGCCTGCGTTTTAAGAGAACCGGCCAAGGGATTTGAGTTTGGGACCCATTTTCCCAGCCAACCCGTTAGCCATGGGTTTTTCAGACGCCGCATTGTTTTCTTTTCCCAAAGGGTCGCTGGATGTTTCCTAAGAAATGATGAATTATTTACGGCTTTCATAATTATTCCGTGGCTGCGGTTACTTCAGATGTTGGCCTTGCATTGTTCTGGCTTGTTAAAAATTTAACAGTGACAACAACAAAAAAAGAAAGGCACCGGGAGTCAATTTCTTCTGCCGCGTAGTTGCGAGTTATGATTCCGCGAGGTGTTCTGTGAGGAGTCACCGACTATTTACACTGCTCAAGTCCCCTGGGACAACGAGCGAAGGCTTATAATGCACCTATGCTGTGCTTTTTTTCTTAAAAAAATATATGTTTAGGGGTACTCTCATTTTCCTATTCATATTGAAATACTGCCCCTCAATGAGGCCAAACTTCACAAAATGTTTAGGGGTAAGCGCACCCCTGAACCGCCCCCCCCCCGAAAAAAGCACTGCACCTATGTGTGTGACCCATTCTAATCTGCACCTTCCTCAGCTCTCCTGAGCAAACTGTTTGGAGTGCTAAGAGCAACTACATAGCTAATCATAAAAATAAAGAATAGGAACCCAGCGTGAGGCACTTTCCTAAGTCATGGCACTGGTCTATCTAGCTCAGTATTATCCTACACTGACTGGCAGCAGCTCTGCAAGGTTTCTGAAAGAAGGCATTTCCAGTCCTACCTGAAGATGCCAAAGACTGAACTTGGAATCTTCTGCATGCAAAGCAGATGCTCTGCCACTGGACTTGGGCTTGTTTAGGTAGCCTGGATAGCTTGGTTAGTTATAGTGTGGTGCTGATACCAAAGTCCCAGGTTCGATCCCCATATGGGAGAGGCATTGCTGCATATACCAGAGCCAGAGACCATGACAACATGTGCTTTCAAGGCTAACGTTCTAAGATGCCATAGTTTTGCACTGCAGGTTTTTCTCTGAAATTCAGTTCCGCTTGCCTATGGCAGAGGCTTCACTATTTAAACCTTATCAAGTCACAATAATTGCCATTTGCTACTTATTGCTATATGGATAAGTAGTAAATGGCAAAGAAAAGGAACTTCCTGCCTATAAGGAAAAGGCGCTTCCTGCCAGATAAGACAGGATACAAAAAAAGAGGATATAACAGCATCTGGCTACAATGAATTGCTGAGCCTGTGCAGTGATTCAGGCATTAAAATCTGCCACTCTGGGCTTTAGGAAGGACCCAACCTGCAAGCAGCATTCAAGTGCAGTTCAAATCTATTTTTATACAGCTTTATTTTGAAGATTTTATCTGGGTAATGTAAAATATAATGGAGTGGGATGGGATGTTTGAATCCTCCAAACCAACTGCAAGAAATAAAATTCCAAAATATCATATATATTGTCTGTCTTGCTCTCTCTCTCTAACTCCCAGTGCAATAGATTGCACCACCTAACTCCTCTTTCTATTCCCTGTTACTTCAGCTTTGTGCTCTCCCCCTCCCACCAAGGCTACTGCAACTTCCCCTCCTCTCCTCTTTGCTTAATTTAAAACAGAATTCCTAGCTGCCACACCAAAATACCTACAGCACAGGAGCTGTCCCGGCCACCTAACACAGGATATCTGGTTCTGAGGAATGCCTCCCTTGGCCCATCCTTAGATGGAGGCAGGGAGGAGTGGGGAGGCAGAGAACCCCACAGGAGCCAGACCAGGTGGGTCAGAAGGCGACAAGGCCAGTAAGTGGAGAACCAGAGGGTGCCACTTCACGCCCCGTGTCCTAAATATCAGCTTGTCTTACAAAAACATTGTGCTTCGACATAGTGCTTTTTTTCCTGGAGGGACGCAGGGGTATGCATACCCCTAAACATTTTGTAAATCTTTGTACTTTTGTCCATCTACTGTATTTATTTCCCCCAATTTGAACTATAAAATGGTGATTTTCTTGAGTCAAAATGAAAGTACCCCTAAACATTTTTTTAGGGGGGGAAAGCACTGAAGGTAACTTTGAACAACTGCGAAAGGACAAAATGATTGCTGGAATGCTTTATTGTATTCATATGGAGCAAGTATGTAAAGAAGTGATGAGTCTATTTTCAAATATGGACATTATTAAGGGCCGGTTGAGGGCCACATTTTTTGCACGTGACCCTGGATGTCCTGTGCCTTTCCATCTCCTTTAACTTCATTTTTTTTAAAAATTAACACACAAACACCTTTTTAAAGTGCAGTGCTGGTCACCCACCATCTTAATTTGCCCTGAGGACCTATACATACAGCTTAGCATATGCAAATTCTATGTCAATTTGTGCCAGGGGGCCTTTGCCCCAAGCCCTTTACAGTACCTGGCAATCCCCCATGAATTTTAAATCAAGACACTTCCTCTTATTTCTTTAAGCTCCTGAGGAAAAGTTGGTACGATCTAACATTGCATTTCTCTGTGGAGGAATATCAGTGAAATAATTAATATAAGGAACATCGTACACCGATGTAAAATCTACATGGATTTGGGGTTCTCATGTAAAAATTTCAGAGCTATTTCCCTAAAGAGTCCTGCTCAGGAGAGAAAGGTTTGTATTGAGTTAATCTAGAGTTGCTAAAAACGTCTAGAGCTTACCTCTTTGACATAGTAGCTGCTTTAGATAACTATACATCAGATTAGCAAACATCATTTGTTTGCTGTACCACAAAATACCCCAGTCCCAGGATCTGCCCTTGGGACCCTCTGTTTCTGGCTGTGCAATCTGCTTAGATAGCTCAGTAGTTTTGACTATGGCAGACCAACACGGCTACCTACCTGTAATTGTTACAGCATGAGATTCTTAATCTCAGGATGGTGGGTTCAAACCCCACGTTGGGTAAAAAGATTCTTGCATTGCAGGAGGTTGGACTAGATGAACCTTGTGGTCCCTTCCAGCTCTACAATTCTTAAATTCTATGATTCTGCGTTAGACGAGGGTGCCCAACCTGAAGATAAGAAAATGTGACACTCCAGAACAGAGCTGTTTGCCATCTATACATCTCTAGCAACTGCACAGGTTCCTTAGCAACAGCAAAACTCAAGCACCAATTAGCATTTCTCCATGTGATTATTCCTCAAGAGCACCTATATCTCTGATTATTATGAGGCATAAAAAGTAGCCAGCACAACAAATGCTCTTAAAACACACTGCTTCTCTTTTGTGATTTTCAGCTGAATATATAAGACATATACGGTACACACACACACACTGTAGCACCTCAGAGAGACTTATTCAACCTGCAATCTCCAACTGGGTCAACAAGCTGACCTCATGACTTTCACATCCAGTCTAATATTTTGTACTCCCCCCACCCCCTGGTCTTCCCTCCCTGTCCCAATACCTAGCTTGATGAAGAATTCCGGAGAGCTCAAAAGCATACCCCATTTTTGTGGTATTTGGTTGGTCCTAATCAGGCCGGACCCGATACATTTTGGCACCTGAGGTGAACCACGAAATGGCATCCCCCTACCTGCCAGGGAAGGAGGAGGAGAGTGAAGTTCAACACCAGGAACAACGGTGAAATAAAGATCTGCCGTTGGAATTGCTTCCTTGGTGGATCTTGCCACTTGAGGCTGTCATCTCCCTTTGCCTTATGTGGGGAGACCAGCCCAACTGCACACCCTCTAAGATTGCCCAACTGCACACCCTCCAAAATTCCTCAGATGGATGACCTTTCTCACTCCCCCTCCCCTCATTGACCCTCCTCAACCCCCCGTTTTTGGTCCCCTCCCTCGCAGAGCATTTCCTGTCAGAAGAAGGGCAAGTGGCACCACCACTATGCCAACAATACGCAGCACACACAGCCTCCACCACCCTGAGAAAACCCCTTCATCCTGATTTTGTTTTATTCTTTGGTTGATTTACAAAAAGTAAAAACACACACCAATACATTTTAGAAAGGGTCAAGATTAGACGTGGACGCACAAAGCATTAAAAACAACAACAACGAGACTCCCTACACTCCACTGTGCTCCCTCTTTTTTCTAGCCCAGGGCAGCCCTGCCCTCTGCCTGCCCCTCAGAGCCAGCACATCACGTGGGTCTGGGCACCAGCAGCTTCTTCTCCTCCTCACCCACACTCCAGGAGCTGCTACAAATTGCCCAAGGGTGGAGGCTGGCAGTGGCGGCCATGAAGAGGCCATGGGATGCTCTCTTGCAGCTGCCGTCACTCGGGACAAGTCCTGGGTCATCTTACTCTCTTAGCTGAGCAGCAGCAGCACTGGCAAACAAAACAGGGAAATCACAGAAGCAGAGGCGGAGCTAGCTGCTCCAGCACCTGGAGCGGCGCAGATGCTGTGCATCCGGGAGCAGCGCTAGCCCGCAGCAATGTCAACCCCCTCCAGGGATGACACCTGGGGCGAACCACATCCACCGCACCCCCCATCCTCCACCAGTGCCCAGAAGCTGGGATGCCTTTCGTAATTCTGGGAATGTCCCTTGAAAATCGGGACACTTTGAAGGTATGCAACAGCTTATTCTGAAGTTATTTCTTATGGACTAGCAGGTCTGCCTTTGCTTTTTGAACCTTGCAGTGAAGTGAGTGTCCTTGCTGATATCTGAAACAGGAGTCCTGTTCAACACATTCTCCTGCCACGGCTTAGACATTGCAGGGTTCATTCAAGGCTTGCAGCCAGGATGGCAACAAGCAATATTGCTGTCACAAGGATCGCCTTGCTGAGAGAAGAGAGGGTCAGATCACCATGCTGCTGTCTCCTTGCCTGTTCTGGTTTTTTTTTGAATGAGATATGCGCTAGAGCTCATTCTGCAAAAAGAGGGCTAGAGGAAGAAGAGCTGGAAGTGACTAGCCTCAAAGTAACATCTGGAGAAGCCTCTTGTCAGTTTCACTTGGCAGCCACTCAGGCTGAATCTGCAAACTTGCCTCTTCAAAAGCATCGTCTATGTGCCCAAATTGCCTTGCGGCTAGTCAGTTTCAGGTCCTGGGTGAGCCCCATCTAATGAAAGATGCAGTTAAATCATTTTTTTTTCCCTTTGCAAGCATAAACCTCTCATTTACATTTGACTTTAGCAATATTTTTCTCCCCCCATCACCACACAGTGTTTTAGGTTTCCGAGAAAATTAATCAACTATTGATTGCACCATCTTCCGCTTACAGTGACCTTTTGATGTGTTACGTTTTAGACTGAATTTAAATATTTTGTTTCTTCTGTTTTGTTTCTTCTAAGATTTAATGCAGACTTTTCTGCCTCTTGTGCCTACAATGTATCTACAGAAGCCTTTCTGTTTAGATGTGCAGTGCTTAATGTCAGGCTCTTTAGCAATATGGCACATTAGCTAACATTTTACATTTCATCACACTGAAACAAAAAGCTCATTTAGATGCCTTTCAGAGGCCCTTTTCAGTTGCCCTCTACTTTTAAGATTCTAAAGGAACAAAACCCCAGACACAGCCACTGAGGAAAGTGATGTTTGCTAAAGAAAGCTGCCCTTAATTTCTGAATGAAAGATAGAGAAGTTCATGCTAGTCTGAAAGTCATCTCTTTTTTTATCCGAAAGCCCTTTGCACTAATAGTAGTGCAGTGGTAGTGCTGCTGAATTTGGTTTTCTTTGAATGTCCTGTTCATTCAAAACTTGTGTACACAGCATAAATGCAGTGACCATAACAAAAGGATGCAATATTGAGAGTGCCACGGGGGGGGGGGGACAACAGCACCACTCATTGCACTACATACTTATGCCTGTAATATGAGTAATGCATGGACAGGCTTCTTTTTTATAGGCAAATATATAATCAACACATCTCGGAAGCAAACAGGTACTCCTCTAGTACACAGCACATCTGCTAACTTGCCTCAGATTTTGAGAGTGAGAACATGCACTATAAGGTTGACCAACTGCTGGCTTCCTCTTCCTGTCTCTTTCTTGTCAAATTTAAAGTGCAAAGCTGCCTTCTGTTTCTCAGACCCTGCCTTTAGTTTAAGCGGCTGTCACTTTCCAAAGGTTGGAAAGTTGAATTGCCATTCCACTGTATTGTTCGTTTATTCAGGCATTATCCCTAGCAGTAATCAATCAGACCTAACAAAAGAGTGTCTCCCACCACCCAAAACAAATATATTTGTAAATATTTTTAACTTTGACTTCTATAGTTTCTCCTACGGTATTGCATAGTGCATTTTCTATTGAGACAGAGATGTGTCGAGGAGCGGGGAAAAAGTAGAGGCACAATGTTTTACTCTCTAAACTATTTTATATGATTAGAGTACTAAAAATAACTCAATTTAAATAAATCGGGTTCTTTCAGAAGTGAGATGTAAATAGAAATAAATAAATAAATCACATATGCTACAGTTAATATGGTTGCTACTAACACTTCCAGATGGCAGTCAAGCAGGCTGCCTTTATGGTGCAGCAGATGTTGCACACAATTTTTCTTCTTTTTTGAGTAAAATAATTAAAGGTGCGGTTGAACTGTCATCCCTTAAATAAAGTGCAACAGATCAGTGGATGTCACAGACAATTCATGCATTCCTCCTCTCGTCAGCGTTTCAGTGAGAGATACACCTGATTTTCCCTGTCCTCTTAATATATTTATTTTCCACATTTGTATGTTCTCTCCCTCCAAAGAGCTCGAGGCATCCTAAATGGGATTGTGCCATACAATCAAACGATGAGTTTTAATTGAAAGATAGCACTTGCTGAAGCGTCACCAAGGGAGCTTCCTGGCTGCAGTTTTTAACCTAAAACTCTGTGATCCAGGTCTTGCATTCTCCCCACTAAAGGTAAAAAAGGTAAAGGGCCCCGGATGGTAAAGTCCAGTCAAAGGCGACTATGGGGTTGCGACGCTCGTCTCACTTTCAGGCTGAGGAAGCCAGCGTTTGTTCACAGACAACTTTCCGTGTCATGTGGCCAGCATGACTGACCCGCTTCTGGCGCAACAGAACACCATGACAGAAACCAGAGCGCACAGAAACGCCGTTTACCTTCTTGCCACAGCAGTACCTGTTTATCTACTTGCACTGGGACAGCACAATGGGAGCTCACTCTGTCACAGGGATTCGAACCGCCAACCTTCCGATTGACAAGCCCAAGAGCCTTAGTGGTTTAGACCACAGCACCACCCATGTCCCTATTCTCCTCACTGCACCAGGCTGACTACAGCTGTATGAATACTAGAAATTGAAAGCACATTTAAAGCATATCCCTGCACAAAGAATGCTGGGAACTGTAGTTTACTCATCACAGAGCTACAATTCCCAACAGCCTTAACATTACTATAGTGCCCCAAATTCATGGGGGGGAGGGGAAATGTGCATTGAATGTGCTTTAAAGGCATAGTGGAAATATTGTGGGAGTAAAATTCACAGTTTGCTCCTTCCACAACTACATTTAAGCAAAAAATGTGTAGCTTGGTCGAGGCTCCCTACTATGGGACCCATGGTGGGCCAAACAGTGCTCCCAGTCACGTTACCTAATACCCACTTTGGACCAAGTTGTTTTGTCGCCTGATACAGAAAATCCCACAAGCTTTTCTGCCTGGGAGCTTAAAAAACATGCAATGAAATTAAATAACTAGCTGTTTGCTGCACTTTTGTGGCACCCAACATTAGCTGCTTCGCTCTATCTGAGGGAAGGGTCAGCTCTGGTGGGGCCAGAGTAGATAGAAGGAGCACTTGAAACTGCCTTATAGCAGTTCCACCTAGCCTAGTGTTGTCTCTTCTGGCATTTTTCCATGACCATCACTCCACAGCTCGCACAGACAAGTTTTGTGAGCTATTTATTTATTAGATTTCTATACCACCCTTCATCACAAGATCTCAGGGCAGTTCACAAGGTAAAAATACAAGGTAAAGCACAAATAAATAGTTGAAACAAAAACAACAAAATAACACACACACTCACCCTCCCACAAACACATTTAAAAGGCCACAGAATATTAATCAGTCAGGCTGAAGAGGTACGTTTTCACCTGGCATCTAAAAGTATACAGTGGAACCTCTGTCGTCAAATGTAATCCATTCCGGAAGTCCGTTCGACTTCCAAAACGTTTGAAAACCGAGGATCAAAGGGCTGACAGCAAGTTCAGGGTGTGTGTGTGTGAAAAACTCACCTCATAAGCCATTCAACTTCTGAGACGCGTTAGAAAATGGAAGCATTCACTTCCGGGTTTTCGACATTCAGCTTCCGAAACGTTCGGCAGCCAAACATGTGGAAACCGAGGTTTGACTGTACAGTATAATAAAGGCACCAGGCCAAGGTTTCCCAAACTTGGGTCTTCAGCTGCTTTTGGACTACAGTTCCCATCATCCCTGACCGCTGGTCCTGCTAGCTAGGGATGGTGGGAGTTGGAGTCCAACAACAGCTAGAGACCCAAGTTTGGGGAACCCTGCACCAGGCAAACCTCCCTGGGGAGAGTCACAGCAGAAAAGGCCCATTCTCATATTGCCACCCTCCAGAGCTCATGTGAAGGAGGCACACGAAGAAGCTACAGTTCCTTAATTCCCATAGACCAAGAGAGCAACAAGATGTGAACCTGAAAGTGCTGGGGGTGAGGAATTGAATCTACCCACCTGACTCCTGAGGTCCTTCAACTCCCACTACTTTGATGGAAGGGTGGGGCTCCCTGCCTGTGTGTCATACAACATAAAGGCAAGGGAAGAGAGCTTGCAGCTGCTGCTGCTGCTGATCAGCAGAGGTTCAAAGCCCCACTTCCTATGCCTGCAAAGTTTGATTTCAGACCACATGGGCAAAGGAAGCATTTCCTGCTGACTAGCAGCAGCTGCAAACCTGCCTTCCTTTCCCCTGTACAATTTGATTCCATAGCATACTGCAAAGGCAAAGAAAGCATTTTCCTTCAAGGCTTGCAATAAACTCCATTCAGCTGATTTGTGCTGACAGCAAGACCTGCAGGGATTGACTGACTGTAACCAATCCCTGCTCAAAGGGGAATCTGTGATAGCAAGCCCTACTTTGGGCAGGGAATGGTTGCTTTCATTCAGTAACCGTGGGGCTTGCTGATTGGTGCTAGCTGCAAACCTCACTTGCCAAGGAACCATAGCAGCAAACTTGAACGCTTCCTCTTGTTACAACTGTGTCACATACAATATCAGTTGTGGGGTGGGGTGGCGTGGTTTGGGGAGAATACGGCCCCGGCAAGGCCATATTTGACTCACAGGCTGGAGTTTCTCTGCGCCAACATAAGTTGCGCACACGAGCAACAGTAGAAAGGTAAAAAGCCTTTCCAAAAGTAAAGACAACATTACAAGATTTTAACACTTTATTCCAAAATGCATAGGATATAAAATGGAAAGCGTAGTGCTGGTGATCAACAAAAGAGGGTTAAAAACTGTCTCAAGGCAATTTTTTAAAAAATGTAGTATAAACACCAACAATTGGGAAACACTTGCCTGCGAGCGCTCCAATTGGAGAACAGCCTTTACCAAAGGTGTCATGGGCTCTGAAGACACTCGAACTCAGGACACAAGGGAGAAATGTGCTAAGAGGAAGGCATGCTTGGCAAATCCACACCGTGATCAACTCCCACCCAGAAACCTATGTCCCCACTGTGGAAGGAAACGTGGATCCAGAATTGGCCTCCGCAGTCACTCATTGTTAAAACCGTGTTTATGGAAGACAACCTTACTTGGCTACAAGGGATCGCCAAAGAAGAAGAAGGAGGATATATTATTATTATACAAACTTAGAAATACTCTTCTGGAATATCCCTTTGCAACAAATTTCATGACCTACGCAGAACATTTTATGCTGTGCAAAAAAAAGAAGGGGAAAAGTAAATAATATATTTTCCATGGATTGTTAATCTTTTCAACACCATATAACATTTTTTGCTAGCTGCTTCTTCTTCTTCTTCTTCTTCTTCTTCTTCTTCTTCTTCTTCTTCTTCTTCTTGCATTGCCCTCAAATCTGTAGGCACATATTCTGGATTGTGAATCCTCAAACACTGAAAAACAAATCCATCCTCTCTACAGATGCACTGTAAGGGAAATTAGAGAGATTATTCACTTAAATAAAGCCGTTATTTACAGAAGAAAACTGCTGAGCTAGTATCCCTATATTTCAACAACACACTTTTCGATTTTTATTTTTATTTTTGCATTTTTCATTTAATAATGTACACCTGTGAGTTAAACCTCTATAGCTACACATTTTGGAGAGATGAATGTTTTTGTTTTTATTCATATACTCAGTTTGCTATTATTACACAGGGTGGGTTTTTGTGTGAATAATATGTTTCCTTAATTTTATGGGACAGGTAAATTGCTCATACCAAAATGTACATTGATCCAATCTGCTATCCAGAATGATTTAAAAAAACAACAACAACCAGAAGTGGTATTTCTTGTAAACAGAACATGGAGTCTACAGTTTCAACATAAACTTTTATGCCAATAATTACTTTTAGAAATGATAATGCTGATAATCCCCCAAAGCCATAAATATTTGCTGCAAACTCCAAAACTTCTAATAAGTCCATGAATTCCCTGACGCCGACAGAAATTCAAATAATCAGAATTAATGAAACAAAAAACCCAGTCACTGACACATTATGCTAAACTGGCAAGCCTTCTCACCAACTATTACAGATACAGAAATGATATTCTGATGCTTCATGCTTGTAAGGTTTTTGGAATCTGCATCACTAATCATTTAATGTTCTCTGTGCCTTCATCCTCAAATGTGCTGTGCTAGTAGGAAGTCACTTGCATACGGCATAATAGCAGATATATTTTTGTTGGCTCATTCTGTGAACAAATACCTTCCTAATTCCAACCAGCACTTGATCATATAAAAATTAAGCAGTAACCATAATGATGGGATACTCAATACACACATTCTCAAGACACACCACCTGCATGAATATCAGCAGCGAGTGGTAGGAAGCATAGCTTGTTGAATGGATAGCTAGATAGTGCAGTTGGTTAGAGCAAGGTGCTGACAACGCCAAGGCTGCAGGTTCAATCCCTGTATGGGGCAGCTGCATATTATTGCATTGTGGGGGGGGGGGGTTGGACTAGATGACCCTTGAGGGTCCCTTCCAACTCTATGATTCTATGTGATATAAAAAAAGTGGAGCAACCTTTGCCCACATCAGTAGTGACTTATTTAGAGCCTGAAAAGGTATTCCTTTTTTTTTTTTACTGGTAATGTGGCATATCACCTCTCTGTGTAGGACTGCCAAGTTTTGCAGATAACAAAAAAAGGTCTGCACTTATTTGCATATGAATGGAAAGAATATAAATAGATGCTGAACTTTAAAAACATGGGGCAAATTAGCAAACAAAAGCAAGGAATTTTTAAAACATGCCAGGTGGCCAATCTTTTTTAAAAAAGAGTCTCAGTAACAGGGCACTTAACATGAAATGCCCTCACTCCAGAAGTTCAACTGGCTACTACTGTGCTATCCTTCTGTTCAAAATTTATTTAACTTCCTCAGCTTTTCAGGGTGGAGTTTTTAAGGAACGACACAAGGAATTTGTCGGCTTTATGGAATTCAATTGACCATTGGTTTTATCCGTTCCTCTTGTGTATGATTACAAACAATACGTATTGTTTTAAATACATTTGCAACCCACCTTGGGATCAAGAATGACCAAGGGCAAGATATAATAATAATAATAATAATAATAATAATAATAATAATAATAATACCAAGGAACTCTCAGTGTGTTGTCACCTGGCAATAGATTCCAAGCTAAGGAAGCTTTTCAAAATTGGGTCCCTCTCTTTTCTTGCCACCCAGACAGAGATGTGGAGTCACTCACCTGAAGTTCTCTGTTGTAAAAGGAACCCTCAGCTGCTACAGAATCGCATTGACGACCCAGTATGAGGAAGGCAAGGGGTGCTTTTTCTAAACTCAAGGTAAAGGAATGCTAAGTCAGCTAGCATAGGTGCCAACTCCTTGGGGCCCTGGGTGCCCAAGCACCCACAAAATTCCCCATGAAGGGGCCGGGCGCCCACACATTTCAGTGCCAGGGCTATGAACGCTGCATGGCACCCACAGACGTGGGACCAAGTTAGCACTCCTGTCAGCTAGGGAGGAGCAGAAGGCATTTGGAAAGGTAAAAATTATTCATCCCAGGTATCTTGACACTCACCACCTTCCCCACCCCCGTGGTCCGGTATGTCCAAAGTTATGTTCAATCCTCTACATTTCTTCTAAGCAAGTAGCATTCAGAGGAAACATCCCACTATTGAAGCATTATTTATCTATTTAAGGTCCCAGGCAAGGTTACAGTCTTAAAAACAATAATAAAAACAATTTAAAACAGCTCTCAAGAAAGTTAGGACAGGAGACTATCTGATATTCTCGGAAGGACTGGCAAGCACCATTGGAGGTAATTACAAGGTGGATAAACCTGCTCCTAAGATTTACAAGAGAAGTTTGGTCTCCATGAAACCAAAAGCAGAACACTGTCATGGAAGACTCAGGGGACATATAGTAGGAAGCTGGAAAAGAACTTTATTATCTCTCTTTAAAAAGAACAGTAACAGGAAACTCCTGGCTCCCTTCAGATACCAGTCCAGCACCATCTAGTGACTCAACTGTATAATGACATCATCCATATCAACACAATACAGTACAAGCTTTTCAAATTCTTGCAGTATTTCCTTGTCCCAAATCCTCCGACAGCTCCTGGTTGTTTGAAATGATGTCCATGCTACATTCGTTTATAAAATGATTGCCCGTTTCTGTTGCCCTCATCTGTTCAAATCTGTGTGAGGTATCACCATCATTACCAGAAAGAAAATTAAATGCCAGTTCCTTGGATTGTATTTCAGAACTGTGATTTAAACACACAGGAGCAAAGAAATTCAGAACCAAGGACACAGTGTCCTTTGTACATAAAAAAAAAACATTAGTGTAATGGGCAACCTTACAAAATAACATGATTGATCAAAGGGGGTGGGGGAATGAATTGCTCTGGGAAATGTCTGAAAGTGGATCATACTCTTCCTATTCCTTCTGAATTTCTCAGCAGACTTCCCCCCCCCCAGGACCTTTGCTTTGCAGAACTGATGTCATCATGATGAAGAACAGAAGCAGCAGGAAAGGACAAATGCATTAGCATCCTTGACTGTTTCAGGTGAAGGAAACTCAAATCCAGATCACCCCAAATCTCAGGAATTGTAAGGTTTGTTGTTGTTTCTTCCTTCAATCCATATAATGCCTTCTTGATTTCAAGATTCGCAGTCACTGTGTAAACATTGTTTAATAAAATAATTAGCAGGTGTTTCCACATTTGAACATTGTACTTTCCTAACACACACAATTTTTTAAATGTGGTCAGTTCTTGCTTAGACCTGGGCCCCCCAGTGTGACACCCAAGGGTGCCTTCATATACCCTCTTGGCCCCCCTAGGCCCCCTGCCCTTCACATTTTTATTTTTAAACTATTAAACTCCCGGCCTAGATTGTTCCATTGCCATACACGGTATGTATAGAATGAGAAAGAGCACGTGTTACTATTGGACTAGCATCAAGCATACAAACGTTTGAGTTACACAGAACCTAGTATTGTACACAATTAAAAAAGCTGTTAATTTTCTGCTAAAGTGTTATGATTAGGTCAAGACCAAACTGAAATTTGTATGTTTACACACTCTCAATGCAACACACGTTGGCACAATGAAAAACAACAACCCCATATCCTGATCTGTTGTTGTTGTTGTTGTTGTTGTTGTTGTTGTTGTTGTTGTTGCTGCTGTTGTTGTTGCCAATCTCTGATCTGTTCCCTTGCCGATAACCAGAAGAAACCAAGATTGATTATGGGCCAGCTCAGAACTCACAATCTCTGTGGATCTGTGGTGCAATGTAATTAGCATGGGATTTCCTTCAAGAATCTATTGCCTGCAAAGTCTTTGATTTCATGTGCTGAGTGACTGATGATCTTCTCCTGCCAGCTTCCTTCCTGCACTTTCTCTACCGTTCCTTGCTTTCTTTATACCACAGGTCCCTTTCTGCCTTCTTGGTCCTCGCGATTTCACTATCTGTAACAGTTTCTTTGGTGCCACCACCCCCAGGCAATTGGCCAGCAGGCCTGGGATGCCTCACTCACCCGTTGGGGTGAGTGGTGATAACAAGAAGATAAGTCAAGGAGGGGCATTACAGCCTGGTCCACACAGCAAGATGGTGTGTGTGTGTGTGTGTGTGTGTGAAATGGTTTCCATCACAAGTCACACTTATGAACCACCATGTTGCACCCGACTTTGCTTCCCTCAGTCATTTATTCTGCATCTGGATAACCTGGGGGGGGGGGTGTTTCTTGTAAAATGCAAAAGTAGGTCCCACAAACCAGAACAATCCCAAAATTCATTCCCACCACAGAATCAATTGGATGAGATTGTAACGTTTTGAGAACCTTTGCTGGCAGATTCCCCACTTCCCCAATCTTACTGATTGATTGCTACAAAAAAGACTATCTGCGTGAAGAAAATCTTCTGACTGCTTACACCAGGCATAGGCAACCTTCGGCTCTCCAGATGTTTCGGACTACAATTCCCATCATCCCTGACCACTGGTCCTGTTAGCTAGAGATCATGGGAGTTGTAGGCCAAAACATCTGGAGAGCCGAAGGTTGCCTATGCCTGGCTTACACTGAACTGTAGCAAATTACCGTGGAGGAAATGTCCACTGAAGTGTCCTCAGGGCACTTGATTAGACACCTTTGTTCTCGCATCACACGCTTTAATTCTCTTGGGGTGTTGGTTGTCACCTGAAGCTCTCTATGCCTTTTCCCTTAGCAAAACATATCTAATTTCAAGTAGCATATCATAAAGGACACAAGCCTATGCTATTGTCATGATTAATAATAAAGTAGAGCCACCTAGTGGTCAAAGTGATTCTTTCCCCCTCCCTCCCTCCCAGAAATCCACATCACTCTTTTATTTACAGAAGGGATGGGCAAAGACTCTGTGTGAGTCACAGTAAAAATGTGATGGCCTGGGAGTCAGACTCTGATGCTGAACCTGAGGGATCCCAGCCTGCACAGGATTCCCCGCCTCCAGAACCAGCTGAGCCGGGGCCAGGGCTTGAGCCTGAAGGATCCCCACCTGTGCTGGATCCCCAGGTGCAGGCATCAGCAGAGTCTGCTCTGGCTCCTGATGGGAGGGAGGACCCATTGCCTGCAGGTGCTCCACTCCCAGCCTCTTCAGAGGAAGCTGAGGCATCCCCTGGGTCCAGTAACCCACCAGCCTCTCCTGAGCTACAGAGGCTCAGGGCAGAGAGGCGAAGGGAGTTAAGTGTCTGCAGGAGGAGTGCTCGCCTCCAGGCCCGGAGGAGAGGCGAGTCTCCGGAGGATCGGGACCGCCCTAAGCATAGGGCCAGATAAAAGCCAGCCAGACCCAGCCCAAGTTGCGTGAGCAACTTAGTTGCAAGCGTGTGCTCAACCTGCAACCTTGTGCCTGAACCTGCCTTGGACCTTGACCTGCTCCCTGCCTTGCTCCCCGCCGGATTGACCTCCTTTGGACCCCTAGACCCAGGACTGGACTTGGACCTCGCTTCATGGACAAACCCTTGGGGCCAGCACAGTTTGCTCACGCCACACCCGCACTCCCCCTTCGCTGGGGTGCGTTCGGGAGGAACTAGTAGCCATGGCTGACCAGGCGGCTGCGCTAGTGGCATTGGCCCAGGAGAACCAGGCCTTGACCCACACCGTGCAGCAGCTTAGCAATGCGGTTACGGCGCTTCAGCAGCGTTTGGATGCCCTACCGGCTCCTGGGGCCGCCGCCCCAGCTCCTGGCAAGTACCCAGTGGCCCTGCCAGAGAAATTTGATGGGTCCCCAGCCAGCTTTCCCATGTTTCTCGCCCAGGCCAAGCTGTATATTCAGGGGCGAGCTCGGGATTTCCCTGACGACCGCACCAAGGTGCACTTCCTGATCAGCTTGCTGAAGGACCAGGCGGCCAAGTGGGCGTTGCCGCTGCTCCGGCAAGACTCCCCCTTGCTGACAGACTATACGGGGTTTTGCAATCATCTGGAAACCACGTTCGCCAACCCTCAGAAGGGGAGTCAAGCCAATCGGGCAATTCGGCGGTTGAAACAGGGCAAGTCCACAGTGGCCACCTACGCCACGGAATTTCGGCTGCTGGCGCAGGACTTGACCTGGAACGACTCTGCCCTGCGGGACCAGTATCTCGAGGGACTTTCAGACGAGATACTGGATCAGCTGGCCACGTTGGATCGCCCTGCCACACTGGATGCCCTCATCCAACGGAGTCTGCAGATAGACGATCGGTTGGAGGACCGTCGCCAGGCCCGGGGCCGCCGGCACTCCGGGCTCCCGGCGCCGGTGCTTCCCTGCAGTTCCGTGGCCAGAGCTGAGTCATTGGAGGAGCCGATGCAGCTCGGGGCAGCGCGGCCTCGCCTCTCCCCCTCGGAAAAGACTCGGCGTCGGGAGGGGAACCTGTGTCTCTACTGCGGTGGGAGTGGACACTACGCCCGAACCTGCCCTGAGAAACGCCAGCCGCAGGGAAAACTGCCAACCCCAGTAGCCGATGGCCCAGGCTACCTGGGGACCCAAGCATCGCATGATGGGCCCTCACCAGTGGAATTGCAACACCTCATGATACCGGTGCGTCTATACCCCCCCGGTGGGCCCTGGATTCTCACCCACGCTCTGGTGGATTCGGGGGCAACCCGCTCCTATATGGACTCTGCCTTCGCCACTCAGCATCAGGTGCCGCTTCAGAACAAGCCGGAACCAGTACAGGTGGAGGCAATTGACGGACGGCTCCTACGCTCGGGCGCTGTTACTCGGGAGACCCAGCCCTTGGTCCTGTGCTACCAGCAGCACCGGGAGGTGCGAACCCTGGACATTGCCACCATGCCCCGGTTTCCCCTGGTGCTTGGGATGGACTGGCTGGAGTCACACAATGTTCAGATCGACTGGGTCAATCGGACTGTACGCTTCCCAGACCCGGGTTCCCGTGCTCAGTCCGAGTTAGTAGCAGCTGCCCCCATGGGGCAGGCTGTGTCAACGCTCCCTGCCGTGTACCAGGACTATTTAGACGTGTTCGAGGAACAGGGAGCAGACAAGCTGCCGCCTCATCGGTCCTTCGACTGCGGCATAGACCTACAGCCTGGGGCGCCCCTGCCTGTGAGCCGCCTATATTCTCTTTCGGAGCCAGAGCGTGAAGCCTTGCAGGACTTCCTTCGCAAGAACCTGGAACGTGGGTTCATTAGACCCTCTACCTCACCCACTGCCGCTCCTGTACTCTTCGTTAAGAAGAAGTGTGGGGAGCTTCGCCTCTGCCATGACTACCGGGCCCTGAATAAGATCACCATCCCAGACCGGTACCCCTTGCCCCTTATTGCAGAATTGCTGGAGCGGGTGCAGGGGGCGCAGATGTTCACCAAACTGGACCTCCGAGGGGCCTACAACTTGATTCGGATCCGTGCTGGGGACGAGTGGAAGACTGCATTCGGGACCCGGTATGGGCAGTTTGAATACCTGGTTATGCCGTTCGGATTATGCAACGCGCCCGCCGTGTTTCAACGGTACATCAACCACGTGTTCCAGGACTTGCTAGACAAATACGTGGTGGTGTACCTAGATGATATTCTGATTTATTCCCGTGACCCAGCCCGTCACGAGAGTCATGTTCGGTCCGTGTTGCAGCGCTTGCGGGAGCACCGCCTGTACGCCAAGCTCAGCAAGTGCGAGTTCCACCAGCGGTCAGTGGACTTCCTTGGACACCGACTCTCCCCTGACGGGGTGCAGATGGACCCTGGGAAGGTGGCTGCGGTTCGAGAGTGGGCAGCGCCCCGGAACCGCAAGGACTTACAGCGGTTCCTAGGGTTCGCCAACTATTACCGGACCTTCATTGCAGATTATGCTCATCGCACCACCCCATTAACCCGACTGCTGCGCCCCAAGACGCCCTTCTCCTGGGATGAGGAGGCTGAAGTGGCATTTCAGGGGTTGAAAGCCTGTTTCCAGAGGGCGCCGATTTTACAGCACCCTGATCCCTCTCGTCCCTTCGTGGTGGAGACTGATGCCTCCAGTACGGCTCTCGGTGCCATCCTGTCTCAGCAACACGGACCCGATGCGCCACTGTTACCCTGCGCTTACTACTCCCGGCAGCTCCTTCCGGCGGAGCGTAACTATACCGTGTGGGAGCGGGAACTACTGGCCATCAAGGTGGCCTTTGAGGTCTGGCGCCATCATCTGGAGGGGGCACGACACCCGGTGGAAGTGAGAACGGACCACCGGAATCTGGAGTACCTCCAGACCACCCGCAAGTTGAACCAAAGGCAGATCCGGTGGGCGCTGTTTTTCTCCCGGTTCCAGTTCCGGATCCGCTACATCCCTAGCTCCCAAAACCGGAAAGCGGATGCCCTGTCCCGGAAACCTGAGGACGTCGCAGACACTGTACAGCAGGCAGTACCGACAACTATCTTACCACCAGCCGCATTCCTGGCCACTCAGGAGGCCAAGCTGCTGCAGGCTCGGGTGCGAGAACAGCAACGGGTCGATGCTTGGGCACAGGAACGGCTTCGGGAACTGTCTGATGGGTCATGCCCTCGATATCCGGGGCTGGCCCTGCACCAGGGCCTACTGCTGCACCAGGGTCGTCTATACATCCCACCAGGACCATTGCGGGCTGAGGTTCTCCAGATGTCCCACGATGCCCCAGCAGCAGGGCACTTTGGGCGGTACCGGACCACCCATCTGGTAAGCCGGGAGTTCTGGTGGCCCCGCCTGAAGGCTGATGTGGCACGCTATGTTGCTGGTTGCGATGTCTGCCGGCGGGCCAAGGGTCCTACCGGGCGACCCCCCGGTCTGCTCCAGCCATTACCAGTCCCACCGCGTCCCTGGCACACGGTCTCGCTGGACTTTGTGGTGGACTTGCCCCCATCTCGTCACTGTACCTGCCTCCTGGTTTTCACGGACCATTTCACTAAGATGGTGCACTGTGCCCCCTGCCCGTCCATACCCACAGCTAAGGAAACGGCTCAGCTGTACTTGCAGCACATCTTCCGCCTGCATGGCCTGCCCGAGCGTGTGGTTTCTGACCGCGGCGTCCAGTTCACATCCCACTTCTGGCGAGCCCTGCACCAGACCCTTGGGACGGAGGTCTGTCTATCTTCGGCCCACCACCCGCAGACCGATGGCCAGACGGAAAGGGCAAATGCGGTGCTGGAGCAGTACCTCCGGTGTTACTGCAGCTTTCAGCAGGATGACTGGGTCGATCACTTGCCATTGGCGGAGTTCGCCTACAACAATGCAGTGCACGCCTCCACCCAGCAGACCCCGTTCCAGGCCTCCTACGGCTACCATCCACGTTTGTTCCCGGACGTGCTGCCAGCTTCCGCGGTCCCCGCAGTGACAGACTGGCTTCAGGAGCTTCAGTCCCAGCAACAATTATTGATGGAGCAACTGCGCCAGGCCAAGGACGCATACAAGGCCCAGGCTGACCGACATCGTCAGGAGGGGCCAGAACTCCATGTTGGCGATCGGGTGTGGCTCTCTACCCGTCACCTGCATCCTTCTCGGCCCTCACGAAAGCTGGATGCACGGTTTGCCGGCCCATTCACCATCACTGCGCAGGTGTCGCCGGTGGCGTTTCGCCTCCAGTTACCTCCATCGCTCAAGGTTCACCCAGTATTCCACCGGTCCCTACTTAGTCCAGTCGCCCCGCCCGACGAGTTCCACCCGGACAATCCACGACCGCAGCCAGTTTTGGTTGAGGGGGAGCCTGAGTACGAGGTGGAGCGCATTCTCGACTCACGATACCGCAGGGGGAAGCTCCAATACCTCATCGACTGGAAGGGGTATGGGCCTGAGGATCGTTCATGGGAACCAGCGGGAAACGTCCACGCACCTGCCTGCCTCCGTGATTTCCATGCAGCTTACCCCAGCAAGCCTGGTCCGGCCCCTCGGTTGAGGGGGAGGCCTGGGAGGGGGGATGGTGTGATGGCCTGGGAGTCAGACTCTGATGCTGAACCTGAGGGATCCCAGCCTGCACAGGATTCCCCGCCTCCAGAACCAGCTGAGCCGGGGCCAGGGCTTGAGCCTGAAGGATCCCCACCTGTGCTGGATCCCCAGGTGCAGGCATCAGCAGAGTCTGCTCTGGCTCCTGATGGGAGGGAGGACCCATTGCCTGCAGGTGCTCCACTCCCAGCCTCTTCAGAGGTAGCTGAGGCATCCCCTGGGTCCAGTAACCCACCAGCCTCTCCTGAGCTACAGAGGCTCAGGGCAGAGAGGCGAAGGGAGTTAAGTGTCTGCAGGAGGAGTGCTCGCCTCCAGGCCCGGAGGAGAGGCGAGTCTCCGGAGGATCGGGACCGCCCTAAGCATAGGGCCAGATAAAAGCCAGCCAGACCCAGCCCAAGTTGCGTGAGCAACTTAGTTGCAAGCGTGTGCTCAACCTGCAACCTTGTGCCTGAACCTGCCTTGGACCTTGACCTGCTCCCTGCCTTGCTCCCTGCCGGATTGACCTCCTTTGGACCCCTAGACCCAGGACTGGACTTGGACCTCGCTTCATGGACAAACCCTTGGGGCCAGCACAAAAAAGCTTTTTGACTTCCAGTGGTTTAACAATAGCAAGTAAAATCTTCAAGTAACCCCCTTTCTATGTTCCTCACCTGTAAAATATTAGCATTTACAGTGGTACCTCAGGTTACAGACGCTTCAGGTTACAGACTCCACTAACCCAGAAATAACGCTTCAGGTTAAGAACTTTGCTTCAGGATAAGAACAGAAATCGTGCTCTGGTGGCGCAGTGGCAGTGAGGGGCCCCATTAGCTAAAGTGGTACCTCAGGTTAAGAACAGTTTCAGGTTAAGAACAGACCTCCAGAACGAATTAGGTTCTTAACCCGAGGTACCACTTGTATTGGTTTCCTTTGACCATGGCTTAATGCAGCCCCACAGACTAGCTTTAGAGGTTTCTCTTTAGAATCCCTAATCTGTAGTAACTCAAGATGCTTATGAGGTGTGGTAGTCAATTGCTGTCCTTCCTCCCACAAAACACTGTTTGAATCAGGCTCTGTCCCCTGATGCTATTTTGCACTGGCTCTGGTTGGCTGATCTCACTGGTTCCTGTAAAAATAAAAGAGATCCCTCAAGCCTGAAGTTTGCTCACCACTGATTTACACAGCCAGCTTTCCAGAGAGACCATTCCACATTTTATTCCAGCATCTTGGAAATGCAGCAAAGGCGAGTGATTTCAAATATTGCCCTTCTCCCCACCCGCTGCCCCCCAAACACCGATATTTTCAGCCACCCTAAGAACAAACATAGAAAGCATAGGAACCTGAGTCAAAACATTAGTCTCTCTAGCTCAGTATTGTCTTACACTGAGTAGCAGCGGCTTTTGGGGGTTTCAGACAGAATATGCTCCCAGCTCTACTTGAAAATGCTGGGGAGTGAACCAAGGACCTTCTGCATGGGAAGTAGATGCTATGCCACTGAACTTTAGCCCTTCCCCTTAATGTTTGTGGCTTGTGAGATGTAAAAGGGCAACCCAAAGGCAAATTCTAGGATATATTCAAGAAGAAACTGGAAAAACGTGCTTTGGAAAGTGCATTCATTGTGTTAAATTTTTTTTTTTTGTAGTTCACAATTACTAGAACAGTGGCTAATCGTCTGTTTAAAATGCAATCACAAAATGTCTTTGTACCTTCAACACATATATCAGCTACATAAGTCCGTTGAATTTTCTTATTATACTAGCCACTCAGCATGTATAGAACCAGCGAGCTGGACAGAAACATAACTCCATCTAAGGAATAATCCCTTCCAAAAAGATATATATTGAATTAGCAGCGGACAGTTCACAAAATGAAGTTCCGCATCCATCTCACCAACGGGACTAATAAAACCCCATCTCTCAGTGGTGGGGCAGAAGTGGGCTAGCAAATCTATCCTGTGCCTCAAACAACAGAGTAATGTTGATAAGCAAAATAGATTTCAGGGTCATCTGCAAAGAAGAAGAGACCATTGTTCAATTTTGGATCTATTGAAGCTGACAGTGTCCCTTTCAGAAGTGTAATTGGAGAATCGCAAGTACCTTGGGCTGGCATTGCAGTCTTTTTCTTCTTTCACGGGAGGCAAATATTCACATTCAGCTAAGAAAAGATTGGAGACAGTGAAACTATTAGCCTGGGGAATTTTGTGGACGTCTGTTCAATTTGAATAGCAATGACTGCACTGTAGACTCCTCCAGGACCTGGACATCATTTTTTATTTTTACCATTATGTCTGCAGCCATTAGCCCATTTAAAACCCTTGTGGATAAGTCAGAAGCCATAGTAACCTTTGTTTTATTTATTTCATATATATATATGCAGAGCACCCATCTCTAGCACTTTGCCTTTGTCACAAGCTAAAAATAAAAGGGATAATAATAAATTGCCCATCATACAATTGTTTATGTTGTCACGTCTGTTGTTCTGCTGGATTACTCCAGCTGGTGAGTTTGTGTGCTGTTGTCCTTTTCATGCTGTTGCTGGGTAGCACCCATCGAGTAGTGGAATCAATGCCGCATGCCCACTTTGAAGACACCTAGCAAGGTCAGGGCTTCACTTTTAAAGGCAGGCTCTGTGTCTTCTGCCAGGTACCATAATGTCAGGCTCACCGCAGCTTACTGCGTCAGCCAAAGGATAGAGCGCCAAACCCACTGATGCCAAATTAAATGTGAAGTAAGCATAGGTGCCTCTCCTGCCAACCTAGCAGTTCGAAAGCATGTCAAAGTGCAAGTAGATAAATAGGTACCGCTCCGGCGGGAAAGTAAACGCCGTTTCCGTGCTCTCCTCTGGTTCGCCAGAAGCAGCTTAGTCATGCTGGCCACATGACCCGGAAGCTGTATGCTGGCTCCCTTGGCCAATAAAGCGAGATGAGCGCCGCAACCCCAGAGTCATCCGCAACTGGACCTAATGGTCAGGGGTCCCTTTACCTTTAAGCATAGGTGCCTAGTCTAAGGAGGACAGCCATGTGCACACAATAAACTTCTCCTATCTGGTGCTGGAGATAGGACACCTTTAAGCACCATGGCTCTTCACTCCAATGTTGCCGTTAGTTGGTAGTATTTCCATTGTATTGAACAAATTTGTAAAGGTATAGACCAGAGCAGGGGTTGCTAACCTGTGGTCCTCCAGATGTTGGACTACAGCTCCCATCAGTCCCAGCCAGCGTGGCCAACAGTGAGTGATGGTGGGAGCTGAAGTCCAGCAACATCTGAAGGCCCACTGGGTAGGCCCCTCATCTGTATATCATGGATATGTAATGCTATCCCAAAGTGATTTGATCAGCAGACAAGGAATGCCTACCAATTTGCTTACCTGGTGGCCTCACAAGTTGGACATAAGGCATCCGTGTTTAGTTGTATGGGACTTTACTCTACAGTCCCTTCTTCAAGAAGCATGACTTGAAAAAAAACAGTTGTCTTAAGCTATGTGAAGGATTTTTTGAGGGGGTTAATAAATTTTCCCCCATTATCTCCAAAAGAATTTTGGGGAAAACCCAACAGAACAGGGTTATTTTGGGCGGGGGATTCATATCACTACTTGTCGATAACAGCTACGCACAAAAATGATATACATGCTTACAGAAATTGTTAGAGGTTCAAACATCAAGTCAAGCTGTGACAAAAATAAAAATGTCTGTAGGACATAGGGTTTCACCAGTCCGAACAGTGAGCAAATTACTCACTTTATGTTAACAACAATAGCAATCATGATAGCCTTGAGTTATTCCAATCCACTCCTTTACCATGTAAAGGTGCACATCGGATCCTGTTGCACAAAGCGCACATCTAATAATCTACGGAGATCAGATCTCAAGGGAATAGCTACCAAAGCCATATGAGTGTAGAAGAGGTGCCTGTAATGTCAAGTAACAGGCATAGAGTGAAAGGAGAGGAGGTTCTGGTGTGGATGCAGGTAACTTGCCATACTCAGTATCTTTGTCATTATGCACAGTTTTCCCCTTTTGCACAATCTTTGAACCAGGCTCTAGGTATGCAGGGTCTTTACAGCAGCTTGGAGAGATGGCCCTCTATTATCAGGGTATTGAGGCTCTGAGGGAGCAATTTCACCATAATCACCTAGTGAGTCCTTTCTGAGCAGGAACTTAGGGTGCTTCCATACTGTCACTCTTTCCAGGTGGAATTCAGTGGCACGCCAGCAAATTCAGGCCGTACAATTAAAGTGGAGCTCTTGCAGAACAAACCCACTCCTCCACCCCAGGAAAAAAAACCAGACTTTTTATCATTGGAAAATAAGAGGAAAATGCAGTGGAAACTGCGGGGTAGCAACTGCTTGATGAGATGTCATATAATCTCCCTGCAAGCAACTCAGAATGAATGTTCAATAAGCAGTTGGCATTGTATAACCTGCAAACATTATGGAAACCAGTCAGGACAAATGCTGAATAAACAGGTCATCTGGAAGCAACCTTGGGCCCAAGTTTCCACTTGTACTATTCTATCCACTAGACCACAATGACTTTATGGCACTTTCTGTGGTCTGGGCACCTTGGTGTCTGCATGTATTTCAACCCTTTCTCTGGTTTTTATGTCTTTCTTTTCCCCAGCAGCTATGTTTTGTGAATCTCTTGGAATAAGATATTGATACCACATTCCCTGTGCCAAGAAGCTTGATTTAATATACAGTGATTGAGGCAAACTAGCATGCAGATTGGAATAAGAAGCCAGGAGACATAGGTTTAAGAATAATTGGATATGCCCAGCTCTCTTCCAGATTGGACAATAATCACAACTAGCCATCTGCTTGTGGTGAAAACAATGATTTCATTCCAGGTAATGGAAGGGGAGATAGCAAACCTAAAAAGACTGCAAGGAGGAAACAATGTGGTCATAGCAACACGCCTGTAAGATGATCCTGGAGACGGCAGTAAATAAAAAGTGCTAGGAGCCATGAGTCAATAGTGGTGAAGCATATCACAAATTAATTCCAAAAAACACTACTTAATACTAAAACACACACCACTCTCAAATAAGCCACTTGCTATATTGAAATGGCTACAAATATTTAGGCTTTGAAAATAAAAACTACATCATCTTAAAGGGACACACATTTATTTTTCAATCCCCTCAATATTTAAAGAGCAGTTATTTCCCTGGCATCTTCTGCCACTATTTTAGTATTTCAGACTATAGACTTAAATGCATTTTAGAGAGCTTAGGAAAAGATGGTGGGAAGAGATGGAATTGTTAGAAAAGAAAAAGTTCCAAGAGTAGAATGTGATCAATACATACTATTTCGTTTTAAGCTGCTCATCCATTTATCAAGCTCTTCCATCTCTATTTCCATTACAGAGGGTGTGTCTTCTTCAAAAATAGGACTGAGCAAGAAAACAAAAACAAATTTTGGACCATGCAGTTTAGAATTGTTAGACAGATATTTTTAATACCATTTTTAAATCAATCCACGTGTTAGGCTGTATTTAAGTATTTAGCTGCCAGTGTGCTTAATTTAGAAAAGAGCATTATTGTGTGAGCTGTTGAATCAATAAATGTTACTAAATCTGGAATAAAACTAGTAGTCCAGTAGAGCCCATTGTCGCAATACAGGGGACATTGCCTAAAGACGACAGCCATTTTTTAAAAATTAGATGATTTGTGGTTCTGTCATACTGAAGAGTCTATGTGGCCCTAGGCCGTGAGAACAGTTCCACAACTGTTGATATGAACAGGAAGCAGTCTTACCTTTTGCAGCTTTCACTTGCTAGTTCCTCTGAAATAAAATGAAATGAATTTCAGAAAGAAGTAAATGATTCATTTAAAAAAGAGATAGAGAGGTGTGGGGTGGGGTGGGGATTAAATATTGCAGAGTAGAATGCTCCTGCTCAAGATTCGACCCAGCTATACTCCATTCCCTTCCCCCTTTCCCTTGGTTATCCATTCTTGCTTTGTTGATTTCTGATGTCAGATGTTTTTCAATCCAAAATACATGGAGGGCACAAGGATGAAAAAAGGCTGTTCTATGAGGAAAATTGGGCCAGGATTACATCATTTACCTTCCTGAATAATCATTATGCACAAAGCAAAAAAGAAAAACATATGAACTTGGAGACAGCTAGAAAGTAAAATGCAGTAAAATGGATATTAAGACCAAGTTGAAATTAGCAGCTGAGGTAAATTTAAGATGTTGACTACAGCCAAGCTGCATTAATATTCAGATCAGAGTCTAGCGGTGAACAGGAGACTGGAAGCAATGAATTTCTTGAGGCTAACAGGTTCCAACAGTGAAAGCAACATAATGAGAAGTCAACAACTGTGATAGAAATTGTTTACTTCCACACAGCCTAATGCTGTACATGTGCAGTGCACCTGCTTACGAACAGAAACGGTAGCAGATTACAGATAAGGGTTAAGATGAAAACGCAAACACACACAAACACCTAAAACCTGGAGAGAAAGGCATTTGAGAGCACAGAGCAACAAAGGAAAATAAACCAAGGAAAGGGTAATTGCCAGGAGAGATGCAGGTGGATGAAACACCAGATGGAATAAGAGGGGAAACCACATCCATTGGAGGTTAGGATGTGGTATTTTTAAAGGAGGAAACTGTCTTCTGAACAACTGAAAGGAAATATGTGTTTTATACCTAGCAAGGTATAGGAGGGAGGAAAGGATGGGGGGAAGGATGTAGGCACTGATTCACTTTTCCCAGCAGAAACATCGATGGTTTGGACCACAGATTTAACCACAAGGCCTCAAGTTCTGTTGAAAGTTCCACCAAAAAAATATGCTATATGGGCTGCACCTTTAGTCAGTACAAATGATTCACAGTTGGTATGACAAATAATTCACAGCATAGTTGTCCTGACCTGACCTCAAGCAAAAGCTCATGGGGTGTGGCGGGGATACTCCACAAGGCAGCCTGGAGCAGCAGGACCTTGGAGAGCTCTCAGTGAGCCACTTGTTCCAATGGAAGAAGGAGGTGAGTGGACCACTCTGTCCAGATTATTCTTCCTAGACTTCACTACCCCCTACCTGAGGAATGTGACTACTTAAAACAGGAACAGGAAACCTCAGGAATGACTGGAGGGCCACAATGATGGAATGACTGGAGGGCCACAATCTGTCTCCACAGGCCCAACCTTCTCCCCAGGCCGCACTTGTCTCGAACCCTGCCTACTATGCTCCTTGGCTGTTCTTATCTGGCTAGAATGTGTCCTTAAACTCCAATAATGCCTCTTGCTTTCCTGGATGGAGGGTACTGATCGGGTGTGTGTGTAGAATTGCTCTGCCCACTATTGCTTCTGGCCCTGCCCACCACTGACACGTGGCCCCCAGAAGGTTGCCTACAAAGGAATGTAGTCCTCATTCTGACAAAACTCCCTGGTGTACAAATGAGTGCATTCTCCTCTGGGGTTGCTCCCCATACTGTTGAACAGGTGTTGTGAAGCAAGAAGTGCTTGGCTCCTTGGGTGAATTGGGTTCAGGGACGGGTGAGTGTTCTAGCAGTCCTGGTGTAGCAAGTTCCTGTCTGCCAGCCTCAGGTTCAGGATGAGGAACCCAACTGTGTTCTTCAGCCAGTGGTATGGTAGTCATGGACTTGACCACTTCAGTTCTCCTCCATCTGAGAGTCCTGGCTATTGCTTGAGGCTAGGACCATAACAGTTGTGTTCTATGGGATCCAGTCCCATGAAAGCATGCACAGTCGTACCTTGGTTCTCGAACACCTTTTGACTCGAATGTTTTGGCTCCCAAATGCTGCAGACCCGGAAGTGAGTGTTCTGGTTTGTAAACGTTTTTTGGAAGCTGAGTGTCCAATGTGGCACCTGCAACTTCTGATTGAGTGCAGCAAACTCCTGCAGCCAATCGGAAGCTGCGCCTTGGTTTTCAAATGTTTTCAGAAGTCGAATGGACTTCTGGAATGGATTCCGTTCGAGAACCAAGGTACAACTGTATAGGATTGCAGCCTCAGTCATTGGTGGGAAAAGTAGTTGTTGTTCAGTCGTTCAGTCTCAGACAGAAGCAAGCGTTTAATGTGTGAAGTTGGAATCTAGCACAGTGATTGGCCAGTTTCATTGTTAACACCTCCAATGGCGGCTTCCTTTCCTTTCCCGATGATTTTCTTGAGTCAAAATGAGAGTACCCCTAAACATTTTTTTAAATAAAAAAACACTGGTAAAGGATTCCAATTCCCAATGATAATTTGAAAAACAAGAAAAGATCTCCCCCCCTCACCCCGCTGAAATGAAGAAAGCTGGGGTGGGGGCAGAGGAACTAGAAATGAGTTTTTGTGCATGGGGGCTGTGAGTTTAGTTTTGGTACTGAAAACAAATTTCTGGGTTGAGAATGTGCTCAGAGTTATCCTGTTCCTTAATCTAGGTGTGTATTGCAGAGTTTGAGTCACCCTAAGGTGTCTGCGTCACCAAGGAGATTGCAGCCACAGAGATAAAGAAGAAGAGCTGTTCTGTTATCTGGAGCGGTCACTTCCTGGTTCTCATGGAGAAGCTGTTTTCAACGGAGCTCAGCAACGGAAGCATGTAGCTGTATTGAGACAGCACCAGGTGTTGAAATTTTGCACCCCTAACAATTTTTGCGCCCGGGGCAACCGCTCCTGTGGACCCCCCATATTATGCCACTGCATCCCGCTGCTCCCCATCCTAGGAACTGATGTTTAACCCTCGTGGAGCTCCCAGCAGCCTTAAGAAACTACAGTTCCCATGATTCTTTGGGGTGGGGGTGCCTAAAATGTGCTTTAAAGATATGGTGCACACTCAGCCAAAGTATCACAAGCAGGAGAAAAATACACAATCAAAAGCCAATGCCAAGAATCCATGGCGTTGCAACTGAAAATATGCCCGTAGACAGTTGCCCTGTATGTTTAAAAGCTTCACTAGCCATCAGACTATTAAACCACTGCTTGTATATTTTAAATATTTGAATCTGTGCATGTCCAATCACCATCTTAAAGCTTCTCTCACTGTTACCAGCCCTTTATATTTCACTGTATATTTTCTAAAGGCTCTGCCCGTTTCCCCTTTCCATTGCATCATAAACAGAATCATTGTCAAGGGAAACATGTCGTTTCCTGGATTGCATTATCCTTCTAGCTGGTGGATTAAAGACATCACAATCCCATGATTCTCCTGCAGCATGTTTTGATCTTAGCAAGCAGTAGGTGCAATTGCCACGTTTATCCTGGAAGACCTTTGTGGGGGGAAATGCTAAGAATAAAATTAATTTTTGAGGAGGCCTTATTTCCTCCTCTTTCTTTATTGGAGAGGCTCTGCATAAATCCAATAGTAAGTATAAGGGCAAAGCAAGAAAAATGGCAAGGGGAATTATCTTTGGCCAAACACCCTTGAGAAAGAGCCGAAAAGCCAAGAAAATCCCATTATAGCTGTCCTGGACAAGAGAGATAAGCAGTGGGGACTAAGAAGCACAGTCAGACCAGGTTAAGTGGGATTTCTTGTTTGCACTGGAATTGTGTTTAGCCAAATAACAGTGTGCTGAGGAATTCAGAAATGTGCCTGGTTTCAACCACACTGCTCAGCAGCATGGAATTTGCAAGGCACTGAGGGGCTCAAAAAACCCAGTGCTGAAACACAGGCTGCAGAAATCATCTTCCCTTCCTTCCAGACTGTGAGCTTTGCCTACTGGGTCTATTCTCTATCACAGTGAATAGAAAATGTATTCTCTTTCGTTTTGGGGGCTGCGAGGAATCACACACAATGCCACCCTGGGCTGATTTGCGACAAAATATATGTCACCCCACAGGTAATCTGAGAGAATATTCTTATCGTACATTATACACACATGCAATTGTATGAGCATAGGATCCAATCTAGCAGTTTCCTGCCAACCTAGCAGTTCGAAAGCACATCAAACTGCAAGTAGATAAATAGGTACCGCTCTGGCAGGAAGGTAAACAGCATTTCTGTGCGCTGCTCTGGTTCACCAGAAGCGGCTTAGTCATGCTGGCCACATGACCCAGAAGCTGTACGCCGGCTCCCTCGGCCAATAAAACGAGATGAGTGCCGCAAATCCAGAGTCGTCCGCGACTGGACCTAACGGTCAGGGGTCCCTTTACCTTTACCTAGGATCCAATCTTAACCTTCAACCCAATGTCCAGAAGTTAGAGGCAGGCCAGCTGCTGAAATCCTCATCCCCATCCACAGTATTCACTCCTAAATTAAGTCAGACCTAATTCAAGGGTTAAATCCAATTCAAACATTTACCATGTGATAGCCAGTTGTCTCCTCCGCATAGGTGCCCGAGCACCCACAAAATTCCCCATGAAGGGGCCAGGCACCCACAAATTTCAGTGTCCAGGCCATGCACACTGCATAGCACCCACAGCACTCAGCAGCCACGGTCATGGGGCCAAGCTGGCAAGCAAGCCTGCTCCTCCACATATACCGGCATATAATCTAATATGGTACTTCACACATCACCCAAGAAACTTTAATATCTACCTTGCTTGGGTGGTTTCTGCTTCCGACGTCTTACAATGAAGACAACCAGCAAAACAATCAGGATTAGAAGCAGAGCAGCAGGGGCTCCGTATATCAAAGCAGGGTGTAGGTCTTCCATTTCTGCAGAGACAGTGGAATTCTCTGCTTCTGTGGATGTAGTGGCAGTTTGCACCCCCTGGTCACTAGTTGTCAAAATCATAACAGATGTAGGTGATCCCAGTGCATTCAGTACAGGTACTTCTGTGGTAACAGGTGATGTCAATCCATCCCCTGAATATTCTTCATCTGCCAGTGCTGTTGTAGAGCCTGCCAAATGTGGGGAGACAGGGCTGGATTAACCATTAAGCAAAATAAGCACATGCTTAGGGTATCAAGGGAAGGGGTCACCACAGAATTTTTCCATCAGAAAAAGTAGGAGAACTTTCCCCCCAAATATAAATAAAGTGAAAGTATAAAAAGTAAACAGTATTTTCTATCTTACTGTAGGTTTTGTTTCATATCAAAAATATAACATTTTATTTTACGGTTTATTATTGTTTATATTTTGAACATATCTATGGGGGCACCAAAATCTTTTAAGTGCTTAGGGTTTCTAAAGGTCTTAATCTGGCCCTGGGGGCGGGGGACAAGTATATATCACTTTTATTTGGATAACTGGAACTAAAAATAATTTTTAGCAAATGAGCTTTTTTTAAAAAAAAAAAAATCCATTCGTTTTCTGATGAGGTACTCGAGAAGCATCCTTGACCACATGGCTGCTCAAAAACTGTTATTGGCAATGGGATCTTAGACTTGGCATTTCCCTTGTGACCCACATCTTCTGATTACATAACAACTCACGGCTGTGTCCTTTGGATCTATAATGGTTTCCACAGAGATTTGTTAAAACCAGTGTGTTGTAAATCTGGAATCAGGGGGTTGTAGTGGAGCACTGAGTTTGCAAATCACTACAAATCATTTAGCAAAATATTGTTGGGTTTTTTGGTAAGAAAAGTCAGTATATTTATGGTTTGCTTTATGAAAGCTACTATTATTCAAATGGTACTCAATTCACAGAAAAAAAAATTATGATCAAATATTTACAGCATGACACGCTCACAATATTTACAGCATGACACGCTCACAACAAAAAACACGTTCTTCCAAACAAGGTATACTGTCGATGCAGCACAGAACAGCCCCAAACATATACAGCTGTTCGGAACAAAAGGTTAAAAAAAGAAGAAGAAAAATCCTGAATCTCAAAAGCAGAATAAAGTTGAGAGCTGCTGTGCTGAGCTTTAGGCATACAACTGTATCTGGAATGGCTGGGTAAACATCAGTTGGCTGGGAAAACATCAGTTAAATAAGTACAATGAAGCACACATTAAAAACAGGAGGTGTGTGAGACAAATCACTATTTGTTTTTCATTTTAAAGTTTCATTTAAGTTTCCATTTGTCAGAATTGCATCTGTTCAGTTGTCCCCCCCCCCAGTGATTGTAATGAAAACCCCAACTTGTCCTCTGCTGCTTGTAACTTCTGTATTTTCTATCTAAGGGATAAGACATTTGCTTGCATTCTACTTAGGAATCAACAAATCCGCTTGTCAACTCACCATGGGCAACTGCCCTCTGGTGATCCAAACATCCAGCAACACACAAATCCCTGCCCTGTAGATCTCATTTCCATTGCATTTCACCCAATCAGGTAAGAAATAGCAGGATTCCTTTCCAAACAGCAGGAAAGACTTCCATTCTTCCTTCCCCTCTCCATAACCTGCACAAATAAGAACAGACTCTGTTTCTCTCCCAAGTTCTCTATGAATGTCAGAGGATCCATGGGAGAGGGCTGGTAGTTGCGTGGCTATATCCCTCCCTCCCAGATGAATAATGACGCATGAGACATTGTATCGAATTAAATGGGCGTAAAGGCCACAACTTTATTGGTTACGGATGTTGAGCGGTATTGGCTTAGGCATTGGATCCTAACCACTATATCTGACCCCAACCCGGGTGTTGGAGGTCCGTGAAGGGTTAACCACCAAGGGTAGCCCCACTGATGCTTATCAAGTTTAGCTGCCCCTGTGATCACCGTTGGGGCGTGCCTTAGGCCCTAACCTCCCTAGACAGGGCCATGCCCCCGGAAACCTTTAATGGAATACCCTTCCAATGAGGGGCAGGTGATGGCGCTACCTCCCCTTTTTACCTCAGCCGACCAGGTTGGTCAGCCTCCGGGGAGAAGCATCGGGAATCCGGCCAATCGCGCAGGGGCTGTGTATCAGCCCCTGCATGCATGCTCGGGTTGTGATGCCCGCAACGCCACCTCCGGCCTATAGGCGGAAGTGGCTTTACCACAAGTAATGGCTGGCAAGGGAGCCTAGCCAACGTTTGTGGATCCCTGATTCTATTACCATCACAAAGAACAACACCCCTTCTCCATCCTCAGGCACCAGACTAGCCAAATTTCAGACAGATTAGCCAAAGGGACCACACTTTAAAGGAAAGTAAAAATGCACAAACTAATGGAACAAATTTTCCTTAATTTTGTTTTTCATTCAGATATGAAGAATTACTATTCCCATTCATTTATTCGTATGACAATGAAGAAATCAATTATGCTTTTTCATTCATTATCCATTCATTATTAAAAGGAATTAACATCTCTGTTGAGGAATGAACATCCTGACTACAAACAGGTGGCTTGTGAATTAGCTGTAGCTACTCCAGAAAGTGATCTTGGAGTCATGGCAAAGAGCACAGTGAAGTGATCCAAATTTGAGACCTGGCGCCCTTGAGAAAGTGAGTTCTTTTACTAAATGGAAGGGCAAATCTTTTTTATATGCACACATGCATTGACCAATAAAAAGGCAGTGATAATAGATCATTCTCTCCCCCCCCCCCGGTATCAAATTCAGAAGGCATTCCGAAAGCTTGATGTTATGGTTGGTGAGATGTAAATATTTGTTCCTGCCTTTGAGAGCAGCACATACTTCAGACGCTTTATAAATTAATTGCTCCCAAAATAACTTCTGTCTAAGCCATTTCCCTCTCCCAGTTGTGCTGCCAGACTCCTAGGAAGGGATGGGGACGAGAGATAAAAATAAGTAACAGTTGGCTATGTAACATACCAATATTGCAGTCAAATATCTCAGAAGTCTGCAATCCACATGCCTATGCTAGTACCTTTCCCCATCTTTATTGGACAGAGGTGTCATTGTGTCAAATGGGGTCACCAAAAAGTGTGAAAGGGCAATTTCACTGAAAGTGCACTACAGAGTTTTAGCTGGAGGATTCATCATAGTAGCATCCAGCAAATCCGCTTATCCATATGCCAGAATGAACTCTCTGCAGCAAAGGTAGCCAGTGGTGTGGTGGATTGCAACTTGCAACCAGGGCCAATCCTACCACTAGATAGATTGAGACACTGATCTCAGACAGCAGGCGCTGATGGGCAGAGAGTACACAGAGCTCTGTGAAACATGGGGCCTACTCTGTGCCCCCTAAGCTAGGCCACTGCCCTCAAGTATGTGGAGGACTCTGCTTCATCACCAGTGTTGAAGTGAAAGTCAGATGCTAACCTGGTCAGCATTTGAACATGGAATGGGAGGGGTGCCATTGTTTATTTCACTTCAGGTGGCAAAATGTCTTGGGCTGGTCCTGCACCTATCAGCCTCAACTAGCAAGGCCAGTGGTAGGCATGCAGTGAGTTGCAGGTAGTCCACAGCATCTAGAGGACTCCATGTTGGCTACTATTGCCCTTGTGGAAAGCTGGAATAGAAATGTACCGTAACCAACTGGTTAATGTTACAGGATAGCCATAAAAGGTTATGCCAAGTACTTCCTGGGAAGAAGAGGAGAAGCTAGCATGTTGGTGGAAGAGTGTGTGCTTTAAGGTTATGGCAATCAGGTGAAATGAAAATTGTATTGATTGACTGGTAATAAAATACCCTTGAGATGACAGATTTCCTTGAGGAGGCCAAACCCAATATATTTTGCTGCCTAGGATTGACTAGCAAATGGTATTCCCCCCCCAAAAAAAATCCTACAAAGGCCTCTCCCTGAGAGTAGCCTACAAATACAATAATTAACTAAAAAGGTAACAATTTGCTGCCCTTTCAAGACCCCCCTACCCAAAAATCTGCTACCTGAAGAAACCACCTCTCTAAAATCTATGAAGGGCTGACTCACATGAGCAGGTAGGTAAGCAAATGCCATTTTCTCTCTTTTAAAATTACTTTTAAAACTGTATTGATTCAATCAGCGTTTTTTGTTCTTAAAAGGAAAGGAAATCACTACAGTTGCTATGGGATGCCCTGCAATATTATGTGCGTATTAAAGTAACTTCAAAAAGGGAATGTCACACAAATATTTCATTGTATCTATGCCAGAAACAACTTATTTAAGAAGAGAAAGGCTGTTCTTCCATTTCCTCCCATTATGAGTGTTCCCAACTAAAGGAGAATTTGTTGCCTCTCCTAATGCTCCTTTTTATTGGCATGTGTCTTAAGAGACATGGCGGAATGTGTCCTTCAGGGGAGCGTTCCCCCTTTTCTAAAGTAACACAGGGAACTGAAAATGTGAGCTCGAGATAGGAGGAGCTGTAAAGGAAAAGGGGGAGAGAGCTGGGGTGGGTATTTAGTTTTGATGGATGGGTTTAGCTTCAGGAATTTGGGGGAGTGATGTTTAAGTCAACATGTGGGCCATCATTCTCCTCTGAGTTTTGGATGTGAGAGCAGGGTGTAAGCAGTGGAGTTTGACTACTGAAGTGGCCTGCTTCATTCCCAATCATTATTTTTCCAAAAAAAAAAAACCCCCACACACAATTAAAATAATAACACTCTCTATTTTCTTCTTCACAAAGGACACTTTCATGTAGGGAGAGCAGGTAAGCGGAAGGAAAAACTGTGAGTTTTCCACTTGTTGGTGTTTTATTAACTAAGGTAAAATCTCCAGAACAAAAGTCAATGGAACTATTTGTCTGAACTTTGGCAGGCTTTCCCCCCACCCCACCCCGGGGTACATACATCCCTCGTGTCTCCAGTTTCCAAACTGGTTGACCCCCAAGAAAAACCCAAGGAAGGAAATGTTATTTTCATTTTCCCACCACAGCCAGGATTCAGTTCCATTCACAGAAGGAAAAGTAGGTCAGTTGCATGTTGATATAAACATTAAAACAGAAAAAAACCCGAACAATTTTTAAAAACTCTTGCTAGAGTACTGCAGCCATTCTTGTGAAACAGCTCCCAAGTTGGAGGTTATCCTAAGCATGTATGCCCGGAATTAAGGACAATTTAAGTTAATGAAACTTTCATACAAGTAAGTATTTATGAGATTAGGCAACAATTTGGGCTCAGTTAAGAGGATCAGAGACAGAATGTATGATATATGCATTATCAACCATCTATCTGGCATGTAGGCCCTTGAAGAGAAACAACTAGGACTCAGGAGTCAGTTCCTAGAGAGCTGACTCAAAGGTGTGGCCTGTCTGGAGAAGTCATTACTATTTTCTGCAAGCTCCTAAGCCTCATTAAGGATATTCTATCTCAGCTTGAAGTGAATGAGGATGGGGAGGAATTTAATTCAGTTTGGGTTTTAAGGTTCAGCTTACAAAATTCTCACTCTCTGAAACAAGATGTGAACAGAAACACAGCCATCCTTTAACATTCACACTTTCTTTGAACATTGCAATGCAGTTCTCCAGCCACGCAACATGTACATAAATGCATGTATCAGGGTAAAGTGTGCATATAAATATATTAGTGTAAATCACATATTAGTGTAAATAACAGGACTTTGGTCTGATCCAGTGAGGAGGGTTCTTCTGCCATTCTTACGAGTGTCAAAGGGTTCAAACACCTGGGGAGTCTTGTGTCTTCAATTCAGTCTTTAATCATGATCAGGTATTTGGAGAGGATCCAAACAATGGTATTATTTTAATAATCGTTGGCAATTTGATACAGAGACAGGCAAGCAATGCTGCCAAAACCAGGAACGTTTTCCGAGCCTGTTGTCAACAAGCCAGCTTGCGGATGAGTTTTATCCAGCACTTGGCTACTTCTCAAGGAGAAATCTGCTTTCATTTCTCAAAAGCCATTTCTATCTAAAATGCTCATATATTTTGTCCAGAGGCCTAAGCTAGCATTTGATTTATACTTCAAGTTAATATGCTTTAAAATATTCGGGTTGAAACTTGTCTGAGCAAGAAGCCGCTTCATACTTTCATTCTTCTTCAGAAGTTCCCTTTCGCAAGAACTTTCTTAGAGATTTTAAAAAGTTCAGAACCTTAGGGTCTCAAGCTGATGCAAGAAATGGCGGTAGGCAAAACATGAATACACCCAAAGTTCTTCACAGACAACGTCTCTCTTATGGATTGCTTTGCAAATGCTACATGGTTAGCACTGGGAGGTACAATCCTGCTGGGTGCTGCTTTGACAGAGAGTTCCCTGTGGCAAAGGAGACTCCCCACCCTGTGGGTCTTCTATGACAGGTGGATGAGGCCACCTATAAGTCATTTGATGGTTTACAGATGGGTGACCCCCACATCTGTAGGGCAAGGGGAGACAAATGGTGGTCTCACCCAGGCCAAAAGGGTACTCCACCCATGTCATAAACCATGGCTTACAGCACACAAGCAAACTGCCCCCACTTGGCTCCTCCTTGCTCTTTCCCATTTTTACTGGGAGCAGACAAAGCACAACCCCTGGCTTAGCATTGCATTCTAACTATGGATTGTGGCTTGTTTTGCTCCAATAACCATAGTCAGTTAAGCCACGAACAAACCTTGCATGAGGTTGTGGTATGTTGGGAGCGAAACAGACCATGATCCCTGGTTCAGATATAACGGTAAACTAGGGATTGTGATTTGTTTCCTCCCAGCGATTATTTATTTATTTATTTATACCCTGCCCAACTGGCTGGGTTTCCCCAGCCACTCTGGGCGGCTCCCAATAATAGAATATTAAAATCACGATAAAACATCAAATATTAAAAACTTCCCAAAACAGGGTTGCCTTCAGATGTCTTCTAAAAGTCAACTAGTTGTTTATTTCCTTGACATCTGATGGGAGGGCGTTCCATAGGGCGTGTGCCACTACTGAGAAGGCCCTCTGCCTGGTTCCCTGCAACCTCACTTCTCGCAGTGAGGGAACCACCAGAAGACCCTCAGAGCTGGACCTCAGGCTGAACAATGAGGGTGGAGACGCTCCTTGATTATTGGTTGATTATTTAATTTCTATACTGCTTAAAATATTAAATATATATTGAAGTGGTGTACAGGAAACAACAGACAACTTAAACAAAGTATTACAAAGTACAAAATTATATTAATACAAACTTACTAATATATAGTAAATATAATAATATTTAGAAATCAATATTGCCTTCTGACACACCCTCCTCCTCAGCCTCTGGGTTCTGTTCCAGCCTCCAAACAAACTCAGCTGACCCACAGAAGTCTCACAGTGAGAAGAGTTCCTAGAAACAGGGAATATCACCCTAGTCTAGCCTCTCACTCTAGCCTTGCTTTTTTAGGCTCAAGGTGCATGGCGCTTCCGCAGGCTGCCCGCAGCTGCTTCCCTTTCAGCTGCACTCTCTGCACCCAATTCCAGGTGCAGCAGGTTTGTTGAATTTCCAAGGGGGACGAAAGGATGGAGAAAAGGCCCCTCTCCACTCACAGCTCTTTCTTCACCCTCTTCTCCTCCTTCCCCAGTGCAAGCAGGGAGAAGCAATGAGAACCGATGCAAGCACAATTTCCTTGTGCAGAATAAGTCAGCGTTTATAGCTTACCATAGCTGGTGGGCAATCGAACTGCCATTCTCCTGTGGCAACAATTTTCTTCAATCTCTGTGGAGCTTGCAGACTTTTTTCTTCTCTACCAACCTCAGCTTTTATTAAAAATTTCCCTGTGACTAAATTCTTCCTGTCTGGAACGTAGCTTTACCAGTCTAGGGTTTTACCAAGATTTAGATTATATTAATAATAGAATCCCACAATAACTCGCTAAGTCACTCTTCATATTTTATCCCACCATCTTCAGGTCAGGTACGGTTGCAGTTCAGACACTAGGGAGGAGACCCACAGAAGGTGGAACGAACTCATGTCATATTATTATAAAGTACAAGCAGGAACAAACTCACTGGGTAATTTAAAGCAATGAAAGAAAAACAAGGCAAATGTAGGAACTCTCAGGCTTGTGGTAACCCAAACCATTGTGGAAAAACGTTTTCACTTTCTTAACAACCAGTTATGAATATCAGCAAACGGGACTTTCTGCTTTTGAGGTAAATTTGCTGGATTTAGGTGCAGCATGTTTAGACAACCCCTTTACGATTAAAAGAAAAAACAAATAACTTCCACCCTCTCTGTTTCTCTTGTACAAAATGTGCATGTTTAGACACATTAAATAGTAGTCAACCATTTATTAGAGTATACCCATTGAAATGAATGAAGATGACCACGTTAGGTCCATTAATTTGAATGTCAACTCTGACTGAAACTTAATCACCAATAGTCTCAAATATATGAAGATAGAACTAGGACAATGTTTCCACCCCCATTTATTTTTACATGGGAAGAAGAACACCCCAAAACACGTTTTTTGCTGTGCCGCCCTAAAAAAAACAAATTGTCTGAGGCTGACACTATCTTAAACAGCACCACATGTTCAATATTTCTAGGAGCTTACTAACCAGTAATTTGATAGATTCAGCTATCACGATAACAATAAGAGTGTGGATTTATTTGCTCATAAAATACCGATATTACAAGGCAACCCTATGCCTGTCTACTCAGAGAAAAGACCCACTAAGTCTAGTGGTATTCATGCCAAGTGTGCACAGGACTGCAGTCTTAGAAGCACAGGACTTTAAAAAAAATACACAAAAACAGAACCAGCAATGACTCAGAAACAAAGGCTTCACGCACATCTCAACACACCTCAGATCTGTAGCTCAAGCCGGATCCATGGAAAGAAAAGACAGCAAACTGTTGGGAAGAATAACTACAAGACAGAGTGCAAGTTTGTACAGACAGCCTTTGCAGGGACCAGATTTTCTGGGTGTGACACTTCAAAACAGTTCCATAGCCTCAAGCATAAAACGTGCCTCTATCGTTAGTTCTCCTTAACAATGCAGAGAGCACGTTACTGCTACTTACCACAGCAAGCAGGTCTTTCGCTGAGCAACAGAAATAAAGGCAACATAAAGTTGTGTTTCTGCATGTTGACGTCTCTGTGATCAGGTACGAAGTTTGTTTCATTCTCCCTTAGCTGCACAGAACATGTACATTTCCTGTTTCCTGCCTTTGTGGTTGGATGTGCAAGATGCCTTAAGGAGATGCACTATGTCTTGATTGCTCGTAGGAAGTGATGTAATTTAGTTTGGGCCTGTCAAATGAGCAACGATTGCAAAAGGTTGCTTTCAAAGCACTGATTCAGCTAAAAAAACCACCAGGAAAATCCACGTGTGAGAATCTCGCAATCCTCTCCTGTTTTCAAGACCTGACAGTCTCTTTCCCACCCAGACAAGAATGCCTCAAATATATCTAGTTCAGTGATGAAGTACATGCCTTGCATGCAAAAAAGGTTGGATCCTTATCATCTCTAGGTAGGGCTGGGAAATACTCCTGTCTGAAATCCTCAGTTGCCACTGCTAGTCACTGTTTGATAGAGCAACAGTCTGACTTGTGTTAAGGCGGCTTCTGATATTGCTTTTAAAAAGGAAAAGCACGGTGCTTCTCAAACTATCTGATGTGGTGGACCAGCAATTCTTCACACACACAGTGTGCCAGGGACTGGTGCCCAGGGCAAGCCCAACCATGAGGGGGGTGAAGCACCTGCGTCCGGTGGCAGACCCCCCCCAAATTGGTGCCACTGCAGACTCCCTGTCTATACCACCACTTCTTGACCAGCAGGATCTCACTGGAATCTCACAATATCTTGCCAGAACTCACCATTGTTGCTGCTTCACAGGCGCTTCCACCAGAGCCAGATAAGGGAAGCTTTAGCAGTTGGGCTGCGCCTTCCCGTTTCGCCTCAAGCAGCGAAATGGGACAGGCTGCCCCTGACAGGACTATATTTGGTGGGTGCCGATCAGAAGGTCGGAGGTTCGAATCCCCGCAACGGGGTGAGCTCCCATTGCTCGGTCCCTGCTCCTGCCAACCTAGCAGTTCGAAAGAATGTCAAAGTGCAAGTAGATAAATAGGTACTTCTCCAGCGGGAAGGTAAACGTCGTTTCCGTGTGCTGCTCTGGTTCGCCAGAAGCAGCTTAGTCATGCTGGCCACATGACCCGGAAGCTGTACGCTGGCTCCCTCGGCCAATAAAGCGAGATGAGCGCCGCAACCCCAGAGTTGTCCGCGACTGGACCTAATGGTCAGGGGTCCCTTTACCTTTACCTTACCAGCTGACCACTAAAGTGGAACTTAAAAAAAAAAATTGCAAAAAGCTTTACATGCTACCCCAATCTCCGAGCAGTGTGAGATTCCAGAGGTTCCAGGCACTTACCAAGGATTTATGTTACCTTTGGAAATGAGGCATAATATGATATATGGCTTACTTACACATCAATACCACCTGAGCGTACTGTGGAGGGGTTCCCAGCATTACACTCCAAGAGGGTCTCTTGTTTCTCCCATAGGCACAGTGAACTTGGATCCAACAGAGAAATCAGCCATGCCCTCTGTCTCCTTTTTACAGCCTCTCACAGTTTTTGCCAGCACATCACTGCCAAGGACCATTCTAAAAACTAGCCTTTTGTCTCCTGCGAACTACCTCTCTACAGGAAGGAGGGGCTCACACCCCTATGCTGTTACTTGCCCATTTCCCTGCCCCTGTTTGGTTAATGATTTGGCCACCATCAGGCTTTATACCCCTAACAACTCTCACTCAGCAAGCCATCATCAGGTTGGCCTGGCTAGTATCTCTAACATAAGCTGTTTGGCACAGTTCAGCTCCCACAAACCTCGATTAGTTCTCACTTTTATTGGACCCAGGAACTTAGAGTGTCTCACACCCCACAAACTCATAACACTATTTTTGTAGACATATTAAAAAGTTCTGGGAAGCTTGAAAGCCTGTACACTGTTTTGTCCCAAAGCAACACAGAAAACCCATGACGCATGTGAGTTATGTTTCACAAGCTCAGTGGCAGAGATCACAAGCTCCACTTTCTGAAATTCCCAGGTTCAAGCCCAGATATCTCCAGGAAGCATTGAGAAAGACTCACGTCTGAAACCTTGAAAAACTTCTGTCAGACTGAACAATACAGGTACTACTTCTATGATAGGGTTGCCATATTTCAAAAAATTCAAAGTTGTTGAGTTGTTGTTTTTTAAAAAGAGTAGTTTTTGGACACTGCTTCAGACTGCAATATTCCGGTTATATCCAGGAAATTCCAGACGTATCACAACCCTAGCTATGATTCTATGATTCTACAAGTTCTGTCTTGATAAGAGGCATCTTCCTACTATCCTCTCCGTTTCCACATCAGAAATAGAAAAAAACAGACCCACACCCTTGCATGCAGATAGATAGTGCTGTATGTGCATAATCCTGAGGAGTGTTCCAACACAAAAGTGCATAGTGTTTTGAACATTTTGTACAATGTCAAAAGGCAGAGCCATTTTTAACATATCCCATGTGCTTGCCAGACTCATCCTCATTCAGCAAAAATAGGTGATGAGAAACTATTCTTTGTGGCGGTATCATCTCCAAGGGAGTACTTGTGGGCAATTGTGTGATGATCCATATCGATTTAACAAGCTGTGCCGGCCTTAGACATTTTCACACCCTGATCTTTTATTTTTTTTAATGACACAGAGAGGGAGGGAAAGAGGGCGGGAAATTGTGCTGCCTAGAAAGCAGCTGCGCACCAAGATTGCTGCAGCTCCCTTCATGTGAGGCCTGCCCTATTAGTTAGGAAATGCAGAGGGGGAAACTGCTAGGATCACATCAAGTTGCTTCTTCAGAAAGAGAATGCAGACAATGAAGATGCTGGTAGTTACAATGGATAATTACCAGTAGTTGAAAATGTTACGGTGGATAAAGGATTGTCTCTATAACTTCCTTTTTATTCCATTGACATACAATTCAGGATACAATTCATACCCACAGAAAAGGTAGAGCACAGGATGAAGTTTAAAAAAAATGCTCATCAGTGTTCGGAGTATTTTAGATGGTAACCACACTACTGGACGCTAGTTCCTTCCCCTACCGGCCCCAAACCAATTCACACACCCATTTTAAGCATTTTTCAGGGTGTAAATAATTAACAGTTTTTCCACCCTGGATCTTTTCCTTGTGCATAGTGGGGGAGAATGAAGTCAAGAGATTTGGATTCACAAACACACACACACACACACACACACACACACTGGTTCACAGACACATTCAAAACTGAAATTGCAGATTATAGTCTTCATTCATTCCTTCATTCACTTATAATCCATCTTTCTTCCAATGATTCTCTCCCTTCCACCCTGTTATTCTCACAGCAGCTCTGTAAAATAGATAAAACTGAATGGCAGATACAGAGCCAATGCTGAGCTTCATGGCCGAATGGAGATTTGAACCCAGGCCTGCTTAGTCCTACTACAATGTTGCATTGTGTGAGTTTGTAGTGCTGCAGAATTATTATTATTATTATTATTATTATTATTATTATTATTATTATTATTATTATTATTAAAAAGAAAATACACCCTAACTGTTCACTGTGAAATCACGGCTGCTATGTAGAATTTATTTATCCAGCTCACAGTTACAAGGAAGCAAGTAATGTCAGGAGCCATTCATAGAATACATTTACACTCACAGTCACACATGAAAACTAATCTCAAGAGCTGTTTATGTCGTTTTGCCCTCCAACAGTGCCAGACAGATCCTCGGTTATCAGAGCATGAAGCACAAATGCACAGTGTACACATCAGACACACCCTCGGTCTGAATCAGTATTTGCTGGCTGACAAAGGGTGAGCAAGTACAGTACATGCATTCTGGGGAGCCTTGTTCTGTGATTGGTGGGAGCCCAGGAGGTGGCTAATATGTCTTGGCTCAGTCTGCTGCAGCAATTAATCTTTCTTAAAAACATGGCTGCTTTTATAGGTCATCAGTTACAGTTTCTCAGCTATTATCTCTGAGAAATAGGTCAATGATTCATTTACTGGCCAGCTTGTTAATGGGTTTACAATGCTAGTATTAATCTGCTGGCTAGCGATGGAGCCAGTTGTTGGTTTGTTTATTAGTGGCTGTGTGTTTTGGAGTGCTTTACTTAACAGTTATCAAAACACAAAAACAAGGAGCCAAGCTGGATGGAAATGTAGAAGGCGGAACTGAAAGTGCTAAAGAAGGGATCAAGGTTTGCTGCCAAAGTCACCTAACAAACCAATCTTCCCAGACCGTAGCCGGTTTAAGCCGATAACTTTTTCCAGGATACGAATAATGAAGAAAGTAGGAATTTGGCCAGAGGTTAATCTCAGCCTGGCTTCACCAGATCTGCTTTCCAGCACTTGTTATGGGAATCAACTCTGGAATATATTATGATTATGATTAGATTTCTTACCTACCCTTCACCATGAGGTCCTAGGGTAGGCCACAACCATTTAAAAATATGATATAAAATCAGTTGAAGCAAAGTACAGTCAAAGGAATAGGGTGGCACCTAAATATATATCTATATATGTATTGACAGTTATCAAAGTTCAGGATAAAGAGGTGCACCATCAAGGGACAAAACCTACATATTATTTATAATGAATGTAAATAAATAAATAAATAAATAAATACTATATTAATAATATTTGTTGGTTTGTTTGTTTGTTTGTTTGTTTGATTATTTATTTCTCTGGTTTCTAAACTGCCCTCCATCCAGTATAGATCCCAGGGCAGATCACAAAAACTTTATAAAAGTGACACCCACATACCAATTACTAGGGGGTTTTCCATGGCTACATTGCTCACCAACTCCCCCTTCTGCCCCACCAACCCCTTAGTGGGGGACCTTTAGTTCCCACTGCATGAGCCAGCTTTGCCAGGTGGGTGGGGCAACCCACCTGCCACTCACATGACATTGTTATCCCACCACATGGCTGGCAGGTGGGTTGTCCTGCTCACCTGTCAAAATCCATTGCGGGGTTCCCTGGCACCCACCGTGAGAAACTGGAGAGAAGCCAGCATTTTTCGTTCTGCATTTCTCGCTTCCTGCAGCAGCAACAGCCTTCATTCCCCACACTCCCACTTTCAACCTGCAACATCAGAGGTTGAAAGGGGGGGATGCAAGAAAGGGCTTTGCAATCTCCCGAAGCGCTTCCCCTTTGCACCTCTGATGTTGGAGGTGGAGAAGTGTGGGAGGCTCACAAAGGACTTTCCACCTCTGATGTCAGGTAGGAGGCCAGAGGCGGCAGCCAGCCAGCATTGTGAATTTCCTCTGCCGCAGGCACTTCATCTAACTCTTTATTCTACTCCGTGATGGCAGCAATGGATTATGAGGCTGGGTGGCCACTGCTTCTGGCCACATTTCCACACTTCTAATTGGCAGTGGGGGCAGAAACAGCAGATCCCTAAGCTCACTGGGGAGGAGGTGTCCAGTAGCAGGGCTGGCACCAGCCTGAGGTTCTATATCCCAGGAACAGAGGCCCTAGGGTTGGCAGGTGAAGGAGCTTTCATAGCAGCCTGCTCTGTCTGCCTTCCTATGGCTTGCCAAGGCTGCCCATCTACCACCTCTCATCTTACACCTGCAGTTTACAGTGCCACCTGTCTGTGGCCCTGTGAAATACAGTATGATGCCATTCTTCCATTTTTCTTATATGGTAATGGAGCTGGGTTTCTGGGTTTTGAGGCTGGAGCTGTCTTAGAATCCTGGGGAAATTAAACCTAATGTTTTATTATTACTGTTCTTAATCTGTGCTGAGAACTGCTCAGAATGCAATCAGTAGAAGAATGTGGTAGAAATCATGATCATAGAAGAGAGCCAGTGTGGTTTTGTGGCTAGACGCAGTCTGGGGAGACCTAATCACAATCTTTCAGCCTATGACATATGCTACTGAGCATGCAGACGGCTGAAGGTACAAGTCCTAGCAAGACTGGGACCAGAGTCAGGGTGGAGCACTGAAGCAGATTAATTGGAGGTTCACTCCAGAGTCATTTGCTGACTAGGAGAGGCTGAGCTGAAAGGGTCTGGAATGAGGATTCATAGGAAGGTCGGCCAGCAAAAGCACGGGCAGGCAGGCAGTCACAAAGATGAAGAAGAGCTAGAGCTCAGTCCCAGGTTCAATCTCTGGCATCTCTAGATAGAGCTGGGTCACTGTCTGTCACTGTAGTAGACAATACATTATGCAACAGATGGACCAATGATCTGACTCTGTACAAGGCAGCATCATATTGTTGCATGCACCCCGATCTTCGAGCAATAAGAGACTCCAGTGATTCCAGAAGCTGACCAAGGGTGTGGTTTCCTTGGAAATGAAGGTCAATGGAGACTGTGGCATCTTTAGGATATATGCTTTTATTTACACATATATACAGCCTGAGCATAGGGTGGAGGAGCTCAGAGCACTAACACCCCAGCAGATCTTGCTTCCCGATTTGGCTTCAAGGGAAGCCCCAAGTCACAGCTCTTGGGTCCACCTGTCTCTGTGTCTCCAGCTTCCAGCATCTGCCAAATTCACACACACAACCTCCTCTGGCCATTTTTTTGTTCCCCATCCTAGGATGATGATGTGGCCTCCAGCAGGTGAGGTAGGAAAAGGTTTGCCCAATTGTTTCTATGTCAACCTCTTTTGACATGTACAGTAAATGCCAGAACTTTATTGGCCATTCCCTTAACAACAGAACTGGCTTGGTTGGTTTCCTCTCATAAATTCTAACCTTACATACATAGGATCACAGGTTTGGAAGGAACCCACAGGTATCCTCCAGACTGACACCTCCCAACCCATAACAATATGTTCCTACAAATAGGAAAAACTGGTAGACTGGAAGCCAAAAGCCTGTATAATGAGGCCAGCTCAGGATAGACAAGTTAAATGCCATGGAAATGCATACCATTCAGTTGTCTAGAATCAGTTTGGAAAACTTTGCTTTACATAGCCATTACTGGGCAAATGCCCAACCTCCGATAGCAGTGGTAGATAGATTCACAAGGTTCACATTACCAAATACCCAACTTCCAAACCAATAAGCAAACCAAAACACAGCTACCCTTTGAATTTTGCCCCACTCCAATTTTTGTGATGCAGTTCTCCAACCCCAAAGCCTGCACAACAAATGCCTGCTTTAGTGAACACCATGTACAAAACTATATTAGGGGAAATGGCTTGCAAAAATGCTTACGGTATATTAAGTGAATTTGTGTGTACACAAAAAAGCATATATTACTGAAAACAATGCACAAACACATATGAATTTTTCTGCAGTCCTTTTTAAAGATAAATTTGCAAACCGATGCACAAATATACATGCCTGTGACACCTAAAACTGAAACACAGAGGAAACGTCATGAAGAAACTGCCTACCCCTCCTATCCCCTTTACATTGCAGTTAGCTATAATTCTCAAGTTCAAAGATCTCACTGAGGCAAGCAAATAATCTGGCATAAAATGTATTCCTTTAAAGGCAACTGCTGATTTTGTCGAGAGGGGAGACTGCAGTTCCTCCATGTGATAATAATAATAATAATAATAATAATAATAATAATAATAATAATAATTTATTATTTGTACCCCGCCCATCTGGCTGGGTTTTGCCAGCCACTCTGGGCAGCTAAGCAGTCTTCACATGCCCCCAAATACTCTGTAATAATATTTTTTTCTGCTACTATGGACTTACTGGGCTAGTTAATATTGTGGTGCCTTGGTGTAAAATAGTCTCAATGGCATCAATGTTCATAGATGTGTACATTATACAAAGCTGACTTGCCGTTCAGAGTGTAGCTTGCTTCACTGCTTTTGCCATCTGAAGCCATCTGTTTGCAGATATATTTTAGTTTCTGCTTTCTACTTGCTGCTAGGTTTCCTGACCTTAGCACCACCCACTCATGCACAGGAGTATGATCTCTCTCTCTCTCTCTCTCTCTCTCTCTCTCTCTCTCTCTCTCTTCATCTGTGAAGTGTCAGAGGGGGGTTTGCGGAACTGGGACCCAGCAGCACAATAGTTCCCCTTTTTTCTTCCACTCTGCAGCCTCCAAGTAGCTCACCGCAAGGATTGCACACTTCGATTCCAGACTAACTGCTGCTGATCCTGCCACAGACACTCTGACAGGCAAATCTAGTTTGAGGCTCCACCCTGGCAGATAACTGTAACCCACATGCCCAAGTGCTTGGAAAAGGTAAGCAACTACACACTAGCATAATCGTTGTCCCCCAGGCTGCACCACGCCTAGGGAGAGGGCCTCTTCGCCTAACAGAACAGCATGATTCACAGTGCGACTTCAAAAGAGAAGCCAGTTGCCTTTGCAACCGCCCCACCCTGCTTCTCAGCCTGCAAGATAAACCTTCCTAACATTCAGATGGTGCTGCTCACCAAAAAGCATAATAGAATCATAGAGTTGGAAGAGACCACAAGGGCCATCCAGTCCAACCCCCTGCCAAGCAGGAAACACCATCAAAGCATTCCTGACAGATGGCTGTCAAGCCTCTGCTTAAAGACCTCCAAAGAAGGAGACTCCACCACACTCCTTGGCAGCAAATTCCACTGCCGAACAGTTCTCACTGTCAGGAAGTTCTTCCTAATGTTTAGGTGGAATCTTCTTTCTTGTAGTTTGAATCCATTGCTCCGTGTCCGCTTCTCTGGAGCAGCAGAAAACAACCTTTCACCCTCCTCTACATGACATCCTTTCATTGATTGATATTTTTTGAAATGCAATTCTCTGAATAAAATCTCAGTTTCTTCACATCTGTTTAGAATAGACATACCGGTATACACACCTGTCAAACGCTGCAGATGGCTGATCAGAGTCAAGAAGTTAGATGGATCAGTGATCTGACTTTGTAGAAGGCCATTTCCTATGTTCCTGTGTAAGTTAAAGCTGATTGCAAAAGGTATCTGCCCCTACTTGCAGAGCAGAAACCCAAAGGAACCATGCCCAGTTTGAAACAGTCAGAAACAATTGGGCAGGTAAAATTGATCAGGGATATCTTACTTCCAGTCTTCATCTCCATTCAACCATAAGGCTCACTGGGTGGGTTTGGGCAAGCTGTTGTCTCTTTGCTTAGGGTGTTTCTGGACTGCCACTATTTTCTGGTGGGATTCAGTCACGTATGGGCAGATTTGGGTGTCATGATGATAGTGGCTTAGGAGGTCTTGCATAACAAACCCCGCTTCCCCCGAATATCTGATAAGGAAAGTGATGGGGATATGCACCAGAAGTGTGAAACAAACACTTGCTTTGATGCAACATCACTTGCCTTCCCCTCAAACAAATCAGGATGAATGCTCATTGAACAGGCTGTCTCTGGAAGTGACCTAAAGCGACCTTGCAGTATTCACCAACACCATAAAATGGGATAATCCCAATTCCCCCACCCTGAACTCCTTAGAGAATGGGTTGGAAATAAATGTGACAGATACATGAATGGAGATTGGGTCTGGCATTCAGAGTGTGTTACCAAAATAGCTACATTTGATCCCTTTGCACATGCTCTTAAAGATATGGTGCACAGTCCAGACACACCGAAGGCACCTCCCCTACAGACTTCGGTTCATAAAATGAATGTGCAAATGCACCCACAGTTACTCCTCCTTTGCAGACTTCCACCATATTCATATACATAACTCTCACCTGATCTTAAAAGGCTCGGTGCCAAGCAACAAGTTATATCCCTCCATCTTTTGGCTTGTTATCCTGGACACCTCACTAAGTACACAAAACAGAAAGCAAGCTGGGAAAGCATGCGGAGCATTGGCATGTAAATGTCGACACCCAGCAACAATATGCCTATAAAACATATTGCCTGGTGCTTTTGTGGCAGCAGCTACCAGCCTGGCACAGAGTCAAAGCATATGGTTTGGGTTGAAGCATAGCCTTGTGTTCTGTTCCATTGCAGGCCGTCAACTGCTGGGGACAAGATCGTGACGTTTTTAAAGCCCTTCATTCTACCTTAATAGCTGGTAGAGTTTCAGTTCATTTGGTTTTCAACTCATTGCTAGGACTACCAGACAACAGCAAAACACGGGCGGAGGGGATTAAGACAATAAAGGTGGTTTTTGGCTCATTTAAAGCACAGGGTAAAGTTGCGGTACGCAGAACCATGGCATCCAAGTATAAAGCCTCACTTTGTTCAATACTTTTCACTTGACATGTCTGGTATGAAATGGAGGCTTGTTGTGCTTCTGTTTTAGAAAAAAAGCATTACTTCTCAGCATGCTTCTTGACCACAGAAGGAGCCGGCCCAAGACATTTTGTTGCCTGAGGCAAAGGGCAAGATGGTGCCAGCCTTCATGTTCAGAAGGCGAAGGGACTGAGAGCTGACTCAAACTTCGACTGGGAAAAACTCTGGAAGGAAGGAATGAAATTTACGGCATGCACTTCAATAAAAGAAAATATGTTTAAAATGATTTATAGATGGCACATTACCCCAGTTAAACTAGCAAAGATGTATAAGTCTGATAATAAGTGTTGGAAATGTAAGGAAAATGTCGGTACCTTTTATCATATGTGGTGGGAGTATAAGAAGGTGAGAGTTTATTGGGATATGATATATCATGAGTTAAGAAAAATGTTGAAATATAACTTTGTTAAGAAGCCAGAAGCTTTCTTACTAGGTATTGTAGGTACAGACATTGAAAAAAAGGACAATAAAATTTTCCAATACGCAGTGACTGCAGCTAGGATTTTGCTAGCACAAAGGTGGAAACAAGAAGAATTATCGATGGAAGAAGAATGGACAGTAAAATTGATGGAATATGCAGAACTGGACAAAATGGCGGGAAGAATCCGGGAACAGCGGGACCAGAAATTCATCAAAGACTGGTTAAAGTTTACGAATTATTTAAAAGACAATTTACAATTGAATATGCTAATAGGACTTCAAGAAGTTTTGTAGTTAATGTGTAGAAATATTATTGTAAGTATGGTAGTTAGAGTATATATGAGATTTATGATAGCGTAAGCAATGGTTGATTAAAGAAGTATAATACTAAGATATAATTTTGAAAGCCATGTGGAAGGACTGGGGGAAGTCATGGCTATGTTAGCCAATATTGGAAAATGTATGAGAATGTATGTTGGATTGTTTTGTAGTAGTATAGTATAAAATAATAATAATAAAAATTATTATCAACCCCCCCCCCAAAAAGAGAGCTGACTCAAACTTCAAGGCTGGCAACAGGATAGCAGCATTCCCCAGCACACCTGAGGGCTACTGGGTAGTTTAGGGGGTCCAGGGCAGTCTACCTGGCACACCCAATTCTGCCCTCCAGCAGAGAAGAACAGTCAATGAGGTGCTGCTGCTGCCACCCCTCAGCAAGTGGTGCCTGAGGCAGCTGCCTCCCTCTGCCCAACGATCACGTCAACCCTGACCAGAAATACATTACCTTCCTCATCTCTTGACTACACCAGGTTATTTCTGCCAGATGTGGTATTGGAGATAAAAATATCAATTCAATGGCTATAGCCTGATACATACATTCCAAGGATTATCAACACTAAAGTGCAAAAGTTCACTTAGGAATCCTATATATTTTAAACATCATATCCATGAACATTTACTTTATACTCACCTTGAATATGGGGACACGGGTGGCGCTGTGGGTTAAACCACAGAGCCTAGAGCTCGCTGATCAGAAGGTTGGCGGTTCGAATCTCCGCGATGGGGTGAGCTCCCATTGCTCGGTCCCAGCTTCTGCCCACCTAGCAGTTCGAAAGCATGTCAAAAGTGGAAGTAGATAAATAGGTATTGCTCCGGTGGGAAGGTAAATGGCGTTTCTGTGCGCTGCTCTGGTTCGCCAGAAGCGGCTTGTCATGCTGGCCACATGACCCGGAAGCTGTACGCCGGCTCCCTTGGCCAGTTAACGCAAGATAAGCACCGCAACCCCAGAGTCAGACACGACTGGACCTAATGGTCAGGGGTCTCTTTACCACCTTGAATATATAGGATTCCTAAGTGAACTTTTGCACTTTAGTGTTGATAATCCTTGGAATGTATGTATCAGGCTATAGCCATTGAATTGATATTTTTATCTCCATTTACAGTTTTGTTATAATATATTCAATATCTTTCATTGCTGTTTTTCCATGGTTTTCTGTTTGTTTTGTGTTTGGTTATAATTTCCGTGATTGTTTGTTTGCTGTTGGATGTGGTATTGGAGCATGGGGTGCAACTTTCAATTTTTTAAAGCAATCGTCTTGCTTTATTTATTCATCTCTCTAAACCCCACGCTTCCTGTAAGGTGCTTCCCCCTTTATCCTGTGAGGTACAGTAGGCTGAAAGATAGTAGTGACCCTTAAGTATCACCCAATATCTCAGATATGTGTGTGTGTGCTTTATACAACAACAACAACAACAACATTTGCTTGTGCAGCTTTGCTCCCTGCCCTTGTTATGTGTCCAAAGGGTGGGTTTTAAAAGTATTCTCTTATCTCCCCATTCTCTTTCCTCATATTTGAGGTACCACATTGCCTTAGAACTGATATAAATGAAAACTTAAAAATAGAACTTCACTGAAGATCTTGCAACCATAATATTTAAAAAGTACACAAGGTAAAGAGACAAAATACGTCTAGGTCCATTTAAAAGTGAACAAGTAACAATGTGCAGAATACGAAACCACCAATATCATTTTATTTTTATATATTTTTTATTAAATGTTTTCTTGATTTACAAAGGTAGTGCAATGTCTCTCTCGTATTCCCCCCCCCCCACCTCTCTCACCACCAATATCATTTTAAAACTTGGGCTGGATATTTTTGTGGTTTAGTTGCCACCCCACAGCAAACCACACATATACTCTGATTACTGCTTTAGCAGCGCCCTCTAGTGCCCTGCTATGACCTGTTACAGTTTATTTACAGAAGGGTTTTAATGTTAACAGCAACAGGTGTGCTCCTTAAGGGCTTGGAGCATTTCATTATTAAGGTGGTTTTGAAAGCTGAACCTAAATTGGTGAAGGTAAATGCCTGGGGGGGGGGGTTTGAGGAATATGTAGACTCAATCTTTGCGATTGCTAGAACAAAGCCGAGGGTGGTTCTTTTTAAATTTTAATGTTAAAACTTTTAATTCTTTTAAATAAAACTAACCACTTTTGTTTGTTTGTTTTTTAATTCTAAAGATTGCTATCATATTCTGCCTAACTCCTTTGTAAACTCACAGCAGCAACATTGCTGTAATTTAGATCAGACTTCCCAGCTCACTGCTTGGCAGGTTTACTTGGAAGCATGTCCTTTATGTTCAATGGAGATTATTTCCAGTCAGTGTGCATAGGATCACATCCGATATGGGAGTAATGGGCAGGAGGTAAACTGGAATCTATTGGTAGGTCACTACGTAATCTGAAGTAGACTGGCAAGGATTTCTGATTCCCAACTGCTTAACAATGGCAACAAATACAATTCCATACACCCTGCCCCAATAAAATAGTGTTGCACTCCAGCCCATTCTCTGAGCAGTGAGAGATTCCAGGGGTTCTAGGCACTTACCCAGGATTTATGTTTCCTTTTGGAAATGAGGCACAGCAGAGACTGTGGCGTCTTTATGGTTTATTTACACATATATACAACCTGAGCCTGAGATGGAGGGGCTCACAGCATTAACACCCCAAAAGGGTCTTGTTTCTCCCCTAGCCACAGCCTTGGATTCAAGCAGAAATCAGTTCTGACTCTCTCCTTGCCTTTACAGCCTGCAGCTTTTTCCTCTAGTCTAGGTCACATCACAACAAACTCTGCTCTCCAACTCAGGCTTTGTCCTTCTAGCTATCTAAGATCTGGAGGAGGGGCACCACCCCTGTCATCTGACACAGAGCCCCCTTCCTTTTGTTCTCTTAATGACCCATCACACCGGCAGTTACACCAGGAAGCTAGCCTGGCTTGAATAGCTTGCTAGGATTAAACTCATAAGAATATATTGCTGCAATAAAGACACATTGGGGGAAAGGTATGGAAGGACTGTGAATTCCATTTAGTTCTAGCACTCAGACAAACTCCTGGGCTCAGAATTCTTTAATTTTAGATGTATCTCTTTTGCAGTTAGCTCCAGTTGGAGGATCTTGAGAGTTCTAGTACGGTATAAAAGCAACATGAATCCCACAAGCCTCCCCTGCTTTTGGCTATAACTGTGTGTGCACTCTACCAACCAAAGCCTGGCTGCAGGCAGGGTTTTTTAAAAAAGTAGAGTTTTGAAAGTAGAGTTTTCAAAAGAGTAACTATATTTAGCTTCTAGGGGTCATGAATCCCAGAATATGCATCTCCAAAGAGCACCAAATTTCATTAAGAAGCAATAAATCTTTAAATGACTTTTCTTTTGTGATGTCGATGCTCAGCAGTTTCTCTAAATTATTTTACTTCTGCTTCCACTGTTTGCGTATCTAAACTTGCCAAATATAGGTTTAATTTTCTTAAGGGGCTTCATGGTCCACCTTTTAAAGTCACCCAGGTAGGATTTATGAGCATAACTACATTTTGCAGGGAGGGGAAAGTGCTGTCACACTGGATCAACAAGACCTAGGGGCAACCTGTGGGAACCCGTGGCCCTCCAAAAGTGGTCGGACTCCAATTCCCATCAGCCCCTGCCAGCGTGGCCAAAGGTTGTTGGACCACAACCAAATCTGAAGGGCCCACCCTCAAAACTACAGGAAGCAGAGGGGAAGAGCAGGGACATTGCTAGGGAAGGACCAACACAACCCAAAAATAAAATTACAGACCAAGTAATAAAACGGAAACTTTGTGTGATGCATTTTGTGAGCAGTGTTATGGTAATGTGTTTACCTTACCCCTAACTCAAATAGTAATGACATAATTCTCTTTTCCTCTTCTTCCAGGTGTGAAAGTGTGTCATTCAATGACTGTTTACTCTGGAAACATCCTTACCACATCCCAAAACATACAAAGGCAGGGATGAGGGGAAAGCGATCCTCTCTTTTATAAGTGAAATCAATATTAAACCATACCACCATAAATTTACCTTTTACAGATTAAGGCAGTGGGTAGGTATAATACCAGTCTTCAAATATCTGGGTGGCTGTCATGGAGAAGATAGAGCAGACTTGAGAAACTACATCATAGACGTGGATTGTGACTAATGTCACGTGTACACGGTTTCAAAAACAAGTAGTGGGAGCATGCTGGAGCAAGAATAAATGCAATGTGTGCATAGCCTTAGTTGTTGCCTTGCCAGTAAACCTCTCTGGCACTCTTACATTATTAAGCCAAAGTATATACTCAGGTTCACTTTCCACAGATTACATAATTTGTGTAATTTTTTTTTGCAAAGTGCCTTTGATCCTGCCCCTTATAAAGATGAATTAAGCAACGTTAAGAAAAGAAAACCATCAACCAGATGGGCAGAGTAACATATTTATTTATTTATTGAAATATATATTTAGTACGTTCTGTAGTACTGGGATACACGTTTTAGAATACTGCCATGAATAGTACTGCTGAAATTATATCATGAGATCACCATCATGTGCTGTGGTGGTAAGAATAGTAGTCAGAATCTTGTGTGTACACACACGCACTCTTTTACGTAAGGCACTGTAATTTGTCAGAAGGGGCAAAGAAGTAGAGTTTTAAAGTCAGAGTGAGCCAAATGGTTTTCCTTAAGGGAGTCAGATTGCAACTCCCATTATTCCCAATCCCATCCATTACCCAGGATGGCTGGAGCTCATGGGAGTTATAGTCTGAAGCATCTGGAAATTTCAGACTGTGTAGGAAGGATTGTTTTCTGTTTTTGTTTATCCAGAACAGCTCAGAAAACATTTAGCCAATATTTTGGGTGGTATGCTGCTCAGAGTAGTTGCACTAAAATTCACAGACCTAACTTGGTCACGTTCATTAATTTCAGCGGGTCTGCTTCTAATAAAACTTAGTTGAATACCACCAGTTATTTGGATCATTTTTTGCTTCTGTCTGAGATCAGCTCATCTTATTGGAGTCCAACCAGGCACAGAGACCAAAGTGCAGGCAGAATTGTGGCACAAAGCAAAGGGGGATCCAGTCAGGATCCAGTGCAAGAATGAACAAAAAAAGCAGGGCAAAGATCAGGTACACACTGAGCTGTTTATGCTAGGAAAGCCAGGCCATTCTCTTTCAGATCACTAGCTGGGTGCCAAGATGCACCAGTTGCCCACTTAAGTATACACTTTCTAAGCAGACCTCTGGTTCTTCGCCAATTCTGTTTCTTCCTCAGCTTTAGGGAGATAGGAGGTTAGGGAGGGATGTGGTGGAAACCTGGATCTGTAAAGGGGTGATCAAAGCCCCCACTCCCCCGAGTGAGGTGTCTGAATGACAAGGTGAGTTGGACTGCTAAACAGGTTATTCAGTTGTGTCAAGGCTCTGTTTGTTCCCAGTCTGCATCCTCTGGGTCTTAACATCTTCCTAATATATTGAGCTGCTATAAAGGCTTTAGCATATGGGTATATGTTGATATCTGTTAATACTGCTTGATTTAATTCATAACAAAATAACTTATTTAGTCTGCATCAAGCGAAACAGAGCCAGTGGAATGTCGTAAGTACATTCTAGTCTTAAATAAATCATTTATTTTAGTGTTTTCTTCACATGCTTTGTGTAAAGTGCTTCATGTTGGCAGCTCAAGTCACATTTTACATCCATGTCAAACCTGACCCACTTTGCTGCTATGCATCTCACAGTTAGTTTTGTAATGTGATCTCTTTAAGGATATAATATTAGATGTGTTAGATGGTGGGGAGTTGCTTGTCAAAGCAATATGCCATATGCCAAGATTCCACTCAAGGGCTACTGACTGGAAGAGCTGGGGAAGCATCTTCAGCTAAAGAAACAGCAAGCAGTAACAAAACATTATATTTGTAAGCTGCTTTGAGTCCCATCAGGCGGGGTATAAATATCTAATCATAATACTATAATAAATGCAGACAGAAAAACTACTATTTTAGGATAACTTTCATTAACATAAACTAGTTGTTATACAGCAGTGCTTACAAAGGTACATCTCGATCTCTTGCCATAATCTACTTTACAGGGTTGTTGTGAGCCTCAAATGCTACTCTGAATTCTTCTGGGGTGAGAAGAATACAACTGTAACTTGAGATCATAGACAGAATTATGGATCATCAGGGTAGCACCATTGCAACACAATCCACAAAATCTTGCATTGTTCATTGGGCCTGTCCAATTTGTGACCTGCCAAGGCAGACACAATCCACCAGCCATGTGCTAAGATGTGGTGGGCATTTGACAGCTCTCCGGGTTTTTGCAGTTCCATGGAGGCAGCAAAATCCACCATACATGGCTCATAGGCTGGGTTTAACATAATAGGCCTCAAATTTTATAGGCCTGTACTATATGATAGAGTTGTTTTTAAAACGAACTAAGCAATTAGTAGTTTCCATTAAAGTACTTATTTAGATGCTGCAAGATGAATAAAGTCCTCCAGAACCGTGAAGGAAGTATGAAGAGATTCATTCAAATCTTGATGTCTAAGAAATCTTCGAAGAGTATCTAAAGCAGTAAGGGCCTCCTTCTTTGATGGCAAAGGGTGTTTACATCCTGGAAAGTCATCACCTTCATCTTTCTCATAAGTTCCACTTGAAGCACAATCTTTAGCCTGTGATATTTCAGTGTTAGGAGTCATTTCACAATTTATCAAGTCATCGTTGAAAGCTACATATTCCTCTAAAGACAAACCTTTTGGAAACTCAACTCCTGCTGCCAATGCATATGCAGCCAAATCAAAATTAATTTCCGTTTCTGTGTCCTCATCAATGTTTTCCCCAGTTTGTGATCTAAACCCTTCTTTGCTATGACTTTTAACAACTGTCCCTGGAGATACAGCCCTCCAACATAGGTATAACATGTCAACTGCATCAAGCAAAGTCAGCGTGAATTCCTTACCACTTTCAACACAGTCTACAAATCTCTTGAGAAGAAGGCACCGGTATTTTACTTTCAGACTCTTGGTGATATTTTGTTTCACAGCTGTAAATCTGGAGGGTGAGCAAGAAGGAAAGGATACAAGTCTGATAGACTTCAAATTCCTTACCTCTGGGTGAAAAGGGAAAGAGTCCACAAAAATAATGATGTGACGCTCCTGCATTTGAAATCTCTTGTCAAGTTTGCTCACCCACTGGTCAAACAGCTCTGAATTCATCTGTGCCATAGTAGTTGCCTGATATTCCACAGGCAGTGATGTGACACCCTGCAAACAGCAGGGAGTTTTGTCTTTTCCTATAACAAGCAACGGAAGTTTTTCTGAAGCATCCATATTTATGCCAACCACTACAGTTACTTTTTCTTTGCCTAATTTTCCCAGGGAGCATGTTTCTCCTTTAAATGTAAAAGTAGGACTAGGTAACATCTGATAAAACAATCCTGTCTCCTTCATGTTAAATATATCATTTGGCTGATAAACCTTTAAATAGTAAGACAGAATATTTTGGTGCCAAGCAGTTGCTGTATCCTCTGTAGTGGTAGCGGTAGTGGTACGAGTAGTACGAGCAGTAGCTACAACCGGCTGAGATCTGAATGCCAGTCCATACCTTGCTTTAAAACGATCTAGCCAGCCATTGCTGCATTTAAAATTGTTATGTCCAAGTTTCTGTGCAAAATCATTAGCTTGGAAGCGTAGCATCGGCCCATTCACTGGTATATTTGAACACCGAACCATTCTGTACCACTTCACTAGTGCCTCTTCCAAATCTGTATGAAATGCAGTCCTTAACCTTTTTCTTTTAGGGTCAAATTGCCACAATTCAAAGGCTTCTAAGACTTTCTCTTTGTTCTTCATGATGGAGGACAAGGAGTTTTTCTTTATACCGTATCTTTCCGCAATGTCTGTCTTCTTCTTTCCACTTTCTATTGCAGCTATTATACTAATTTTGTCCTTGATTGATAAGCTTTTCTTCTTCCTTACTGCAGGCAGAAGTGAGGGAGCATCTGAAGACTCAGCCATGGTATACCCCAAACTCCCTCAGAGGCTCAAATGCATCTAGAGACATTCGTTCTGTCACCTCGCTATCCTCAAGTGCTTTAATTAGATTGCCTTTCAAATGAGTACCCTGATCTCATGGCATAAACGTCACTGTGTTAATAAATAAACGTCACAGAGTTAGAGTAGCAATGCCATGGGTATATTCTTATATATCACAAGCACACAGCTACAGAACGAGCACAAACAAGCCCTTCTAGTATCTTTGCCCAATGAGAATATTTTCCATAACTTCTCTAGACTGAGTTTCAAACATGTGGACTAATGAATTAAGTACTTTCCAACTAGGAATCTTCCTATCTCACATCAAAATAAAGTGTGCAATGTAACTTCATCTGTATTATATGTAAAACTTGTCAGTACTGCTGCTTTAATTTGAGAGCTCTGCCGACAGATGTGTCTATTTGTTGCAGTAGCGGTTTTAACATGGATCTTTGGCGCCCCACTCTATGCCTGGCACAGGGATAGGGAACCTTATTTCAGCTCAAGGGCTGCTGTCTATTCTGAGCAGTTTTCTGGGACCACAGGCCAGTGGGGGTGAAGTTGTTGTTGTTCAGTCGTGTCCGACTCTTGGTGACCCCATGGACCAGAGCACGCCAGGCACGCCTATCCTTCACTGCCTCTCGCAGTTTGGCCAAACTCATGTTAGTAGCTTCAAGAACACTGTCCAACCATCTCATCCTCTGTCGTCCCCTTCTCCTTGTGCCCTCCATCTTTCCCAACATCAGGGTCTTTTCTAGGGAGTCTTCTCTTCTCATGAGGTGGCCAAAGTACTGGAGCCTCAACTTCAGGGGTGAAGCCTAAGGCAAAAGTGCGCAGCAGAGCAATTAACTAGAAGGCTAGTTTCTCCTAGTGAGCAGCAAAGCAATTAACTAGTCTAGAAGGTGCCGGGCGGCAGGGAGTGGTGGGTGGGGCCACCGAGTGTCACCCCCCCTCCCCTGGAACCCAGGGTGCCCCGCCCCTATTGCCCCTCCCTTTCTACGCCACTGGTTCCCTGGTGAAACAAGGCTCTTTCTTGTTTTTGCCGCAGGCAATTGAATGCACCTAAGTCCTCTGGAAGGGCGGGAAAGGAAAAACCACACACAACACACCCTTCGTATCTGAACAAGTGTGCGTGCACACATGAAAGCTCATACCAATAACAAACTTAGTTGGTCTCTAAGGTGCACCTGGAAGGAATTTCTTTATTTTCATTTTGTTTCGAGCACACCCTTCACTTCCCGTTCCCACTGGCGAGCCGCAATTCGAAGTGGAGGAGCCTTAAAGGGCACGGCAACCTATTCTACTTCTGCGCATTGGTTGCTCTACCCAACCGGAGGAGCTCCCCGTTTTTTCTACTAGGTCTGCAGCCATGGCCCGCTTGTCGCAGGTGAGAAGCGGGGGGTGGGGAGGGACCGACCGCGAAACGCCACGACAGGCCCGGATGCTGTTGCCATGGTGACAGCAACGTGGAAGCGGCCCCTCGCTGCTACCGCCGCCTAGAGCGGCCCCTTCTGAAGGTTACAGAGCGGCAAGCGGACGCTCTACTTCCGGCCAGGCAGTTCCGGTTGGTGCAGCCGTTCAGGGAGGGAAGGAGGGCGGGGAGGGGGGTAGGGAGAGAGAGAGAGGCTGAAGTAACCGGCGCCCGTTTTCTCGCGAGCCCTTTCCGTTTAAGCTGCTCGGCTGTGTTTCCGTGGCTTTTGCAGGGGAGAGCAGCTGGAATCAGCCGAGCTTGAAGGCAAGTGAGGGAGGGAGGAGGAGAAGTAGGGTGTGGTGGGTAGCTGCTGTGGGCGGGGGGGGGGGTGGCAAAGAAATGAGCGCCGTGTCGTCGTCCCCCCCCCCAAAAAAAACCACCTCCCCTGAAGACAGGACCGACGCGGAGCCTTCATGGTCTCCCTCGCCGAAGCCTTCTCGTTCCGCTGCCGCCTCTCCCGTTACTCCGCTCCTTCCTCCTCGCCCGCGGCGCCAGGCCGGTGTTCTTGGCCTGCCTCCTGCTGCGGCCCCGGAGCTTCAGCCGGGGCCTAGGCCACGTATGGGGAAGGGCGCGTCCCGGTCCCCCCCCTACACACATTTCGCTCTTTCCCGGAAGAGACCGTTTCCTATCCGCTGCAGCCTGCCCGACAGGCAGTGGCTCAACAGGTGTTGCTTTATTTTTATTTATTTTTTTAATATAACGGCACGATGCGGGAAGATTAGTTTCGCCTCGCAAACCTTCGCCTGTTAGGTAACAAATCCGCTTGGGAGGCCTGTCGGTAAGGAGATCCTGTTGCGTACTCAGGGTTCCTGGTCTCTATCTCTTGGAGGGTGGGGCAAAAGGCAGGTGTAAAGCTGATGTGTTTGTGCCCAGGAGGAAGTTCTTGTGTTCAGCGGAGAAATACAAACCTGCTCATGAAAAAAACGCCCTTTTTGGTTTTCTTCTCTTTCTCACTTTATTTAGCCTTTAACTTCCAAAAGTGAAGTTGCCGCTGCTTTGTTTTTGCTCAGGGGTTGTATTCTGGCCATGCACTCTTTATTTCTGCACTGCCTCCCCAGAATCCATGACTCCCAGCCATTTGGATGAGTTATACATGAAAGGTAGTGTTTTTAGTTGTGAAGTGGAACTTGTAGTTCAGTACTGTCTGGGATTTAAAACTTGAATAGTTATGTCTTCTAATGAATGAATTTAATATTGGATCAGTTCTTAAAGATTGTTAGGGTGGAAGTGACTTCTCTAAAGTCAGTAGGTGAAGCTGATGGTCAGGCTAGAAAATAGTCACCCATAGGAAACAGACATGGAATGGTTTCTGCAGGTACATTCAAAATACAGTTAGATGCACAAATGTGGCTGCTGCTTAGTTGAATAATGTACTCGTCTCTTCTTGCACTTTTTATACCGCAGCATTCATTTAGCAGAGTACACTATTCTGTGCGTATTGTACCAACTCTTTCTGGAATTGTGGCTTTTCTGGTTTTATAGATGACTAGAACTTGGAGGATTTGCCAAAGAATTTACCGGTACTCCCCCATCTGCCCCATGCATGCTTCTCCTTTCAGTTTTATGTGGAGTTCATAGCTTATCGTTCCTTAAGACAGCTTTATTGTACAGTAGGATATGTTTTCCTGTGGCAAACAGGCAATCATTTTAAACACAAGGCTAATCACAAGCATGCACCTAATTCTGTGTTGTATTTCTGCTTTAATTCCATGATGTTTGCCATACAGTATATATATTTGTAAGTTCTTACAGTTTTATGCTTAATAACATGCTACAAGGAGCAGCAGTTGCTACCAGTGTTTTTCTTTAAAACCTTAGGCAACTTTTTGGAAAGCCCCCAAAGCAACACACAGTATTAAAATATGCTCATAAAAATAAAAAATAAAAATAAAAAGCAGAAACAACAGAACCAAATAAAACCTATATTTGAGACCCAGAGTGTAACTTTTAAAAATAAATAAAAACTAGGCAGCTAGTTTAAAAAGGAAGTAATGACATATATATAGTCTACCTTCTGCCATTACGGTATTGTTTTATTGAAGGAAATTGTTGGGGGTTTTATAGCATGCATATATTATGGGATCATAATGATTCATAATATGACATAGTTCTGAGATTTCTGGTAAAAGAACTGGAATATTTTTAGATTGCTCAATTGTGATTACAGGTCCACAAATTGTGATTCGGCATGGCAGGTAGTGAGATTTTTATTTGTTCCTGTGCCAAGAGGTTATCAGGGTTCAGCAAACTTTTTCAGCAGGGAGCCGGTTCACTGTCCTTCAGACCTTGTGGAGGGCCAGACTATATTTTGAAAAAAATATATGAATGAATTCCTATGCCCCACAAATAACCCAGAGATGCATTTGAAATAAAAGCACACATTCTACTCATGTAAAAACACCAAGCAGGCCCCACAAATAACCAAGAGATGCATTTGAAATAAAAGGACACATTCTAGTCATGTAAAAGCACGCTGATTCCCGGACCGTCTGCGGGCCAGATTTAGAAGGCGATTGGGCCTGATCCGGCCCCCGGGCCTTAGTTTGCCTACCCATGGGTTAGGTGTTCTCCTTTTACAGCCACTGACAAGGAAGGGGAGTTTTACAGGGAAGTGATGGGAAGAGGCATATACCAAATCTTAATCCAACCTAAGATAAGATACTCAGGTGCTTCTTTAAGACAATGAACAGATGAGACTTGACTGCTACATTAAGAGTTTCAGCATAACCTAAATGAAAACTTGGATGTGGCAGGCTGCATGAACTGTTTGATGGGTGGTGTAACATGGCCAAGTCAACACTTCATGTATGCTCACCTGCAAAATCCTGTTTCTGTCTACCTACTGATATTACATCCCACAAGAGGCAGACTTTGGGTTTTCAAATTTCAGAGGTGCCCTGTGCAACGCCAAAATTCAGCACCCCCTTGACTCTCGCCTTCCATTCTAAGTCATTGTTGTGGTTTCCCCTGTGGCACCTTCTCGGCTTGGCACCCAGCTTAGTTGAACCAAGCACACTCTCTTAAATCCACCTCTGACCATACTAGTTAGATGCAGGCTGGTGCTAACTGTGAAAGAAATGCTTCCAAAAAAATTTACTTGGATAGTTGAACTTACTGGAAGCCTTCCCTGCACGTTTAATTTTCTGTTTACCACTTGTGTATTTGTGGGTTTTTGACAGCTTAGAAAGGCATCATGTAAAACCACACTGTTAAACATACTAATTTGCAGTGAACTTTGCTTAACTTCCTCAGTCCTAGGAAGCACAGCGATTAATGGTAACTACTTCCGCTTGTTGAAAATTCTCTCCACTTTCTCTACTACGATTGACACAATGCCATTCATTATGAAGTGAAAGAGTTTGTTTAATATTAGTGTTAATTCAAGTTTATAATGTCCCCTTTACACATAAAGTAAAAGTCTTTGACCAAGACCTGATTTTTATTGTACAGTCATACCTCATGTTGCGAACGCTGTGGGTTACAGTTTCTCGGGTTGCGCTCGTGCTGAACCCGGAAGTACCGGAATGGGTTACTTTCGGGTTTTGGCGCTCGTGCATGCGCAGAAGCACTGAATTGCGGCATGCGCAGAAGTGGTGCTGTGGGTTGCATACGCTGCGGGTTGCGAACGTTCCTCCTGCACAGATCACGTTCGCAACCCGAGCATCCACTGTTTTTTTGGGGTTTTTTAAAGTTCAGTGTATATTTTCTGAATTGACGGAAGAAGAGAGAGAAAGGGGCAGTGAGTTTAAAGAGGTCTAGAATGGTAAGACCATATGGTCTGAGTCTTCAACAGCAGCAGCAAAGAGTAAGAGCTGAATATGGGGTGAGACAGTGTGGGCTTTCCAGCAGCCTGCATATCTGAAAAGAAAGGGGACTAGTGTTGTTCCTTGAGACTAATAATATTTAACAGTTATATGTTCTTTCAAGTTTCTGAAGTGCTTCAAGTGCATAGTGCAATATCTGCTAATTCTAGTGTGCCAATATTAACTTCTTTTTTAGCGGGTGAGTTTATATACTTAAAATGGCATTTAAAAGTTGTTAAAGGTTTGAAGAGTTTTAAGTGTTGCCTTTTGGCTATGGTAATATAGCAAGACGTACATCAGTGTAATGTAATCCATGTGATTCAGTTTCACTATCTTACGTTCAGCGTGTTCTTGTATGCTAGGTAATGTAGTAATGTGATGGAAATACTCTTAATTAGATACAGTATAAATAAAACATTCTAAATTGGTTATAGTGTTGAAATGATGATTCCTGCAGTGGACAGGTCCACTGCTTTTAGTGGGTCTACTCTTGAGTACAGCTAAGGTTGGAATCCTAACCTCACATGCCTATATGTAACCCCCATTGAATTCAGTGAACTTACTTCAAAAAAGACATGGCTAGGGTTGTAGCCTTTGTTGGATAGTGCCTTTAGATCAGGCTTCCTCAAACTCCGCCCTCCAGATGTTTTTGGCCTACAACTCCCATGATCCCTAGCTAGCAGGACCAGTGGTCCGGGATGATGGGAATTGTAGTCTCAAAACATCTGGAGGGCAGAGTTTGAGGAAGCCTGCTTTAGATGCTCTAGGTCTCTTGAGTTTAGTTGTAAATAGACACTGAAGTCATCAGCAGTCAGTCTTCCTGCTCCCCTCTATAACCTTCCTGCAGAGTGTTTTGTTTGTTCAGCATTCAGTTTTGGCAGGGAAATAGGAAAACTTAGGTTTAGGGGAGGGTTTTTAATCAGGAAAAGTGAGAGCATGCATATATTAAATAAGAAAGTATAGTATGCAGCATAGTCTTCTGCAACCCCCAGAAGATTACAGTCATACCTCATGTTGCGAACGCTGCAGGTTATGCGTTTTTGGGTTGCGCTCCGTGCCAAACCCAGAAGTACCGGAACGGGTTACTTCCGGGTTTCGGCGCATGCACAGAGGCGCTAAATCATGCTTTGTGCATGCGCAGAAGCACCAAATCGCGACCCACGCATGTGCAGACGCGGCGTTGCGGGTGCACCTCCCGCACGGATCGTATTCGCAACCCGAGTGTCCACTGTATTCTTGTTTAGGGATCTAATTGTTCTGGAACATGAGCCTTATACTGTAGCACTAGTCAGAGTTTGTATGAAGAGGATTGTAAATTGCGGCATAAAGGAATACTTCTTTCTTTCTTTTCCACCTTCCTGTAACATTTTCCTCTTGTGCTGTATAATGCTAAAAGATTTGGGTGGACTATCATCAACAAACCTGATCAATTTGCTGTGTATCAGAGTGGTAGAGATGAAGACTATGTATTTTTAAAGGAGATGACCTAATTCATATCTCCCAGGCTTAAACATGAATTGGAACATAATTTTGCAGTACATTTCCCGGTTCAAAATGTACCAGCATGTGTTTAAAAATGTGTTTTAGGATAGAAAGTTTAGGAATATGTACATTGAGATAAAATTCATACAGTACTTAAATATGAATATTTTTAAAATCAGATTAATGTGGAGATAGGACTGACTATACTTAAGAGTAAATGTATGTAAAATTGACCCAGGTCACAAGTGGACTGATCTATCCATCACTAAAAACCGGGGAGGGGGGAGGTTTCTGGAGAGGGAAAGAGGTTTCCTTCACCTGAAACCTCCCTGTATAGTTTGGAGAAGAGCTTTATTTTAACCTCATGACAATCTTCTCTTTGACCTTAATCCCCCTAATTAATCCCAATTATAGAATGTTGAGAGGTGTTACAAGCTCGCCCAGAACAATTTCCCTTTTCCCCCAGTAACACTCAACATTCTGTATCTCAACTGCCTTCAGTATTCTATAGGTCCTGGAAATTAAGGATTAGGTTCTTCTGGGGGCTTCCCCCCCTTACAACTAAATACATTTCTGCAAACCTAAAAAAGTCCCTTATTATGAAGAAAGTACTGTCCAGTTTTTAGATTTCCCTGTTTCAGTTCCTAATTGATAGTCATGAGGCTATGCAGGTTTGATTGGGGTGTGACTGCTGATGTGTATGCAGATTTTGACCCCGGAAACGGAGCAGGGGCAGGGTTAGGGTTAAATGTGCACAAGTTGTAAATTACCGTATTTTTCGCTCCATAGGACGCTTCGGACCATAGGGCGCACCTCGTTTTTAGAGGAGGAAACAAGGGAAAAAATATTTTTCTGGTTTTCCTCCTCTAAAACCCATGGTTTTTTTGAGAATCAGCTCAAAGTTTTACAGCTTTTTTTTTTGCAAAGGATCAGTTCAGATTTGTGCAGCTTTTGCAAAGGGGGAAAAGCATTGCTTACAAAACAGTAAGCACCAGCACAGACCAGTAAGCACCAGTAGAAGCCAGTATGCACCAGCAAGTAATAGGAAGCAAGAGGAAAGCAAACCAGTACAAACCAGTAAGCACCAGTACAGACCAGTAAGCACCAGTAGAAACCAGTACGCACCAGCAAGCAATAGGAAGCAAGAGGAACACAAACCAGTATAAACCAGTAAGCACCAGTACAAACCAGTACAGACCAGTAAGCACCAGTAGAAACCAGTACGCACCAGCAAGCAATAGGAAGCGAGAGGAACACGAACCAGTATAAACCAGTAAGCACCAGTACAAACCAGTACAGACCAGTAAGCACCAGTACAAACCAGTATGCACCAGCAAGCAATAGGAAGCAAGAGGAACACAAACCAGTATAAACCAGTAAGCACCAGTACAAACCAGTAAAGACCAGTAAGCACCAGTACAAACCAGTACGCAGCAGCAAGCAATAGGAAGCAAGAGGAACACGAACCAGTATAAACCAGTAAGCACCAGTACAAACCAGTACAGACCAGTAAGCACCAGTAGAAACCAGTACGCACCAGCAAGCAATAGGAAGCAAGAGGAACACAAACCAGTAAGCACCAGTACAAACCAGTACAGACCAGTAAGCACCAGTACAAACCAGTACGCACCAGCAAGCAATAGGAAGCAAGAGGAACGCAAACCAGTAGAAACCAGTAAGCACCAGTACAAACCAGTACAGACCAGTAAGCACCAGTAGAAACCAGTACGCACCAGCAAGCAATAGGAAGCAAGAGGAAAGCGAACCAGTACAAACCAGTACAGACCAGTAAGCACCAGTACAAACCAGTACGCACCAGCAAGCAATAGGAAGCAAGAGGAAAGTAAACCAGTACAAACCAGTAAGCACCAGTACAGACCAGTAAGCACCAGTACAAACCAGTACAGACCAGTAAGCACCAGTACAAACCAGTACGCACCAGCAAGCAATAGGAAGCAATAGGAAGCAAGAGGAACACAAACCAGTATAAACCAGTAAGCACCAGTAGAAACCAGTACAGACCAGTAAGCACCAGTAGAAACCAGTACGCACCAGCAAGCAATAGGAAGCAAGAGGAACACAAACCAGTATAAACCAGTAAGCACCAGTAGAAACCAGTACAGACCAGTAAGCACCAGTACAAACCAGTACGCACCAGCAAGCAATAGGAAGCAAGAGGAACACAAACCAGTACAAACCAGTAAGCACCAGTACAAACCAGTACAGACCAGTAAGCACCAGTAGAAACCAGTACGCACCAGCAAGCAATAGGAAGCAAGAGGAACGCAAACCAGTAGAAACCAGTAAGCACCAGTACAAACCAGTACAGACCAGTAAGCACCAGTAGAAACCAGTACGCACCAGCAAGCAATAGGAAGCAAGAGGAACATGAACCAGTACAAACCAGTACAAACCAGTACAGACCAGTAAGCACCAGTAGAAACCAGTACGCACCAGCAAGCAATAGGAAGCAAGAGGAAAGCGAACCAGTACAAACCAGTACAGACCAGTAAGCACCAGTACAAACCAGTACGCACCAGCAAGCAATAGGAAGCAAGAGGAAAGTAAACCAGTACAAACCAGTAAGCACCAGTACAAACCAGTACAGACCAGTAAGCACCAGCAAGTAATAGAAAGCAAGAGGAAAGCAAACCAGTACAAACCAGTAAGCACCAGTAGGTAATAGGAAGCAAGAAGAAAGCAAACCAGTAAGCATCAGCAAGTAGGTAATAGAAAGCAAGAGGAAAAGTAACAGAAAGCCCCAAATGGCTGAAAAACTCAATTTCCCAGGATCCTCAGCCCTTGCAAAGGAACTACTATGCAAAGGGCCTGGGCGGGGCAGGAAGGGAGCTAGCTCCCTTATCTCCCTCCCAGATCTCCTGCAATCAGCTGTTGAGCTGGTTCTTTTCAACACTCTCTTTCCCTCTTGTTAGCCTTTAGCTCTTTCTAAAACAGAAAAAGCAGGATCTGCCTTTCCTCCCTGGGCAATTTGGCTCCAGGGACCATGCATTCGCTCCATAAGACGCACAGACATTTCCCCTTACTTTTTAGGAGGAAAAAAGTGTGTCTTATGGAGCAAAAAATATGGTACCTGTATCTAAAATGTTGTTGTGGATATCTAATACAGTACTGAAAAAGGTTCTCGGGTGCTGGTATACAGCATTGTGACCTTGAGTTCCTTGTGTTAGTCTCAGCATTTTGATCTATAGGTAGAACTAATAGTAATTCATTTTTAGATTGCTTGGGAACATTTGTATTTTTTTTAATTAGTAGTTCTATTTTAGCTGAGGGAGCCCTAAACTATTCTCTTGTTGTTCTGTCCCTTGTGTTATGGAAGAGAGTAAAAGTAATTTACATTTCATGATAACTTCTGCTAGTTAATGAAAAGTGTACTGAATTTGGATACATATACAGTCGTACCTCGTGCTGCGTTCACTGCGGGTTGTGAATGGTGCGGGTTACGAACGCTCCGTGTGGTCTGCGCATGCACAGAAGCGTTCTGCACAGGTCGCACATGCACAGAAGCGCGATATCACTGCTCGCGTTGCGGACTATTCGGGGTGCAAATGGCACGCCTGAACGGATCGTGTCCGCAACCCGAGGTACCACTGTAGTTGGAAAGGTTTGTAAATATCTTGAAGGAACTTCCTTAAAGCACATAATTTAGTTACTTAGGAGAACTCAATGCATGCTCAACTTATTTCACTTTCAGATATGTCAGAAAACAGCAAGAATCCAGAATCTGTTGATGAACTTCACCAGGCTCCAGAAGAACTCCAGTCTGACTCTGAGGTGATTGGATGATACAAGTGGTTGTAGCTAATTAAAATCAACCAATCCAGTAACAGGCTCAGACTGAGGGGAAAATTGAACCAATCTCTGTTTTAATTGTTCTTGATTATAACAGAATATTATTTGTCAAATTCAAAACATGATTAACTGAAAACAAATTAATTGTTACATTTGATTTTGTATTGCCCTATTAAACAGCAAAGCATTCTGTCAGAGCATAGGAACAATGAGGATTTTATAGATAACCTTGCAAGTGTTTTTCTCCCTTAGCCTCATTTTTGTCCCCACAGGTTTTTTGGTGGTTGGGGCCACCGGGTGCTTTTTCAGGAAAGATACACATGACAGACCTCTGTGAACATATTGATCCAGATTCTTGTGTGTTTATAGAAAAATAATAATAAGATAGAATCACAGATGCTAAATGGTTTGATATGTCTTTCATCACTATGCCCTGGTACATCAAATCTCAGAATAACCCCCCCCACACACACACACACAAACCTCCACTTGCGCCCACTGCTATTCTTTGGCAAGCTCTAGCTGAAAAGCATACAGTCGGCCAGGTAGAAGACAGGGGAGATAGCATACCCATCTCGGATGTTTGCACCCTCATAATATGGATCTTTGGCTACCAGTTATTTTGAAATTGAAAACATTGCCTAGTCTCATCCCAAATTTGAGAGACTATTACAGTTTCAGCTTTTGTTGTAAGGGCACAGTTTCCCCTTTTCGGGTAAGAAGCTTATTTGGTGCTTGAGTAACTTCTTGCAAAGTGTCCTATTAAGATGTGGAGCACAAGAAAATGGCCAAATCCTGCTCTTAAGTCTGTCCTTGAACAGCTACAACTGGTGAAGAATGCTCCAGGCCACTTTCAGGTGATTATATCCAGTTGTTGCTGTGTCAGTTGTGCTTGTATCCCTGGTACTATGGCAAGCTCTGCATAGTGCAGTCCACCAGAAACAAAGTGAGATGTGATAGGAAGGGTAGGACACTCATTCCTTCTTCCAGAAGTTCACTCAGCTTCCATGCTCACTGCTGAGGAAGATAAACCCCTTCCTCTGCAGCCACCTCAGAAACTACCAAAGGAGGGGCAGAGCAATCTGTCTCCATTAAGCTTACCTGCCATCCCTCACAGATAGCACATGTGTTGCAGACCAGATTAAAAGTATATGGAGGGGGATGAGGAGACTGCAGGCTACATAGGAATGTGCCGTGGGTAAGTTTTTATATTGAGTCAGACTTCAGTACAATTTGGTGGTGTCTCCCTTTGGCTTTGAGAAAGCAGGGAACACAACCCTAAGCAAGACTAGTGATGTAAAAATCTTTAAAATAATCATAGCTGGTTAAATTTTGACCTGACTTATGTGATTTTGGGCATTTTGTGTTTAGGCTTCTTAAATTTTAGAACATGGTGCTATTGTGCTGAATTATATAGCTGTAGGCTCAAAGGCTACTTGTACCTACCTCCACAGTCGTATAATACATTGTAGATTTTATAGCGTGTACTAAAGTTTTATGAAGTGTCTTTTAACTTGTATTGAGAAACTTTTTATTGATTTTTTTTTTTTTTTGCATAGAGCAATGCTTTTGATTACATCATGGGAAAAGTGTTACACCTATGAAAAGTGATGCAATAATACCTTATTCCCTAGCATGAATATAGGATTGCATGTTGTTGGCAGGTGGATTTTATTCAGGAGACATACAATCAAAGAGAGAAGTACATAACTGATAGCCTTCTTTCTACAGTCTGTCTACTGCCAGAAAACAGAAAAGATTTATTTATTTATTGCATTTATATTCCAACTTTTCTGTGGGCAGGATTCCTGAATGTCAGGGGGTTGGACTAGATGATCCTTGGGATCCCTTCCAACTCTACAATTCTGTGATTCTATAAGGAGCTCAAGGTGGCATACATGGTTCTCCCTGCTGTCTGATTAGGCTGAGAGACTATGGATGGCCCAAGGTCACATAGAGAGCTTCATAGCCAACTGGGGATTTGAAACAGACTATAGTAGGTAAGGATTTTGTTAGCATATATTATGAAATCGTGGTTCAGCATCAGGTGAACAGACTAGTAGAAGCCACAGAGGGGAGTGCCTTGGGAACTATTAAGCAGCATACATCAAACCATAGTTGGGTTAAAACTATGGTTCAATGTGACGTGCAAACCATGCCATTGAACTGAATGCTACATTTGATTGATGCGACCTGGTCTGTAGCAAGGCAGGTCTGCTTGGATGACTATTACAATATGTCATAAATTGTAATTTACAGTTTACCCTTACCTGGTTTAACTAATCCAGCTAGTCTTAGCACTTTCAGCACTGTTCACTATGCATTGTGTACTCTGTGGTGACTTGATTGCTTCAGGCTTTTGCCACATAGTCATGTGGACTCTTCGTTAGGTCCTTCCACAATCTAATAAAACCCAGAAGATGCAGAGAGATACACAAGCCCGTGGGGCATATGCCATTTTGCAAAGATGAGCTAAAGTTTTCGTATTAGCATACACGTGTTCATTAGCCTTTTGATCTGCTTTCAGTACCTTATAAAAACAGATGCCATAGTTACATGAGTTTTGACTAATAAAATTGCAGATGTGTGAAAGAGGAAACAATTTGCCTGTAAACTACTTATTCAGCTGTTTACAGTATCAAAATTGTACATCTACTCAGATTAAATATATAAGATATTATAATACTCCAGTGTTCATTTGGGAACACCATAGGAGGTAAGTGAACAGCCGTTGGTTGGTCTTAGTCTTATGTACACTAGAGAGAAACTGGGCAAACCAGAGTTTTACCTGGCTTGATCAGATGCACTCATCAGCCTTACAGGCATTAATATTTGAGGCTGCACAACAAGAGGCAGATGACTCATATGTGATGCAGTTCTCTTAAGTCCTTCTGTGAGCATCTTTTGATAACTGAAAAGGGTTGTCATGTACCAAAGTAAATATAAATATTATGCTGTTTGGTAATGTTAAGTGTCAGGAATATTTAATGTACTGTGACTAGGCAGAAGGTCCTGTGTGGGCCATCAGTTTTTATGTGTGTCTAGCACTGGGGTGGGAGCAGACTGACCTGAACAAAGGGTACTTGATCTACTACTTGCTTTTTGTTTAGGAAACTGAATAATTTAACAAGCTATGTCTCATAGGATCAGTGTGTTGGGATCTGCAAATATCCTCTTTGTGGTTCAGTGAAATGTGGTAGTTTAGCGAAATAGCTAAACATTTAATATTAATATCATTTTATAACACTCAACATATTTCTCTTCAAACTATAGGAGTGTTCAATGGCTGAAGAATCTCCAAAAAATTCAGCAGCAGAGATTTCTGTGACAAGTAATGGAGAACTTGAAGATACACATGAGCACAACTATAACAGGGTATGAGGCATAACTAAGCAGTTTAACAATATGTATAATAGCAATGGTTTTTAGTGTTTGAGTTTAATATATTTTCTCAGCTAGTGGCTTAATATTTTTTCATGGGGAGTGTTACATTTTGAATGATGAATTCACACATATTTAGATCAGCTCAAAGTGGGGTTTTGCTATTGCTATTAGTTTTTTTAAAAAAACTATTTTTGCTCTAAAAATGATTTTTGCTTTAAAAAACAGAATTTGTGGTACTGTAAGTTGCCTAGTGGCATTTTGCATTGGGCAACACATATATTAATATTAATTAATAATAATAATAATGATAAAAATATAGTGTAAATTAAATCCCTGAGCATTTTACCAATAATCAAATTAGATTAATGCCTGGAGCAAGCAAATTATAGGGGGAAAGTATTGCCTAGATTAGTCTAATGTTCTCCTGCTTGGAGAAGGCTTGTCAGCCTTTTGTCTAGAGATGACTATAGATTTTATCCTTTCAAATCACAAAATATGTTGTAAATAACTCCATAAAAGTAATAAAACATAGAAGAGTAAGATGCTGTAATGTTTTAATTTCTTGCAGTTAAAGTTATTAGTAGATTTCATTTAATATTTTCTAGAGTACAATTTGTCCTGATTGTTGGGAATAAGGAAAGTCCAATATCCAGGTGAATATATCAGAGAATCTGAGAACGTATTAGACTGCTAGACTATAGGTATTCAGGTTATTCCCTCCCTGTTGACTCCAACTTTAGTTGTATTTTGAAACATTAGCTTTCTGGGACTTGAAAAATACTTCATTTCTATCAAGTTGTGGTGACCAGGATTTTTGCTTGGATAAGTAGGGCTTGTTAATACAGGCAGGATGAGAATATGTGCCTGCAAGTACATGAGGCACGAGGCTTCCCAACCTCAAGCCACAAAGGGGTGGGGAGGAGAGCAAGAGCTACATGCTTCAGCCACCACCCACCCACAAACACCTCCCTTCTAGCACCAGACTCACGGGACCAGCATGTTTTGCAAGCAAAGTAGGAATGTGTTGCCACCTCCCTCCAGCAACCCGTTGATTATGATTGCTATTTGAAATAGCATTCCATTGATACTAATTGATGGGATCATGATGCTGTGTCAGATTGAACTTGAGGATTCTGTCTTAACTGCTTTGTGAACCAGGCAATTAATGTAGCTGCAGTGATTTGAGAGAACAGGAGGAAGAAGAATATCTAAGTATTGCTTTCTTCGCTGAGAGTGATAGGGGAGTTGTGGGAGCATGTGGTGGTGGGATAACTGTAAATGACAGGATAGCAGAGTGTAGCGACAGTCCTAAATGTCTGCTCAGAAGTAAGCCCCCACTGACTTCAGTGGGACTCCCATGTAAGTGAGTATGGAGTTGCAGCCTGAATTCTGAAGGTTTGTTATTGATGGGGAGGATGAAAAAAGGTTTGTCTAGGTGGCCATGGAGAGGCTGATCAAAGTAATAAGTGATGAAAATCAGTGCTGAGGGTGTATAAATCTTTTGCTAATGTGTCCTTGTTTTGCATGCTTTCTTTGGAGTTAATTATTTTTAACTTTCTTAGAATGTTTTCTGTGTTACTCCTTTTTGCAAAGAGCACCTTTTTCTGGCTGCAGGAGACCTACAAATATGGTGTGTATATTCTGGATATGTAAAACTATCGTGCTCCTGTTAAAATTATCCATAAGCAGGCTAGCAACTTTTGTTGGTTTATTTACAAGGCTGACATTGTTAAGTGAAATATTCTTGCCAGCTGAAATGCCCTATTCTTTGAGTGTTTTTAAATACGGATTTACTATTGTAAAATAAACACTGCATGAGTAAAATAAAATGAAATTGTAACATACTTTTGTGTCCACTAGGGGCTGCTCTGGTATAGGATGTGTGGTTTGAGGGATAATCTCTTTCAGACTTGGAAAAAATCTTATGTTTTATACCTGGCTGGTTGGCTGTGCCCACAAAATGTTTGTAGAATCATCTGCTGCCTCTGTAAAAGTAGGAGGCAGCAGATGATTCTACAAACATTTTGTGGGCACAGCCCATGGTATCTGAAGAAGTGTGCATGCACACGAAAGCTCATACCAGGAACAAACTCAGTTGGTCTCTAAGGTGCTACTGGAAAGAATTTCTGATTTTATTGTATGTGTTGTTTTGCTGCCAACCTGTCTGGGTTATCCTGTGTGTATCTACCCTTACATTGTCTATCAAACCTAGAGTGTTGTGCCGACATATGATGTGGGAGAAGGGGAGTTAGAGTTAGAGATGGGATGAATGGGGGGGATACGTTATAGAGGGTAGCCTATATGTAGTTATATAGGTGTTTGTTTGGGTTAGCTTGGACCATTTGGCTTCCAGCCTGTTGGTCCGGTCACCCATATTAATAACAGTTAAAGCTATAGGCAGCTGGGGATAGGCATCATTCAGTTTTATGTTTCTTTGTGGATATTTCATTGTCAACTCTGCATTTCAAAGAGTTGCCAGTGAATTACATTAAAGTCGCAAAATGTTGGTGAGAGAGTTGTCTATAAAGTTACAGAAGCTACACATGTTTTTTAAAAACATTTTAAGGCATCAAGCTCAAAATTGAGATATGGGTAGGCTTTTGGCATGGTTTCTTGTGCCTATTATGGTCATTAACATTGTGGTTTTGAAACTAATGCTGACAACCTTTCTCAATAGAGGCTGAATCTCTTGATTACAGATTAAAGCCTTAATCCCTGGTGTTTGTTCATTGCTATAAGACTTTGGCACTTAGTTGAAAAGAAGAAAATGTTTCAGAACTGCCAGAAGTTGGGTGTGGTAAGGGGGTGAGAGTGAATGTCGGGAGGAATATTGTGCAGAGGTCCCACAGAGCAGCATACTTCTATAGATCATTAGCAGAATGGGCAAGTAACAGAATGATTCAGGAAACAGAGATTTGTATCTGGGAATAAAGTTGAGAAAGCCACTGAAAAGCAAATCTGGTCATATCTTTGTCAAATCTCGTTGAGGATATTTAAGGGAATTAACCAGGGCTGAGGGGAACACCATACTTAAGTCAGCACACGCTCCCTCCTCCCTCCCTTTAAAAAAAACCTAACAAACCCCAAACCACACATAGTTTTATTGTAGAAATAAGCATCCATACCAAAGGAAATCAGTGCCTATCCCACCAGTCAGGGCAGTGATTGCTAGTCAACTGAAATGAATATTGTATTGCTGGCAAAAAAGGGGGGGGGGAATACAAAAATCCTACTTAGTTGATCAGCATATTCAATGCTGGGAAATGTAGCAGGGTGTTACTGCTTCTCTTAACTCTGCCATACTGCTGGGTGGCAGAATGCTGCCTTTGCAACTTTCCTTATTTCTGTAAGTTTCTGACTTTGAATATGAAAGCAGAATACATGCAGTGAGAAGCCTGGACTCACAGACTTCTATGACTTCAGCCCTGGTGTATGATTGTGGATGAATTAGGATGCAGCTGTGGGATTCATTTATACAGTCAAACCTCGGTTCTTGAACAGCTCCGTTTTCAAATGTTTCAGCTCCCAAATGTCGAAAACCAGGAAGTAAATGCTCTGGTTTTCAAACATTTTTCAGAACCTGAACATCCGACGTGGCTTCCGCTTGATTTTAAGAAGCTCTTGCAACTAACTGGAAGCGACTCCTCGGTTGTCAAACGTTTCGGAAGTCGAACACTCTTCCAGAATGGATTATGTTCGACAACCGAGGTTTGACTGTATCCTCATTTTACTGTAGCGTAGTATTTCTTGAACTACTCAGCCATTAAAAGTCATTATGTTGAGAAAATCTTAGCTACACTAATATACCACAGACCTGCCAATGCCATTGCTACCATGGCAAACCCTGGGCTAGAGATGCTTATCTCCTTTAAATTTCTGTTTTATTTATTTATTTATTTATTTGCTTTTCACCATGAGGTCCTAGGATTGGTCAGCACAGTGTAAAATACAACATTGAAAACAGTTTAAAACAAATTGCAATCACAACTAGAGTGGGTTCTTGTTTCACCATAATTGTTTATACAGTGGTACCTCAGGTTAAATAATTAATTCGTTCCAGAGGTCCGTACTTGACCTGAAGCACCACTTTAGCTAATGGGACCTCCTGCTGCCGCTGCACCGCCAGAGTATGATTTCTGTTCTTAAGTGGAGTTCTTAATCTGAAGCGTACTTAACCCGAGGTACCACTGTATTGAGGTTTGTAAATCCACATGAAACCATTTCCTATTTTGATTAACCAACAAGTCATGAACCATAGTTTATCGGTTCAGATACTTGTATGTATAAAATTTCAAGCTATAGTTTGCTGCAAATAAGGATTGAAGAGGAAAGCAGAAGCATGTAAGTCTGAAGTTTCTAAGGGCTTGTTCTCGCAACATCTAACTATAGCCTGCTATAATATCTAAATGTAAACTACTGAAAAACTTTTTAATTGTTTTAAAGGTAAAATAGTTCCAAATTTGGGGAATGGAGGAAGTTGGGTTTTTTAACCATTTCAAATACCTTCTGAATTTGATACAAATCTCTGATGTTTGTGTTCATTTTGTAATTTCTCAATTCACTGCCATATGCCCTTGCTCCCAGGTCCTCTTTCTCAAACCTTCCCATAACTGTGGGTCAGTTGCCTGGAGGACTGACAACAGTAGATACCTTAGGCTTAGGACCTGGGCATACCAGCCATTCCCTTTGTTGTCACTGAGAAGCATAGGAAATGTAGTTTCCTGTGTGAAAACTCGAAGTCTGAGGCATCTGCTGTCCCCTTCTTTACCAGGTTAAATTGGGGGGAAGAAGCAGTGGGATCCAAATTCTTGTCTAAGCTTTAATTCATGCTATATCAGAACCAGGTTGGTTCTGAACGGAGCCCTGGGGACTTGTGTGGCACTAGTTGTGCTTGATACCACACATTTTCGTAACATACTGTTAGGGCTTGCACAGTTTATTGATGAGGACAATGATAATAGAAAACTTTTTGCTAGAAACTATTATATTTTATTATCATCTCATAACTGTATTCACCAAATTTGGCTAGTTGAGTAAACTATTGCAAGAAGTGGCTTCTGTATGTAAGGTATCCCAAACTTAAAGAGATCTTCTCTTAGGCAGAAATTATAAAACCCTGTCCTAAATGTCCTAAACATATTTATTTAGAATGTAGTGCATTGAACTTGATAGTACTTGTCTCATTCTTAAGCCTTCCAAATGGCAGAGGGATACTTGAAGTCAAAGCAAAATCCCTTCGGAAAGAAATTGAATATAAGCAAATGGAATGGAGCAAATTTATAAATTATATGAAAGAATATAAAATTTGAAGGCACTTACAGGTTTGATAGTAATCTTGCAGCAGAACAAAAATATGGAAAGAGATATAACTATAATAAGAAAACAAAACATGTATAAAAGATGGTAAAGCGAAGGAACGATGTAAAATTAGAAAACCAGAGTAAAGAAGGAAGGAAGTCCAAAAAACTCGGCGGAGTTTATGTAATACTGTAAATATTTGTATGATGATTTGTGAGTGTTTATTTTATTTTATTTTTTCTTTCTGATGAAAAATAAAAAGAAGTTTGCAAAAAAAAAAAAAGAAATTGAATATAAGTACTATATTGACCCAGTCAAGGTGCATTCTAGACCACAAGTTATATTGCCCTCTCCACGTTCCTAGTAGAAACCACTTTGTCCTTGTAAACCATTGGTATATAGCAGGCATGTCCAACTCCCAAGAGACTGCGATCTACTCCCAGTAGAGCCAAAGTTGACCTTTTTGGGAGGGGGGGGGGCGAAGCTAAAGTTGTTGAGCTTCTTTTAGGGAGGGATAGCAAAGCATGTTAGATTTATTGGGGTAGGGGGACACCGCTCACCTACAACAACGATGCAGCGATAACAACTACTTTTGTTTTCTAACTCGTTGTAAAATACCCATTTGACAAAAAAAGGAAAAGAGCAGCAGGGGGCGGGAACTTGCACTCCATTGCTTATCACTACCATCGATCTATAGGAATCCCGCGATCCACCGCGATCTACCACAATCATCCAGGGATTGATCTACCAGTTGGACATACCTGGTATATAGCACCTGGTTCACAAATATAAGTGAAATGTATGATGCAGACTGCAAAGCTGTACTGTGTTAAGTCATCATAATAGAATCTCATGACACCATAAACTAGATTCTAGGCTGTCAAATGCCTTGTTATAGAGGAGCTTGATAGGTTGTTATAATGCCTACAAGTTCCTTTATCTGGGATCTTTACATGGATTTCCCTTTTTATTCAAACATTTCTAAGGACTTGAAGCACTCAATACCAGCTGGACTTGGTCTGTCTGAAACCCAAATTACATCGCATGGCTTCGACAGTACCAAAGAGGGAATCATTGAAGCTGGACCATTCCAAGGTAAGTTATTACTGATGAACTAAGAATATTTACTACGAATATATTAATGACAAGAAAGATATTCTATGTAGTATTCATTGCCACTCATTTGTATGTAAAAAACAACAACACTTCAGCCGAAGAATATGTCTATTCGCAATTCATTCAGTGAATTTGTACATGAAGAAACTGCTGAGTTCTAAAGGCTAGTTCATGGTGGTGGTGGTGAGATAAATAAATGGTCAGTATACACAAAAGGGCTTGCCCTGTGGAGCAGCCCCCGTAATGGAGCTGCCTCTGTTTCAAAGCAGCCCTAACCTGAAATGTTGACTTACAAGTTTCAGTTTGTTTCTCCAGTATTTGTGTACATGTAATGTGTTGATCCAATAAGGATGGATTTTCATGGTGTATGTCCCGTTTTCAGGTCCCTCGTCATTACCCATGTCACCTGTTGTATCTCCTAGCAGTGCAGCTGCTAGCAGACTGGCTGAACAAGGGAGTGATTTAATTATGCCGAAAGGTATTCAGAGGTTTAAGCAGATAACATTCTTGCTGATACAATACTAACTCCCAAGTTAGCAGATAATTCGTTATGATTCCTTTACTTGCTATTGCTAAGCATAACAGCTGCTTTTTCTTGGTTCTGTCACTTGGCATAGTAACCAGTGCATTTTTCTTTCTGCATACTATCTTTACTATTAAACATGATCAAACAAATATTATCATCAGGAGAATGATTTGAGGAATGACCTTGCTACTGCAGTTTTTTTCTTGTAGTGGTAGTAGTGTTCCATTAGTTCGCCATTATAACAGGAATATATAATTTCCAAGGCTATACCATGGACTGCTTGGCTTTGATCAAGTTAGTCTAGTGTTGGTACTTCGCTCTGAAAGGGTAGAGTATTTCCCAGGCCTATTGTATAAGGCAGCCTCCCCCATCCAGGTGCCATCCAGATGTTTTGGACAACTCCCATCATTCCTAGACATTGACCATGCTAGCTGGGGCTGATGGCAGTTTAGCCCCAAACCCATTTAGGACATCAGTTTGGGGAAGGCTTTTGTGTGTAGGGTATTGTGCAGACATTACTTTAGGTGTGATAAAGTTCAGAGTATGTGCCAGTGATCAGCACTGAAATCTCTAAATGTACCTGAGGCCTTCATGTTTTAGCTTTTTAAAAACTAGATCCATGCATGGTTGGTATTGTGAACATATTTTAAAGGTTATAGAAAGTACTTGCTATCAAGTAATTGTATGAGCCACTTAGAATGAATTGATAATACTTTGATTTACAGCAATTTAAAATCTGCTTGCTTGTGGCTCTGCTGGATCATTTGTAGAAATCAAATGAATTGATACCTTCCTAAAGTTGCTATTAGTTGTTGATAGATCATAGCCCAAACATGTTCCTACTGGATTGTTAGCTTTCACATAGCAAACATCTCAGGTTGCAGCTTTTAGAATTGCAGGAGCTGGTGTGCTTCTTCTCAACATGCTCTATCCTGTATAATAAAATAACATCATCTGTGGGAGTCAACACCATCCTGACAGTTCATCTTTGTACTAGCAAGCTGCAATGCCACACATATTATTTTTTATGTTAGCTAGGAGTATTGCTGCGAAAGAACATATCATAGAACTGGTATAGGTGAGGCATATGTTGCAATTTGGAATGTTTTCCAACAATTCTGTGCTTGTTTTTGGTGGGTGTTTGTAAAAAGAGCAGACTTTATGCATTCCCTATCTGCAGTTCAATACCACAAAATGTAGAACGCTGATGGTAACATTTTAAAATTCACAGCCTTGCTTGCAATTCTTTTACTAACTTCTACTTATGGCTGGGTTCCACTGCTCTCTTGATTTTGAAGGTCATGGTAAAAAATAATTTCAAAATGTTTGAGATGCCTAACTGAATCATTGCATGAATTTGGGATAATGATTCTGATTTGGAATATGGTGCACTGAAAATGCTCTCTGGTTGATGAAACTGTAATGTGGCTGCTTTCTCTCCTCTACCTTGCAGTGTATTTGTTGTAGTCATCACTAGAGTCACTTTAGAAGCACTGTGTGATTCTTCACACATGTCTTCTGAACATAAAACATCTGAAGGGGTGATGCATCACATGCAAACACATGGTAGGCACATCCTAGGTTCACCACAGCTCACATGGTGGCCATACTGGAAATATTTTTGAAGCATTCTTAAGTAATGGGGGGGGGGGGGCTACAGAAGTAAGATGGGGTTGGAAGGAAGAATGCCTTTTCCCTTGACAACAGTGAGCAGCACTCAAGTATGCTGTACAGGCATTTAACTGCCAGAGCTAGCTAGCTAGCTAACTATTTATTTATTTATTTATTTATTTATTAATTATCTATCTATCTGAATGTATGTATATTAGTTATAGGGAAGTTAATTCTGTCTGCATATCTTTTTAAAAGTGAGATGGCATAGTTACTATGTCGTGTAGATGTCCTCTTGTGACTTGATCTTGTTCCTCTCAACTCTGAAACAATTCCCATAGAGTTCAGCAAGACTGGCATCCAGTTAAATGTGTGTAGGCTTGTAACCATAACTGCTATGCAGATGTTTAAAAGAGGCAGTCTTCATAAGCTTTACTGCAACATATGCCTTTAGTGAAAATACAAGATACTGCATATTTTCCACATGCTGAGAGAATTGTTAATTCATCAGTATCGCAATTTCATACTGTGAACAATGCAACAGCTGGCAAATGCAGTAATTAATTGAGTCTGCTTTGTAGCATTTTCTAATATCCTGTTCATATTAGATAATTTTTGTCAGAGTATTTTAAAGCTTCTTAATTAAGATCTCCAAATTACTGACTATTGTAACTTAAATCCAAATACCCAAGCAATCTTTTTCTTTAAGGTTCACCATAATATTAACACAGAGATTAGTGTGCTATTCACTTCAGAATGAAGTGGGAAATACTTTACTTTGCAGCCTTCTGTTTAAGTAGCACACTTCAGCATGCCTATTTACATCTGGTTTCTAAACAGGCAATCTAAGAATGCAGCAGAAAAGTGGACCAGTTGTGCTAGCAGAGGAGGCGAAGAACCCAGCCATGGAAAAGCTGGAGCTTGTAAGAAGATGGAGCCTAAACACTTACAAGGTTTGTATTTCATTGTTGCAGTTTAGATCCCACAGATGCAAGCTAAGCATTCTCTCTTGGCCTGTTGGCTAAGAGGAAGCACTGTTTCCAGTACTTCACATGTAAAAGGATTTGGCTTTTTACCAGAATTTGAAGTCTTAAGAGACTGACGTGCATTTTGAAAATTTAATCTCTTTCTGCTACAGTGACCCCTTGGGATGAAGAGAGGCTTTTGGAACAATGACATGTAATAAGGAACCTAATTTGTTTTTCTAAAATTTACTTCTTCAAGATTATTTTGAGTACTGTGTGAACTTCTTAATAAAGCAGGCTATTAAGTAATTGCTTTGGATTTATTTGAATTGGTCATCTCCTAATAGAACTGCTGAAATTGGCAAGAAATGCAACACTTGTGTGTAAGATTTACACACAGTAAGATCTCGAATTTCATTATGTCTGCTGCTCATTTTGTAGAAAGTAGATTTTAGATTGCAAAAGAAGGCGCAGTGTGTGTTTTAATGGTGCTGTTTTGTGCTTAGAGTGTATAATTTATTATGTCATTTTGCAGCAGCTTTCCAGTGAAATAAATATTCACACCTTTAATCTGGAATATGCAGTTGTTTACTAGGACAAGACTCTGCCCCACCTATGAAGACTGCTTATACTGCCACAACTATATATGTACTTAAAATAGAAAACAAACTATATTTTTCCTTCTGAGTTACATTTTTTCTTACTAGCATAATTATACTAATGGCAGCGGGAAGTATTCTTCCAAACCTGGGAAGGATATTTTATTTATTTACACCATTTGTATACCACTTAATATACAAAAATATATCTTAGCAGTGTACAGTAAACTAAAACAGCAGCAACAAATGTTACAAAAATACCAGGGAAACTATTCATATAGCTTACTAATAAATAAAAACTGCTGTAAATTCCTTCTTCTGACACATTTCTTTCCTGAGCACCTCTCAGTCACCTGGCTCTCACCCATAGCCCAAACAAACTCACTGATTACTCCAGAAATCTCGCATCAAAGAAGGTCCGTAGAACCTGGCGACATCACCATAGTTTCCAAATTTAGGCACCAATGATACGCTAGGATGCCGAACTTTTTTTCAGTTTAGGAAAATGTAGTATAAGTAACCATTAATGGATTTCTTCCTCAAATTGCTAGTTCACAGACACATTACATCTTTCCCATATGTATGTGCTGCTCACATGGAGGAACTTAATGCACCTGTTTATACCTATTCATAGATGAGCTCATTTATAAATGAGTGACAAAATGTGTCCAGGGGCTGACTGTGATTACCTTGCCCTCAGCTTTGTGCACCTCTCTTCTGCATGTTGACATAGCATGTTAAGGCTGATCTGCATGCATTATTTCAACAAAGTTCAGGCTCACATGCTTAGATTCCCTCCCTCATTTTCTGATTCACAGCAGTTACAGTATATAAATGCCACTTTCAACATGGGAGTGACTAACTGGCTGTATCCATGATCCATGACTTCCACATTGTTTTTTCCATTTACATGTATATCTATTGAAAGTTAGAATTTCTTTCAATGCAGAATCAGGAAATTGTATTGTTGTGTGAACTGGTCCATATGGAACTTGGTAATTTTAAGCAGGGTAGTGAATTGGCTCCCTGCTCCTAGAGTCTATTATGTGCATCCCAAATCATTCTGTGCTTTCATGTTTGATCATTTTTGTTGGTGGAAATTTTTTAAGAATTATGATTGTTTCAAAACTTGCTGCTGCATTTGCTCTTGATCATGGTTTCTGTTTATCTGTTCGCCATTTGGCTGCCTCATCAGTTGCTGAGGACAGTATTCCTGATTAAAGTTTCTGTAACTTTAAAAAAATGCAGTGGTTTCTTTTTCCACATTTCATTGTGGCCCTGTGCTTGGTTTACTATTCAGAATATTGGTCAGTTTCTTTGTGTGTTACAACATTCTTACTTAAACCCACACAGAAGATTGACTAATACTAAAATCTGCTCTCTATTTTTCAGGATGAATTGAAATCTTTTTAATGAGCTTTTTCAGTCTCAAATGGCTACATAGCAGCAGTAACCCAAAATGACACTTTTACCCTTTAATCAGAAAAATACACTTGTTCTTTTTTCGCATACAGAACTAGTATGAATTGTACTAGCTTGCTCTAATTGGCTTTTCACAAAGTTCAGTGAGTGGAATACATACTACTGTACAGGGATCACAGATCCACTTTTTAGAGTTCTAGATCAACATTTGAATCACTAGTGTGGTGCACTCAGTGTTTTAATATAATTTTTGGAGTCCTAAACAGGCTACAAATTGTGAAGAAAGCTTCTTAGGTGTATTTTATTTATTTATTTAGCAAAATATTTATACTGCCTGATTGTAAGAAAATTGTAATTTTATACTTTGTTTTGCAAACTTTGCAGTGTACTCGCCAGATTATCTCTGAGAAGCTGGGTCGAGGCTCACGAACAGTAGATCTGGAATTGGAAGCTCAAATAGAAATACTGAGGGATAACAAAAAGAAGTACGAGAATGTCCTGAAATTGGCACAAACATTGTCCACACAGCTTTTCCAGATGGTGAATACCCAAAGACAGCTGGGAGATACATTTGCAGACTTGAGCTTGAAATCATTAGAACTCCATGTAAGCATTTAATTGCAACAGAAAAATAGTAAAGTTACAGGAAAGTTGGAAATGCTTCCATTTGTTTAATTTTTAGTACAATTGCCTGATAACAGATAGCATAATTTTAAATAAGAAAACAGCATGAATTGTTGCCTTGCATGTTAATCACTAGCTTTCTAGCTCAGTGGGGCCAGGGAGCCTTTTTGACTTACCAGGATTGGCTTCATGGGCCCTGCCCACCTGTCAGATCACCTGAGTGGAAACCATCTCCCTTGCTAGAGAAAAGAAAGGGGATGGACAACTGAAATTGCAACTAAAATGGAGCAAAAGTATCCCTTACCAGGAAGGGAGTTCACATTGAAATCCCCAGCAGGGTTCAACTCCTCATGCACCCTGATTTCTGCAGGGTTCAAATACACAAGCTAGTTGTGGGGGGGGGGACACCTAGCTCATGCACTTGAGCCCCGCAGGATTGAACTTGCCAGACAAGAGCAGATGTGAAGATATTTGGTGCTGCATTCCCTAGGGGTTGGCTTTGTGAGCAGCTGATCCAACTATGTCTCCACCTGCTCCACACCTAATATCATATGACATCAGTTGTGAGGCATGTGGGCATGGTTTTGGGAAATGGCTTCACAAGCCAAGTGGAGAGGCCTGGCAGACCAAATCTGGCACATAGGCCAGAGGTTCCCCATGCCTACTCTAGTTAATCTCAGCACATTTGTTTCAATTTTTGCAATAAGCTAATTTAGGGTAGAAGCTATACCTATTTGTGTGTAATGTTAAGCCATGGTTTCTTATACAAACCGTGAGTTATTCCACAGATGATCAAACAGCTTGCTTTGTTTTCCAGCTGGTTTTGCCTTGTGCCTTTGTAGTTTGGTGAGCATTTGGGATGTAGTAGCCCAGCTAGCCAAGAATGCTTGAGTGTTTGTGCATAACACCAAGCCATAGTTAAAACAAATCAAGTTCATAAGCTAAAAATAAATCATGGCTTCAGATGATGGATTTGCTGGAAGTAAATGAACCATAATTAAACCACTGGGTATGGTTTGCACGTATTAGCTAAGCCATGGATTAATAAAATTATCGTAGTGTTATGTTCGAACAGGACACCACATTTTTTACCCATAGAAAAGCCATTCATTCCACTTTTAAAATTATTATAGACTTGTAGCATATAGAATAAAGTTCTTACAAATGGAGAATTCAATTTGGTGAGAGAAGCTAATCAGTAAGCTAACACAGGCTATTTTAAGGCTTTGGAGTCTCTTGATTGCTGTGAATAGTGTCAATAATTTGGCGTTTAATAAATAATGGAAAGTTAAGCATTCAAAAACACTGTTATATTTCCAATCTCTTAACAGGAGGAATTCGGATACAATGCAGATACTCAGAAACTTCTTGCTAAAAACGGTGAAACTCTACTTGGGGCAATTAACTTTTTTATTGCTAGTGTGAACACTTTGGTGAACAAAACTATTGAGGACACGTTAGTAACCGTGAAGCAATATGAAAGTGCCAGGTAATGGATTGTACAATATTATCTGATGTCTTTCTGAAGTATGTAGTTTTGACAGATAGGCTAGTTGTTTGTTGAATCTTGAGTTTAGATCTCATTAAGACATATTGTCCACAGAAACAAATTCAGTTATACTGTCTGAAGCATTTTTACCCTGCTGTTTAGCCCGAAAGCCCTCCCTGACCAGCTTACATAAGATCAATAGCAAACAAAGCAGTCTCTGTCCTCGGGCTTACAATTTAAAAGACATGACATAAAAGGAAATGGATGTGGAGTGCAGGTGAAAACTACCCAACTGATGCACCAGTTCTTGGTCTTCATCCTAACAACAAATTTATAAGCATGTCAGGAAACCATATTATGTAGCTACAGCTTTTTTCATAGCTTTTCTTATTGGTCCTTTTCCACTGCTGAAGAAGCAAGCTGCTGTTTGTCTTTGAAATTAATCTATTTGAGGGTGTGAGTTGATGTGGGGAACATTTCAGAGAAAGATCTGGCTATGCCATAGTTTCCAGTACTTGCTTGTAAATGACTTTATTTATATCTTACTCATTTGCTATATACCACTCAATAATGAAGACAGTCTCTATACAGTTTACAAAATAACCAATACAATACAATACAACACAACGAATACTGAGAAATTACCATATAATTAACTGCCATAAAACATTTTTTTTTAAAAAGCAGCAAAGCTACAGATTTTGAGACATCTTTATAGAGTTCAGCCTGTTCAGCCTCCCTCTTGCCAAGGCACATTCTGACTCACAAAATGAAACACTTACCCCATTAACACGTACATATCACACACACATTCTGCCTGTATTTATACAAATCATACATCAACTACTACCCATTCAATACTGCACACACATCCGCCCAATACACACAATCACTCTCCCACTCAGTCACAACTGCTATCACCCGTCACTCCTTCCACTCAACAAAAAATGTAGTGCAAAAGATTTTTCCTCTGCTGGAGAAAGGAGCACTCCAGCCACTCATTGGGTGCGCCTTGCTCATACAACACCAAAGGTTTGCATTGAAATGCTGTTAAAATGAAGCTTGTTCTTTGCATTTTAGCAACAGTTTCAAGGCAGACTGCTTGGTGCTATAGGAGCAGCAAAGGCCCACATACTGTGGTTCCCAAGTGCCCAACAACCAACTGGCTGTAGAGTGCTTAGGAAGTGCTGTGCAATGGACTTTCATGGGTGGGACAGCCCATCTGCCAGTCATCTGCAATCATAATGAAATCAGGTGATTGACAGATGGGTTGTACTATCAAAGCTGACCCATGTGGTTTGGTCAGATAAAGATCTGGCTCATCAAGCCAAAAAAAGTTTGCCACCTGTGTTCTGTAGCATACAGTATTGCAAAATACCCTGCATGCTCCCATAAGCATTGTTGTTGAAACCTGCAATATGAATGCTATCTGATCTCCCCTGCTCATTTATAACCAATTCCTACCAGGCACAGAAAGTGGAACTATTTGTAAGAGCCTCCAGATGACAAAATAAAAGCTTTCCCCATATTATCATATATTTGTGATCTTCTGAAAACATCTGTTACTGTTAGGATATTGGTACAGACCGAGCTGCAAAAGCAGCAGCAGCGAGGCTGATATGACTTGTGTTTTTCCCATGAGAAAGACAGCTGTTTTGTCTTTCCCAGCCATGTGATGTTATTGTATATCTTTACTTTCACTTTCAGTTCTGGGGAGAGAGAGAGATGCTAGATGCATTATGCACAGCTCTGATTTACTGAGCTAGCAAGCAGAGACATGCTCTGCATTTTATCTACAATAAAATAGTTTAGCCTTAATAGCTTGTGTGTGTTGTTCTTCACGCTGGGGAACAATTGTATATCAATGTGCCACTGGACTCAAGTAGCCAGGAGTGCACCCAGGCTTCGTCCCTACCTGGGGGGTCAGTCTCACAACTTGCCCCAGCGGGACGTTTGCTAACAGTTACATGTATTGGTGAGACCCAGTGTAGTGTGAGAAGAGCAATAGATTACTGTTGAGTAAGCAGACAGACTTACTGGTTATCACTCTCTGATTACTTCAGTCCATATAATATTCCCAAATGGGACTCTTTGTTCCCTTTTTCTGATTGCAAGAACTGATAGCTGGGTTACTTTCGTGGACAGGCATGATATGTAAGGCTTGAAAATGGGGGTAAATTAATTATATATGTTTCTGTTGCTACATGCAACTTTCTTCTTCTCAGGATTGAATATGATGCTTATCGCACAGACCTAGAGGAGCTGAATCTTGGCCCACGAGATGCAAACACATTGCCAAAAATTGAGCAGTCGCAACAACTATTCCAAATACATAAGGAGAAATATGACAAAATGCGCAATGATGTATCAGTTAAATTGAAGTTTTTGGAGGAAAACAAGGTAAGGAACTGCATTACTTCCTAATTTGCTATATACTTGAAATTCAACTTTGCATTAACAACTATATATTAGATCATGCAGTCTATTGAATTTGATTATCTCTGTCTCTTTTCTAAACTATTTAAACTTCTAGCAGGTAAGTGCTAGAGTAGATTTGAGTAAGAGCATTAAATCAGATTCTTTTTCTATCTTAACTCCTTTTTGTTTTTGTTGTTTGTGCGTAGCAGGACACCTTAAAATTATTTCAGTGCCATATTGACAGGGGTTGATAATGTATCTGACTATTCATGAGGACCCTTAGAGCCCTTGAAGACAGATAAAATCAGGGGTCAACTGATTATAAAAGTTCACCACTGTAAAGGGAGGAATGGAACACGCTTCCTCTAACCCTGCTGCTGAGCTACAGTGACATGGACACAAGTTTCAACCCCTGCTACTGATCGATAATCTAGCACAGGGGTGACCAACTCCCAAGAGACTGTGATCTACTCACAGAGTTAAAAACTGGCAGTGATCTATGCCCTTTTTGGGGGTTCAGGTAAAAGAAAGTTGTTGCGCTTTCTTTAGGGGAGCCAAAGTTGTTGAGCTTCTTTGGTGGGAGCCAGTGATCTATCACAGATGTACGGTGATCTACCAGTAGATCACAATCTACCTGTTGGACATGCCTGATCTAGCAGAAGTATGTCATGAGCAGCCACAACAATTAACAGTCCTGCTTTACTGCAAGAGAAAGTGTGACACATACACGCCTTCTAAAGGTGATATTAGCCCCCTCAGTTCTGAAATAGTTGTCGTATTTGGTGAAATTAAAATGCTTTATTGTCTGGCAAGCATAAGTTCTGCCAGCACTGTTCCCTTCCTATAACTGCTTTTGTTTTGAGTTCCAAATTAGGTTGCAAATTCATTTTTTATCTGAAGCTTGAGATGTCGTCTAACTTTGTATGCTTACTTGCTTCAGTTTTTGGAGAAAAACTCAGAACATGAACTGAATGTTTCTCTTTCTGACATCAGGGTATACTTGGAAACCAAACTCTGTAATTTTGGGTGGTTGGACAGTGTTTGCTGGCCCATATCATTGTGTTCCAGTTGCAGTACTACCTTTAGTAGACCTCTGTTTCCTGACCAAATATGTCATTTTGGCTAAATATGTGGAATGTAACAGCTATAGCTATTCTTGTTAACATATAAGTAGTGTTGATTGTTGTCAGAATTGGAGTACAGTAAACTTCTATACAAAAAGGGGCCAAGACTTTTTTATTCTCTATTTGACAAGTAGCTGTGTTGGGCAAAGGCAAACCTCCCAAAATATTGTTTCATGTGTAATAGCCCACTGATTAAAAGTGCTAGTTTGAAGCAGTAGGACAACTCTATAATGAGCCACTATCTGACTGGTTAATAGTTCTATTTGCACCATGTTAAGCAGCAATCTGGTACCTACCACATTGAAGGTACATATATATACTTCTAAAACAGTTCCATATTTATACCTGTTGTGTTGGCTCCTTACAGGGAAATGAGTGGCAGAAGCTGTGTGCAAGCTGTGACTGATGTGTGTGGGTTGAAAGGAGGGGAAGGTGGAGACTTCATCCTATGGACTGAATGTGGTTCTGTAATATTTGTCAGATAGTCGGTTTACTTGAAATGCTGCAGGTTTCCCCTTTGCATCATTTTCAGAAATTTGCTAAGGATAGTAATTTGAGGGTCAATAATTCTTATGTCTCTCGAAGCTACTAACATGAGTTTGGCCAAACTGCGAGAGGCAGTGAAGGATAGGCGTGCCTGGCGTGCTCTGGTCCATGGGGTCACGAAGAGTCGGACACGACTGAACGACTGAACAACAACAACAATTCTTATGTTGATTGTCTTTGAATTCTGTCACAATGACTTCATTAGCTATAGACACCCTAAGGGGAAGGAGGTTTGGCAGCCATTCAGATGTTAAGATAAATTGATATCTTTTCTCTCTTCACAAAAAATAAAAAGCTGTACTGACAATGTGCAGTGATAAGTGTCTGTAAGATGTCAAAAACTCTTTTGACAGTTAGTAGCAATACCTGTTATTCTAGCCTAGTCTATGTTTGCACAGATTGCACCTTATTAAATGTAATGTAACCAACAATATCCACTCTTGTATAGATCTCTGCACATTTTCAGTTGCAGAATATTCTGAAATGTCATCCCCACATCTGGTGTAAATAGTTTTGCAATGAAGCAATCTGTGGCAGTAATGGAAGGTCCTGCTGGGATCAGCATGCTTCTATTTGCACACTAGTGCTTCCATAGGTACCCCATATAGTATTTATTCACTATGGGGAACTGCAAATTCTGGTAAGCTCCCCTTGGTTTTGAGCCACATGCAGGCAAAAGTCAGAGGAATTTATGGCACCCAAATTAGGGGGGTGTCATTTTCTCTTGGAAATCACTCTTCTTGATTTTGTCTATTTGTAACCATGAAACACTATTTATGTCTGTGGATTAGTTTTGGACATAGCAGTCCCCTCTTCCTTCTCTTCCATACACACAAGAAAAATATTTATAATGCCTTCTGCTTTAGAGCATGTATGGAGAATCTCCAGCCTGTGGGCATAGTTTGACCTGGCATGGATCCCAGTTTGGCTGTTTCCCCCAAGCTACGCCCTCCTGCACCACACCTGACATCATGTGGGGTTGGTAGAAATGTAGCAGCCAAGGAACAATTGAGAACCTTAAAGTCCTTCCAGTGGTTCCTTGGCAAGGAATGCTCGCTGTTGGTGCCAATCATTTGATCAGCAGTAACAGCAAGCTAGATTTCAAGGGACAGGATTTTAGCCTTCTCCCAGCTTTTCTCAGTGACATACCTGCTGTTTGACATTCAAAGCTAATGATTCAAAGTTGTAGCTAAGAAGAAGCCTTTAAATATTTGATACTGAAAGATATAGGAGTATAAATAATTGTCTGAAAATAATTTTGCAGGCCTCTGGATTGCAGTGAAATCCACTTCTTTCTGGGAAAATTTGAGGGAACATAATTGTTTTGCAATATCCTGTTTTTGAACTGTGTTGATCTTAGAAGGGTGTGTGGGAGCCATGGGACCTATAATTTTCTCCCTTAAGATGCTGAGTTCTATACCATACACTCCTTTAAAGCACCTGCGTCTCCAAGAAATAAATGTAAAATGTTAAAACTTCAGGACAATGAAACTTCCAGAAGATCTGTCATCTTAAATATCTATATGTGGAAGGGCTCCTTCTTTTATGGAGACAACTGGGATCCAGTGAAGGTTTCCTCCTGGAGGAACAGAGTGGATAGACAATTTTGTCAATTTCTTCTGAACCACCTCCCACATTATTCTGCAAAGATTCCCTGCCCCCCCCCCAAATCCCCAGTCATTCAGAGCAGCTTTTCAGGGACTGCAGTAGGAAGGAATTGGGAATTGGTGGAATGGGCACAAGCAAAACTCTGCTGAGCAAATGTCTAGAATAGATCCAATGTCTAGAAGTGGAAGGAAATAGGCCTATGAAAGCATTGGGGACTGGAGGTTAAGACAGTATGTTCAAAAAGAAGCAGAAATGTTGGAGCAAGTTGAATTTGTACAGATTGGTAATAGTACCCTTCATATGTCATTGTCATTCAGCCAGTTTTATGAAGACACCAGTTCTTTGGCTGCCTGAATGTGACTCTCTCAAGTCCCTCTGGGCTTTGGGGGCTTTTATGCTTTCTTTTACTTCAGTGTTGCTCTGTTGGTATGTATGAGTATTGCCAAGACTTATTATGGGCTGCCATTAAAAGTATTGTGAATTATAAGTGAATACATAAATCTAACTCAAAGCACTTGATTTTAAAATTCTGTTCAGTCAGTAAAATACAGCAATGTCTAGGTGTGCTGTCTGAGTATTGTAATCACATGTTCATATTATTTTAAGTGTGTCCATCCCACATAGTTCACCCGCGAAGTCTGGTTTCCCAGCCTTTAGTTGTAAACACCCAAATGACTGAATAGTATAAGAAGTGAACAATGAACAAATAGTTGTCATACAGCACTGATGCCTTTTTCACATTGGCTTTTATTTTGATGTGTTGCAAGATTGCCCTCTATATTTTTTGCTTATTAAAGGGAAGGAATATCAATTGAGATATTTGTTTGCCTTGTAGCAAAAGTTGCTGCAGGGATTCCAAATGGTAACTGCTACAGTTAACCAATGTAGCATATTTTCAGATGTTCTGGAGGGATAGTCATGTTTATCTGTTGTAGCAAAACTAAAAAAAGACTTGTAACACTTCAAAAACTAACAAATTTATTATGGCATAAATTGTGGATCAGATTCATGGAAGTTTTTGTCCTAAGCTAGAAGGTGTGTGGAGAGAGAGATGTAGTTCTGGAGAAAACAAAAGTCAATTTTGTGGAGGTGAAATAATAACAGAAAAGGATGATAGTACTGCTAAATTTTAAGAATAGCCGTGGATCAAAATTGAGAATGTATGTGGAAAGATGAAGCAGACGCCTCTCTTATACTAGTCTCCTTCAGGGGTTTCCATCCATTCAGTCACCTGCAGCATTTGTTCTGCTCTTCTGGACATATCTGATAGAAATTCATTGTTACTGTTTTCACCTGAATGGTGTCCATGTTCCTCCTGGACACTTAGATTGGAATATTGGCTGAAGTGTTTTTCAGCAATGTCCTGTGAAGAAAGTGGCAGTCCATTCCCCCTTTTTGTTATTTATAATTAAAAACCACTCATCTATATGTAGCATCATTTGAATTATGTGCTCTGTGCTGTTGTCATTTTGAAGAATGTCTGCAGATGTAGAATGTTTGGCCTACCTCCTGATGACGGTAGCTTGTTGGAAGATACTTGAGATAATCCAGGGTGTGCCATGGCTTGAAATGATGGCTTAAGAATTTAGGATTTTTTAAACTCTGAAGCCCTAAAATGTTTGGGCACTCTCTCGGCCTCCATGCACTGCACTCTTGTTTTCCCTCTCATATCAACAGCTACTGAGTCCACATCTACCCAGCTTTTTAACTGTGAAGAATTTTGGAAAACTATTTGTTTGTTCATAAAACTGGAACACCTTGGGGTTAACATCTGATCTTCAATATTCAGTTACATGCATTTTCATCTTTAACTTTATCCTTGTCCACAGGTGAAAGTATTGCACAATCAGCTTGTTCTGTTCCACAATGCCATTGCAGCATACTTTGCGGGGAATCAAAAACAGCTTGAACAGACTCTTAAACTATTCCATATCAAATTGAAAACGCCTGGAGTAGATGCTCCATCCTGGCTTGAAGATCAGCAATAGGACCACAGCATGAAGATCCCTTGATCAACCAAGAATATTGTACACCTAATGAGAATCAATGAATTTGTATAAGGAGGACTGTTTGTAATGATACTTGCACAAGCAGCTTTAATTTTCCCCTAGATAATGAATACTATAATAGTTGGGGAGGGTGGATGGATGTAACCAAATGTAACTTGCCATTTCAGAAACAGATCTTTTTTGTATTTGAGGGTAGATGGTTTTCTGTAGTAGGGAAATATAGATTTGCACTGACAAAGATGTTCGTGATCTCCGGTAATTGTGGTGGCTAGATGAGAATTTTTTCAAAGGGAGATGCTCATGGTTTGTATCAACATCTGATATTTTATATAAATGTATTAAGCCTCTCTAAAGATTCTTTTTTCATGTAAATGTGTTAAAAGAATAAATATTTTACAGAGTAATAATATAAGGAAGGCCTTCAAGCAACACCCACAAAATATCAGTGGCTGGCTGATACGTGGAATTGCAGCAAATAGTTTTTTAAAAAAATGTTGGATCATTCAATTTTGTGGCTCAGAAACACTAAATATAGAATTGCCCTCTTAGTCTGAAGCTTTGAAAACACATTTTAGCATTGTAAAGATGACCTGCTGGAGAAGCAGACCTTAGCCCTACTTCTTTAATATTTAAATGTCTATTTAAAAAAATACCTTTACTTGCCTTAAATTCAGAAGTGCCTTTTGCAACACACTTTGTACCCAATGTACATAATCTGTAAGAAACCCTCTTTGGATTGATGACTTTTTAAAGAGACAGTCTGAGGCCAGTCTGGGTTGTGTGTGCTTCTGTTGAACGGCAGACCATCTCACATGACTAATATGACTGATTGTTTCTTTTCTCAATCAATAGTGTAACCTTTATTAAACATTTCTGTTCTCTTATAGCCTTTTAAAATTCACTGTTATGGAGCATCCTCAATTGCACATTATCCACTGCTTTTTGTGTTTATATAAATGAAGTACTTAAAATAACTTAACACAGTTTATATGGATTGTACAATTATGTATTATATGTTGAAATGATTCAGTTGCTTCTTAAAACGGTTTAGTTTAAGTCTTAATGTAATGTGTGTATCAAGTACATTTTAAATCATTCCTTATTACATTCTTGTCTGTTCAATGACTTTTTGCAGTTGAATTTTTTCTCTTGCAATAATTTTACCAAGTTACCATTCCTCAGAATGTGCCTCCATTGTTAACTTTGTTTTCATACTAAAGGTATTTGCTGCAGTCTGTTTCCTTTATTTCATGGGATTTGTGGATTAACATTTGCACAAACCTTCATTTTCTTCCAGCTAGCCATGGGGATGCTTTTATTAGCCATAGCCCTACAAACAAGATATGATAGCTGCCTTTCTAACTGGAACTTTTTTCCTCCAGTGGCTTTTTTCCTCCACTGCTAGGAAGTGAAGCAAATGTTCTTGAGGAAGCAGGGCTGCAGCAGAAATGTACTCCTCTTCACCCCCTTTGTTCACTTTCCTTCAAACAGCATGTTCTGTTGCTTTGTTTTGTGTGGACTTAAAGCTGGAACGCTGGAGATGGGACAAAAACCTATCGGGGTAGACAAAGTGAGCCTGTGGTACAAAAAAACAACAACCACCCTCTAAATACAAGTGGTATTCATATGTTTCCATGTATTATAATGTTTTTAATTGTTGACAGCTAAGTTAACAATCATCCTGGCTTTTGTACTAGTTGGCTGGAAATTTGCTTGACATATAAACAAAAACTTTCTAAACTGTCTCTTCCCTGCTCACATCTTTATGGCCATGGTTCTGGTAATGTGAATTGGCTAACTCTCAAGATGACAATATAGCAAAACTTGTGTGTCAACTTGGTAGTTTTAGTTGTCTCCCCCTAATTCTTGAGTCTTTCCTATGACAGTTCTTTTTTTTTTTAAGTACTGTACCTAGCCCCATTTATCATTTTATACTTTCCTCCAGCCCCAGTGCTGTGTTGTTGGAATCCTTCATAAGTTTCAACTTCACACATGGCATCTCCATGCAGTAAAACTGCTAAACGGAGGCTGGGTGCTGCCTTGAGTTTTCAAACTTCCTCTAAAATTTATCTGGCATTTTCACAAAGCAACTATTGGCCAAGTTTACATCTTTTGTGCCTCAGTTTGATAATAACTAACTTCACAGAAACCCCAAGTTTGTTCCTAGAGTTCTGGTTTTACTTGTCGCTGTAGTTTTCCTTCTCTTTTGCATTTCTCACTTATGGCACTGTGACATGGTGAATTTCTGTACAGTGGTGCCCCGCTAGACGAAAATAATTCGTCCCGCGAAAATTTTCGTCTAGCGGGGTTTTCGTCTTGCGGAGTGGCAATGGGAGCCGCGCTCCGCAAAACGAAAAAAAAAAAGACGAAATTTTTTCGTCTTGCGAGGCAGCCCCATAGACTTTTTCGTCTAGCGGGGCAGCCTCCCGCTAGACGAATGCTTTCGTCTAGCGAGTTTTTCGTCTAGCAAAGCATTCGTCTAGCGGGGTACCACTGTATATCATTTTGAGAAATGGTCTGGATCTGTATTTTGAAGTACAGGTCATGAAATCAAAGAATTTCAAATTCTGCACTGAAGAATTTCACTGAAGAATTTGAATTCATCACACAAGGAAAATTGTAAAATGTACATTACAACAGTCTTTTGCAAAATAATCAACATATGCAAATAGGTGTAATTTGAACAGGGTACCGGTACTTTGTATTATGCAATCTACTTTTTTTTTTACAGTGGTGCAGGTTGTCATACTGCCCTAGGGTGTCAGAAGCATAGATCAGTAGTAACTGAAATAGAAGAGAAATCAGGATCACTTTTGTCTCAGGGAGTTGGACTAGATGACCCTTGGGGTCTTTTCTTACTCTGTACTTCTATGATTCTATGAACAGTAAGGCACAATGCAATCCCACTAAATGCACTAGATTCCACCACTTTTCTAGTGCAAACTTAAGTGGTTCTATGAAGGGTGCACTAGTAAACATTGCAGTGTCTAAGTTCTTAGTTGTAAGTATAGTTCTTTATGACTAGATCAAAGACACTGGGACTAGATCAAACCCAGCTTGATGTGGACGCAATAAAATGGAATGTTTCAAAGGATGCTTAGTGCTTTTATTTTTTAAAAAAATTAAGGTTTGTAAGATAATAAAGGGACTTGGATATGTTAGAAAGCTGGGATCAGGGAAGTGGGTGTTTTCGGATGGGAGGAATTTTTTGAACTTTGTTAGGAGCATTGGCTTCTCTCCACTGAAAGGAAATAAAGATAAATGAATCCAAACCTGGAGTGGATTTAGATGTGGCAGTGGCCTACTGTGGAAGTCTGTGGTGCTCTAACCACCAAAAGCATGGACAGGAGAAGCTACTACCAGTGGTAGTCAATGTACCATATTTCACTGCATAATAGTCACACCACCCCTTCTTTTTCGGACCCTAAAAGCCGTCCCCAGAGCATTCCCCACATAATAGTCGCAGGGGTGAAAATGCCTTGCTGGTGGGACATGAGTTTTGCCCAACAGCATTTGCCTGCTTTTGTAAATGAAATTGCTCTTAGCACAGCTGTTTCCCGGCCTCTTCCTGTTCCTACCTGTGGAACTTGCCTGTTGGCTGAGCCAGCCCTCAGCCTACAGAGGATGGAGGATGAGGCAGCCTCATGCATAGCTGTCAACTTTTCTCTTTTCTTGCGAGGAATCCTATTCGGAATAAGGGAATTTCCCTTTAAAAAGGGGGAAAGTTGACAGCTATGGCCTCATGCGAGGAGCAAAGGTGGCAGCTGAGGAGGCCTCACCTGAGAGGAGGATGGAGATGGAAGAGAAATGTGGTGGCAAGGTCCTGGCCAGAGGCATGCGGCTTGGGCCCGCGGATGTGCCCAGCAACTGTAAACTGCCTGCTCTAGAGGGGTGTGCGCCTGAGGCAGGTCCCCTGCAGTGGGCCTACTTCTCTCCATGGGGGGCTTGCAGGACGGGGTTAAGAGACCTAGGCTAAGCTATGCATTTACTGTATTTCACCACGTAATGGTTGCCACCGCATAAGTCACACCCCTCTTTTTTGAAAAGAAAAATTGGCATTAAAAATGTGACTGTTATGTGGCAAAATAAGATAACCCTGGAATGAAGGAATATGGAACTGATCTAGCCAAGGAGCCACTGGACCCTAAGGTGCTCTTATCTATTGACAAATCTTGTGAGGAGTCTGAGCCAAACCTGTTTGCTGCGCCAGCCTGGAGCTGGTGCAACAAATGTATACTTTTCGCGCCCCACCTTCTACTCTGGCTGCCACTAACGGTGGAACACCAGATGCCGCAGTGACTCCATCACTCACTACTTCCCTCCAGGAGTACAGATTGTGTTCTTTATCTCATTGTTAAGGAAATTGAGAGGAGATAGTGAAGGATTTCACAACCACTCATTATACACTAGGAGTGCCCCATGTACCAAATAAGATGCAGGAGTTAAATACAAAATTCCTCACATGAATCTTGAAATAGGTTACTGACATGCTCTCTGCTGTTGCATAGATAGGCACATTTTGAGGTTCAGACGGCACATATTATCCAAAACTACTAAGTAATTCATGGCTTAGCTGGATTGGTATTACAGTTAAACCTGTGAACAATAAACTGTCCTTGGTAGAGTGGCATACTGTTACCATTTTTGTTGCAGCTACTGATGTTGGTGGGAGTTTGCCGTCTGCATAAATGATAAAGGGAGGCCTTCGTGTATATATCATCCTCAGAGCTTGGCCCTCTAAAGACAATGTCGTAAGTGTGCAGAAGGTCAGAATGTTGCCTACAAAGAATTGTGCACTGTGTGGGCGGTTGGCCACTGCCCATAACACAAACTCACAAACCCAAGTGGAAATTTTCCTCTAGGCTGTGAATATTCGTAATGATGACTAGCAGAAATTAATCATTATTGCATTACCATCCCTGACACAATTTCAGTATATGAACAAATAGGTCTACTTTTTCTAATCTTAACCGTAAGCTTGTATTTTCTTAGAAAGTGTATTACATTTTTGAGTGTGGCCTCTTGAGTGCTATATTACTGTGCAGACTCCTGAAAGGTACCTGGAGCTAGTCCTTGGTCTGGATAATTAATGTTATCAGTTGTGAGATTTAATTGTGAAATATACATTATCTACCAATGTTAAGTGCTTTAAGATTTCATTTGATCACAATGGGAGAGATTAAAGCACTTAATTGATTTTAATGCAGTAAGACGTAAGTGTTTGGCTTTGGTTAGGTTGTTTTGCTTAGATTGTTTTCTCAATATGTCAGAAATAATTTCCTCTCATAAAGGAAACCCCCTTTTTTTGCAGAAAAAATGACAGAGTAAATAAGGATGGCCCCTCTCCCTGCTTTTGGGACAATAAGAATGCTTTGCTGTTGTAATATCATTTCTGCTTACAATGCATTGATTTCAGTTTCTATGGTGTGTCTCTGTGCAAGTGGACAAAATCCAGCAATCCTAGATACTAAACACTGGATTGGGAATGCTGGCCTGGAATCACGCAGATAGCACAAGTTCATGCAATTAACAGCAGGGTCGATTTGTGCTTTGACTTGGAGTGATTGCAAAGCATTGACATGTGTCTAGTAAAAATCAACAAAGGTGATGCCCCCTTAGCTGTAGTTGTTAATTATTAAGGAGACTTACTATAATGTTAGTAACATTTTTTTAAAACAAAACATAAACAACAGCCCGTACAGAGCAGGGCTGTGTGAACTCTACAGAAGCACATTCTGGTTTAAAATAATTAAGAGTTATTTATATATACAGGTGGTGATGTTTGTGTGAGAATCTGAACTCCTTTTAAAGGGTTTTTGCATAAGCCTGATGGCAAGCTGGCCCCTTCACCTTGAGCAGCCTCTGCCATCACTGCTTGTGTTCTTTCTTTCTGGGTTTTGAAATGCTGACTCCTCTCTTATACTCACTATGTGCTGCTCCTGTGTGAACTGTCTAAGCTTCTCCCGTAGCATACCCTGGCCTCCCAGATACTCTGGGAATTTGTCAGAAATTATTAGCATTTAGGGACTTGGGGGAAGGGCGTGCAGTAATGGGCTGATTTTCTGAGAGGTGGTGACTGGAAGAAACCAGAATACTTGCAAAAATTGAGTTCTCTTCATTCTCCTTCAGCATTAATAACCCACTGTACTTAGTGTAAGCAGACATCCATGCACACTGTATTAATGCATTCAAAGTAACACAACTTCTAGTTCTGTCCTCGGAACTGTGTTTACACTTCTAGTTAGATGGTTCTAGTTAGACGGTTTTTAATTCTAAAAAGAGAGAGCACTGCAGAAAGGAAAGAAGCATTTACAGAACCATGTAATGTTCAGGACACAGTCGTCTCTCAGCCCAACCTATCCCACAAGGTTGTGATGAGGCAAGGATAAAATGGGGAGATGGAAATCCTGTGCACCATTTTACACCTCCTTGGTGGAAAGGCAGACTGTAAATGTAATAATAATAAATAGGTACAATATTTTGATGTACAGGTAAAAAATGCATGCATATCAACTTTTTCTATACATCAGTTTCCCTATGGCCCAATTTTCTACCGATGCACAATAAGCCTCATTAAAGATGGAATATAACTAATAATTAATAATAACAGACTTAGAAATTAAATTAATTAATAATAACAGACTTAGAAAATATGTAAAAAATAATATTAAAAATATATTAAGCTAAAAACAACAGCAGGGAAAAAACACTTCTCACAGTGCTCACAATCAGATTATTTCACATGCTCGCAAGCAGTTGCAGACACCAATAAAAAGGTGCTTCATAAGCAATATCCAGAGCTGAAATAGAGAAAACGCCTAATGCTACTCTACAAGCAGGCAGTGCCATAAGGAGGGTGCAACGCTGGAGAAGGCGGTCTTCAATAAAGCAAATACAGTCACAACAAAAGATGTCTCAAAGAGGGCAGATGTGGATGTAAACGTGCATTAGGTATGAATACTCCCATTAACAGGCTACTTGTATCACCACCTAACGACCAAGATTCTTCACAGTCGGTGATACACTGCAGTCCTATACATGCCTACTTGGAAGTAAGTCTCACTGAGTTCGAAGGAATTTGCTCCTAGGCAACCGAAAAAAGGCTCCCAAAACGACTTGCAAAAATCATTTCTAAGACAGAGCCTGTCCTCAAGCTTGCAGTCTAAAACTTCTGTGCTATGATGGTTCATTCATCTTTTCTGAAGATATATGTTTCTGTGGTCTGGTATACCTCCCAGTTCCAGGGAGGGTGAAGGCAAAAAGCTTGTCTTGCTGAAGCCATGGGGAGTACATATTTTGTTAGCACCAGTTGCTGGGAACCACAGGAGGGAAGCGTGCTCCTGTGCTCTGGCCTTGTCTGTGGGTTTTACATAGGGGGCGTCTGGTTGATCACTGTGAGAACAGGCTGCTGGACTAGATTGCCATTGGCTGATCCAACAGAGCTCTTCTGCTGTTCTTAATTCTGTTGTGTGTATAAATGTTGTCTATTCCACATGCAAAAACCTATATAACAGCCTTTGCCAATGATGATGATAAATTGATAATAAGGTTAGTGAGGGCCGATATCTAGGGTCCTGCTGCATACTAGGGGTTAGGGCTGGGAGAACTCATGAAGGAGTTCTCCCAGCCCTAGGATCTACAGTTCTGCTGCATGTGCCTGCAGACCCAGTGTGATATAGTCTGCTGATTAGTTACCAGGCCACGTGGAAGGTCTTGTTCTTAGCATATAAAGTCCTGAACAACTCAAGACCAGGTTGCCTGAAAGACTGCTCACTCCTGTAGAAAACCTGTATGATCGCTACTTGTGACACCCCACCTTACAGGATATTTAAAGGGTAGTGACCCAAAATGGGCATTTTCTGCTATTGCCCGTGTTATGGAGTCTCCACATCTTCTGCCATATGTGAGGTAGTTTCAGGTACCTTGTAAAGACTTGGTCTAGGCTTTCTCTACCCCTGATTATTGTATCAGAATCCCAGTGAATTCCTATTTTATTTGCAGTTATGCTGCTGTCCTATTGACTTTTGGTTGTCTTTTTTACATTTTAATGATATTGTTCTTATATTGCACACTGCTTAGAGATTTTAAATATATAAAGTGGTTTATAAATGTTAGCTTGTCTTCCAAGACTGGCTTCCAGGATCTGGCCTTAGCCAAAGAAGGCTATCTGCACTTGAACTGGCAATAAAGTCTGCATCTACAGAAAGGCTTATACCTCTCCTGCTGTTTCATCTGCACAGCACTTGAGTGTGTTTTGTGTTTATTTAGGGGGGAAGAGAGGGACGCGGGTGGCACTGTGGGTTAAACCACAGAGCCTAGGGCTTGCCGATCGGAAGGTTGGTGGTTTGAATCCCCGCGACGGGGTGAGCTCCTGTTGCTCGGTCCCTGCTCCTGCCAACCTAGCAGTTTGAAAGCACGTCAAAGTGCAAGTAAATAAATAGGTACCGCTCCGGCGGGAAGGTAAACGGCGTTTCCGTGCACTGCTCTGGTTTGTCAGAAGCGGCTGTGTCATGCTGGCCACATGACCCGGAAGCTGTATGCCAGCTCCCTCGGCCAATAAAGGGAGATGAGCGCCACAACCCCAGAGTCGTCTGCGACTGGACCTAATGGTCAGGGGTCCCTTTACCTTTAGGGGGGGAAGAGAGGGAGAGAGCATCTCTGTACTGGGGGCCAATGTGTTTTAAGGTATTTGCATATCATCAGTTCTTAAATACTTCCCAGTCTGCAAACTGCCTTATTAATGGTCTCAACAATTTGACAGCTTGCTTTGCAAATGTGAAACTGAGATGGAGCGACTGATTTGCATAAGGTGACCCGGTGAGGCTGGAGGACAGAGCTGTGGTTTTACATTACCCAGGTGTGTCTGATCCATATGTGCACTGCCCATGGCAGCTATATTTATCTCAGCTTCTTCAAATACTGTAAAACATTTGAGTTTTAATCTTAAATGCTCCCGGGTCATAGATGTGCTTTCTCCCCAGAGATAAGAATCTTACCTTAGAAGGGGAAAAACATATATAAAACCATCAGTTATCTGACTGCAGGCAAAATGGCACTGTCAGCAGGTTCAGGGGAATCCCAAGGTTTTAGAAGAACAAGAGCCACAGCAACAAAAAAATAGGAGTGGAAAACCTGAAACATGGAGCAACCTGATGTTTGGTGGCCATGGAACGCTGTCTCTGTGTGGGAATGGGGGAACTGGAAAACTAAGGGAGATGGACTGTGCAATACAGTATCTGTGAAGAAAGCATGGGTAGAATCCTGAACAGGAATTCTTCACTCTGCAACATTTTGTTGCAGGTCCCACTCATTTTCTGATTTTTTTTTGTATTCCCGTTTGGTAATAAAAGCAATATAGTGGTACCTTGGTTTAAGAACAGCCCTGTTTATGAACGATTTGGTTTATGAACTCCGCAAAACTAGAAGTAGTGTTCGGTTAGCGAACTTTACCTTGGTCTAAGAACGGAAGCTGAACGGTGGAAAGGCACTGGCGGCGGGAGGCCTCATTAGGGAAAGCGCACCTCAGTTTAAGAATGGTTTCAGTTTAAGAACAGACTTCTGGAACGGATTAAGTTCGTAAACCGAGGTAAACTTAAGCCTGTCCTAATTTTCTCCTATTTTATTTTTTCTATATACTTCCCGCATAAATGTAATGTTTTGTGAAATACTTGCCCCCAAACCAGTTCATCTCTTGATGTGCATGCAGTGTTTCTGCATGTGTAAGAGCTGCAACCCTCCTGTTGCACCAAGGGGCAATTCCACCCAAATAGCTAAAATGGGGGAAGGCATATATTTGTGGTCAGGTGTGTAGGAAGTGCACACTGCAGACTCCCAAATCACAATACTGTGATCAGGGTGACTGCTTATAAATGTGAGCGTGCTTTGTTTACAAAGGTGAACCTGGCAGCAGGTGCTCCCCTCCCATTGTGAATCCGGTGTAACATGTTTTGGTCTAGCTACTACCTCCAGCATTAATTTGCGTCCCAGCCTTGCCTATCCACACAAATAGGCTGGGTCTGCTGTGTGGAACTGTATGGAACCTAGGAATCCTCAGTACTGACACTGAAGGGATATGGAATTGAAAATGAAATGGGAAACAATATTTAACTGGAAGCAAGAATGGAAGCTGCAGTGGCTTCAGCTTGTGAAACACAGTTCTTTTCCTCTCTCATGTTTATGTGAGCTACTGTGCAAGATCTTTTACATATTCAAAGTACTAAAACCAGAGGCTTTTTGGAGTGGAGGGGGAGGGAGCGCTGCTAGGGCTGGGGTCTCTTACATGGTACCAGGACTTCTCCAAGTGTTCTAGCAAATGCAGAGAATTTGAGTAAGGGGCACCCAAGTGCAAAAAGAATTAGTGAGAAGTGGCACATGGCATAGCATAACTGGATCCAATGTGGAGTGGGTGGGTGGGGGTCCCTGTGGCATTTCATTCATTTGCTCCATACTATTGTATAGGGGCGTTTTAATGTTTGATAGTTTTATTATGCTTTTATATTTGTTGGGAGCCGCCCAGAGTGGCTGCGGCAACCCAGCCAGCTGGGCAAGGTACAAATAACAAATTAGTAGTAGTAGTAGTAGTATGGCCACCCAACCTCTTAGATCACTCTGTTTTCCCCTCCTAGGCCCCCTTCGTCACTCTGCTTTATGTTCAGGAGCATACCTGAACATATTGAGAAGCAAACTAAGGTAAAAGAAGAAGTGGAAGAGAATGTTGCTCTTTGAACTTCCTCCTTCAGCACTTTTCAAGGGGGAAGGGAAGGGTAAGCATTCTTGGCACCTCATGGCAATGGGTGGGGTACACATAATGAAGTACGAATGGGTTCAGGTTGCAGTAGCTGTGTGTGTGATCTGAAGAAGTGTGCATGCACACGAAAGCTCATACCAAGAACAAACTTAGTTGGTCTCCAAGTTGCTACTGGAAGGATTTTTTTATTTTTTATTTTGCTTTGATTCAGATCAGACATACTGAAATCAATAGACTTAAAATCAATTTTTCTTTCTGTGGATCTACTCGTGAGTATGACCATCAAATGGGAATAATAATGAAATGCATTAGAGCCTGGAACAGAAGTTGTGAAATTATCTATCCTAGAGTTTCTTCAGGAGATGGGATGATAAGCATCTTCTGGGAGTGACTGTAGTGGGAAATTTCATCCCTGGAGAGAGTTTGACACTGACCATCAAGGTCCCTTTTCAGTTGTCCAATATGATACTTTATTTGTATGTGAGTAGCCTATAGATTTCAAAGGCATTGCTTTCATGTAATTGTCAGGCTGGTTGAGCACAAAGTGTGGAATGTCAGGAATGCATGCTAATTGCAATTTAAATTGTTATTCAACTACCAAGCAACCAGGTATCCACAGACATAATTAATTTCCATCACATTGTGTAATACATTTTTATCCCTCTGCGTTTGCTTCATATTATACAACAAAAATATTACACAGTGACAGACCTGGTAGAAGTTTCTTATTTGTCAATCCACCACCCATCCCCTTTAGATTCAAATTCCTCCTATTTTAGCCTTCTGCTTCTTTTCCTGTGGAGCTATATACAAGGTGGTTCACTCAAATCCCCTTTCAAATATCTCCCCCGCCCCTTGCACAAATATGTCTTGTACTTGTTTTGGGCATAACCTCTGAGGATCATCTTGTCCAACGCCCTGCAATGCAGGAATCTCAGCTAAAGCATCCATGACAGATGGCCATCCAACCACTGCTTAGAAACCTCCAAGGAAGGAGAGTCCATCCCCTTCCAAGGAGGACCGCTCTACTGTTGAACAGCTCTCACTGTCAGAAAGTTCTTCCTGATGTTTAGTCAGAACCCTTTTTCTTGTAACATAAATCCATTGGTTTAGGTCATAGCTTGTAGCTTACACAGTGAAACCCTAGCCCTGTCTACACAGAACGTAAAGTGAATTCAGTGGGGCTATCTCCTACATACGTGGGGTTAGGACTGCAGTCTTTCTGTACAAAACCAAGAATCCTATCCATTGCTCCACACACTTTTCCCTCTGGCCTCGCCCTCCACTAGGATGCGGTCCCTGAAACATTGCAGAAGATGGAATGCAGCACGCAGCTGAAAAAAGATTCCCACATGGATCTCAGTGACTTTTAGCATGTAAGTGGACTCCTCTCCAGTAAATCTGTGGTGAATCCCATTTTCAGTTTGCATTAGTGAAATCCCGCATAAAAGGACTGCAGTGAAGGGAATAAATGCAGAAGAGGATGTACCGTAGCTTTACCTTATCCTTTGTCGGTCACATTCTAATTGCTCTTCTAAATTTTACAGAAACTCTCAAAAGTGTGGAGAATGACAGGGCTGTTGCCAGTGCTGGCTCAAGACATTTTACTCTCCAATGTAGAGTACATTCTGAGCTACGGAAGCCAATTAGTCTGAAAGTTGAATCCTACTTCACCTATACAAGCGACGCTGACACAAAACCCCACATATATTAAGTAAAATAGAAACATCACTACCCCACCCCACTCCCACTCACCTCTCCCCCCCTCCACCTCTCTCCCCCTTTTCTTCCTCATGTCTCAACAAACAAAACTGATCTGTAAAAGATGTTACTTGAAACAGAGAGAGAGAGAGAAGAGACATTGCACATACCGTATATACCCGAATATAAGCCGACCCGAATATAAACCGAGGCACCCAATTTTCCCACAAAACCTGGGAAAGCTTATTGACTCAAGTATAAGCCTGTTCACCTTTGCCGCTGTGGAGGAGGAGGAGGAACGAGCAGCCCGAAAGCAGCCCTTTGCCAAGTTTGCATTTATGTGAGCAGCTCAGGAATGGAACAAGCTGCCTGGGGAGAGTAAAGAACCGCTGTTCTTGTACACTTCTTAAGGAATGGTTGACTGGGGAGAGCGGGTGGTGGCACGAGTGGAGAGAAAGGGCTTCTTTCTCGCTGCCCCCACCGCCCGCCTCACTCAAGTATAAGCCGAGGGCAGCTTTTTCAGCACAAAAAATGTGCTGAAAAACTAGGCTTATACTCAAGTATATACAGTACTTTTGTAGACCAAGAAAAGCTTTAATAAAAATACATTAAAAATACATTAGCAATGGGATAGCATTCTAGCATTTGGCTATTTAATTTAATTTATTTAATTTAGCATTCTAGCATTTGGCCAAACTGCGGGAGGCAGTGAAAGATAGGCGTGCCTGGCGTGCTCTGGTCCATGGGGTCACGAAGAGTCGGACACGACTGAACGACTGAACAACAACAAGCATTCTCTACCATATCACACCTGACGCAACAGACTAATGGTGGAGGGTGGGGGTGGGGAGCACAGCAGTGGCAGACCTTGGGGCCAAAAATTTCAGCAGCACCCTGTGCAGCACTAAAATAACTGCCTACCACCAGCAGCCATCTAAGGTGTTTGCAAAAGGCAGCTTTAGGGTAGTGCGACCAGTTTGGCCGCACTGGGTGCCGCTCTGCAGAGGGTGCCACAACAATACTGTAGAATGGAGTGCAAATGGCAGGAGCCTCTGAATTGTAGCATTGCACAGGGCACCATTGGTGGTTGCTTCACTCTGCCTAATGGCCCTAGATGCTGCCCAGGGGTCCTTTTACCTTTTTCTACCATGTAGCAGCAAAAAGGCTTGCTTGTGTGCAGACAATGGGCCTGGCTTCTTTTGTTCTGTTCTCTTTACCAATCACTACCCCATAATGATTGATGCTTTTGAATTATGGTGCTGGAGGAGACTCTTGAAAGTCCCATGGACTGCAAGAAGATCAAACCTATCCATTCTTAAAGAAATCAGCCCTGAGTGCTCACTAGAAGGACAGATCCTGAAGTTGAGGCTCCAGTACTTTGGCCACCTCATGAGAAGAGAAGACTCCCTAGAAAAGACCCTGATGTTGGGAAAATGGAGGGCACAAGGAGAAGGGGACGACAGAGGATGAGATGGTTGGACAGTGTTCTCGAAGCTACTAACATGAGTTTGGCCAAACTGCGAGAGGCAGTGAAGGATAGGCGTGCCTGGCGTGCTCTGGTCCATGGGGTCACGAAGAGTCGGACACGACTGAACAACAACAACCCTATAGAGACTGTTGTGACCTCAGCTTTGCTCCAGAACTTTCCCCCTGTACTTGCCTGCCTCAATGGCCCTTGTACACGTGGGTGGTCTACTCAGAAGCAAGCCCCATGGAGCTCAATGGGACCCTACTCCCAAATCAGAATCTGTAAGGGTCTAGGGTTGCCAGGTGTCCACTATTTGAGTGGACAGTCCACTTTTTTCACATTATGTTCACTATTTTTTCCCACAAAATAGTGGACATTTTTTTATTCAATAGCTTTATGATGAAATGGTATTTTAATATGTGTTAAAATGTTTGTAAGAAAATATATAATTTAATTTAATTTAACCTCTCCCCCCCCCCCGCTTGTCCGCTATTTTTTTGGAAGCAGACCTGGCAACCCTATAAGGGTCCGTTGAGTCCAGTGGGGACCTATTCCTCCCCAGTGTAGGATCTGTGAGCCCCATTGAGTTCAATGGGAGGTCCTCTCCGTATAAAACCCCCAGCTCGCATCCGGGGCACTACTTGCTTGCCTCTCAACTTTGGCTATTCATTCCCACCGGAGCCTGGTCGAGCCCAGAGGCTGGGAGGAGGAATAAGAGAACCTATATAGCCAGTGTCCCCAGCAGCAGGAGCAGGAGCAGCAACTGCGCCTTTTGGCTTGACTCGGCGAACAGGCTAGTGTCGTTACCTGAAACAGCCCCGCCTAACGCCGCGCCTGCGCGGTGCCGCCTCTTTCCTCCCCGGGCCGCAGTGAGAGCGAAGGGAGGAGGCAGAGCAGGGGAGGCGGCGGCGCAGCAGCAGCTCTCTTTGCAAGAGTTGGACAGGCAGCGAGAACGAGTCCGGCGTCCGCGAAGGCAGCGCGCACACATCTGGGGGGGCCGGGTAAGTCCAGGCAGCAGCAGCAGCAGCAGCCGCTCCGTCTGGGAACGCGGCGCGTAGACGGGTCGGGGGTGGGGGTGGGGGTGGGGGTGGCAGTGGCTCTTTCCAGGGACAGGTTCTCGAGCCCTGTGCGGCTAAGCGGGGGCTTCCCACGCCCGCCCCCACCCCTTCGCTTCATACCGGTAGGGGTGTCTTGGTGCACATCTTCCATGGGACCACGGAGCTGCTTTCCTCGAAATTGCGATCTGGTAGCTCTCCCGCCCCGCGCGACATCCTGGGCACTGCAATCTAGTAATCCGATCTGTAGGTGTACGGAGGGAAATTAAAATCCGGGCACGGGGCCTTGGACGAGGGAGGACCCGGCTTTTTTTTTTGGTCCTCTAGAATAACAGAAGCCATGAAACCTCCCCTCCCCACGGCCCATTTAAAATCGATTCATCGCTGAGCCCCGGCAGAGGCTCCTGTAATTATGATTAGACAGACGGCGGCAGGCTGGCTCTCCGGGGATCCTCGGCGCCCCCCGGGTGAATCTCCTTCCCAGATTTCTCCTCGCTCGCTCGGGGTCTGCTGGGTCCTTCTCGAGGGAAGCAGAAATGTTTGGTGGCGTTACAAGGAGGCAATCTGCGGCTTTCCTCCCGCCGGGTTGCGCGTCTCCGCCGCTGGCGAGCGTGAAAGGGGAGGGGAGGCTGAGAAGCCCCCGCAAGGGCAGAGGAGCGCAGCACTATCGGCCTGGCTCTCCGGGCGTTGAAAGATAATTTTCTTTCCGCTGAAGTTGGAAGTCTGTAGCTGCTTCTCCCCCGCTCCAATTAGTGTGAGGTGGAAGCGAAATAGGGAGGGAAGGAAGAAACCTCTTCCCCCCCCCTCCACACTTTTAAAAATACGCCGCAATTGGTGACCCTTTGATTCCAGCCGCCTCGACCGCCTCTTGTCTCCTCAGGGCTGACCTAAGGCTGCCAAACGCGATGCTCTTATTGCCCTTTTCCTGGGAACCATAAAGTTGGACACGGGGTGAGGCCGGGAGAGCGAGCGAGACGGCGGCGCACGTGAGAGGACTTGGCCGGCTGGCGGCGAGAGTTGGCGGTGGGAAGCCGCCGCTGGGTGTCCTTTCTCGGGGAGTCGCCGCCCCCCCTCCCGCCCTGCCAGCTTCGCGCGCTTCCCTCGGGGTGTGAGGGGAGGAAAACGGCGGAGATCTGATTACAAAGCGCCGAGGCCACCTTGGACCAGCCGCCGCCGCCACCGCCACCACCTTCCCGCCTCCCGCTGCTGCCGCAAGGTGCCTGAGGAGCTCGTGTAGGGAGGGGGGGCGAGGAGGAGGACAGGCCCCCCGGGGAGAGCGCCGGGAAAACAATAGGGCTGCTTGGGCTGCGGAGAGGGCGCGCGAGCTTTCTTTCACACCCCGTCGAGGGAGGGGTGTGAGGAGGAGAGGACGCCGCCGCCGCCGCCCGCGGGGAAAGGAGCTGCGGCTCCGGGAGAAGGAGGGCGAGCTGAGGAAACGCCAGTGTGGGAACTCCTGAGGCGGCGTGAGGCGGAGGTCTTGGTACCGCGCACGGGGCAGCGGGGGTATTCGGGGCGTCCACCGCCTGGGCAGCTCTAGCGGCGGTCGACGTCTCTTCGCTGCCGCGGCTCCCGAGGGGGTGGCAATCTGGTCTATGCTGTCGCCTCGCCCCACCTGAAGAGAAGAGGAGCTCTCCTCCAATTTGGTCTCTCGGCGGTGGGCTTGTTATTTTTAATTGGCCTGTTCTGTCTTCCTTTCTTTCCCCCCCTCCAGGATCCAACCTGAAACAAAACAAGCAATTAAGAAATAATAATAATAATAATAATAGGAAGAAGAAGGTTGGGGAGGGTGATGATGAGGGAAGGGGCGTTTTACACTTTTGTTGCCGTTCATCTGAAAGGGGGGGGCGAGGAGGGAGAAGAGTCTGTCTTGGTTTTTTGGTTAAATCACACCACACTCCCTTTAAAACACTGGCTAACAATGGAGTTTCCAATTTCAAGTGTTGCATCCAGGCAACGATTGTTAACCAAACCAGGACCGGGGCAAACGTAGGTGAACCTTTTTCTTAATGATCAACTAGTCGCATTTTCATGCCCAGGCTCAGCCCCTCTTGGGTGGTCTTGGGTGGACAAGACAATTATATTCTTCCGAGTTCATGCCCCCTCTACTTTTGCTTTTATTAGCCTGGAGGAGGTGCCTTTTAGCTTGTGAAGTGCAGGTTGCAAGTAAGCGAAAGAGAAATTAAAATTGTTTTTCAGATACAGTATTTAAGGGTGGGGTGTATTTTTTTCCTGTTGCAAAAACATGCTTTTTTACAACCTCCAGTAGCCTTAAATTGCATGTTGTACTGCTAGCCAGAGGGACATTTGGGTTAATTGCTTGAGCTAGGACTATAATATTTCTTTTGGTCTTATTTATACAAAGTGTGTTGCTTTTAAGAGAACTCTTTTTTTATTCCAGAAGATATCTTAAGGTTCATTCAAGGTGCTGAAACCCCATCCTTTTAGTGGCTTACTGGTGGTAGCCCCAAAGAACACCAGTGTGTCATTATATCTCAGTATCTTCTTTAAAGAGAAACAAAATTTTAAAAAAATTCCTTCCAGTAGCACCTTAAAGACCAACTAAGTTTGTTATTGGTATGAGCTTTCGTGTGCATGCACACTTCTTCAGATACACACTTCTTTAAAGAGAGTTGTACATAGGCTTCTGGGGAGGATATTCTCTCCAACTTTGCAAATTCAATTTTGGAAAGCAACATTTGAGAAGAGGGGGCTCTGAGGTTACAGGTGCCTGCCAGTAGATGCCAGCAGCAAGATTGCCAATAACATCCACACATCACTTTGCTTTCAGTAGTTGTGCTACCAGAAGTAATATTCACCTGGTTAGTACAATATTGTGGTTTTCAGCAATGAGAAACTGAAAATTGCCAACAATGGATTTGCTTCTGTGTAATGGGGTATTATGTGAATTGCTGGCAAGGAACAATTAGCATTAGCACTGCATGGAAAGATTCAGGGCTTTTCCAGGGAAATAACATGGACTTTGTTCCCAGTTTAAATGTACAGGATTGGGCTATATCTTTTTATCATGCTAAGCAAAACAGGCTTGTGTTTTTCTTTTTGGGAATGAGTAGGATTCCAAGTGCCATTCATTCAGCTCCTGCTAATGCATAACAGTAGTTGCTGCAGTATCTGTGGTTAGTTGCTCTCTTTACCCATGTTGTTATTGGGACACTGAGTTGAAAGGCTGTGGTATATATGAAACTTATGGCATCACAGTTCTGATATGGAAGCATGTATTTTGAGTCTATTCTGCACTCATTGCTTGTGACAGGATCTCTGCCTCCTATGCCCGCATTATATTGAATACAGCTGATATCGCTGTAGACCTTTTATTTTATTTTACAGATGTTTTAATGGTAGCCTGTGTGGTTGGAAGAATATAAACAAATGGTGAAAAGGCAAGTGTAGCTTATTTCTGGTGCAATCCCAATTTGTCTATTGATCGCTGGTGCTAATTACTATCAGACAGACCCAGGCGAATGAACTATTTGTAATTCGTTGCCTAAACCTGGTGGTTGTCTACTTGCTTTAGATGTAGGCTGGAATTCTGTTCTCTCCCATTAGTCTTGTCTCTATGAAATAATCAAGTATTAATTGATCTTACATATTCTAAGCAGCACCATTCCATTGCACAGTTGTCTTGTTCCTTTAGCACTTTAGGCATTATGTACTCAAAGGGATCTTTGCTGTGCACACAACATACATTTAAAGCAAACATTTTCCTTCAAAGAATGCAGGAAACTGTTGCCCCCCCAAGCCAAAGTTCCCAGATTCCTCTGGGGAAAGTCATGTGCTTTAAATATATGGATAGCTCAGTTGGTTAGAGTATGGTACTGATAATGCCGAGGTTGCAGGATCGATCCCTGGCTGTGTATTCCTGCATTGCAGGGGGTTAGATTAGATGATCCTCAGGGTCCCTTCCAACTCTACAGTTCTATGATTCTGTGATTCTACTCAGCCTTGTGTGTCACTTTTGCAGGAAGGTGTTCAAGTTCCTCTGGCGTGGTACCATCAGTACAGAGGTCCTTGGTCCCACTAAGGAGGATGAGGATGAGGATGAGCATGAGCAGAGAGGCTCGCCAAACATAGCAGAGCTAGCACACCACAGTTTTGAAGCAAGTGAAGTGATACCCGTTACCAGCTGAAACGTGCCCCCTTCCAGTCCAGAGTTTAGAATTACCTAACTGTGCCATTGTGCACCAGCTTTTACATTGCAAAGCAGCTCAGAGTATCTTTTTTGTGCAGAACACAGGTGTATATATGCTGTGTATGATGGCGCTGTGAGAGCGAGCCTCGGGTAGCACATCCCCCGCCGCTGCCACTGCCCAGCACTCACTCACACCCTTTAATGTAAAGCAGGGCCCTATGTGAGGCTCACTACCGCACCCCACCTGTGTAACCTGAACACCTGGGTTGTATGGGAACCAAACCTAAGACCTCTTAGAATTGAAACGCCAGTTCCTTTCAGACTGGTTGTTCAGGCTGTTATCCCACATGCAGCAAAGTGTGTGGCAATAGCCTCCAATTTTACTCTCGTACTTGCTTACAGGGTAGGAGACACCTGCTGAAGCAAATTGAGCAATAGTTTTCCAGGCTCCTGTGTAGTTGGATAAGTCTTGTTTTCCTGAATCGCTAGGGACTGTATGGTGAATTTACCTTAAGGTAGACCTTGGGTAAAACAAAAGCATCAAAATAAAACCATATAATGCCTTCTCCAATTGTTGGGTTTGCGTGCTGTGCCACAATGAAGTACACCCTTGCCTAAAGCAGATAAAACTGACACAACAGTGTGCGTGCATGTTTGTGTGTGTGTATATACACACACCCTGCAATAAGCAAAAATTGGATATTTTATCTAAAGCGAACCTTCAGCAAGACTAAGAAACGTGCCTGTAACAAACCTGAATTGAACTGAAATATGATACTTTGAATATGGTTCTGGAAGCAAATTTATTGGGTTATACTGTTTTAATACTAAATTTTATTCTCTGAAATGTTTTACCAGGAGAAGCCTACCCAAATCTAAAATTGGCTACAGAACCTGGAATTGAAATACCAAAGTCAGATTTTCATCTGTGCCTGCTTAAATTCATTTTTATTATAAACTCTAGATTTCCTTGAAAATGCTGGCATTATGTGGATTTGACAACTGTATAGCTCAGTAGGTTAGAACATGGTGCTGATGACACCAAGGTCACAGGTTTGATCCCCATAGGGGACAACTGCATATTCCTTCATTGCAGAGGGTTGGACTAGATGATCCTGAGGGTCCCTACCAACTCTACACTCCTATTATTCCTATCCTATTCCAAAAAAAGCTGGAGTGGGTCAGAGATGTAAATGTGTCAAAGCAGCTTACAGTAAAAATAAAACCTATATTGGTGTCAATCTTAAAATAGAATAGGTTATGTCTTCTAGTCTTCTCCTCTGAGGATGGTCACACAATCCCCCCCCCCCCAGGGAAAAGAAATTAACATGTGAAATAGTGTTAGGCGTGTGACCATGGCAAATCCATATGTATGGGAGCTACTACCATTTGCTGTGCTTCTTGTCTGAATGGTGTGTCTTTGGTGGGGGGGGATGGTGAAGCCCACCTGCTGATATCTTGCATGTGTGATTTCACTACTACCGGTACCTTAACTTACCATTTCCAAAAATCTGGCAATTCTCTAGTTTTGCCAAGAAAAAAGGCTGCAATACTGCAGAAAGAACTTACTGCAAATTGTGCATGGTGCCCAAATAACCACTGAAAGCTCATGGTATGTAGATAATCTTTTTTTTAAAGTATTTTTTTTTTAAGATTTTCTTGATTTACAAAGGTAGTGCAATGTCTGTCTCGTATTTTTTCCATGTGACATTTTTACAAGTCAATTTCGTTTGTTGAGACATTAGGAAGAAAAGGGGGAAAGAGGTGGGCGGGATGGGAAGATGGGTGGGGTGGGGTGACAATGTTTCTATTTTACTTAATATATGTAGGGTTTGGTGTCAGCGTTGTTTGTGCAGGTTCTCTGCTGTTCATTTGTGCTCCTTTGGTGGTATGTAGATATCTTCTTTCTCACCTTGCTGTGTCTCAGCTCTTGTGGGGGCAGAGGAGCTTCAGAGAGAATTCTTTCACAATTGTATCATAAAGCTATGTACATAGAAGGCAGTTTTGAATTCAATTTGTAAAACTTGCATCGAAGTGATGTTTAGAATAGAATTATTAAACAAAGCAGTGGCTTCTCTAGATGCTGCTCAGGGGGCGTGTTTTGTGTCTTCTCCTCTTGACTATAAAGGAATCTCCTTCCTCAACCTCTTGCATCTTATTCATTCTGCACATCAGTGCAGTATTCAGAATGTATTAATCACTTCCTTTTAGATCATCCATCACCTGCTTCCTTTACTGATGGACAGAGCAGAGAATAATTTGTAGCATTCATGCTTATCTTGCACACGAGATGTAATTTGGGATTACTGGGCTTCTGTGAATGTTATGTATGTGTGTGATACATTTAGAATGGTTACTCATTAATGCATATATTGAAAGCTAGTGTGGAAGGTAACTTCAATTCTGTCCTCCCTGTTGCAACAAAACATCCTAAGTTAGATGTCTTTTTCTTAACCACTCTTTACGATTTTCTCAGTGAAGTAGCATTTTGTCAAGCACCCCTGCTCTGTTTTTGAATGCATCAGTTGTAGATCAAAGAAGCCAGTCTTGGAACAATGGCAGTAATCTCATTTAAAAAGCAACATGATTCTTCAAAACATATTTTAGAGCTGATGGTTAAATAACAGCACCCTTCAACAATTGGGCACAAACCCATGCAAGTTTGCAGTGACTGGGAATTGCATTAAAAAAAAAAAACATTGTGTGACATGCAAAGAAAAAGATGAGTTTGAGCCATGGAGAATAACCAGAATAAGGGGAAATATCCATTTATGTGGATGTCTTGAATTTGTATAGCTTCTGAAGCCACTTGCCATGCTGGCAAATCCTTGATATAATTATAATTATTGCATAATCTAAAAAATCAAACTCATTTTTTAAATATCCCAGCAATCCAAAATAAACCTCTGTTCTTAGAGATGATCTTTGTCCAGGATGTATTTACCTTTAATCCAACATCTTCATTCTGTCTCCCCCACTCCCAGGAAGTTTTAGTAATCTTTCAGTATCCCTGTAACAAAGAACTACATTGTTGTGCTAATTCAGAATAGTAATTGTGCTCTTTCTGCTGCAAGATTTTTCTTCTCCAAGACTTGCTTGTGATCTTATTAACATATGTCTGCCATGCACAGTTGAGTAAAACCCCTGCTAATATGCCTTTTTTGCCCAGCATGGTTTTAATCTCACCATATGCCTCAAACCCACTTCTTGATCCTTGTAATCCATATTTCATCATGTCTTGAAGTTGAATTTTTAGATCTAACAAGTTACAGGATAAGGATCCTTCTTCAGGTCTGTTAACTGGTTCCTGGTTACCATCAATTTAGTAACTTGGCTCTGTGTACCTTTAGACACTGAAAAAAGCCCACTGGTGTGCATCCCTGCAGAACAACACTGTTGTGTGGTGGTGGTGTTTTTTTTTAAAAAATACAAAAATATTTATATACCTCTATTCATAAATCTCAGACTAGGTAGGAACAATAGCGCAAAAAACCCATACAATAAAAACCATATTAAAAAAGCTAAAATCAGGAATCTGCTAACTACTGTGGAAAGATATATTAAGTTTTCAGTATTTTATCCTAGTAGCTCATGCTTGTGGAAGGAAGCACCATGTGCTGGTATAGTAAAATGTCCCCCCCCCAAAAAAAAACTAGCAAGGGGAAGAAACTGCTTTGATAAACTTAATTTTTTTTCCTAATAAAACATTGTACAGTATGTGTATACAATAGTATAGTGTAGTGTAGTAAAATACAGTATAGTATATAGTAAACTCTGCCACTGAGATGCAACCTAGCATATAGCAGACTCGATTTACAGATGGTGTTTTCATCTTTAAAGGTAAAGGTACCCTGCTAGGTCCAGTCGTGGACGACTCTGGGGTTGTGGCGCTCATCTTGCTCTGTAGGCCGAGAGAGCTGGCATTTTTCCGCAGACAGCTTCTGGGTCATGTGGCCAGCATGACTAAGCCACTTCTGGCAAACAAACCAGAGCAGCGCATGGAAACGCTGTTTTACCTTCCTGCCAGAGCAGTACCTATTTATCTACTTGCCCTTTGATGTGCTTTCAAACTGGTAGGAACTGGGACCAAGCAATAGGAGCTCACCCCGTTGTGGGGATTTGAACCGCTGACCTTCTGATCGGCAAGCCCACCCGCGTCTTTCAGTTTACGTAAATTGCTTTGCCCTTGCTTTAATACTTGCCTATGATAAAATTGGTCAGTAATAAAGAGGTATCACCATTCAATAGAATCATAGAAATGTAGAGTTAGAATGGACCATGTGGGTCATCTAGTCCAACCCCTTGCAATGCAGAAATATTTTTTGCCCAACATGGGGCTTGAACCCACAACTCTCAGATGAAGAGTCTGATGCTCTACCGACTGAGCTATTCCGATAGCTTTCTTCATAGAAAAGGAGAAAGCATAAAAGAAAAACTCTGTGGTGGTAGCGTCAATCACTTAGAGACAGTCATAGCAAGCATTTGCTATATGCAAGGGGAAATGATCTAAACCATGGTTTGCATGTTTCTAAACATCTTGTAGACATGTACCTGGATGCTCTGACTGTCACAACTGCATAGTTGTGTGTCACACCATAATACTTACTATGGCACAAAAAACCCTGTTGCGTCAAGCATGTATGGGCCCTTATTCAGTTCAGTTAGTCTCACAACAGCCATATAGATAATTACTACTCCCATTTTATGGAACTCACTGTGTAGTTCCAAGTCCAGTACTATTGACTGCAGTGTTAGTTTTCTTTGCCTGTTTTTTTTTTTTTTAAGTTGTACCTCTCATGCATCTTTAAAATGTGGTTCATTGGATGTGTCTGAAACCTATCTGGCCATTATACAGTGACACCAGAAAGGGCATTCTCTGTAGCAGTGGAATTCCTTCTCTGTGGAACCTAGTTTGTCCCTCTCAGTCACAACCTCTCAGTATCCACTGAAGACACAACTGTTCACTGGGGCTTGCGGGTAATGATAGCCTCAAAGTTACTCTTTTTTTTTTGCTTGCTGTGTTATGGAAATTGTTTTGGCTGATGGATATAGTTTAATACTCTTAATTATTTTTAGAACCGGTTGTTTTGTTTGTGTTTTGTCTATAAACCACCCTGGGATCCCGTGGGAGGAAAGGCAGTTTAGAAATTAAATTAATAATATGTGCCCCTTTTCTGCCACAACTGTGTCTGATATCCCATCTGCATGTTAGTAAAATGAAAATATTTAGCAACTTTTGTATGTTTCTCCACACATGTTTAGAGAATGCAAGTAGGGTAATTGGTTGCTAAAATTTCTGATCTTAGCAACTGCATTAATCCTGGTCTGGCTTCCTTTCTACCAATTCTGCTACATTCGTTTTCTTGTGGGTTTTCCATTCGGCTTTTTCTGTTCACTGTTTTCAAATGTTGTAGTGTTCCTGTAATGCAGTTGTGCTGTTTACTACATCCCTCGTTGAGCCCTCTTCCTTATCTGATTCTTTTGCTTCATCATTTGAATTAGATTGGGTTTCACTGAAACATTGGTAAAGACTGAGAATAAAGTAGTTGTGTTTTTTTTTTTAAAAAGAGAATGAATCTACACTTTAGGATGATTCAGATTTCAAAACCATAAAAGACTACATTTAAAAATACGTATTTGCTTCCAATGCCGCCTTTACTTGCTGGATGACAGCAGTACAATTATATGGTTGTTGTCCCAGCTTTTAAAGTTCCCATTAAACTGGTATGAGGCAATCTGGACATACAGGTTTGCCTATGTAAATTCTTAGCTTTGCACATATGCTGAGTTTAAGGTACACATCTTCCTCTCCACGTATGATCATTTATTTTACTGACTTTGCAGTAGCAGTCTAAGCATTGAAGTGTGTCCATGGAATTCATATTTTTTAAACCCAATGCTGCTGAATTTCATTACGTAGTTTTGCCAACAGGTGTTGGACTGTTGGTCTGCTCTCGAAATATACCAGGATTGCTTGGGGATCCTTGGTTCATCCAATATCTAGAATTTGGCCTTCAACAATTATATTAATTTTACAAAATTGTTAATACTCTTAGCGTGTGGGTTTTAAGATTAAGACCATGGCTTCTGCAATAAACTGCCTCTTACATTTAGAGTGGAATATATATTAGGAATTTATAACTAGTTTATCATTTTAAATGCTCATGTGCCCACCAGTAAAGGGTTGTCAAGCATGACAGAAGTGGCCTTCTCAGTAGAGGCACCTCAGTTACAGAACTCCCTTCTGAATGATTGAAGTATACTGGACCCCAGTGCAGCCTCTCTTTTCAGTGCTCCCCTTCCCCAAGGGTACAAATCGGGTGGCCCTCAAGATGTTGTGATACTCCAGCTTCCACCAGCGCTCAGCTAGCATGCCCAATGGTAGGGAATGGTGTGAGTTGTAGTCCAGCAACATCTGTAGCACCAAAAATTAACCACCTAAGTGTACATGGTTTATGTGATTCAGGGAAGCTTTCGCATAGATAGCAATGTGTACCATTCTGATGTGTCTTAAACAGTACATCTTGTGTACATTGCTTTGCGAGAGCATGGCTCTGAAAAGTGCCATATAAACACTTCAAACGAATTAAAAATTAGTCCATTGTACAGAGTCTCTATATCACATTTGGACAGTTTATTAGCATTTCCTTTTATTGCCATGGTGACAGAGGGGTAAGATCATTTTCTTTGTATACTTTGTTACATTTCAATTAAATAGCCAGTTTTAATCTTTATAATGGTAACTGGCTACACAATTAGGTGTTTTTTAAAATCTGTTTTGTAATAGAGAACCATTTTCTAAGGCAGGAAAAACGGCATTTGGTTAAATATAAGTTTCAAGTCCTGCTATGTATGGTATGTGGGCAGTGATTCGGAAAGTCAGTGTGTGACTATGGCTGTGTACAGACTTCTCCTTTAAAATCTGAATTTTAAAAATGAGGATTTTAGTTGGTAAACACCTGACTCCAGAAAGTTGACAGTTCACAAGATTTCTTATTAATTTCTCAAGAGTTTGAAAACTGTGGCTTCCTATATGTACATATCTTTCATAGGAAGCCTTGACTTCTGCACTCAGTTCTGGATAATTCTAAATTTGCTGTTCCATACAAATGTTACTCTGAACAAGGTGAAATGACTAAATTGCTAAACAATTCCAATGCAATTAAATAAATGTTTGGCTCATTGTTCTATTATTATTAGTCATCAAGTTCCCATGGCAAGCTTTTGTGGAGAGTCTTGCATGCTTGAGGATAACAATGTTAGATAGTACTATGGAATATGTAAAGCATGCCTTCCTACTGTAGCTTGGCATCCATACTCGTGATATTAATGATATGAAAGAAATGTAAATGATAAGCAGTGATGATGAAGTGATGAGTCCAAGGTCTACAATTAACTTTTTGTTTTTAATGCAGTTATAACAAGGTTTTAAGTGTTGGTATGATGAGTTTGAGAAGACTACCTCAATCCTTTTTTCATTAAGCCAGTGTAGATTTAGTTATCATAAAAGTTGCTATCAAGCTTTCAGATTACCTTTTGTGTTGCATTTAAAACAAGGAATCTGCATTTCAAGTGGAAATGGGAAACAAAAGTGTTAGACAGCATCAAATTTTCACTCATTAGATGAATGGAGATTTGTCTTAATTTTTGAAGTATAGGCTATAGCAATAATAAATAAATAAAGAAGAAGAAGAAGATATGTGTGATATTTTTGTATCTGATTTTTGTTGGAAGCCGCCCAGAGTGGCTGGAGAAATCCAGCCAGATGGGCGGGGTACAAATTATTATTATTATTATTATTATTATTATTATTATTATTACCCTACCCATATGGCTGGGTTTCCCCAGCCACTCTGGGTGGCTTTCAACAGAACATTAAAAACAGAATAAAACTTCAAACATTAAAAACTTCCCTAAACAGAATTGCCTTCAGATGTCTTCTAAAAGTCGGATAGTTCTTTATTCCCATGGCATCTGATGGGAGGGTGTTCCACATGGCGGGCGCCACTACTGAAAAGGCCCTCTGCCTGGTTCCCTGTAACTTTGCTTCTCACATTGAGGGAACCGCCAGAAGGCCCTCGGAGCTAGACCTCAGTGTCCGGGCTGAATAATGGGGGTGGAGACACTCCTTCAGGTATACTGGGCTGAGGCCAAGGCTAAAATAAATTTTATATTTACTCACTTAATGGAATGAATACTTGTCCTTTTGCGAAGCTGTATATGTAATTAACATTCCATATTAGCTCAGTGGTAGAGCATCTGCCTTGAATGCAGGAGGTTCCTGGTGCAATCTCTGGCATCTCCAGGTAGGGCTGGAAGAGCATCCTTGCCTGAACCTCTGGAAAGCAGTTGCCAGTCAGTGTAGACCAGGCACCCCCAAACTCAGCCCTCCAGATGTTTTGTGACTACAATTCCCATCATCCCTGACCACTGGTCCTGTTATCTAGGGATGATGGGAGTTGTAGTCCCAAAACATCTGGAGCTAGATGGACCAATGGTCTGATTTAGTGTAAGGTAGTTTCCTATGCTTCTAAAAAATAAGTAACAATGTCCTAACACTGGTTGCATAATAAACTTCTTTGAGTATCCCTGTGGATTGTCATGGCTGTCTCCCTCGCTAAGGTGCCGCCTTCATTTGTAGGGTCTTTATTTCATTGTTCAATTTTACTGCCAAAGAGGCAAGGTGTTTCAACAGCACCTTGGCCCATTAGGAATGAACTACTTCAGTAAAATCATGGACGTCCCTCACATGCATGACCTCCTCCTTTGGATCATAGTCTGTACAATCAAAGACTAAGCTAACAAGCCTTGGGCATGAAGGTTTTAAGCAATGGTTCCTGCCTCTGTTGTTTACAAACATGGCACTGGGGTGTCTCCTAGAGCCCAAGAGCCATAGGGTGGAGCTAGTAATTGGTATGTCTGGATTGGTCATCTTATTTGCACACAGCCTACAAATTGATGCTTCAACCATGCTACTCAGCATATCCAGTCTAATTTTGTTTCTCTCTGCTATTATTTTGTTGCAGGTTTCTGAGAAATGACTGATTTCCTGCATTTCCCGTCGCTGATGGTAAATTAACAGTTCTGGTGTGCAAATAATAAGTTGCTGCTGTGTGTTTGGTGCTCCATGCACATCTGAGGAAGTAAGTCTCTCTCTCACAGAGAGAGAGGCTGTAAAATGCACGTTATGAATTGTGTCTCTTTGGTCAATGACAAAGAAAATGGAGCTATTTCAGTTGAAGCTGGATTAATGATTGGAGATACGACAGAACCAGAAGAACAATTGCCTCCAGCACCGCCGCCGCCACCACCTCTACCATGTCCACCCGCAGAAGCTGGATTTTCTTCACAGGAAGTGGTGCCACCCCCTCCACCCCCTCCACCTCTAGCACTGAGCAGACCTCCACTGCCGCAGCTGGTAAATGGGCATGGCCACCAGAGCAAGAAAAAGAGACTACGTAGCTTCTTCTGGAAAACTATACCTGAAGAACAAGTCCGTGGCAAAAACAATATCTGGACCATTGGTGCTAAACAGAATTATCAGATTGACACAAAGACAATGGAGGAGTTCTTTGGCCAGCAAGAAGAAACGCCACCCCGAGATTCCAAAACCAAAACTTTAAGGAGGTCCTTTAAAGATACTAAACAAGAGGTAAGTGTGAGTGTACTTCCTCTTCGTTAAAGAAAATCTTATGTGTTGGAAGTTGCTATGGAACCTCTTGCCTTCATTTCCCTTGCCCGCTGTTCTTGTGCTTTAGCCTTATTCTTATCAGGGAAAAATGATTGTTTATTAAATCTGTATACTACTCTTCATCTGTAGCTAGAGCCTAAATTTGTGCGTCGCTCAGAATTGATGGTTGAAGGTGTCTGTAAATCAAGATGTGTCATGCAATGAGATGGGGTTAATGTATTTGCAATTTGGCATTGCCTGAAGTATTTAAGGATTGTTGTGACTGTGTATATTACTGTGGGGTTCAAATGAAAAGGGCAAGCCCCTAGCTCTCATGAAAAACTTGGACAGTGTCTCAAAACTTGTGCTTTCCAGAATTCCCACGAGTTTTTTATTTGTTAGAGCTTGAGTTGACTCTATGCTTTACTGACCAACCCAATATTTGTCACCAGAACACTCTCTCTTTACTGGGTAGAGGCTTGCCTGAAATGCAGCTCCTGCTCCTCAAAGTCCCAAAAGGTCAGAGCTGGAGTGTGCTGAGGCTCCTTGTTCCTTGGCGCCTCTACCATTCGAGCTCCAAGCTTCCAGCATTGGAAGGGAGAGGCAGAGGTGGGCTGTCTTGCTGTGCCTTTGAGCAAACAGGTGCTCAGAGCTGGAAGGGAGAGGCAGAAGCTGGTTCTGCCTCTATGCCTGACTAGTGTTTAGGAGCCCTCATGCCTCCACCTCTTCATCCCAGCTGCCAGAGCTAAAGGTGGGAGGTAGAGGCTTGTAATGGATCTATGATAGCACCCAGTACATTGAGCATAGTGAAGTGACACCTCAGATGGCACATGTTGGGATGGTGGTATCGCAGGCAGCTCCCTTGGCTGTTTCTCCAAAGTCTTCCCCCCAACCATTCCTGTCTGTTGGTGGGTGGAGAGTCTTTTTTCTACTTGGCTTGTCCTGTCCCCTCTCCTGCCACCCCCCAATCCTGCTACGCTTCAAGTTACAGACTCGGCTAACCCAGAAGTAGTACCTTGGGTTAAGAACTTTGCTTCAGGATGAGAACAGAAATTGTGTGGTGGCGGTGCAGTGGCAGTGGGAGGCCCCTTAGCCAAAGTGGTACCTCAGGTTTAGAACGGTTTTGGGTTAAGAACGGACCTCCAGAAAGAATAAAGTTCTTAACCCGAGCTACCACTGTAGTGATGAAGTAAGATTCCAGCACCAGTCTATCGTTAGTTTCTCTACTGGGAAGGGGTGCTTTACCCATCTTGATTAATTTAATTTTTAAAATTTGAGGCAGTCTAAAATAGATAACTAAAGCAGGTTTGTTTTATTGCATTATTTTGCACATAGCATTTGCATTGTTTGACACAGAATAGGCTACATGAGAGTGGTGGTATTTTTCTTAATGAATGGATGGCTCTGTAGTCTGCAGCTCACTTCTTTTCTTCTGACTTTGAGGCAGTGGAGGTGACCCTAGTTCCTGGAGCAAGGAACCTTCCTGAGTCAGTATGGGCACACATGTTTCTGGTTGCTTAAGGTCTTTGTCTTGGCTACTTGTTAGATCTGTTTGCACATAATTCATTTCTTCATTCAGGAAAATTGAGGTCTTGCTTAGTGAATGCACACTATATGATCTGTACTAATGAACTGGTTAATATTAAAGGGATAAGGAGGTTGGGCCACTAACTATGTACAGTAGAAAGAAGTAAAAGCAGTCTAAAACTTGGAGGTTGGGCACTTGGAGGTTGCTGAAGGGCTTCCTTGAGCAAAGAAATATTTGTGTCAGAAATGGCTTTCTTTTCAGGAAATGCTGTATGAAAATTGTGCATGGTGCCATTACTCTCATAAAGTTAGTTGTTTGGATTGCAGCCAGAAGAGATAGTAGGCAGCACATTTGCTGCCATGCATCCTAAACTGTGTTAAGGTTGCAATCCTAAGCACACATATTAGTGAGTCAGCTCGTTTGAGCTCCGTGGACTTGCAGTCCTAAGCATGTTTACTGAAAAGCATCACATGATAGGAACATGTTACCTCTTTTTGAAAAATTGAAACCCATTTAACTTTTATCTTGTAGCAAATGTCTCTAAAATAAATTATGGGAGATTATTACAAATGTATAAGACTAAATCCATAAAACAACGCTGCATTTTTGTGGAAATATCCTCGTGTAAATATTTTATCAAATCATGTGTTCCCTAAAAAAAAAAATTAGATACCTTGATACACTGTTTATTTATCATTCATGATTGTGTGTGTTCTATAAAGTGATTGTTCTCTTTTTATAATACGCCAATATGTTTGGCCTGTGCCTTTTGAAGCTTTTGCCTCTTAGCATTACTATTGTGTTGAAAATGCAATCTAGACTCAGACTTTTGGAAAGCTGCTAATGTTAGGTTTTGCTAGGATGGGTGTCTGTGTGGGGACGTCATCATGTGGTTTGGGAAAAATGTCTAAGATAGTGTGCAAGCACAATTAGAAGAAAATAATGATGCAGTCTCTGGTAGGAATTTGCAGAAAAGACAAGTTCATGCATATAGAACTGAACAAGAACCACCTGATAATTCTAGGAGCACATTTATAAAAATCTGCTTGGAAGCATCTTACTGCCTGACTGCAGATTGTTACAAGTTGGTGAGGGAGTTTGTATACTATGACTAAACACATACACATATTTGGTAAGATTGAAAGGGAGGGTAGGGAAGTGGGTGTATATACTTAAGTGTGTTAATCATAGCTGTGTGTACATTTGAAAAGTTACTTCAAGTTCTTGTCCACCTTCTGCAGAGAGGTTGCCACCTGTAGTTTTTTTTGTTGATTTTAATAACTGACCTCAAACCACTTTATTCCAGAGTGGTTCTATAAATGTTTAATGATGTTGTCACACAGAAAATAGTTTGAGGTCTCAAAACAAGTTTTTTCATTGCCATGGAAAAACCAATGTATACATAAAAGGTAAAAGTAAATGACCCCTGGATGGTTAAGTCCAGTCAAAGGCGACTATGGGGTGCGGCGCTCATCTCGCTTTCAGGCCAAGGGAGCCAGCGTTTGTCCACAGACAGCTTTCCAGGTCATGAGGCCAGCAGGACTTAACCACTTCTAGTGCAATGGAACACCATGACGGAAGCCAGAGCACACAGAAATGCCATTTACCTTCCTGCCACAGCGGTACCTATTTATCTATTTGCACTGGGGTGCTTTCAAACTGCTAGCTTGACAGAAGCTGGGACAGAGCAACAGGAGCTCACCTAGTTGCACGGATTTGAACTGCCGACCTTCCAATCGGCAAGCCCAAGAGGCTCAGTGGTTTAGACCAGAAAACATACTGCACATAAGGAAAATGTGATGATCTGAAGGCATTTAAATATTTTGTGTGAAATTGTTGGATTAAATTAAACCCCTGCCAAGTAAAAATTTGCAGTGAAGACCAGGTTGTTCTAGAGCAAAGGATGTAAAGTTGACCCATAGCCTGCCCATCACTGTGTATCTATAATATTTAACCAAAATATGGATTTGTATGAGTGCAGACAGAGGCTGGGGTAAAGACAGGTGTACCGTTAATACTAGGGCTCTGGACTAATCCCGAATCAGGCCAAACTGGATTGATCCAGGATTTGCCACGGAGGAGGCTGAGGCAGTTGCTTGAATGCCCTGGGTTGAGTCCACCTGGAGTGATCTGGGGCTGTCATACCAGGAGAGGCAGTTGGGCAATTGGGCATGCTTCTACCACCCCCCCAACCACATGTTCAAATAAAGTTTAAAACCCTGATTAAACGTGGTTTGGAGGGGGATCATATATTTAATTAGGATGCATTGTAGGCATACCAACTTCCAGACACCAGTATACAATTGTGATGGTGAACTAAAAGTCATTCCATGCTGTCTTCAGTATGTGGCGCAGGCATGTGTGTGCCTGGTTCAGTGTGACTAGAAAGCAGCAGAAATTGATCGGAAGCTTTTGATTCCCACTATTACGATCCTGAGAACAGGCCCCTAGAGAGCAGTTGAACAGCTGAACCACAAATGACTGAATGCTTTCCAGCAGGCATAGGCAAACTCCAGCCCTCCAGATGTTTAGGACTACAATTCCCATCATCCCTAGCTAACAGGATCAGTGGTCAGGGATGATGGGAATTGTAGTCCCAAACATCTGGAGGGCCAGAGTTTGCCTATGCCTGCTTTCCAGTGTTGCCGTGATGAAAAAACATGGATATGAGGCATGTCTCCATATGATCCCTCATAATTTTTACAAGAGATCCCACCTATTAAACAGTAGGCCACCCAGTATATGAGTTCTGTGATTTGGTGATGGTTTTCTTGTCAGCCTGTGCAAAAATCACGAAGGTCCATGTGGATCTGTGCTTTGGATTGATGTCTTTGTAGCAAGCACGGGATATGATTTTTATTTTTATTTTTTTACTCTGCAGTCTACCAGCATAAACTTTATTTTGGTGGTGTTTTGGGGAAATCACACAAATTCAAGAGAATCCGACTTAATTCTGCTGCATCTGATTTTTATCCAGATCTCGTGGAAATTGAAGAATGTGTGTACACACATGCACATGCATATATTATGTATTTCTGTTTGGACAAGTGACAAGGGAGGGAGAGGAGGGGAGAATGAACCAGAGGCACTGAGGTGCTATGACACCTTTTCAAAATTCCAGATGTGATCATGGGGCCCAAAATAATGGTGACCCAGGTGAGAAAGAAATATACAAGTCTTTGTTAATGCCTCAATATTATTTCTTTATCTGTCTTGTGATTTTTATCTATAGCTCTAGAGCAGGGGTTGTCATCCTGGTCCCTACCACCCACTAGTGGGCATTTCAGGATTCTAGGTGGTGGTAGCGGGGTTCCAAGGCAATTTTACATTCAAGAAAGATGCATTAGTAGTCTAGTGGTCTAGAGGGCTTTTGTTTGATTTCAGACTTGTTCATAAAGATGAATCCAAAATAGGCATGCAAGGGTCAAAGTGCTGTGAAATCTACTTTTTCAATGTTGTGGGAAAAGCAGTTTAAAAATGAATTGCCAAATGATAATTATTGGACTATCATCTTGTGCCAGGTGAAAGAAATGGGAAGTTTTTACTCAACAAGAGTATAATAGTAAATTATTCCCATGCAGATGAGGAAAACTGAGTGCTCTTCAAATATAAGTAGAATATAGGTGTATACATACATATACATGTACATATACATATACACATACTCTGTCCTAATGAATGGAGTGTAGTGTAGTGTAGTGCTGAATGTGCATATTACTGCTGAATGTGGATATTACTTTACATTGCTAGTGAGGAAGAAGGATATTGGTCAAAAGGGTTGGGGAAGGGGAGATGAATGGAAGAGAAGACATCTTGGAATTTCATTGCAAAATGTTTTGCTTGTGCAGATGACAAATTTAAGAGATTTTAAAAGATTAATGTGTGTTGGGGTAAATTGCAATTCCAGATTTTTCCTACCGGTATCTAGAAGAATACATAACTTTTATGCCGAATTGAAAAATCTATGTAGACTAAAAGATGTTTGGGCTTGAAATAGGAGAATCTGGTCTTCTGTCCGTAGACCTTTACTTCAAAAGCCACTTTTTTCTACATTCAAATAACTCAGTTGTTTGACTGCCCTTATCTCCTTCCATTCATAAAATATGGGATAAAAGTGGGATTCACTTAATGACTCTTGAAGAAGAGCAGGAGATACGACGCTTAATAAATCTATGAGCAGCTGGTTATCCAAAAAGAATGGAAATGGAACACCTCAGATAAAAGATGATGATGAAGAAAGAGCCTTTGAGCTCCGTTTCAAGACTGAGAAACACGATGAAAAATGTAGCTTGAGCTTTCAGTCCAGTGCATGTGTCTTGCAAGTTTGGCTTCAAAGGCAGGGAAAGAACTAGTGTATTCATTTTCAGGTTGAATCAAGTTACAATCTGTTTAACATCTTTAATAGAAATGAGCTATCAACATTGCACTGAGTGTAATTTTAGTTTATATCAAGTGCTTAATCTTGGTCATCTGTATGACTAAACTTTATCTATGACTTAGGTCAGGAGGCATGAGGTTGCAGAGATGCTCAAGTCTCAGGACTGTAGAGTCATGAAAATGTGGAAATATGCTGGCATACCTTTTAAGTAAGTGCAGAGCCAAGCCCCAGAATGAGGTGATGGTTGTCAGGAATGCCAAACAGGATTTAGGAGTGATAAAAATGTGGCATTTACATGTAAAAGCACAGATGATAATTGCCATGTACTGAGCAACACTTGAACAGGCTTTAACTTTTGTCCTTGCTTGTCTTCCTGAATTTTTGAACACTTCCAAAGGGTGGGTGCTTATTAGTTCCTGAGGCTTTCTGATAAATACAGTACTTGCTTGAAACATCTGAGGGCAAGTGTTAAGGGAAGCATGTTGCATGAATCAGTAAGCAAAAGGGAGAAATTTGTTGGTAGAGTGTGGAAAAGTAATGCTTGTTGAACAGAGACAGCTCTTTTCACCTTGCCTGTTGCATCCTCTTCAATATCTGACTGCACAGCCCACTAAGAGGGTCTGATAGGTAGATGTTTGCAAAAGAGAGAATATGCCTCAAGTTAGTACTCACCCAAGGAGGTGTGTACCCACCCAAGGAGATGGTGTACTTTTATCTATTTCATGTGGTAACTACAAAATTGATAGTATGATATGACCCCCCTGGGGGCTTATGTTTGCCCCTCCCTTTATTTAACATAGTGATCTGGTATCTTTTAACACATCTTATAAAAATTATAAAGGATTCCTTTGCATCTTAATATGGGTTTACCAGTTAGCCAATGAAATTGCTGTTCTAGGGGTCAATGAAAGTACATTCAGGAAAACATTTGAGAACAGATTAGATAGTAGATACAGCTTCTGTAATGACAGTTCTGGCTGCCGCTGTACTATATGCGTACTTTTTCACTTAATCACGTGCTCCTTGCATTGGCAAATATTCAGAAGGGGTTGTTCTTTATATAAGACTGGACTTGCACTAGAAACATCTAATTTAAAAAATAAAACTTTGTATTCATGTGTTAGTTATAAACAGCATATTGTAACAAGTGGGGACTATTGTAATGTTTACACATTCTCGGATAAGCACCAACAGTAATTCATCAGGAAACTTAGGGTCTTGTTATCAATAGTTACAGTGTTCAAAATTGGCGAGGTGCCAGGCGCATTTTGTACCCGACTATTGCCCACTTGCAACTAAGTGAAGATGCCTGGGCGTCAGGATAGTGCCTGACATCTCCACCATCTGGAGTTGCATGTCCAGGGATCAATGGATCTTGGCTATTTTTACTCCTTACTAAGAGTCAGGAACAGTGCAACTTAGCCTGTAACTACTTTCCAGACCATAGAGTCATTTGGAGGAGAATTCTGATGTTACTTCTATTATCAATCAACATTATAACATTGGAATGACTAACTGATAACTCGGACTTTGCATGAGTCAAACAACTGTATTTTGTGAGTAAAGGGACCCCTGACCGTCAGGTCCAGTCACACATGACTCTGTGGTTGCACCGCTCATCTCGCTTTACTGGCCGAGGGAGCCGGCGTACAGCTTCCAGGTCATGTGGCCAGCATGACTAAGCCGCTTCTGGTGAACCAGAGCAGCACATAGAAACGCTGTTTACCTTCCCACCAGAGTGGTACCTATTTATCTACTTGCACTTTGACGTGCTTTTGAATTGCTAGGTTGGCAGGAGCAGGGACCGAGCAAGGGGAGCTCACCCCGTCGCGGGGATTCGAACTGCCGACCTTCTGATCGGCAAGCCCTAGGCTCTGTGGTTTAGACCACAGCACCACCCGCGTCCTGTTTTGTAAGTAAGGTAAAGGGACCCCTGACCATTAGGTCCAGTCCAGACGACTCTGGGGTTGTGGCGCTCATCTCGCTTTATTGGCCGAGGGAGCCGGCGTACAGCTTCCGGGTCATGTGGCCAGCGTGACTAAGCTGCTTCTGGTGAACCAGAACAGCGCACGGAAATGCCGTTTACCTTCCCGCCAGAGCGGTACCTTTTTATCTACTTGCACTTTGATGTGCTTTCAAACTGCTAGGTTGGCAGGAGCTGGGACCGAGCAACGGGAGCTCACCCCGTCGCGGGGATTCGAACCCCCGACCTTCTGATCGGTAAGTCCTAGGCTCTGTGGTTTAGCCCACAGCGCCACCCACATCCCTGTAAGTACTTACAACACAAAAACCACAATTCATATTTTCACCCCTGCTTCAAGGAATTGAACAATACAGTATATTTTTAGTTTTAGATTACCAAGTGTGGTGTGTTATGCTATCCTAAGAAGAATTTAACTGAGGGCTGCTAGACTAGTCTACACTGTGTATAGACTAGTCTATTCTTGTACAAAGACATTATGTCACCTTTGCTGGCCTACAGGTGACAGTTGTCATAAAGCAGTTTTCTTCTGCTAATGAACTGCATGGGGGTTAATAGCAGCAATGAAAGCCAAGTTACCAATGCAATGTATTTACCTAATAACATAAGGTGGCATCATTCCAGGTAATTGTTTCTGGCTTTTTTAGATTCCAGTGTAGAATGTGGTGAAGTAATGTGTCTGGAGCACGGGTAGGCAACCTAAGGCCAGTGGGCCAGATGAGGCCCAATTGCCTTCTCAATTCGGCCCGAAGACAGTCCGGGAATCAGCGTGTTTTTACATGAGTAGAATGTGTCCTTTTATTTAAAATGCATCTCTGGGTTATTTGTGGGGCCAGCCTGGTGTTTTTACATGAGTAGAATGTGTGCTTTTATTTAAAATGCATCTCTGGGTTATTTGTGGGGCATAGGAATTCGTTCATTCCCCCCCCCCCAAAAAAAAAAATAATCCGGCCCACCACATGGTCTGAGGGACGGTGGAGCGGCCCACAGTTGAAAAAGGTTGCTGACCCCCAGTCTGGAGTGTGCAAAATGGAACCCACATACTTATTTGGGCTTTTAGCATTTCAAGACTAGCCACAGATTCAAATGGGTAGGCAGGTATATCAAAAGGAGTCAAGAAAACTTTAGAGCGTTAGGATAGTCTTCAGGTTTCATTTGTATTGTATCTCCCCCCCCAAAAAAAATATTTTCACCTTTGTTTCTTATCATTCATTTGTGTATGTGCAACCATGCACAGCAATGTTGGCTAACCCCTGGCTGGGCTACAACTCCCACAATTCCTTAATGTTTGCAGGGGCTGATAAGAATTATACTCTAGCAATATAGTATTATAGTATTAGTGCTAAGGTAAAATGAATTTTAGTTAGCATGAATGTGAAAACCATGGATCCAATCTGGGTTTTTTTGTCAGATGGATATTAAACAAATAGAATCATAAAGATGCAACACTATTTTAAAAAAAGCTTAAAGTGTATTATTTATGTTCTAAGGCAGCAGTACTTAAAGTCAACTTCAGTTCGTAGAGGTGATGATGTTTCATGTGTAACAGTATGAACTGTTAACAGTATTGTGCTGGATACATGCATTGTAAAGTTTGTATAGGGGAAAAAGAGAGAAGTAACTTCTGGTTTACGGATAGTTGGCTCTAATGGCAACTTCTTTCATTGTGTATGAATGTTTACACAGTATTTGGGATGATCTGCATATCACAGAAGAATTATCCTTGTATTTGCTATAGGGTAGAACTTTCTTCTGCTTTTCCATGCCAGGAAATGTAAGCAAAGTAATCCAGCATTATTAAAACATTCTGTTTGAACAAGCCTTTTAATGCATCTTGCTCTCTTTTTTTCAGATTAATATTTTGGATGCCAAAAGAAGTATGAATATTGGGATCTTTCTTAAGCAGTTTAAAAAGTAAGACGTTACATAACTATTGCAACTGTCAGAAATGGTGATAAAAATATGGTAGAAAATGAGAAATACCTCACCATAAGTAATATGGCTACAAGCCCAATCTAGCTAAAAATGGGGTGCAGATTTGTCAACTTTACTTGTACTGTATTTTCCTTATACATGTGCTAATCTTACATTCCATTCTGAACACTGCATTTGTAAAGTTGAGCAGTCTGTAGTTAGATACTTCATTTTCAGTTGAGCTCAATGTTTCTCTTCAAGGATTGAAACCCATTATAATTTGAAGATTAATGTTTTATTTTTCTAAAGTCATTTATTTTATATGTGAAAAACGCAAAGAGTAAAAATTGTGGGTTGTATTTGCATTAGTGTATTATTGTTCTAGACAGTTGTATTCATTTCAGTGGAACCTGCAATGAGGACACTTATATGAATACCATGCATGGCCACTGAAAGTTGTAGCAATGAAGCTGTCGTAGCATATAAAGCAAAAACAGATTGGTTGTGTTCTTGAACATGCAAGAAATCTAATGTTCTAGCCTATGGAAATGCAAACTTCCTAGATCAAACTGTATGTCTTTGTTATATTTCGCCACCAAGATCAGTTGAATCCATAATTGAAGATCTCCACTCAGGAAGAAGTGATCTCTATGGTTCTGAGATACTACGTGAACTCATCAAGTTATTGCCAGAAACAGAAGAGGTAAGAGGAGGATTGTGTTGAAAAACTTCTGTAAATTGAACAGGGACGATTAGCTACATGTTTTTGAAGATGAGAAAGATGTGTCTTGGGGATGTGTGTGTGTGTTCTAACTGGCCAAGATAGTGAGTCTGATCCAGACTTGATCCTGTATGGATGGAAGGGTTTCTTCCATTGATTCTGGGAGCTAAGATCCAGCAAAAGTTTATTATTCCATCTGCAGCCCAAGTACCACCTCAAACAATATTCTAGGGGGGTCCCCAAAACTCCCAGGGGCAGTTTTTCAGGGAGCACTGGTGGCTGTGGAGAGTAGGAGGGATAAATAAATAAATAACTCACCCTGCCCCCTTTCTTCAGCAGCAGTGGAACCCTGCTGAACTCAGGTCAGGATTAAACCAAAAATATAATTCTTATCCTGTGACTTGCTACGTAATGTCACAAAACCTGACATTACAGCAACCTTAAAGCAATGTTAAATTTGAGCAAATGTTGTTTAGGAGGATACTAAAGCTATATCTTTTAAAGGTGGTGTTATGGAACTGTCAGTATCCATTAGGGATCTTAATTACTCCTTTCCTGTTGTGCTCTTGAGCATTTTTTGAGAGCAGTTTTTGTTACATATTCAGTCTTGCTTAGTGGAAGGATTGTATAAGTGATGAAACATTGCTGATGGGCAAGAAAAGACAACCCTGAGGAGTAGGAAGGCAATAGCCAGTAACAGAATACGCCAGGAAAATATTTCTGGGGGGAAACTGGATTGTGTGGAGGAACTAAAAAGAAGAATGGAAATTTGAAGCACAGTAATAGAGAAGTTGCTTCAGGCAGGGGCATAGCAAGGGGGGGCGGGGGCAGGCCGCCCCTAGTTCCAGGGGAGGGGGGGTGACACTTTGGCTGGCCCCTCACACCCTACCCCGCCGGACGGGCCCCGAACGGGGGCATGTCGCCTTTCCCCCCTTCCAGCGGCTATTTTTTGGTGGGCCAGCATGACACCCCCTCCTTGCTGGCCCCCCCGCCGAAAAAAACAGCTGGGAGGGGGGGAAAGGAAGCAGAGCAGGCGCATTCAAGCGCCTGCTCTGCTTCTCTTTTCCCCCTTTCCGCTGCTTTTTTTCAGCGGGGGGGCAGGCCAGCGAGGGGGGTGTCACGCTTGTCACTGGCATGACACCCCCTCCTCGCTGGCCCACTCCTCGCTGGAAAAAAGCCGCGGAAAGGGGGAAATTCCCCCTTTCTGCATCCACGTGCGTCGTGACATCACAATGACGTCACGACGCACGCATCGTGCCCCTCCCCCAGGGTGGTGCCTCTGCGCCGCCGCCACCCCCAGCAGCGCAGAGGCTTATTATGCCACTGGCTTCAGGCATAAGAGCAGGATGGTTGAGAGAAGGTGTTCTATGTGCTGACAGAAAGAGAGAGAAAATAAATAGATTATTGGGGACTGAAGAGTAAAAAAAGTCCATTTAACTGTAAGAACAGAAGTTTGTAGATATTGAGTATTTCATGGAAAACCAACTCTGACATCCAGGACCACCACAGAATGTTCATGTGGAATTGCTCCTTGGCACCTTCATACAGAACCTCTTTTCATATGGAGGACTATGTCAGATACTTCCCTGAATATATAAACTGGCTTGCAGATGTTATCACTGAAGGGAAAGATGGCTTTAGCGGAGACCAGAGTTGAGGCCCAGGATGACCCAGTCATGAAGGAGTATCCCAACAGTAGATACAAACAGAGAAAAATGACTTCTTTTAGATATTTTTTTGGGGGGGAGGGAGGAACCAGAAGTTGTAAGGTGTCTCCTCCTCCAGCTTGTGTATAAGAAGAGAAGGAAGGAACAAAGATGAAGACATGGCAAAAGTTGCATATTTAGGAACAAAGGGAAATAGGTTTCTCTAACGGTGGTTCCAAAGGAACAGGATGCGTGTATGTGTTTGGGTTTTTTTGGGGGGGGGGTGGAGGGAAGCTGAGCAATGACTTCTGCATTCTGTCTCAGATGCAAGAGAAGGGAGAAACATGTATGTGTACATGCGTGAGCACACACACAAAGGTCTGGGTCTGAAAAGTGTGGAATGTCAAGGGTAGCCTTGGGAGTCTTCTAGGGAAAGTATAGCTGATTCCATGAGCATGTGAGTTCCCAGGAATGAGAAGTGTGACAGTAAGCATTGTTAAAGACGAAGAGCTGCCAGATGAGATGACTTTACACAGATGGACGGGGAAAGAAGAGAGGGTGGTGTGCAAAGCCGAAGGAAGTGAGGGAATAGTAGTATTGCAATTAGGGCTGCGTTCAAATGTATGCCATATCATGGATGTTTTTGGTATAACTCAACACCAACATGCTTCGACTTGCACAGTTTTACTGCTACAGTGTAGAAGTAATTAAAATAGTCACACTTGGCAACAATTTGCTGTAATGCAAGCAAGCTCTTTATTGAAGTGTTAGCTTAAAGATCTGAGCAAACTAAGAAGCTAGCATGTTAACCCCCAAACTATTGTTGCACTTAAGCCAGCATTTTAGCTACCCATATATCCTGTGTGCTACAATTCTTTAGCCATTGTACAGTGGTACCTCGGGTTACAGATGCTTCAGGTTACAGACGCTGCAGGTTATAGACTCCGCTAACCCAGAAATAGTACCTCAGGTTAAGAACTTTGCTTCAGGATCAGAACAGAAATCGCGCAGCAGCGGCACAACAGCAGCGGGAGGCCCCATTAGCTAAAGTGGTACAGTACCTCAGGTTAAGAACGGTTTCAGGTTAAGAACGGACCTCCAGAACAAATTAAGTTCTTAACCCGAGGTACGACTGTATTTGCTACTGGGTGTATAGTAAAAAACATTCTGGCTTTTATTATGAGTTCAGAATGTAAACAGAGTTCAGAAGGCGGCAGCAGTCACACTACAGGATCCTCCTGCATAGCTCCCTGAACACATACAGAAGTCCACAAATGTTGTGCCCCTTTCCTAAGCTCTCAGAAGACCGAAGGGTTCAGGATAGGAGCAGAGTCTCATCTCTGATTTCACACTGTGCTTTGGAGCTGCTCAGAATGTTTCTATAAAGTGCAGTATGGAGACTGGGAACCTTCCCCCTAGAAGCTTAGGTTCAGGAAAGAGGCAGCACCTTTTGAAGCTCAGGAAGTTGAAGATGAGGGCAGGGGTGATTGCCAGAGGAAGAACGGACAGTTTCCATGGTGACTAAATTTATGGACTCTTGTTTACACCGTTTCGCTTAGTTTACATTGTTACAGAATTCAACTTTCATTGATTCAGAGTTGAACAATGAATCACCCTGTTTACAGGTCCCTGCCCTTGAAATACTTCCTTTGCAGAGTATTCCCTGCCAAAGTATCTATCTATCCATCAGTAGCAAATGGCTCATTAGGAAGCAATAGGCTACTGAAGTTCTTCTCTCGAGCAGTTATTCCTTATTGTACCTGCTCATTTAGAAAGTGCATATTTCTCATTTGTCAGAGGTCTGTGACATTTGGAGCAAGGTGCTTAAGCAATGTTCAGTCATTGGGTTGTCTTTTAAAAAGATGTACCAAAACTGAAATGCAAATAGGTTGGGGGAAAGAAAAATAGAAATCAAGCATGAAGATAGAGAAGTGGCAAGTGGCTTGTGTTATATTAAATAATACATCATTTACTTTATAACATTTCTTTTGGGGGGGGGGTAAGAAATATTCACAAGAGTTGCATTGTTGTATACACAAAATAACACCAAATCCTGAATGTGCAAAACTGTTTTTGGGCCAAATCTGTACTTAATAGCATAGAAATACCTTCCCTGTAGCAAGATCTACTGTATGCAGAAACTATATACTGTAGATAGGACTTGCTTCATTCTTTTTCATTCAGTTGTTGCCCACCTCCCAGGCCGAGAACTGATAATATATGTGATAGTTACAGGTAGGTAGCCGTGTTGGTCTGCCATAGTCGAAACAAAATAAAAAATAAAAAAATTCCTTCCAGTAACACCTTAGAGACCAACTAAGTTTGTTATTTGTTTGTTGTTGGTATGAGCTTTCGTGTGCATGCACACTTCTTCAGATATATGTGATGTCCAACTCATAATTCTTATACTAAGGAAATGGGTTCCATTCATCTCTTTGGAAGCATTCTCATCTCTTAAATGGGTGGTGGACGTAGCATATTTTCAAAGACCCAGTTCATAAACCACCCTTGTTTTATAGATTGCCACCAGATATATTCTGCTCTGCATTTGGATATTTGCATTATCTGTTTCCATACCAATGTTCATAGTCTCAGTGGAGGGGGAAATGGCAGGAATCCAAACAACCTATGTGAGCAGCATCACTGTGTTACTGACTGTGAGGGAGCCAGACATTTAAGTCTATAAAGATAATGGTAACTGAACAAAGGGAAGCTTTGCTCCAATGTTATCCAAGTTTTAAAACATTGGGATATAGGTAGGGTTTGTTTAAGTGGCTCTTGGGCACATCCCAGATCTGAAAACAAACATTGGGGCTCAGTTTTTGAATGTGTACAATACAGAGGGTGTTTGAACATGTGCAGAATGCTTTTGCCTTCACAATACCTAATCACACCAATGTATCTCCACCCCACCCCCTTGTCCCCTTACAAATCTGGGATTTAGTTTATGGATTCATACAGTAAAGGGTGCAACTTCTTGCCATGTCTCTCACTTCTAGTTTTAGAATTCAGAACCAGGTATGCAAAAGGGTGAGGGTACGATGGGATGAGAGAAGCTGTCCACCTCCATTTCCGCCCAGACTAGCCTATTAACATCATGCCTTATGAAATATACCTGCCCTGATAATGCATAGCCAGTTAACGTTGAATTTGTATTTTGCCTACCCTTGTCTTCAGCATGAGTGCCTTTTTAAAAAGTACCTTATGAGTGCTGAAGCCATCTGTACACCCACAGCTTCCACAGTCAATGTCTATGAAGGATTCAAGGAGCACTAAACAAATACATAACAGATATCACTATCATTAATTTGCATAATAAGTAGGAGTGATTCAATTATCTGTGCAGCAAAGCAATTATTAACTTTTTTAAGAGGTTTTAAAAATTCTTACAGGTTTGCTTTAGGTGTTGCAAGTTTAGAAGTGTGTAAAAGTTAGTTGTTGTTTTTTTAAGTAAACTATTTTCCTCTTCATGTTCTATTAACCTACCCACAAATTGTAAAGTATGTAGGCTCACGTTTTCCAAAAGTAATGTAGATACCATATCCTTGTCTGAGTAAAGGCCAAGAATGTGTGAAATTTGTGTGAAATTGTCCCCCTAAAGGAAAAATGAAGGGAGGGAGGGAGGGAGAAATGAGACACAACTTGTTTTTGATAATTTCAGTCATAATGTGTTGGCAGGCTGTCTTGTGCTATCTTGTAGTGCTCAGTACTATTAACTGCCAGGTGTGTGTGCCTTATGCCAGTTTTGTGACAACATGGAGATTGATCTTGTGGTCCTCTGCATGCCTGATACCTGTCAGACAGAACATTTCAATGATAAGCAGTCAAATGAACACATTTATGCTTGTGGAAACCTCAGCTTTTCCTAGCAATGCACTTATTCATTGATGCTTTCTGCTGCCCCAAAGCAATATTTTGCATGCAGGCAAAAGTCTGACTCGAGCCCATGTTTGAAACAGAGGCATGTGTGAGTGACAGTTAAATTTAGTGGGGGGGGGATGTACCAGGCTCCTATCATTTTTATATTTCATTACCTGCTGAAAATGTTGGTTTTTGCCAAGAATTTCCAGATAATTAACTGGATTCAGTGTTGTTCATTTGTTCTGTATTTTTTTTATTTTATGGTTGTTTTAATGTGTTTTTTTATTGTACACTGCCATGAGATTTAAAATATTAAGAATATTAAGAATATTTTAAACAACTCTTTGCCACCTTGTTAGTTCTAACCACGGAGAGAACTAGGTTGTTTTTCTAGAGTCCAGCTTTCTTCACAATTACATTTTCAAAAAAAGTATGGTTGAAAGAAGAGTAGGTTTATCAGACGCAGTTCAGCCCTGCAGGGAGCCAGACACACCAAGAGCTAGGTAGGAGCAGCTGGGAAGGTTTGCTGTGATACAGTCTCCAGACAAGGGCTACACATACACCCTGCCTGAGCACACAGCAACTCAAGGGCTCATAACTCACAATTCCATTTTTCCCTGATAAGGAGCAAATGGGGCACCACAGCTCAGCAGTTGGCATGTGGGGAGAGGGGCTCTGCAAAGTTCCTGTCATCAGTTGGCAACAGTGTGGGTCCTGGGAAGCCTTTGTCCTGTCTTTCCTTTGTGAAGTGCAGGCATAGGCAAACTCAGCTCTCCAGATGTTTTGGGACTACAACTCCCATCATCCCTGACCACTGGTCCTGTTAGCTAGGGATGATGGGAGTTGTAGCCCCAAAACATCTGGAGGGCTGAGTTTGCCTATGCCTGGTGAAGTGCCTTGCTATGAAAGGTAGTATAAAAACATTTAAATAAATAAATGTGGAGGCAAAAGAAAGTGTAAGCTTGTTTTAGGAAATGTAACATTTTGAGCATGGTGGCATACTTTCTAGATGTGTGCTATCAAGCTTTGCCAAAAAGAAAGCAAGAAACAGAAACAAAAAAACCCAACAAAGTGTCTTGGGCTTGAACTAGATCTTACAGCAGACAAAGGACCCTTGTTGGAAACAGCAGCCCAGTGTCCTATCTCTCCCGCGCAATAAATGTTAGTGGCAGAAAATGAATGAGACGATGTTGTGCTGAAATATCCTGCTCCTGCAAATAAAAATAGTAGACAGACAGGTGAATCTGGGGAAGAGAAACCTAAAGGACAATGGCAAACCTGATGTTACTTGGTAATATATGCATGGGTTTGTTTTTGATGTAGCTATCTGCCATAAGATCTAGTCCTAGCACCAAAAGCAATTTTTAATATGGTGAGCTCTTAAATCTCAGTTCATTCTTTAACATTAGTTTGGCACACACACAAAAAAACCCAACATTAGTTTGACCAGTGACCAATTTGATTCTTATCAACCTCTTGTCTCCCTCCCCCCATTCCTAGGTAAAGAAATTAAAGGATTTCAATGGAGACCTATCAAAACTGTGTCAAGCAGATTCTTTTATGTACCTACTAATCCAGGTGCCAAAGTAAGGAAACGCTAAGCCCTTTTCTATTCACTATAAATTCTCTCTCGCTTGTATACCAGTTCTAAATCTTAATTTGTTTGTTTTTCAGCTATTCACTGCGACTCGAAGCCATGGTGTTAAAAAAAGAATTCTCCCCATCTTGTACTTCTCTTCAGAAAGACATGACAATTATAAGAATGGCTACAAAGGGTAATTAAACATGCTGCAGCATGCATTAGGCACTTGTTTTTCTTAGCAGGTTAATCAACTTAACTAGGGAGATGAGATCTGGAATTTCAGGTACCTATTATCTATTTAAAGGAAGCTAGCCAGCTCTGACACATTCCACAAGGGTGCGTGTGTGTTATCAGTTTGATATGTGTCTCACAATTCTTAACTATGATCACAAGGCCACATTATTGAAGTCATTTTCCCACTTGTACTGATGATATTCCCTTTCCTGTATATGAAATAACTTGCAGTATTTTCTCATTTGGGGAATAGTGGCATCCATTCTGGTAATCTTCATCTGGGACCCTCATAGAGCCAAAACGCATGTCCATTTCCCCCCACTTTATATTTCTGTGGTTGTAGTCCTGTCATTGTGATCCACCTTGAATCAGGTTGTGATCAAATCAAAGACCATGGTTTGAAGTTGGTTTACAAATTTCATCTTGTATTTCACCATGGTTTCTCATCGCACCTGATTTTGCATTCCTGGCATAACCCTGGTTCATTTTCATGCCCTGCCCTAGATGCCCACCTGGCTACAGAGCAGTTACAATTAGGCAAAACAAGCCACGGTTACTTGCTCATCTACAAAACTGCAAACCACAGTTAAAATAAACCATAGGTTAGTATCCTATATGAATGAAGCCAATAAAGCCTTGAGAAGTTCTCCTTACCATCACTCCAGTTCCTACACTGCATTTCTCATCGGCATTCCAGGTTGGCAGGTGTGCCCACTCAGGCTTGAATCTGCTTTTAAGAGCTATAAGGTCATTGATCGCTAGCTACTTGCCAAGTGCACAGAGAAGTGTTCTGGCATTAAGGAGTAATGGCTTTATAAAGGTAAAGGGGCCCCTGACCATTAGGTCCAGTCATGGACGACTCTGGGGTTGCGGTGCTCATCTCGCTTTATTGGCCGAGGGAGCCAGCTTACAGCTTCCGGGTCATGTGGCCAGCATGATTAAGCCGCTTCTGGCGAACCAGAGCAGTGCACGGAAATGCTGTTTACCTTCCCGCCGGAGCAGTACCTATTTATCTACTTGCACTTTGACGTGCTTTCGAATTGCTAGGTTGGCAGGAGCAGGGACCGAGCAACGGGAGCTCACCCCGTCACGGGGATTCGAACCGCTGACCTTCTGATCAGCAAGCCCTAGGCTCTGTGGTTTAACCCACAACGCCACCTGCGTCCCACTAATGGCTTTATAGTAAGCGCTTAAAAATGAGGAGGGAAGCATCAGCAGGGACTTGGCTGTACATAGATAATGTACACTATTTCAATATGTTAAGAATTGCATATAGGTTAATTATTCCGGTACTACATCTTGCTGTTTCTGATATGTTTTATTTCTTGCTGGTCAGTGGTTTGTGATTTTTTAAAAAACTGTTTTGTAGTGTTTATTATGATGGTTAACTTTCCTAGGCTCTCCCTAGAGGAAGGGTGGGATCTAATAAAAATAAATCATACTATATTTGTAGCTCTGTCTAAACACTTCATACATCCAAATTAGCATTTTGCAGTTCATGAACTGACCCAGAAACTGCAGCATTTCTCAAACAGACCATTCCAAGTTCCTGTTTCATTTTCTTGCTTCCTCCCACATGCTCCTTATAATATATGAATTTAATTGTGGCCTGGGTACATAAGCATTGGTTACAGGAAAACCTTTTGGCCTTTAGGTCACATCTATTGAACAAGAACAATAGTGGCCTCTTTCAGAAATGTGCAAATTAATAAGTTGAGGAATAAAAAGTGCTTGTAGGCTGACAATGTGTTGGCTTCCAATGCTGCACACTAGGTTAATCAGTATATTGAAAGAACTATGACTCCCCAAGATGATGATGGATTACCGGTACATCTCTCATGCTCCCTGATTGTTGACCATGCTAGTTTGGGCTGGTGAGAGTTGTAGTCCAGCAACATTTGGAGGGTTACAGGTTAGTTGCCCATTGTCTGACAGCCTTGGTGATACTAAATAGTCAAAACTGCATCTACCGTGTTTCTCCTAAAATAAGACACCGTCTTATATTTTTTTTCGCTCAACAAAACACAGTATGGCTTATTTTCAGGGGATGTCTTATTTTAACCGTGTCGCATCGGTACGCTGCATAGCCACGCCTCTCCAGGCTGTTTTAATGGGCGGTACCACGTCACTATGGCTTATTTTCGGGGTATGGCTTATTTTTGGGGAACGGCTTATATTTTGCAAATGCATAGAAATCCTGCTATGGCTTATTTTATGGCTATGTCTTATTTTAGGAGAAACAGGGTATATTCTGCCTCTTCAGGTTTATTAGATTACTTGCTCTTCTTTTATTGGTAAGCGAGTGACTTAAAACATTTAACAGTTAGGAATAGAATCCTAGAACTGTAGAGCTGAAAGAGACCATGTGAGCCATCTAGCCCAAAGCCCTGCAATGTTGTAATCTTTTGCCCAACATGGGTCTCGAACCCACGACCTTGGGATTAAGAGTCTCATGCTCTGCTGACTTAACTATCCCATAAATAATGTCAAGCACCATACCAGGCTGTAGTGCTGGTTTGTACATCACTGTTAAGTGAACAGGCAATCTGGTCAGACTCTTTGCAGAGTTGATTCCCAAATACTCAGTGTTCCAGTCAGGGTGAGGCTTGGCAGTAGGGTTTTTGCCTTTTCCCTTACCTTGCCTGGGAACTTTCCTTTAATCGCCCTCCAAAAAAAATAATGCCTAGTTTGACTGCAATTTTTCTGGAGCAATAAAATCTTTCTTGGATGCCATTTGAAAACAGCCCATGGTTTCAGAACCTTATGTTGTTGTTTTTTTGCAGAGCTAATGTGCTGTGAAGAGTTACATTCCATATTGCACTTGGTCCTTCAGGCTGGGAATATTATGAATGCAGTAAGTGGACAAGCTTCATTTTGGGGCATTGGGGGAGAGGATCAGAATTTACAGTATTGCAGATTGACATCTTGTACCTCTTCTGTCTGTCTTTTCCATAACCCCCCTCCCTCCACTCCTTAGGGAGGATATGCTGGCAATGCAGTTGGCTTTAAGCTATCCTCATTACTCAAGTTGGCAGATACAAAAGCAAACAAGCCTGGGATGAATCTGCTTCATTTTGTTGCTTTGGTATGTAAATAACAATCATTTCCAAGATAGCAGGCTGCAGAAAAGCAGCAGGGGGAGGTGATTGATAGGCTGGGGGGGCATGCATGCCACAGAATTTAAGAGCGGCATTTAATTTTTATGGTTATTGTTAAGCTCTTCACAGGTTTCATTAATTTATGGTTGCAATGCTGAAATGTGCAGAGTAAGCATGCAGAGTAAGCATGCAGTTAGAAGTCTTGGAACAAGCACTTTCTGGATATTATATTTAAAATTCCCAGTTCTAGATTGTCCTGTCTACCTAGCTATGCCAATCTTAAATTGTTGTTTGTGAAGAAGCTACCTGATCTGATGGATTACTTGCTGATAATACTTCACAGGTGTATGTGATTCTCATAAGATTTAAGAGGAGGGCAATGCCCTCTTATTTCTTTTGAAACTGACTGCATAGATTGAGATTTTCCTTACATGTATATAATGGTCAATTTGCAATTAGTTTAACCTTGATGGTGATTATAGTTAATCTTTGCCTAGTTTGCTCTAAGTCTTAGCATTAGTTTCTGTGACTTTGTGAATATCCCTGTGCAAATAGGTTTAACAGCTAATCTGAAGGCGCCGGGGGAGGGGGACAGAGAAAAGAGAGGATATTAGGTGGAGATTAAGCAGGAAATATTGTATTAGATTGCATACATGGCATTAGTACACTGCTTTTGCCTAATAGCTCTCCTTAGTGCACCTGGGTTGAATTCACTGAAGGATTACTAATTCTCAGGCTCTCTAAAATAGAAAATGTCTTTCTTACCTTGTTTAATTAGATCCTTCCTAGCCTTCTAAAAGAGAGTCTTCTAAAACAAACACAGCAGGTTTAAAACAGAAACCTCTTCAGCTGCACTTCCAAAAAGACCTCTTAAGTTTATGTTCTGTAGGTTTCAGAATGGGAGTGGAATTTTATGGGGTCATCTTGTTTGTTTTAGGAAGCCCAAAAGAAGGATAGAGTTCTTCTAGCCTTTTCAGACAAACTACAGCACGTTCAAGAAGCAGCCAGGTAAGCAAGAAAACTGAGAACGTTGACTGGGAACTTCTTTCTTTGTGAAGCACTTCAATACATGCACAAAGTTTTGGCGTGAAAACTGAGATCTTAACAAGTGTTTACTATAGACTCTGTGGTTTCATTTTCACTGTGGATAGAACGATGCCTGAAGCATGCCTTCAGGTTTAGAGGTTTTCTGAGTTTATCTTTAAGGGCTAACTTGTTCAAGGTTATTGGTCTCCACATAATTTTGTTGATAGAACAACTGATTAAGAGTTAAGTATTGGTATTACAGGGGATTATTTGGTGATTTAACAACTTCCCTCAACTGTCCTGGGTAGGGTAACTGTTTTGGGGAAGAATTATCCCTGTGGTTTGGTGACAAATCCTTTAAAAAATCCTGCAAGCAGAAAACCAAAATTCAAAGTCAAGTTATATAAGGTTGAGCAGAAATAGTGCAGTTGTTTATTTTTTTTAAAAAAAACTGAGAGCTGATATCAATTTGCAGGGAACTAATGAACTGAGAACAATTGGTTCTCTTTTTAATTGATAGTGAGTTATAATGTGGCTGTTAAGAAAACATACATGTTGCCCGTTCCTTTTCTTCTCTCATCACCAGATGGGAAGCTCTGTTACGGGGGGGTGATGAGACAAGTGACTAGAGCTTCTTAAAGAACATGATAGGCAACCTGTGACCCCCCCGAGGCCACATGCAACCATGCCTACTAAGCTGTCACATTCTTCCATCCCATTAGAATTCCTCCCTTATTTTTCCTGGCTTCCTAAAGTGTTTTCTCGCTTTCTGTGTAGGTTTACAACAAGGAGCAATACTCTATTTAATTAACATTTTGTTTCCGTCTTTTAATTTTTCTCTGGTTGGGGAAAAAAAACACTCCCACCCTACCCCACCAGTCAAGCTGTTTGAGAGCATATTGGTATGCTTCTGCCATGGGTGTGCAAAAAATGCTAATGTTAGAAAAGAATTAACTTCCACTTGCCTATCAGAACAGTAGCTGTATTGGTCTGTTACACAGCACTAAAAAACCACTCTGTATATCCGAAATTACCCATCAAAAAAAGAAGCTTGCTGCTAAATAGGGTTGGGATTCTAATCTAAGGTGAAAATGAAAGCAGATTCTGGATTAGTTCATCCATAACACTTTACTCTCTGGTTCTTCCCACCATTGGTCTGTGTCTCCTGACAGATTATTCCCAAGGGAATATTGCCCTCAAGAAAAAAACATTGTGCACTCAGCCCCTGCCTTAAAAATTAGTTAAGTTTCTGTGATGATGTACCAAGAATGGACAGGGCTGCACAGAACAGGAGTTGTAATATTGCAGATGTTCCACCACTGTTATGACTGCTTGCGTGCCCAAGATCTGTGACTTGGGAATCCCAGGCTCTTTTAATTTTGTGACAGGTAGTCTGGGGAAATATTTTGCCCTTTGGTCAGAGTCCATTACTGAAACTTCTTTATGAAATTGCTTTGGCATAAAACCTTGATCACTGAAAATAATGGGAGGGGAAATTATTAGGTCATATCTTCTACTGTGGGAAGATCTGCTAAACTGGCAGGTCCAGTTTGTTCACCTCGTTGTGTTATAACACTTGCTGTCATATGTGTGTTTTTAATTAGCTAGGTAGTCAGCACTTATTGGTGGGTAGCTCTTCTCTCTAAAATTGCTTTCAATTACAACTCTTTCCTTGCAGAATATCTCTTGAAAGTTTAGAAGCAGAGCTCCATTCACTCTCAGTCAAAACAAAGTCTCTTAAGGATAATATTCGTCGGGACTCTGAACTGTTTCACCAGATGGAAGGCTTCCTCCAGGTTTGTTGGGAGATTTCTGCCACTTCAGTTCCTTCTTATGTCCATATTCTGCACCCTTGATGAATTTCACTGATGTCCTTAACAGGCTGTAATATTTAGTCTAGGAGTGCCCTGCCACAATGTTTCATACTTCTGGTAAGCATTTCAAGAGAGCCTTTTTACAGAGAAGAATGCTGAATGTGGGGGCAATCAGGCTTAGGCAACTGCCATCAAGAGTTGCAATTTTCTCTGCTACTTTGAAGAGCAAGGACACATTGCATCTTAAATTAGGTGGCCCTAAACTGTATTTCAGTAATGCTTCTGAACTAAATTATTGATTTATATTTCGCTTGTGAAGAAGTAAAGATTTTAAAATCATTTTTTCCCTCTAGCAGACACCCCTCCTATGTGCTGCCTTTATCTCTGGGTTTGCTGGTTCGTTTGTTGTTTTTTTGGAGAGGGTAGCTTTATTTTAATTTGATATGTTTGGATATCCATTGCAAACAATTCCACAAAAGCTTCAGTTTAAATACTGGTAGTCTGCAGGGAAGATGCTGATGTCATCCAGTGAATTGCACAACTTGGCTTTCCTGGGTATCCAGTAACATCCTGAGAACCCCAGCTTTTTGTAAAGAGGAACAAGTTTGTAGCTCTCCCAGTTATGTAGGAAAACTTAAAGATTCTGGCTGCTTTCTGACCCCTTCCTGACCCCTTCCCATAGACCTGTTTGCTTCTTGTGAAATGCTTGATGGAGACGTTAGAGGAGATGAGAAACAGTCTCATTTGTCTCTGTACATGAGTACAATAGTAATTGGAGTAACACTTCACCAGTGGCAGTGTCTCAGAGAATACCGGTATGTGTCTAACACATCAGATTTGATTGGTTTATAGCTCCCAATTTTTTAAAATAATTTGCATCATTCTCTTTCTATGGAACTTTGATTTCTGAATTACAGGAAAGTGAAGTACCATGTTTTTGTTTTTGTTTTTTTTTTTTTTAATCAATGAGGTTATTTTATGAGTGGCTGAAAACATCTGTAGGAAGCAGCATTTGCTCGTACTGTTTTCTAGCAATAGCTCCTAAAACTGTAGAAAGGGTTGGCTTCGCACCAAACAGAAGCAGCCACATTTTTTCCAAAAACCCTTCAACTGTAGCTGAGGGTGGGGACCTGCAAATCTTGCTCTCAATGGCTGGGTGCAAGAGATAGAGCTTAATTCTGGTTTCTTGCCTTACCCCTGGTTTAAGATTCTGAGTATGCATGAAATCATGGCTCAGCTTGCTAAGCAAAGCTCATTCCCCGGTGGGTATGCTTATAGAGCAAGACCTGCTTGTCACGTTGCTTGCTGGCAGGCAGATGGGAGAATCTGGAATGCTGCCCTAGCCCTGGTTTGCTTGGAGCAGATGTAACAAAAGCATGGTCTACAAACCCAGTTCAAACAGTAATTTCATAACCTGTTTTTGTGTTCACACTTTAGATATTCAGGTGCAATTTGTTTATTGCTCCGGAGAACTTTAGATTCTGTGCTGCACATTTCCTATAGTTGCCACTATATAGGTTCCCATGCTCTGCTCAGCATTTTGTTACCGTGTCTGAACAATTGTATTCTGCCCCATTGCTACTAAATTTGCAGTATTAGGCCATGTTTGGAATCTCTTTAGCATCCATGTTTTTTGCTTTAAACATCAGGAGTAATTCCAAATGACTCACTCTGCATTTTACAAGGTTCACCTTATATAATACTTCCTAAAAATGGTGGGTGAGTAACCTGATTTAAAATTTGGCTTCTCCCATCCTTGTGAATAAGCTACTAATATGAAGGGTGGAGCCAATTTTCCATGTCGCTCCTTTAGCTTATCTTAATAAATGCCTTGTTGAGTGACACTTTTTTTCTTTTTTGGATGGCTGACAAAGTGAAGATTATCTACCTTTCTGAAGGCAACACTTACATACTCCCCATTTGCAAACCCTTGGGCTCCCCATTTGATTTCTTGCTTTGAAAGGGAAACCACCGAGAAAACAAAAGATTAATACATTTCTGGCACTGGCTTCTTCAATGTTAAATAATGCTCTTTTATTAGATGAGTTAAGGTTTTTGCAAGTACCCGTGTGCATGCTTGTTATGAACAAAGGGGGATAGGAAAACAACAAGTTAATCTTCTTAAAATCCATGGCTGCAACATCTTATCTTGATGAAGCAAATATTGCTTGAACAGTGTTTGTCAAATCTCAATCTGGATTTGAGTTTCAAACCAAGTGTTCCTATAGGCAAATTCTCACGATGTTTAAAAGGCAGGTATAAGGCTGAGTTCTTACAAGCTGTCTAAAAATGTGTTGTGATGGAATTGTAGTGTGCATTTAAAAACATAATATAAGCTTGCTGGATCAGTCTAGCATCCTGTTCTCACAATGACCAACCAAATGCTTGTGGCAAGTAGGGTTGCCACCTTTGGTTGGGCAAAATAAATGACAGGTTGGGCAAAATACAGGACATAAATATCATTTTCCAAAATGGATATCATAAATACAACCAGAGAGCAAGAGTTTGAGCTCACTCACCACCACCTTGCAAGGAAGGAGTTTCCAGCGTTTTATGTGCTCCGCTGCACTCCGGACACTGTGCTGAATATGCTCAGTGAATATTTTTCTTCTGATCTTTTTTATTTGTTTATTCACTATTGCTTCTAATAAACTGGTCTTGAAGGTTTCAAAAAACCTGTTCGGCCACTGGAAGAAAAGGTATATATGTTCATCTAGGGCAGCAAAGCTTCAGCCAAACAGCTCCAAACACTATAGTCCTGTAGTCTCTAGCCAGTTAACATTAATCCTAGACTTTAACAGATGCTAAAATTGGTCAGTCTCTGTTTGGACCTAATTTGTATTTTGGTTTTATCTTAAGTTTGCTGTAAAAGAGATAAAAGAGCTGGAGCGCTGGAAACGAGACCTGCTGAAGGAAACACACGCCCTTATGGACTTCTTATGCGAAGATAAAGAAACCATGAAACTGGAAGAGTGTTTTCAGATATTTAGGGATTTTTGTCTTAGGTTCAGCAAAGCCGTTAAGGTAAGAAGAACATCTCTAAAAAAAAACTGTGAGGGTAGTATTCAGCTAAGTTGTACTTGGCATTTTGAAATTAACCAATCTAACTTAATCATGCCGATTTATTTTAAAGAATTTATTCTGAGTAAAGCTTTGTTGAATATTACCTGAAATATCCATTGACTTTTCTGTAACTAAGCTGCATTACTGTTGGATGATTTTAATAGTGGTAATCCTTCATATGATATAATGGAACAAAGTTGTGTGTGTTGTAGGACAGTTGTTGCAACAATGCCTTCTTCCAACCTCAAACCAAGCATTTTGTTACAGAAAAGATTTTATTAAGCTGTACTGTAGCTATTTAAATTTCATTGTTTGCTGGGCACAGTTTGGGATTATTTTAATTTATTTACTTATTAAATTTGTATAGTGCCCTTCATCTCTAGATCTCTGCAAGCAAATTCCCACAATGCCTTTTCTTGGTTTTTATTGTCTTTAATGGGGGAGGGGGAAAGGGCATTATCAGGTCCATTGTCTTGTGTTTGGGTGGAATTCTGCTGTAACCCAGTTTTTTAGGGTGGGAGCAAAGACACCACCAGCCATTGTCTAGAGATAAAACTGCAGGTGGCCACATGATTGGCCTCTGTGCCTGAGGCACGCAAACACTGGAGCTTTTTTAAAACGACAATAGGCAAAGTGCCTGGAGTCATATACTGTATGTATACTGAAGAGCATTTGGCTCCTTTTGATCCAAAAGGTCATGCATCTGTGGCCTTGAACTGTTGAACAGCAGTGTAAGCAGGTGCACTCGGTGTACATTTTTTTATTTTTGCAGCAGGTGTTGCTTCTCAGAATAAAAATGCTGCTAACTGGATGAAGAGAGTACTTAAATAAAAACGTAAAATGGCGTGTGCAATTTTATGTTTGGAACATATGGCAGTAGGAAACCTGGGTTGCAATTCCTACTCCTCCATGGTCCTTCTTGTATGCCTTTGGTAAGCCTCTGGGTGGAATTGAATGCTAGTCTTTTGCAGAGTACACCCATTGAAATGAATGGAGCCAGGTTAATCATGATTCTACAATTCTATGTTTATTAACTTCAGTTGGTCTACTCTGTAGGACTAGCATTGAACACCTCCCATTGGGCAGAAGTCACCTAACAAACCCCATCCGCAGAAGCTGTGGTGGACTTTGGGTTTTAAGATTTCAGCAGCATCCTGTGTGACACCAAAATCTGGTGCCCCCCCACCTCTTGCCTTCCATTGTCCATTGTTGTTGTGGCACCCTCTCATGTCGACACCTACTGCAGGCAAACTGCTCACACTCCCCTAAATCCGCCTGTGGCAGAAGTGCTGGCTGCAACAGTATTGCAATAGATCCAAGGATGCTCAAGAGGCTAAACCCAAACCTAACCATTATTCCTTGATTTATAGATTTGCATAGAAAACGGAAAATCCTTTATCTGTTGGGTCAGTTTACACATTTGTACTAGTTGTGTGAGCAAAACATATTTGGCTGTAAGCTGCCCAGAGTGGCTGGGGAAACCCAGCCAGATGGGTGGGGTATAACTAAAGTAGTAGTAGTAGTAGTAGTAGTAGTAAGTAGTAGTAGTAGTTATATTTGGTACTGAAGAACTGACCTGGATTCCTGCTTAGCCAGTCTCTGTCTTCAGAATTTTCGTCAGGCAATGTCCACATGCTTTCAAACCTATTGTCACATGGCCTAGAAACCTTATACTGAATTCGACTTTCCTTACCAAATTCTGAGCTTGCTCAGAAATTGAATTTAACCATGTGGGGGGACATACTGTTTTGCAATCATAGCCCTAAACTAATCAATTGTTGAAGCTTGGATGGGGGCATATCATTCATATGGTGAGGAGAGTTTAAAGGTAAAGGGTCCCCTGACCATTAGGTCCAGTCGCGGACATGCTTCCCACATTCAATGACTGATGCCTCCAGTTTAAAATAAAAAATAGGGTAGATGGTGACAGGAAAGATCTCTCCCTTAAAACCTGGAGAGCTACTGCCACTCAAGTCACTTCCAGAGTGATCTTCTTAACTGTTCATCCTAATTTGTTAGTAGGGAGATTTGAAGGCATTGGCTACATATTGAGCACTCATTCTGATTTGATTGTGGGAAGGTTAGAGGATGTCACTTCAAGCATTATCCCACACTTTTCTTGCATTTCCCCATCAAGGTCCTTACAGCAAGAAGTCATATTTTAGGGAGGGGGAAGGGAGTGGGATTGCTGTGCAGGAGCACCCAATCAATCTGAATTGTGCAACCTGAATTTTCTGGTATGTGATTGAACCAGACCTTAAAATAGCAACAGTCTGGAAGAAGCCTCGGATGAGACAATAAGTGAGAAACTGGCAGGATGTATCTGGCCCATATGCTATTTAGCTCACTCCAGCAGCCTCTCCTCAGTGATTGTCCAAATGGTACTGAAAAATTGCCGTTCTTGGGAACCACCCCTTCAACCAGTAGCTGAAGTGGGAAATAGGCAGAGTATTGCAAGCCTTGGAGGATATTGGACATGCCCTGTCTCTTCTGATGTTTGCAATGCTCCAGTTGCCTCCCTCTTCAGCTACTATAGCTTTAGGAAGCAGAGGCTTTCCTTGCTATTCTTTTGGGAGCTGGTACCTCAAAATCACATTTCTGAAAGGAGCAGCTCTCTATTTGCCACTGCTCAGCAGCTTCCTAATCAGTTGACCTGGAGGGAAGGAGGAGATCACAGTGGGGAATTTTAAACATCCCCTTCTCCCATGGAAGTGTGTGCCTGGGAAAGGAGCTGCATCCCTTGTCTAAAAAGACGCGCAGTCTGACCAGGTATGAGACAGCTTCACATGCTCTACTTGTAAGTCTTCCAAAACCACAAAATGTTTAGTTTGCTTTAGTGCTTTTAGGTTGCATACAATCATGTATGAGCAAAGGTTTAGAGTTTCCTGTTCAAGAAAGAGCAAGAAAAATCATGTCATAGGCACCTTTGCCCTTTAAATAAACAACTTCTTATTTGAGAGAGCACTTTGAGAGTAGAAGTAATAAATATCTAAGAATGTATCCTTCTGCATTCAATATACTATGTTTGTGAAAGTTTTAACCTGACCAAGAATTTTATTACATTTACTTGTAAATTACATTATTACATTGACCTACATTATGGTTTTGTTTTTATAATTGGAGGCTTACTTAAGCAGTACCATTTAACTAGGATTCAGAACAATATTCAAATTAAGTTGAATTGCAGAGAAAGCTGCAGGATAATGAACCTGAGCATAAAAAGCAATTATGTCATAACGTCTTCACCAGCCAGGCCTAAATAGATGCCATTGGGGGAGGGAATGTTTTCCTGCTTTAACTGGTACCTAAGCAGAAAATTGTTGTCATAGTAATTTGTACTCAAGAACCAAACTCAAATGACAGGGAAGAACATGAAAAATGTAAAAATGTTAAATTTATAATTTTTGAATTCTTTCCCCCTGCCCCTTCTCTCTTTCTAAACAGGAAAACAAGGAAAGGGAGGCCCAAGAACTTCAACAGCAACAGCGATTAAAGGAGTTGGAGCTAAAACGCCGATCATGGGTTGCCGGGGATCTTGGAGCTTTTGGCAGGAGCAGCAGTGAAAATGATGTTGGGGTGTTGACAAAGAGAGGACTTGAAGAATTTCTGCCCTTCTTGCAGCAGAGACCGCAAAGTCCTTCTTACAGAAATGTCAGCACCAGGCGTTCCCGGCATTCCCTGGGAGTCACTGCAGACAGAGAGCTGTTGAGTTTCCTGGAGATTTCAAAGGGTGAGGATCCAAACAAATTCAACAGCCTTCCTCGTGAGCATGCAGGTCAAGCAAGACCCAGCGTAGCCTGGACTGAATCTAGAGAGCCTGGAGATCTTGGTTTAACCAACTTGCACTTGCACCAGGCACCGGAAGAAGACGTGGAGTGCAGCTACTTCCAGTTGCCCCCATCTCATTCTGATCACATGGTAGGCCTTGAGGACGATAGCACTGCCCATGCTAATCTCTACAGCGACCAAGAGAGTGCTGGCAATGACAAGTATAGATTTGATGTGCCTTGTACGAAAGCCACAGATGCAGCCCCCTGGGACTTGTCCCTTGAAGAAGATGAACAAGTTCCAGGGCTGCTGAAGCTTGACCCCCATGAACCAGATGATGTGGAGGGCCTATCTTCAGTTCATTTTGAGGCTGATGTGAGAGGTTTGGAGACTCTGGGTGACTCAAGCTTATACACTCCTGGCATAGTAGCTCCTCCTATACCAGCCTTCAGAAAATCTAAAGCTGACCATGCAGCCAAAGTAGCAGGTCATTCCCCTGAAACTCTGGAACCAGGCAATGATAGCCCCACATCCTCAGATGGTAGTGTTTCAGGAATTCAGGCACATGGACCAATGTTCCATACATCTGAGACTTCTGACTGTTCTTTGATGTTCGATCTGCCAGAAGGAAATGATCCAAGGCTTGGGGGTAACAACAAAGTGAACAGCAAAGACGGTGCTATTGCCCCTTTTAGGAATGATCTTCAGGCTGGTGGTGATGCCGTTTTGGGCCTGAACTCGCTTTCTGCTGATAAGGATGACTCTGGCAGCAAGTCAGGTCTGCCAAAGGAAAAACCTGTGAGAAGCAAAGACGCAGCGGGGCCAAAGAGGAATTCCCTGAAAGATAAATCTTCAAGTGCTGCAAAACCTGGCAGTGGTCCTCTCAACCACCCCAGACCATCAGTCAGAACGCTGAATTCTTCGGAGAATGCAAGCATGAGAAAAGTCGTGCCCATTTCCAGATCAACTAAAGCAGCACCCCCGAGCTGTACCAAAAAGCCAGATCCTAAGCCAGCACCCCGAGACATGGGTGCACCCGAAGCACGACTCTCGCGTCGCAACTCCATCCGGGGGAACTCCATAGATGCAGCGCCAAAACCTCAGTACAAGCAGAGCACATCTGTAGAGGAGCCAAAATTCCAGAGGGGGACGGCAGCTTCAAGTAGCGGTCATTTTGAGAGAGAGCCACTCCAGCACAAGGGCTCCTTCAAAAAGCCAAGTTCGAAACCAGTCAGGTACGTCCCCAAGTCGAAGAATGACGAAACAAAGATGTGCCGCTCTTTGACCAAACCCCCATCCCCTACAGAAGCCAGCAAAAGCACAACGGCCCCTGTCCCCAAGACACCAGCTCCAGTTCCGAGCTTTGCAAGGAATACAGTGGCCTCTTCCTCAAAATGCGCCAAGGTGGATTTGCCAGCCCCTTCCAAAGCTCCAGCCCTCACAAGGTCTCTGTCTCAGAGGCTTCCTAGGATGAAGATGACAACAGCCTCTGACGATTCTTATCCGAGGGAAAGTGGTGGAGGCACACTCAAGCGAGCAAACAGTGCTAGGTTTATCAAAAGGAACACTGACAATGGTGACCTTCTAAGTGTTAAAGCGGAGCCCGTGCTAAAGGAACAAATGATAATGGAAAAATCAACATCCCTCAAATGTAAAGATGGAAATCAGACTACAATAGGGAAACTGCTGAATCACTTTTGAAAATAAAGGGTGTGTGTAGTGTTTGGCAATACAGAATGTGAAAACCAGCTCTTTTAAACACTGCATTTTCCTGTTGTGTGAAATACCCCAAACATTAACGTTAACGTATTAATAATACCAAATGCAAACTAAAGGTACATTGTGTGGATCCTGCTGTATGTCTGGACTGAATGTATTGACCATTACTGTGATGGAATTGCTGTAATAAAGTTCCTTTGCTTTTGGAAGATAGTACCTCTATATGAATTTTACACGCTAAAGGAATGCATCTGTTTAATGTAAAGGAAAGGAAAACAGAGCTAGGGATTATGGCCAGTTGTATGAACACTGCATTTCTGAAAATGCCGTCCTGAATTCTTTTTGGGGAAAGTATGGAAAGCAGATGTGGATCGCTTTAATTCATTGGGTCCAAGGGAAAAAAAGTGTCTGTTGCTGGGTCCATTGCTGGAAATTGGACACAAAGAACCTCTGGCCTACAATAGGATCAAACAGGATATTGCTGTGTTTGGTGGGGAGGGATGTTGGTTGTAATATCATCTGAGGGATTTGCAGCATGTCTTAAATTGTATGTGTGTCTGTAGGAAGGAGGGGAAACTCTGCTGGGCAGAAGGTTTATTCTCCATGTGTGTGTCAAAACTGCATTGCATGTACAAATAGAATAGTCAATGGAATGACTGGTGCTGGAATTAGTAGGATTAGCCTGAAGGTTGTGACTTTCAGAAACCACAAGTAGTAGCTGGGGGGAAATGGCTACAGGTGACTTGCTTTGTGTCAGTTAACATGCAAACTTGCCAGCTTTTGGCATATACAAAAGTGCCATATTTATATTACATATCACAAATACTACGAGGGCTACAACCTCTAGCAGAGCACTTTTCCTGCCAATTCTCATTTCCATTCGTTTTTAACTACTGTCAGGTGACTTAATAATGCTGCTATGGCTCTTGGTGGGAAGAGCTTTTGATTTCCCTGCTGCCTATTTTCTTTTATCAAAATGACCAGTTGGCATAAAACATGCAAGTTCCTTTTTTGCGTGACAAAAAGACCCCCCCCCCTATTTTTTTTGTAAATGAAGCTTATTTTGCTCCTAGTGCAGATTTTAACACTACTTTTTAAACTTCACTTTTTGATAAGCTTTGTTTTTATATATAAAAAAGACTATAGCTCACTGCAAATAAAAATAAAAAATGACATCAGGTCAAACTAAGATACAGAGAATGAGGAAAAACTTGTCGCTACGAGTTCTGCCTTCCCTTTGGTCCCTTTCCAGATAAATATATGTAGGTGGGGAAACTGGCTGTTGCTGCTCAGCCTATGTACTTAAATAGTTGCCATCCAAGTCATCTATGAAAACCTTTTTTTTATTATGAAAAATACCCATGCAATGGAAATAGTTGGACAGATGACATTGAGCTGGTCATTCCTCCCCATTAGCACTCCCCGCTTTTTCTTCCTTCCTTCACCTAATACTAAGTGTAATCAGTCGCAACAGGACACTTGCACTGATGTGACAATTGAATCTTGAGGGTTGAGTCCCTCAGCAGATGCTTCCACTAGCAGAAGGAAGACAATTCTCCCTTCCTTCTGCAGCCCCCTGTCCAACTCACATCAGCTCAAGGGAGTGGGGGAGCGATGTGGTAGGTGTCTGCAGGAGAAAGGAGAGATTTGCTAAAATAAACTCCCTCCATTTCGGTTCATGGAGCCTCCATTGGCTCAGGCTCTTTCATCAGCAGAGAGGCACCATGCTAAACTTGACTCAACCAACCAATTCTACAATTTCAGTTAATGGCCTTACATTTTTATTTTTATTTCTTTGTCCCATTATAGAAATAGTTTTCAGGAACTCCTCAGAAAGTATGCCAGAATGTCACCAAGGGTGCTATTGGGCCCTCTCAAACAAGACGCCATCTCAGTGTGATAGTTGACTTGGGCTCCCTCTTTATGGTGTTTCCTGCTTGGCAGGGGGTTGGACTGGATGGCTCTTGTGGTCTCTTCCAACTCTATGATTCTATGGTGCTTGGAAGGAATCCTTGTTGGTGTAATAAGCTTTTTGGGTACTCCTCCCTCCATGGTTTAAATGCAGTAATCTGTCCATTTGGCGCTACCTGTATCTTTTTGTGTACTCATCTGCAAAAGCAGGTGTTGGATTTTTTTATTACCTTTTGATGGTAGTAAGCTTGAAAAGAGAAAATAATTTAAATGTTACATGTTCGGAAACTGTAAGTAAATTTCTATATAAGAAGTATCTGTAAAAATGAACTGAATGTATTTAATGGACCATTTATACATTTCTGAGTTTATCTTGTTAGTTTAATAAAGTTCCCATTTATGGGGGTTTGTGCTATATGCTTCCATTATTCCATTGTAATTTTGATTAATGTTTGAGGCTCACATTGGAGAAGATCATGCTTAATTTGGTGTCCCTGAAAGGGAATGAATACATTTTGAATAAGGTCTAAAATGCTGGATTGAGAACATGTTTCTTTTCAATGGTTAAGCCCTTCTGAAACTAAAGGAGGTGTGCTGGAAATGGATCTTGAATGCCAATCACCCTCATCCTAGGAACACAGAAGGAACCCTATTGCATTAGATCCTAGTCCATGCCTCAGCCAACCAGCTGCATATAGGAGGTCCACAAACTCAACATGAGGGCATTGTTATGATATTATTACAAGCCGAGCTGCAAAAGCCTCAGCAGCGAGGCTCACATGACTATGTGTCTGTTTTCATCCTGTGAGAAAGCCACTAGTCCTGCCAGCTTTCTCACACATGTGATGTTTTTGTACTGTACTATTGTACCTTACTTTCATTTCTGGTTCAGAGATGCCGGACACACTAATGCACAGCTCTGACTTAATGAGCTGGGAAGCAGAGACATACTCTGCATTTTATCTGCAATAAAGTAGTTTTTAGCCTTAATGGCTTGTGTGTGTTGTTCTTCACTCTGGGGAACAATCGCATATTATCAATGTGCCCCTGGATTCGAGTAGCCAGGAGGGCACGCAGGCTTCGTCCCTACCTGGGGGGGTCAGTCTCACAACTTGCCCCCACGGGACGTTTAATAACAGGCATTAGTCCTCTCCCGTTGTTGCTCCCCAGCAACAGGTATTCAGAGTCCTGAAGCCTCTGGTCCTAAAGTAGCATATAGATACCATGAGTTCTGGCAGAGACTTATGGGAGTTGTAGTCCAAGACATTTCTGGAGGGCACCAGATTGGGGAAGGAATTCGTGTCCTTGTTTTGCTGTCAAGGATTGGCAGCAGAGCGTAGAAAAAAATGGATCTCTCTGTGTTGTAGTAGCCTAGTAAGCTTCAAGGTCAGAGTGGAGAAGTGTAATTTTTACACACACACACACACCCTAGGCCTGAGCCCTTGATGGGTGCCAACCTAGCTAACACCTAGGTACTGTTGTTGGTAATTTTCCAGGGAGACCAGAGCAACTGGCATGCCCCCTCAGTTGGCTCACTCACCACTGGCCAAAAACTGCCAGTCAAGTTCTGGTCCCTGGAGCAGCAGCAGAAATCAGGGGCTTAGCCTTCAGAAAGCTAGGCATGCCTTCAGATTCCATTTCACAGCAGAAGTGGCAGAACAGAGGCTGAAATGAACGTTTTAACAAGCATTTTATTAAACAAACAGCAGGACAAAGAGATGAACACATTCAGTCTCTTTCATGTCCCTGAGGTTCCAGAAGCACAGAGAGCTTACATAGACATGTAACAAGCACCAGTCACATATCTACTCTTAAGGTGGAATGGAATATTACAACAGGTACATCCCAGAGCTCTCCTCTTGTTGGGGGCAGCACTTAGACCCCGAGGATCAGGGAATGCGTCTCTTCTTTCCACCCTCCCGAATGGGGGAAGAATGTTTGAATGAGTTACAGGTGGGTAGCCGTGTTGGTCTGCCATAGTCTAAACAAAATAGAAAATTCTTTCCAGTAGCACCTTAGAGACCAACTGAGTTTGTTCTTGGTATGAAATGCATGCACACGAAAGCTCATACCAAGAACAAACTCAGTTGGTCTCTTAAGGTGCTACTGGAAAGAATTTTCTATTTTGTTTGAATGAGGTTATCAAAACAGTCAATGGAGCCACAAAATCTTTTTTTTTTTAAGAGTGTAGCCGTTGGCTGGTTATTTCCACAGCATAAAGCACATGGCTTTCTCCAAAGAATCACGTGAACTGCAGTTTGTTAAGGGTGCTGGGAACTGCAGCTCTACAGTCCGTCCGTCCCAGAATTCTTTGGGGGGAAGCCATATGCTTTTGAAACGTATGGTGCGTGTGTCAGGTAGAGACTTAGCAAGATACTAGAAGCAGCTGAGCCTTGCTAACTGGAGAATCTGAACACACCTGAGTGGGTAACTCTTTAAAGGCATGGCTCTTATTTATTTCGATTAAAAGGCACAGCTGCAAAAGTGTGATATGTTAACTGCCAATTGTCATTTTAAAAAGGGGTGGGTGGTTTTAAAATAACGTTGGGTGGAAAGCCGCCTCCCTGTTGATAGTGCCTGTATGCCAAGAAGCCCAAAGCTATTCTATATTAAACAGCAGCAAAACCTGTAACAAAGGACTTGAGGTGAAAGGTCTACATGTGGAAGGACTACAGTATCCGGCCGTGATACAGAAAGGACAACAATGAAAGATCACGAACCCTGGACAATGCAGCCAAAGTTAAAGCCTTTCCCAGCCAACCAAGAGAATATTAACCATGTCTATCACACCTAGTACTATTTTTATTTGGTCTCGTATCCTCTCTCTCATATCTGGGGATAACCAATATTGAGGGTTTATATAAAGCGGATACTCATTGCCAGTTCCTTTTCTCAGGAGATGTACATGTGTTTGAGCCGCTATATGGCCTGAATACCTTCAGACATCCCTGTCATGTGGACCTATTCAATTCTGGATTTTGTATTCCTATGTGATTATAAATGCTGCTTTTCTACCTGTCATGAAATCTATTGGCTTATATTCTACAACTGGATGAATTGCCTTGGAACAATTTCCAGCTGGGGCTAAAAAAGGCAATCGACAGCATTAACAAAAAATGCCAGTTGTGTACAGATGAGCGTGTGTGTTTTAAACAAAAGTTGGCCCTTCCATAACCATGGGCAATCTTCTGTGAGATTAAGGCATGCTTTAAAAATACATCCCCCCAAACAGCTGCAGCACTCTTAACATTTCATTATCAAGCTGTTGGTCTTGCTGACAGTGTCTCAAAGATCATTTCAAACCCACCCCCACATCCATTGACCCTGAGAAACTAGCAAAGGAACTGCAAAAATCCTCCCCCCCCCCACAACAGGATAACTTCCTTCTCTTTGTTACTCCTTCCATGTGATTTGGATTGTGGATTTCAATGCAAAGATGACCATTAGCATAGTGACTTCATGTTGGGAGGGTTCTTGCAGATGCAGAATCAGTTTGAACAGGGGGTGGGGTGTTTTACCCATGGTTCTAATGCAGCAAGCCCATTAGGCCATGCAAGCAGCAAAAGTGACCTTTAAAAAGAGTCTCTCTTTAATTCAAATAGCTTGTTGTCCTGGTGCACAAATCCCAGCTGCAGCAGATTGGAAACAGAAGCAAAACACTAGACCACTTTAAGCAGATTAATATAATTGCAGCTAAGGGTTGACCATTTCAAAAACAAAAAAACTGGTGGTAGAATAGCTGCAACTGGGTTTGGTTCTCTACTCTCATGGCTGTGGAGTTTTATCATAGAAAGCAGCAGAAATAAGCCCCTAGAGCTTTCAAGGTGAGTGTGTGGTATTCTATTAAAATAAAATAAAATTGTCATGTGTGCTTTATGTTGACCCACCTGTTAGCTAAAACAAGTGTATATTAGTTTGTTATTAAATCCTGTTGCAGAATATGGCTCTTGCACTCACCCCATGCTGAGGAAATGGGGAAATTTGCACAGGGATTTCCTCTTCATAGTAAGAACTATTGAAGCCGCTCCTGTGTTGCAGGGAAAATATGGGTGTCTGCTTGGGTAAGGAGGAGTGGGAAGGAGCACTAACCTTAGCAGATACATGACAGATACAAATAGCTATACAGTATCTTCCTGGTGGCAAAAACGTTTATATCACATCATTAGGGTGGGTTACAGTATTAAAAATACCATATTAAAATAAGTTCAAAACAAATTGCAGTCAAGAGAATAGGATGCGTCTTAAAATGCGTATTGCTAGTGTCAAAGACCAAAGAGGTGTGTCTTCAGCATATGATAGAAACTGACTACGGTACATAATAAAGGTGCCAGACACACCTCTGTGTGGAGGGAATTTCTGCCACAAATTCTCCTGGGCCTCTCTTGGGTCACCACCCATGAATTTCTGAGGGCAGTGGAACAACCAAGAGGGCCCCTCTGCTAATCTTAAGACCTAAGAGACTCTGGGGAAGGAGGAAGTCCTTCAGATATTGATACCTAAGTGCTTTAGGGCTTTAAAAACTAATGTGAGAATTTTGAATTTGGTCTAGCAGCCAGTGCAGCTGTTTAGGGGGCAGTATGAGTTATAAATGGAACCCCAGTCATTAATTTGGCTACTGCATTTTGGACCAGTTGAAGCTTCTGAGTTCTCTTCAAGGACAGCCCCATGTAGAGTGCATTGCAGTTTAGAAGTTACCAGATTCAATAAAAAGTATAAATTTAAAAAGGCAATTTTGTGATGGGAGGGAATGCTTCCATCTCCTGTGCCGTTTTTTGTTTGTTTGTTTGGGAGGGGGGAATTGCATTCAGACATAACGATACATAAGTGCTAGTTAGTGTATGAAGGGGTTAAAATCAGAGTTGTGTTCTTAGACTTAGTTAGGTCAACTCCTCGCTTTCTCCAACAAGGCAGAAAGTGAAGCTTTTTCTTGTTCTCCATTCATCTTTTTCCTGTACCAGTAACTGATCAAGGAGAACTTGCCTAAGCAACCTCCAACCTTAGAGCATGTGTTTGAACCTATTATTCTGTATGTTCTACCCAAGAGTACTGCATTGTGTCTGTGTTCTCCTTGCTGCTGCTTGTATAAACACATGAATCTGACCTTTTGTTTTGTAAGTAGCAGTGTGTAGTCTGCTCTTTGCAAGAGGGACAGACTAAACGGGATATGCAAAAGGTTTAACAGCGTACATTCCTAACGCTTCACCATGCTGCTTGACTTTGTGAATTTAAACTCTGCTACTGGGGCTCTCCCCTGCTGAAAGGTGCATTTAGCCCTGTGTTTTGAATCCAGGCACTCAGCCAATTATTTTATTTACGCCTCCCACGTGTGTCACAGAGATTTTTATTTCTCCCACACACAAATTTTAGATTGTAATAACATTATTATTCTCCCTACAAGGTTACTGCACTGAGATCCAACATGGCTAGGTGATCGCTTCATGACACAGCTAATGCAGCATGGTTTTAGTTCATTGCATTCTCTCATCTGAATCCCAGGAACCAAAATCCACTTTAAGTGCCCCCCCCCCCCGAATAACAAAGATTACATCTAATGCTTTACCTGGTACAACTTGTTTAGCCAGCTGGCTGTATGTGAATGGAATTAAGATGTCACAGAACAGATTCAGGTTCAATATTAGGAGCAACTTCCTAAAGCATTAGAGCCCGTGAGCAGTGCAAAAATCTGCATAGGGATGTTGAGGAATTTCTTCCTGTGTCGGGCCTTTGAGAAGGGTCTAGATGGTCATCTTTCAGATTACGTTTTAAGTTTTCTGCTTCAAGGTAACGATGGCCTTTTTCCTCACCTCTTCTCTCTGTTGCTGCCGCTGACTTGAGGCTCTAAGAAGTGCTTTGAATGTCTTATCAGGAGCTGAAACAACATTACAAATGAGTGATGAAAATTCATTCCACGGCATGTACATACTATCAAGGCCTTTTAAACAGAATTTATTCCAAGAATTACTGCAGCTTTGCTTACTCATATGTACAGCACTTGTAAATAACTTTTTTGCAGACCCCATTTAAGGTTCTGCAAATAACAACAACAACAACAATAATGGTGCGAAAATGCTTCACATACCACAGGGCTCATTTATTATAATTATTTTCTATACTGCCCTTCATCTGAAGATCACAGGGTGCTTTACAGTATAAAAACGTAAAAATACATACCATAATAATAAAACAAAAACAACAGACCCTCCCCAGGTTAAAAGACCATGGATTGTTTAATTAACCAAGGCCTGAGAGAAGAGGAATGTTTTTGCTGGGTTTAGGTTTCTTTTGTGTGTGTTTGATTACAGAATTTCCCCAATGCATAGGTTGTTAATGATTCTATATAAAGTTGTGGGGTGTGTGTGTATAATCTTTAAGTTGCAGTATTTTTAAAATGTTTGCACGTGCGATTTGTGTTTCCCTTACCCGTCTGATATTTTGGTTTTTCTCTAATTCCGACCCTCCCTTTAACTATGTCCAGGGCAATTTCCTCCCACTCCCATCCCCTTTATTGTCTCTTTTTTCCATCCTTCCCTAACAAGCCCTGCTGTAACTTATATTTTCTTTGTTCAAGTTGCAAAGGGTTTTTTGCTCCGATGGCTTCTTTCTTCCCCCCAACCCAAAAACAAAACATCACAATAGTGCAGTTTGGTAATTTTAAATTCTGAACATAACTGTCATCCAGTCCACATCTCTAGATTGTAATGTTTATTACTACTTCATTACAGTGTGGCTGCCTTTTCATATCCTCATTCTCATTTTTCTGCCCCAAAGCCAAGCCACCTGATGGTATCAAAGCTGGTACACTTGAGTTGTTAACCTGGAACACAAGATCCTCCAGTTTCGAATATATGATACTGACCTTAGCCTTCTAAACATATGAGGGAAGAGAAGCTGGGGAAAATACCAGACTACCTTATGGAACAGTGTATAAAGCTTAAAGCTGCCACTTCATTGCTTTTCTGCCATCATGCTGAACAATGGTTAAAGTAAAGGTAAAGGGTCCCCTGACCATTAGGTCCAGTCACAGACAACTTTGGGGTTGTGGTGCTCATCTCGGTTTACTGGCCGAGGGAGCTGGCATACAGCTTCCGGGTCATGTGGCCATCATGACTAAGCCACTTCTGGCAAAAACAGAGCAGCGCACGGAAACACCATTTACCTCCCTGCTGGAGCGGTTCCTATTTATCTACTTGCACTTTGATGTGCTTTCGAACTGCTAGGTTGGCAGGAGCAGGGTTCGAGCAACGGGAGCTCACCCCGTCACAGGGATTCGAACCGCCGACCTTCTGATCAGCAAGCCCTAGGCTCTGTGGTTTAGACCACAGTGCCACCTGTGTCTCATATATATATTATCATATATATATGATATAATAATAAGCATCTCTGGTTGCATATATTTTGGTTGCATATATTTTGCCTGAGTTTGTCTCCCTTTTTGTTCCCTGCATTTGGACAAGTCTCCCATTTTCTAAAGAAAGCCTTCTTTCCTCTCATAACTTCTTTGACTCTGCTCCTTAACCTTGCTGGCATCCTCTTGGCCCTGGGGGTACCTTTCCTAATCATAAATTCTAGATGAGCTGCTATTATTGAAGTTTTGAATAATTCCCAAGCATTCTGGAAAGATTTTACCCTCTCAATTTGCCTTTTCAAGTCCTTTTTTTAAAAAACCAATCCCCCCTCTGAGCACTAGAGATGAGGAACCACCAGCTACTGAAGCCATCCTACTTCTGTGTTTGGCTCCACCCCTGGCTCCTCCCAGCATCCCTGCATCACACACACATCATGCATATGTCATAACTTCCCCACCCCAATCATCTGCTCAGGTTGGCGCCTCTGAACCTAGCAAAAACTGTGAGGGAAGGTGCAAAGCAGGGTTGGTGGGGGAGAGACCTGGAGGGCTGCATTTGATCGGCTCTTGAGCCTGATGTGTATTGCAGGGAGGTATCATAAAAGACACTGCTGGGGAAATAAGTTAATGGCTGCCAGGAAAAAAAAAATGTTGTAAAAGAAGCAAGAAAATAGGAAGCCTCCATATGAGGAGGAGTGGATACAAAATGTTATTAGATAATATAATCATACAGTGTGCCAGGAGAGGAGAACATAAATTGACGAGGGATTTTTGTGCTGAACGCCTGGGGTGACCATTATGCAACATCATGGGTTCTGTAAGCTAAAAATCTTTTAAATAAAGTCATGTAAGTAATAACATAGAAAAGTGACGGCCTGTCTTTTCCACCCTCCACAGCTATTACAGTGGTACCTCACAAGACGCATGCCTCGCTAGACGAAAAACTCGCTAGACGAAAGGCATTCGCTAACGAAAGGGTGACTTGCAAGACGAATTTCCCTATGGCTGCGACTCACAAAACGAAAACGTTTTGCGATTTCCCCCCATAAAACCGCGCTTCCTTCGACCGTGCTTCGCAAGACGAAATTTCCGCTATATGACAGCACTCGCGGAACGAATTAATTTCATCTTGCAAGGCACCACTGTATTAGGGAAGGAGTTAAAGTGGTAAAAGAGAAGGGAGGTCTCCCCCAGGGCTGCAGTCCCCATCCAGTTGGATGTCGGCCACTCCTTTCATGGTTGCTTTTAATTATAGAAAAGAGAGAAAGTCTGGTGCTGGATCTCCCTCATCCCATGTAATCTGACTCTTCTTAGCTGAACATTTTCACAAATCGGGGGTTTCCTCATCCATCCTTAAGGTTATTCACACACAAGACCATGAGAAGATCCTGAAGGATCAGGCCAAAGGTTTAGCTAGTCCAGCATCCTCTTCTCCAGTGGTCAACCAGATGCCTATGGGAAGCCCATCGTCAGGACTGGGATGCAACAGCACTCTCTCCACTTATGGTTCCCAGCAACCAACGTTCAGAGGCATATTGCTTCTGTCGATTGATTGATTGATTGATTGATTGATTGATTGCATTTGTATTGCACCTTTTTCTCTAAGGAGCCAAAGGTGATGCACATGATTCTCTGTTCCCTCATTCAATCCCCACAACAACCCTGCAGTAGACTAGGCTGTGAGACAGTGACGGACCCAAGGTCATCCACTTCATGGATTTGAACCCTGATCTCCCAGATCCTAGTCCAACACACTCACCCAGTGTTTCCCAAACTTGGGTCTCCAGCTGTTTTTGGACTGCAATTCCCATCAACCTTGACCACTGGTCCTGCTAGTTAGGGATGTTGAGAGTTGTAGTCCAAAAACAGCTAGAGACCCAAGTTCGGGAAACACTGCTGTAACCACTACACCACACTGACTCCCAATGGAAATAGAGCAAAGCCATTCATTGATTCCCTTATTTTCCATTAATTTGTAGAATCCTCTTTGTGGCGTAGGGAGCCAGTGTAGTGTAGTGGTTAAGAGCGGTAGACTCGTTATCTGGGGAACCGGGTTCGTGTCTGCACTCCTCCACATGCAGCTGCTGGGTGACCTTGGGCTAGTCACACTTCTCTGAAGTCTCTCAGCCCCACTCACCTCACAGAGTGTTTGTTGTGGGGGAGGAAGGGAAAGGAGAATGTTAGCCGCTTTGAGACTCCTTTGGGTAGTGAAAAGCGGGATATCAAATCCAAACTCTTCTTTTAAAGCCATTCAAGTTGGCATACATCACACCTTCCTCCATTCTTGAACAGATCTTTGCAACAGCTCCTAAATGTAAGTAGCTTTTGCTTCCTGATAAGATTGGCCATGAAATTTGCAGGATGATCTGGACTAGCCAGCTTATTGTCTCCCACATTCCTTCACCTCCCTTGCTCTACTCTTACAGAGTAGGTGTGGTGACCCAAGACGGACAAATGTTGCATCAACAGTGTGAGAGTACATGTATTCAGTAATCAGAGATTCACTTTAAAGGTCACTTTTGCTGCTTGCATGGCCTAATGGGCTTGCTGCATTAGAATCATGGGTAAAAGTGTGTGTGTGTGTAATATAAATATAAGTAAGGAAGAGTATGGGATGCGGGTGGCACTGTGGTCTAAACCACTGGGCCTTAGGCTTGCTGATCAAAAGGTTGGTGGTTTGAATCCCCACGATGGAGTGAGCTCCTGTTGCTCGGTCCCAGCTCCTGCCAACCTAGCAGTTCGAAAGCATGTCAAAAATTAAAAAAAAAAATAGTGCAAGTAGATTAACAGGTACCACTCCGGCGGGAAAGTAAACCATATCTGCTCTGGTTTTGCCAGAAGTGGCTTAGTCATGCTGGCCATATGACCCGGAAAAACTGTCTGCAGACAAACGTCGGGCCCCCTTGGCCTGTAAAGTGATATGAGCGCTGCAACCCCAGAGTCGTTCACGACTGGACTTAACTGTCAGGGGTCCCTTTAGCTTTACCTTTAAGGAAGAGTATGGATTTCCCTACCCCTGCATAATATTGCCTGCAGCAAGGTTATTTCCTCCCATCTTCAGGTGCTCAAAGGCTAATTAGCACATGAGGCTTGTGTCAATCTGTCCACTTAGGCACAATGAATGCATCTTACACCTCACCTGCTCTGGGAGTTTCTCAAGGAATCCACATATTCCTGCAGGCAGCTGTCCATAGTATGTGGTTATCAAATCTTTTGCAAACAGTAACATTAAAAAAAAGTGATCTGATACCAACCAATACGGCAGAATTTGGAATAAGTGGAACGTAACAGCTGTCAGATTGGAATCCTCACCTGTGGCTGTTTATCTAGATAGCCAAGTCCCCTATTTGTCTCCCTTCCTTTCTCTGCAGAGAGCAAACATGCTCTGCACACACTCTCACTATCCTTCTGACTTTGTCTTTTTGAACATTATGGGGAATGATTTCTCTCTCTTCAGAAGTCACAGCCAGGAGTTCTATAATTAGTAGGTATTGACCAAAGCATTAATGCATGGCTTTGTTTTTTAAATGAGCAAGCTTTAATTTTCCCTTCCCCTCATTAAGAATGCTGTTAACACACGTAGCCTTGAGCTATCCGGATCAATCTCAAGTGAAAGGACTCGGGAAGCCATCAGTTATGAGCTGTAATTTCTCAATACTCTTCTCCCCACTTTGAATCAATCTTGCTCTCTGATGTCTATATTATAAGCATGAAGTGGTTTAATTGTCCTGCTCCCTACTGCCTGGAATCTTGGGAGTTTGCCTTTTTGTGAATGAAATGAATCAAAGGACCTCTGCACACACACATTGCTGCAAGCCTGAGAGATCCTTGTAGTGATAGTAATGGATAAGTCCCTTTTATCTTTATCACATAATCAATAGATAGAATTCACTGCCGCAGTGCCACAGGGTGCGGTACACAGCTTGAAATGGGGATAGACAAATTCATGGAGGATAAATGTGTCAATGGCTGCTTGGCCATGATGGCTACACTGTGTTCAGATGTCATTCAATGTCAATCACTTGGGTTGGGGGGCACAACAGTGACAGAGGCCAGTTGCCTTCATGCTCTATTTGTGAGTTTCCTGGACGCACCTGGTTGGAAATTGCAGGAAGCAGGGTGCCAGCCTAGAAGATGAATCTGTGGCTTTATCCAGTGGGGCTTTTCCGATGCCCTTGGCATCTATGTGGAGAATGTGCCTGAAGTCAATCTCTATTTGTCACTTCTACAAGGATGCCCTTGTTTTGTAGGTGCAGGCAGCTTCGCAATTTATCTTCAACACCTCTCTGGAGCAGCTGACGTGGCACTAATTGGGACTTCCGCTGCAATTGTGCATTAGACAAGGTGCCATGGTGCAATTTCCAACTGTGGTCATTTGCCACTGTTTCCTCCATCCAAAGTGATGGGCTCACCAAAGCTGGGAGGTGAGGAGTAGGTTGGTGAGGAGGCAGGAGTGGGGCACTTTGCTAATTGCTGTTTGTGGGTGCTTTGGGTGCTCTGGTAAACACCATTGTGCCCCAGCCCGTTTCACTGCCAACCTGATCTTCAATCCATTTGTTTACTCAACAGTGGGGTGAGTAATAGGGTGGTTTGCTTCACCAGAGCCACACCAGGCAGATTCAGAGTGACTCACCGCAGCTTGAGAAGACTTGCATTGCTTCCTGGGCTACCAGAAAGATGCAATAATTATCACTTGGTGATGGAACATGTGCAGGATCACATGTAGAGCTGGGTGAGCAGCCAGGCAAAGCGCTATTCCAAAAGGAAATGCTGCACGTAATGCACCAGGAATGCATTAATCATAGTGACAAAAGTCAAGTTGGGACACTTTCCCTCGCGGTCAAGCCTCAAGATGCTCAAAGAGACACCTGAGACTCCAGCAATGGGGCAGGGGACCTGCAGCCCTCCAGATGTTTGGGACTTCAACCCGCAACAGCCCCAGCCAGTGATCCCAGAGTTCAGGGATGGTGGGAGTTGTATCCCAGCAATATCTGGAGGGCCATAGGTTCCCCACCTTGTCACAGTGGGCTTTTTATAGTGGGAAAGCTGGAGTACAATAGACAGGAATGTCAATGAATGAAACACTTCACTCACATCCGCTGTAAAATGCAGAGTCCTGGCCAGAAGGTCATGGCAGTGCAGCACTTGCGATCCACCGTATGGCACTGTGTTTCCCAAACTTGGGTCTCCAGCTGTTTTTTGACAAACTGTTCCCATCATCCCTGACAGCCGGTCCTGCTAGCTAGGGATGATGGGAGTTGTAGTAGTTAAAAAAACACCCAACACAGCTGGAGACCCAAGTCTGGGAAACACTGGTATGGAACGTCATGATTTTGAGAATTAGTATAATGGGCAGGCCTTGAATGTGATCATAGCTGTATGATGTGCAGTGAGTGATTTAGATGTACACAAGAAGGGCAGCTTTTCACTTATCTGACAATTCCGGCATCATTACTTGGGGTGGGGGAATGGATAGAGTTTCCACTTTTATGATAAATGCTGGATGCAAAAACTCAGAAAAGGTTTGATTTTGAAAACACACAGGCGAATCCACATAATTCCATAATATGTCTGTGAGCTCGCGCGTGTGTTAAATATGTGAACATGGGCTAGGGGATTATTTGCTTGTTAACATTTGGATTTGGCAATCGTGGAGAAGTGGTATTAATTTATATAATGCAACTGACTGACTTCCTAATCTGTCCGTGCTTTACCCAGCCAATGAAGCTGGGAGTGATGTCATGCTTGTAACCTGATATCCTTTCTGGGAAGACCTGCAAGGCTGGAGCGCCCGTGTTTGGGAATTGGGATTAGCTCAGTGCCACTAGGAGCGAAACCCTCCCACTTTGTTCATCTGATTTGCAGGCAATGTTTATTCCTCCAAGGGCCACCAAACCCTGTCCCTAGACGCTGCCCTTAAGGTTTCTGAGACTGGCAGCAGCTGTTGCCCCAGCTGCAGGCTCCTGGCTCCACTGTTTCAGCGTTGCCATGTCTGAAAAACTTGCTAATCTTGCCTTCACACTCTTCTCTTCCTTTTTATAGCTGAGCAGGAAGAAGCCTTCCAGAAAGTGTGACTGTTTAATCTCAGTGTTGCAGAGGTGGAACAATCTCACTTCCATCACTAAATAAAGAACAAATAACACAAGGTGAAAGAATTTGCTTCTGTAATGCCCCATTTATGGTAGGATTGGGGACAATGGTATGAGTGGGTTTACACTGCAGGATCATTGTGCTCCTACTATAACTGTAACAAAAAGAAGTGGAAGATATGATGTACGCAAGCCCTAGTTTGCAGTGCAGAATGATGCAGAGCTGGGATATAGTGCATAAATCTCCCAGGTCCCATGTATATTTTAAGGCATCTAAATAATGGACCATGGTAGGAGTTTTCCTCCCCCATTGGGGTCCCCCTAGTGGTGTTAGGCTTAACCGTTGCTAAATCAAGAGGCAAGGTCCTGGGAGCAAGGCCAGGTGGGTTGCAGGCAGCAGGCATCAATGGAGCGGGGTGGGGCAGATCAAGGCAGAGGTGAAGACCAAGAAGAATCATTGAATTGTAGAGTTGGAAGGAACCACAAGAATCCTTTAGTCCAGGGGTCAGAACCTTTTCCACCAGGGGGCCAGTCCACCGTCCCTCAGACCATGTGGTGGGCCGGACTATATTTTGAAGAAAAATATGAACAAATTCCTATGCCTCACAAATAACCCAGAGATGCATTTTAAACAAAAGCACACATTCTACTCATGTAAAAACAAGCTGATTCCTGGACCGTCTGCGGGCCGGATTGAGAAGGCGATTGGGCCACATCCGGCCCACAGGCCTTAGGTTGCCTACGCCTGATCTAGTCCAACCCCCTGCATTGCAGGGATGTTTCACCCAACATGGGGCTTGACCCATAACCCTGAGATTAAGAATCTCATGCTCTACAGAGTCCTGTTATTGCTCAGAATGGAGAGGAAGACTGGCCAGGAAGTTTTTGTAGGAGTCAAGGAGACACTTCTAGCATTATTCGTCTGCAAACAGCTTCTTGTCATGTCTGGCTCTTTGGGTTTATAGTTCCCTGCTTGGCCAGAACTGGCAGTTGCACATAGGCTGAATTTTTGTTCTATGCATCTTCCAAGTCCTATATTTAGTGGCCTTGAGTCCTCCTAGCAACAGGTTGTTGTGGCTGTGCACAGGATGAAAACCATCATCAGCCGGCAATATTGTTTTTAGGGCAATCGTATTTGGAAAACAAGTTTGATATGGTTTTGAGGAGCAAAAGATAAATAGCAGTTAAGTGCTCTGTGTCTTCCTCATTACACTATATTAAACCATGGGGTCTAGTTGGAATGTGCTGGGCAACCAAAGGATGGAGCAACAACCCTGTAAGGAAAAGTTGTAGCATTTGGGACTTTTTAGTTTTGATAAAAGGTGAGTAAGACATCGTAGGAGTTTTTGAAGTTATGCATGGCGTGGAGAAAGTAGATGGAACAAAGTTTTTGTCTCCCCAAGCTGCCACCCACCACACCTTCCATGCAGCGGCTGCAACTTTTAAGGCTGCAATGCGCGAGCAGCAGCACAGGCCTGTCTGTGCTGCTGTTCGTGCTGCAGTCTTAAAAGTTTCCACCACCACACCCGCATGGAAGGGGGGCTGGCTGATCGCGCCCGGTATATTGGGTGGAGTGCGCATGTCCGCACATGCGCACTCCACCCTGGGGGGGTGCCTCCGCGTTTGCCGCTCCAGGCGGCAAAGCGGCTCCCTATGCCACTGAGAAGAGAAGACTCCCTGGAAAAGACCCTGATGTTGGGAAAATGGAGGGCACAAGGAAAAGGGGACAACAGAGGATTAGATGGTTGGACAATGTTCTCAAAGCTACCAACATGAGTTTGACCAAACCGCGGGAGGCAGTGGAAGACAGGAGTGCCTGGCGTGCTCTGGTCCATGGGGTCACGAAGTGTCGGACACAACTAAAAAACAACAACTACTCTTCTTCAAAAGAAGGGCAGTTTTTTTCCTTTCCCTATCCTGACTTGGAAAACATACAGAACAATTACCCTAAGAATAGATTAACAAAAGAGGGCTTATAAAGTCAGCAACTAATTCTATGGCAACCTCTCAATGATGTTTTACGCTTAACTATCTAGGATTATTTGAGTTTTAAAATGGATGAGACCAGGCCTGTGATGACTTACGGTAATTAAAGTATGCTTTAGTCCACGAAGGCTGGTTATGAAACTTAAAATTATGTGCTTTGCAAATTCCTGTTTTCACTACAATTTTCAAAAATGCATTTTTCATGTTGCAAGATTTCACCATTTGGGGATCTTGTTTGTTTTCACCATTTCTTGTGCTACCTATAAGCCATATCTTCTGTCCAGAAGGAAGAGCTCTTGGCAACTCCAGAGCTCCCTACCCTACTATTCCCAGCAGTTTGACGGATAGCATGCATGGCCTGAGCCATTACGACACCTTTCTGCTACATTCTTTCTTTATTCCTGGACTTGACAAATGTTAGCAAAAGAAGCTTGCCTTTCTTCAAGCTATATTTGTTTAAACCACACATCCATGATTCATTATACCACACTTTAGCATGAAGATGTTGGAAGCCTCCTCTAATTAGCACTTAGCTTGGATGATAAAAGGGGTGATTTAAGGTAATTCATGCTCAAACCTGGAGGCTAGGGGCAGGTTTGCACATTTGGGTGTGGGCACCACCTACATTTGGGTTTAGGCAATTATGGTTTGAATTCGGTGTAGGTAATGTAACAGACATAAGTTTCTGACCTCTCCTGAAATGCATGCAGTACACAAACCCATCAACTGGCAATTATGTTTCAGTACTACTTCCGCTGGCAAAAGGGATCATTAGGATTAATTGATGCATCATTTTTGGTCTTAGGTTATTTTTTCTGTTCACTTTTTAGCTGATCCAGACTAGCACCAGGGGATGGGGAGCCGGACAGGAAGCTTCAAGCCATGCCACCAATATGGATGAGCTAATATCTACTCTTAAAACAAAAAAGCCACTCATTTACTAATTACATGAATGTCATATTTCATTTGGCTTCAAAACTGAGGAGTGCAGTGTGTTTTCCTAGGATTCATGCAAATGCTAAACTCTGAAGTGTAATATTGGACAATCATGGGCATCTTAAACATCAAGGCTCATTCATTAGGCTTGTTCAAAGCTATACTAAGAACCCTTTGTTTGTCCCTAATACAAGGACTCAATTGAAAGGGATCCGCTTCCTTTTGTGCTGGATCAACAGTGAGCTAGTTAATGTTTTAGTATGATGATTATTGAAATGAGTGTGGTTTCTGTACATTATTATTGGCTATTGGCCAGATGTAAATTCAGTTTGGCTAGTCAAGAGAGGATTAGCCCACTTTTAGGTTTGAGCTGATATACATTCAGCTGGCAGTTGAACAACTTAGTGCATGATATTGTGCTTTAGGAAACCCTGTTCTCCTAGTAAATCCAAACAGCTTCTGTAGATGTAGCTGGAAAAGAATCCAGTGGTAAACATTCACTCACTAAATTACTCATACTTAAATTTTCTAAGATAATGTATCTAAGGTTGTAAGCCTAAGCACAGTTACCTGGGAGAAAGTTTCACTGAGTCCAGTGGATTTAACTCTGAATAAGGATTACATTGTAAATTCTTTTTAACCATCTACAGATAAATATCCTACAAACAAGCACCTGTTGTTCTAGTCTTCTGTGATCTCATATACTTTATATCCAAAATGGAGAACTTGTGGACATCCACTCCCATCATCCCTAGTCAGGGCTTTTTCTCAGCAGGAACTTGCTGGAACTCAGTCTGGCACCTCTCAGGTGGGCACCATTAGCATTATAAGAGAACAAGGGAGGCATTCATGGTGAGTTCCGGCACCTCTTTATCTAGAAAAATAGCACTGTCTCTAACCATTGGCTATTGTGACTGGGGCTGATGGGAGTACAAGTTTCCCACCATTGCTTTATATTTGCATTAAATGAAAAATGTTCATCTAAACTGTGTGTGTGTGTGTGTGTGTGTGTGTGTGTGTATCTGAAACCCCAGCTTTCATTTTAACTAATTTGTATAGTGCAGATGCTAGTCTCTCTGTGAACTCTCCCTTATGTTACAAGATGTCTTGTAAATATCGCTATTCTTTCTTTCTTTCCTTTTTTAGCTGAAATGACGATCTTTTCCACCAGACTGCAGAGTCTTGGTGAACTCAGTCTCACCTGCAGCTGAGAAGCAAGAAGATAAAATGCCATGAGACGGTGTTTGCAGAGGGTGAGTGACAAAGAGACCATGACGCAAAACTCCTATGGTTGCTTTATCAAGACCTCCCTGTTTCATGTAGGTTCTTGACATGCTTGTACTCTTTTCAGTTTGTACTGCACGCAATATTACTTCACCCTGTTCACTTACTCTTAAGTGACTTAGACTGAAGTGGGGGAATAGAGAAACGGTAGTTTGAAGAGAGAACAAGAGTTTTGAGAGATAAGGAGAGGGTTTTCGTTTTAGGCTGCTGAATATATTTAGCCTTTAGCCCCGATTCAGTTTGAGCCATTGCTTGGAAAGCTTACTTTATTATTTGTTTTAAAAGTATTTACATACCAACATATCATAAGTTGAAACAGTAGCCTGGCTTTTCAGATAGGTAAAATGGTAAATATAATGGCCACAAATCAAACACAGAGTTAAGTGTGAGGAGATATACTGCATATACACACAAACACACACACTGTTCCCCATAAAATTATACCACCTACTTTCAGGTGTAATGCAGAGATTTCATTTTTAAAAAAATTCAGTGAGTTTAGTTAATCTGAACTAGCTCGTTCTATGCACTGGTTTGACCACTGTACAAAGGTCGTGTAGAAGGAAGGAGATGTGTTTTGCTAATTCCTAATTGCATCTTCTTCCCAAGGTCCCAAACAATTCACTGGAGTGGTGAAATTGTGCAGAAAAGATTGGAGGCCTCTGTCAGCCTCATGAACTTCATTCTTAAGGAACACTGCATCTCCTTTTCCTTTTAGGAAAGCTACATACATGGGTCCATATGTGGTTGTGTTAGGATGGGCAGATGAAAAAGAGGGCAGGGGCCCCTTACCTTTTAATTGTAATATTTCTGAGCCAAATACACACATAGATAAATGTACACACACAAACACACACACACACACACAGAGAGAGAGAGAAAGAGAGAGAGAGAGAGAGAGAGAGAGAGAGAGAGAGAGAGAGAGAGAGAGAGAGATGAATGTGAGTACTATCAGGGTCATTGGAAGCTGTACTCAAAGGTATTACTCCATCCTATTTTCCTAGTAAAAGAAAAAGAGTACTAGCCATGATACTTAGGCTGGATTCCTGGGCACTTTTTTTCATCCAAGCAATTGCCTGATTGTGGTGCAGTGCAAATCCAGAATGCATGTGAATTGCACTCGAAGATCCACCAGGATGGAGGCTGCTCCTTAAACCACCACTACTCCTGTTTCAGCAGTGTCTACGCAGGAACTCATTATTCATGATTTCATCTTGCTACTTTAAATGCGTAATAGCTCAAAGGTTCCGTTGATGGATTTCTTCCAGCTCTTTGATGAGCCAAAGATAATTTCTCCATGTTCTCCCCTAACCAGTCCCCACTCCCTGTTTGTTGTTTAATGTTTACACTTGTGCTACATGTCTCTACTAGACTGGAAGATCCCCAGGGCAGGGATCTTATCATATTTGTCTAAGTAGCATGCACACCCATGAAGTGATAGATAGTATTTGCAGCTGCAAAGCATGGTGGAAACTGCTACAGCAGAGTAAGCATATATGTTGGCTTTGTGTGCAATACCCCAGACTTTCGGTCCCTGTCAACTGAATACTCCATTGAAGCAAACAGAAATCTCTGCACACCAATCTGGCACTCAGCAGTCTTTTCCCACGTTATTTGATTGACATGGACAGAAAATTGCCTTTCCAAACTCTTTGTAGCTGCTTCATGTTTCAGAAATTAAGCCCAAGCATAAGAGTAAGGACATCTGACTATATAAAGTGCCTTCACTTTCCCAGTCTTTTACAGCTTCCTCTTCCCCAGAACATCTTCAACAAAATTACTGTATACCTTCTTTGAGTAACTTACTATTACTACTAACATACACAGCATTTTAATTTGCGAAGATTACTACTGCTGCTTTTGCCATCCAAGTACATGGCACTTTGTGGTGCAATGTGGGCACAAACGAAAACAAAAACAGGTTCCTGCCCTTTTACAGTCTTTGTGTTGAACCCTACAAAGTATATAATTGCCACTTCTGTTATACAGGTGGGGAATTGTGACAGCATGGCTTGCTGAAGGCCACACTACAAACCTCTGATGAAGTTGGGACTTGAGCCAAGGTCTTCCATGACTAAGACTAATTCCCTAGTTCTCCCCTCTCTAAGCCTAAGGGCAGGGTAGCCAACATAATGCTGGACTACAAGCTCCAGATATTATTGGGCTACAACTCCCATAATCTTCTGACCACTGGCCATCCTGGCTGAGGCTGGCAACATCTGGAGGGGGCAGCACATTGGCTACACCTGCTAATACCCCTTCTCCATGCATAAGAAGAGCCCTGCTCCATTGGACCAAATATCCAACTTTTCATGAGTAAGCAAACAGACACTTCTCTGAAAATCACACACACAGGGAACTGAAGGCAATGGTCCTTCCCAGCCGTTGCTGCCCAGTGAGTTGTATTCAGTGGCATGCAGTAACTATAAAAACTTACGCAAATTTTGTGTTTCCTCTTCTGCTTCCCCTCCCCCCTTTTCCTCTTGTGTCTCCTCTTTCTGATTGTAAACCTGAGGGCAGGGACTGTCCTGTTTCTTACCGATCTGTTAGCTGCTCTGGGAGCTTTTTTGGCTGAGGTGCAACCATGTAAATAGATAATAAAGAAACATGAAGGCTCCATGCAGCTATCATAATTAATAGCCAGCCATTGTTAGACGAGTATCCTTATTCTCTTCAGTGGAGACAATGAACACACCCTTTTCATACCTTGAGCTGCTTCCTCCTTGGATGCAGTTGATGGGAGATGGCAGTGTGCACAGTACTTCTGCAGACCAAAGTGATGCTGATCTACGTTTCACCCAATAACCAAAGGATACATGAAGATCTTTCCTTTCACACAGATTGTCAAGGCCACTTCAACTTCATATTGACATTAGTTGATGCTGGAAGTACCTATTCTGGAGAGTTATTTAACTCTCCACTTCAGATTACCTGAGTCAAAGCACTTTTTTTTTTAAGGCACAGCAAATGAGATGTTTCTGCAGTATGGCAGCCCCTCCCCCCTCCCCACATGTCTCTTGTGTATTTAGAGCAGGAGTGGGGAACTTTTGGTCCTCCAGATGCTGCTGAACTACAACTCCCATCAGCCCCAGCAAGCATGGCCAATGTCCATGGATGATGGAAATTGTAGTTCAGCAATATGCGTATCGCCAAAGGTTCCCACACTTGATTTAGAACAAAATGACAAGCACAAATTCAATCATGACAAGGAAAAAGAAACAGCCTATTGGTCCAGGAGGGGTGCAGGCTCTGCCTTGGTTCACCCCACCCCATGGGCTTCTCACCCTGTTCCCACCCCCAGGTGGCTAGCTACGCTGCTGAGTTTCTGCATGTGCTGTAGAGGGAAATGAGGGGTGGGTGGGGCTCATCCACCTGGGAAGGTAGCCCACCTAGTAGAAGGAGAACTCTGATCCTAAACCTCCACTGCCTTGCAGGATATCTTCAGGAGAAGAAAGAGGGTAAGGAGTAAACCCTACACAAATCCCCAAGACAGTTGGATGGTGCCTTGTAGGCCGCCTTCTGGCAACTCCTGCAGCCAAGCTGGTGCCAAATGTATTGCTCTGCTTTCCTTTGGACCACATCAACAAGGCAGCCCAAGACCTCCATACACAATACCCAGCCTTTTGCTCCAGGCAGGTCACTACAGTGCTGCTAGTGCAGCAGTATGACTTCAGCCCCAGAGGTATACTTCATTGTCTCTCAAGACAGTGCCCATAAAATAGTCTAGGAGCCCTGTCCCCACAAAAAGTTAAAAACTGACATTGCTGCCCTACAGCTTGTTTGGTAAACCACTGTACTGGAGTTGGATGAGCCTGTGCCAGTAGCAGTAGATGTTTAGAAAGGATCCCTTGCCTGGACTGTCCCTGGCCAAAAAGACTTGAAGATTGTGGTTTCCATCCAGATGATGCACATCTGTGCTAATCACTTTTAAATCACTTTCTCAATGCCAACAGGGTTGATTTTTCCAGCCCTGCATGTGGCATATATTTCATGAATAATTGGCTGCTCAGGGTAAAGTTGGATGAGTTTGAAGCAGCAGGAGAGAGAGATTGGCATTAATTGCTTTGTGGTGTTCGCTCATACACTTGTTCCCTCCAGTGCAGGTTACAACAGAGCCTCCGCTTTCTTGCATTTGTTCTTTTTGCTGCCTCAGCTACCTTGGGTAATGAAGTACGAGATAGATGGCCTTTAAGAGCACATGCAACAATAAAAAAATAAAAGCCCCACTGCCAATATAATCTAATAAGCTTTCTAATTTGCTCAGGTTGAAGAGCTTCACAGATGTTGGGAATTTAATAAAATATATCTTGCTTCTGCATCTTTGCCAACAGCTGAATCCTTCTGGAGTTTTTACTGCTACAGAAACAGGTCTAAAGCAGTACATGGAAAATAAGGATCCCACTAATAGACTGCTAATAAAGGTGCAGCTCATGAGAACTGGGCTGTAGAAAAAAAGGGAGATCAGTCTCATAAGAGAGGAAAGTAACCATCTGATTGTCAGGGCTTGTAAAGCACCATGCCTGCATTGGTTTATTTCAAACCACATTGGTGAAAATGGGTCACTTGATGTCAGGTGATTGATAGGTGTCAAACCAAGTGTGCAGGGGAGGTAAGACTCTAGCCTACCAGCTGAATCCAGTTTCAAAATCCTGGTGTAGATCAAGGTTTCCCAAATTCCAGCTGTTGTTGGAGTACAACTCTTATCATCCATAGCTAGCAGGACCAGCAATCAAGGATGGTGGGAATTGTAGTTGAAAAACAGCTGGAGACCCAAGTTTGGGAAAGCCTAGTATAGATGAAATCAAGATGGAGCAGTATGACTCAGTAAAAAGCAGCTTCCTATGATACTCTCAGGGGCAGAGGAACCAGAGACCAAATTGCAAACATGCACTGGATTATGGAGAAAGCTAGAGAGTTCCAGAAAAACATCTACTTCTGCTTCATTGACTACGCAAAAGCATTTGACTGTGTCGACCACAGCAAACTATGGCAAGTTCTTAAAGAAATGGGAGTGCCGGATCACCTCATTTGTCTCCTGAGAAATCTCTATGTGGGACAAGAAGCTACCGTTAGAACTGGATATGGAAGAACTGATTGGTTCAAAATTGGGAAAGGAGTACGACAAGGCTGTATATTGTCTCCCTGCTTATTTAACTTATATGCAGAATTCATCATGCGAAAGGCTGGACTGGAGGAATCCCAAACCGGAATTAAGATTGCCGGAAAAAATATCAACAACCTCAGATATGCTGATGATACTACCTTGATGGCAGAAAGTGAGGAGGAACTAAAGAACCTTTTAATGAGGGTGAAAGAGGAGAGCGCAAAATATGGTCTGAAGCTCAACATCAAAAAAACTAAGATCATGGCCACTGGTCCCATCACCTCCTGGCAAATAGAAGGGGAAGAAATGGAGGCAGTGAGAGATTTCACTTTCTTGGGTTCCATGATCACTGCAGATGGTGACAGCAGTCACGAAATTAGAAGACGCCTGCTTCTTGGGAGAAAAGCAATGACAAACCTAGACAGCATCTTAAAAAGCAAAGACATCACCTTGCTAACAAAGGTTAAAGCTATGGTTTTCCCAGTAGTAATGTACAAAAGTGAGAGCTGGACCATAAAGAAGGCTGATTGCCGAAGAATTGATGCTTTTGAATTATGGTGTTGGAGGAGACTCTTGAGAGTCCCATGGACTGCAAGAAGATCAAACCTATCCATTCTCAAAGAAAACAGCCTGGAGTGCTCACTAGAAGGACAGATCCTGAAGTTGAGGCTCCAGTACTTTGGCCACCTCATGAGAAGAGAAGACTCCCTAGAAAAGACCCTGATGTTGGGAAAGATGGAGGGCACAAGGAGAAGGGGACGACAGAGGATGAGATGGTTGGACAGTGTTCTCGAAGCTACTAACATGAGTTTGGCCAAACTGCGAGAGGCAGTGAAGGATAGGCGTGCCTGGCGTGCTCTGGTCCATGGGGTCACGAAGAGTCGGACACGACTGAACGACTGAACAACAACAACAACAACAACAACAAATGATACTCTCTACTTCCTTACACCTGAATTTCTAACTTCCTTGCCTGCTTCCCCCTCCCTTTACTATAGATTAGAAGGTGACCTCTACTACTGTGAGTACAACTCACAGAATCTGCCTGGCTCCCAGTTGGACTTGGTTAACAGATCTTACTAATGAAATAATCTTAAGCAGCCAAGCCATGTGTCCCCAGCTGGGGTCAGAAATACAGGACCATCTGCTGAGTTCCTGAAACAGCATTTTCTGGTATAAGCCAAGACTCATAGCCAGCAACGGCAAAGCATTTAAAAGCCAGCAGTAAAACAAGATCGAAAAGGAAGGCTGCATGTGTCAAACAAGAAGAGCAACTAAGAGTGGGCTAGAGGGGGGGAAGTAGGAGGTGTTTTAAGATCTAAACTAGACACGAAAGGGCTGTGGCAAAACCAGGCAGTTGCCCTGCCCTTCCTGTGCACATCTTATTTGGGTTAGGAGGAGGAGGAGGAGTGTTTGCTGTGATGGGCAGCTCTGTGGTGATTCAATTGCAAGGGCTGGTGGATCCTCTTCCATTTTTGTTGCTGCTGTTTTGGCAAAAGGTTCTTGTTTACTTCTGGGATGGGAATTCACATAGCGCTGCGCCCACCATTTAATTGCGAATCCTCTTGCCCCTGACTAGATCAAGAATGAATCACTTAGATCAAGCTGTCATTTTGTTTGGTCCCTTAGTGCCTGAAGACTGAAAAGGAAGTTTTTCAGCAGGCTTGGACTAGATGACCCTTTGAGTCCCTTACAACTCTGCAATTCTACGATTCTAAGTGTATTTCCCTCCTTTGGATTTCCTGCTTGGAGCCAGTTTTTGAGAGCCCATTTCCTAAGGCTAACCCTTGTCCTGCCTGCTTACGTAATCAATGGCGTATGGACACTGCAGTTGAGCATAGTGATTGCTGGCATCCCACCCTCTCCGTTAATGCCTGTATTCATTAGCAAGAGAGCAACTTTCAGTGGTAATTCGGGCAATATTCTCAGCATCTTGTCGCTCTACGTAAGGCTGGAGGGCTTCTTAAACCTTTCAGCTGCTGCCGTCTTGGCGAGTCACAATGACCCTTTTCTGTAAAGCTTCAAACACCTGCATCTTATGAAAGAATACATTGTGCCCTCAAGTGGGGAGACAGCCCATGTAGTGTCTGGTGCCTCCCCAGCAAAGGAGGGGAGAGGGTGTCTTCCCATTGATTCATCCTACTCCCACACCATTGCATAGGGGCCTTGCCATTTCCGCTCATCTGCAACCAGCATTGGGCTTTTCTCTGGATTTATTAACAAGATATGCATGATGTGCCCGTGTCTTTAAAGGTTGCTTTAAGTGTCGCTCTGAGAAAATTCCCGAGAATGAAATGGTTCATTTTTTCTCCCATTGTTGCTATAAAACAAAGCGGGTCATGAGTTCAGAATGTTATAACAGGCAAACGCTAAACCTGACATCTGCTTTAAAAAAAAAATTACACAATGATAGCCGGAAAAGAACATGGATTCTTTTATATGCTTTTAGAAGCAAACCTTTGTTACGCCTTTCACTGTGATGGTTTCTTTCCTTCGTGCTTATTCAGATACAATGTGATTCTAAATTGCATTCCGCGTAAGAAGTGCTATATTTATTTAGTCCATGGGTAGGCAAACTAAGGCCCGGGGGCCGGATCCGGCCCAATCGCCTTCTAAATCCGGCCCACGGACGGTCCAGGAATCAGTTTGTTTTTACATGAGTAGAATGTGTTCTTTTATTTAAAATGCAACTCTGGGTTATTTGTGGGGCATAGGAATTTGTTCATTTCCCCCCCTTCAAAATATAGTCTGGCCTCCCCCACAAGGTCTGAGGGACAGCGGACCAGCCGCCTGCTGAAAAAGTTTGCTGACCCCTTTTAGTCCAATGTTTAATGAAAAAATGGTTTCACAGGCTACGTGCACACATTGTTGAGCTTTTTTTAGGAAGGAAAGCCCTCTTTCTTGGGGTTCACGTAAAAGTTGTTGAGCTTCTTTAGGGAGGAGGAAAGCAACACTGAGCTTTTTTTTAGGAAGGAATGACCTGTTTTGGTGGTTCAGGTAATTTTAGGGGTGCAGGGCAAAGATGTTGAGTTTTTTTTAGGGGAGGCAAAGTTTTTTAGCTTCTTTGGGGGGAGCCACTGATCTACTGGTGATCTACCACAGACATCCAGTGATCTACCGGTAGATAACGATCTACCTGTTGGACATGCCTGCTCTAGATCTATTGCATATTTTTTTGCCTCTGAAAAGAGCTTCTTGAGAAACTGGTTTCACTGCAAAAGCGCATTTCAGATTGATTCTGCATCTCCCTGCAGTGCATCCATTTGAAAACAGATGTAGGCAGTCCAAGCTACAGATCCACACCTGCCCAATGATGTTCTGGGTAGGTCTATACCAAGATCCCAGTCACCTCTTCCTTCATGCAACTGGGGCATATGCAGAGAGGAAAAGACATGGCTAGCCTAATCAAAGGTTTTCAAATGAATATCAGGTAACCACATCCACCCTTGTGGATGACAGGATCTAGACTCAATCCAGATTAAAAGCAGGATGTTTGAGGACAAGCATGAATGATTCTAGATTGAGGAAATCTACCTTTTTGTGCTTCATAGAGCAGGAGAAGAGCCATATCTCTGTGTTAGGGCATTGACTTTGTATGCATAAAGTCCCTGATTCAATCCTCAGCATATCCAAGTGTAGGGCCAGGAATGTCCCTTGCCTGAAACTCTGGAGTCCCACTGCCCGTCAGCAGAGATACTCCTGAGTTAAATGCCAATGGTCTGAATTAGTATCAGGTCCTGTTTCTTTATCTTACCAAAATAAGACAGCTTTGCTGTATTTATCTGCCTCTGCAATTTTACTGACTTTGAGATTTCAGAGCTCTTTCTGACAAAATGCATCATGCATCTTGAGACAAGAGATGTACACTTAATGACTTCTTTTGAGAGAAGGAAGGAGAGATGCAGTATCTGGGCACACTCTTAGAGTTTCAACTTACCCATATTTTATCTATGTAAAACAGACATGGGGAACCTGTAGACCTCCAGATGTTGATAGACTCCAATTCCCATCAGCCTTGGCCAACAAAGTCAATTATCATGGATGATGAGAGTTGTAGTCCAAGAACATGTCATGGGCCACAGGTTCCCATATCTAAACTAAATTCACATTTCCTTTCCTATTAGAATGAATGCAGCTTAATATATAGGAATATGGCCATATTGGTTCTCATCCCCAAAGCTCCAGAACTTTACCTTCCTCAATATTGCTGTTAAGGCTGTATATACATAGTGTGAATGAAGAGGCACCATTTTAGCTGCACGTTTATAAATGTGCCTTTTTAAAATCCCCTCCCTTTAATTCCAAAACAGAATGTAAAGTTTTGTATTTGATAAGCATCTGACAGATGATTGCAGCTATATCAGAAGTAGTTGCTGTGAAGTGATTTAAGGTAGTCATTATTCCTTTTCTACCGAGTCTATATTTATGTCCAGTGCCTAATTAGTAATCTAGACAAATGGTGAAGTGATTCAATGTCTTATCTTCAGCAATTACATAAGAGAAAATGGAGTTCTCCTATACAATCTCCATCAGTTCCGTATCTGTTAATGGTTTGATGGAATAATAGCCCATGTGTGAGTCAGAGGACTGTCCCATTTGACACACCTCTTTCTACATCTGCTGCCCTTGTTAGTACAGAGGGAGCTGTCTACATCCAGCGCTAGCTTTTTCTGTTTGTCTAGCTTGACATCATATTCTTCCCAGCAGTGTTATCGCAATGCTATGCATGCAATTGCTTCATTAACACTTCACCTGTTTGTGAGCCTAGGGCAGATCCACACTGTACATCTAAAGCACATTCAACACACATTTAAAGCACATGACTTCCCCCAAAGAGTTCTGGGCACTGTCATCTCATCCTCATGGAGCTACAGTTCCCAGCATTCTTAACGAATTAAGCTTGTGGAAGTGTTGTGCGTATTGGGGACTGAATAACATCAGTGATTCATTCACCTGCCCGTCATATGCCATCATTTGTATGCAGTGCCCTTCTGTTTTCTACAAGGGGAAAACAGACCAGATGCAAAAAATAAAAAATAAAAAAATTAATGCAATGTGATCTGGCATCAGAAATAGCAATATTCATAAACCAGTAGGAGAACATTTTGATCTACTAGAACACTGCCACTGATCTTAAGGTGGTTATACCTGAATAAAGGGATTTCGGATTTTGCTATGACAGACTAATATCTGGGAATCAGGTAAGTGATTTGGCAATGCATGTGATGATGGTTAAATAAAGAGAGATTATCTGGAATGCTCAGATTAGTTTGGGAAACAGATGGTTTGCTATCTTGAGCCTGTCACTATGGGTGTTTCCAGACTGTCACTAGTTCCAGGTGACAGAACTAATCATATACCAGCCAATTTCAGGATGCACAATTAAAGCCGATTTGGAACTCTTGCACAACAAACCTGTTTCCCCCCAAAGAGCAGACATTTTGCGATAAGGAAAGTGATGTGGGAAATGCAGTGGAAGTGCAACATCTAGCCTCCCTGCAAACAAATCGGAAGGAATGCTCATTCAGTAGAGCATCTTTTATGGATGCTCAATAAACAGGTCACCTGGAAGACACTGAAGAAGCAGTTGAAATAACCTGCCACTTTCAGATCAGCAAAAAGATGGAAGATAGCCTAAAAAAAACAAATGTTTTTGGAAAGCATTTTCTTGGACTCTTGGGCTAGTTATACAAAATTCACACCTCTGCCAGTGTACAGTTAGCTAACTTACAAGACCACTCACACACCAGACAAACAGAGATCTACCCTTGAAAGTTTGTGCTGCAATGAATGATAACCTTCACGTCTCTTCTATTTAATAGAAATGAACAAGGCATAAGTGCCTGGCCACATACTTTCTTTCTTTCTTTCTTTCTTTCTTTCTTTCTTTCTTTCTTTCTTTCTTTCTTTCTTTCCCAGATTTGTTGAGTGGGAATCATGAATGTGGCATAGGCAGTAGAAGAGCCAGAATGAGCACCTGCATTCATATCTTTCTCTAATTCAGCCATAGCTTATGTATATGTGTTATTTGTATTTGTTAAATCTCGGCAACAATTATTATATATGCGCCCACTTATATATGACATTTTTGTTCCGTTGTAATGGAAAATCATTATGCTATTCAGCTGGCTTAATTATCTTATTTTATCTTAAAGAACACTTAGAGTTGTATTTTTATGTGGATGTTACAGTGTTGAGTGTTGTAGATTTTTACTGAGGATCTTCAGCTTTCACAGTATTGGGGCGGAGGGGTTAAGCTACTTTTTAAGCACTATGAATGTATCCTAAAATGACTAAATGAATCAGATTTCTCAAGTGACTTTAGAGTTCATCCTGCTTATTGGTGTCTCTTAGGTAATGACAGGGCAAGTATCAGATCTGAGAGTGCCAAGCTAGAATTACCCAGGAGGCTAACTGTTTAAAGTATCGAATCAGTTTGTACCCTGACATTAATGTTATGGTTAGGCTGTTTGGCAACCCTGGGTATTTCTGTCTTATGTGCAATGCATGCAAGGATGATGATGATGTCATAATCAATGTGATTGGTGCTTGACAGGGTACGAGAGTACATGCCTGTGCCCAGAAGGCAAGTTACTTATAATCTGTGATTATGTGCAGGAAAAGTATAGAGAAAAGAAAGGGAAAGGCCATAGCTTAGCAGATGAGCAACTGCTTTGCATCCAGAAGGTTCCCAGGTTCAGTCCCTGGCATCTCCAGGTAGGACAGTCAAAAGACTCCAGTCTGAAAACCTGAAAAGCTACTAGCAGTCAGTGGAGACAAACACGGCTGAGCTAGGTGGACCAATGGCTCTGCATAAGGCAGCTTTGTAAATTTCTATGAAGTGTAGGCAGGGGTAAATAGGAGAAGAATATGTGCTATTTCAATAGGGCATGAAAACAAGGTGACCTGCAGGTTAATCTGTAATGTATTTATTTATTTAGGCTATTTGAAGGTGTTTCCGTGCGCTGCTCTTGTTCGCCAGAAGCAGCTTAGTCATGCTGGCCACATGACCCAGAAGCTGTACGCCGGCTCCCTCAGCCAATAAAGCGAGATGAGCGCGGCAACCCCAGAGTCATCCGCGACTGGACCTAACGGTCAGGGGTCCCTTTACCTTTAAGGCTGTTGTAGCCTTCATGTCAATGCATCCCAGGGTGGGAATGCAAGAGACAAAAACACAAAGACAACAAAACACACAATCGTAATATGTAAAGGCCTCTTTGAAGAACCGGATCAGCAAAACCACAACTGAGTGAATCACGTTCATCAAGTGACTGTTACAGAGTTCATCAGCTGAAACCACAAAGCAGGCTCCCTGCCACTAACTAACTGACAACTCTGAAACACTGAAAATGCCTGGGCAAACAAGTATGTCTTCCCTTGGTGCCAAAGTGTCTGGTCAATGCCAAGTGTGCTTCTAAGGGAAGGGCATTCCTCAAACAGGATGGCACTGCGGAGAAGGATCTTTCCTCCTGCAGCACTACCTAATGCAACCCCAGCACACTCAATAGTGGTGTGCAGAGAATAATATTCTCCAAGTACTTGTCATAGCTAGCATAGTTTAGGGAAAGGCACTTCTTCAGGTTTTTTGGTCCTAAACTGTTTGTCAGCAATATCAGCGATAGTCCTGGAAAGAGCAAGTTTGATCTTTAAAGGGATACATTGTGCTTTACCTCTGGGGGGGGGGGGGGGGGGTGGGGGGAGGCAGATGCCTTCCTAGAAATGCCACACTTTGATCTGGAAGTCTTTTTCTCCTCATCCCTAATGTGGGAAAACTCTTTGTGTGAAGTGTGAAGGGGAAATGTATTCTGCCTTTGTCAGGACTGCTTTCTGGATATCTGTTTTCAAATGTTCCAGGGTTCAGTTTCTAACACTGAAAACAAATGTGAGGGCTCAGCCCTGGCACAAATCAAACCCTAGAAGGCTAGGGAATGGCTTATAGACCAGGCATCATAGCCCAAGATTAGACTAGATCAGGGGTTGCTAACTCCCAAAAAACTGGCTGTGATCTACTCCTTTTTGGGGGGTTCAGTTCAAAGTTGTTGAGTTTTTTCAGAAAGGAGGTAAAATATTGAGCTTTTTTTTTAGGGGAGCCACAGTTGTTCAGTTTCTTTGGGGGGAGCCAATGTCCTACCAGTGATCTACCACAGACGTCCAGTGATCTACTGGTAGATCATGATCTACCTGTTGGACATGCCTGGACTAGATGGATTATCCAGTCCCTTCCTTCTGTGATCCTACAAGTGAATGCAGTGTTGCAGAAGAAGCACATTCATGTATTCACTTGGCCTCTGCTATGGCATGAGACGTCTGACAACCATCCCACACAGGCAAGTTCTGCCAGGGTCACACAATAAATTAAACAGCTTTGCAAACAGCTACAACCCCACAGCCTGGAAAGCTGTTGTCTGTGTGGTTAGGAAGGTTCTTGCTGGTTGTGAAACCATGCAGACAGAGTTACTAGTTCAAAGGGCAATAAATTTTCTCTTTTATAAAGGATCACCTGTATTTCATCTGCCTACATGCACTTGAAAGAGAGGCAAAGCTGGGAGCCTGGGGGAAAGTAATCCAACATTACACAAAGATATGTAGTCATCAGAAATAGGTCCTTCATAAAAGGAATATTCACAGGGCTTTTATGTCAGAAGGTTGTAATCAATTTGCATATTCTAATTTCACACTGGAGTCACGCAGTTCCTACAATTTGTATGAAACCGGTGGTAGAATTATGCCCCGTGCATTTAATCTCTGGTGCCTTCTGAAGCTCACAGTGCCTGCTAATACTTATTAACAGTCAGCAATGAAAATGGGTTCACTCATAAATGTGCACATTGCCAATGAAAGACATAGTGTGCAGTATTCCTTAGGTAAAAGAATACCTTGTCTTAAGTCCTCTGGACTTTAGTCACCATGGGAAACTTGCTGAAAGGGTGGGGTGTAAATAATCATTTATGAATGAATGAACAAGTGTATGATTGAATAACTTCAAGGAGCATTGAAAGAGCTTCTCTTTATAGAGTACCATTTCCACACAAGAGTTCTCACCTTTGCCTTCTCCTTGTGCTGTGCCCTGTTCAGAATTTGACATGCATTCTTAGCTCTGAATGCTTTGAACTTTTTCAAGGTCGAGTGCAGACACAATCTGAATTGCTCCTGGTGGTTCATGAATCAGGAGCCAGTTTGGGGTGACATGCAGCCCTCCTGCAATTTCTCCTTCCCTTTCCAGCATCACCTCCTTCCTCCCTTTTCATGCCTGTGTCATGTATGTGTTTTAGCTGAGTGTGGGGAGGTGTGGGGCTGTCCCAGGGGAGAGCGAGTGGGACAGTTGGAGGGCAAATTGGCATCTGACGACTTCACAAATCAGAGCTGAGAATTGGTGACTGATGATGATGACGATGACCAGAGTGAGAGCATAGAAGCTGAGATACTAGGTGAAAGGCGTGAGGTTTCTATTGAGGCTTGCAGAGTGCTAGATTAGATTTGGTTTTTGCCTCATTGTGTCAGACTGCAGTGTTGTAGTGCGGTCTTTTCTACAGGAATCTGGGGGGGGGGGGTGTGTGTGGGTGTGTGCTGGAATTGGTAATTGTTGATCATGAGCAATTGGGGTTTGTAGGTATGTGTGTGTTTAATGTTAGTGAATGCATGGAAGTGTGGCTTACTGAGGCATGGGTTTGTTAGCAGATGTGGAATTTGTGTGATTATTGATTGAGCAGAATCTGGTTTTATGGATTTTGATACTTTGGGTGCAGTTTACAAAAAATATAATAAATAAAAGAAAAACCAACAACAATAATTAAAATTTAAAACAACAATAGACTAAAAACAGATTAAAACTCACACAGCTTTCTAAACATGTGGGTAGACTTGTATAAACAAAAACTTTTTTAGCAAATACCGAAAACCACCCCCTGAAGGTGCCTGCCTGTTATCAGTAGTCAGGGGGTTCCAACATGTAGTTGCTGCTACACTAAAATATATACCGGTAATACATGCACCAACGATATTATTTTTCATTGCATGTTAAAAACATATCTGTTCACACAGGCTTTTCCTGACAAGATATGCTACCACCCAAAATGTACACAGTGTATTGTTGTGGGTCTTTGTGCAAGTTTTATTTAGAAGATATATATTCAAATGAAGAAATAGCAGCAAGAGCTTCAGGCCATTGAGTAATGGATGGTAGGTGTTTTATCTTTCCATTCTTGAAGTGCAAGCCTCTTTGCAACCATAAGAGTGATGCTTTTAAGTACCAAGGAGACACATGGCAATGTGACGGCTCCTTTCCACATACTTCGTGGCCCATCCAGCCACACAAGGAACTGATTGTCAGTGGCCTCTGGCAATGGGGTGAGCTGTGAATGTGCTATCACACACCACTTCCTTGCATTTTTGGGAAATGTCTGGAATATGTTGAAGCACCTGCCAGTCTCGTGGATGGAGCTTTCAGATAACCAGGTATGCATGACATAAACAGTCCTGGGTGCCCTTACTCCCCAGCTTTTAATCAAAAGCCACCAGAATAACTACAACATTTCAACAGTGCACCTCCAAGTAGACTCCTGAGCATCCAAGAGCCATGACTGGAGGGGTGATTATGATGGGAATGAGAAACACAGCATGTTGAACATCACAAAGCTTTCTATTTGCTTTTTGGTTCCTGAGCTTTAAACCCTGAAATAAAGATAGGAATGTTTGCTTTCTTCATACCTATGAGCGCTCAACCTTTTATAATAAATGGAGATTATCTGACATAAGCCTGCCAGCGTCATCCTAAATCTTGGGAGTTGGGATTTGTTTTCTGCTCCCTGATCTACAAGTGTGGGCTGCTAGCAGCATGACATGCACAGATGCTGATACTGTTCAGCAAGTGATGATGACTAATGTGAGATTGGCAACCAGAATTTGATTGATGGCTCTGGAGTGGCACCCAAAGAATGATGAATTAGCATTGTCAAAGCCCAGAAAAATGGTGGCAGTTAAACTAAGTAATGGTTTGGGATGGATTTGCTAGATGGCATGGTTGTGAAGCCTTAGCTTTAAAACTGGGCTATGTTGCGTGTGTTCAATTGGCATGCCATAGAAATTGAAAACAGAGAGTAGCTGTAGAATCACAGGGTTGGATGGGGCCTTGTAGGAAGTCTAGGACAAGAGGATCCCCAACAGAAGGTTGTCTAGCATCTGCTTGGAGATCTCAAGTGAGGGAGAGTCTACTCTCCCCAAGGGAATTGGTTCCAGTTTTCAGAAGTGCTATTCACGTAAACTTAAATCTATTCCTGCAACTGAAGCTTATTAAATCTAACTCTACCCCACAGGGCAGGAGAGGACAAGCCTATGCTCTCTTCTAAGTGACAAGGCACCAGGTTAAGCCCTTTATTGTATTTTTAATATTTTATTGTATTTGTAATATTTTGTTGGAAGCCACCCAGAATGGCTGGGGAGACCCAGCTAGATGGGCGGGGTATAAATAACAAATTCTTCTTCTTCTTCTTCTTCTTCTTCTTCTTCTTCTTCTTCTTCTTCTTCTTCTCTTCTTCTTCTTCTTCTTCTTCTTCTTCTTCTCTTCTTCTTCTTTTCCATGCTGCTTCTCCAGCCTTTTCTCGTAAGATGTACTTCCCTTGCTCTTCTCTAAACCCATTCCATTTGTCCTACATTCTTCCCAGATTGCCATACCCATAACTGGACACAGTACTCCAACTGAGTTCTGACTCATGGAGATTAAAGAAGCAGTATTGCTTTTTGTGGCTGTGGTCCTATTAATGCAATCTAAGATCATGTTACTTTTTGTAAGCTGCATCACACTGCTGGCTCATGTTTAGTTTGTGATCAGCTACAAGATTTGTTTTGTTGGGAGTATATCAACACTTGCAGTGGGTTACCTGAATTGGAGTGGGTGGTAGACAAAAAGGTAACCTATTCTTCTCTTGCTGATCCCTTCTTGAGTAACCTCTTGTCATGTAGATTGTGTTCTCATCCTTTACTTCCTTCCTGCTTCTTCTCCAGTCAGTCTTGTTTTGTAGGAGGAAAGTCTTAGTGCTGGACCTTGTGAACCACCTGACTTAATCACAACCACATATAAACCTGTACTCAGAATGGCTTTGTTTGCTCAGAGTAATATACCTTAAGTTTCTTTATTCTTTCAACCACCAGGTTTACTTGACTTATTTCTGCACTCTGGTTAACTATATGCTAAACTCCAACAAGTTTCAGTGCCAACTCAGGCATTTCCCTCATCCTTTACCTGTGAATTTTGTCCTTTGTTACTTCTGTGATAGTTTTTAGGTGCCTATCTTTAGCTATTGGCATGAAACAGAATAGTAACAAGCGAGCACATTGAGGAGCATACCTCAGCTGATGCTCTCTTTTTGAAGAACATTATTATGATGAACATTATCAGCCCAAGCATGCACCTGATTGTGGAGCTTTCCCCCATGTGTCTGATAGCAGAGACTGATGCTGTGCACATGTACATGAGACCAAAGCAGGTAGGATAGAACTGAACACCAGTTGCTGTAAACAACAGGAAAGGAGACTGTTCTTGTGCTCAGTTCCTGCTTGCAAGGTACCCACAGCATCTGGTTGGCCACTGTGAGAACAGGATGCTGCAGTAGCTGGACCACTGGCCTGATCTAGCAGGCTCTTCCTTCTTACTTATGATCTTGCATGGCGTTCCTTATTTGCATTTGGATTATTCATAGCTGTTCTGTCTATTTATCAAAATCATATTGTTTCTAGCCCTACACAAAAAGAGAAAGGTACTTGTGAATTCATATATGCTATTTATTTCCTAGGGGTGCAAAGCTGATCAGTTATGGATCGCTACTTTGTTTTGTGAATGGTTCAAAATATATTACAACGATCTGTGTTTATATGTCTTCTGTGTTCTGGTGCATGCAGAAAACGCAGGTAGACGTGCGTATCTTGTACAAGCAGAGCGAAAATGTGAGTTTGCTCTGTCAAGGTTTGTGAGAATCCACCCTTAATGAGAGCACTGTTGGAGGATTTTTAGACAAGACTGAGCGAGCCTTTCCCATCATCCCTGCTTTATGTGAAAACAAACAGCAGCAAGCTGCTTGACAAGTTTTCTGTGGGAAACACAAATGTTTTGTTCACTATAATTCATGCTTCTCATTTACCCCCAACACAATAGTTTGCTTTATCCCCTCATCTTCCCTTGTTTTTAGCTGTACTCCTTCTCTCATCTATAAACTTACTTCAGATAATTTTATTTGTGCCCCCCACTTTACTTTTTGGGGTATTTGCTCTTTCTGCACCTCCTTCCCACACCCACCCATCACTTTTTCTTTCCTGTTTCTTCTTTGATTTCCTACTCACCCTTGGGCCTGACTCACTTGCCTGGTTTTCTGTAAAAGCAACCCCCAAGGCCTTTGATGGTAACTGCAGATATTTAACAGAAATGTGTAACCAGACCCTGAATTAGCCCCTGACAGGGTCTTGGTGCTGGACAAATGGGTCACAGCAAAATCCACAGGACCAGGGCCAGAACACCCATGAGGCAAGGTGAGGCAACTGGCTCAGGTGGCCAGATCCACAGGGGCCGCCGATGCCAATGTCAATCTTCCTTCCTGCCTTGTTCCTGATGTAGATCTTCCCTGGCAGGAAGAGAGGAGCCATTTGCCTCAGGTGCCAAAATGTCTTAGGCTGGCTCTGCACAGGACATTAAGATATATAGTTGCTAATATATTTCCTTTTTGTTTAATAAGCAGTAGATTTTTGCTAAAAAATTCTTAAGGCCAGCTTAAGCAGTATGTGGACCGAAAAATCCCAGAAGTGCAAGCTGGATTTCGAAGGGGCAGAGGAACCAGACACCAAATTGCAAACCTGCGCTGGATTATGGAGAAAGCTAGACAGTTCCAGAAAAACATCTACTTCTGTTTCATTAACTACGCAAAAGCATTTGACTGTGTCGACCACAGCAAACTATGGCAAGTTCTTAAAGAAATGGGAGTGCCTGATCACCGTCTCCTGAGAAATCTCTATGTGGGACAAGAAGCTACAGTTAGAACTGGACATGGAAGAACTGATTGGTTCAAAATTGGGAAAGGAGTACGACAAGGCTGTATATTGTCTCCCTGCTTATTTAATTTATATGCAGAATTCATCATGCGAAAGGCTGGACTGGATGAATCCCAAGCCAGAATTAAGATTGCCGGAAGAAATATCAACAACCTCAGATATGCAGATGACACAACCTTGATGGCAGAAAGTGAGGAGGAACTAAAGAACCTTTTAATGAAGGTGAAAGAGGAGAGCTCAAAATATGGTCTGAAGCGCAACATCAAAAAAGCTAAGATCATGGCCACTGGTCCCATCACCTCCTGGCAAATAGAAGGGGAAGAAATGGAGGCAGTGAGAGATTTTACTGTCTTGGGTTCCATGATCACTGCAGATGGTGACAGCAGTCACGAAATTAAAAGATGCCTGCTTCTTGGGAGGAAAGCAATGACAAACCTAGACAGCATCTTAAAAAGCAGAGACATCACCTTGCCGACAAAGGTCCATATAGTTAAAGCTATGGTTTTCCCAGTAATGATGTATGGAAGTGAGAGCTGGACCATAAAGAAGGCTGATTGCTTTTGAATTATGGGGCTGGAGGAGACTCTTGAGAGTCCCATGGACTACAAGAAGATCAAACCGATCCATTCTTAAGGAAATCAGGCCTGAGTGCTCACTGGAAGGACAGATCCTGAAGCTGAGGCTCCAATACTTTGGCCACCTCATGAGAAGAGAAGACTCCCTGGAAAAGACCCTGATGTTGGGAAAGATTGAGGGCACAAAGAGAAGGGGACGACAGAGGACAAGATGGTTGGACAGTGTTCTCGAAGCTACTAACTTGAGTTTGACCAAACTGCGGGAGGCAGTGGAAGACAGGAGTGCCTGGCGTGCTCTTGTACATGGGGTCACGATGAATCGGACACGGCTAAACGACTAAACAACAACAACAACAACTTTCCTTTTTGTTTAATAAGCAATAGATTTTTGCTATAAAATTCTGTTTTTAAGGAAAAATACATCTGTTCACTTAGGACTTACACTGGATACAACCAGCTGTTTTTGAAGTTTTTGTAAGTTCGTGTTATAAAATTGTATGTCACTTTGGAGGCCCTTTGTGGGGGCTGAAAGGCAGCTCAAAAATAACTTATTATTATTATTATTATTAGCAGTGGAGAAAAGCTTTGCTGGTTCCAGGAGAAGGATCAGGGAAGAAAAGGAGTGTCTGAAATTATGCAACATGCCTGTCGCTGTATCAAGAAGAAGGTCTCAGCTACGTTCCCGTACCTGAAAAGTACCCAGGGGCTTCTGAACTACAACTTTAGCAACCTTACGATACCATGATTGTGGACCAATAACAGTTCAGTACAGTTGATGTTCATCTGTGCTGTTCTTTCTAGCACAATCACTTCTGGCCCTTTTAGGGAGCGATTCTATGCTGTTCTCTGTAACAGCTTCAGTCAAACACCTATCCAGAGAAGCAGCTGTTGCTTAAAAGTGGAAAAGGAAAGAGGGCTTGGGGGGCTGATCATCAAGCTGATCTTTATCTGTAAAGGGAAAAGGTCAGAGGTTAGAGTGGGGTAAAGGAAATCTTGCTGTCATTTGAAACCCCTAGATAGAATGTTCACAGGGCTATCTTTCCTATCCACCCAATCTTCTTACCCCAAGCTGCCTCCTCCTTTCTGCTTATAAGCAGCCTGCTGAGAAAGACCATAGATGACATTGTTTGCTTTAAGGAGAGCTGTCACTTTATTGGCCCAATTAAAATACAGCAGCCTTAGGCCCTAAAATTCCCAGCACCGCCTGTAACTATGCTTGATCACAGAACTGGAAGCCTGCAACTTCCAGCAGGAGATGGAGAAAGTGGCAGCTGAAATACCCTGCCTTCCAGCTGAGCCCTCCTTGACCTGGAGTCCACCAGACGTTTTGGACTACAACAACCATCAGCCCCAGCCAATGTGCATTAGCTAAGGCTGATGGGTATTGTAGTGCAAAGTGTCTACACGGTGGGCACCTGGTTGGGGAAGGCTGTCTTGCCTATCTGTGAGCCTGTTGCTCAAGAACTACTTTTTAATGACTCCCTGTCTCTCCGCCAGGGAGTGGCAGTGACCTGCCCCGTTCTTCTTCAACAGGTGACAAAAGATTATGTCATGAAGGTAAAATACGAAGTTGCAAAGCTGGTCTAGCTCAGGGTTTGCATTGTCTTGAGCTGGAATAAGCTGAGCAATGCTGGTGTGGCCTTTGGTTGGCTCTGGCAACAGTCCCTCATTGGCTGAGCACAGCAAAGCAACTTTCCCGGCCATAGTACTGAAGGGGCACAAGGCTATTCTCAGCAGGATCAGATCAATGCGTCTCCCTGCTGCCTTTCCGTGCATCAAACCATCAGACCATCTAACTCAGTAATGTCTGCCCTGACTGGCAGGTAGGGCAGGAGTCTGTCCCAGCTGTACCTGGAATATGGGTGGTTTTTTTTTGAGATTTGGACCTTCTGCATGTGAGGCAGAGCTACAGTCTTGGCCCCCTCCCACCTGCTCACCCAACTGAACAGCTGCCTCACCCTGGCTAACGGGAAGGGACTGGCCTCCAATGAGGTGGTTCCTTAATTTCTCACCCTTTCCCTCTCATCCCCTCCCAGACCTGTTTAGGGCTGAAGCAGGCCAAGGCGTGATTGGCAGTGGTTGACTTAAATGGCAAGCTCCACAATATGCCTCCCACACAAAGTGTGCCTTGTCAGAGTTGGAAGGGATGCTTGCTATACTTTAGGCTGGTGGGAAGGGGAGCTGGCCTCCACCACTCACAACTACTCCTCTTTTGCAAATGATTGATAGACATGAATCAAACACCTAGATAGAGAACCTTGTTCTGGCTATGGCTGTGCTTCCATGCTGTCTCCACAGAGTTCGCTTAGGATGACCTAATTATTGAACATGCATCCTGATTGTTTGGACATAATTTGCAAGGTGGTTAGATGACACCAGCTATTTATTGAGCATTCGTTCCAATTTGTGGGGAGGTTATGCAACGTGGCATCAAGCAGTCATTATCCCACACTTTCCAGTGCATTTTCTCATGACTTTCCTTATTGCAAAAAGTCTGGGGAGCGGGTTTGTTGCACAAGAGTACCGCAGCAACTTTCTGAATTTGTCAGTATGTGATTGAATTTCACCCCCAGATAGTTACAGCTTGGAAAAGCCAAAAGGCTCTTTAAAAAAAAGGTGGAAAATGGGGATAGAGTCTATGTCCTTGGTATTGAAAATAATTGAACAGCTCTAAAAATAAATGTTCCAAGCGGCCAGAGGGTCTTTTCACACTGCTTCAGTCAGCTTTAGTTCTAGCAGAAATGGTGGGTGTGCATTTTGCCTTTGTAATTGGAATCTGTCTGGAGGTTTCACAGCAGATTGTGACGTTGGGGGCTACGCTCGGAGCAAAGTTATATGAACACAAGACACAAAGATTTGTGATAGCTAACAACTTTCTTAGGCTATAAAGCAACTGCATTGATCTTGTGCCAGAGCTGAACCATTCAACATAAACAATAAACAGCAGACTCTGAAGGAAGTCCTTAATAGTTTGCTTTGGGGTCCCCTGGACAATTTGTTTCACTCTGAAGAGCCAAAAAAGCTGCCTTTGTGAGTGAGCTGGGCTATTCTTTAAAGTGGCAAAAGAAATCCAAGAACAAACGAAAATAGATTTTAAACCTGGTCCTTCTCGTTTTTGGGGATCTGAAAAGGTCACAGGACTCTTGATCTGTTTCCCACAATGGAAGAACTTTGCTATCTTATCACCAGGTCATCAGTTAAAACTTGCATCTTAGCAAAACTTTGATTTAGGGGTTGTTGTTTAAAGCAAAAATATTTATGAACTGTAAGGTAATGTACAATTCAGGATGCGAAAGCTAATACTCTGTTGGGAGGGAAATCTAACTTTATTTATTGGTTTTAAAATATTTACATACATCACACATACATAATTCTATTGGTATGTTGACTTTCCATAGTTCAAGCCACGCTCAAGGCAGCTTACAACATGGAAAAGGTACATAATTGCAAAATGAACAAAAGTAGCCATAAACAATAAATAAAACATCAACAAGTACACAACCAAACTGAACATTTCCACATAAATCATAATAAGATCTAAAATAAATATACAAAAATAAAATAAATAACAGCAACAACCCCACTGTCGACAAAACTCCCTAAATAAAAGTAAAGGGACCCCTGACCATTAGGTCCAGTCGCGGATGACTCTGGGGTTGCAGCGCTCATCTTGGGGATTCAAACCGCCAACCTTCTGATCGGCAAGCCCTAGGCTCTGTGGTTTAACCCACAGCGCCACCTGCGTCCCTCCCTAAATAAAAGCCCAGCTCAAAAGTTTGTTCAGCAACCTCAGCTTTTGTAGCTGGAGTCAGTCAGGGCCCCATCCTCCCAGGCCTGGTGGAGAAAGTCCGGCAAGGCAGGTCTTCCAGGACTCACAGCCAAGATCCTTACAACAAGATCTTGGGCATGTTTACGCAGGTGTAAGCCCACTAAGTTCAATGGGACTTATTCCCTTGTACATGTGTAAATTTCACTCCTGAGACAGCAATCTTCTGCACACTCACCTTGAAGTAAGTCCCATGGAACTCAATGGGACTTACTTCTGAGTAGAGTTTCTCTGTAAAATGCAGTGATAATATGCATCTTTAAAAATGCAGCGGAAAGCAGCAGCTGGAGACCATCTGCAAAATCAAAGCACATTTAAAACCAGCAGCAAATGTTTTCCCCTAACACGGATCCCTTTTTGTTAGTGTTTGGAGAGGAAGATTCAAAACCTTCATTCTTGACTTTCCCTGAGGGATCTACTTCGTTCAAAACAACCATGTTAATTATATGTATGCATATGAGGTGGTGGGCGAGAGGATATGACTATTTATTTTTTGGGATCATCAGTTGCTGCATGGTGTCTTGACAGCTCCTGTAGAACTGTTCAGAGAGACAGGCAGCCATAAATGATTTCCTGTCAGAGTTTTTAGCTCCGCCCCTTCACAAGGTGGATGGAGCAACAAGTGTAGATTTGGAGGCCACTTCTAAAAGAATAGGAAGAGGAGAGCCTGTATTACTGCTGCTACGTGCCTAAATGCAGGTTAGAGTTGTAGAGCGGTTCCCACCTTATGATTATTTGAATACTGGCATTCCTTAGCATTTGATATATCACATATTCATTATTTCACGGAACTTACAACAACTCTGTAGGGTAGGTCAGTATTGTTATCCCTGTACTGCAGATGAGAGAGGAGGCCAAAGTATTTGTGTGGCTGAGGTGACATTTGAGCTGGAGACTCTGCCATTCTAGCTCTCAATATGAGACACTAGTTGGGTTTGAAATGAGTTAAATGAATCTGTGAGAGAAAAGAGGAAAAGGAACACATTTTTCTTAATCCCTTTATTGGAAATATATATATAAATATTCCCTGAGAAAGCCAAACTCGTTTATAAACTTCAAAAGAAGGAAAGTCAGCTACAAAACATTAACTCAAAGCAGCTTTATAGATGAAGAGGGGGGGGGGGAGAGTGTGACCACATTCAAAACTCTTCCCTTACATTTTCATTTGGCTTATTTTGATTCCAGAGCTGATTCCAAAGCTGCCTCAGGATTCTCCTTTTACAAACTTTTATAGGCCATTGAAACAGCAGTCCTATAACCACTTACAGTACTTGGAAGGAAGTCCTGTTGAACCCAGTGGGACTTCTGATCAGACAGGTATAGGGTTGCACTGTAATTTATTAAAGAGTCTGATATGCCAAACCTCATGCAGCTCTACTCACGGCTATGGGTCAGGTCTTGTTTCCAGTATTTTGTAATTAACATTAATGTTGTCATCAACAGAACTCCAATTAGATGCCTATATTCCTGTGGAATATATAGCCTGAATATAGAAAATGTTGAAAAGGGGATCCAATGTCCAATAATTTATTGTAGTCTAGGAAATGACTTTCCAAAATACCTGAACATAAGAGTAATTCAATCAAATTCAAATATACATTTTATCCATTTGAATACATCTCAAAGCTCAGTAGTTTACCCCATGTATCTGCCCAAGTTCTTTTCATGTAAGCTGCCAATGATCTACTGATTTATAGTAGTTTTCTCTAAAGTGGGTAGCAAACAAATTCATATCTGTTGCAGCAAGGATGTACTGCAGCCCTCCAAAAATTGTTTGGCGAACTTTCTCCCATTTTAAGATGCATTACAGTCGTACCTTGGAAGTCAAGTGCCTTGTGATATGAATGTTTTGGCTCCTGAATGCTGCAAACCCAGTAGTGATTGTTCCGGTTTGCGAAGGTGCTTTGGAACCCGAAAATCTGTCACGGCTTCCGATTGGCTGCAGGGGCTTCCTGCAAAAAATCAGAAGCTGCGCCTTGGTTTCTGAACGTTTTGGAAGTCGGACTTCAGGAACAGATTTCGTTCAAATTCCGAGGTGCAACTGTATTTTAAAATCATGCCATAAAGTGATCTTACATACTTTGGAGTAGACCACTGTGCCTCTGACTGTCATACCCAGCTTAGCTTCTTGCTGGCATAGGGCGCTCTGGTGAAATCCTCTTATCTCCTCTGTCACTCACTGAACCATAATAACCAAGCACAGATGTGGCGAAAGAAGTGGCTTCTGGATCTTTCCCAGATATTATTCTGTATGGAGGGCAGGACCCAGGCAATGCTTGGATTTCCTAAGGGACAAATGGCAGGTACAAAAAGCTAAATATTTTATACAGTAAGGCCAGCACCAGTCACCTATAAACAGAAACATTTGAGAATGATTTGATTATAAAATGGTTACTATTACAACAGAGCTCAGATAGAAGTGTTTGCCTGCTATTGGGAGTAGGGAATGGTTAACCACTGCTTGATTATGCATCTTAATTCATGTTAATGAATGCAAATGTAAATTCAACCACTGGCAAACATTAATTATGAGGTAAAAACCAGCCCTGTCTATGAGGTCAAGTCCTCTGCCACAGTGAAGCTTTCTGGTGAGAAAAAGTTGTAACATATGGGCCTTTTTTTAGTTTAGAGAAAAGGCCGGCGAGAGGCACCAGGATAGAACTGTACACAATTATACATGGTGTGAAGAAAGTGCATAGAGAAATGTTTTTCTCCCTCTCTCATAACTCATGGATATCTGATGATGCTGAATGTTGGAAGATTCAGGACAGACAGAAAAAAGCACTTCTTCACACAGCATATACTCAAGGGCAGCAACGGCCAACAACTTGGCTGGATAGAAAATTCACAAAGGATAAGTCTATCAGTGTCTACTAACTCCAACAGATATGTTTTTCCTCTGCTGTTGGAGTCTGTATGCTTTGAATGCCAGTTTCTGGGAAGCACAGGAGAGGAGAGTGCTTTTGTTCTCAGGTCTTGCTTGTGGGCTTCCCATAGGCACTTGGTTGTCCACTTGGAGAACAGGGTGCTAGACTAGATGGGCCACTGGCCTGATCCAGCAGGTTCTTATGAAGGACTTCAGAGTGATCCAGGATTATAGTCTTCCAAATAGCAATTTATGGTGCCCAGGGGTGTGGAATGTTGTTGTTGTTGTTGAAATGATGAGCATGGGTGGGGACTTGGCCTAATCTTTGCAGGTCACTTTTGATGGGCAGGCCAGACCACTCACCTGTCAGTCACCTAAACGCTATATGACATCCGGTGTCAACTTCTTATGACCATTTGGGAATGCACAGTTATTGCCATTCTAATTCTTCCTTTGCTTCTTTGCTTTTATCTAAACCTTGAACTGTAAAAGAAGCAGCAACTGCTAAGATTCTTGCAGTACATGAGCCTTGCAAGCCCCATGTTCAGCAAGAATCAGCTCCAGCGTCATTGGGGTTTGCTTTTGATGCCAAATTTAAACAGTGCCCAGTGCATCTCATGCTTACTGAGAAACAATGAAATGGGCACTTGAAGGCTCCCAGTTGTTGCTTTGCAGTTATGGCTTGGGTAAAATGGCCTCTCAGTGGGCCCAATTTGACCTGTCGGCTAAATGGGTGGTGCTATATTTTCCCTTGCTTTCTTCTACCCACGTCTCCCCACTCCCTGCCCCTCAGTGGGCTGTAGAGAGACAGATCGCCCTTGCAAACAGATCACTTTTGAAATGAGGCCAAGGTATAAACCTTGGGTCAGTACTCAGGGTTGGGTGCACCTATGCAGTAAACAGCTCCCTATATAAACATTGTTTAAATCGCATTATGTTGTTGTTGTTTCAGATAAGCTGTATTTATTTTCACCATGAGCAAGTTCATGCAAAGTGGTGCAGTCGCTCTACACCACTGGTCTTCAGCTGGTGGGTCAGGACCCACTGGCAGGTTGTGCCTTGATCCAAGGTGGTTCGCAACGAGAGCACTGCCACCATGCAAATGCATGGTAAAAGATTAAGAAATATTTCCCCAAATGCATGTTTGGGTTAAAAGTGGGTTCTAGGTCTGAAAAGGTTGAAGATATCTGCTGTGGTAAATATTGAGGCAGAATACAGGGAACCATTTTAACAGGTAGAGGCTCTGTGCCTATAAACAGATGCATGACAGGCTGTCCGCATGAAATGGCAGTCCCTATATGCTAAATGAAGAACATCAGGGCCAAAAGAGGATTTTTTTTAATTTAAAAAGCTATTTTTGTTGTTTTATGCTAACAATGAACTACATCAACTTTAACAAACATTTAATACTGTTATTCTCACCATGACCATATGCTAAAGCAATAGAGTCCACATCTCTCTCTCTCTCTCTCTCTCTCTTTCTCTTTCTCTTTCTCTTTCTCTCTCTCTCCCAGCATCCCCATATTTGTCCTTCACTTTAGACCCTCTGCTAGCTCTGCAGGGCCAAACTAGACAGATTGTTAAATGTGTTTTTTCCTTTGATTCCACGGGGGATCCCCCCCCCCCTGCAAATGCTAGCTTCAGAAGAGGGATTTTCAAAAGTAGGAGAGGGTTTTTTAAAATAAAATAAAATAAAATAAAATCCTCCTTGCCTTCTCTGATCCCATTAAGTATAAACCCTTCTCTAATTCAATTTGCACTTTTAAAAATCTGCACATTGAATGCAAAGAAGCATTAAATTACACCGTGTTGTCTAATTGGTGCCTTAGTTGTTAGTTACTAGTTCTTCATAGGATTCATGGAGAACTCATTGTACACTAACTGCATGTTTAAACATATATATATTCTTTTTAAAAAATTAGTTTCAAGTTCAGACATGTCTAATGAAAAGTGGTTCTTGGCTCCACCAAGTGGCATTGTCCTCTCATGACAAGAGCAAGGTGTTAATGGAATTTGGTTAAGGACAGTTTAAGAAAGGGGGGGGAGAAGCCACAATAACATGAAATCAAGTGACAAGGCCTCTGTCCTGAATCTGCACCACAGCTGGCTTGCATGTTTGGCTTTCCAGATCAAAGATGATTGCCAGATTTTTTAACACGGAGACCATTCCTACACCTTTAAATCAAGAGAGGGCAACCTCTTTCACCTCAGGGGCTACATTCCCTTCTGGAAAAAATCCAGATGGCCACATGTCAGTGGTGGGCGGGGCCAGTAACTAAAGTGGGTGGAGCATTGAAAGTAAATTCTACCTCTGTATGGGAGGCTGGTTTGTATAAACACCCCACCTCTCCTCCATCCAGGCAAGCAAGAAGCATTATGTTGAAGGACTCAATCCAGCCAAGCAAAAATGAGCCGAGGAAAGTACAAAGCAGAACCAATCTGGGATTGTGGCCTGGGAAGTCCCAAGGGCCAGGCAGAGATGCTTCAAGGACTGCATTCAGCTCACAGGCCTGAGGTTCCTCACGCCTGCTTTAAATACCGCAAGGCAGCAAATGAAAACATAGTCACTGTATTTCTTGCGTGTGTGGCCTGCCATTTCCTTTGCCTGCCTGGTGTAGTAGCTAGGATCCTGGTTCTACCCAGTAATAGGCGGGTGGAGGGGATTCAGCAGGTGGCACCTACCTTGGAGCATTGCAAAGTTGTAATTGCAATCTCAAGTTAAAACCAAAGATCAAAGCAGTCCAGGCAAGGAAAAAATGTCTGACCCTAGATAGACAATTTGTTAAAGTGTAATTGGTTCTGATCTTTATTAGGGTTGGGATCCTACCTGTTGTTCCTTGAGAAAGACACAGGATGGAATCCTGTGCATATTTGCCTGATGGCAAACTCTTTGAACACAATGGGGCTTACGTCTAGGATTGCACCAAGAGTGAATTATTTGATTTATTTTCTTTTCAGCTATGGAGTAATGTATTGGATATAATTTCTGTATCTAATCAGCTTCATGCTTTTCAAAGAGCAAGATAGCTAGTGGTGTTGGAATATAGTGTTTAATAGAGAAGGAAAAGGATCTTGGTTTGGCTGAGCCTTGTAGCCTACCCGGTAATCCTACTGTCTTGTTTTGCAAGACAAAAATGGGCAGCAAAAGGTGGAAGTGCCCTTCTGCCTGTGTCTCCTGTGGCAGTGTTGCACCTATGAAGAAAAACTCACAGCGTTGCACCCACAAATCGTATAGGTGAATTGTGCAAGATCTTGGCTGTATTGGATGTGAGCAAAGAAGTGGCTTTAATGCAACATGTCAATCATGCTGTTGTTGTTGTTGCTGTTGTTGTTGTTATTTAAGCACCAAGTTTCAAGGTCCCTAGAGCACGCAATCCAAAGGATGCAGAACAGGATTCCAAAAAGCTTTGCCAGTACAGAAATGGTGCTAACAGCTTGTTGCAAATATTTGCAGAATCAGGCTGTTAGTGATCTCAAAAGTACAAAAGCAAAGGCAATACTATTTATTTAAAATGAAGGAGTAGCCTAAAGGCAGAGAAGACCTTCCGCCGTTTTAGCACCAGTAATTTTTATAAAAGAGGCAAGGGACTCATTTTTTTTTTAGGGTTCTCATTTCAAAACTGACTCTCTGAGGGCCACCTATTGTTTCCCCCCTTGATTTTGTTGAGTTCCATGAAGGGTTTTCTCCCTCCCAGTGTCTTGACACCACCCCTTTCTTGAGTTCTTTTCACAAACAGCTGTTGGGTTGCCCCAGTCGCTAATGGGAAGTTCTTCAGAGTTTCAAGAGCTCTAGCTGTGAACTGGTTTCCCAAGCAAGGGAGGAGACCTTGTCTGAGTCTCGTCTGTAATGTGTCAGTCAGGGTGTGCTTATTAAAAATTGTTTTTGAATCCTTTTCTTTTTCTGGTGTAAATACTACTCTCATAGAATAGCACTTCACGGGTTGTGATTTACTCGAGAACAGTATGTTCTGACTGGGCACTTTTTGTTTTTGAGGGCTCCTTAATTTGCAACAAATAACAAATCATAGAATGCCTAGTTCTTTGCTAAAGTGCTTGACAAATATGACATAAGTTGTGATGAAACCGCCTTCCTGTTGCGGCAGGACACTTTTATACTGACCCCATAATTACACTGGAACCTCAATTACAAAAGTACTTTAAAGGCTCCATCTCCAACTACCGGTAATGTGTAACCAGAGACAGTCTGTGTCCTTCACTCCTTAAGGATCAGTTAAGAGTAGATGTTGCGTGTCAGATACAGGGCTTTCAGTATTTGTGTGTGTGATTTGACAGATTCACCCCTTTTGTTAGAAGGCTTTTGGTGTAGCAGGTGAAGGAGAAATGTTTATGTCTCTGGAGTTCACAAATGCTAATATGTGAGACTGCAACATCCTTGGCAGCTTTGGAAGTAGGGTGTTAGACCATGCAAAATCAATAGGCTAATGTGATTTGCTGGGGGAATTAACAGAGTACTAATAACACATTTATGATGGCATAATGTTTGATGGATCTTGCATGTGATGACGTGCACTTCAGTCCCCAAATGTTTATGCCATTGCTACATAAAGTGCTTAAAGTCTTTTTTGTTGCTACAGACTGGCATGGTTGTTCCTTTGGAAGTTATGTTCAGGGAAACTAAATATTAATCACTGAAGCCATAAATATGTTCCAATAAGGTCCCACTAGGAAGCACCAGACCTTTGCAATAAATAAATGAATAAATAAACACACACAACCATGCTAGCAATATTTTTTTTCTTTGTGGGCAAAGGGTTAACAACATTAACCTGTAATCTCTTGTCTGAAAGGACTACACTGTTGGAAGTGCAACAGCAGAGATCATTCAGCGTGTGACTTAACGGTTAATTCTGTTAGTATTAAAGTTAACTAGCCAAGAGGGGATGGATGAAGATGTTGCTTAGCAGAGCAACATGATCTTCATGGAGGTAGCACACACTGTGATTGGCTGTATAGTTCTGAGGGTGTTTTCCCCTGTATAGTTGGTTGAAAGTCTTCCTGCTATGTACAAAGCTTGGACTGAGAGAGACAAAACGTAGCTGTATATTTCTCCTAAAATTATTCTCTGTTTCTGTTCAGTTTTGCTCAGTCAAGTGTTATCAGCACTTTTCTTTCCAGGCTCCTTCTGTGTTATTGAAGTGACTTTGCTAAAACTCATATTAACATATGACATTGGGTTGGACTCCAGCTTGTCATGGCTTTCCAAGGTCCAGGGAGAGCTGCTTCTTAGTCCTGTTATATGAGATCTTAGCTGAAGATGGTATTGAACCTGAGACCTTTTGTCTGCTAAGAATGAGGTTTTCCACTGGTTAACTGTTAGGATGTCCTACACACGAGTAGGACCCTGGCAGAGACACATGCCTGACTGGCATGTTCCCTCCCTCCTGGTTGATCGTTTGGGAGCTTCAAAAGCTTTCTTCAGCCCAAACGTCACAGCAACTCATGCCAATAAACACCAGCACACTTACGGATCTGCAGAGTTTGCGCAGTTGCGTAACAGAACTCAGCAACTCAGCATTTTGGCTAATCTACTTTTATTTACATATAAACACACACGGAGCACTGCAACATGGCTCCCTCTCTCTCTAGCATCAGACAGCAAAGAGAAAGAAACAAAAGACAATAGTCCCACTTCACGGAACACAGTAACACAAACATCCTGTCTCCGTCACTTCCCATTCTGTGGAATGAAAACACATACCGTCATGTGATAAACAACAATCCCATGACACGGGGAATGAATCTCCAACATCCTCCCCCCATTCATGAACTGTGCTGCAGTCATCAGTGTAACTGCAACAACCATACAGATGTCATACACACAGTATACCTCTGTATCACCCGTTCCACTTTTGGAACTATCTGCCTCTCTCTGTCTGGCCTTCGAAAACTGTTGACCGTCAAAGTAGAGACTAATGGGCAAGGTAGTATCTGGAGAAGTCTTCTCCAGCTGTTCTTCTCTGATAGGCCCTGTGGTGTAGGAGTAAGAGCTCAAGTGTTTATTTATGACCTTTTAGAGCTATTCAGGTAAGGCAGCTCAATGAGATTAACTAGTTAAATGTTTATACAATGTTTGCAGATACATGGAGCTATACAAATGTTACATATTATTAACTGTACTTGGCATAAAGAACTTGCCCCTGGCAGCCAGCAGTACTGCTCACTCCCGTTGCAGCTGAAGGTGTGTGAGTGTTTCATAATTGGAAGGGGGAAAGGTCATGAAGTTGTGAGCTCCATTTGCAAGTATCTTTTTAGCAGTAGCACTGAAAGAGCTCAAAAGGAGAAGAGGAGTTTGCAGATGAAGCAATGTTTTGGCAATCTTTTGTGCCACTTCGATCAAGGGGGTTCTCAGAATGCTTTGTGGGGATGTGGGCTGCAAGTCCTTAAAATCCTGTCTTAAAAAAAATCAAATGTCAACCCAGCCCAAGATTCAGCCCAGGATACAGTTTGTACACACTACAGGTATCTGAAGAAGTGTGCATGCACACGAAAGCTCATACCAAGAACAAACTTAGTTGGTCTCTAAGGTGCTACTGGAAAGCATTTTTTTATTTTGTTTCGACTACGGCAGACCAACACGGCTACCTACTTGTAACTATATCACAATAGTTAATCTCCCGTGTTAATGGCTTCATTCCTTTGCCCTTCTTGTCTTGTCTTTGTTTCCAAAATACACAGGAATTGCAGAGTTCTGAGTCTAGACTGCATTTGAAATCTGTAATTGGGGTCCTCATCCATTTAGAGTAAATGCCACCACACCCCCAAAGCAGAAAGTGAGTGTGGAATTTTAGATGCCCATCACACATAGAATCATACCTGCTGATTCTTACCCTAGGGCTACTAAACTCCATGTTTGTGTCCAGTCTAGCTTCATGCAATGAAACTTTGTGTCAAACAAAAAAGTTCTTATCCAAAATGTATGATTATCCAAGCAGTTTGGATGTTCCCCCTGGACTTCTGGAGAAATGACATTATTCTGTAATGGTTAATTGCTAGACAGGTTTGTACCATCTGGTAAATGCACAAGCACTGTCGTCCAGCTGCCAATGAAACTGTCAGCCAGTTCATGCAGTGCATTTTTAGTCCACGTGAGCAGTCCAGACTGTCCCCAGATTCACACTCACAGGCATCAGCATGATGGCTGGGATCCAGTTAACTGCCTTAGGCACACCCAAAGATTTAGCAGGTTGAGTGGAATTACTACATTTTAATTGTGCAGCAGACCCTCCTCCATATGACGTATCAATGCTGCCCTTGAAACACCCTCCATTTTCAAATGAGCTTACTACAGAACATGGTGGCTGCTGTTGAAGAATCATAAGTCCAGGGACAGTTGGGTGCATGGAACAATTGCCTAGTTCATTGGATTCTGGATAACAGGTGCGACAAGTGATCATGGACAGAGTCACAGGTAGAGGTGGAAGCTGTTTTGGATCACTCACTTTCTCATTTTTCAAATCCTAAATTCAGTCCTCTGCAGCAAAATGCAATTTTGTTTTTTAAAAATCCTCATGAACGTTCATCAGCAGTACTTGAGAACTAGGCCTTCATCTATGTTTGCTCTGTAGAGACATTACATTTTAACCAGAGACAATTGGGGTTGTGCAACCCTTTATGTTAATTGCCTTCCAGTATAGCTAGAGGACGGGGAATGATGCCAATCAATCTGAATACAGGAAGCAAACAGATTATTGAACATGTGGAGACAGCTAATTAGAAGGGGTAAACACCCTATGAGTTTGCAGTATAGAAGTGCGGCATAAAAAATAATTAATGATTGGCCAGTGGAAAGTGGTTATCTTTTTTCCTCAGAACTTACTTCAGTCTAATTTGTGCATGCTGGCAAGAATAAGCGTATGTGGCAAAGAAATCTTGTGCTCTCTGGTGTGCTTGTGTGGCATGCTAAACTTAGTGTGAATGTGTGGGCTTCCAGAGAGCAGATAATGACCAGTTTGCTTTGCTCCTCTTCTGGTCTGGCTTATTGCCTGCACCACTCTCAGCAAGACTCTGATTTAGCTTAGAGTGTTGTCCAAACCTGGGTTTGCTATTTGCCCTCTTCAAATTAACCATGAGCTTGTAACCAAGGTGTGTCCTATGGTTTTCGCTCATGGTTTGTACAGAAGAGCTAAACCATGACTCCTGGACTCAGATAACATGCTAAGTCAATGTATTGCTTAGTTCAACACAGGCACAGCAGCAAAACGACTCAGCAAAATGACTGGGGAGTAGCATGATCTCTTATGTTTATGCTAAGCCATGATATGGGTGTGATATGAAATATCAATTCAGAGCTACATATCAGCCCCCATATATATATGTGAATGAGAGATATTGACTGTGAAATAATAACTGAACACACCTCAGCAGTCCACCTTTGTTAAAAAAAGGTAAAGTTACCCCCTGACCATTAGGAACCTCTTAAAAACACTCTTCCTGAAATGTATTTGGGAACTGAAGGAAATAAACAGGAAACTGAGAGAAACAAATGAATGGAAGTCATGGAGCAAATGGAATATGGAGGAGTAGCTTTTAAAAGAGATGCAAGATGACTTTCGGGAAGAGGAACAGCTGGCACTGAGCAACTTGGGTTTTAGCAGCTGATCCGCCATCTTGGTTGCACTCACTTCTGACTGGTAAAAACAGTTCCGTGCTGTTTTGCCAAAAAAGAAGCAGCAAGATTATAATCTTCTCATTTTGAAAGCCCAGGTGTAGCAAATAAGCAACATGTTTGCAAGCATTGATGTTACGGTGGCTGTTAAAACAATTTATTGCCTTTCAACATCTTGCCCGTACTTTTTAATTAGCGTTACCCCTCTATCATTTGTGTGTACGTATTTTTTTTTTCTAAAGTCAGTTATGTGAGGGCCCTGATTGCCCAACGGTGTAATAATAAAATGTGTAGTAAGTCAGGGTGAGTGTTCTTTCAAGCAAATGTGGCTCTTACTTGTTTGTTTTTGTCCCATTCATTTTTAACTTTCTGAGTTGGTTATATAACTGCTCCCTTTGGCTTGCCATCAAGGTTTCAGGTTAACGATAGCTGTGCTGCGCTCGGCTGGGGAGTCGGCTCACACAGCTGGTCCACGTGTCTGCGTTGTATCCCCAGCTCCTAAATACTTGGTTGAGTGGCAGGAGGGGCGTACCTCAAGAGGTGCATGTTTGTTTTGTGGCATGACGCAGAGGGGCGTTTTGTAGATGGGTCACAATGTAGGCAAAGTCAACTAGTTTTAAGGGCTGAGTTAGGCAAAACACCTGAGTATGAAACAGGCCACCACTAGCCCCTTCTCTCCCCCCACCCCACAGAAAGTAGTTTGGGGAGATGACATGGTGACATGGAAAGGGTGTACTGAGGCTGCATGCACATCATACATTTAAAGCACATCTTCCTCCACCAAATAATCCTGGAGACTGTAGTGCTAAATTTCCCAGCACCCTTAACAAACTACAGTCCCCAGGATTGTTTTTTGAGGGAAGGAAATGTTCTTTAAATGTATGGCACATATGCAGCCTTAATTCCTTCCCCACAAATCATTGTTTTGCTCCAGTTTCTCCACCTTGGGACTTGGCCCACATTTGTTTGTTGTGTTTATACCCTACTTCCTTCCTTCCAAGGTGCTCAAGGCATCATACGTGGTTCTCCCTCTCCCCATTTTATCCTCACCATCAACCCTGTGAGGTAGGTTAGGCTGAGAGTGAGTGGACATGGAATCATAGAAATGTAGAGTTGGAAGGGACCCTGAGGATAATCTAATACAACCCCTTGCAATGCAGAAATATGCAGGTATCTCATACGGGGTTTGAACTTGCAACCTTGGGATTTTCAGCACTAACCAGCTGAGCTACCATGATTATATGTGACTGATCCAAGGCCACCCCATGAGTTTCTTGGCTGAGTGGGGATTTGAACCCCAGGACACTCACCACACTGCCTCTCTTTGTGGTCAAGAAAGACTGAGGGAAGAGAAGGTTGGCCAAACCCTTTCCCTGATGGCCAATTTCCCCCCTACACAAGACCATACAAAGAGCTTGCTGGATCAGGCCAATGGCCCATGTAGTTTAACATCCTGTTCTCACAGTAGAAGAAGAAGAAGAGTTTGGATTTGATATCCCGCTTTATCACTACCCGAAGGAGTCTCAAAGCGGCTAGCATTCTCCTTTCCCTTCCTACCCCACAACAAACACTCTGTGAGGTGAGTGGGGCTGAGAGACTTCAAGAAGTGTGACTAGCCCAAGGTCACCCAGCAGCTGCATGTGGAGGAGTGGAGACGCGAACCCGGTTCACCAGATTACAAGTCTACCGCTCTTAACCACTACACCACACTGGCTCTCCAACCAGTGGCCAACCAGATGCCTGTAGGCAGCCAGGAAGCAGGACCTATGCTACAAGAGTGCTCTCCTCTCCTGTGGTCTTCAGAAACTAGTGTTCAAAAGCATACTGCTTTTGGCATGGCAACGTTCCCCAGCTGCTGCTTCCTCCTCCTTGACGAGGGTTTGGCACATTCATTGGCTAAGTAAATGTCAGCTCTGACAGAAATGAAAGTAGCTGAGAGAACACTTTGTAGCTGAGAAGAGGCCATCAAGCCATTCACCAATGGCTGCAATCTAACATGCTGTTTGGTCCTAAGTCTCGTTGAACTTTACTTAATTTACTTAGTGAGCAGCCATAGGGCTGTGTTGTACGTTGGAAGGAATCATCTGCAGTTCAGATTATTCTTGTTTTCAGGCTCCCACATAACCCTTTCCTCCTGCCCCTCGCACGGCAGCTCAACTGACGTGTGGCAGCTTGTTTGCATGAAATGACTATCATAATACATGCAGTGGAGACAAGCTTATCACATGATAAGCTTGCCATTTGATAACAGCTCTTTCGCCTGGCGATGCGAAAAGGCTCTCAATGTTATTGCTTTTAGTACAGTACAGCCTTGTAGGTCTGGGAAAAGATGTGAATCTTCCGTTTGGGACAGTTGGACTCCAACTTAATCTTGCTTTGGCTTTTTCATGGCCATCCACTGACAGGGTGGACTAAATTTAATCTCTAGTTTAAATCAGATTTCCCATTTTTCATTCATATGTTCCCTGAACAAGAGTGCATACTAATTAGTTGTGAAAACACTTACAGCATATATTGGTCTGCAATGCTTTTTTACTTTCTAGAAGCAGAATCCAAAACGTCTTCCCTCTTTCCTTTTATACTACAAAATTATATCTGCATAGTTACCAGGCAGAAATTAATTGTTTGGCTTTCTTTGAACACATGAAAGGGAGCAAGATCCCTTATTTCAGGGATGGGGATCTGTGGCACCCCAAATGCTGTTGTCATTAAAAACTCCCATCATCCCTGACTATAGGTCATCCCTGCTTGCCTTGAAGACAAGGGCCCCATCTGAGGACAGTGCTGGGCTTCCTGGATTGCAGCCAGGAATGCCAAAACCTTTTCAGAAGCAAGTGTTGGTAATTACTGGGCAGAGCCATGGTGCTCCGTGATATAGAAACTCCATGCTATTAGTCATATACAGTGGTGGTTGGTGCTGATTGTGACTGGTAGGGCAGAATGCAGGGAGGCCAACAGTAGGTGGCGCAAGCACCAATGCCAGGCAGAGCCATGCCCTGGCTGGTTACAAATAAGAAGGCAGGCAGCTGGGGACTGGCTAAGGGCAGACTGTGGATGGTGGGGCAGTGCCCCATTTGTCCGAATGGACCAGCCTCCAGTATTGATCATTTCACACAATAATAAGTGTAAATACATGGCTTCTGTGCTGTAATTAAAAATGTTTGACCTCAGTCACTGGAAACTAAAAAAAAAAAAAACCCTCCTCCAATAGACCCTGTAGGCTGAAAAACGTTGGGATGTTGTACGTTTTTTTGAGAAATTCCCTCACCACATCAAAACATGAGCTGGGTGGCTAAAATCAGATAAATTATAAGAAGAATGGCTCAAGTATACAGAGCAATTTCCCACTGCCTCCAGGCCCCAGCATTACAGCAATGTTTATATCTATAGAAAGGGAGAGACACACACAGTGTTATTATAGCTTTAAGGCAAGCAGAGGCTCACTATATTGTTTACTTCATCTTGGAACAATTGCCTGTCGACTGTTGCTGGATTGATTGTGTTTGCATCCATGTTCGTTGTCCTGCCCACCACTGGCATGAGAATGTGGCTCTCAGGGTGACATTTTTTACCTACCCTGGCTTACGACAATACTCAGCTAGATGAACCAATAGCCTGCAAGTCCCTCCAGGGTGGCAGGATGGAAATAAGGACCTGGGGAGAGTCCAAGGAGACTTGGTTGGAGTTGATAATAAACTTGGGAGCATTGAAGAACCTTTATGTAGAGAGTGGAAGAGCAGATGGCCCAATACAAATCCATGCTGAAAATGTACAAAGCTTGTTTCTACATCCACCCCATCTGGAAGTGGCCATAGTTTCCAATGAAATCTTTTTAAGGAGATGTGTGCAACACCATTGGCTGTAATAAATCCAGATTTCATTTTAAAACAAGCTATTTTGAAAAAAAAATGCTTATTAAAAGTGACCATTTTAAAAAATCCAGGCCCATAGAATGATTGAATTGTAGTGTTGGAATTGTGCATAGGAGCCAACTCTGAGGGGCCAAGGTCACTTTAGAAACCCCAATAAAATATTTGAGGAGGCTGGGTCCCCCACGTTGACGGGCATTGCCATTCAAATGGTGCGCGCACACCACATTATGTGATTGATTATGTAGGACAGGGCTTACCTGCCCTCCCAATACTTTATTCAAGTTGGCACCCCGGAAGGGAGGGTCATCTATCTAGTCTCACCCCCTGCAATGCAGGAATATGCAACTATCCCATACGAGAATCAAATGGCATTATCAGCACCGCAATCTAACCAACTGAGCTAAGTAGGCTCATGTAAATGTTGAACCCTGCATTCCTAGACCACAACATTTTCAAAGGCTGTTCCAGGAAAGCACTCTGGGATAAATGTCTGTGACATTGTGACTTTGAATGGGCTCCATGCAATGTGTTATTTGCACCCAGCAACCTCTCTTATCTTTCTTATTTTTGCCATGCTTACAAGAGTTCAATGCATTTGCATTAGGTTTTGAAAGCTAATTTCACAACAAATTGATTAATCTCCCACCCACCCCTCAAAAAAACCCCAGATGATCCACATTATTTGAACATCATTATTTTTGTCCACCCTGATACTACAGGCACAGCTTTATGCCATGTGATCTTGAGTGGCATCTGATAAAATGTGCTTGTCTCTACCCCTGGCACTTCCTTTCTGATGCATGTGAGGCTCCAACAATTTGTTGATGCTTATTCCCAGATATGATAAATGCTCAGCCTGAGCAATTTACATGGAATGTGAAGGCAATTCCCTGACCTTGAACAAGCAGAGTTTCTGAGGAGGTGCCAGGAAGCCAATCTCTGAGCATGTGACTGTGAACATGCTTAAATGAAACTGTTCTGCAAATATGAGTCTGATAAAAGAAATCCAGCTTGGCATGATTCAAATGGATTCCACATCCCCTTATTAGCCTAGCGCATGAGTGGAAACAGATTGCTACTATCTGATCATAAGGCTCGAGTCCTGTGAAATCATCATGTTTTGCATCTGCGTGGTGGTTATTGAGAAGAAAATAGAATTCAAGCTTCCACATTCACTTCAGTGGTGTTCTACTCCCATAAAGTGAATGAGGCAGGCTTTGGGGTGGTTCGGATGAAGCCCTTCACATAGTTAATGTTAGCCAATGCACTCCATCCCCAAAGATGCCGCTAATAACAATGCACACTCCTGCCACACGAGGAGCAGTGAGAGTGTGCAGTGATACTAGGTGTATACCGAAAAATGTGCATACAGTGACTTCCTGCAAGGGGAATCCCATACCCTCCAACATTTTGTAAGAAAAAAATGGGGCAACCATCTCCATCGCTCGTCCCCTCCCTACCGCTGACCCCTTCCTTGCCTGCCCACTCACCCCCTCCCTTCCCCTCTCCTACCTTCTCAGCCTCTAGCCTCCTTCTCAGTGGCCTAGAGCAGCTTCGGTCACCCTAGGCCCTGCCACATCCAGAGATGTCGCGCGGCCTCTGGGAAAATTGGGGCATCCTGAATTGGGTTCAGAAGCCACAGTAGGTTCTGTAAATTTGGGATGTCCCGATAAAATTGGGACACTTGAGGGTTGGGTCATGCCAAAGGGCACATTTTGGAACACCCCTTATCATGCTCTGCACACATACATAGGTAAGCACACAGCATATCCTGCAAGCGTCCTGGTCCCGTTTTTTCATGAGAGCATGTTGGCCATTTTGGGCGCTGCTATCTCACGCAGTGTTGAATAAGCCCTATTGCAATGAATAGGAGCTGTGCAAAGAGCAGAACCTTGCATTGTGCTCCTTTGTTTCTGTAGTAGGCAATGAAGATGAGGTCCCTGGAAGGTTTTGGCCCTTAGGACCCCCCCCCTTCCTCTTGCTTAGAGACAAGGCTGGGGGTATATTGGTGTCAAACTAACAGCTGAGGTTGTCAGGTAAGAGTTCACTCCTAGGGCCAGGTCCTTAGAAGAGAATGCAACAAAGCACAATGTTCATCGCAAGGATTTGTCTTCTCTTTCGCTTGTCACACAGTGCATTGAAACCCTGCTTAAAGGACTATCCCATTCACATGCATAGAGCTTGCTTAGCTTAACCTCTTGTCATCATCTAACACATGTAGCTTGAGGTATGAGGCTCTCCTAGGATTTGGGGTTACACCCACTTCTGGTGTGGTCCTTGAGTTCAGTTTTGGCAGCCATCCTCAGAATAAAACTGTTTCTTTTTCTTTAAAATAAATAAATAAAATCAAAAGGTATATCTGGCACAGTTTCAGGTCTAGACCCTGCTGCTTGAGGCTAGGGAGCGAGGGATGTTGTCAGGGAAGGGAGGAGCAGTGCTCTAGTACTATAAATACAGAGAGTAAATTAATTTTCAACCTGTTTTCCACTTGAAAATAAATAACACAGTGTATGCCTTGCCTCCAGCAGCAGATGCTGGGAGTGTAGAGTTAAAAAAAATGAAAAAGTGATCAGTCTTCATTATGGAAAACTAAACAGGCATTTTCAAAGCAAACAAATCCTGCAATTCGTACCCCCACCTAGCACTGCTTGACTCAATCATTTGCATGGCTTTATGAAAAGACAGGAACTGCCTGTGGCCTAGTCAAAACAACTGCTTCCTATATTAACTCTTCACATGCAATTTTTACAATTATTTTCACGTCAACTATTTCTCTGACAACTGCATTCCATGGTTAAAAGAAGCATTTGCTTGTTGTCTGTCCCGTATAAGCACAGGTACATATTTCCATGGAAAGGACTTAGATCTACCTGATAATGTGTAACTGATTTTTTCAGCTGGAAGGGAAAATATGTTGCTGCTGTACAGGGGTACTTAAACAATTACTCTAGCCTTTCTACACCATAAATGTATAATTTGAATTCCTTTTCAAATGGCAAGGGTTGCAGATGTCTTCACTGAAGAGAGCTAGCAAGTGTCATTGCTGAATCCCCTATGGTCTCCCCCCTCACCTTTTCCCCAGCTTAATTGAGTCTAAGGCAAAGGAGAGGAACCAGTGGCCAGGGGTGCAAGAAGGCACCAATTTTTGTTCCTACCCGTATTCATCGCATCGCTGCTTCTATTTTGCTGCAGTTCAGCTTCTGACAAAAGTTATGTTATTTGTCTCGCTGCCTGCTGTGGCTGAATTTTATGCAACTAATTACATAGGTATGTGACTGTTGATAAGGGATATTATTGTAAATTATTTCTTAAGGTCCTTTAGAATGTTTTTATTATTTGATCATTTGCATTTATGTTCGGATCATTTTCTCGTACTTTTGTGTGTGAAACATGTTGCTTGTTAACGCAATAAAAATTTAAAAAGTAAAAACATTATGGAATTATGGAATTAATCATATTATTATGACATTATTCCACACCATTCATTTCAGTGCAAAGGAAGCACAATGCAAATAGCAAGGGAGAACTAATTCATTATGTATTGTTTGCAGAATGGAAAAAACAGCAACAGCAAATACCGATCTATTCACTGGATTTATTTTGTTCTGGAATTGGGGTGAATAAACAAACAGCAGCAATTTCTGTTCATGTTTCTGTTTCCATTGAAATCCCCCAACATCCCTTTGGCTCTCTTTCTCCCCTTGACTACTGCTCTTGTTGTCTGAGGATGATGGGAGTTGGAGTCCCACAACACCTGGACGGCCACAGAGGTTTCCCACCACTAGGCACGGTGTTAGCAGTGTGAATACAATTAACACATATGTCTGGTTATGGTTATCCATGCAGTGGTAACCTCAGACTTGATTACTGCAGTACGTTCCATGTGGAGCCCGGTCTGGAGGCTCCATCTGGTACAAAACAGTCGCTAGACTGATGGGAACGGACTATTGCAAGCACATAACTTATCTGCTCAAAACCTTCCACTGGCTGCTCATGCGGGTTCAAGGTCCCACTCCCACTAACCTCCATTCCCAATTACTGAGATCATTGGGGGAGTCACTGCGAGTGGCCTGGCATGGCTTGGACACATGGCTCACATCCACAAGGAGCTGTCCATTCAGTACCATGGACCAATTTTATGGAACCCTCTTTCAGTTGAGGTTAGATAGGCCCTCTCCCTTTTGAACTTCAGGTGCCTACTAAATACTTCTTCTTTGTTTCAACAGGCATCTTCATTGAATTATGATTTTATGATTTTAACTCTTTTTTTTGTACCGTTGTATTGTGTTTTCTATACACCCCTTAGAGATGACTGTGTTTAAACAGCATATAAATTGACAAAATGAAATGAACCTAATATGAATGTTTTAAAAATGTAAAGCCATGGGGTGGGGTGGGGTGGTTAAGCAACATCAGAACCACATCACATGGAAGAGAAAATCTAATGCTTCCCTGCCGCCTTCTGTGATTCTGATGAAAATCACCCCAGTTGCTTTTGGATCAGAGGGAAGCCTACACTGGTGCGAACAGGGACTTCAGCCTGATGAAAATGAAAAGGGGAGGTTAGTGGGAGTGGGATGGAAGGGTTGAACTATCCTCTCCACCTGTGGCCTCATAATATTCCCTCAAAAACCCACATTTATTTATTTATTTATTTTAAAATACACTTTAATTGCATTCACAGAATTAGCTTTTTATCTTGGCCTAATAAAAGTAACTGCCTCATTTTAGCTCTGCACATGGAGTTTTCACTTTGTACTGTGTAAGAGACTTGTCAATGACACTTCCCTGATTTTGAAAGCAGAAGGTAAATAAATTAAACGCTCAGTCACAGCATTGTCACCTGATCTCGAAATGAATAAATAAAAGACACCTTTCCCATCTTAAATGCCGGAGGACAATCTCGTTCTTCCCTTTCCCAAAACTCTTTTGTAAAAAGGACACACATCAACACAATTTTTCTCCCGGCCAAGTGTGCATGCCTCAGAGAGTTGTTCTTAAGTAATTTGTGGGAGGGTTGAGCAAAGGGGTGGGAGGAATTGGGGTACATTTTACAAGGTGATATAAAGAAGCCTAAAACTTTCTGCACAAGAGGCTTGTTCCCATATTACATACAGGGTTTTTAATAGTTTTAGAACTGTGGAGCATCACATGCTATAAAATGGAATTATGGCTTGAGAAATTGATAGGACTGTGTGACAAACTCACTGAGTAAACAGTTTTGTTTCCAGCCAATTTCAACCTCACCAGAAAACAATCTTTGCTCAACTAAACCCTCCAAGAATACTGATTACGGTACTTTATTTTGTTGTTCCTGGTTTTTGACAGGCAGGGCACAGTTTCAAATTTCAGATTAATCTAGTTGAAAGTGTGGGTTATATACAGTCTCCCTTTCAAGGATTGGCTAAAGTTTCTCAATCCAAGCGCTCACAGTGCCATATATGGGCTCGCTCTTGCGCAAAACCCTCGTTTTCTGTTTTGCTGCTGCTTCTGTTGATGAAATTGAATGGTGAAAACATGCTCTGCTGCTTTTGGCTAATGGGAACTGTTTTGCAAAGCAGCAAGTGTAGTCTTGCATGAACAGATATTGCCATATTTGACTGCTTTTGCATTGGCGTCTTTGCAGATGCTGTCCCGAGAGAGACTGAAGTACAATACTTTACCAGTTTTCTCTCTTAAAAGATCTGGGACCTCTGCTCAGGGTCACAAGTCAGGAAATATGTATCCATTCTGTTCCTGGTGAAAAAAATAATCAGGACTTACCACTATTTCCCACTAGGTGGCATCAAATGCTTCTAAATCAGGACACCTCCTACTTCAGACTACAGTATACTGTAGATAGCTCATGGAAATGATTGTTCACAAGTTTTCATTCGTTTATTTTAACATTCTTTCCCCTTTAGGGCTGTGGCAGCTGTAATGATTATTAATGGCCAGTGTCAATGTTAGCAAAAATTTAATAAAAACTGATGTCTCCTTTTTCACAGTTCAGCATCTGGAGATACGCCATTTGATCTGCCTGTTACTAGTTTTGCTTACGGATGAAATGCAAAGCCATGGTTTGGCACCACATATAAATTTGCCCAAATTAACAAGCAAGCATTTCAGGAGTGATGAGCTTCAAGGCAGTCCTAAAACAGGGCCCAATAGCAGTCCCACCCCAGTTTGGGTTTCTTCTTTCACCATTCCAGCCATTTTCCCAGCTTAAGAGGTTGTGGTTGCTAGAAATTGCAAGTTGGTAACCCTCTCGGGTCAACCGAGAAGGCCCACTTTGGTTTAGCAGAGCCTATTGTGTCTTTAGTAAACAAGTCATCCTCTTTCATTTTCATTTAGAGCATTTGGATTGGAAACTAGAGACGTAGATTGTAATTCAGTAGAGATTTCCTAGGATTAAGCCCACAGTTCTGTCCTTATTTAGAACATCCATGACATCAGTGATAGGAGATTGTTGGCTCAATGTCAGCCACAGCAGAGTATCAAAACGCACCGATTTTGCATTTACAGGGCAGGGCATTACTACATACTGGTAGTAATGTATGTTATCTGTGGAAACTGTGCTTGGGCCCCTAACCAGCCTTCCTGTCATTCTTATTTAACATTTTTATTGAGAATATTTTTAGGCTGCCTTTCAAGCAGAAAGCCATCTCAAGGTAGCTTACAAAATAAAATGGGAAGACAATAATCAATCATTAAGTCTCTCTCTCTCTCTCTCTCTCTCTCTCTCTCTCTCTCACACACACACACACACACACACACACACACACACACATATATAATCAATCTATATAAAATACAATTAATTAAAGCAACACCATCAAAATGCTGTTTTCAATACAGGCCAAAAAATGTAATAATAAAAAATAAATGACGATTTGATAAAATAAAACCCTGTGTTATGCCTCAGCTAGAGGATTTCTTATCAGAGGTGACCTAGACCCCACAGTACTTAGCAAACCCTAGGACCAAACTAGATCCAGGGACAATAATAAGTTTCCGAGCACAATTCAATGTGTTGGTGCTGACCTTTAAAGCCCTAAAAGGCCTCAGCCCAGTATACCTGAAGGAGCGTATCCACCCCCATTGTTCAGCCTGGACACAGGTCCAGCTCCGAGGGCCTTCTGGCAGTTCCCTCACTGTGAGAAGCAAAGCTATAGGGAACCAGGCAGAGGGCCTTCTCAGTGGTGGTGCCTGCCCTGTGGGACGCCCTCCCATCAGATGTCAAGGAAATAAACAACTGACTTTTAGAAGACATCTGAAGGCAGCCCTGTTTAGGAAGTGTTTAATGTTTGATGTTTTATCGCTTTATTAGTCTTATTAATATTCTGTTGGGAGCCACCCAGGGTGGCAGAGGAAATCGAGCCAGATGGGTGGGGTATAAATAATAAATTATTCTTATTCTTATTATTTAATCAGGACTTTCAGAAGCTGAGGCTATATGGGCCTTCAGCCTGTGGGAATGATTGGACTTTAAGCAGCAGGCTTAATCCCACCCCATAAGGAAAAGCGGCAGAGTTCAGGGAAAGAATCCTCAGGAGTTAAAGTCTCCTTGTGAGCAAGTCCCTCCTCTTAAGGAAACCTATCACTGGCAACCGCTGACAGAATTCAGCAGGCCCTTTGGTGTGGTCCCAGCAGTTCCAACTCAAACACCTCAGAACCAGGCTGGAAGAGCTGTTGGGACCATGCTTTTCTACCAAACCTGTGCTCTATTCTGGAGTCTCTCATTGGCTGGAATGAGACCTCAGATTGCCCCCCCCCCCCCGGTGTGCCCATGCCCTTGCTTGAACTATTGTTTACCTGGGATTGTTCCTTGGGGTGGCTTTGGACATCTGTGCTGCCTGTGCCCTGAGAGCTCTGTTACTCCGTGAGCCAGCAAGGACAGGACTGAAACAACAGGCTAATTTAAATGTAGTCTGGGAAGGGTACATCCTTCCATAAGGATGGGGCCACCACAGAGAAGACCCCACTTCTTGTGCCTGTCAACCTGATAGCACTTAAAGATTTATTCTGTTACATCAGTCAGGTGATTTTATCTCTACATCCTAGAGTCCAAGATTAATGATTGTTTATTTTTTAAATTAGATTTTAATTGCAGATCAGCAACACTTCAAATGATATAATAATTGCAGACCAGCAACAATTTTTTAACATTTAAAAAACCAAAACTTCACTCATTGATCATTTGTGGGCATGGATTTTTCCATGTGTGAGTCTATCTGTTCATTTTTCACGGGGGAACATCACCACAAGCTAACTTTTCCCAATTATTTTTCTGTGGTTATGTGTTTTCCTATATATGCAATCCACAAGATACAATAAAGACAAAAACACATGAAATGTAATATTGATTTTCAGCAGCTGAATTTCCCAAGGAGGTCATTTATAACAACATTTATAGCTTATGAATGATTATAGGACCATATCACTCCAAAGGGCCATTTCTTTATAACTACAAACAGCTATGTGTGTGTAAGGGGACGCCCCCCCCCCCCCAATTGCATTGCATTGGGCAAGTCAGTGTTGTTCCACCTAACTTGCTGCATAGATTTTTTGATGATAAAATGAGATATCCCCATGTATGCCACCTTCAGCCTCTGAAGGTAAATAAAACAAATATTTCCAACTTTTTTGAGAAAGAGAGACTGCATGAGTAGGCATGGGAACTGTAGTTCATTGGGGGTTATAAGAGGGGATCTCTGATCCCCTCACAGAGCTACAATTGTCAGAGTGGTTTAACAGTTGATCCCTCTTCCCTGGGAACTCTGGGAATAGGGGTCTCCTAACAAATATTATTTCCCTTAATAAATCACCATTCCCATGATTAATATTTGGGGGGGGGGGGGAGGAATGTCCATTACTGTTTAAAGTGGTATTATACTGCCTTAAATGCATAGTGTAGATGGGGCCTAAAACTAGCAAACCGTGTTAAGTGATAAACACCATGATTGTTAATGGAAAGATCAGGAAAACAGGACCATCTTTGCTGTATGGCTCAAGGGAAAAAATGATGGCACTCGGCAAACTGGTGTAGAGATGGAGTTTGAATGCTCTGTGCCACCCCAGAAAAGGTATGCGCGCTCTCTCTCTAGTATGTAGCAGCATAGCCTTTAAGGGAGGAAAGATAAAGAGGAAAGATTACCGGTAGTTCGGGCCGTGATGGCTCATGCTGAATCAGAGTGGCAAGGCGGAAGGCAAGGAGACCAACATTTAGCGGAGCCGGGGTCAATGATAGGCTGAGCCAACAAATTACAGTTTTGTCCCTATCCTCCCTGCTGAGTTGTGCAAGGGCAACACTAAAGGAGATGGAAGCTGACAACCAGTGCCACCCCCTGGACCCCTTGTAAGTAACAAGGCAGGCAGGTGGGGGGCTGGCTGAGGTTGGTTGGACAGTGCCCCATTCACCTCCACTGGGGCTAGGGATGGAGAGTGTAGAGAGGTTAGTGGCAGCAGAGAGAGATCAGAAGAAACCCAAAAGTATATAATAATTTAAAAAGGACCAATGGCACCCATGAAGTGTTCAAAGCACTGAAACTGCATCCTGATCAGAAAAGTTGGACCACTCCTTGTCTACTTCCTGATCTTGGATGTGCTCTCCCTCGTGCAAAAGTGACACGGGCTCTCACTACTTCTTCCTAGGATTACTTCTAAATCCTATCAAGCCCTTGGCCTCACTTGGCCTCAGCCTCCTTCATGCCCTACCAACCAGTCGAGCAGGAGAGAAAACCACCTCCGACATGCTGGAGGAACACAGCGTGCCTTCATCCGCAGCCCGGCTTTCCCCAATAGCTTTTGTTTCTTTGTTGCTGTCTGTAGAAAACAGCTAGAAAGTCTACAGATATAAATCAGGGCTAAGCAGACGGGGCGAGCCGACGTTGTGTCACAATGTATTATCTCTTGAGTTTGTGCCGCATGGTTGCTGGCGGTATGGAAATGCTGCAGAGCTGAAAAATAGGCTCAAGAACGCAAGCCCAAATAACATGAGAACAAGGTAGGATACTGGGTTTGAAATATTGTCAAAGGGTGGGGGCATGGTCTGTAAGAACTGTGTGGGCTTCAGCAGCAGTCAGAAAGCAGTAGCCCGGGACTACTAAACAGGTATTTTAAGTAGGAAAAGGGCCATAGCTTAGTGGCTGAGTTCATGCTTTGTATGCAGAAGGTCCCAGGTTCAATCCTTGGTGTCTCCAGGCAGAAATTCCTGCCTGAAACGCTGGAGAGCTGTTGCCTGTTGACAGTGCTAAGCTAGCTGGCCCATGGTTTCACTTGGGGCAAGGCAGGTTCCTATGTTCTAAGCATATGATTGATTCAGTAGCATATAGGTCTGTAGCCTTTTCCTGAATCTTTTGACTGGTGGAGAAAAAAAATATTATGTTGGCCACACTTGTGACACATGCAGTTGCTGGTAGAGTTGGAGCAATGATATTTCCAAGATGGAGTCATCTGTGTATGAAAGCACCAAGGATGTGCGCACACTGCTGTTTACTGCAACTCCAGTGTGCTCCCGCTGTTGGTGTTTGAAGCTGAGTTAACATGATGCAGGCCACAATCCATAGGTATCCTTGTAGTTTCTTGAGAAATACTGTGGATCGATGTGTTTCCCCTCAAACTAGCTTCCATCCTTTGTAAAAACGCAAGCAGTGGCTAACCTGAGGTGTGTACCGTGTATGTGCAGACAAAAGCTTTGTTGAATAGGGCAAAATCTTTGTTGAATAGGTTGGCGCAGGCATGGAGAAACGAATCAGGTAATACACATGGGGTGAAGAAATCCCCGCCCTCTCTTTGGTGTGTGCAGCCATGTAAAATTGTGACTTTAAATGACCTTTCAAGTCATTTAGGAGAAAATGACCTTACTGCATTTTAAGCCACTAATGTATACATAATGAAAGTCAGTGTATGTCATGGTGTAGCTTTATTCTTTTGGTTAAATTATCAAAAAGTTGTCACTCTTTAAGTCATCGTGATGGCATCCTTTCATGGTTAATGATGGTTTCCTATTATAGATTTTATTTTAAAAGCCAGGATGCTGGTAAGAATTGCATGTTTATTTTGCTCTGAATTCTATGCCTAGGGAGGGATGTATATATAACCCAAGCCTTTAACTTAGCTGGCATATCTTTGTTGTGGGTGTGTTAATTTATTTGTCTAAAAATTGCACGTAAGCAGGGCCCTGTGCTCATCTTCCAGAACAAACATGTTAAGTATGTAAGGGCCAGGGGAAATAGACATTTATCTGATACAGATCCCAGAAAATAAAATCATTAGCAATCCTAATATATTATTGAAATGCCCATTATATATTACTTTACACATTATATGTATTATCTTTTGATATGCAGAAAATGCCTAAGTAATCTATTATTAGAGGCTTAAAGGATCACTTGGAGACTTAAAATCCTCTTAGTACACTGACAAAGATAACAGGATGTATCCTAAAAGACCTTGAAAGCATAGAAATCTACAGGTAAACTTGTTCCAGAAACTCAAAAGCATTAGCTTGGTGAAGCATGGATGTGCAGAGAAGTGGATATATTCAGCCTGTACATGACAAAAATTAAAATAAACATTTCTGACTCATCTGATGCCAGCAGTGATGCTTCAGGTTGATACAGTCTTTGGAGTTGCAGGGCCTGGTGTGGTCTGGAGGGGATTCCAATAGATTGAATCAGGGCTAAAGTTCTGGTAATGTTCCTCTAGTGGGAACAATACCCATCTCATCAATGAGAGCAATTTCACATCATAAACTGGCAGTAGGGAAGGAGAGATCCGTTTTTAAAAGGGACTACTCTTGATGAGCACAGTCTCAGCCCATGCAAACCCTATGAGAAGTGATGGAAGTAACCTAGGCTGCAGGGGGCTTGTTCACCGCTTGGAAAACTTGCAAACCCATTTTGCAGCAACATACTGCAGGGCTTCTTGCCACTTGCCTTCCAATTCCTTTGAGATTTCAGACCTTGAAGAAGTAGTCTTTTTGGCCTAACAGCCAAGGTAATCTTAAACCAGACCTAAATCTCTATTGCCTGCTGGATGTTTTTGGAGAGAATTTTCAGCATGAAAATCCACCCAACATGTTCCCTGAAAGGCACTTAAAACAAAAAACAAAAACAAAAAACATAGTTCACCACCCTTTGTGCAGTTGCATCAAAACCATTCCGACCACTATTACCATCCTGGGGGGTCACATGCGATAATGTCAGCCAGCCAATCAGATCTGTCATTGTGACAAGTCTCTAAGGGCGAGCAAAACAAATTCAGAGTGGGGAATGACTTCTTGTATTGCACTGTCCTCTAGGTTGGTGAGCTAAGAACAGCGTCATGCTTTATTTTCTTCCTTACTTAGATACATAAGATACACTTCTGCCCTTCACTATCAAATGCCAGGGTGGTTTATAAAATACATGAAAATAAGACCATTTTAGAAACTCTCTCACACACACTCTCTCTCCCACCTACCCACCCACCCACCCACAAAACACACAAATCCACAGGAAACTAAGTAACTACATATCACTAAAATGCTAGGAATTAGGATCAGCAAATGCTTGGCTGAATAAATAAATCTTCAACAGATACCAAAAACACAACTACTATAGTTGGTGGCCATCTGTTGTACTTCGTCAGGGAGGGAATTCCAAAGGCAGGGTGTCCCAATAACTGCAAAAAGACCTGCACTAGCAGTTTATACTTCCAAGAGGCTGGGGATGAGACTGGCCCCCATCACCCTCCCCGACATTGGCCTTTTGCTGCTGCCAGACTCCTCTGGAGTAAGGATCTGGGAGCCAGCTGTATGTCATCTAGGCAAGTGAAAGGACCCTCCCATATGAACTGTATTTAAGCCAGACTCCTTGGAGTGCAGGAAAACCAGAACCAGAGGCTTTGGTTTTGCAGTCCTTCTTCTACAAACCCCAGGTTTACCATTCTTTAAAGGTCAGCACTTTGGCTTCCACTTTCTGAGCACAATTCAAATGTAGATAGTTTAGGACTGGTGATATATGGCCCAACAACAGGTTTTGGCCATATGTTGTTATTCCAACAGCATTTGGGGTGAACCACTGATGAACTCTGGTGCACAGAGAGGGTTTGGGGTCCTAACCTTGATTCTTTTAGCCTTCATAAAGTTTGGAATACGGCTTTTCTGCCTTCCCTTAGCCTCTGCACCCCTGAATTCTTATTCCTGGGTTTGGAAGCACCTTTGCAAATTGTGTGGAATGTGGAGGAGGGAAAAGCTGGCAGAATCTTCCTTATTCTGGGAAGGGAAGAACAACTTCCGATCAATTGTGTGTTTGTGTGCACACACGAACACACAATTGTTAAAGCAGCACATTTCTCTATGCACATTTCTTCCTCTCAGTTGTCTTGTGGGGCAATGCACGCTTGGTGAAATTCACACTGCTGAATGCTCCTTAGATGCGTTATAGTATTTATATAAATATTGCTTGACAGGAAACTGCTTACAAAACTGCAGCAAAGGCAATTGGTTTTGGTTAGAGAAGAACCTTATCAAGACTGACAGACTTCCAGCAATATATGAGGCAGAAATAAATTTTTTGCTCTTTCTTGTCAGGTTTCGTAAAACAAACTCTTGCTTTTACAAAAACCGAAATCTTCATCTGTTCTTAAGAATTGCTTTAATGAAGCAGCAGAACAATATTTTAAAAGCACAAAAAGTTCCAGTATAATCAATGTTACTGGGGCTGTGGTTTCGTATTGTGCATGTTATGGGATAGCTGACTATAATACACACACTGTAACCTTACATTGCAAAAACAGGTGGCATCAGCAAGACTGAGGGTAGCCCAAGGTTTGCAGAGCTACAAAAGATCTTTAGAAGGAGAGGGAACTAAGCGGGGCGGGGGCAGGGGTTTTAAAACAACTCAATGAGAACTGAGGCTGCTTAGTAACCACAGAATGCTGAGTGTGTGTTGGTGGGGAATAAGAAATAGAAAGTTGGTTGGGAAGGTGCAATGGTGTATAGTATTTGTGGTGTGGAATATTGAACATGAATGCTCCACACTGCACACCCCAGTTATAATAACTTAGAATGAGTTGTTATTCCGGCATGAACAGCCTCCCTTCTCCAGCCCACTTTCGTATCATATGAAAATAGCGAAAGGTCACACTATATATATATATGTGTGTGTGTGTGTGTGTGTGTGTGTGTGTGTGTGTGTATATATATATATATATATATATATATATATATATATATATATATAATATTTACTATATATATACCGTATTTTTAAATGGGGTAATAAATGGGGTAACATGGCTGTGAGGTTTACAAAAAGGATAATGCAAGTAATGACTGGCTCTTTTCCATTAATATTATTTTTGTTGCAACAATTAAATGGTTACTACATGTGTAGGCAAACTAAGGCCCGGGGGCTGGATCCAGCCCAATCACCTTATAAATCCGGCCCAGGAATCAGTGTGTTTTTACAAGAGTAGATTGTGCCCTGTTATTTAAAATGCATCTCTGGATTATTTGTGGGGCATAGGAATTCAGTCATTATTATTTTTTTCAAAATATAGTCCAACCTCCCACAAGATCTGAGGGACAGTGCTGAAAAAGTTTGCTGACCCCTGGATTACTAGAAACCAAAACTAAGCATTGTGTAGAATTTAAATGACTCCTGCCTTAAGGGGCTGCCTATCTTGAAGCAAGTTCTATGGAAATCAGTGAGAAGGACCCTGGGGTGCACATGAATATGGTAATGGTCAAGTAGGAGAGCTGTGACAAAGCAGTCCTTGACAAAGAAGTACACTGATGTCCAGCCAAGGAAGGGTTAACAGATAACAGGCAGTGTTGAAAAAGAGACTTTTCCCCATAATTGCTCTCTGTCTCTGCAATATTCTGGCACATGCTTCTGGCATTTAAAGCAGTTCCACAACAACTGTATGTTGCTCAGTTTAAAAGTGTGGTAAAGTGCCAACAAAGAATTGAGTCACAGTGGAAGATGTAGAGGAACCAATGCAGAAATGAAGAGGCTTTGGATGTATTTCAGCTACTGGTACCGATCCAAATTGCTAACGTTAAAATTTCAGATAAATGTTAAGCGTTTAGAATTCCTGTGCGGTCTTCAGAATTTCTGTGAATGTAAGTCTAATTACTGATTCTGATGCTATACGTTTGCAATCTTTACAAGGGTTAAATGACAAACTGACCTGACCTTGAAATGCAAAAAGGCAGCATGTACTGAGAGCACTTCTATCAGTTATGTTCTTTTAAAATACCTTTTAACTTCAGTATTACAGCAGTGTTACTGGTGCAGGCCAAAGAGTCACAATTTCCAACACACAAAGGTTTGTTTCCTTGGCAGGCATAGCCCATTTGATTGTTGATAACTGCAGTCACTCAGTATGCATAACTCTTTAGATGGCTAGAGATTATGTACTCCTGGGGCATAATCACATGTGCACTAAAACATTGGCAATGGCATCTTCTTGAAAGGGTGGGTAGGAAATAACAACCCAGGCATTCTCTTAGGGGTTAGATTTTATCCATGCCCAAGGTAAATTTGGGTTCTGGTTAATCTGTCTTTCCTTTGGCTCTGGTCCATTTCCAAACTGAAGCCTGGTGAAATCTGCTGGGATCCCTAGTCATTTCCCCCCAATTGTTCCATGTCAGAAGTGGTTACAGGCTGGAAAACGCTACATTTGTTACTAAAACTTAAAAAGGTGAGATACTTCAATTTCACAAATAAAGAATAAATCAACCCTAAAACATGCCTTGAGTTTCTGAATTGAAATTAGACTCTGCCTGGGTCCCTTCCCATTTGGAATCAATCTTGAAAATATGGAACATCGAAATTTAGATCAGTATCTGGTTGAAGCAGATTTCACCAGCATTCCTAGTAAGTGTCACAATTTGCACCACCCACAATTTTCTCATCCAAATAGTAATCCTTGTAACAAAGGAAGTTAGAAATTCCTACCATATTCAGCGGACTCATAGTTTGAGCTGTCAATGGTGACCAAGCAGGGCTGGTCCTACCATTAGGCAGAATGAGGCAGCCACCTCAGAAAGCAGATGCTAGGAGATCCCCAGCTATTTTTCTCTGTTGTGCCACACGGGCTGCCCTCTGCCCCATAAGCTGTGTTGTCTTGCATTCTCCAAGCTAGCCTGCTGCCTTCAGGTGTGATGGAGGATTCTCTGCCAGTCCAGTTGGCTTCTGTAGGTATGTTCCATCTTTCCCTTTGCTTCAGGCAGAAAAATGTCTTGAGCCATAACCCCAAGATCCAAAAGATAACATTTTTGGTGAAGGATTGAGAAAGGGGTGGGTTCAGCCACTGAAGGTTTCTCTAACACATTAGTAGGGAACCTTTTGTTTTTCTGTTGAGCGTGACATTTCCCTGGGGTAAATTTGGTGGTGGACAGGTCCAGAGCCGAAAGTGGGCTGGTATTTGCATAGTTGTGTGTGTGTGTGCGTGTGTGTGTGTGTGCGCGTGCGTGCTTGCCACCCTATCTCTCTCTCTCTCTGCCACCTCATTTCTGTCCCTATTATCACCTAGAGCTTATATATAATGTGCTCAGCTAAACATTTTAGCTAAAGGTAATTTATATATGCTTTTCAAAAGTCTGATATGGCTTGCCATTTGTCTCCCCTATCCTTGGCTAAAATATATAGAGAAGGATTCCAGGAGAGACGAAAAATGGACTACTCTGCTTCAGAGACATATTTGTGCTAGTTTAATGCCCTCCTTGGAAAGAGCCTGTGATTAGACTAGCTAAAATAGCTAGTTTGAACTGGAAAATAGTGGTAATAGTGGGCTTTTTAAATAAGGTTTTTCCATCTTTTCCAGTCACTCTTGGCCTTTCAGAACAGTGGTTTACTTATTCTAAGAAGGTTAAATCACAATGGAGTCTAACCAAGTGCTGAATTAGAGTCATTTTGGACTGTCAATCGCTTTGTTCATTTTCTTTAACTCCTTGTGCGGAAGAGGTTGCAAGGAAATTGAAACTGAGCTCTGAAGCTTGATCCTGTATTCTACAGGATCACAAAACTAGTGGGGTATTTCTATTATTACATATATATCGGTAAATAATGAACATCAGGTGTCCGCTTTCATTTTAAAAAATAAAAGTGATTCAATTAGGTAACATTACACTCTGCAGCACTGAGCCCTGCCTTGCCTCCTCTAAGGACATGTGATCTGTCACATGTCCTCTCAACCCTTGTCCATCATGGTTGCTTAGAAGTTGCTGGAATGGCAGGGGAGATTTACCAAGTTGGTCCAGTGTATGGTGAATGCATCCTTGAGACATAGGTACCTACATCTCTTAAGAAGGTGGCAGGGTGCCCATTTCTCAAGAAACCCATATTGGAAGTGCTGTGTGCAGGATATGAAAAGGTACCCAAGAAGGTAGTGGCAGCTCAGCACCATATACTGATAATCTGGACCCATTTCATTCTGGGTTCAGGCCTGGTTTCAGAACAAAATCAGGCTTGGTTGTCCTGATGGATGACCTGTTATCAGATGAGGGGCATGATGAGCATGTCTCTGCTCATTCTTGATGTTTCAGTGTTCATTTTATATTTTTGACCATGGTCTCCAGCTAGATCAGCTCTGTGGGCCGGGAGCTGGAGGTAGCATGTTATGATGCTTCCACTCCTGCCTTCAGGCTCCTCTCCATGAAGTAGCATTAGTAGACTCCTCCATGACCCCATGGAAGCTGAGCTGTAGGGTTCCGCAGAGCTTCTTCTCATCCAAAATGCTGTTTAACAACCACTGGAAGTGGTCCTTAGGAGATTAGGAGCGAAGTGTCACCGGTATGCTGATGACACCCAGCTCTTTTCTCCTTATCATCTGAGTAGAAGAGGTTGTGCAGGTTCCAGAGAAAAATGTATGAGTGCACTGGGGAGCTGGAGAAAGACAAAACCGAAGCTGAATCCTGATGGAGGCACTGTGGATAAGTAATTCTTGGGGCCAGGAATTGGACCTGCTTGTCAATTTTGGATGGGGTTGCATTCCCTCTAAGGAGTGGCTGCATCATTTGCGGCTGCTCCTGGATCCACCACTTCCATTGGTGGCACAAATGACTGCCACTGCAAAGAGCACCCAGAAGTGGCTCTCTGGGCAGGACAAAGCTGCTAGGCTAGCTGTCATTAAGAAGGGACTGTAAGACAGACAGGGCCAACTAGATGTAATTATGTAGATACCTACAGGAGACTGAGATCTGGAAGAGGAGAGCAGCAGGAGAGAACAACTCTTTCTGTTTTCTGCTGAACACCCTCACAAAAGTTCCTTCTTTATAATTTCCACCTGCATGAGGAAACGCAACTGGGAAGGTGGGTTTGAGTGGTAAAATGGTGCCCCTTCCCTGCTGCTCTTCCATTCTGATCAGTTCTCTATGCCTGTTTTTCATGGGTCTCCACCCACCAAAAAACCAAAAAACCTCACAGGAGCCTCTTCCACCTATCCGTCTGCACACACACAAAAAATCCAGTTTTGCCCTCTGTAAAGACTGCAGACCTGCTCAATATGTGCTCTTTTCTGTCATTTGTCATTGTGGGAAATGAAGCTCATTGATTCGTTCAACATTCACAGCCTTTGGGTTATGTACACATTAGATTTGAGGCTTGAGCTACCTTTTACATGGTTAGTGCTGCATGACCTTTGACTGCCGCAAGTCTTGAGGTTTCCTTCCCGCTAGTTGGGGAAAGGTACAGGGCCTAGCTCAAAGGCTGAATTAAAAAGGAAGGGGGATACTGCTGGCAAGCATGCTTTTCACTTCTGTTATCTCCTTCAGCTAATCTCCTCTGCTTCCTCTCCTCTCAGTTGCTAGGCATGCGCAGCTTTCACAAGAAACTGCTTAGTAAATTATTAAATGGCTAACACAATGCAACCTCACATTACCATTCACTGCCGATCCATCCAGCCTCAGTTAATTTTTGCACTAGAGAAAAAGCTCATTATGTCCTTTCATATCACAGTACATGGATACTACCGGTATCTTCCAAGATAGCGATCTATTGCCACCAGTTTAACTTTACAGTGGTACCTTGGTTTACAACCATAATCCGTTCTGGAGGTCCGGTTGTAAACCAAAACAGGTTGTAACACAAGGCGTGCTTTCGCCAATGGGGCCTCCCCCCCACAAAATGGGATGTAATCCAAAAAAAGGGACACATACTTCCGGGTTTGACGTGGTTGTAATGATTGTAATCAAAACGGTGGCAAACCAAGGTACCGCTGTATCCTAATTGGAAAAGCCAGAGATTGGTCTTTCACAATGGATATTACGCTTCATTTTGAAGTACTTTGTAAACATTTTGGGGAAGCTGCAGTAGATGTTTAAAAGCACTGAAACATCACACACACTAGGCAACAGTGTTCCTGCCTTCTTAAGAAAGCCTTGTATTATATACAATATTCATTTTTCAATTTGTTCTCCTTGCTCTCTTTGAGCAATGTGCCTTTGAAGTTCAAGGCGTTGTGCTGTAAATCTGCCAAAGCTTCAGGACTGAAATGGCAGTTCAACTCTTCCTAACCCTCTCAGGGGATCTCTCTCATCTCCCCCCTCCCCCGTTTTGCCTTTGAAAATATCTAGGTTTTCAGGCCCAAAACCAAGCAACAATTTTATAGGCTAATTTGATACAGCTTGCTCATATCTAGGAAAGTAGGTAAAATGACATTAGCAGCAATGAAACGTAGTAGGTTATTATTGTCTCCCTGGGCAAATTCCTATTCTTTTCTAAAACAGATTATTTATGCCTTAACATAATTAAATCACAATCAGGGTGGGGTGTGGGGAAGATGAAGAAAAGGTAAACATTCAGTCTTTCTCACACCCCAAGCTTTCAAAACAATTTTATACACGGAGCAAGGATTCAAATATACACTGATAACTATGGGACCAGAATAAAAAAGTGGCATATATTATTAATTACATTTTAACCACTTTCTATAAGATGTCTCTATAAGATGTCACTAGAAGGACAGATCCTGAAGTTGAGGCTCCAGTACTTTGGCCACCTCATGAGAAGAGAAGACTCCCTAGAAAAGACCCTGATGTTGGGAAAGATGGAGGGCACAAGGAGAAGGGGACGACAGAGGATGAGATGGTTGGACAGTGTTCTCGAAGCTACTAACATGAGTTTGGCCAAACTGCGGGAGGCAGTGAAGGATAGGCGTGCCTGGCGTGCTCTGGTCCATGGGGTCACGAAGAGTTGGACACGACTGAACAACAACAAAATAAGATGTCTCAACGTGATTTACAAATCCGTAAAACACAACACAATAAAAAATGAAAAACTAAATATATTAAAACAAAATTCTTAAAAGTGCTCATCCAACACTAAAGATGAATGGTACCTCAGCCCACTAAAAGATGGCTGCTACAGAACAGGGCAGAAATCATACCACAGTATGATCCAAATTAATGACCACATGCATACTCTTTGTACCAGGTAAGTGAGGGAGGAAGGGGAAAGGCCCACCAATTTGCTTCTATGGCATGCAGCAACTTCTTTGGATATGCTAAATTATGGTACTTAGCTAGCTAGCCAAAGTCATTACTTTGACAAAGGAACTGGTCTGGCAGTTCTTATATGTTCTTATACACATTTTACCCTCACAGCTATATGATCACAGGTTTTGGAAGGAGCCAAGGATATCATCCAGACTGACACTCACCCCCCAAACTCATAACAATATTATAAATCACACTCATTTCCTATAAGAAATTACTCTGTTGTGGGTAGTTTTATGTAAACGAAGAATCCTCTGTGGGAAAGTGTCTTTTTTATCCTTTGCTTAGTTTCAACAAAGAAAATGAAAATAAGACATAATTATGGTTATATTTTCTTTTCACGTAGTGCATTCCTGTCTCCAAGGAAAAGACAGCTTATATAGGCATTGTATACATAGGTCAGTGAACATCTGTCAGATGGTTTCTAGTGTTACTTTATGCTTCAACCACCTTGGGCTAAAATATGACCTACTTGTGTTGCTTCAAAGATGAATGATCTTGGTCAATGAACCAAATTCATTATCAGTTCCCACCTTTAAAATACACAAACATGGAAAATGTGGATACTTGATTGTTTTAAAATCTCACCATCTCCTTGCTCCTTCCCTGTGTTTAGGAAAGATAAAATGTTTCTTAATTTGATGAGAGGATGGAATTGGGGGAAACAGTGTAATGTTATTTGGATGGTTTACGCCCATTGCATTGCATGGCTCACTTGCTTGCACAATGTCTTCAGCATAACATAGGGAGCTGCCTTATTCTGACTGAATCAGACCATTGGGTCCATCTAGCGCAATATTGTCCATACTGACTGGCAGCAGCTCCCTAGGGTTTCAAGGCAGGGGTCTCTCCAAGTGCTATCTGGAGATGCCGGCAATTGAACCTGGCACCTTCTGTATCCAAGTCAGGTGCTCTACCTTTGAGCTAAGGCAGAGGTAGCCACCAGTGGCTCTCCAAAAAACATACAAAGCCCCAAATGTAACCTTTACTCATACGGGAGTTGCTCCATCCCCTTGATCGTTACGCTTGTCGTTTTCTGAACCGTTACTCAACAATACACTTTTCAAGGTATTCTCTCCCCCCCAACCTGATGCCTTTCGGATGTTGTGGACTACATCTCCCATCAGCCAGTGGGGTGGAGTTGTTTTAGCTTTCAGAATTTGTTAAGGGCAGAAGGCATCAACCAAAAGTAGCTGTACAAACAGTAATATAACACTTCTGTGTAAAGCTCCCAGCGTTTATGAATGGTTTTGCAACAGAATATTTAACCAGAGAATGAAATTGATTTCCTTTATAGAAGCATTGGGGGGGGGGAATATGAAATCCCCCCTTCATTAATAAAATCAGACTGATGGCAAGTATTGCTCCTAAACCCTCAATCTGAGCAAAGTATCAGGCAGCCGCCTCATACTGGTAGTGCCATTTTGAAAATCACTTCGAATGTGGATTTCTGCCAGTGTTTAAAGACCGAAATTAAATTTATTCAGCCAGCCTGCCAGAGCAAGGTCAGTTCCCCCCTCTTTCTCTGTGTTTTAAAAACACTATTAGGATGTAAATGTCACATCCATTTGGGAGGCTACTCATAATCTGGGCCATATACATTATGTAAGGTTTCCATGGCAACAGTTTCTCCGAGGGGAAACCTAGCTGTCTGCAGTTTCCACAGAAACTGCTCCCTGCTGAGACAGGTGCCTCGGAGGGAAGGGAATGGGAATGAGAAGGATCACGTGACTTCTGCAGCATACAGGCGCTGTAGCAGATGCAACGGTGCGCTTCCTCCCTCCTCCTCCTTCCTCACCTCTCTCCCTTGCAAGGATCTTGGGTGGGGAGGTTTCCCGCCCCCTGCATCCTGTAATGCACATTTCTTGATCACAAGATCTTGGGCCTATATGGAGGTGGTCCTGATTTGGAAATGCCACTCATCCCGAGGACACTGAATCCGGGCACTTCAGCCTTTCAGGTCCAGCCTTTGCAGAGTCACTTTGCATGGGAACATTTCACTGGTAAATGAAAACTCTTCTTCTTCTTCTTCTTCTTTACTTCCTTTTCCTTAAAGAGCTGGAAAACAGAGGAAGTGGGCGGGGGAAGCCCATTCTCCGGATTATTCTTTTGCTCAGCGATCGTAGTTCCTTTTAAATTAATGGGCTAAGAAATACGAGGTGCATTTGTGTGTGATTTTTTGGCCCTGGCGAATCGGGTGTTAATGTGTCTTAAAATAACAGGGTGTGAAATAACGATTCCAAGGGATATGACTATAATAACCCTTTCATTAAAAAAAAGTATAGCACCGTTTTATAGCTATAGTTAAGAAGAAGGCGGGGAGAGTTATACTGTGGCATTCATGGCAGTCTTAGTGCTGGCATAACTGCAGATTAACATGCAGCCTGTTTCATCTTCTGCTGTCACCTCTTTTCCTCTTTATGGGGAAAACAGCCTGACATGGTTATTAAATCTGGCAGCTGGGTTGTGCAGGCAGAGCGTGTAAGAGAATGAGTGGCTTTTCAGATAGCAGCCTCTCTTTTTTGCTGCTCCTGGGCTCGAGAGACGGTTCAAAAGGCTCTTTCTCCTCTTTGTAATTACTAAACGGCGGATCGCTGCACAAGTATTCGCAGACAATTGCAAATGTAAGTATTCTTGGCTTGGCTTGTTTGCTGCTTTCAGGTTGCCAATTAAGGGTAGGGGGTTCGGGTCCCCCCCCACCACCACCCCCAACTGCAGTGTTCTAGTTGAAAGAGCAACAAGATGAAAGCCAAAGACCAAATCGGGCAGGAATGTTTCTTTGTAGGAATGAAGTGACTTTACATTGGATGGTTAAAGGAGGTGGGGAGAGAAAGATTGGCGGCTAGGGAAGTAAGTCCTGTTTTGCAGTTGCTAGTGACTGCAGGTTTTCTGTGAGAGGTAAAACCAGGATCTCAAGCATTTCTTTATTTTTACCATTCTTGCTTTAAAGTGATACATCTAGAGAGATGTAATGAACTACTTATTCCTTGAAACTAAAGTGTTGTTTTTGTTGTTGTTGTTGTTGTTGTTGTTGTTGTTGTTTTGTTAATCTGGCATCCCTGGTTAAAATTTTAGAAATAAATCCAAACCTGTAGCTGAGAAATTTTGCAGGTGTCCGTTTGGAATAGCTGAAGCAGGGTGTGTTAAACCTGCATTAGAAAACAGCAATACCAACAAAATGCTTTTTTAAAAAATAGCCTTGGTCTTTTGTCACATTTGAAGCATAAAATGCTGAAAATTTTTAAGCTGCAGGGTATTCTCAATGCTGAAGGTTTAGATTTTTTCCCCTCACAAACATTCTTCTTCCATTCTTTAAAATATGCAATTCTTACCTAATCAAGTTATTTCACTTTTTCCTTTTAATATATAAGACTACAGAAATGTGGGTTTTTGGAGTTCAACTTGCCAACTCTCGTTCTGTTATAAATAAAACTTGCATAAGAGAAAAAGGTGCAGCTGGTATTATGGATACTCAAATCAGATAATTGCATGAGAAATGGTTGCCGTTTCCAGTCTGTCTGAGTTGTCATGTCTCATTTGTTTATTTCCAGGATGTGTTATTTACTAGAGATTCAGTCACGGTATCCCATTTCTATCTATGTAGCAATTTTATTACTGCAATTCTTTCACATGCTTATTATAGGAGGGAAGCGTGAAGAGACTAAAAGGCTGCTTATGTTATGTCTCAAATTGGGTGTTCCTTTAAGTGGCTTGGAAGCTTGGGAAATGGTTTGCATGCTACCTTCCCATCTCCTTTTTCCAAGTTGTAATAATCATAGTTTTATGTAACCTCAGAAATAGACAACTACTGTATAGGCAACCAACTGTGGTTCCTGTTAACTTCCAAACCATGGTTTGCGAACACACTTAAAACCATGGGTTGGACTGCTTAGCACTAACTATAGTTTACTGAATCTAAATGTCTTGGCAACCTGGTTTATTACAAGTCCAGAAATGGAGAAGAGAAACTGCGTGCAAAAGGAGGGAATGGATTCAATGTTCTGTATCACTGAAATTGAGCCTGTTCTGCTATTCCAGGCAAAGGCACACATGTATCCCCTGTTTTACTGCAGTGAAATTGGGATGCTGTGCATTTGTTCCTGTGTAACCTGGAAAGCTGTGTATAAAAATATAGCTTGGCATCCCAACAAGCTAAATGCAGTTTGGAAATGCTCTGCTTTCTCCTTTTTCCTGAAATAGCCACACCCTGTTTCACTGTCAGTGAAAATGATCATATTTGGTGACAACTGACGGGTTTCAGCTTCCCCCAGGGTGCTTTGTTAACAAACTAACTGCTGAGACAAGTGGTTTCAAGGGCAATGTCCATCGCAAAAAAAATAAAATGAATTGGAATATGATGCGTGGTGAAGGAAGGAGATTTCCCAGCTGGGAAAGGTGCCTGGTGGAAAATGCCTAATCTAGGATCAGGCTGGATTAAAGTCTCGCATTTAGAAATATGATGGCATTTTTTTACATCAAAAGGATTATCATTAAGCTATAATGAATTTGACTTTAATGTTGTTGCATGGGCTGGTTTTGAAAAATGGCTAAAAGTTGAGACGTTTATGATTCCAAATACATGATGGCTTGTGCTGCCTTTTTTACTATGCTTTATATTGTATCTAACATCTAGTGGTTAAGAGCCAAAAAGAAAGGCAATCTGCCTGGAAGCAATGTTCTCTCTTAAGAAAATATGGTCCATAATTTGCGTAGCTCACTGACTTCCTTTGGTTACTTAATTGTGCAAAAATGGCACTTTGTGCATGTCCAGATGCAATATGTTAGTTCACTAGTTCCATTTAAGCAAATGTCCGGCTCAGAGTCCTGGCTGCAAAATGACCCTAATAGGGTCCTTGGCTGCTCACTTGCTCTTTGTAGCCTGGGGGAACCACACCCACATTCCACCTTTGCCCAGCTATGATCAACCATCATCAGGGGACAGGATAGCTGTTCTCATGCTGCTAATCAGTCATCTTTTGAACACCAGAAACGTTGTGGGCGGCTTTTGCTTCCAATCCTGCCAAAATCAGTGGGCAATGGGGAAAGTTTGGGTGGGTGGGAAGGTTGTGTGTGTGTGTGTGTGAGAGAGAGAGAGAGTTGTGATGGCAGCACTCGTCACCAGTATTGCTGATATCCACAAGTATGTGGGATCCAAACACCAATTCACTGCTGGATATGGTCCTCGGGTTCAAAAAGGTTGCCCATCCCTGGCGAAAGCTTAGTGAAAAGTGCTGCAAAATTCTATTTTATTTATTTTTTGCTGAATGCATGAAATGATGTCCCGTTTTTAAAATGCTTCTCTGAGACGGAGCTTTGCTTTTTGTCTCATGTATTGAGCTGTTTGATTCAGACATCATTGTCCAAATGCTATCATTTAAGCTCAGGGTTGGCCAAAAACATGAGGGGGAAGAGGAAACGGGCCCCCTCCCGTCAAGGTGTGCAACAGTGTCCAAGGGAACACTGTGTTGGGAACACAGGAAGTGATCATCTACTGAGCTGGACATTTGGTACAGCTAGGTCAGTATTGTCAACACTGACTGGCAGTGATTCACCAGGGTTTTAAGTGTGATTCTTTTCCATCTCTACCTGGAGACACCAGAGATTGAATTGGGGACATTTTGCACAGGATAAAACCCTCTCTGTGACCTGCTGCTACCAGTCAGTCTTGAGAATACTGTGCTAGTTGAACCAATGTTCATCCTACGTTTACCTGAGACAGCAATTCCCACAAGCACCTCCCTGTCCCACCCTGGCAGTCAGTAATAAATTAAATAATAATTTGTTGCACTTTCATGATACCCAAAATCTGATAATTTGCAGCGCTTTCACTATACTCCTTGGTATCTGTTACCCCATTATGCACATAGATTCATAGAATTGTTGAACTGGAAGGGACCATGAAGGTCATCTAGTCCAACCCCCCTGCAATTCAGGAATATTTCACCCACTCGAACTCATGATCCAAAAATGCTCTACTGACTGAGCTATGTTCTGGTTGTTGTTTTTTAATATCACAGTAGTGATGGTCAGATGACCAATGCAAAAGGGCTGGTAGTATCTGTTCCTCTGCAATTTAACCAGCTTGGATTTAAAAGAAACAAACAAACAACCCAAACAGTTATATTTCACAAAAGATTATACTGAGTAGTAGGAATGAAAAATGCTATCTCAGAATGAATTGTGAAAACTGGAAAGCTCTAGGTGGCCATGGATTTCAGACAGTTCTTTAGCCTACAGATAAAATTTAAATTAGTAATTAGTTGTTGTCCAGGCACTAGGTACCGGTAATTAGTAAGCAAAAGCTAACCAATGATGCTTAAAACTGGTTAAGGACTTAAATGAAAGAATGCCCAATATGGATTCACATGGGCAGATTCCTTCTGTAACATATTCTTGAACTGCAAGCAAATTTCTGCCTTTGTGTACAGAAAATGGTTTCTTCTAAAGCAGAATTTGCCATCTGGTACTTTCTAGCTCATCCTATTTCTTTGGTGAGATGGGCAATGTCATTTAGTAAATAACCACTGCTGCAGCTTGAAGATAGATTTTAAAAAATACGCTTTAAAGTCTATTAATAAAAGTCAAGATGATCAAAAGGCCATTTTAAAGCAGCAGGACAAGGCATGTAACATAGCTTCCTTGTGTAAGGCCAGCTGTGAACACCACTACGTGGGCTTTATCAGCCATGAAACACAGTACTTAGGAATCAATAAGTATTGATGAGAAAAGAAGCAATTATTTACAGCGTAATTACAGAGATGCTGGTGGTAGTTCAGTTTAGTGCTGACCTTGACACTTTGGGCATGGAGGAAAATAAATAGTTGCCTCTAATTCATCATGTCAACTGTGTTCTCCCTGAAAATGTGAACAGAAAGAAATTGCATTGAGGCAATGTTTCAAATAAAATTGAACACCCCCCCCCTCTTGACCAAGTACAGCTGTTCTTGTGGTGTTTGACCTAAGTACGGTATCTTTTGTTCATTCTGTATATTGTGCAAATTGCACAGCCATTCAAGTCTGCTATTGTGGTTGATGATGGCTGCATTCAAACAGCACTTTATTCATTTTTCACAATGTTTCCTTACGTGATAATTTCCACGTTTAACACGCTCTTTCACATAACGCAAACACCACTTTTAGGAAACTGGAAGAAGTTCAGCCCTAATTTCTGTGTTATTTGCTTGCGGAAAATTGCAAGAGTTTTGCATTGTAATTTCACCTAACAAAATTTTGGGCATACGTGGAAGACACGTCTTTCCTGCCGTTTTAAAATTTAGTGCAACGTGGTGGCATGTCAATCAAAAAGCCACAGTTCCATAATACAACAGATAATTCAGTGTAAAAGGAACATAGAACCGTTTGCATTATAATCAGGAAGAAAAATGCAATAATACCCATGTCTGAATGCACCCTAGGCAAGCACCCTTGAGGCAAACAGGAATACACACAGTTTTTCTTTGTTTTACCCTTTGTTTACTTCATAACACCCTCCAAAGGGCCTAAACCTGTTTTCAAGACTAGAGGAAAAATCGTAGCTCAGTAGTAGGGTATCTAGTGTGCATGGCAGTAGGTCCCATATTCACTCTCCGGGTAGGGCTAGGAGAAAATCCCAGAGAGCTGCTGCCGGTCAGTGCAGACAGTACTGGGCTAGATGGACCAACGGCTTGAGTTAGTATAAGGCAGCTTCCTATGTTCCTAACAGGGATGGGGACCTTTAGGCCCTCCAGATGTTTTGGACCTCAGTCCCCATCATCGCTGATCATTCGACATACTGGTACTCCAAAATGTATTGGGGGGCCCTGGTTGGGGAAGACTGAGGTTAGTCCTTCCTCTCCCACAGCCCCAATTCCAATTGACTGCATTATGAGAAGAAATGACATGGGGTGAGCCAGCCTCGGGTGTCCCATGTAGCGTAGTTTGGTGACCTGCTCAACTGAGTTAAGAGTTTTCTAACACCCTGGCCCTGGGGAAATTGGCCTGGCAAGTTATGTTCTAATGTGGATCTTCATTCCTCCTCCCAGGTTTCATTTCTAGATCAGCTTCCACTACCTGATCATATGCTGATGATGAGAGAGCATAAATAGAAAAGGAGGCCATGGCTCAGTTCTTACATAGCAACAAGCCATGTTTAATAGCTCTTTGGGTTTGAGTAACATGTTACTGCACACTGTCTGATCATTCCTGCTTTGATCCCTTCTCCCCTCAACCCTGGCCCAGCACAAACCTTGAAGACTTGGTTTGTTTGTTTGTTTGTTGTCTGAATTTGAAATTGTGGTTTTTTTCCCTTCTGAAGTTCAACAAGTCATGATTTGTTCTTGGCTTGGTCAGCAGATACCCATTCTGTTTGCCTCCAAAAACCTCTGTAATTCAGCTGTGCAAGTCATCAAACAAGATTTTTATGTGGGACATTCCTGCATAGATCATTCTGGTTCTCCTAAAGCCATGGAGAGGGGCCTGATTTGGATAGGAAGGAGAGTTTAACCCTTTGCAAATTCTAAAGTTTGAGTCTTTCTCTATGGGCTTTCCTGCCCACAGCTAATATCAGCTGTTTATGGATGATGGAGGGGGAGGAGAGACCAGAGGTGAGAGGCCAATGCCATTCCTTTCTCTTACCCACCACCAGCTGCTGTAGAAGAAGGAAATGACATGGGAAGATCCAATCATGGTGTAGTGGTTAAGGTGTTGGACTAGGACCTCCTGGGAACAGGCCCTTGCAGAGCCAGGCAGATAATGTGCCCCCCTTTTTTACCCTGGGGATCTCCAAAGTCTTATAAATAAGTAAGTATATAAATAATAGTGCTTTTTAAAAATACATAGGGAAAATTATTATTTTAAGTATTTACATTTAAGTAATGGTGAGCAATTGTGAATATTCTGGCCGAGGCCCCCTTTGGAATCGGAGGCCCGGGCCAAGTGGCCTATATAACCCCCTCCTCTGTTTGGGCCTGCCTGGGAGTGACCAGGGTTCATATCCCCACTCAACCATGAAGCTCATTGGGTCACCACCTTTCAGACTGACCTACCTCGCAGTGTTTTTGTGAGGATAATATGGAGAGGGAGGGAGAGCTATGTACGCCATCTTTATCTCCTCGAAAGAAAGGTGGGATGTAAAATGGGGGGGGGACCAAGCATGATTTTTCGAACAGCCCTTAGTTACTTCAGTTTATTTGCGTTTTCAAGGGAGCATTTGAAGTGTGTTTTCCATTTTTGTTACCGTGTGTGCAAAGCATATATGCAAACACATGCTGGTGTTGTTGGCTTGCCTGCTTCCACCAACAAACACTGCAGTAATAAAATCTCAACTGAGGAGAAATTGATAAAGAGCACAAATGGCACGTGGATGGTACCAGAAACTCCAGATGACATTTTGCAAAATATTTGCTGAAAGGTTTTATTGTTGTGGTTAACAATTGCTGGTCCTTAGACACGCCAAGCAGTGATACACAGTGGAGTCTCTCTTTTCCCACACTTGGTGTGTCCAGTCTTTTCCATGGACACCATTTGTTTTCAATCAATTTAGCAATTATAATCAAGCAGAACACCCACCAGTAGACAGAATGAAATGCAGAATAATAGCCCTGCCTCTGTGTTGGGCATAACAGCCTTTCTGTAGGGAGCTGGGGGGGAGACATAAAATCTGACAAAAGTTTCCGAGTCTTGGAGATAAGATGTAGCACATTTGCAGTATAGTGCACAGGGAAACTCGAGTTGCTTATGTAGTTAAACCTGTTGAATTAGAAGCCTGCCTGGAGCATCAGGCTCCTATCAGCACTGGGAATGTATGGGAATTGGGTTGAGTGATGAAAGCACATCTGATGAGCACAAACCATACAGCCCAGCTATAGAGCAGCTACTGAAATGTTTGAGTGCCACCAACTGATTGCACCAAATCTCTTTCAGAAACTCTGGTTTTTACCTTGCTAGCTCAGAGATGTAGAACCTCAGACCCAGGGACCAGATGTGGCCCTCCATACTTCTCTGTCAGGTCCCCAAGACCCTCACCAGGCCAAACACCCTTTAATGGGTCCACACCCCATTTTTGCATGACTGGAATGCAACCTTGAAATCTCATAGTTTCTCCCGATTGTCTGGATGAAGGATAGAGGGGGGCAGACGTAGAAACTCACCTGCTGTACAAAGGTAGATGTTATGTTTGTTGTTCCACCGCCTTTTGCCTCTGGCCCCACCCACCACTGATAGGTATTTTCCACAGAAAATATCCCACTTCATATCTTTATTGGTAACAGTGTCTAGATGCATGTTACAAATACAGTACAGTGTTAGGCAAGCTTGACACTTCCAAAGTTTTTATCTTTATTAACTACAAGTAAAATAAGCATGCAAGATAAGATCACTCTCTAGGCATCAAAAACAAAACAAAACACAACCCTCTATTTTTTTCCTAATGCAAATTACTCTCTGCAAATTACTCCAATTTGCATTGGAGAATTTCCCAGAAAACTCACATTACTGACGCAATTTTATAATAATGGCAAATATTTGGCAAATATCTGTGCACCTCTTCTTTCCCAGTTAAGCTCTGAATATATACTGGTAGCTGCTGCTTAAACAGCTCACTGCTTTAATTATAAACACTTCAAAGGAACATGTTTCTAAATTAAACACATGCAAGATCTCTTCCCTTCTCCCCTAATAATTGGTGGTGTTTGGCTGACCATTGATTACAAGTTTTGATTTATAATTTGATAAGCATGTTTCAAGATTATGAGAAGTGCATATAAGTATGAGAAAGTTAACCTAGGAAAAGGAAGGGCTTCTTTTAAATTTTAGTACAGTATTGATATTCTGGATGAAGAAATGGATCTTGTTTGTCAGTCCCCCAGAGCTTGTGTTACTAGTGATCTCCGTTAATAACATGACAGCACTAGGGCTGGAAGCAAAACCCCATTAACATTCAGAACAAGATCTTTCATAGGATTTTGGCCCAATTATTGATTGTTAGATCCGAAGGCCACCTTTTACAAACAATTGTTCCATATAGCAGTGTTGCATTTTCATAGTTCATCATCAGTCCTGGATTTCTATGGTGCTACATGGTAGCTTAAGAATGATTGTTGCATTTCCTGCATGGTGACACTGTGCTTTATTGGAAGTAGGTACCACTGTGTTCAATATGACTTACTTACATGAGTAAGTGTGCAGTCTAAAGCAGTGCTTCCCAACCGGGGACCATATGCTCTCCTCACTCCCGCCCCGGCACAGCCATAGATATTCCCACAACCATGTTTCTGCCATTGAATAATACTTTCACTTAGACTAATGCCGTCATCTTCTTAATGCCTTATAAGTCAAAGGCAATACTGTAGTTTACTAGTTTGCATTGCAGTAAAGCTTCAGGTTAAACCATGGTATGCAGTATTAATGTAGTAGCAGACCTACTGATAGCAACTGGGCAACTGACCAAGTATCCACTCAGTCCTGGCAAGGCGTCCAGATTCCTATAATCCTCCTCCTGATGTTGATGCTGTTCTGTAGCAGACTAGTATTGAAGATAGTGGGACATGGGTGGTGCTGTGGATTAAACCACAGAGCCTAGGGCTTGCTGATCAGAAGGTCAGTGGTTCGAATCCCCATGACGGGGTGAGCTCCCATTGCTCTGTTCCAGCTCCTGCCAACTTACCAGTTTGAAAGCATGAAGTGCAAGTAGATAAATAGGTACTGCTCTGGTGAGAAGGTAAACGGTGTTTCCGTGTGCTGCTCTGGTTCGCCAGAAGCAACTTAGTCATGCTGGCCACATGACCTGGAAGCTGTATGCCGGCTCCCTCGGCCAATAAAGCGAGATGAGCGCCACAACCCCAGAGTCATCCACAACTGGACCTAATGGTCCCTTTACCTTTACCCTAGTACTGAAGATGCACAGTTCTGTATGAACAGAAAGACTAGAGGACAGCATGTGGAGAATCTGGAAAGTAAAGAATATTCCTTATTTCAATTATCTAAAAACTCAATTGAAGAGACAAAATATTTCAGTGTAACAGCAACTGTTATATTCTTAGCAGTTTTATTATATGACTCTCTTCATGGTAAGCATAAACAGTGTCTACAGCAAAAGCTTGGTTCTTAATGGCCCTTGAAGTTACATGAACGGACAACCCTATGGATTGTCGTGGCTTTTTATGATCAAATGTATGCTGTGTCCTTTGTAAATGGTATAGAAATTAGTATTGCTACAACAGTCCTGAGAGGCAGGTCAGGAATATGACCTCCATATGGCTTAAGGCCACCTTGTGAATTTGCGATGTGACATGAAATCTGAACCTACAGCCCCCTGGATCACAGTTCATTCTTATCCACTTCACTGAAAGCAGCTGTGTAGAAGGCTCCTATACAGATTTATAGGCTAGTTTTTTCCTTGTTCCCTGCCCTCTGCCCTCACCCCTTTTCACAAGGACCTCAGCCTGGTATAGAATCATAGACGCAGGTGGCGCTGTGGTCTAAACCACTGAACCTCCTGGGCTTGCCAATCAGAAGGTTGGTGGTTTGAATCCCTACGACGGGGTGAGCTCCCATTGCTCTGTCCCAGCTCCTGCCAACCTAGCAGTTTGAAAGCATGCCAGTGCGAGTAGGTAAATAGGTACCGTTGCGGTGGAAAGGTAAACAGCATTTCCGTGCGCTCTGGTTTCTGTCATGGTGTTCCGTTGTGCCAGAAGTGGTTTAGTCATGGTGGCCACATGACTTGGAAAGCTGTCTGTGGATGAATGCCATCTCCCTCGGCCTGAAAGCGAGATGAGCGCAGGAACCTCATAGTCGTCTTTGACTGGACTTAACCGTCCTGGGGTCCTTTACCTTTACCTTTTTATAGAATCACAGAACTGTAGAATCGGAAGGTGCACAATGATAATCTAGTCCAACCCCCTGCAGTGCAGGAATCGGTCATCCAAAGTGGAGCTCAAACCCACAACCCTGAGGTTAAGGGTCCATTTTCACTCCCTTTTTATTCTCACAACAGCCCTTTGAGGTAGACTAGGCTGGTGTGCCTGGCGTGCTCTGGTCCATGGGGTCATGAAGAGTCGGAAACAACTAAACAACAACAACAACAACAGGCTGAGAAATAATGACAAACCGAAAGGTTGTGACTTTTGTAGGGAAATGAACCCAGATCGTCTTGGTGGTCCTCTATCATGCTGCTTTTAGTGCAAGATAAATTTCTCCAAAATTTTGCTCCACGTGTGTGTGTGTGTGTGTGTGTGTTTTATTTAACATAAAAGCAGGACCAAACTAAACGATATGTGGTGGCTTGTGATCTTTCAGCACACAAAGCAAATAAGTGCTTTTTCCTGGAGTGCCTTATTGATACATATTTTACCCTGGTCTAAGCATTCCTCCCCCACTGCCCTGTTCAGCTGTGAGCACTCCCAGCACAGTTAGTTTTTCCTTGTCAGCTTTTCTCACTGCCCCACTCTCCTCTTTAAGAATGAAACACAATATCTTAACCAAACAGATACCGAAGAGGCTCATCATTGGCTGGCATTGTCCCCTGATAGCACGGGTCCCCGCCTCTTTGGTTGTGCTGACAAGCTGTTTATGTTTTTGCAAGGCCACCCTTTAACTCAGCCTCCTGGTGGTTATAATGGGACCAATTGTCTGAATGCTGCAGGGAGCAGGCTCCTCTCTTCGAAAGAGGCTGCATTTCAGTGCCTGGAAGGACATAATGGAACGCCTGTAAGTAAGCTCCTAACTGTCCCACCTTTTAGGGAGGGGGGGGAAATATCCTAGGATTACAGAAAATCCTTATTTAGTACAGTCCTTGTGTTTATGATTCAAAAAAGTATTGTGTGTGTGTGCGTGTGTATTTGGGAAGGAAGGTTGAATCTTTTGAACGAACAGCAGCTACTTTGTATTCAGCGACATGCTTCTGTGGACTCTTCTATTCATACCTCAAATGAGAGTGAGATCATCCTGGAGAGCAACAGAAACAGATGGAACAACTTGCGGGATAAGGTTAACCAGACAAACTTGTTGAAGAAGATCTTTTAAAACTTTTTTTTTTAAAGAAGCATACCTCTGACTTGATTCTCCTCTAAGTGCTTCTTACTAAAACATATATTAAAGTGCAGAATTTCATCCAAAAGTAGACAAGATGCGAGGTGTGATATTGAACAAGGTTCTTTAGAAAACAATGTTTTTAGAAAGAGGCATGCTGTAGAACACAATGCTTCAGAAAAGTGCTGGGCAAGTGCTGTTGGTTGGGTTCTCCAAGATGTATTTCTAGGAATAAATAGGTTGTGCTCTGCGGTGTCTGAATAATTTGTATGCCTAATCAGCTGAAGCATTTTCAGGCTCACAGAATGGAAGAGTGAATTAAACGGAATGAATTTTAGCCTCTAGATAAAATGGTAAAATTAATTTTAAAAAAATTAAGTAAGTTATTGTACAGGCATGAAGTACTTCTAAAGAGGATCCTCAAAACCCAATGCTGGAATGGTAAACTTCCCTATATTACCACCAGTATCAGTTGTGGGAGCTGATTATAGCACAGTGTCACTCAATTCCTGAATCATAAATACCCCATTTTCTAAATAGAGAAGATAAAGAAATAGCAGGTGAACTACGTCTCCTTGGCTGCAAGGGATGTAATTAACTTTTAGAACTTCAACAACTGATATCTTGTCTTCCCTTTCATTTAATTGCAAAATTCCTCCCAACAGTCTCTTCTAATAAGGAGTAAATTTCCTGAGGGAGTTTGCTTTGGTTAAAAGAACTACCCAAACTTCATAAAGCGATCAGACATGCAAAATATCAGGTGCAGCCACCAAGAAAGCCGACTGTTCTTTTTTTTTTTTTTTAAATTAAATAATCTTTATTTCAAAATATTTTAAAAGAATACATTCACACACAAATATACAACAAAGAAAATGCAAATCATACAATACAAACACAATCACAAAAAAGATAACCAATAACCCCCCCAAAAAACGAAAAAACAATGACAATTTTTTTAAAAAACAATGACTCCCCGTCATTTGTATATCGACTGTTCTTGTTCTGGTAGTTCCCTGAGCTTTTAACAGCTGCTTTATAGGCTAACATTTAATAGCTGCAGCTTTCCAGGTGATGAGTGAAACATCACCTGTTGAATTTCCATCAGCCACCGAAGGTGTTAGAATAACAGTAGTCTTGCTAGGAAAAGAATTGGAAGAGCTCTCCAGAGAAATCTTCTTAAGCGTCCTTGCATTTCAATTTCATAATATTTTATGTGGTATCTTATATGTCAGATGCTACTTAGAAAGAGAAAGTCCTTTTTGAAAACACACTAATAACTGTTGTTTATGTTTTGAGATGTAGAAGGCTCTGGGTGTAACTTACCGGTACTTGCATATGGTAATATTAGTCCAATATTTGTTGGAATATTTTAGAATAGCTGTTGGAATATGTAATACATGTTATAATATCTTTCCTCCAAAAAAACATTACTATAAGTTACATATATTTCCCAGGTTGTGTTCCTCTGGAGCAGGGATGGGGATTCTGCAGCCCTCCAGATGTTGCTGGACTCGATTCCCATTATGCTTGACCGCTGTAGGCTGATGGGAGCTAGGGTCCAACAACAGCTGGAGAGCCACATGTTTCTGACCCTAATCTAGCACTGCTATCTTTGCCAGTTGAACTGGAGCTTTCTCTGTCTCTGCCATCTGTAACTGCGGCAGCTACTACAACATGTATTTAAACATTTATACTGACAAGAATGGAGACAGACCTAGGGAAAGAGAATCTGATAAGGATCGTTTCAAAATTCATTGGCAGCAATCCTATTTGTTAGCACACCAGCAAATAAACCTGTACAGTTTTCTGTTCTTAAATAAATGAACACCTTTTTTTTTTTTAGTATCTTTTAGCCTCGAATGTCAACATTGTTAATAGAAATTTAGTACATGTGGGAAATGCAAAAATGGGTCTACGTATCACCTGGGAAAGTTGCCTAAAGCACCCCCCCCCCCGCTAATCTGATAGAAGCCCCTAAAGCAGGGGTAGGCAATGTGATTCCTGCTAGATGTTTTGGACAACAGTTCCCAGCTTTGCTGACTTTTGGCCACAGTAGCAGAGGCTGATGGGAGTTGGGGTCCAATATCTGAAGGGCATCTGGGCACCCTGTCCTGAAGCTTTGGAGGAAAATGGCAACTTTTCTATCTCCTGCAATTCTCTGTGTCACCTCTGCAGCACTGGCACCAAAGTGTTGCCTACTTTTCTGGGTTCCCAGTGTCAGTGTGAGGGTGTGCTGGGTGGAAAATACTTTTTTTAGTCAAAAGGAGTACCTTTTTAAAGATGTTCTCTGTGGTGTCTGTCAGCCAAGTGGATTTGCCCCTTAATGCTGCTTTCACTGTTATCTTGATTACAATCCTTTTGGCCTGCGGAGACATGTTTGGTTTTAACTATGGAAAGGCGGCATACTAATAAAATGATGATGAAGAAGAATTGGGATGAAAATCCTTCCCACGTTAGCCACCGAAACTGCTGCATCATGCCCTGATGGAGGTCAGAAAAGCAAGCCCATTTCCTTTATATCCTTTTATTGAAGTCATGGCTGCTTTCAGCAAGCTTTTGTTGTACATACTGTAATCAGAAACGGCTAGTGGCTCATATAACCAAATATATATATATATACATTTCATTCCTTAGAATAGGATGTACTAAGAGTGATCCTCTGATCCAACCCAACATCTGTAGTTTGACATCTTCCAGGTATCCAAACAGAACTCTGGATGGTCTTATCAATGTGAACGACTTATAACCCGGCTTCTAAGTTATTGCTGCCTTGTCAAGGATGAGTTGGCATCCCAGGGAGGAACGCCTTTATCCTTACCCTTCCTTCCTCTTTATATCTTCTCCAGTCCCTTTCTCTGCTCCTTGGTGACATTTAGGATTGGCAAGAGAGATTTTCTTCCACTAGAATAATCTGCAGTTGTGTGAGCTATATTTAGAATAGTGTTCAAGGCATAAAAGAGTGTAGCTTCAATTTTTTTTTTTAAAAAAAAACTTGATTATGCCTGGGCACTTAGTTAAGAACGTGCCTACCCAATCTTCATTGACTATCAACTGATGATGTGTGATAAGACTCTCATAAATCAGACATCATCTTGGAGTGCACCCATATTGCCTCATAATACCTTGAACACAGTACTTTTCAATGAAAGCACTTCCTGTGTTCAGACTCACAGCAGCTGCAATTCTGTACCCAGGTTCTTAGGCGGAAGACCCACAGAACTAAATAGCTTACTTTTGAGTAAATGTCTAGTGGATGGTGCTGTAAGAGTAATGGTGTGATGGGGTGCTATTTATGTGCATGTGTGAATTGGGCTCTCCAGATGAAAAATAGGAAAGCATGGCAAATAACTGGGATGAGTATATAAAGTTAGGAAAAGCTAATCCTGGGCTCACTCAGAACTGCGCTGAGGGTGTGTGCAAGGAATAAACTGAGATTGCAAAGCCATTGTTTGCTTCCAGTTTCACTACTGCACTCAGATGACAGATAATGTGCTAATTTGGTGCTGTAGAGTTAAATTGGGAGGGGTTGGAATGCAAACTAATCTGATGGGCTTTGAGCTACAGTTGCTGATTTGATCCGGGCCACCTGTGTTTATTCTGCCAGTCCGTGATTTGCGGTTTGGACTAGCAGATGGCAGCACAAAAATCTGCACGAAGCCCCTGTCTGGCTTGAAAGTGGGCATGCTTCACTGTGTGTGTGTGTGTGTGTGTGTGTATTGTTTGGTCGCTTTCTGCACATCTGCATGCAAATCTCCACTTAGAAACTGACTGAACTGTGTCAAAATTATTCACAATTATGTTGGGTCTGCATGTGCCAGGCCAGCTGGAAGGAATAATATTGTGACAGGGCTGCCTGTGACAGTCCTAACGCCCCACCTGGGTCAGCTGGTGTCATTGCAGTGAATTGTATGATCTGCAGCTAGGGGGGTGTGGTGTTTGCAAGCTTCACTCTCTCCTCTGTGATTACATCAGACCATGAATCAGGTCAGCTGGAGCCGGCCTGGAGGGTGTGCAGGATTTAGCTTTCTGAGTAAGCTTCTGTCATCCTGGCATTTTGACCAGTTTGAAACGTGGTGTGTAGGCAATGCACTTGATCCCTCTCAGCATGAATTTCATTTGTTCTTTCAATTCCCTCCTGCCCCTCCTCAAGCATGGTTTGCCAGGCATAGAGACTTGCATACTGATACAAAACTGGAGACAGGCTGTGGACCTGTATTGGGTCCGGTTGTAGGAATATATTCATTGGCACTGGTGAGATCTAACTCTGCTTTCAAGGTGCACTGCTGAAATTCTGAGATACATTTCCCTGGCAGTCAGATAAACATGCAGTCTTCTTTTGAAACAACGTGGTTTTCTTTTTTAAGAAATGCAGGTTTGAAACAGACAGCTATTGAATATTTTAATACTCTGTGAGATTCAGATTACTTAAACTTGTGAAATTCTACTGACAACCGGATAGAATGTGCCTTTGTGTTCCTGATAGTTCACGAAGAACTGGTGTGTGAATGGTCTGGATGTTTAACACAATAAATTCTACCTCTAGAAGAACTCTGAGTAAATAAGTTTTGACTATATTGCTTTTTCTCCTTTTCCATTTTCACTACATGACTGGTGCACATCAAAAGTGCTGCCAGCCTTTTAATTTGTAGAATTTTGAGATAATGTCGTAACGTTCCGTATATCCCATCATGGAATAGTGGAGCAATGGTATCTGGAAGGAAGTTCTTACTGGGTTGTTTTTTTTTACTGGTTAAGTTTTACTACAACTCCTTACTTTAATTTTCATTACGAAGCTTCTGTTGAAGTGTTAGAAATCTCAGCAGAAGTGTGTTCTCAACAGCAATTCTGCTGCCTTGATGCAGGAGTGTGAAAGATGAGAGAGGGAGGGAGAGGGAGGGAGGGGGGAAGGAGCACAGTGCCCCTCCCCCCAAGTTTGTTTTGGGAGGAGAGTGTGTTGGCCCTGTGTGAGGTCAACAGCTGGTATTTTGATAGCTTTCTGCCTGCAGAACATCTATTTTAGAATTTCAGTCATTGCAGCTTGAGAGTACAGAATACCAGCTTAACAGTTACAAAAAGGAAAAAGGACCTTTGCCCAGTTCTGTATGTCAGGAGTTGTCTGGCTGCCGGAAGAGATTGTGGGATGCTCTGTAAGCTGGAAGAGCCATGAGAAAGAAAACAAATATTTCCTGATTTTTTTATTTTTTATTTTTTTTTAAATCCTGGCTCAATGCCAGGCTTCTTGCTTATGAAATGTGGAAAAGTGTCTTTATTAGAAGAGGAATGTAATCAAATTTTCCAGGAGAAAAAACACCATTGCTTTTAAACAACTCTTTTAAAGTTGGTTCATCATTTATTGTTTCCTGTTGTTTGTGTTTTTAAACCAAACCCAAGCGTGATAACAACCCCCCCTTCTATTTCTTTTGGAGGAAAGAAGATGTTCAACAGATAAGGTAAGTCAGCAAACTAGAAGTGCAAGATTTTCATTTTTTTTTTTAAAAAAAAAAGTTTATTGCATTTTAAATGTCAGGAAATGATTCCATGTCTGCTGAGTATGGAAGTACGGTAGTGACTTTATTTAAAGGTGTTTGATCTGCTTTTGTCTTTGTACAGTTATTCTATAACACCTTATTACTTAGGCTAGGTGTTTGGATCTCAAATGATAAGCACATAATAGGATTATAGGCATACATGATGGAAATAACAGAGAGGTGGGGAAAGAAGGTTTTGATGTTCTCATGTGTTTGGATCAGAGCGTTTTTAAATATATATATATCTGTGAGTACATAGTCTTAATGACATTTGTAAATTAATTGCTTGCGTTAACCTTATTGTACAAGCAGTAATATTATTGCAGATGGCAACTGGAAACTGTTGGCATTCATTGAATGTTGACAATACTTGAATCAGGGGAAGTCAGTGAGTGAGAATCCCCAAGTTTCTGATATTCACAGTTAACAGTTAATATAATTTGTAATGTACTAGGGATCTTGTGAGTTTAAAAACAAAACAAAACAAAAACTGTGCAATTTTTTTGTTTAGCCGAAATGTAACCTTATAAGCCACTTACAAAGACTAGGCCTTTATAAAGCTAGGCTCATTTGAGATTGCAGTGGGTGGTGGAGCTGTCTTATCCGGCCAGATGTAAAGGTTAAGCGATTGTTATGAGAGTGTCATTATTGCTCGCTATAAAGAATGTGTGAAACTATTATGGTGCATTGCTATGCAATCACTTATCACAGGAATGCTTCCTTTTATCATGCCAAATAATTACCCATCCTTGGGAACCAAGCTAGGAGGTGGATATGCTTATCACAGTCTGCCCTATTCTATTTTATCACAGTCTGCTTCTCCTGTTTACGCAACTTTGGAAATCATTTTTGGTTTCTTACTTTCAGTGCACACACTGAAAGCCCAAGTTACTAGAAGAGAATGAAACATGGGGTGGGGTTGGATGGTTTCAGGAAGGTCTATTTATGCACATTTAATAGGGAGTGAGGCCTAGTCCAGATACTGTTTTCAGCTGCATAGCAGCTGCTGTATCATGGCTGCTTCTCCCAGAGGCGTCGCAAGGTCAGGTGGTACCCAGTGCGATTTTTTTTTTGTCACCCTCCCCACACACATTGCAATTTTTGAGGGTTTTTTTAAGGGAGAGTGCCCCCAAGTTGTTGACTTTTTTTAGGGAGCGTTGGCCGCGAAACAGATATGCTCACAGACCGCACAAATCCAACCGACAATCACATAAAACTGTGTCAGCACCACCAGTGCACTGCGCACAGTACAAGCACTGCCCGCTGGGGGTGCCAGTGATGCCCACCGATTGCATAAAACTTGCATAAAACTGGTATCTGAAGAAGTGTGCATGCACGAAAGCTCATACCAAGAACAAACTCAGTTGGTCTCTAAGGTGCTACTGGAAAGAATTTTCTATTTTCTATTTTGTTTCGACTATGGCAGACCAACACGGCTACCCACCTGTAAATAAAACTGCCCGCCAGAGATGTGAGCGCCACCCACCGGGGGTGGGGTGGATGCCAGGCTGATTGCTGGGCACATTTGCGCGATCAGCAGGCAGATTTTCATGATGGCAATCGCGCCAATTGCGAGAATCTGGGGCGGACTGTACCCCCACCCCCTTGCGACACCCCTGGCTTCTCCCCTCCCACTGAAGACCATGTGTCACATGAATGGGGTTAACATTTTTTTAAATTTGTTTATTTTTTCATGCTTATTTCCATGCTTATTACATACCAAAAACAAAACAAAACACAGTACATTCCATGCTTATTACATACCAAAAACAAAACAAAACAAAACCTTTACCATTCCAGAATTGGGTCTTGAGGATCCTCTTTAGAAGTACTTCATGCCTGTACAATAACTTACTTATTTTTTTTTATTAATTTTACCATTTTATCTAGAGGCTAAAATTCATTCCATTTAATTCATTCTTCCATTCTGTGAGCCTGAAAATGCTTCACATAGTGCAGAAATTGTATCCTGTCGTTGACATTTGCACACACTTGGACACAGAGGAGGTTGGAGTGTATCTCCATGTGAAAGGAAGAGGGAACTCCCAGCATTCATACTGTCAGTCCCAAGCACACAGAGGTTTCTGGAATAAGTAAACCAAACCTGTTAGATTCAGAGTCCTAGGTGGTTATGATGAATAACCCAATGGACGTGAAGGCAAATAAAAAGCAAATGTCTTAATTTAAGCCTGGAATCCTCAGACTCTAATGCTAAGCCATCCAAAGCGAAACAAACTGCCAAAGCCTTCTGAATATTACTTGGCATTGTGTTAGGAATTGTTACACTGGGTGAGTTGAGCACTGTATTTTTGTGTATCTATTGCAGTGTGTTGTCTTTAAGCATAGCTAAATTAAGATGAGGGCTAATCTCAGGACATGCAAAATATGCAGGATGTATCTAGAACTTCCTGTCCCAGCTGCTGGTTTTATTACTTGGGTGAGTTGATAAACAAGCAGGCATGATGCCTTCTTTGATGCTCTGATGTCATGGGAGGCATCAGATGACAAAAGGCTCATAGTCTGCTCTGGTTTTCCATGACAGGAAAACAAATTGGAGAATTGTAGAGTTGGAAGCTATCTGAATGTCAAGTAATCCTCTGCCTTTTCAGGAGTCACCTTTTAATTCCAACCTGCAGCATGGAATTCTCTTTGGATTTCCTGCTGCATCATCCTGCCTGTCAGCTTCATAGTAGTGATAGTTTGTGAGCAATATACCAGTTGTAGACAAATTATCCCATTCATCCTTTCTGCTATTAAAATAGTCTTCTGTTCCAAGAATTAATACCATTGTTTGTCGATGTTATACTATCATGTTTCACAATGACAGAGCATAATATATATATAATTACCTCCTGGTTTATTTCTCCTCCTCCTCCTCCTCACTTTGGACTCTGAATTGGAGCCTATATAATTGGCATAACTACCTATTCTAGTTATTTTATATCCATACGTAAGATATGTATAGAGAGAACTAGTTAGATTTTGCTTTACTGAGAAACTAAACAGTTGTTGCTGTTACCTTGCTTGCTGACCTAGCCTCTGAAGTAGTTTACAGACCCAGTAAACAAAAGCAGAAAGTGTGTGCCTAACCTTAGCATTGTGAAATATAGTGTAACTTCAGGCTGCTTGTTTGCTAATAGTATCAGTTTTCATCTGGGAGGTGGGTTGGCTCTCATTCATGTGGAGTGGAGTGGAGTGGAAGAGTGCTATGTTTATTGACTGCTGTTGGCCTTTTGCTGTCACATTGGGGTCTGGGTTGCCTTAACTAGTTCATTGTGCCTTGCTGTTTTTGAAAGTTCCAAAGCACTAATGTAACATGTACTGAAAATTATTTGGTCTTTGATATGGGTCCAAATTAAGATTGTGTTATTTCCCCGACCCTTATTTTCTACTTGGTAGTATGCTCCTCAAGGAACTGTTCTTTGTACTGCTCTCAGTACTATCAAGTGACTGCATTACCTAGCATCCTGGGTATTTGGGGTCATAGCCTATGTCATTAGGCAACTCAAAATGTTTTACAAAACATTTTTTTCAGAAGGCCACACCAGTCTTGCTACCATGCCTGAATTTGGTGTTTCAAACTTTATGCAAAAAATTTCTGCCGTGCAGGGTGCTTCACTGTTTGGTATGTCCACAAATAATTCACAGAGCTAGGAAGATTGCTAAATATTGCTGGAAGGAATAGGGCAGGAGGGAGGTTTTTGAATATCCCTCTTCCTCTCCCTCAGCTTTGGGAATAGAAACACTATAGAAACAACCCTTGCATAGAAACTTTCTTTCCTGATCTGTGCACCCAGCTCATCACCCAAGTTGATGGTGTAACCCTAAATGGGATTAGCTCTCACTAGCCATATGCTTCTGGAATCCCTTCCAGTTGTGTGGGATGCAAAGCATGTTCAGTATTCCAACAGAGTCCTCTTGCAGGAAGGCAAATCCCTAAGTTTGAGAAAAGCATGCCTAAACAATCACTGTATATGTATTGGTGGTTGTGGGGTGTGTGGTTTCATTTCTTTTTTCTTTTTTCTTTGGAGCTAGAACAGAGTCACTAATATAGTATGAATAATTATAATTGTGCCTGCTAAATAAATGAAAGAATGTGTGGCCCAGCCAAGATTAATTGTGTTTTGTGTGTGTGTGTGTGAGAGAGAGAGAGATGCTATGTATTTAAGGGCCAAATTTTAATTATTTAGTAACAAAATGGTTATACTTGAAAGGCAAATATATGGTTACTATGTGTTCTTTGAATGTTTAATTTGTAAGACTCTTAGCTGGATTTAGCAGCATGTATAGTGACTGGTTTCAAAAGGACTCCAAGAAACCAAGTTCTCTAAAGTGTTGCTAACTTTGAAGAAAATGCACTCTGTGCTAAAATACACCAAATGTTGTTGTTTCTTTTAATTGTGGATTAATTACAAAAATCTTAAAATGAGAACTAGTAGTTATTGTAAAGTGACTGGTGCAACCAATCTCCATAGAAGAGCTGCTGCAGAAAACATGTTCCAAGCAGCTTTGATGATCATTAAACGTTCCCCTTGTTAAAGCATTTCCTGGAAATGCATTGGAGAGCACCTAAAGGTAAAGGTAAAGGGATCCCTGACCATTAGGTCCAGTCGTGTCCAACTCTGGAGTTGCGGCGCTCATCTCGCGTTAATGGCTGAGGGAGCTGGCGTACAGCTTCCGGGTCATGTGGCCAGCATGACAAAGCTGCTTCTGGCGAACCAGAGCACCGCACGGAAACGCCGTTTACCTTCCCGCTGGAGCGGTACCTATTTATCTACTTGCACTTTGACGTGCTTTTGAACTGCTAGGTGGGCAGGAGCTGGGGGAGAGCAACGGAAGCTCACCCCATCACGGGGATTTGAAACCTTGTTGTTGTTGTTCAGTCGTTCAGTCGTGTCCGACTCTTCGTGACCCCATGGACCACAGCACGCCAGTGCCTCCCGCAGTTTGGCCAAACTCATGCCAGTCACTTCGAGAACACTGTCCAACCATCTCATCCTCTGTCGTCCCCTTCTCCTTGTGCCCTCCATCTTTCCCAACATCAGGGTCTTTTCCAGGGAGTCTCCTCTTCTCTCTGAAACCTACTCCGCTATTACACCTATTCCCTGACAACCCTACCTTGATATAATGTCTCTCCCAACTTCTACCTTATCTCACTGCCCTAAGTGCCCTCTTCCTGCCCCTCTGCAATCTCTTTGTTCCTCTCATACTACCCCTTTCCACCTGCCAATCTCCACCCCGTCTGCATCTTCTCTTCTCTTCTCTTCCCTTCTCTTTTCTCCTTCTTTCCTTTTCTCTTTCTTTAGCTTCTCTATCTTCCATGCACAATTACTTTACCAACATGCAGGACTGGATGTGGTGCTTTGACTTTAATATGAAAAACAATGAGAATTACCCCACCACAACTCCAATGCCTATTTTTCTGATTAGTTAACACTAGTTCAGACTCCATAAGTATATAGTTTAGTTGTTGTTGGTTCTTTTACCCTCTTTTCTTTTACAAATTGTGCATACCTTTATGCTAATTTTGAACATTGGTCATCATTTTGTTGCCCGTTCATCCATTTTTGGAGAGACCTTTTTGGAACTCCTTTGCAGTCTCTTTGGGTCTTGACTCTTATAAATAATTTGTCTGAAAACTGGACTATTTTTGATTCTTTTTTTTTGTACCGATCTCCAAGGAATATTTGGAGAAAAGCACGGAGGTCCCCTTTTATACTTGGAACATCTACTTCCACATTAATTGAAGAGCAGATTCAGGAACACAGGAAGCTGTCATATTGTCTATTGCAGGAGTAGGGAACTACTGTAGATATGGAGCACTTTTGAAGTATGCTTGTGGTTTGAATCCAGCTGCCTTGGCTATGTTAGGGCAAGGGTCAGCAAACTATTCAGCAGGGTGCCTCAGACCTTGTGGGGGGCTGGACTATATTTTTTGTGTGTGGGGGGGGGGGGAAGGAACGAATTCCTATGCCCCACAAATAACCTAGAGATGCATTTTAAATAAAAGGACACATTCTACTCATGTAAAAAACACGCTGATTCCCGGACTGTCTACGGGCTGGATTTAGAAGGCGATTGGGCCAGATCCGGCCCCCAGGTCTTAGTTTGCCTACCCATGCATTAGGGAGTTCCCATTGGAACTTGATGTCAGTGAGTGCAGCTTGCAAGAGAACAATTGGGAGTTCACTTTAATCTCCCAACTTTGTAGCCATCTCCTAACCACCCTCACACCTGATGCCACAGGTTTCAGGAAAACTGCCTCATGGGACAAATTAGGACCTGTGCCATGCCTCATTAGACCCATAGGCTAGAAATTGGGGAAGCAAATCTGAGATACACAAAAGCAGGGGAGGAAATGAAAGTCCTACTGCATTCTTGAAATTTCACATAGCCATGGATACAACTCACTGTTTCTGTTTTCCTTGCTCAATTTTGTTGAGTACTTGCCAAAAAAAATTTTTTTTTTTGCATAATTGGCAAATATTTTGTGTTCAAATTAGGCTGCTTAAATTTGGGGTCCTGAGACGAGGCAACCTGTGCATAACTTTATAATGAAGTTGAATAGACTCAAGTCTTATTTCCTTCCTCTAAGTTGAGAAATATTAGGTAATTTCAGGGGGTGGTGGTTCTGGCACTTAGAAACTTCGTACACTTTGGGGCAGATTGGTGACCTCATCTCATTCTGCACATTACACATTAAGCAGATACAAAAGGATTATCACATTAAACATGGGGGACATGACATAAAAATATGAGCAGCAGGGAGAGGCCGATTAGAGATTTCTCCCTCTCTCATTTTCATTGATTACATCCCATTAAAAACCAATAACACTTCCTTCCAAATAAATGTGTGTTGAATCAGAGCATCGGTACTGGATCTATATTTCAGTGTTGAGAGAAAAATACTTACGTCTGTTTTTTTGCAGCCAAACCAGAATGGTAGCTGTCCCTGCCTGCTAATCCTGTAATAACATTCCATAGACCATATTCAGCAGACCAGCATCTGAGCCCTGAAACAGCTGATTGCTGACTAGAAAAGAGGAAGAAGAAAAAAAATCCACCCGGCGAATCTCATTGCAGCTCTATGCTGCATCCCTATCCCACAATCCCTTGCACGGTTTGCTGCAGTCTTTCAGCTACGGGTTGAGTGAGAAAGATGTACTAAATAAAGATTGATTGGCTGGAATCCTTTCGGGGGGTGGGGTGGGGTGGGGGTCTCCTACTTTGTCAGTGACCCGGAGAGTGGGGGGAAGGAAATGAATGACTGCTTGGCTGGGCCTCCTTTTATTACTTCCAGGATTCTCTCCATGGAGTGGTGGAGCATTGTTAGCTTAAGAAAATAATGCTGCGTCTCTAGTAACGGCTAACAGGAATTCTCTAACAGTTTCACACGTGAGGCTTTCATCACTGTAATTATGGTTGGCTCATTTGGACGACTGCAGGACACAACTCCATCCTGGAAAGGCTTTTCCCTTTTTTCACTTGGCAGTGCATTGATTTAAGCTCCTTTTTCGTGAAGATGGGTACGTCTCGAGCATTTGTTTGTTCAGTATTGTGCCTGGTGGCTAGTAATGTTATGCCTTTTTGCACCCATCCCCCATTGCTTTACATAATGATGATGGTGATGATGATGATGCATGCTTGAAGGCTAGAAAAGTTATTTAAACCATATGTGAGCAAGATGATTTTTAAAAAACAATGTGAGAAAGCAAAAATGTGGAGGGGCGTGTGCATATGTACAAGATAGTCTTACTTCCTGATTATTATTATTATTGATTCTGAGAGGAAACAGACTGGTTTTATAGCCTTGTCTCTCTGGTTTGGGGTTGCTGTGCTTGAGTAATTCTACCTATAGCTTATCCTGTCTTTGAAGCTGCATTTATATAGCAGGAGTCCCACCCTTGCCTGCAGTTCTGGATCTTGCAAGTTCCATTGCAAACGTTGCTACTGGAAACCTATTCATTCATAATGCATGGCTTAGACCCTCTGGGTTGTGCTCACCATTGATAAGTGGTAGGCGATTCAGTCTGATCTTTCAGAGTCTAATCACAGCTCTGGTTGGGTGGAGCACTGCCTTTATTTGAAAATCCCATACCTATTGAACAGGCTGCCCTCAGTCTTCTTTATACTTTCATTGTGTAAAGCCATAATTCTGAGATAAGTATGTTTATCAAAACTCCATAAAATATTTCTTTTTAAAGCTCAAAATGGTTTATTTTATTAGGAGTTCTGTTTCAGATGGGTGTGGCTGCACACACTACTGATTTCTTTCTTCCCTCCTTTCTCTCTTGATATACACTTACTATTAGTGTTCTTGCAATATGTGCAGATGCATATGCTGTGTTTCTTAAAGACCATTTTTATTAGAAATTGGGCACTGCTTTGTACATCTTTTATAATTAGAAACCTGCAAGAAGGAATGATGATGATGATGATGTCATTTTTCTGGGAGGCTGCTTGATGCAAGCATTGATCTCTCATCAAAGGCTGCTAGGTATTTAGAGCTTGAGCTCTGGATTTGGTTTTTGGTTTTCTCTGGAGGCATTTATTTAGTCAGTGGTGAGGATTTTTGTATGTTTGTTCATCCAGAGAGTGCACGTGTCACCCCTTCTGCCTGTCTTAAATATGGATGAAAAGAACTTGCTTCCCAACTTAAAGATAACAGCTTGTCTTTTTATAGCTTTGCACTACATAGTGTATAAACCATCCTTGTTACAGAGCCCTTTCAAAGCAAATCTTTTCCACCTCTGCAACATACTCCATTATATACAGCATGCGCTTTTCGGGTGAATCTGTGCAACATCTGGAAAAATAAATTGTGTTCTGAACATAAAACTTACATGCTTTATCATATGAAATTCATTAAGTTGAGTTTCAACAAAGAACCAATCTGTTATAGACAGTAGAAAGACTTATTGGGACAAGGAGACGTGGGTTCTAGTTTGTACAATCCATGGTCTCAATCACTGCATTCAGATGATCCTCCAAACCAGAGCTTGCTCAAACCATATTTTTGTAGTGTTCATAAGATGCACAACTATGGTTTGATTAGACCTGGAAGTTGCCTATTAAGCCACATGTGTCAGGGCAGGAAGGAGTGTTTGAGCTCATGGCTTCTTTCACACGCCCTGTTTGGAGGATGCAGCCATTGTGTAGCTATTAGCAACTCACTTTCTGTATTCTTACACCTATTTACTTGGAAGAAAACCCCATTAACCAGGCTGAACTTCTTCTTCTTATTATTATTTGTTAAACATTCTTAGGAGAGGGCTATCTGGTAGAAATTTAAGTGGGGATGTGGGAACCTTTTAGAGTTCCTTGCCCAGAGAACAAAGCAACACTTGTAACTTTTTTTGTCTTTTATCTTTCTTCTTCTTTTACATACATGACTACGTATGTATAAATCTTATCTGGACTGGGACCTTAGGTATCAGAACATGTGCAGACCCTAACAGCAGCATAGTAGGAGGCCTAATATAATATTCTCTTTGTGTAATAAGAACAAGACATTAACACCCTAGTCGCTAGGCTTGAACAGTTTGAACGTCTCCACCCAGTCAAATCCATTCAAGTCTGAAAGAGGATTCTGGGCATGTTTGGGTGCGTGTGCTTAAAAGCATCCTTATAAGCGGTAGCTCTATGTTCTCAGGGTTCCCTGGAGGGAGGCTCCTAAGTTATTCAGTTGAATGTGCATGAAAACCTACGCTGTATGGTGAAGCTGATTGTGGAAAGGTCAAAAGTTGAGTCAATGGGGACTTTGGGGGTGTGGCTGCTGCATGCGCATCCATTCATTCCCCTACTCAAGTTTTTCAACTGCAGCTAAAACAAAACCCGAATGTGACTTAGGAAGAAGGAAATAGTAAAAGGTGTTGGTTTCTGTGCATGGGCAAAAAAATAAAAATAAAAATATTTATTCCATTTCTATCTTGCTCTTCCAATAGCTCAGAGTATGTGTGGCATATGTGGTTTCCCCTTCCTAACCTGTGATCCTCCAGCTGCTCTTGGACTACAACTCCCATCATCCCTGATTATTGGCCATGCTGGCTGGGTCTGATGGGACTTGAGAGTCCAACAACATCAAGAGGTTAGCCACCCCTGGGGCTAAGAGGTAATGGCTGTCCAGTCAGCTTGATGGCTGAGTAGAGGTTTGAACCCGTCTCTCTCTCCATTCCTAGTTGCAACTTGCTAACCACTAGCTGGTATAGGGAATTTGTTGTATTTGTTGAAAAGCATTATGAGTCTTCTTAGGTTCTGTATGTATTATGTTTTTTTTTTTTTTTACTTAATTGCACTTGCTGTAGAATGGAAATGAAATATTTATGTGGTTTGCAATTTATGCTTTGCAATTACAGGCATGCAATTTTTGAGATGCAATTGCATTTTGAAGTTTGAGGCTTTCCATAAATCCAAGGAACAACTTACAGTTCATATGTGCAGAGATGATGTTTGCCTTCTGCTGGTCTTACTGAGTCCTGTTTGGCTTTTGTGCAGTAAAGGCTGTTGGAATGCTTTTGTCTTTATTTTTAACTAGCATTTGAGTGGAATTACTTAGTCAAATATATGCCTCTGTTTCCATGGGCAAAAGCTGTGTGAGAAAGAGACCTGTGTTTTAACTCTGTGTGGCTGAGTCTTACCTTCCTGCTAATGGGATGTGGCCCTCAAGTACATCCTGCAGCAGCAGTAATGTGGCTTTCAGCATGAAAATGGTTCCTTACTTCAGATTTAGACTGCACTGATATAGATGGTCTGACTACTATGTTCTTCCTATTGACTGCAAGCTATGAGGTCTACCAGCATGGCCAATCACTGGTGTACAGCTGTAGCTGATGATGTATGCAATATTATATTGGTGAGAGTGTCTTAGAAATATGGGAAGATCAAAAACAGAGAGGTGTATTTTGCATCACATGTTACCCGCTTCTTTCAAGTGGCAATGGCAGAAATCCTAACCTACTCTGTGCAACTCGTGTGCTCCATCAGTGAGTTATGCTCATTCTATAGCATTAGAAATGTACACCCATCCGATCTGAAAGCTTGTTCAGTTGGTTAGGGCACCCTTTTTCTAATGCTCGATATCACAAAAGTATGACCAGGTTTTAGCCTCGTCAGTTCTTGGATGGGTAGATAGTGGGAACAGGATATAAATATAAAGAATGAATTTTAGAAGCTAATGCATTGTAGTAGGGTTTTTTTGTTTTTGTTTTTTGCCTTGGCAATTTGCCCAGATGCTTTTAAAGCAAGTGTAGCATTTCCAAGCACTACACACTGCCTTCTTATAAATCTTGAATTGGGATGAAGCCCACTGGGATCCATTGTTAACAGGAAGTCAATTCCCCATGGCTTCTAAAATGTTGTTTGCTTGAAGAGCCAGTTTGGTGTAGTGGTTAGGAGCGGCAGACTCGTAATCTGGGGAACCGGGTTCGTGTCTGCACTCCTCCACATGCAGCTGCTGGGTGACCTTGGGCTAGTCACACTTCTCTGAAGTCTCTCAGCCCCACTCACATCACAGAGTGTTTGTTGTGGGGGAGGAAGGGAAAGGAGAATGTTAGCCGCTTTGAGACTCCTTCGGGTAGTGAAAAGCGGGATATCAAATCCAAACTCTTCTTCTTCTTCTTGAACCTTTCAGCAGCGTGCAGGGCAAAAGAGAACAGGACCCACATGTCAGTGGTCTAGGATGGCCAGTGAAGGCGCCAACATCCCAAGTCCTGTGGTGCGTCAGATTGACAAACAATTTCTGATCTGCAGCATATGCCTGGACCGTTACAAGAATCCCAAAGTACTCCCCTGTCTGCACACTTTCTGTGAGAGGTAAGGATGATTTCTGTTTCCCCCAACCAAAAGTGCATTACAGCTGGCTTGTCTGTCTGGGTTGCCACAGTGATCTGTTCCCAGATGTCTAGAGTTACACTGTTAATTCAATGAACCCCTCAATCCAGTCAACAAGTTCTCCTGAAATATACTGGCAAAACTTTCAATGAGTAGGAAGGTAAAATGCCCCTGGGCTCGTTTTGATTTATAAGAAGAAAGACAGGATTCAGATACTATTGCAAAAGTAATCTGTGCTCTTTTGGTAAACAATTCTGTCTTTATTGTGAATGTTCAGCCTGTTTTTATTTTTAAGGTATGGCCTTCCATGTCAGCAATACAATTACACATAAAAGGGTGGTAGCAATAATTTCTTACTGGGCTATTTGATCTGAATTTAGGTAATGAAACTTAGCCCATTTAGCTTATACCAGTAAGTAGATTTCTTCAGCATGAGTAGAGCTTGGTTCCAAGTGGAACAGGTTCAGAACGGAAGGCTGCAATATCTGAACATACAGGTAAAGTGCCAGAGATTAGATGATTCAGGACTTTGGCCTACAACTCCTATCAGTCCCAGCTGGCATGGACTTGCTGTCTGGGGCTGATGGAAAATGTAATCCAACAACATATGGAGGGCACCAGGTTGCAGCTAGAAGATATGCAGAACTTGAACTGGTGGCATTTTCCCCTACGTTGCGTTTCCTTTCCAGGAAAAGAAGCAGAGAAGCCTTATCATTTTTAAAAATGCTGCTGCGCTGTCTGAAAGTGGAAACGACATTTCCACCATTTCTGCTTTTGGCTTTTCATGGTTTGTCCGTTTTCATTTTGTTAAACTGCTTAGTCTACCATGTTCCATAAGCATTTGCTTTGTTCTTTTTTAAGGTTTCGAATGCAGCGCTGCTAATGACCCTTATCTTTCTTTACATTTTAGAAAGAGCTCAGGTTTCCTTGGTGTATTACATTAGAATCCGCTTCAGCCTGAAAGGTAGTCATATGCATTTGCCGCCATGGGCTGATTTTCGTCTGGATTCATCTTTTGGCACGCTAGTGCAAATGCTCAGAGTGATGGGCCCAAAGCCAAATCTGGGCTTAAAACAGCCTGTGGTGACAGATGCACGTAATTGCTTCACCACAGGCTGCAGCAGTTAGAAGTCAGTAAAGGCTGGGCTTTTCCCTCACAAAAGCTAAGGTGACCATAAGAATAACCGTCCAGAATAGTTCATCATCATGTGATGTGGAGCCTAGAAAACAATTTGAGTAGCCATTAATGCTGTTGTTGCTTTTATTAATGTAAGATGAAAATGGCAAGTGATGCTTTGCAGTGTTCCCCCCCCCCAGCTTTGGAGCAGAGAGTGAGAACAAGCAGATGAAAAGATGCTCTTGTAACCTATAATGTTGTGGAGAAGAGCACACTTCACAGCGCAAGACAGTCCTGTAGGGTCAGGAAGTACCGTAATTCCTGTGAGCAGAAGCAGAAGTGTTTAAAATGCATTGCTTGTTTTCTGCACTCTTATCTGCACTACTGCCTCTGTTCTCAGATTGTACAGATTTAGGTGGTATATATATAAACCACAGGTGACAGTGTCCTAATAAAAATGAGTGGGTACACCACAAGAAACAAAGCTTCTGTCATAACCAAAATCTGCTCTCTGGAAAAAGTTGCTGTTTGGATAGTGCAGCTGGAGGCAGTCTCTTCTTCCTGCACTAATACCTTCCCACCTTTTCTCCGGTTTAGACTGTCTCCAGTCATCTCAATACATCATTGCCTTTTTATTTAGGTAGAACCCCCTAGCTCTCACCCCCCCACCTGTGGCTGTCCAGAAGTTGCTGTACTACAACTCCCATCCATTGGCCAAGCTGGCTGGGGCTGATGGGAGTCGGGATCCAATAACTTCTGGAGGGCAACATGTTGGGAAGGCTGTCAAGAGTGTTTTGTTCTTCCCTCTCGATAGGAGTTTCAAAATGTAAAAAAGTAAAGCTGTAATCATGATTTTCTCCTGCTAGGAGATCGCAAACAACGCAGTTTACTACTTTTTGCTTTGATACTGGCTTATCTTTTTACCATCCTCATTAGGTGCCTACAGAATTACATTCCAGCCCACAGCTTAACCCTTTCTTGCCCAGTGTGCCGCCAGACGTCCATCTTGCCAGAGAAAGGGGTTTCTGCTCTTCAGAACAACTTCTTCATCACCAACCTGATGGATGTCCTGCAGCGAACTCCAGACAATAGCATTGAGGAGTCTTCCATTTTGGAGACTGTCACAGCTGTTGCTGCAGGGAAGCCACTCTCTTGCCCCAATCATGAAGGAAATGTAAGTGGATTAGGCGCCTATAAAGAAGGTTTCATCAATTTATTTGGCAGGGAAATGGCAGTTTTCAATGGCTCCCCCTGAAATGAAAGTTGGGGACTATTGGACTTGCAAATGATTTATTAATTTCTGCCATGACAACATAAATCGTTTGCTTGATAGATTGTATTCAATCGATTGAATGCTTTCATTGGATACTGTACTAGAGAGAGTGAATTGGGATGAATTTGTGTGTGACATCAAATTAACTCTCAGTTAGCCCAATATTGATAGTTTTGGTTATGTTTTTGTTTTGTACGGCGTTGCATTGACATGTCATGATATTGAACATGATGGTTAGTAAATGTGCTTTCTGGCTATCAAGATCAGATGTTAATGCTCTAGAATTCATTTAAGCTGCATTTTGTGCATCAATTTTAGTTTTAAGTGAAAGCAGCTGTCTATAATTCAGAAGGTATATTGCTACTTTTGCTCTTCTTTTCATCCATAAATGAAATAAAGTATTGTATATTCCGGCGTATAAGACTACTTTTTAATCCAGGAAAATCTTCTCAAAAGTCGGGGGTCGTTTTATATGCCAGGTGGAGAATCCGCGGTCGAGTATATCTCAAACTCTATATTTTAACTGGAAAAGTTGGGGGTCGTCTTATACGCCCAGTTGTCTTATACGCCGGAAAATACGGTATTCATTGAGTTGAAAGTCCATTTCTTTCTCCATTACCAGCACTGTTGTGAGACCTTTCCTATCGTCAATCTGTTGTCAATCTTTACCAACCTGGTGTACTTCAGATGTTGTTGAACTACAACTCCCCATCAGCCCCAGCCAGCATTGCCAATGATCAGGGTGGGGGGGGGGTGGGACCCTAAGAAGCATCTGGAAAACACCTTGCTGTGTGGAAGGCTGACCTATGCAATCCAGATCATAATAGGTAAAATAGGGAGCAAATGAACTGCAGGAGATGTCTGCAGAGCAAATATTTCCAGAGCAACAAAGCAAACAAAACAGAACAACGTCAGATTTAGGGTGGTGTGGGCTGTACAGGGCATGCAAAATTGAGAAGATCCATTTGGGGTGCCAATTTTGGGCTCATATTGTAAAAGATTACTCAAGTCTGCCCTTGAACAGAAGGGAAAGCAGTACCTTTCCCAGCAAGTTCTTAGCTAATCTGGCCTAGGTACAAGGCTTGGGGATATTCCTTTCTGATAGCAGGTCATAGCCTGTATGTGGACAAAAACCATTCAAGAGAAATATTATTAGATTTAGCTTTACACCACCTGGCACAATTGTTTTCCAGTTATGCTAATCAGTGGCACTGAAAGATGAAAAATCTGCAAAGGGCACATATGCTAAAATGGGTCCTTGGGAATAAATGGAGCATATGGGCAGAATTATGTCATTATTCCACTTGAACTGGTGGGTTGGCATCCTTGTTGTTGCATCACTAAGCACTATCTTGCATTCAAAGTGTGCCAATATAATGTGAGCGGCATTGCAAGCATTGCTGCACATGATTAGGAAGCTTTTCGTAAAATTGAAATGCAATTAAGTGCTTGGCAACATGACTCCTGGATGTAACACACAGTGCTGTACACTTATGGCCCTCCTGGTGTCATTGGCCTCCAGCTTCCATCAGCCTCAGCCAACATGCTTCCATCAGCCTCAGCCAACATGGCCTACAGTCAAAGAAGATGTAGACCAGAAAACTGTAGACCAGAAATCTAGAGAGCGGCATGTTCCCCTGCTCTCTCCTCTTCCCCTCCTCCAATTATGATCATTGTCCTCCTTTGTTCCTAAAATCCCTTCTGTTAATGTATCACTCAAAGCAGGATTGTGATTTTTTTCTTGATTTTATTTTTTTAACTTTCTGTAAACCACCTTTTACAATCAAATGGTGTATGAAATTTATGAATTGATGAAATAAATTAATATGGTTAAAAAAAACCCAGATCCAGTATTACAAGACAAAAAATACACCTTTTTTGTAGGTAGGCTGGTAGCTTATGTACCTGGTTTTCATTTGCAAATCAGGAGATTTATGATCAGCAAGGTCCACTCCTTACAAACTATATATTCTTGTTGTGGCCATGACATCTTAGTTTTAGGCAACAAGTTCCAGGCTTTCCTTCAATGAGACAGTTCTTCATTTCATGGAGTTTGCCTGCCTTCTTTCTTTCTTTCTTTCTTTCTTTCTTTCTTTCTTTCTTTCTTTCTTGAAGAGGTATCCGAACCATCTTGGGAGTGCAAAGTATCCAGTGGCGTAGCTAGCCTCTGTGCTGCTGGGGGCGGCGGCAGCGCAGAGGCACCCCCCTGGGGGAGGGGCATGACGCGTGCATCGTGACGTCATCATGACGTCACGATGCATGTGGATGCAGAAAGGGCTAATTTCCCCCTTTCCGAGGCTTTTTTCGGCAGGGGGTGGTGGCCAGCGAGGAGGGGGTGACAAGTTTGACACCCCCCTCGCTGGTCGGCCCCCCCGCCGAAAAAAGCGGCGGAAAGGGGGAAAAGGCGACATGCCCCCGTTCGGGTCCGCCCGGCGGGGTGGGGTGGGAGGGGCCGGCCAAAGTGTCACCGCCCCTCCCCTTGAACTAGGGCCCGCCCCCCTTTGCAACGCCCCTGCAAGTATCTTTATCTTTCTGAAATATCCAGACTCCACTAAGTAAGAGTATTGTCGTTCAAAACGACCTTAAACAGAGATTGTGGAAACTTCTTCAGTCCTTTTTTTTTTTGTAGGTTGCAGACTAGAAATGAGAAAGTGAAAATGTTTTATCCTTTGTTAGATGAAAAGCTTCTATTTCTGTGGATCTGCAAGAGCTTCTTGGCCTCACTGAGTCCTTTTTATATAATTCCTTTTAATGTTCTCTTGCTTAGTTTGAAAAATAACTGATGCTCTCTCCCTCTGGTAAACTTTTACCGTAAATGCCAGCCCTAAGCAGCAATGATCACTCCCTGTTAAGCTTTTGGCTGCCAAAAATATGGCCCTCATTACATGCAAACCTGATGCCATTCTGCTTTGTAATTCAGAGTGCATCACTAATGCCTTAGGCATTTGTGAAGTAACTTAATACTCCTAAAGCACAAGGCATGACAATTTTATCTGAAACCAAATAGTGAGAAAATGACAGCCATGAGAAAAAACATGACAGCCGTGAGTGTACCTTTTGGCATTTCAAGTACCCTAAATTGTGTATGTATTTATTTGTGATTCTTAAAAGTAGGGGAAAATTCAACATAATGGTTCATACAAACCACAGCTATAAATCCATGGCATTAAACACAATCACTGCTTTTTAACATTTTAATCACAAGCAAACATTTTGTTTGATAGTGCAATAGGTTTGAACTCCAGTCGTCAGCTCACATGGTTATTTATCACATAAATCCCATTCTGTTGACTTTTTTTTTTTTTGCTTGCAGGATTTGTAACAGAATTTTATTTTAGCACAAGGCATTAGCAGAACAATCCAATGCATATTTATTCAAAACAAAAGCCCATGGAAGTCTGCGGGACTAAGGCTGCAATCCTTGCCCTGCTTACCTGGGAATTCAGTTGGGCTTGTATCTGAGTAGACATGCTCAGTATTAAAAAAAAAAAGGTGTGCCTCTCTATTGGAGAAATTGGTATTCTACTGATAGTCACACTCTCCCTCTCTATAATCAGCTGATGGAATTTTACTGCCAGTCTTGTGAGACAGCCATGTGCCAGGAATGTACGGAAGGAGAACATGCAGAACACCCCACGGTACCCCTCAAAGATGTAGTAGAACAACACAAGGCTTCGCTTCAAGCACAGCTAGATGCTGTCAACAAAAGGTATGGCACCACCTCTGCAATGCGCATGCTTTAACACGCAGTGTGGCAGGAGTAGCCCCGCCCTCCCACCCCAGCCTTTGTCACCGGCTCTGTTCTGAGATCTCCAAGGGCCATCTGCTTTCCAAGGCAGAATACAGTGGTACCTCGGTTTTCAAACGTCTCGAAAGTTTAATGTTTTGGTTTTCGACTGCCAGAAACCCAGAAGTAAATGCACCCGTTTCCAAATGCGCCTCGGAAGTCAAATGACTTCCACTGAGTGTTTTTCCCAATTAAATTTGCAGACCTCCCTCGGCTTTCGAACGTTTTGGAAGTCGAACGGTCTTCCGGAACGCATTATGTTCAAAAACCGAGGTACCACTGTAGAGAGAACTATATAACTGTGTTATATAAAGAACTATAACTTCCAAAATGGGTGCCTGAGTTTGCTTCCTCTTGCCTCTTTCCCCATCCTTTTCCTTGTGCTATAAAGTCTCTATAACAAGAATTCCTCTAAGAAAACACTTGAAATCTGATTTGTATCTTTATCCCATTGTGATCACCAAGAATAAAAATCTCTGTGTATCTGAAGAAGTGTGCATGCACACGAAAGCTCATACCAGGAACAAACTCAGTTGGTCTCTAAGGTGCTACTAGAAAGAATTTTCGATTTTGTTTTGACTATGGCAGACCAACACGGCTACCCACCTGTAATAAAAATCTTGTTGCATGATATCACAAGGAAAAACTATGGCAATTCTATTTCAAACAGCACTTGTGATTTACTCTTCCAACAGGCTTCCAGAGATAGATACAGCACTTCATTTCCTATCTGAAATTATACATCAGCTGACCAACCAAAAGACCAGCATTGTAGATGAAATTCATTCCACTTTTGATGAACTCCAGAAGACTTTAAATGTCCGCAAGAGTGTGTTGCTCATGGAACTGGAAGTGAATTATGGCCTTAAACATAAAGTAAGACCCTTGTTTTTTCAGTCATATGTATTTCATTTGTGGGGTATGTGATGCTACTGGGAGAAACAATGTCTGAAATCTAATATTGAGCTGAGAGAGAGGCTAGGAAATGGCATGTTTGCCATGTAAAGTTAATTGGGAACACAATTAATCCAGCACATCCTCGAACAAATTCATTTTATCCAACAAAATTCCCTTACAAAAATGCAGAAGTGATATGTAACACTTGAGTCAGAGGTATATTTTTAATTGTTACGGTGATTTTTTATTAAAAGAAACAAAAACAATGGCAACAGCAACTTTATATTGCATCATTGTATCATAGTTATTGGTTGTATTTTCATTTTTTACTTTTCTTTTCTGGATATTATTAGTCAAATCGTTGTAAAAACCTTATAAAAGCTAAGTGTCCCTATCTTGGGGAGTGGAGGAAATACAGTCTTATGGGTGTTTTCCATATACAGTGGTGCCCCACTAGACGAATGCCTCGCTAGACGAAAAACTCGCTAGATGAACGGCATTCGTCTAGCGGAAGCTGCCCCGCAAGACGAAAAAGTCAATGGGGCTGCTTCGCAAGACGAAAATTTTTCGTCTTTTTTTCCCGTTTAGCGGAGCGTGGCTGTCATTGCCGCTTCGCTAGACGAAAAAACCACTAGACGAAAAAATTCGTAGAACGAATTATTTTCGTCTAGTGGGGCACCACTGTATCCTCATATGAAAAAGTTTATCTGTCTTTAGTTTGGCCCAAGGCTTGTTCATGTAATACAAAAAACAAAAAAAGTTTAGTTTTATGTCAAAATAATGCCATGAACAAAAGCTCTCCAAACTGGAAGCTTTTTCATTCAGGAGAACTTAGCACATATTTGATCAATGCTATTCAGGTGTTTTGTTTTGTTTTGTTTTAATAGAGCCCAACAAATTTGCTGCAACGTTATTCCGTTCAAGGTCATACCTCTACATTTCCCACGATAGATGGGAATTCATTCATTTATTTTTTGGGCTACTTGGTTTAAAACTCAAATCTATATAACCACAGCATTCTGTCTATCCAGGTCCTGCAGACTCAGCTTGATAGCCTATTGGAAGGACAGGAGAACATAAAGAGTTGTAGCAACTTTGCAGCCCAAGCACTCAACCATGGAACCGAGACAGAAGTCTTGCTTGTTAAGAAGCAAATGAGTGATAAGCTGAACGAGCTGGCTGTCCGTGACTTCCCACTGCAGCCTCGTGAGAATGATCAACTGGACTTCATAGTGGAAACGGATGGGCTGAAGAAGTCCATTCATAATCTTGGTACTATTTTAACCACAAATGCTGTCGCTTCTGAAACAGTGGCCACGGGTGAAGGACTGAAGCAGACGGTGATAGGACAGCCTATGTCGGTCACCATCACTACCAAGGACAAGGATGGTGAGCTCTGTAAATCCGGGAACGCTTACCTCACGGCTGAGCTCAGCACGCCTGATGGGAGTGTGGCGGACGGAGAAATACTTGACAATAAAAATGGCACTTACGAATTTTTGTATACTGTCCAGAAAGAAGGGGACTTTACCCTTTCCTTGAGACTCTATGATCAGCATATCAGAGGCAGCCCGTTCAAACTCAAGGTAATCAGGTCGGCCGATGTGTCCCCCACCACCGAAGGAGTGAAGAGGCGTGTGAAATCTCCCGGCAGTGGCCACGTGAAGCAGAAAGCTGTGAAAAGACCAGCTAGTATGTACAGCACTGGCAAAAGGAAAGAGAACCCCATTGAAGATGACCTGATCTTCAGAGTAGGTATGGAGTGCTTTGCCTTCTAAATTATTTGGATTGCAATGTCCAGATGCAAACAGTGTGTGTGAAACTTTTGTTTTAGGATAAGTGTCAACACTAAGCAGGAGAGAAGAACCTGTGGCGCTCAAGCAATTGTTGGACTCCTGTTCCCATCAGCTGCAACCAGCATGACCAGTAGTCAGAGAAGATGGAAGCTGTAGTCCAGCAACCTTTGGAGGATCCTTGGTTTCCCCGTCCCTGCCCTAGGACATTATCTAGCGCAGAGGTGTTGGTTGATTGATGGATATTCATTTGAATGAAACGTGGCATAGACATACAGAGTGGCTTACAAACAATAAATAACAATAACACAATAAAACATAATAGCACATCACAGATACAGCGTGAATCATGTAAAATAATTAACAAATCGTCAATAAAGTTGCAATCTACAAAATGCTACTCACGAAACATCAACTAAAAAAGAAGTTGAACATCAAAATTACAGCAAAAGTCATATAATTAACAAACCAGTATGGCTTTTGTAATCTGTAAAACAATACTAACAACATTTTAAAAAATAGCAACAAAAAGTAAGATAAGCACTGTTAAGTTCATACACACACTCTTCACGTCCCCCCCCAAATCGTAATCTTTCACTCTATTTAATTTGCTAAAATACACATAATATTGTTAAGTTTGTTGTACGTGAGCCTTAGTCATACAGTGGTACCTCAGGTTACATACGCTTCAGGTTACATACGCTTCAGGTTACAGACTCCACTAACCCAGAAATAACGCTTCAGGTTAAGAACTTTGCTTCAGGATAAGAACAGAAATCGTGCTCTGGCGGCGCAGCAGCAGTGGGAGGCCCCATTAGCCAAAGTGGTGCTTCAGGTTAAGAACAGTTTCAGGTTAAGAACGGACCTCCAGAACGAATTAAGTTCTTAACCCGAGGTACCACTGTACTGTAGTTGGACATTTCTTTATTATTATTATTATTATTTATAGTTGGACGTTTCTAACTACCGGTAGATGGCTCTCCTCCTAATTTTCTGTGCCAAAAGTATTGTATTTAGTAATTGTTGTTTGCGCTTCTGAGAATGGGTGGGGGAGTTCATAATTCAAAAACAATATTTTTGTCACAGGACTGCTTGTTTATCTCATCCTTCAAAGGCGTATTCCAAAACCTTATTATCTTGATAGACAGCTGGAATTCCCTCTTGGACATTCATGCACACAGAAGTTCTTGCCCATAGTGGGGGAGAAAGGAGAGAGTAACACACTCGGCTCCTGCAGAGTCCCAGACACTCCTGTTCTGGAGACTGTGGACCCTCCCCTGTTGGTCTTTATATCGTGCAGTATATTCATGATGATATTGGGGTGGTTTATGTTCTCTACCCCAACCATTGTAAAGCCCCTTTCCGTGCAATACAACTTGATTCCTAATGATGAAGCTGCTGATTGGACCTAGAGGGTTAAAATGAGTTTTTGCAGCCATGTACCGGTACTTGAATTCTTTCCTAATTGTTTTTATATGTACATCTCCTTTTAGGTACCAAAGGGAGAAACAAAGGGGAGTTTACAAATCTTCAGGGAGTAGCTGCATCTACAAATGGAAAAATATTAATAGCGGACAGCAATAATCAGTGTGTGCAGGTATGCTCGTTTTTCTTCTCTTTACCCATAATGAATTGTTTTGGAAAGACACAGTACTGATCAAATACGGAAAAGAAACATGTTCTTTGAAGTGTCAAGATTATAAGATCTTGATAGTAAAGGATTCATAATTACTTCTGCGTTAAGTTCACGTAATGACTCAAATGCCATTTTCCAGTTAAAAATTCATTCATTTATTTAAATCTGCACCCCACCTTTAATCTCATGGATGTGTATACATGGATACATTTTATGTGGAAAAACTATTTTTGAAAATTACAGATATTTTCCACTGATGGCCAGTTCAAGAGTCGCTTTGGTATCCGGGGAAGGTCGCCCGGTCAGTTGCAGCGGCCTACGGGAGTGGCTGTGCATCCTTGTGGTGACATCATTATTGCCGACTATGACAATAAATGGGTTAGCATATTCTCCTCTGATGGAAAATTTAAGGTAAGTTTATGAAGTACAAATAAAAAAAAATACAAGGAAACTCATTGCCATTTTTAAATTAATAGTTTGGTAAACCAACTTTTTTTTTTTAAGGCTTGGGGAATTTATTCTGTATTTCTTGATTGAAGAACTAACTGTTGGTGATGAGGGAAAGGATGCACAAATTCATGTGGATGAAATTATTTTGTTTGTTCTGGGATGGAGGGAAGAGTGGGGTGGGGGATGGGAGGAAGACCCTAAACATTTGCCCTGGTATTGACTTAAAATCATACAGGGTGGGAATCCTTTCTTTTTTTTATAAGAATTTATTAAATTTTAACAATAAAAAACACACAAAATACAACACACACTACAAAAAACTACAAAAAAACTTACACACAAACACTTATTTAACTATCCTTATCCTCTTTATAAGCATTATTTTGGGACCTCCTCACATCCTCTCTTCTGCATTCATTTCTAATCTTTTTTAGTAACTTTATGACATTGTAAAATCTTCTTTCTCACAACTAATCTTAATCTTTACAAATCATAATCATCATATACCTATAATCTTGTTGCTAATAAAATAAACCTTACACAACTCTTTTAACTTCTTATATCCTATCTTAACTTAACATCACAATACTGTAGCCTTAAATATCCTCTGATTCCAATTTCAAATGTTTTTCTATTCACATCATTTCAAATAATTTTTAAATTTCTTCCATTTCTCTTACACCGTTTCCCCCACTCTGGTTTCGGAGTTTCATGGTCAGCTATTTTTATTTCCCCTTTAAATAATCTTTCTTCACCCCATACCTTTCCTGACCATTCTAACCCTTCCCTTTTTTCTTCCCATCCCCCACAGATCTCCCCTCAAAAGTCCTCTCTTTCCAGCTCCTGCGTCTTCTTTTCTTGTTTTCATCATGCCCAATTCTGGACTTAACATTCTTATTTGTAAGTTCTTCTTTTCCAGGTTGTATCTCTTTTCTTCTTTGTGGTTTACTGCTCTGTAATAGCCATAAAGTTTTTTCTCTTTGTGCTCTGTTACTTGTTGCATTTTTCCTTGTTGTTGTCCTTGAACTCTTGGTCTCTCACTCCAAGAGCTCTCTAATCTTTCCACTTTCTGGTCTCCAAGCCTCTCACACTTAAAGAGCCCTTCTTGTTTTGCAAGGGAATCCTTTCTTTCAACCTGAGGGTCTCATTCCATTCTGTGCAACCTTCTGAGTGCCAGAAACAAAAGTGGATAATTTAACAAATATACATTTTTACCTTTGTACACTAGGCTACTTTCTACAGCACTCTTACACCCCTCTCTGCTTCCATCCAGGCCCACAAGAGTCATTAACGGAGTTCACGGTTGCGTTTTAGCCAGGCAAAAAAAATAGGGTGCAAAAGCAGGGATAGCGAGTGTAGTGGCCTGAGGAGATTTCAGAGGGCCAAACAGAGAGGCATGAGAATCTCTACTCCCGATATAGATCACAACAAAAGTTATTACTTCCAATCTCTTGCACTAGTTTACTACAGAATCTTCTCCCAAGTATGAATAGTGGCAACGCTAAGAACCCAGGGAACATTACAGCAGAGCAGTCCAAATGTGTGTATGTTTGAAGCAACTTTAATCTCTTTCTTTGCTCCTGTAGACAAAAATTGGATCTGGAAAGCTCATGGGACCAAAAGGTGTTTCTGTGGATCGCAATGGGCACATCATTGTGGTGGACAACAAAGCATGTTGTGTGTTTATCTTCCAGCCAAATGGGAAAATAGTAACCAGATTTGGAAGCCGAGGCAATGGAGATAAGCAGTTTGCAGGTATCAGTTGCTGTCTAATATGTATTTTCTTTTATCCAAATTTGTGTGTGTGTGTATTTGAGCGTGCTGAAAAAGCATCACTCTAACTTCACCACAGTAATCAAGACACAGTAAGTAGACTGTAGTCCATTAATGTTGCCACACGTCCATAATTTCCTGGACATCGACAAAACCTTGACAGCTTTGCCCAAAAAAGCTCAACAACTTTTTGAAATATGGCAACCCTGTAGTCCAGGCATGTCCAAAGTCCATTTTGGGGGCCTAATCCAGCCCACCAGTTGGTTTAATCTGGCCCCTGTGGCAGTCTATTTCCTGGGGTAAAATCCTAAAAAAAAACTCAACAACTTTGGTCGGCCCTCACAGCCCTTCACTTCATCAAATCTGGCCCTCTCTGAAAAAAGTTTGGACACCACTGCTCTAGTTCATGAACAATTATGTTGTAATAAACACTCACAGCTTTATTGCGGTCCATCGACCCAAAATACACAGTACAAAAATAGTATATAAATTTGTTTGTCATGAGACTCTGTTGTATTTGCTTTTCTAAACAGGAGACATACAATTGCTTTTTCTTTTTAAAAAAGGTACTACAGGGGCTCAGCAAACACATGGGTTGAGTGCATACCATACATTTAAAGTACATTATTTTGCTTAACTAATAATGGGAACTGCAGTTTATTAAGGATGTTGGGAATTGTAGCTATGTGGGGGGTAAACTGCTTTTCCCAAACAGTCTTGGGAGCTGTAATTTTCTCTTCCCCCACCCAATTTTATTAATCTGGATTTTCAAGATAGCCTGCAAAGGAGAACCATAAAACAAATATACCAAAACAGATCAAAAACACCAGCAACAAAAGCAATTATCGTAGCAACAGTAAAAATACAAAAAGCAGTAGATATAAAATCAGTGAAAACCCTGAAATGTGGGTGTAATTTTCACTTTAGTTGTTCCTTAGGCCTTTGGAGTGAGGGGAAGCAGTCTTTCAGGATCAACAAAACTCTTCTGGTCTGACTCCTGTGGTTTGCTGATCATCATGTTTTAAGACAGAGGGAGTCAATGTGATCTCCACATCTGGCTGGACCCCAATTCCCATCAGCCCTAGCCAGCATGACCAAGAACAAGAAGCATGCTCACTGGCAGATGCTAAACGAACTTTAAGTAGTCTATTGTTCAACTTGGAAGTTGTACTAAACATTTAGTGGGTGGAAACCAGTCAAACTGGTTTTGAAGCTGGCCAGGTAGAAACCTTTTTATTTATTGTTCTCTAGAGTACTTACACTGTTGCCCAAGTTCATATTTTTCTTGAGTTCGTAGCTGATTATGTTCTTCTTCAGCCATTAACATGTGACAAGTGAACGCAGCAAAATGTAGAGTTTAAAATGGAACCTTGGAGCACCACCTGGTGCTGCCATTTCCAGAGAACTCCAGTCAGGCATGCTGCTAGCGCATCGGTCCACATCAACCATTTTGATCAGAACCCATATGCAAACTGCTACTTCATATGAATTGAAATATTGTTGTCATGATTTATCTTCCTTCCTGCATTGAACTTCCTTCCTTCCGTTATTGCAGGGCCTCATTTTGCAGCTGTCAACCACAATAATGAAATTATTATTACCGATTTCCACAACCACTCAGTCAAGGTACGATGCTGTTGCTTCTTCATAAAATGTATAATCCCATTGACAATGCATTGAAGCCGTTACTCCAATATGTAGTTAAATTCACAGGTATTGTGCATCAGCCAACAAGAAATAATTGTTTACGTTTAGAGGTGGAGAAATACTTGGATTAATTCTCTTGCTTTGCTCTTTTAAAATAAAGCTGTGTATGTTCTTTTAAATTGATTCAAGAAGTACGAAGTTGGATCTCTAGAAAGGAGCTCTTGGGGTCATTTCACACCATCATTTTGACATGCTAGTTGTCACCTGGAGAAAGTTACTCTTGTGCCAAGTACAGTGGTACCTGTGGTTAAGTATGCTTCAGGTTAAGTACGCTTCAGGTTAAGAACTCCGCTTAAGAACAGAAATCGTGCTTTGGCAGGACAGCGGCAGCAGGAGGTCCCATTAGCTAAAGTGGTGCTTCAGGTTAAGTACGCTTCAGGTTAAGAACGGACCTCCGGAACGAATTAAGTACTTAACCTGAGGTATTCAGGATACTCTGGGTCACTTAACATAATTGCTAAATTACTACATAGAAGCAAGCCATATGTGCCATTGACTGCATAGGAAGCTACATTATACAAAGCTGGAATAAAGAATTTGATGGACCCTGGTCCATCTACTGCAAATCACCCAAAGATCTACCAATAGATCTCAGTCTGCATTCTGCCCACCCTGCACTCAGTGACCATTGCTACACCCTACAGAGGCCATACAGAGACCTTTCCGAGTGGGTTCTGTGATAAAAGTAATGTGTAGAACAAAGCTAAGAGCAGCAAGAAGGCACAGCCCCACGTGGGTAAGAGAAATGTGGCATGGGCTATTATAGGGCTTCTTTCAATCTACATACAGCTGAGAAGTGTAACTTAAGTTGGAGCTAAATGGGCAATGTTGAATTGAGACTGTTTTTCATAGGCTTCTGGAATTAGGCAGGAAATAACTGTTCCTGTGGTTTGGATTACAATTAAGGAAACAAGACCACAGGAGAGACCCTAAATGGGTTGTTGGCATAGTTTAGCAGCAGGGGGGGGGGGGCTCCTCTTTTGATAAACATATACCCTGAGAAGCAGCAATTGTTCAGCAATGCAGGATTTCCTAATGACAACAGAGGTTTTCAGTTCTATGGCCAGGCTCTGGCAAACAAGGAAATAAAATATGTTAGAAATCTGACTGAAAATGGAGAAGAAATTTCATTGCCATCCTGCTAATAAAATGGAAGGGAACTCAAAGCCAATCTGGATTAAGCTCCTGGTTCCAAAGGTACGGCCCAGCACATGGTTTTCAAAGTACACTGTGGCCAGGATTGTAGCTAACATCCTCCTTTCCTTCTGGCTTCCCAAGCAATACTGGAATGGGCAAGAGCAACTTTCCAAACCTTTCTCTGTAATTGTTGTGGCCTTGCAGCTCAGAGAATATTTTCGACACACTGATTTGTAGAATAAATAGAACATGGCATTGACCTTCTGCTAACTCCTATGTAAATGTTGCCACATTTCATTTACACAGGACAGTCTACTCTGTATCATACCCAAAATACAGGGAAATGGAAGCATGCAAATATAATTTTATTGAGAAGCATGGATTGTATTATAAATTTGTCATGAAGCCAAGCTTTTGTGCGTACTTATGGTTCTGTTTTTCTAAAAAAATATATATATAAACAATTAGCTAACAGAAACAGTTTAATTTTAAATTGCTAGGAAAGCAAATCCCCCCTCCCACTTCTGCTTTCCATGCGTGGGAATGTTACTGATTACAGTGAAAGGAAACCCCCACGTGGGAGGGAGGATGCACTAGGAAATTGGATTTGGGGCTCTTCTTTAAAAATGGGCATACATGACATTAATTCTGTAATACACGGCATCAAACACTTTCAATTTTTGGAATTGAAAAAAAAATGTTTGCATGATGGGACTTCTAGTTTCTCTTCCCTCCCTCCAGGCCCCCCAACACCTCCCCAACAAATCTGTTCTGGAGGACACCAAACCTTCCAGAACAGATGTTGGGAGCATACAGAGGGCTGTTGGGAAGAGGAGAATAAGGAGAAACTGCATTGCGCAAATGAGTGTGTAATACTAACCATGGTTTAGCACTATGGACATGAGCTGGAGTGAGCATGAGAGAGACTTTGGCTTGTATGCCCACCCTCTTCATATGCAGCTGGGAGGAGGACTTTGGCAGCATTTAGTGCAACTTCCCCTAAATTGGGTTGCCATTGTGTGCAAACCAAAGATAGTGGTTTATAACTAATTCTGGCCTGTTTCAAAACAAGCCAGCTACAAACTCTGCTCCTTTGAAGCTGGCTTCTTAAATTAACCTTGGTGCTCCCCACCCTCATTGAATCACCATCTTTGGTTTGCTTGCAATGATGAGATTAGGAGAAAGTGAAAGTCTATTCTGATGGAAACCCACTCTCCCAGCCACACAGAAGGAGAGGGCATGAGCTTGAGTCACTGTGGCTTATTCCAGCTTGTGCCTGCAATACCAAACAATGGCTTACTGCTGCATGTGACCTGATCCAGAGATGTGCAGTGCAATCCTATATGTGTTTGCAGTAGGACCCTGTTACAGAAAAACAAAAAAAATGATTTTGTGTGTGTGTGTGTGTGAGAATAATTTCTTCTTGCAAGCAAATCATGAACTGTAACCAGGGTTTGTTTTTGGCTTACCACACATGCTTTGTTTGGAAGAGATAAGCAATGAGTCTGGATTCACACTTAACAGGAAGCCACCATGGCTTAGCTCCCAGCAGCACAGCAACAGTAGACTTAAGACCCTTGTTTGTTCAGCTAAGCCATTGTGTGTCAGCAGCTTAGGATATGGTTACCAGACTTCCCCGGACAAAATCTGTCCCCAGAATGTCCCCAGATTTCATTTAATGTCCCCGGATTTATATTTTAAGTGTTGTAGATTGATTAGTAGGGAATGAATGTTGCGTGATTGGTTCAACAGCACAAGACACATCATATGAGGACTTCTGGCGAAGCAAAATGGTGGGCAGCGAGCAGCTCCTGAAGCCAGCTAGAGCCAACTGTGCTACCAGGCTGGCTCCGGGCTGCTGAGACTGCCGCTGCTGCCATCACTGCCGAGGGGGGACCGGGGATACCCGGTGCGTCAACTGGGGGAACCGCTGACCCCCCATGACCCAAATCAAGCTAGGATCGTGAGCGCCCGGCCGACTGCCCAGTGGCGCTCTGGGGCCAGGAAAACCCCGGAGCCGATGCAGGGAGAAGGAGGAGAGGAGAAGGAGAAGGAAGAGAGAGAAAGAGGAAGGAGAAAAATGAGGGGAGCCCCAACCTTGCTGCACTGCTGCCACTGCCGCCCCTGAGAAGGAGAGCACCGGGAGGGCATGGATACGTGGCCAAGCCCAGGCCTGACCCGAGCCTACTCCACGGTGGCTAGCGCTGCAAGAGAGCAGGCCTGGGCCCAGAGGAAGGCTGCACAACAGAGGAGACCACAGAAGAGAAGATATTACTTCTTAATATATTTTTTTTAAAAAAACAACTTTTTAAAAAACAACCTTTTCTCTCTTTTTTCAAAAAGAAAAAAAAAATCCCTGGATTCTTTGGAAAAAAAAACCTGGTAACCTTAGCTTAGGATGGCTTTAATATTTTAGGCTTTAAAAACAACAACTTGCTGGTTCCTTCTTGCACAGATTTCTATAATTTTCTTCTGCAGACAGTACTGTCATTTTTGGTTGGTTTAACTATACTTTTGCCTATGACTTCGTTTCTTCCTGTTGCCTCAGAAAGGAAATGTTTTTCTTCCATTAAGTTTTGAAACAAAATAAAAAATAAAAAAAATTCCTTCCAGTAGCACCTTAGAGACCAACTAAGTTTGTTATTGGTATGAGCTTTTGTTTGCATGCAAACTTAGTTGGTCTCTAAGGTGCTACTTGAAGGAATTTTTTCTTTTGTTTCGACTACGGCAGACCAACACGGCTTCCTACCTGTAATTAAGTTTTGATTTATACGTCTGATGGTGATAACTATTTAGTTTTGTCATTAGGCTTTTAACCTTCATCATCAAGTACTATATAATTTGTGTCTTGATTTTTTATTTATTTATTCAGGTATTTAACCAGGAAGGTGAATTCATGTTGAAATTTGGATCTAATGGAGAAGGGAATGGACAGTTCAATGCTCCAACAGGAGTAGCTGTAGATTCTAATGGAAATATTATTGTAGCAGACTGGGGAAACAGTCGAATACAGGTGAACAAGTGATTTTTAAGTCAGTTGGCTCAGTATGATGTATGTTGTTTTGATGGGGATGTTTCCTCATCTTCGCGTCCAAGTATCCCATCTCCAAAATGTTCAAGTACAACACAGTCTTTTGCATATTTACAAATGAAGTAAGAGTCCCATTGACTTTCCAACTCGGTCTTACTCTGAGATAAGCATTGTACCTTATTGTGCTCGGGAGAGAAAATATCAATGAGTAATGGAGTAGCTGTGTAGTTAAGGGAAGAGGAACTTGTGGCTCTTTAGCTGGTAAGAAGCATACGGTATGTCAGGATTAAAGGTGTGTCCATGTTAGGATCTTAACGCATCCTTCTGAGAGGAATGGAAACCTTTTGTATGAGGGGGGAAACCCCAATGCATTGTCTGAATGCATGATTATATTACCCTTTATCTCCCCTTGTACCCAATAAAAGGACTCACACACAAGATCTGAATTAAAGAGTAATTTACTACATGGAAAAATAAAACAGAAAGCATAAGGGGAATGCCAGCCTGTATGTTAGGAAAGAAAATACACCTCTAAGCCTTAACAAGCATAACCTGAGTCCAGGTTCTTATTTCTAAGAACCCCAAGCCTCTAAACACAAGAACAGCAAGAAGTGTTTCCTGTTCTAACCTGGTAGCAGACAACTAGATAGATTGATTCAATTTAAAATACTTGGATGTTCTGCATTTCAGGACAAAACCCTCCTAAGGCAATTTGCAAAAGATAATTACTCCATAAACCAAGTTGTAATATACCAATAAAACAGAAAAACTTAAGAACAACAGCAGCTGTTTCAAGCAATTTAGTACCCAACCCTGGGCACTTTTAAGAGAATGGAGTTCAAAATAGTTTTTTTTTTAAATTTATGTAAAGATGGGCCATACATACTGGGAGAGAATTCCAAGGTTATTTGGGCCACTATTGAAAAGGCTCTGTCTCTGATGCCTACCAGTCTGGTGGCTCTTAAAGGCAGGTCTGAGAGTTTTCTATGGCTGCAGACAGCCCTTCAGGTAACCTGTTCCCAAAATGTTTTAGAGATTTAAAGAGCAATGCCAGTGCTTTAAATTGAGCCTGAAAATGATTAGAAAGTATTGGTGTTTCTATGCTCTGAGCCTAGGTCCCAGCAAGCATCCTTGCAGGTGCATTCCTCCTCCTCCTCCTATTATTATTATTATTATTATTATTATTATTATTATTATTATTTATTATTATACCCTGCCCCTCTGACTGGGTTTTCTCAGCCACTCTGGGTGGCTGTGAACTATCTTTCAATACAGCCTCATGCAGATTAAATTATGTCAGTGTAGTCTGGGTGTGACCATGGCAGGCTTTCAGCAGATAGGTTCGTAGCTGGTGACTTTGCCACCTTATACAATTCAATTTACTTCATGTGAATCTGCGTGGCTGCCTGTATTTATGCATATTAGCTTCTAGGTGTCCACAGTTCACTGTCTTTGGCTGACACATGTTCTCTTTGCCTTTTTTTGCAGGTTTTTGATGGGAGTGGATCCTTTTTATCCTATATTAACACATCCGCCGATCCACTTTATGGTCCCCAAGGTTTGGCCCTTACTTCAGATGGTCATGTTGTAGTTGCAGACTCCGGCAATCACTGCTTCAAAGTCTATCGATACTTACAGTAACAGCTGCGGCGGCTCATGCTCAAGAAGAAGTTACTAGCCCCTGAGGGCCAATGTAGATCTTTTTTCGTGTAGGATGTCTACTTCTTAAATATTTCAATTTTAATACTGAAGGAGTCTCCAGTTTTTGTTTTTTTTAATTTCCAAACCTACCTTGTTTACATAGGACTTGCACCTCATACGTTACGCACTGAATTGATTATAAGGATGAATAAATAAGACCCTCTTCCCTCCCCACCGAATTCAGAGACAATGGGATACTAGACATGTGAACTGCGGCTTGTAGATCAGGCGTTCATGTAATTGACTGGGCGGGGCGGTGGTTCTGAAGGAGGGGAAAGAATTTTAAAAGCAACATGATCTAAAGTGTTTATTTAACATGTGAATGGGAGCACTTCTTTAAAGCTTCCAAATTTGAAAATTGTTACTGTAGAGCATTATTTAACCCAGCAGGAAGTCTGGGAGTCTTCTAGATCGCATAGCCCTAGTAAGTATTACACTTGTAACATTCTTCAGTCTTAGTAACTGTAATGAGTAGTTTCTTTTAGTAAAGAGATATGGTTAGCCCTTCCTGTCAGACCTAACACAGCTTAGATTCTAGCACTACAAAAATCAATGCAAACTTCTTGCCCTATGTGGGATTGATGTACAGTACATGTTTTATCAATTTTCCTACTGCTCAGTGTGTGTTGTAGGGATTTTTCCGGAAACCTGAAATGTCTAAAAAGCTATGGGAATATATTCCAATAGGGATAGATTACTGCTGGCACTTCATAAAATCAGTTTCCTATTAGCGCTGTACTGATTCATTAGGAAGTTAATTGCCATTATGTCAACCTCGCTAGCTTCACACCTGACACCCGTGTTTCAGACATGTTCTTGCTATGGTTTATGAAAGCGATCTGCTTTGTTCCAATTGCCCATTTTCACATAGGATAATAAGCCACACATGTACCACATCTGAGGGCCTGCCTTGTGCAACCAAAGGAAGTTTGGTGGTCGACAGTTTTTTGTTTGTTTGTTTCATTTTGGGTAAAACCAAGGGTTACCAAAGCAGGTGTGCATTTGTTTGAATTCCAGAAAGACTGAGCATCAGACTTAATTGAACAAGTCTTGGAAGATCCTTATGAGTGCGAGAGTGTTCTACAGAGGGATTTCAAAAACTGTTCATGACTTCCTCCATCATATGCGCATGTAGTGTGGGGAACAAAAGAACAAGGAGCATAAATGTAGGTGATAACAAACAGGAATGTGCATAACCCTGTGTATGAGAGAATGTTCTGAAAGGGTCTATTTCCCTCTATTCCCCTTCCCACATACAAGTCTTGCAACTTATAATTATCAGATTCACCTCAGTGCTTGCAATGTGTTTCCTCCTTTTGCTTAAGTTATTTCCATCAAATACACTTTTGCCTACATTGTTACATCAAGTGAGAAGAAAAATACATTTGATAGCAGTGTGGGGTCACAAATTGCCTCCGGCCTTACGCTAGAAGATTCCTGATGGTGTGGTTCGTGAACCCCAAATTTGACATTTTCCTTCTTGATCTTTAGTTTGACCTGTCAGGGTGGAATCTTAATATCAGCCAGCCTGCACTTTGGGGGTCGGTAGAGCCTTAAAACATTTAAATAATGAGTACAATGAGAAGACTTGCAAAAATGAAGATTATTACCTACTTTGCCCACAATACAGTAGCTAAAAAGTTGGTTGTTTTAAACTAAGGAATAGATAAGCACTGTTTAAAGGCTATTACTCCTTCTCACATACTGTTATAAAATAAACATCTTAAATGAGTAATGCTAAGAATCTAAATTTATGGTTCCCGGATCAATATTTTTGAGTGTCTGCAAAGGCAATAGGCAGACACTGCATGCTGTTAGTCTCAGACACTGAACCACCTTGAAATCTATTTAAATTCTTTGTGAAAAGGGATATCCTATTTATGATTTTATATGTATTTATTAAGCCATGCAAGCAAAAACAAAACAAAAAAACCTTAAGCTGTCTCGCAATTGTTATTGAACTTTTAATATAAAGGAACTCACAAACTGTTAAGTATGTTATTACTATAGACGCAATTCACGACATATTGTCAAACCAATCTGGCTTAAAATTTTAGATGCTTATGCTTTTATAAATATGTTCTTGTGACAAAAGGAAATATTCACTTGAATGTTACTGTTCTTAGTTCTGCAATTTCTTAAACTGGATTAGGAGCACAACTGTCCATCATGATACTTTCTCACTTCTAGTGAATATCTGTGCTCGCATCTCAATGGAATTTTTGTAGGAGCCCTTCCCAGTGAATTGTATTAGGGAAGCATCCAAACTTAAATTGTTATAAATCACACTTGGAGACCATTTCATGCATGCGGACATTGTCCTTCAAATGCTTTCCTAAAGTAATTGTTTCTTAATCCTAGTAAATAACACCTTAGTAATGTTGTATGTACTACCAACTCAAATTTTAATTACTGTATTGCTTATTTCCTTTACAACAAAGCTAACACATGTTAAGGGTAATGTGGCCTTTTCCTCAATATCTAACTTTTTTAATTTTAAAGATCCTGGTTCTTCCTTGATGAATTGTTAAGATTTATAATCTGTTGGTGGTGCACACTATTTACAAACTGGTGCTAGTCTGGAGCATTGTTGAATTTCATATTTTTGCCAGATGATATTTTGAAAGCTTAGCAACATCAGCTAACTGAGCAAGGGCCAAAATGAGCGTTTGAAAATTAGCTAGCAATAATCGAAATGTTTCTTGCTCACCAATTTCCAGTTGTTCACAATTGTTGCCCTTTACCTGGTTAGCTGATCGAAGAAATGAAAAAAATAACCATTGTATAAATGTAACTTCTTTTTTTAAGTCATTTTTGGGGGGCCGGGCAAACATTTGCCAGAATTTCAGAGTTTACAAAGGCAGGGATGAGACACCTGTGGCTCTGCTGATATTGTTGGACTCTTAACTTTGATCAGCCCCATGGGCCAGTGATCAGAGATGATGGAATCTGTATTCCAACATATGGAGGGCACACATTCCCATTCCCTGATCTAAGGCGTGCATATTCGACCCATCCCCTCTTACACTGCCAAACCCACAGCCTAGGACACATCTGCACTACAGACCTAAAATGGATTGGTAGTAATGTTGCCCCATGTTTTTTTTGGTGATTCTGGTTTATGTTTGCAGTGTCCATCTTCTGTCAAGTGGTGCCCAAAGGTAGAGTAATAAGTAGTAAATGCATCACGAGCAGTGCAAGTACCGGTATATGTGTTTATTAAGGTAAACACTTGCTAAAAATAAGCCTAAAAATGTTGTCAGTTCATTTTTCAATAAACTCGCAAACTGTACATTGAATAATTTTTTTAAACTGTATAAAAAAGAAAACTGATAAATACTAGTAAAGTTTTTACACTGATTTAAAGTTTCAGCAAAGTAGCAAGAAAAACATTGTCTATTGTTGTTGTCCTTCATAAACATTACAGGGCTTTCAACTTTACAGCTGATTTTTTTCCTTTGATGACTAAGGATCTAGTGTTGCCATAATGAAAACAAGTGCCCATTAAGTTATGCTTGTTGTGTGAGGAAATGAATTTTTTAATTTTCTTTTTAATGGATGACAGTAAGAAACAAAATGTTAATGTCCATTGAAAATGCTGTTGAAGATGAACTGTGAGCAATGATTTTCAAGGTCTGTGTTTGGAGAATGTATGGAAGATGTTTGTATTTAGCATAGGATGATTCCAAAATGGTGGTAGTTTCCGATGAATGTACCACACTTAAGTGGATGTTTGTGAGCAACACAGCCTTAACCCTGGTGGTTTGCTTTCTTGCTTTATGACATTGGAATGTTCCATAATGTGCATCGTGTATTGTAATCTCCCTGCGCTAGAAACTGAATTGTTCAAAATGTACCTTTCCAGTCCTTGGAGTGAACGACTTTTTTTTGTACATTCCAGCTTTGTAAGCCAGTTTCATATGTTTTGTTTAAAGAATGCTATAATGTCTTGCACTCTCTGAAAACGATGCTGAAGTATCTTAAGTCAGTTTTTCTTTCTTCCCCACCACAGCCATGCACCCTCTCCTTGTTGAGAAGAAATATGGTATAAACTATGTCTAGTTAAGGCTGAGGATGAAAGGTGTTCATTGAAGAGTGTTTGTGTCTAGGTTTAGCTTTGTGTATGCCATGGTATTTTTATGCTTTATCTTACAGAGAAAGCTGAAAAGAAAATACCTTGTGTTGGAACAATAGGAAAATTCAGTCAAATGTGTGTATCTTTTATCATGCACAAACCCCAGAAATAAAAATAAATGAATAATGTGTGTTTCCTTTTTTTTTTTACAATGTTGTATTGATATATATATATATATATATATATGACATGTTTTGTTGAGCACTTCTTAATAGGGCAGGAGAAGAATATATACTGAAGAACATAATTTTATAACACATATACAAAGAAGCAGAGGGGAAGGCATTCTAATGAACATTAGATCGTCTCCACACATACACCCAAGGCATAGAGGGGGTGCTAAGATCCCGACTTCAGGCCCTTTGATATCCACATGTTCAGCATGAAATTTGAAATAGGAGCTGTGAGCTGGCTGAGAAATTCTGCTACCAGTGCACCTACTGGAGGTTTATATACATAGGAATTAAAGTAAGTAGCTGATAGTGTTTCTATGTGTCCTTTTTGCCCAAGTAGCGAAAAGTCTGTACGAGTCCAGTTTTCTTTATAAGAGAGTAAAGTAGATACTTTTAGGATTACTTTGTTGGTTTACCAATGTCCAGGAAGCGTGTTGTGGAAACAAACAGACTTTTATGCTGTAGATATAGCACTATTGCCAATTCCGACTAAACGACCCCTTCGATTTTTCCAAATGCAGAAAGAAAAACCTACTGCATGATTTGTGGTAGTGAGGGACTGCTTTTGCGCTTTCAAGATTGCTGTTTAGAGGTTTTACTTACAGTGAAATGGTATACAAATGTCTTTAAATAAAAGAAGCAGCACATCCTTTCAAAGGTTCTCGTGTGAATTAACTGTGTTTCATAATCTTTGCAGGTAGACATACTACTTACGCGGGATTACATTGGAAGCATAGCAGAATACTGCAGCTAGGTTTTCTCGCTCTTGTCAGATGTACAGTAAGGAGCAGGGAGAAAACCCCGTGCGAAAAAGTGCTGCGGAACATAGACGGGGGGGGGGGGGAGAGGTTAGATTAGAGTCCCGGAAGCCGGCTGAAGCGTGGTCCTTTTATTTTCCAGACTGAAAACGCGCTACTGTTTTATCTTGCTGAGCGTTTGTTCAAGGACAAATAAACGAGAGAGAGAGAGAGATCCCGTTTCCAATTTTGTTCCTTGTTTCAGACGTCTGTATTGTGGGCTTATTGATAACTTTATTTAGATAGCTTACCTAACTCACTGTGCGACTTGGAAGATACTGTGTTCCAACAGCGGCCATAAAAACGTAGTAACAAATAAAGAACAAATCAACAACGGGGGGGGGGACAACTCCAAACCCTCCACGGAAAACAAGGAAGCAAGCAAACGTATCTGCAATCCAAACCCAGCAAACTGAGATGCCAAGAGTTTGGCTACAGCGACGTCCATTTTGGGAGGGTGGGGGAATTAAGGGAAGCCTGTGAAAACGTTCCTGGAAGTGCTTTCTGCGGCGCGCGCCTCTCCCACTTTTCTCTCTCCTATAGCTCTATGGAGATAAGGGTGGAGCGAGAGAGGCGGTCGAGTTATAAAAGGGCAGGGCCGGCTCGGCGGGGCTTGCAGTACCTCCTTAAAGGCGCCAGGTGGCGGTAGCGTACCAGGGAGGGAGGGGGCGGAGCAGCGTCGGCGTCTCTTCCCCCCTCAAACTCAAATTCCCGCCATCCGAGGAGGGAAGGAAGAGACATGGTGAGCTATCGCCGCGGCCGCCGCCTTTGCCTCTTGGGCTCTCCGCGATCTTGCCGGGCTCAGTGGCTGAGGGCGGGTTCAGGATGCAGTGGAGCGGGTGGAATGCGCTGCTCGCGGGGTCGGCGCAGGCGGCTATTCGGCAGCCGCAGCGAGGAGGGGGCGACCCTTTAAAGTAGCTCTCCTCTTCCCTTTCTTTATATGAGAGCCCAGCTACCTCAGAAAAAAGGCCCCCTATATATATATATCCCGCCCTTCTTCCAAGCCAGCCCCCCGAATTACCTTCCATGTTGTCCTCTCAACAACCCTGCGAGGTAGGCTAGGGCCGAAAGTGACAGTGAATTGCATCATCGTGCCTGCGGTCAGAATGAGGGGTGTGTGACGCCTCTATGACGACAGGCATTGATTTAGATGGGAGATAAGCAAACATTAGCTAAATAAACGAGCGAGACAGATGTCCTTTTTGTAGCTGTATCCAGCAGTGTGCCATTGAGGCATTCATAGTGGTTTATACCAGAGAAGGGGGTTCCCCAAAGAGGGGTACGGGGACCACCAGCAGTCAGTGAGTGTCATTCGGAGGGACCCCGGAAGGTCTGCGGATTTGTCGCCGGAAGACTGCTCATCCAATGCGTGAAATGTTCGTATGGATTTCTAATGGTATTTTCACGGGTTCTTTTATTTATTGTATGTTACCGTGTTGCAATTTGAATTCTATGGACTAAAATATAAAAAAATTAAAAAGAAATTAAAAACCGAACTGCATCTAGCATAGCACATTGCAGTTGTTGCAACAGGCAGAAATATTATTAAGTAGTCTGCCAAGACCCTCAACGTTTTTCAACTGGTCTGTGGGAAAGTTTGGGATTCACTGTACTAAACCACCCAAACTATGTACACTGTATAGTTTGTAGAACTTCATAGGAGAAGTAGAAATGACTCAAACCCTAACCTAGTTTGTCCCTTCTCATCCTGGTTATAGCACTGAAACGTTACCAGCTCAAGGTCACACAGTGAGCTTCATTGCTGTTCAGGTCTCTGAGCCTGGGTCCCTCCAGCTGTAATTTAACATTGCAGCATTATTATTTTCCACAGTGGACATCCAGTTGTTTCTGGGAGGCCAAATTAAGATTTGTAGTTGTATATTCTGCAGTTTAAGTCCAATACTCTCACTGTAACACCATTTTTCTCTTATCTCTCTCTTACATATACATGACCTATATTTTGCTATATATTCTTATTGTATTCTTATGACTGCTTACCTGAGGAAGTAAGCCCCATTCAACATAGTAGGGCTTGACTTTAGCTCTGAATGCTTTGGGTTGGGTTGCTCATTAATAATCTAGAATAAGTGCTGTCTGTCCCATCCCACTATTCCATCCATATATATATATATATATATATATATATATATATCTTTGCTGAACCAGTGCAGGACCATATATTGGTTAGCCAAATGCCAAAGGCTTACAAAGTGGTCATAATAGTAATGGTCATTCCCTGTCATTGTGCTAGAATCCCATCAGTCCTAGAGATACTGTACTGCTTTTACTGTTAACTGCTAGTAGCTGAAAGACTAATTCTCTGTTAATTTATCTCTAATCTGTTTAAATTGGAATTAAGAACATTAGATGACCCTGCCAGATCAGGCCAATGGCCCATGTAGTCCAACATCCTTTTCTCACACTGGCCTGCCAGATGCTTGTGGGAAGCCTGCACACTGAACATGAGCACAACAGCACTCTGCCCACCTGCAGTTCCCATCAACTGGTATACAGAGGCATAATGCCTCTGACAGTGGAGGTGAAACATAGTATAATGAATTATGTTAGTTCTAATGAACCTAGCATGGCTAAGATGCTTGTCTTTTGATCATGATGCCATGCTTGGGCTGCCAATTTTCCTTTCTATATGTCAGCTTTAGCAGCTGCAAGAAAGTTCAGAAGCAGAACCTTTTGTAGCTCATAGAGGTTCAGTGATAGAAAAGGATAACGAATGCCTAAATTTTATCAGTTGTTGAGTGCAGGGGAACAGTGCCAGAAGAAAAGATGGGAACCCATAAGGTGTGAACTGAAGAACACTTGTATATCTTTACTTCTTAAGTGTCCTGGACGATGAGTTATTCAGGGTGATCTAAAGAGAATATAATGCACGTTAAGCTTTTGAGATGGGAGTGGCTAAATATCTAAATTTTCCCCCAAAATCTGCTTGCATACTAGCGAAAGCAGCAAGCTCCTGGTCTTTGTGCATGGACTATAGCATAAGTTTGAATGACCAGTTGTTCATTTCCCCATAGCCTTTGATTATAGTGCACATACTCAACAAGTAAGTTTCAATGAAAAGGAAAACATGCAGGAACATGTGGGAAGCTGACTTACAATATCAGCATCCTTATATGATAAACTTTAATTCTTATTCTTTGTCTGGTTTGCAAGTAGTAGGCTTTCATGCGCACAACTAGTAGAGATGCAGCTGCTTATCCACATTGCAGTGCCATGAACCTGCAGGAAATACCTTGCAGACTAGCACTGCTCAGTAAATGAAATGAGGGGTTAAAAACCTCTGTTTGACTTGAAGAGGTCAGTTACCACAACCTCTCTTCAGTCCTGCTGCCAGCAGCTCCCTGAAGTTCTCATGCTGCTGAGTTTTTAACACTTATAACACCTGTTGCTTTTCACACATTCTGAGAACCACAAGTCAAACCACGCTGGGTTAAAGAGCATGTAGATGTCAGCATTTCCAGGCAAGTATAATAGAACTCTCTGTAGGACAGAAACTTAATATTGCATCTTGTCACTGCTTTGGGTTGAAAACCCACATCCTGACATGTTTACCTAACTTGCTTCCCCAAGAGATTGAAAGGATTTTCCCCACACTGTGGCTTGAGACTTTTTTTAAACGCAATATGTCTCCCAAGTGCATTTTAGTTTTTGTGTTATGCTCCCCAGATATAACACGTATAACAGAGCATGTGTCCCAGCCCTGTATTTAATAATTTGCCTGGTACCCACAGGCAACTATGAATTTTGTGCAGGTGAGTGAATTGGCTGATGGAAGAGGGGTAGATCACTCCCCATTTCTTCTCCTCCAGTCCAATTGGTTTCTGTGGATTAAGTAAACTCAGCGCTATGTCTTTTCTCCAAGCCTGTTTAAGAAAAAGCTTTTTAAAAATGAAATGAAATGAAAATATCCTAGGCCATTATTTTGTGTTTCCATATTGGTCCCAGAGAAGGGATTCCACCTACTCTGCAGCCAGTATGGAAATGCAGACTATACAAGCTCTTTCAGGGCTATGGTTTGTTTTGTTTGCAGGCAAGTATATTGTGGTCTCATTTACAAGGCCACCGTGACACACATTTATATATTACTGAGAATGTTGCTGCTGGTGGTGGTGGTGGTGGTGGGGAGAACAGCCCTCTTGCTGTGTGAATGGCTGTTGCTGCTTCCTTAAAAATATGCACCCCATTATTGGAAATGAGCCATGCATAGCAACCCTGTGCATGCTTAATTTGGAATATATCCAAATGAAGGAAGTATGACTTCTAAGGAGACATGTGTAGATGCAAAAGTATTAAGTAATCAAATTGTATTGATTATTCTGGGAAGTCTCAGATTTTCCTATTGCATGCCATCTCTTGGCATGGCATAGATGAGAGAGGCAAGGGAAGAGAGGCTTGGAGTAAGAAAACAATTACTTTTGTGGTAGCTTACTTAAAAAGAAGAAGCTTATATTGCAGGTGGTGTTAGTCATTGTTTCAAATGTTGTTACTCATCCTAAATGTGCTGCTTGCCAATATTCTGAATGTGAGTCATCATGCTTGATAATGCTTATGGTGGATAATGAATGGTAGAATCATATGCTTACCTGGATGAGAGTCCCACTGAATTCAGAATAGACATGCATAGGTTTGCAGTGTAGGACAGGCTAGCAATATTTAGGATTCATTCAAATGTATTTGGAATGAGAGGTTATATAGTTTGCAGCAAGAGTCCTGGGCATACTGTTATGGGTTCCCCTCCGACCCTTGGTTTCCCCTGTAACAGCTAATTGCTAAACTCCTTTTAAAAAATTAAAGTGCCAACAACTGCTGCAAAGAAAACCCAGGAGATTACTCTGAATGTGCATTCCCACTCATCTTCTCAGAATTGCATGCAATTTTTATTCAAGTGGAGTTGTCACAGCAGGCTTTTCTTCTGAAGGGCTGAACATGAACAGAAACTGATTCTGCATATTCTGGTAATTAGGTCTTAATAGTTCATAGACTACATAGGCCAAAATCAATAAAATCTAATACCAATTAAAGTCTTAATGCGCTTATGTTGTCAGACCCACACTAGGTGTAACACAATGACCTAATAACGTATCATGCCACCCTTCTTTCCCATCTTTTAATGCAGCACCATTTATGAGCTTCTTAATCCTTCCAGCAGAGATTTAGCCATTTGGATTCAAGCCAAGATGGAAGGTTCTTGCATAGCAGGCTTATAACTACTATGACCCAAAGCAGTCTACTAAAACACTACTTACAGTCCACATGGGAGGCATAGGAAGTTAATGTGTATACTGAGCAGTACGATTGTTGTTTTTTATTGTATCTTTCTTTTGTATTTATATTCTGTTCACTGCTTTGGGGGCCTTTGAGCTGAAACACTCTATATGAATGACAACATAACATGTTTTCCTCCCCTATTCAGTCAAAGAAAAGGGGGCTGAGTGTTGAAGAGAAGAGAACACGGATGATGGAAATATTTTTTGAAACAGTAAGTAATACTTTGTTGTTGTAGGTAAACATTATGAATGTTTTCACAGTGAGCATGTATTGACCCAGAATTGACACATGGAGTTGCCAAATGTGTGTAGGACTGCCCCATAATTGATTGCTGCAAACTGAATACTTGTGTCAGAAGCCCCCATAATGTCAGAAAGGATGTGTACTAAAATTGGGTGTACTCTCAGCTTGCACAGAGAGCTGGCTGTACCAAAACCAGTATGAGAGCCTTTGACCTGCATTCTCCTTCTTGTATGGTGAGTACCTATTGAAGTTGGCTACCTGTGAGAAATCTCTATGTGGGACAAGAAGCTACAGTTAGAACTGGATATGGAACAACTGATTGGTTCAAAATTGGGAAAGGAGTACGACAAGGCTGTATATTATCTCCCTGCTTATTTAACTTATATGCAGAATTCATCATGCGAAAGGCTGGACTGGATGAATCCCAAACCGGAATTAAGATTGCCGGAAAAAACATCAACAACCTCAGATATGCTGATGATACTACCTTGATGGCAGAAAGTGAGGAGGAATTAAAGAACCTTTTAATGAGGGTGAAAGAGGAGAGCGCAAAATATGGTCTGAAGCTCAACATCAAAAAAACTAAGATCATGGCCACTGGTCCCATCACCTCCTGGCAAATAGAAGGGGAAGAAATGGAGGCAGTGAGAGATTTCACTTTCTTGGGTTCCATGATCACTGCAGATGGTGACAGCAGTCACGAAATTAGAAGACGCCTGCTTCTTGGGAGAAAAGCAATGACAAACCTAGACAGCATCTTAAAAAGCAAAGATATCACCTTGCCGACAAAGGTCCGTATAGTTAAAGCTATGGTTTTCCCAGTAGTAATGTACGGAAGTGAGAGCTGGACCATCAAGAAGGCTGATCGCCGAAGAATTGATGCTTTTGAATTATGGTGCTGGAGGAGACTCTTGAGAGTCCCATGGACTGCAAGAAGATCAAACCTATCCATTCTCAAAGAAATCAGCCCTGAGTGCTCACTAGAAGGACAGATCCTGAAGTTGAGGCTCCAGTACTTTGGCCACCTCATGAGAAGAGAAGAATCCCTAGAAAAGACCCTGATGTTGGGAAAGATTGAGGGCACAAGGAGAAGGGGACGACAGAGGATGAGATGGTTGGACAGTGTTCTCGAAGCTACTAACATGAGTTTGGCCAAACTGCGAGAGGCAGTGGAGGATAGGCGTGCCTGGCGTGCTCTGGTCCATGGAGTCACGAAGAGTCGGACACGACTGAACGACTGAACAACAACAACCTGTGTGGTTGACAACCAGAACTGCATTAATTAAAGCAGGGATGTTTAAACCCCACACATTCTTGGACTACAGCTGCCATCATCCCCAACCATTGGCCATGCTGACAGGCTGGTGGGAATTGGAGTACAGCAACATTTTGAAGGGATGCAGCTTTTCTATTTTTTAAAGTAAGATGTTCCAAAATGTTTTCAGAAATCAATGTGTATGTAGTTCTGAATTGCATGAACCTAAAGGACCGCTAGATGGTTAAGACCAGTCAAAGGCAATGGGGTGCAGCGCTAATCTTACTTTTTAGGCCAAGGGAGTTGGCGTTTGTCCACAGACAGCTGTCTGGGTAATGTGGCCTGCATGACTAAACTGCTTCTGGCACAACAGAGCACTGTGACGGAAGCCAGAGCTCATGGAAATGCCGTTTACCTTCCTGCTGCAGTAGTACCTATTTGTCTACTCGCACTGGCATGCTTTGAACTGCTAGGTTGGCAGAACCTGGCATTGGCTAGTATCACATGAAGAACAGTGGTTAAAAAAAAAGTGTTCCCCCACTTCTGTAGCTAGGAATACTGGTGTGAGTGGGCTAAGAGTATACTTGGGTCAGGTTGTATAAATTATAAATCCCTGTTCTCCTATGGGAGAAAACAGGACAGACAGAGGTGAAGCTTTTGAAAGGCATGTAATCATAAGAGAGAGAGCGGAGGTAGTTTCTATAGGTCAGCTGCAGTTTCAGTGTGGCTTCTACACTTTACTGCAGGGGTCCCCAAACTAAGGCCTGGAGGCCAGATGCGGCCCAATCGCCTTCTAAATCTGACCCATGAACAGTCTGGGAATCAGCGTGTTTTTACATGAGTAGAATGTGTCCTTTTATTTAAAATGCATCTTTGGGTTATTTGTGGGGCATAGGAATTCGTTCATTTTTTTTTTTTCCAAAATATAGTCCAGCCCCCCACAAGGTCTGAGGGACAGTGGACCAGCCCCCTGCTGAAAAAGTTTGCTGACCCCTGTTTACTGCAAGAAAGGGAAGGCTATGACTCTCCTGATGTTGTTTGACTCACATTCTCATCCTTTAAATTTAAGTACTGTGCTATATAGTTTGATTGTATGTAACCCATTACAGGACCCATGAGATTTTGTTAAATTTGCAGAAAACCTGGGCTTAGGTAATTGGAAGAATGGTTTACAAGCCTGTAGATAAGTAAAAACAAAAATTCCAAAATGCAGAGATGTCTTCTTGCTTGAGACTTTATATGTATATATATGGATAATTTACTGTTTCCAATTTGCCCAGTAGCAAGTGTAGATGGGAGTTTAGCACTTGTCTTGTTCACAAATAAGTAAGGTGGTTTTAGATCACATCCACACCATACATTTAAACTACATTAATACCGCTTTAACAGCCATGTCTTCTCCTAAGACTCCTGGTAACTGTAATTTACCCTCAAAGAACTACATTTCCTAGAACCCTTGACAAACTACAGTTCTCAAGATTCTTTGGGGGAAAGCTATGACTACTAAAATGGTATGAGAGTGCTTTCAATGTACAGTACGGCATGGAATATGACCTTAGATAATTCCTGGGAGCTTCTGTTGCTCCCAGAAAGGCGCAGGTAGGAAATTAATCAGAAGGATAACCAGTTCCCATATGTGAAAGCAGTAATGTGGTGCAGTAACTTATGTAAGCTGCAAAGAGCACTGAGTCATAAATGTTACTCTTAAAACCACAAGCCCTTAGATTAATTGAAGTTATTTCAGAGTCACTGTGTGATTATGGATGACGTGTATGTTATTTTTATTTTATTTGTGACAGAAAGATGTATTCCAACTAAAAGACATTGAGAAAATTGCTCCAAAAGAGAAAGGAATCAGTGAGTACCTAGACTTATTTCCCACCAACCTTTTACTCATAACATCGAACAGTTTTGCAAGGGTATCACATCCTGTTCATGCATGAACTTTAAGAATGTGATCTAAATAGCAGTATTGTAAGGAACTACAGTGGTGCCCCGCTAGACGAAAATAATTCGTTCTGCGAAAATTTTCGTCTAGCGGGTTTTTCGTCTTGTGGAGCGGCAATGACAGCCGCGCTCCGCAAAACGGAAAAAAAGACGAAATTTTTTCGTCTTGCAAGGTAGCCCCATAGACTTTTTTGTCTAGCGGGGCAGCCTTCCGCTAGACGAATGCCTTCGTCTAGCGAGTTTTTCGTCTAGCGAGGCATTCGTCTAGCGAGGCATCACTGTATACGAGTGCTGTGCTCTTCATGGTGTACGGTGTAGGGGAGGGGTAGGGAACTGGATCTGGCCGTCAGGCAGATCCTGACTTCTCCCTTCCACCCCCCCCCCATGGGGCAAGTTTGGCAGGTAGATGGGGGTGCCCACATATCAATCACCTGTTGTCACAATCACACCAGGGAACCCATTTTTGTCTTGGTGTCTATCAGCTGATTGTTGGGATTTGCACAGCACCATGTATGTAGTTATGCAAGCCTTGACACTTACCTGGTTGTCGGTGCTTGCAGAAAGCTGTGCACAGGTATTTGCAGGAGTTGCCAATCGACTGGTCTGTGGTGCGTGCAGGCTCCCTTTGGCCGCACCACTTATTTGCATGCCTCAAACCTGATGTGGGTGCGGCTTGGCTAGAGCAGCTGATGGACCAAATAGGGAGACCCAGTGGACTGAATTAGGCCTGTAAGCTGGATATTCCCCATAGTTGCTGTAGGCTGATAAGGGAGGGACAAGGGAGAAGCAAAACATACTGACCTTGTTGTTGGTGTGGAATTTCTACACACATATAACACTTCTTATTAGACGCTCTGCTGACAGTGCTCATTCCATCAAAATGAAGCCTCTTGTCCCATAATTAATATATAATTGAAATGCTAAAAATGGGCTGTGGGGGAAGGGAGTTGTTTTCTTCTTTGGCTAAACAAGTGATTTTTTAAAATAAAAGGTGAATGCTTAATTTTTTTTTTTTGGTTCTGTAGCCCATTTTAGGAATTCAAAGTATGTTGCATATAATTGTTTCTGACATACCTGCCAAAGAGACCAGTTCTGTTCCCTGTGTTCCTCTGCAATATGTCAGCTGCGGTTATGTCATCTGTGTGCCAGATTTGGGCAGCAGGGGGACATAGAGAGGCAATTTCAGCAATGCTTAAACGCCTTAACTTTTTTTACTCTACAAATTTTCTGTACTCTGAACAACTTCTAAATCAGGGGTTGCATGGCCAGTAGTCAGAGATGATGGGAATTGTATGCCAACAACATTTCAAGAGCCAGAGATTCCCCATACCTGCTCTAGATAGGATGAGGTGTATCCAATTGACATTATTAGAAATTACTAACGTAGAATCATTCATTTTAGTGGGCTACCCCGAGTACAACTTTTTTTGGGGGGGGGGTTTATTTGGGCTGATTTTGGAGACTAGAGCTAAGTTTGCTGTGCCCGAGACTTTGTGTGCATTTCCTTTTGACTAGCTTATCTTAGAAATTATAATGAGCTGTGAGATTTAAGATGGCAAGGGCTAGATACCCAAATAAATAAAACTTGCATCATGCTACTATTCAGAATTATCTTGGAACAGGTAGAATATAAAAACAATAACCCTTCCAGTTAAAATTAATAAATAATAATAGTAGTAATAGTAGTAGTAATAATAATATCATGACCTCGCAACGATGGCTGTTGAATGAGTTTAATAAGTCCCTTGGAAACTACAGATGTGGCCTCTTGACATCTTCCAAGATAATAATGCCCACTCACATTATAAAGAGCTCATAACCCATCTACTCTCAGCAGCCAGAAGCATCATAGCCAGATGAGGAGTAAATATGGACCAATGGTATCAAATAGTATAGGAAACAGCCTTACTAGAAGAAAAGTTAACCAATAAACTGAAACTGACATGGGGACAAATAGAAGAAGTCACCTTCACCCTGGTTGGGTTCCCCTTTATCGCATACGTAGCCCAACAAGACAACAACAATAATCCACTGACAGCATACAAATCAATATGTCTAGCCTGACCCAAAACCCCACACACACTCACACATAAACGAATCTCACTACAGCCAACCAAAGACAACCAAGCACACCCTAGGCCACCCCAACCTTTCTCACCACCAAGGAAATATAACAGGTGAATAGAAAGAGAACCCACACACGTGACGCTGACACAGAACCCCACACATACACTAAGTAGAAAAATAGAAGCATTGCCACTCCACCCCACCCTATTCTCCCTCCCCCTCTTTCCCCCTCTTTTCTTCCCAACCTAAATACTGCATGCAACACTAATGTCTCACAACAAATGTAAGTGATCTGTAGAAATCACAACTTGAAAAAAGAGACAATACACATATTTTTGTAGACTAAGAAATCTTTAATAAAAATAATTTAAATTTTTTTTTTTAAAAAAAGAAGTGGCCTCTTGGTACTTACAGTAGCATACCCTACAGAACCATCCTCAGTTATTCCACTAGAGTAGAGTCTTATGTCATCCTTTTAGGAATATGTCACATGACTATCTTCCTATCACATAAAAAATAAAAAAAAATCTTAGGTAGAGTGTTAGACGTATTTGGTTGTTTATGATTTGTTTTGTTTTGTTTTGTTGTGTTATGTTTATTTGCTTGTTTTTTATGTGTATGTTTTGATATAATTTTCAATAAAGATTTATTTTAAAAAGTTAAAAAAAATCCTTCCAGTAGCACCTTTAGAGACCAACTAAGTTTGTTCTTGGTATGGTCTCTAAGGTGCTACTGGAAGGAATTTTGTTATTTTTTTATTTTGTTTCGACTACGGCACACCAACACAGCTACCTACCTGTAACTGGAATTATGGAAGGTTCCCATCACATGACAACTTTCATGCCTTGTGGCAGAGATTCTCTTAGAAGTGTAATATGAGCTTCCTGAGTCAGGCCAGTGGCTCATCTAGCCCAGCATCCTGTTCTCACAGTTGCCAGCCTATGGGATGCACAAGAGTATTTGCTCATGCTCAGCAAGCCTAATTTAATCCATACTGTTCTGCAGTGACTGGCACAATTTGCCCAAGTTCCATACTTGTAGTATTTAGCATGGTTTCAGAATTAGCCAGAATTCTCAAATGTCCAGTAAAAGTGTTCTAATGCAGTGTTTGTGTGCTTGACAGCTGCTATGTCGGTGAAGGAGGTCTTACAGAGCTTAGTTGATGATAGTATGGTGGACACGGACAGGATTGGGACTTCAAATTATTTTTGGGCTTTTCCAAGTAAAGCACTTCATGCAAGAAAGCGTAAACTGGAGGAACTGCAGAATCAGGTAATTCAAGGTTTGTAGTCTACCTGCCACCCACCACACATGGATGGAGGGATGCCTGAAGGCCAGCATACTCTCAAGTACTGTACTGGTAACATTCCCCCCCTCTTCTATTCTCGCATCAGTTAATAAACCAACATGGTGGTGGTTGTAAACATGGCCTGTTACATAATTTGAAGCCACTGGCCTTTTCTCTCAAATATTTATTCAGTACAACTATTTATAATCCATTCTTTAGGCCACAAAGACTTTCAGAATGTCTCTGCATGTAACCTAGTGCTTTGGCCCTAGGCATATGTTTCAAGCTGTATGCTTAATAGATAGCACTTAAAATATTTACTGGGAATAATAATCATTTTGCACCCAATATGTTTAAATTCTAGATTATGACCTCAGCATTCATAGCCTTAACTATGATTAACTTAGATGCATACATAGTTAAGGGCAGCAGGGCGTGGGGTGGAGGAATATTCCAATGTATAGTCAGTCTTCTTTCAAAAAACAGAGTTTGTGCCTTAGGGAAGGGTGAAGGAAATACCGGTACACAATCCCATGGTCTGTTCTTGATTTCTTTACTACTGTGAAGGAACAACAGTGTGTTCCATCTATGCTGGCCCTTCTATAGAATTAGTTGATTCTTCAATAAAATAATTATTAAATTGAAATGAGGAAATGGGAAATGATCTCAGACTCGTATTTTCCCCTGTCGTGGATAGTGTGCCATTCAATCAAGCTGAAGTAAAGCACTGATAGCTTAAGCCAAATTACTTTGGTAATTACAAAGCACCACTACAACAGAAATCTAGTGAAAAATATACAGGGATGTATTGGTTCCTTTAAGGAAATGAAATTCTAAGATTCATATGGAATGAATGCAGTTACTTTTTCAGTGAATGAATGCCCTGTAGAATGGGGCATTTTAAGTGCTTGCTCAAACTACTTCCTAACAACTTAGAAATCTCTTGTAACTTCAGAAATTAAAACAATTCTGAATTTTCTTTGCTATATGTTAACAGCTGTTCATTGTACTGTCTGTGGCAAAATGAGGAAAGGGATACTGGTCACAGGGAGATAAGGATCTGTTTAGTGCTCTGAACATGGAGGAAAATATGCTTTATTGGGTCTTTCTTCTTGTTCTCTGTGAGTGGAGGAAGAGACCGCCATACTGTAGCCTACAATTATTGCACTCTCCTGTCTTCTTTTACAGGATTATTGGATACAAAAAGCTTTGTGGTTGTTTAAATGTTAAGCTTTAGTTGACTAATTGTTTAAAAAGTGGCATAATTAAATTGGTACTCATTAACGGCTCCTCTTCATCCTGGAGAGAAGTGACTAGTAGGGTGCCACAGGGTTCTGTCTTGGGCCCAGTCTTATTCAACATCTTTATCAATGACTTGGATGATGGGCTTGAGGGCATCCTGATCAAGTTTGCAGATGACACCAAATTGGGAGGGGTGGCTAATACCCCAGAGGACAGGATCACACTTCAAAATGACCTTAACAGATTAGAGAACTGGGCCAAAGCAAACAAGATGAATTTTGACAGGGAGAAATGTAAAGTACTGCACTTGGGCAAAAATAAAAATAAAAAAATGAAAGGCACAAATACAGGATGGGTGACACCTGGCTTGAGAGCAGTACATGTGAAAAGGATCTAGGAGTCTTGGGAGACCATAAACTTGACATGAGTCAACAGTGTGATGCAGCAGCTAAAAAAAGCCAATGCAATTCTGGGCTGCATCAATAGGAGTATAGCATCTAGATCAGGGGTCAGCAACCTTCGGCTCTCCAGATGTTTCGGACTACAATTCCCATCATCCCTGACCACTGGTCCTGTTAGCTAGGGATCATGGGAGTTGTAGGCCAAAACATCTGGAGAGCCGAAGGTTGCCTATGCCTGATCTAGATCAAGGGAAGTAATAGTACCACTGTATTCCGCTCTGGTCAGACCTCACCTGGAATACTGTGTCCAGTTCTGGGCACCACAGTTCAAGAAGGATACTGACAAGCTGGAACGTGTCCAGAGGAGGGCAACCAAAGTGGTACAGGGCCTGGAAACGATGCCTTATGAGGAACGGCTTAGGGAGCTGGGTATGTTTAGCCTGGAGAAGAGAAGGTTAAGGGATGATATGATAGCCATGTTCAAATATATAAAAGGATGTCATATAGAGGAGGGAGAAAGGTTGTTTTCTGATGCTCCAGAGAAGCGGACACGGGGCAATGGATTCAAACTACAAGAAAGAAGATTCCACCTAAGAACTGACAGTAAGAGCTTCCTGACAGTAAGAGCTTCCTGACAGTAAGTGGAATTTGCTGCCAAGGAGTGTGGTGGAGTCTCCTTCTTGGCAGGTCTTTAAGCGGAGGCTTGACAGCCATCTGTCAGGAATGCTTTGATGGTGTTTCCTGCTTGGCAGGGGGTTGGACTGGATGGCCCTTGTGGTCTCTTCCAACTCTATGATTCTATGAAATTCAACTGATTGAATTTGATGAAGGTTTTGCCATGTTTGCTGTAGGGTGTTTTTGCTGCAAATCTTTTAGCTTTACCGGTACATCCCATAAAACCTATCCTGATCATGACTGCACCAAGAAAGAGATGTTGGGATCATGGTGGCTGCCCAATGAAAATGTCAATGTAGTGTGTAGCCACTGTAACAAAAAAGAAAATTCCACAAATGTTGAAATATATGCAGGACAGGCAAAAGACAGCACTTCTTGAGACAGTGCAAAGTTAATGTATGGAATCCAGTCCCGTCAGATGTACCGATGACCACCAACTTGGATGGCTTTGAAAATGTATTGGACAAGTTCAGAGAAAATAAGGCAAGCCATGATAGCTGTGTACTGCATCCAGTTTTGGAAGCAGTATGACTGAATACCAGGAACTGGGGAAGACAAATGAGGAGGGTACTTTGGTGTTGGTGTCCTGTTTGTGGCTTCCTGTAGACAGTTGACTGGCCACTGTGAGAACAGGATACTGGACTAGATGGTGCCATTGGTTTAATGCAGCAAGGCTCTTCTTTTGTTCCCTTACGGTCTTGCATGCTTTCAGATTATGTGGGGATAGGGCAGGCATAGGTAAACTTGGCCCTCCAGATGTTTTGGGACTACAACTCCCAGCATTCCTGACCACTGGTCCTGTTAGCTGATGATGGGATTTGTAGTCCCAAAACATCTGGAGGGCTGAGTTTGCCTATGCCTAGGATAGGGTACTGTCAGGGGACTGCCCTCGGCAGGGCGGGAGGTCTTGTCGATGTACCGAGAGCCCAGACATCTCCTCAGTAGTGAGACCTCCTCAAGTGGAAAGAGCGGCACCTCCTCCAGTGGGGAGGGGCGGGCTGGAAACAGCCAGGCGAGACAAGGGCTTGGAGATGCTGCTGAGAGCCCCAACACGCCTCACGTGTTTGGCTCTGAGGGGAGCACGCCACTTCCGTTGACCCAGTTGCGCAGAGGGGTCAAAAGGAGACAGGGGAGGCGGTGCTTTGGGGTGCCGAAATTCTTATGTTGGGGTCACAGCCGGAAACTGGCACTCCCGGATTCTGCAAGTGACTAGGACGGTCATGTTTTCACGTTCTCTGCACTGTAAATAGTCTGCACCAATAAACTGTTAAAAGACAGTTGAGACTCATGCCTGATTACTCGTGAGCAAACCTAACGCAGACTTGACAGCTACCAGCCATGGGGTGTCATGGCTAATCATTCTTTAATGTTGGAGACTATAAATGAGACAGGTGCTTTTTAAATACGTGCAAAATACATTTATGCATTACTTTGTATATGCTTCAAGTTATTTAATTTAATTTAACTTAACAGAACAGGACTAGGTACTCAGCTATTAGTTTCAGCAGGTTGTTGATCAGCCTGATCAGCTATAGCTTCAAGAGTAAATGTTCCGACCAATGTGTCATTGTTGTTTTAATATTGCTGTTTCTCTTGATTAAAGGTTTCCTTAAGCTCCTGCAAAACCTGTATTAGATTCATGCATATAGGATTTGTTCAATGTGAATAGTGGATATGTGTTAGAACAATTGGCCACCGCCACCTACCTCTGTTACCCTGCAGAGTTCAAGAAGACAGGACTGTTACAACATTTCTTAACTATGTTTTTATCTAGTTGCATAAGGTTTAAGGTATACCTATTAGTTACAAGTGTGGGGGAGGATATTGTCATGATATTTATATACGGGCTCTAACAAAGCCTTGTACAAAAAGAATTTTACAACTGGTGTTGCCTGCAGGCTCACAATGTAATTCTTCAGAAAAGTAACTTAATTGTGTGCCTCATTTGAGTATGGCTTACAGGATCGTAAAATATTCTAATGAGATGCCAGTGATTGTGCTGTTTTCTATTTGATGCTTATTAAATTTACGGCACAGGTGTCCCCAAAGATTCCGTTGTTGCAGCTTTTATTATTTACCACTTCTTTTCATAAACAACATGCTGTACAGAACACAGAAAGCAATCTAGTCTCTACTCATAGGGCACTGCTTAAAGGACAGGAAAAGGAACTCTTCTTAGGAGTGGGGACAGCTGTATATGAGTCACAAAGGCAGGAGTGAGAGTTTAAAGCAATGCATGTTGACATAGCAAGCAACCTAGTACTGTATGCTGGTTGTGTCTTTATTGAAGTGTGCTGTCATAGTAAATTGATATCAGAATAAATGTCAGTTGATAACCAGTTTCTATAACTAGGCGTGCTTAAATTACCCTCCTTCTCCCAGGTCAATTTGGAATGGGCTCTGGTAGAACTATTTTTTTAAAAATCAGGAAATAGAAACCTGGGCTGGAAAAGGGGTTGGACTAGATGACTCGGAGGTCTCTTTCAACTCTACCATTCTGTGATGGCACCTGGAGAAGGACCTCAGTAAAAATATAATAATAATAATAATAATAATAATAATAATACTTTATTTATTTATTTATACATAAATTATACATACTCCACCCATCTGACTGGGTTTCCCCAGCCACTCTGGGCGGCTCCTAACAGAATATTAAAAATAAGATAAAACATCAAACGTTGCTAAACAAAAGATTAGGTGGAGACAGGTGATCTTTCAGGTACCTTAGTCACATGGGCAGCTGCTTTATACGGAATCAGACCTATTAGTCTCTCTAGATCAGGCATGTCCAACTCCCAAGAGACTGCGATCTGCTCCTGCTATTAAAAAAAAAAACTTGCAGTGGTCTACATTGGATTGACCAAAATTGTTGAACTTTTTTTGGGGCAGGAAGATCCAAAGTAGTAGAGCTTTTTTGGGGGGGACCCAACGTTGTTGACCTTTTTTTGGCCGATTGATCTAGATCACGGGATCGACCAGGGATGCCCCGCAATCAACTGATAGATTGCGATCGACCAGTTGGACATGCCTGCTCTAGATCAATATTGCTTGTATTGATGATGCAGTTTCCTCCAGAAGACATTCCCAGCCCTACTCGAAGTTGCTGGTGAATAAACCAGGAACCTGTGCATGGAAAGCTGATGTTTTATCACTGACCTATGGCCCTTCCCCAAAGCATTAAAGGTCAAAGCTAGTGTGTTAAATTGGGCCTGGAAGTGGAGTGGAAGCAGTGAAATTGACAAATACTCTTACTTTGCAGTCCCATTAGCAAAATCAAAGCTCTATTTTGAAATAATTGAAGTTTGTCAACAGCCTTCAAAGGTAGTCCCACCTGCAATGCATTGCAGTAGTCCAAACAGGAGCTTGGAAGAGCCTTGCAGCATAGTCTCTATGCTATCCTAGAACACTGGTACAAAATCCCAAGCACCAGAATTCCTGACAACACTAGTAAACACCCAGGAGGTACATTTTGCAGAGGTTCAGGCACATGAGATGCTGCTGCTGTGCACGAGGCCTTGGAATGTAGGAAAATATGGAAATGCTATTTAGTGGGCTAAATTGCCAGGAGAGCTGCAGACTTGGAAAACCAAACTGGGCTGTTTCAAACTGGCTCCAAGGAGTTTTGGGGTGTGGGGCTGAAATGTTTAAACTCCCAAAGTGTCTGGTCAGAGATTCCCTTGGCCTCGTTTTGCCCTGATGTGCAAGCTTTCAACAAACGGGGTCGTTTTCGTAAGGAAGTTTTCAAACATGTGATCTTGCAGTTTGCAATCAGAAGTGGCAGTCCAAAAAGGACTGTACAATATGCAAACAAAATTTCCCCCCACATTTGAATTGGGCCTTAATGTTCTGCTTGGCATACCAACAAATTTCTGTGTTGCCTTTGGTTTAGAAGATACGTATGCTAAAATGTGTTTTTATCCACATGCAACCAGATTCATGCTTTATACATAGACTGGGAAGATTTACTCCCCTCAAAAGAAAGTTCTGTCGGTATTCAAAGAGACCCATTCAGCAACTGCTGTTATAAAACCCTACAGTTTTTTTAGCCTTTGAGGAATTGCTGAACCACACCCAGCACATTTTGGACCAGCAGTGGTGTCTGACTCATCTGCACCCAACCAGGAAAACAAGACTCTTTCTGCTCCTTGGAATTTTTAACAGTATGACTAAACCTGGGTGCATTCTGACTTAGTGAAATGGCCCCCTATATTCCTGGAGAATCACAATTTTTGGATCATTATGTCCTATATCAAGGCATCTGTGATGTGGAAGGTAATAGCAAAAACACCTGATTTGTATGTTACTGGTAATTAGTGAGCCTTACTCCAGAAATATAGCACCCTATCCACCCATATTAATTAATTTACATGGAACTTTTATTACAAAGGTGTTTTTCAAACCTTGATCTCGCCTCTCTTCTCAAGTGTATTCAGAAACATTACAATCACTTTCATTTACAGTGTTACCTTGGGTTACAGACGCTTCAGGTTACAGATGCTTCAGGTTACAGATGCTTCAGGTTACAGACTTCGCTAACCCAGAAATAGTACCTCAGGTTGAGAACTTTGCTTCAGGATGAGAACAGAAATTGTGCGGCGGCAGTGGGAGGCCCCATTAGCTAAAGTGGTACCTCAGGTTAAGAACAGTTTCAGGTTAAGAACGGACCTCCAGAACGAATTAAATTCTTAACCTGAGGTATCACTATATACAGGAAACTGAGACTGAAAGTGACTAAGCTCAAATCATCCTTCCTGAGCCTGTGGCAGGTGAGATACTTCAACACAATTCCACTACTTTTGAATGATGACAAACTGTAATCAGTGTAGATAGATAGCCAACAGCCAAATTAAAGTAGAGTAAAAAAAAAAGTTTTTGTTGTTGTTATTGTTGTTGTTGTTGTTTTTACTAAAAAACCCTACAGACCTGATCATGCCCTGTTTGGGTCTTAGAATTATACTTTTGGGTTTAATTCTAAGACCATTTTGTGGTTCACCTCAGTCGTTGATTTCGCACTGTTTCTGTGCTTTTAACACTTGCATCTAGTGTAAGGCATACATTTTGCATGTCATGTTTATCGAGTCATAGCTTCTCCATGCTGGGAACAGGTTTAATTGTGGGATTTTTGCCTGCATTGTAGTTCTCAAAGCACAGGAGCTTTGCCAGAAAAAAAAAGTTTGTAAGTGGAAAAGGAGGGCTGCCCCTGGGCATTTGGAGTTAACAGCAGACTGTGCCGAGGCTAGCCAGCACATGAACAGCCTTGGGTGAGCTGATTAGCTGTAGGTTTGGGGTGCAGGGTAGCAAGTATGTTTTCAGTAGAAGCAGATATACCAGTGGGAAAATGAACCATAAAGGGGAGAGAGAGAGAGAGAGAGAGAGAGAGAGAGAGAGAGAGAGAGAGATCAGGAACACTGCAGCCAAAGAGTGAAAGAAACAGAGAAGACGATGCACAGGAGGAAATAGGAACTGAAGCTCAAGCTAGATGACAGCAGGGCAGCTAACATTTGCGTTTGTGGTGCTTGCTTAATTCACATACAAGATGGAGGAATCTGTGACTTGTTTCTTTTTCTTTTTACTCCCAAGGGGGCTTTGAACTGGGTCAGAATGTCTAGAATGTTGAAAGTAGCAAGCCCAAGAGTGTAGGAAACCTTTCTGTTTAGTTAGTCTGTAATAGTTGTACTGTGAATAAGAAATTTGAGTTAGGGTTGCAGAATTCCATAATGTTTGCAGCTGTCAGTATGAGCTAGAAGACATTGCTTACCGGTAATTCATTCACAGTCTGTGCATTCCAGGTTGCTTGGTAGGTTGGGTACCTACTGTATAGAGACTGAGAATCCTAGACAAGGGCGACTCCCCCTAACAAAATTCTAGCATAATATCTATTGCTTAGGTTCTACATGTGTTCACTTTGCTGCTAACATTAAGACCTCTTGTGACTTAGACCTATGCTCCAATGCATAGTTTCAAGAACTAGCCTGCCATCCTCAAGGTGATGGTGATGATTTTATGAATCACATTTCTTACATAGATTTCAAGGTGATTTACAATAAAAACAACTGAAATAGGTTTTAAAACAACACCCCCCCAATCCAGCTGAAAAAAGGTTGTTGAAACAAAAATGTATTCAGTTGTAAGTCCATAGCAGCTTGAGTTGGATTTACTTCTGAGGAAATGGACTGGTGACTATGGAACTCTAGCGAACAGAAAATAGTTCATCAAAATGCCAGGTAAAGCATGTGTTCATGTGCATATATAAAGTGAGGGGGGGAGAGAGAGAAAAGCAGGTGCGAGGATTATGGATATGCAAAATCACACATGGTTGCAGTTTTGGGGTAGATGCAGTTAAAGCTCTCCTTTCTATTCTCCGCTGCCTCTTTTAAAACTGAATTGGTGTATGTAGAATTCCACAGCCAACCATCTGTCCCTCAGGCCAAGCCAAAGAGCTCACTTATGAGGCACTAAGGCTGTGCTCTGCCTTTTCAATATACAAAAATGTTCCCGTTCCAATTTTGTCTTACTATAAAAAGAAATACTTTGCCTGAATTAATTAGTTTCTGTTTGCTAACTGTAAGGTTTCCTAACTGGCAAAGCAAAGCAAAGCAAAACACACACACACACACACACACACACACACACACACACACTTTTTGCAATTGCACATATATTTCCATGAACAGAATTAATTGAATAAGAAAATAAGAGATACACTGCACTGAAAAAATGATCTGCTGTAGAATATCACTATATAGTTACTGCATATATCACTATATAGTCTTACTGCAGTTATGTCAGAACCGCTCATCAATTCCAGTGTATTAATCTGGATGTTATTGTCTGCTTGCTACAAGTAGAGGGCAGCTGGTGTCTAAGAGTTGCTTGCAGAACTATGGGTGGTATCCAGTGTACTTGCTCCATTGCCACAAGGATTTCTGTTTGTGCAACTTCCTTTATTTTCCTCTCTCCATGTGCAACCTCCCATAATCTGCTCCAGAGGCTTGAAAACCCCCAAAACAGAACAGATTGGGGGGACAGGATAATGAAATGAATGCACTGAATTCTTCCCAATAGGTCCAGACAGTTCCTTGTAAACCAGATTACATTTACCAACTAGCATTTAAATACTGAAGCCAGGTTCTTTTTTGGAATACTGTACATAGTAGGGCATTATCATTATTAGGGCAACTGAAATGTCACAAATAGTGTGCAAGCTTTTTAGTTCTCCAGAATGCATTAACTGGCTAGATAGAACATAAACAGAAGCAAATGGGGTGAGGGATTTTGCCTGATGCTGAAGTCATGGAGTCTGCTGGACAGGGAAAGTATCAGCGGACATGAAAATGAAACTCTTTTAGATGATACTCGGGTTGCACCAAGACTTGTTACATGCGTCCTTCCCTGCTCCTGCTGGAATTCCAGGACGCAAGCCAGAGTCTGGCTTGTTGTGACATTGGAACCTGGGCTTTTGGTTTGTTTCCCCCAAACAAACCACAAACATTAAGCCAAGAACAAACCTTGGCAACGTTCATGGTTTATTTGGAGAGAAACAAACTAGGAGTACCGGTACATTTGGACATAATGATAAACCAGATTCTGGCTTGTTTACCTGTGTGTTCACTTTAAACCAGTTTGCTTTATCTGTGGTTTAGATTTAATGTGCAAACCAGGCTACTAACATTTCCCTATTCCTGAGGATGTGGCCAGATTCATGGCATAACAGTCAGTTTTTTAACTTTATTTCTATGATGTGTGCATGTCTTTCTAGATAGCAGGTGTGCAAACCATTATAAATGGTTAAGAACATAGGATTTTTATGGTGGTCAGAACCAGTGCTTTTCTTCTAGAAAAAAAGGTGCCAGTACTCACCATGAAGTTGTTACAATAAATGCCACACTTTTAACCAGAGCTTTTCTGGGGGGGGGGTGCCGGTACTGCATGCCCTTGAGTATCCCCTGGAGAAAAAAACACTGGTCAAAACTCAGCTGTGATTACTTTAGCATTGCAGTTTTCATGTGTTTTAATATGTCCTTATGCCATATTTACATTGCTTTCCTGGCTATAAAATATTAAGTGTGTTACAGCTTTAAAAGGTCATTATAGCAGGGAATACTTTTCAGTGGCTGCACTTAAAGGACATTGGTTTGAATTCTAGCCAGTGCATATTTTATGATTAGGGCTTGCATTTGCGTGAGCAACACCATGAACGTAAACATGGCTATCTGGGAGAAAGGGTAATTGATTTCATCACAACTTCCCCCCCCTCCCCCAATACGTGTTCTTAGCACTGCAGTGAGATTTGTAGAAACTTTTCTACTACAGTGGTACCTTGGTTGTCGAATGGCTTGGCTCCCAAACAAATCAGCTCCCGAACGCTGCAAACCAGGAAGTAAGTGTTCTGGCTTGCGAACGTTTTTTGGAAGCCAAACTTCCAACGTGGCTTCCGTGACTTCCGCTTGAGTGCAGGAAACTCCTGCGGCCAATTGGAAGCCGTGCCTTGGTTTTCGAACAGTTCCAGGAGTCAAATGAATTAAGTTTGACAACCAATGTACCACTGTACTACTAAACAGAGTTGTAAAACAAGTTTAAGGGAAAATTTCATGTTAGTCTGCTTTAAAGTTTGGAATCTGGAAAGCGGGGATCTGAGTCTCTGCATTTTACTGGGGGGAAAACAGGAGATGAGGTCTGCAAATCTTTGCAGTGGAAGGACACCTTTTTAAAAGGCTTCACCATAAAAGGCGATGTGGATAGAGTGGGAGCTGTAAGTACTTGTCAGTGAGTCAACAAAAGAGAACCTTAGCAATGTCATTTGAATAATGTGTTGTGAACTGTTCTTAGTCTTGTGCTGGAAGAATGAATCTGAAAAAGTGCTATGTAAGCAGGATTTCTGGAGACCTTAGAAACACAATAGCCTCTGCATTATATGCACCATATTTTGTTGATAATTGAATTGTTGGGCAACTTAGGAGCATGTAAGGTTACTGCTTAGTCAATGGTGCTTTTTTGACAGTAGCTGCTAATAAACTATGGACGTGCATTGGAATCCCCTCTAGTCTTTTTTTAATGTTGAAAAGAGCTGTGTAAGTGTATTCACACGAACTCTACTTGTAATACTGTAAATATAGTCGTTGTTTATTTCATTACACCCCGTCTGTCTTTGTTGCATTGTATCTGGAAGGCCTGCACAGCTTGACACCCACCAGTTGTTTATGGTGACCTTTCAGTGGTTTCATAAACCACCTTGATGCAGTTTTGAAGATACCATAGCAAGAAGTTTAAAAGCTCACTGGCCCCAGTACATGGCTGGTGGGTTGGTGGGTTGTATTCAGCTTGGTGATTCAGTTGTTGTGCCCCTTTGGTATGTAGGTATCTTTGTTGTTTCACCCAGAACAAATGAGTTGCTTCAGTGTAGCAGATCCGTCATATCCATAAATGGTTATATGTGCAAATTTCACATTGGGGGAGAGGCACCCCCCCCATATTGGAGTTTTCATGAGAAGAAATTGTGATGGTAAATCTCTACGTGATCCACCACTTGATCTGAGGCAGATGAGGATATCCCACCACCACTGCAAGAGACTTGATGTAGCATGCTTGGAAACTTAAAGATGCACTTGCAGTATGAAGTGCTACAGTCCAGAATTAGATTTACTTCCTCATCTGGTGTTTGTGAGAACTAGGCCAAAATACGGAAATTGATCTGAAGTGCTCCTCAAGCTCTAGGATGGGTGTTTGGAATTTGGGATTATCTAGTCTTGTTTCTTGACCCTAGGTGTGTGTATCTAATTAACCCATTTAATATCCCTGTCTTTTCCCTTACGAGGGTGTAAAAAGAAGTTGGCCATGTTCCCTGTACCCTATTTTGCTATTTAAAATGCTTCAAGACTAAAGAGAGTTTATGAAATAGGCACGTCTTGTTCAGAATCCTGATTTATCACTGAAGGCTAAGTCTGTAGCAGACTTACTCTGTTATTTCTTAAGCTGAAAAATTGTAACGGTACAGTTAAATATAAAGATGAAAATGTTTTTACTAAAAATAAATTGTTTTGAGTTCTTTTTCTTCTCTTCCTTCAGTTCTCAGAATATAGCCAAAAGAAAAAAAGCTTACAAGAAACCATTGAGAAATCAAAAATTGGGCGCCAAGACACTGTAAGTTTTACTGAATTTGAAATATCCACAATAAATCATAATCTGAAACTTTGGGATATTAAAGGTGGAAGTCATTCTTTATATTGGGATGCATTTGTGGCAGCAGGTGGCGTAGGCAAAACCCCTCTTGAAAAGCAGCTCTGCAATAGCTCTGATATTTGTGTACTGTATTATATTGGGGGCAGAAGCATAGGAATAAAGAAAAAAAGGTATTATATTGATCTTGTTCTTTTTAAAAAATGCTTTTCTTACTGAGGCTTACTGCACTTGCAAATAAATGTTAAACATTCAGGGTGGGACATGCCTGCTTCTGCACCAGAACATTTTTGCAACTATGAAGTTCTTAGATGCTATTTCAATATTGCTGGCAAATGAAGCAGTATAATACAGTACGATCATGTCTTGCGTTGGGGTTAGGGTTGGCACATATATGCAAAATCATGTATACCTGAACCACTGCCTTGGAACCACCCCTGTGTGACCACCTGGAAGGCTCTTTCTGTGCTGGGAAAACCCAGCTCAAAAGGAGCTTTTAAGCTTTCCACCTTTGAAATTTCAGGGATTTCAGCCATGCGAGGTTGAAATCACACAAGTTAATCACACATAAAATACGACCCTACTGTACTGAAAACTGCTCGAACTTTTTACAGGCAATGCCACTTAGCCCAAATATACATCAGTATAAAGTCTGATTCATTGAATCAGTGTCATAGCTCTACATCTGGTGCTTGCATCTTTAGAGAGATATAAGGGTAGAGCGCAACACTTACCTTGTAATTGACACCTTTTAAGAATACTGGTTAATTTTTGAACACAGGCAGAACGTGCTGCACTCATAAAGGAACTTACTGCCCTTCGTCAGAAGAGAGACCAACTAAAGGCAGAAATAGATAAATACAAAGAATGTGATCCGGATATTGTTGAAGAAATCCGTAAGTTGTGTCTAGAGTTATTTTAGCACGCTCTCTAGTTACTGAAATTTTGGAACATATCAGGTGTGTTGACTGAAACCCCAGTCATTAGCAAAACTTTTTAATAACTCAGCTAGCTTGTCAATGGCAGGGAAACTAATGTCTAGATAAGGGGTGGGTAACCTTTCTTAGCCCAAGTTCTGCATTGCGGGTTGGCCACCCCTCCAGTGGTGACTGCGACTGCCAGCACGTGCTCACTTGCACATGTGCACACATGCTCACCAGGCAGGCAGATGCACATGCACACTCAGAGGGGCAGGGGGGTTGTTTAGGAAATAAGTGTGATATTGGTGGCTGCCTATCAGCACTAAGACCTTCTAACAATGGCACCACACCAGGGTGAGAAGTGGTGATTTCCAAAGGGCAAGAAGAGGTGCCTTATTTAAAGAGGTTGGCAGGCCATTAAAAATGGCTCACCACGAGTAATCTAGATAAGTAACTTACACGTAGCTGGGTGAGAAATATTGTAGACATAGTATGAGTGGACTGTGACATGGGAAGGGAAGGGAAAGCGCTGTAGAAATGAAAATAAGATTATGTCCTGCTGGATCAAACCAAAAGTTCATTTGGTTCAGCATCTTGTTTCCCACATTGACCAGCCAGATTCTTCTAAGAAGCTCACAATCAGGGTATGAAGACAATGTCCCTCTCCTACTGTTGCTCCTCAGCAGCTGATATTAAGTGGCACACAGCATGTTGTTCTAAGAACTGTTGGCAGATTCCATACATTTTGTTTAATCCCCTTAAAAGCTATCTAAGCTAGTGGTCATCGCCATGTCCAGTGGCAGTGAGTGCCATGAACTGCTTATGGGCTGTGTGAAGAAGTACTTTGCTTTTTTTTTGTTCTCCTGAGACTGTTGCTGATCAATTTTATTGGATGTCCACAAATGTTAGTATCATGAATGAGAGTGACAAAGTTCTCTCTTGCCACTTACTCAATTCCTTGAATAATTTTATAACCTTATATAATATATTTCTGCTGGGTTGTCACTTAAAAAAAAATATGTTCCTTAGGGTTGGGAGGAACCCCTTGAACAGATGTAGGGGTTATGGTTGGGGGCAAATGCCAAAGAGAAAACAGAAAAGTTCTGCTGTGTAGCCAAAGTATCTGCTGGTAGACCTACTTAATTGATCTTTTCCTGTTTAGTAGAAAGGGTAGACCCTTTCCTGTTTAGTCAATCACCACCAGTTCGGAGTGTGTACATATATTTTGAACTTTTTGCTTGAATATGTGTGTGAACTACTATGGTACAGTTAGCAGAAGAGTAGATTTGGATTAAAAAACAAGATATTTCATCTCTTAAACTTGTTGGGTAGTCCTAGGCAAGTCACTTTCTTTCAGCCTAACCTGTCTTACAGGCTAGTGGTATAGATAAAAATGTTGCTTTCAGTTCTTTGGTAGAAGGAGAGGAGACAAATAATAGTTACTGAATAGGAAAGCACAAGATTCAGTGTTTGTTCATCTATCTCAGAAAAGAATTTGCTCTTTGGCACATTCCCTAGTTGCCATATTTTGTTAGAGGTTTGTGTTTTGTTTTGTTGTTTTTTGCACAACTGTTGTATTTCTTTACTTCTGCCTTTGCTTGTTTAGATTAGTGGCCCACACATTTCCCCCCATGGACCACATGAAAATTGCTGAGGGTCTTATCGAACCATGTAACAATTTTTCTTCCGGCTGTAGCAATCGTAATTCCACAGAATTTAAATGAAATACAACATAAGAACTAAAAGAAGCAATAGAAATACAATTAGAGTTCAGTATGAATATTCAGGGCAATGTATGTGCTGTATCCCATCTTCAACATTCACAGGCATGCTGTGGACCACCTGAATGAAGCTTGTGGCCCAAAGTTTGGGAAACCCTGGTCTGGAGGTTTAACTTTCCTTATAGCAGGAAGGTGGTAATGGTTATACACAGATGCTTCTGTATTTGGATAAACAACTTGTTGCAGGGTGGGGAGGCTTTAAAGTTCTCCCTTATCAGAAAAAAGGCAGCTGGTGTTCCTGAACACCTGCAAGACCTTGAAAATACAGATCAGGTTGGCTGTCAGGTGATAGAATCTGCATCTTCAAAGTAGTCCAGTTGCTCAGAGCAGGAAAGCCTCATCATTTGAAGAGGGATACATATCTGCATTCTCTTTCTGCCCCCACCCTGGAGATTACTTGTGTACACTTTCACACTCTTAGCTTTTTTTCTTTTTTCTTTTTTTAAAAAAGCTGTTTTTAAAAATACATTATTATTTTTTACTTTTGCAAACCTCTCGATTCTCATGAGGGTGCTGGTGCCTCCCTGTTGCATGTTGGTGGTGCTGTTTTGGCTGCATAAGTATCGAGGTTCGAAAATGAACAACAGAAATGGAGGGAATGCTGATACACACATCCTTCCTGCCAGCATGGTATGATACAGACAAAATACCCATGGTGTGATCTTCTGGGCAGACACAAAGTCCATGAGCTGACCATTTAAAATGTACCTCCTGTATTGATCCAGCATGTGAGTAAATTGAGCTGCCCTTTTGTGTGAGGGCTGCTTCCGCTTCTGCAGTGCGATAAAGCTTTTTGTGCAATGCAAATTTTGGAGGATCTCTGTTGCGACTGTGTCTTAGTTAAATCCTTGAACAAATGTCATTGTGCACATTAATCATGCATTGCCTTTGACCCAACATCTGTAGAGGCCTTCTGTAAAGCTAAGGAAGTGCATAAAACAATGTTGCATCTGCCTTTACACTTAAGAACAGTGCATATTAAAGACTACTGTGCTAGCTGTGCCTTTGTGGGGCTGCATTGTTAAAGCATTAGATCTTTGTGAACTGTTTTTTAAAAAAAAATATTAAAGAAATCTGTCAAGTCCCATCAATGCAGGCTTCCCATGTCCCTTATGGAAAGGTCAGACTGTCAAATCTCATCAGTACAGAAGTACTGTCTCTCCCGAAAGTGTCTGATAGGGTTTGTCAGGACTATGTAACAAAAGACTTCTGTCAACTCCACACAAATACATTGTCTACAACCATACGCTAGGCTTAGTTGTACTGCCCACACACTATTGACCTATTTGAGGTTTCTCTCTCTCTCTTGAAATAAAAGAGCTTTTTGCTCATAACTCAGCTCCACAGTCAGCACTAGAAGATGGGCTGAAAATCTGCTGTTTGTAGCCTCTCCCCCACCATAGCAGTTCCCAGTCGTCTTCACGTAACCGCCTCTCAGATTTTTCTGTTGTGTGGACAGCAGAACAACTGGACAGAGAGCATAAGTTGGCTTTGCCTCTTGGTCATCCCAAAAATGGAAGAGGGCAGGAAGAAAGGTCTTTCCTGGTCTTGTCGGGAATGATGGGGGTTGGAGTCCAACAACATCTGGAGGGCCACAGGTTCCTCATCCCTTATCTAGCCATTGCATGTTTTATGACCGCACTTGGTATTGTCAAAGAATTTAGCATCCTGAAAACAGTGGGTTTTATTTTTAAAGGTTCCTATTTCCTGTGTAAAGATAAAGTTATGTGCATGTATAAGTGACGTGTTAGCAGTCAGAGTAGGTCTTTTCAGTTTGTTGTTTTCATGCCATTGTAGAATGATGCAAAACATATTTGCATATATTGGCATGGTATGCATATTTCTTTTTTCCTGTACCAGAATTTGACCCGGATGCAGAATTTAGTCATTTCTTTTCTTCTTAATTTTAACATAGCTTTGGTATTTAAGAAACTCAGTGCTGTACCCAGCTACCAAAAGGATAGAGTTAACATCACATTTGAGTAATATAAGATGTATGTAGCATAATATATAACAGAAATAAACTGCAGCCACTTAAGACCCCAGATTAGAAAATGCTGTACTGTTGTAACTATCCGAATGTGTGCAAACAAGCCCCACTGCAGATTGGCATAGAAAGTTGATTCCTTCTTAAGCAGAATATGTCTCAAGCATGTGTGGAGTCATGAAAGAGCTCTCTCCAAAAGCAGAGATGTAGGAGTACAGCTATTAGCACGTTTTGTATTGTCACATCTTATTTGGGAGTGGTAGCCAGTGCTAGCTCTACTCCAAGTTGGACCTGTTTTAAGTTGATGTATATGACTAACTTAGGTTCAATATACAGGTAGGTAGCTGTGTTGGTCTGCCATAGTCAAAACAAAATAAAAAATAAATTGGTATCTAAAGAAGTGTGCATGCACACGAAAGCTCATACCAAGAACAGACTTAGTTGGTCTCTAAGGTGCTACTGGAAGGATTTTTTTTAAAAAAATATTTTTTATTTTGTTTAGGTTCAATAATTTCAGTGGACCTGAAGAACACTGTCAAGGAAACACATTTTACATCTTTATTTTTTATTTAACAAAATTTATTAATGTAACTAGAACATCAAAGTAGTTTACAAAAAAAGCCGCACACTGAAATTGTCAATAAAAGACAAATGTATTCTTAAACAATCAGAATATAATTGAATACCAGCTCTTAAGCTAAAACAATTAAAACACATGCTAACTTCTACTTGTTTGAATAGGTTTGTCTGCACAATTTTTTTTAAGTATACACCAAAATGTGTGCAGCCAAGGTGCCTGTCTAATGTCAATAGGCAAAGTTTTCCAAAGTGTAGGTGCTGCCAAGCTAAAAAAGAAAATCTTCCAAGTGTGGAACAAGTATTATGTGGCACTTGTAACAATGCCAGTTGCTTAGATTGAAGCAGTCAAGTGGGCATATATTAAGTGAATGTATAAGTAACTGAAAGTGAAAAATGTTCTGCTCTAGAATTGCTGTAGTAATTTTTCTGTTTCAGAAGTTAGTGGTGGCCTGTAGAGTAGGTTATGTTTCTCATGATTTGAGGAACATTCTTTGCTTTTTACTGTAATCATCTCACTATTTAAGTTAAAAGCATGATTCAGTAGGAGAACTGTACAGCTGCAATTTTAGAACTTCTACCCTGATTTCAAATGCTGCTGGAATACAGTCATTCCAGCCTTTTCAAGTGTCGCTGAAGTAATTGCTCAGGAATATCAGAGTAAAAATGTGAGTTACTATGTGCTATTTTAACAGTAACTAATTTGAAAGTCTCCTAGGAGATTGGACCATTGCTGGCTAAAAGAAATCCATAAATCCTGCTTGCTGGTAGATATTTGAAACCTGATAGCTTACACTGGCCCGAGCCACTTCTTGTTTTGTAAATTTAGATACTCTTTCTATCTGAACATACTTGATGCTTTTTTCAGGGTCAAGAACTGGAGTTCCTGTTTTCTAAAAGGTTTCATTTTACATCTTTTCAAGTTGCCTTAAAAGATGAAAGGCCAGTAATGTTTGCAGATACTTCTTGCTGAAAATTCAAATGATGCTTGCTTTTAGTAGGACTATGCAAAAACCCAGGCTGCCAAATCCTCAATGCGAGGTAATAAGGTTACTGAGGATTAAGAGTTCTATCATTGTTTATAACCGTTGATTATTGAACTTTTCCCAGTAGTTTCTTCTGATTTTTTACATCAACTCTACAAATAGTTTGAGACATTATCTTACTCCAAGGTATCCAATTCTTAGATATTGCGAAATGCTAACTGCTTTGCTCACAGCAATTATCCCAGTCCAATCCCAGAATTTATATCCCTTAAGTTTGCAAAAGGCCATTTACAAGCAGCTTCCCATTAAGCTCCACCAAATGATGTGAACCTGGAAACTCTCTGTACAGAAGTACTCTCAGTTTCTAATGCAGGGATAACAAACCTGTGGCTCTTTAAATGTTATTGGATTCCAGCTCCCATCAGCTCCAGCCAGCATGGTTAAAGATGGTGGGAAGTGTTATCGAACAGCCTTTGGAGGACTATAGGTTCCCCATTCCTGCTCTATTGAGTTCGGTGTCTGCTACTCCATCCTGTCCACATTTGCAGGCAGTCATTCCATCCTGTCCACATTTGCAGGCAGTCATTCCAATCTTTTCCTTGAGTCAAGACTTTTCTCTGAAGTTGCAGGTGTGCCTTGGAGTAGTACAGAGAATGTTTTGCTGAGAGTGTTTGTTCCAGACTAGGTGCAGAAAATAGTAGCACTATTTTATTCATTCATTCATTCATACCCTGCCCATCTGGCTGGGTTTCCCCAGTCACCCTGGGCGGCTCCCAACAGAATATTAAAAACACGATAAAAGATCAAACATTAAAAACTTCCCTAAACAGGGCTGCTTTCAAATGTCTTCTAGAAGTCAGATAGTTGTTTATTTCCTTGACATCTGATGGGAGGGTGTTCCACAAGGCGGGTGCCACTACCGAGAAGGCTATTTGCCTGGTTTGTAGCTTATGGCAGGGTTGGGAAACTTGTGGCCCTCAAGATGTTGTTGGACCACAACTGCCCTTTAGTTAGTGCAAGCATGTCCCAAGTCTGTTTCAGTGGCCTAATCTGGCTTGCCAGTCGATTTAATCTGGCCCCCGTGGCAGTATATGTCCTGGGGTTAAATCCTAAAAAAAGCTTAGCAACTTTGAGGTAAAATTGTAAAAAAAAGCTGAACAACTTCAACACTAAAAAAGCTCATGCATGTTCACTTCATCAAATCTGGCCCTCTTTGAAAAAAGTTTGGGCACCCCTGATACAGGTAGATAGCCATGTTGGTCTGCCATAGTCAAAACAAATAAAAAAATTCCTTCCAGTAGCACCTTAGAGACCAACGGAGTTTGTTCTTGGTATGAGCTTTCGTGTGCATGCACACTTCTTCAGATACACAGTGTATCTGAAAAATGTATCTGAAGAAGTATGCATGCACTGCACACGAAACCTCATACCAAGAACAAACTTAGTTGGTCTCTAAGGTGCTACTGGAATGATTTTTTTATTTTTTATTTTGTTTGGGCACCCCTGAGTTAGTGGGTGATAGGAGTTCTAGTCTAGCAACATTTGGAGGACCAAAGTTTAGCCACATCTGGCTTACAGACAAGACCAGGATGGATCTTAAGGCCAATAAAAAGCTGCTGTTGGGAATGAAATACGTTCTTCCAGGCATAGGGAGAAAAGTGATGCATATAAGACAATGGTGTGTATGGAGGGGAGAGAATTATGGGAGCTTGTGTAAAATATAGGGAGTGAAGACTACAAAGAGATGTCACTGTTTTGGCAGCAGCATGTGAAAAGGTTTGATACTTTCCATGTCTCCACACTTGTAAGATAGCAACTAGGTAAACATAGTTAAAACTCCAGTGGCTCTTAGAACCTTATTTAGACTAGAGAGTCACAAAATCATTTAATTTTTTTTCTATTAAAGCACAGTTTGGGGTGCACCAAAAACCTCAGTGTGAAATACTTGGGGTAAAGTATTGTCTTTGTAGATGCCACATATCCCTAAAGACAGTTGCAGTGCATAATTATACTCTTTGTCGGATTCAGTTGTGGACCCACACTGTACCTACCACCACCTTGTCTAATATTCAAATTGAAAATAAAGGTTTACTGGGAGACTTTTTAATGTTTTGCAGCATCATTAAAAAGTAAGCTTATTTTATGCCCCCTCTGAAAACTTAAAACAAATGTTGGTAAAAAGAAAGAAAGAAAGTTGATTTAAAAGAAAATGTTTGGGAACAAAACCAATGTTTTGAAACAAGTTTGATGAGTGCAACCTTATGTTGCTTTCAACCTGCTGAAACAGTACAGTGGTACCTCAGGTTACAGACGCTTCAGGTTACAGACTCTGCTAACCCAGAAATAGTGCCTCGGGTTAAGAACTTTGCTTCAGGATGAGAACAGAAATCGTGCGGCGGCGGCGGGAGGCCCCATTAGCTAAAGTGGTACCTCAGGTTAAGAACAAACCTCCAGAACGAATTAAGTTCTTAACCTGAGGTACCACTGTATTTCCTTATGCTCTTTATATTGGGCTTATTTCATTTATTTATTTATTTTTAAAACATTAAAAAGAAAAAAATGTAGAAAGATAATCTAAACTTCCTATTTCTATGTCACAGAAAACACAAAAGGGCAGAGGCCCATTTCCATTGTGTGTTTTTTTAAGAAAAAAAATTATAATACCCTTGTGAACCGGGTTGAGAACAGTACTTAGACTCAGATAATGTACATTAGCCTTCCTCGTGTGTTTGACAGCAGCTCATTTTGCAAGTTGGGTAAGTCTTGCCTACAGTACAAACATCATCACAATGAAACATTTTATGTTGCTTTAATTTCTCAGCGTCCCTAGAGACAAGCTGTAGGCTATCCATTGACCACTGCCAATAAATAATATAGGCAAGCACTGGCAAGACAGAGGGGTGTGTGTGGGTGTGAGAAACATGACAGCTCTTTCAGGCTTTCAGTATGGGAATCTGAGTCTGCGTCTGTATACACTCCAGAGGGGAAAAGCTGAAAGACCTGAAAGAGAGTTGTTTGCTTTGTATACAGTTCCCCACCACCATCCCGCTTCACAGTGTTTGTGGACTAATCTTAAGACTATTTTAAAAGGATTATATGGGTACATGTTTAAACTACTGTCTTATACATTCCTTGGAGTGCTTGCCATACTTCCACAAGTTGTCTGTTTGCACAAGTAGGCTAGTGTGTCAGCATGGAACTTGCATACCTCAGTCTAGGAAGCATGTTCTTCCGTTATGAAAGTTGCAGTGCTTGATGTTGATAGCAACTGGTTCCCATATAATGCTGGTCACTTGAATAAATTGCCCTCATGAGTAAGGAAGGTGATTGAAAAGAACATGTGAAGTGGCCCGTGAGCAAGGTCACTCCAATCACTTAAAAAGAAAGAAAGAGAAATTTCGCCAGGAGGTGAAAGAATCTCTAATTTGTCCATGTTTTCTTTTTGTGTGAATGTGTGGTGAGAGAGAGAGAGAGAGAGAGAGAGAGAGAGTGAAAAACCACGTGGATTATTTCCTTTTTTAAACTGTATAGTTTTCTTTGGCTGTATCAAGAGAGATGATGCACACATTTCTAATGGTGCACCACAAAAGTCAGGTGCCATGATTCTGGAATAGGATGTGTTGAGGGCCACAAATAGGTGGCCCTAAAAGCAAGTTGAGCAAGCAGGTGGGGATGTGGTCAACAGAACTGCAAGAGGATGTGAACAGTTAGATCCCAATCTTATTGAGCCCAATTTTCCCCAACCTGTGTGCAGAGCCGTTTCTGGTGCATGATAGCAGACTGCAGTTCCAAAGTTGCTATGTGGTATTTTTTTAGCATACTTGTAGAAACCACATATTTAGCATGCTGATTCAGTTTGATATAATTATGTTAATCTTATTTGAAGGTTTGGTGAAATAATAAGTTCAAAAGTAAAACATTTTCAAGCTGTTGCGAAATAAGAATTGTGCTGTGTGTTCACAAAACCACTTTAAAATGCCATTTTAACCCCTTTAAGGCTGTTGCATTACATGACTAGGTATTGCTTGTGTTGATTTCCTGTTGTTTCTTGTTTTTTTTTCAGGTCAAGCAAATAAAGTAGCTAAGGAAGCAGCCAACAGATGGACTGGTGTGTCTGCATTTGCATTCCTTAGCAACATCCCTCTCCCTTCCTTGAGGAAAAATAAACTCAAGAGAAGAAGCAATCATTCATAAAACTTACAATTTGTTAGCTCTTACCAGAGTTGCTATACAATTCATAAAATATTATTTTACTGGTGGTGTTTGCCATTGCTCAGGAAAATACTGCACATGAATGCTACTTCTCTTGAATGCATTATTATAAATTTATTTCATGTGTTCTTAACAGCTGGAGACATTGCCACATATCATTATCATTTTTGTTCAGTTTCAACTCACTGTATATGTTAAGCAATCCCAGTCTGCAAATAACGTGCACAGTAGGAGAATTTGTTATTTGCATTTCATTTCTGCACAGCCTGGGGCGGGGGGGGGGGGCTTTCTTTCCCTGCAAACTAGCAAAGTGCTTGACTTTCAGCCAGTAAAAGACTGGTGCAGGTGAGCCTGGAGGACACAACTGTGCCTTTTAAATTTGATTCCATAGCATATCTTAGATTACAGCAAGCTCTTCCTATTCATTATATCACCAGATATCCACGTTTATGGGGATCAGCAGTACCATATAAATGGAATTTTGCACTTCACAACTGCTTCACATAACAGCTTGTTATCAAGTCTACAGTAATTGATGTTTGTCTAGGATTCAGCTGTATCACTTCCTCAGCCTGATAAAAGTCCAGTAGAAAATAAAACATGCACATTCCACTCACTAAATTGATCTATTGAACATGCATCACAGAAGGTTCAAAATATAACTAAATACGATGGATTGCCTTCTCCCACATAAACTTCTCTTTTATGATTATCTTCCAAAGCCCTTCTCCAGATGCCGCCACCACCAGAAGTTAGGCAGGTGGCTCTTGGAGAATGGCCATTCCACTTTTTGGAATGTCCTTGCCAGGAAAGCTTAGCAGGCATCAACTCTTTGTTTATTTTCATAGACCTTTTTAAACCACCTTCAAAGCAACAATGCTGAAGGGCAGGCTAAAAATAACAAATCTCCTTTTTTGTTTGTTTTTTGTTGAGCTGCTCTGTTACTCCTCTTTAAGTGTTTGCAAGCAGTGTTGTTTTAAAAACTGGATATGTGTTGACTACTAATGTGCCCTGATCCCCTTCCTTGTGATTTTCCAGTTCTGTTGCAAGATCTGATACCAGTTACCACTTGACAACAACTGTTGTGGAGTGTTTCCTCCCATCAGATGTCCTCTTGGAGGTTTGAGACTGGTGAAGAATCTCTATGGGTTACATACAGACAAGTTCATGGTAACCAGTGTTAGGTGTTGCAGCAGAAAGGCAGACAAATCACTTTGAGGAAGACCTTGGCATGGAATAGTAATGTGTAGATTGGCCCTGCTGTTTCACACTGGCAGTATAAAACAGAAATCCCTGATGATTGAAATTATGGAATGGGACTCTCCATTCTAAAAACTTTATTTCTTGAAAACAAAAACCATTTTATTTAATGTTTTTTTCCCCACTCCTATTTTGTCCACAGATAATATCTTTGCAACAAAATCTTGGGCCAAACGGAAGTTTGCGTTTGAAGAGAGCAAAATTGACAAAACATTTGGTATTCCTGAAGACTTTGACTACATCGATTAGAAACGTTTAGTAAGAATGGCAAGTAATTTAATATTGTTCAAGAGATTTTGTTTTCATTCCAAAGTTTCTTTTTCTTTTACCATTATTTGTATTTTGGTTAATAAAATCTGAAAATACATTGAAAATATATTTTTTGCTTTCACTCTGTGACCCAGTAGACTTGGAAGGGACCCGAAGGGTCAACTAGTCCAACCTCCTGCAATGCAAAATGAGAGCTAATTATAATGAAGTCTATTATTAAGGTGGATGCTATCATGTCTGTTTTGCTGGCTGTATTATGCCAGAAAGTGTTGCGGCCTAGGCCAAAAACGTGGGTGAGAGAGAAACTGGAAACCATGTTTTATGCTGGAAATAAATAAGGCAGTGAAATAAATTACATGTACATCTGTAATTAAAAGTTTAGGGGGAAGATATGAATAAACAGCTATATTCATTTCATGCAGTACACTAGATATGCACAAAGAATAGGCAATGCAGTTAATCTCTTGATGGTTTAGTCAGTTTTCCTAAGCTATGATCTAGGATCACTGAGCAATTTTGAAAAACCAGGTAGACCCAAATAAAAGGCATAATGGGGCTGTACATGATCCTAAATATATTGTTAAAATTTGGGGCGGGGGGAAACCAGACACCCCCCCCCCCATAATCTCAGTGAAGGGTTAGAATTTGAGCAAACTCATAAATTCATGAATTCAGCTGTGTTGTTGAAGAAACAAAAGGCTTAAAAAAAGCCTTTGATAATGGTAAGTCATCAGGAAAACATCAGATTCTGCCCATTTTGCAAAGGGCTTGAGAAACAGCTTGCCAGGGTGACTGGCTGGAGGACAGTGCTGGAAGCAGAAGGGGAGTTGTCATTTTCTCCCAAGTGCTGCTGGGAAGAAGGAGGAGGAAGTGGGGAGAACTCCATGGGGGCTGAAGGGTATGAGCCTTGCTGGCTGGCTGAAGCAGGCTGTTACAGAGAGACATAGGGATGACACTTAGGATGCCTCTGAATCCAAGACTGCACAGCTGGGAAGGACAAGCCCCTTTTGATGTGAATGCTGTGAACTCTCTCTCCATAAACTTCAGGTGTATATATGTGTGTGAATAAACCACACTTCCTAAAGACACTGCAGACACTGCTGTGCCTCATTTTCCCAAAGGAAACCCAAACCCTGATTGAGTGCTAAGACCACTTGGCAGAGATTGGGGTGGCCAGTAACAATATTTTCCTGAGATAAGCAGAAGAGGCAGTAGATTAGTAAAATGTAGCAATCGCAATTCACTGACAATAGTGCAAAATAACACAAGTACTGGAAATTATCCTCGCACCCACCATGACTGCAGATGGCCTTTCTACAAGACTTGAAATAAACCGTTGCTACAGAGCTGTGGCATCTTCCTCAAGTTCCTGCTTCTCATTCGTTCATTCATTCACAATCCCATGGCAAACAGCAGCACCTGCACTGAAGTCACCTGGCAGCTGCTTTTACCTGCACTTCATCTGGGTCAGCCCCCTGCATTTCTCCCATTGATGCTACTTTGCTGCCAAAGCTGGCTAGGTTTCACATGCTAGATCTGTGGAAAGAGGTTCTGGTTGGACGTGTGCATACATGGCTCCCAGGCATCTGCCTGTGGATAGAGTGCTGATGTGTATGCACATTTCACAATATTTTCCCCTCTTTGCAGCCCAGTGGACTTTATGGTGGCAACAACAACAGGGCAAAATGGAGAACGGACTGAGTGAATGGGGGAAGTTTTCCACCACAAGGCAACTGGCCATCAGGCATCTCTCGTTTTTTTTAAAAAAGTATTTTTTCTTAATACACCGATGTTTGCATGCCTCGAAATGCAACATTTTAGCTATTATTGAGAAAATGGCATCTAATCCTGAAAACCCTCGACAAGTCTCATCTCTCCCATTGACCATCTGCTGTGGCCTTGGACCAGTCAAATGTCTTTCAGCTTTAATCACCCAACTCTATCTGGCTCTGTTATTATGAAAATTAAACAATTCAGATTCTGGATTTCCAGTGTGCTTTGTGAAATGATAAATACTAGTAATATAAGTGCTTCGTTAAGAGCAAGAATATGAAAGACATCCAAAACGTAAACAAAACATAGTACAATATTAACTGCACTGAAACCTTAATAATACAGTAATTCAAAATATGCGTTCTGACCACAAAAACAAAACCATTTTTTCCCTGGAAGCTATTTATTTTTTGTCTTCTTTCCAACAACTTAATGTTAACAATATGTTCTGTGCTTTTCAAAAAATCTAACTAGTCACCTGGTTTTTATGCAGATGCTAACCCTACCCTGGCAGTTACAAGGAAACTTGTTATCAATTTCATATCTTGCTTGAAAACAAAAAATTACAAAACCCAGCAAAATGGTCAAAGGGTCAGAGCTAGATGTGTCTTTAATTACATTAATCATATCTAACCAAAACACCATAACTATACTGCAGCCTCACCACTTAGGAAAATAATCTGTAGAACAATACAGTTTTTAAGCTTGATACAGACACACACCATAATCCTCCAGTTGGAGCCAGGCTAAAGGTACTATAAAATTCTGCGCGACAGAACTGTAGAAAGGCTGATAAAGTGAATATGTTTCCTCTGTTGTGGCTTGGTGCAGTATCTTCTATTTTTATCTTACTCATAGGCATTTTCCTGTTTGACTCTTGTAACTACAGATGGGGGGGGGGGACCAGAGTATCTCCATAATAAGTCCTCCTGCAAAAATGTCACTATATTTAAAAAAATTTGAAAAGAGAATAGTGAAAGCAGCCCTAAACATGAAAGTCTACATGTCTTACTCAAGTCCCTTTGACAACTTCTAAAGCTATAACTTGATTTCTTGTGTTTTCAAAGTCCTGTTAATTGTTCAGGGTTTTTTTTTTTAAATACAAGCGGTTTATTTAACTCTTTTCATAGTTATCTTTCTTTGAGTTATGCACTTTCTTGTTCTTTTGTCAATTTCATATGAATAAGTTGAACAGCTACAGCAAAATTATCCTCAAGTCCGTTCGTAAGTTAAATACCAAAAGGTGAAGTGTAACTTAAGGTGTAACCACATAAGGATATCAGTGTCAAATTGATATTTACCGGTACCTGAAGTTTGAATTTGAAAAGTAAACTAAAACGCATAGACATACAACATGATGTATCCATAATGATGCTGTGATCTGTTCTTGTGCAAGGTGTGTGTGTGTGAGAGGGGTTTGCAGGGCTAATTGGGAGATAATTCATTGGTACTCTGATATTTTTAATCCAAATATTGGTGCTTTTGCATCCCTAAATCAGGTCTTTGCACCATTGAGGAATATTTAGGGAAGTTTTAAATGTTTGATGTTTTATTGTATTTTTAGTATTTTGTTGGAAGCTGCCCAGTGTCAGCGGGGTATAGATATATTATTATTATTATTATTATTATTATTATTATTAATTATATCACTGGGGAATCATTTCGCTTGTCAAAAAGTTCATACACAAAAATATATATTCACCTGTCCTATGTCGAAATAATGTTGATTCCACATGCAGGTTTTTCAGTAAATTTAAAATATTTTTAAAAACTGGTGACTGTCATTCATGATGATCCACTAACAATATTCACAACTGAATCCCAAGTCCTGTGAACACTATGTAGAAGCATAGTTATGATACTTCCAAATGGCTGCCATAAGTATCTATGTAGGGTAAGCACCTACAATATAAATAGTTCACTACTAGTTGGTCATTCTGGGAAAGGAAGTATGGGTATTAAGATGAACTTGTAAAATCCACTTTTTCAGCTTCTTCATGACAAAAACCAACAGGAAATAGAAATGGGTGCCAGATGTGAGAAAAATGCAGCTTTTAGCTGCCCTCTGTTTGGAGCTCTCAGATGTTTTGCCTTTTTGCTGCTTGTTTAACATCTGGTGGTGATGGTTGGATACAGATGGCCATGTACCAAATTATAATTTGACATGCGGTAAGCTGTTTGTCAGCAGTATCTTGCCAAAGGGATAGTGAGAAATCTACTGCATGTCCAGATATCTGCAGAAAGAGAGAAATAGTGAATATCTGCTGGCTTACCTGATGATTATAAAATTGCCACTTAGTAAATTATTGCCTGAATTCACACCATTTCTTATGTGTCTTCTTGGATAGATACTCTGTTTAATTATAATTTGAAGGATTAGCTCCGTGACCAGATTTAGGAACAGTTACCTGTTCACTCAGCTGTTGAAACAAAGAACTCAGCCAGTTTATCTTCTCATGTAAAGCTCATAGATGAACCCATGAGACCAGTGTTGCCCTAATGTTCTGTTTGTTACTATTTGGGGGTGTGTGTGTCTTATATTGGTGTCCATTCAACAAACTCTGTACATGTGTGAGTGGTAGTGATCAGATCCAGACTTGTCAATTTGTCATCTTACAGGACAGAGATAAATCATGCATGCAGATTGTGCTTCAGTGTGATGAAATGAGCTAGAGATGGGGGGGGGGGAAGTATTAAGATAGTCAAAAGATAGTCAAATAAAGTACAGGTACCAAAGGTAAAAAGGTAAAGACCCCTGGACGGTTAAGTCCAGTCAAAAGCAACTGTGGGGTTGTGGTGCTCATCTCGCTTTCAGGCCAAGGGAGCCAGCGTTTGTCCACAGACAGCTTTCCAGGTCATGTGGCTAGCAGGACTAAACCACTTCTGGCGCAACGGAACACCATGACGGAAACCAGAGCGCACGGAAATGCTGTTTACCTCCCCGCTGCAGTGGTACCTATTTATCTACTTGCACTGTTGTGCTTTTGAGCTGCTAGGTTGGCAGGAGCTGCGAAAGAGCAACAGGAGCTCACTCCGTCGTGGGGATTCAAACAGCCAACCTTCTGATCAGCAAGCCCAAGAGGCTCAGTGGTTTAGACCACAGCGCCACCCGCTCCATAGTTAAGGATCATAAACTAACTAGAGCCCTCTGGACCACATTTGATTCAGTAGGTGTGGTTAGTGATAACTACCCCACAAATCTGCTGATAAAATAGGTTTCTGAAAGGATCATAAAGAGAAAGAAAAATACTATCTTGGCTTACCATGTCTGCTCATGTTTTTATACTTAGGTACAGTTCATTCAGTGTTCCACCTGTCCCTGGAAAAACATAATATTTGTCCTGGGATATTGCGATGGCACTTTCCATTTTCACAGCAGCAGACTTCAGCTGCTACGGTCACAGAAACGGTTTCTGGGAAGCAGCAGGTGCATATGGATTCCAGGTAGTACATAATGTTATCCATAAAAAATTATATTCCTGATGCAAGAGTACTTCACATGGAGATTAAGCGTGGATGTGGAAAATCATCAGATACTTTCACACCTGTTTGGAGTTGGTCAAATCACTAGAATCAGATTCTTATTGACTTTTAATAGGTTCTTCAGTTGATGGAGTTACATTGCAGTTGAAGCAATAAGTTCAGAAACAGCTACTATGTTGCAAATACTGGTCTTTTAAAAATACATTTTGTCAAGTACTATAAGCAGCACATATCTTAATTATAAATTAGTCCATTTATAAACATCAGTAAAACTGATGTAAACTTCAAAACATGAGTGTTCTCACAAATTCTTTTAACATGCTGTTCTTAATGTGCCAACGTTAAGTTTGTAGAAGTACAAACCAGATACAGTGGTGCCCTGCTAGACGAAAATAATTCGTTCTGCGAAAATTTTCGTCTAGCGGTTTTTTCGTCTAGCGAAGCGGCAATGACAGCCGCGCTCCGCTAAACGAAAGTAAAAAAAAGACAAAAAATTTTCGTCTTGCGAGGCAGCCCCATAGACTTTTTCGTCTAGCGGGGCAGCCTTCCGCAAGACGAATGCCTTCGTCTAGCGAGTTTTTCATCTAGCGAGGCATTCGTCTTGCGGGGCACCACTGTATAAGATTACTAGGATGACGTTTGCAATGTTTTAACATTTTATTTTTTAAACTGTGTAATATGTCATGTGTTCTTGTTCATCTGAGGTTGTATTTACCTAATTTTAAGACCTGCTAAGGAACAGATGATTGCTATTATGTCCTGATATATAAAACCACAGAATTCAGAGAGGGTGTACTTTCTCCCCCCTCCCCCGACTGGATATCTACACACACACATACACCAAAAAATAACAACCCAAAAACAAAACCCTCATATACCTGTACATATACGCAAACATACAAGAATTTAATCTCACAGATTTCAGTGTCTTTAGGGCACACTAGAATTCCTGTCTGCTTCATCTACCTCAGGTTTCACCAAAATCCCTTTCTTTTCTCTTAACCCCTTGACTAGTGTTATGAAACACTAATTAACGCTCTTTCATTTGACCAGTTCTTGGTTGGAAAAATCTGACTAATGATGGATAGAGGACTGTTTATGGGGATCAAATGGATGTTGCCCCTCCTCCAGTCAGCATCTTGAAAATAGAGAAATCCCACTAGTAAGTCATGAGTGAGAGTTTATTGGAGCCTTAAGAAGTTCCTTACAACTTAGCTCCATATGTGTTCCCCACATCAAGGTTACAGTCCTTAACTGTGTCCAAATGTCCCAAGTATCAAATGTTTGATTAGAGGTTGCCCTCTTGCTCCCTAAATTACATATGTTTAACTTAAATATTTCCATAAAACATTAAGCTCTTTTTGTTTCTTCTCTGTATGTTAAGAAAGCACAGACATCATTTAACAAAATTAAGCCTAAACATAGTAAATTGCTAAAAAGATTATTCCCAGTCGTGGTTTACAGATTTAGCACTCTTTCTTTGTGTGAGCCATGAATCCTGCATCGGTGTGGGCAATAAACCCTAATCCTTATTTTTAAACATGAAATATGGTACATTCTCTTGCTATAAATAATGCTTACTGGGAAATTGTCCCCTAATCTTAAAATACATGGCTGTGTACTTGACAGTTGTATCTGTCAGTTGAATAACTATTACTCATTAAAGCATTTCATTATTTCCTGATTTTCCATAATTGCAAGGATGGTGAATATATGTGTATACAGGTGATTACATTTTTAAGCAGTATTTTTTTAAAACAACAACAACACAAAAATAGATTATTTGGCTCCATGGCAGAAGGCTGATGCTAATAGGCAAAAATGCCACATTTTGAATAGGAAAACTACAGGTTTTGTTACATAATATGGCAAGGAATTGGTTTTGGCTGTAAACTCTCTCCCCTCCCCCCCAATCACTAGGCAGAGAGAAAAATGGGGAAAAGAAGACATTATTACACAGTTTCTGTTTGGGCCTCTCTCTTTTTTTGCTATTTTACTTTAAAAGGCTGTCTTTTCCATTATAAGATATTGCCAAACATCTCAAGGAATCCTTCTTCAGAGTAAGTTGTTGCCTGGCGCTCCATTGCTATCTGAGCCGTATCTGCACTTTGCCAATGAGTGCCCCTTTCTTTTTTCTCCCAAGCAGCTCACTGCTGTTGGAAGTGGCAGTACAGTACTATATCTGTCAGTCCTGTCCGCTTCCCCATTTATTCCATCTTGACCCTATTTGCACTATAGATTTAAAGTGGTGGTATGCCACTTTAAACAGCCAACAAACCCAGGTCGCAGTTGTTTCTTACAGTTGCTGAGAGTTGTTTGGAGACCCCTTTTTGACCTCACAGAGCAGCATCACAAAATTCAGGGAAGTGTGTATTTCTAAAGTTGACTTCACTGCATGTCCTGTTTTGGTACATGCAGATTAGGTAGGCACACATGAAATTGCAAACTGAACCAAGTTTCTTCCCTATCACTAGGGCCTCTGCTGCTGCAGACAACATTCACCCTCACAATTTCCCCCGCTGTTGTGGGTTTCCATTATGGACAACCCAAATTCTTCTGTATCAAGCTTTACTAATCTCTGAGTGATGGGCTGGGTCGTCCATGATATGCCTGCTTCCTTTCCTGTCTAAAGCAGTCTGGGTCAGGCACAGTGAGGTGATGATCTGAAGTAGTGGATGCTGGGTAGCGAGCAGCAGTGAGTTGTTGGAGCTGTGTTTGCCATGCAGTTTGCCCTGTGCCTGCTAAGGTAGTTTGCTGCTCTCAGATGTGATGGGAAATGGTCTCCTCACCAGTGTTTCAAAGTCTAACTGGGGGGTGAACACAGAGTGTGGGGTGCTGTCTTATCCTTCACTTTGGGCAGTAAAATTTAATTATTGGACTCGCCCTAGGCTAGGAAAGTAGGACATCCAAGGAGTGCAGTACACTATCAATGTCCCTCTAACTCTGAGAGGGCTTTCAAAAGCAGTTTTATCAGATAATGTTTGGGATCTACTGTTCAAAGGAGGAGAAAAGCCTCTTGCTGGGCATGCTTTCAAGTAGCTCTTTGGATCCCGGCCTCTGTATGTTTTTGTTTCAGTTTCGCTAATTATTTCCCTCTGTGCTGCTAGGCTGAGGTCTTCTCGCTTACTGTTCCCCATCGTCCACAGGGATGATAAGTTTTTAAAGTACCTTTTGAAGGCTTGTTTTCTTGCTTGCAGAAAGGCTTTGAAATATATTTCAGGCCGAAGAATTCTGAGGCCATGTAATTTCAGCTGTATATTTCTACACAAGTACACTGGCCTTAGAGCACCATGTCTCTGAAACGGCTCCTTGGAGTTTCTCTCAACATTATAGTTGGGCTTCGGATTCCTCCCAGGACAGGGTGGGGCAGGGGGAGGAATAAAAACAAAGGCCTCACCAACCCTGTCAATCTTTCCTCTCAGACTGCAATGTCAGTGCTCTTAACTCCCAACAAGTCCAGGCACGTTACAGCTGGTATTTTGGTCATGATCTTGATTTGACTTATTTAGCATAGCACTAGGCCTGTGGGGCTTTGATGACGACTGGATGTAATGTGCTTAGTCTTGTGTCAAGCCTCGAAGTCAGACTGCTGTCTGACCTTACCCAAAAGAAGGTTACCAATATCATGGCAACCCCAGTAACTCAGTCATAACATTTCTACAGCTGTCTAGAGAATATAGTAGTTCCCTTGCCATACCTTTGGTGTTTGTGCGTATGTTTGCATATGTGTGTGTTTATATAGATGTATTTATGTGTGTAGTTCTATTTATTATAAAGACGTGACGTCTGCACCAGCTTTAATCTCATTCTGGAAGTGTGCATGCTGGATTCTTTCTCCAGTTTTAAGCATAAATTTGATGAGCACCCTTCTCTTTCAACATAGTTGATAGAAGAGAGTAACGCTTTCTAGTTGGTTGTCAGGGAGCAAGCATGCCTTCCATACTGAAGTTGCAAAGCCAGGAACTGTGGTCTGAAGAAGAAACAGTTCAAGGATGGCAAGAAAGAGAGAAGTTTGGGAACATAAAGCAGGGCTGGGAAACCCTTTTACAGTGGTACCTCGGATTACAAACACCTCGGGTTACAAGGACTTCGAATTACAGACTCCACTAACCTGGAAGTAATACCTCAGGTTAAGAACTTTGCCCCAGGATGAGAACAAAAACCGTGCAGTGGCAGCGGGAGGCCCCATTAGCTAAAGTGGTACCTCAGGTTAAGAACGGTTTCAGATTAAGAACGGACCTCCAGAACGAATTAAGTTCGTAACCAGAGGTACCACTGTATTCCATGTGAGGAACCTTCCAGTTGTGGGTGGTACCACAGGCAAACATTGGTGGAGCTATGAATCTGAACTTTGCACAGTAGGTTACATTTGGTTTGTATAAAAGCCAGAGATTTCTGCACCCACATCTCTCCATCCAGGCAAGCAAGAGATTTTTGGGAACACCCCCCGTTCGCATAATACTGTGTACTGTATTTTTGTTTTTATTGTACTGTTTATTGTTCAATATTTTAATCTGTTAAGTAGTTTGGTAATGGATTTAAAGCAAACAAATGGACCGATCACCGTTCAGTCAGGCAGAAGCACATGAAGAGGATGCAGAGTGAGGCTGGTGAGGGAGCTGGCCTGAAGGGAGTCCTGGAGGGCCTCAGGTCCCCTACCCCTAATATAGAGCATATCAACTAGGCCGCTGCAATGACAACCTTTGAGGTTGGTCTGGAGGTTGCTGCTGGTGCAGAACATGGCTGCTAGGTTGCCTGAGAGGGTAAACTACTCCTAGCACATAACACTTTGTTTGTGGGACTTCCACTGCCTACCAATCTTCTATGAAATCAAATTCAAGGTTTTGGAACTGACATATGATTTTATTCTGTAAACCGCCCTGAGGCCTGTAGGTATAGGATGGTATATAAATTCAAAATAATCATAATCATAATCATAGGCCCTATACACCTCAGGACTAGGTTACTTGAGAGACTGTCTTATCCTTTATATACTCAGTATGTCACTGTGTTCTGCCGAAGAGTTTCTCCTTAAAGTCCCCAAAAGTTCAGGTCTACTCCATAATACTGTAACTTGGAGCAGAGCTTTCTGTGGCTGCCCCTGTTCTGTCCATTTGACTCTTCCCTGTCCTTTTCTTCTGTTAAAATGTACCTTTTGTCAGTGCTGATGTTTCTCTCTGCATGTTTGAGCCCTGGGCATGTGCCCCTCCTGTTTCCCTAACCCTCCCGCCACCGCCCAAAAGCCTGGATTTAGTTACAGTATTCATAAAATTTAAAGACCATTGATTGTCTTGAGAAATATTTATTTCAGAGGAGAAGATACACATTTCAAACAAAGTAGTGAGGAACTCTACAATGTCTGTGTTGGTATACCTACAGGTTCTGAATTCTAGGTTTGAGGCTAAATTGTGATAAAAGGCTCACAAAGGTTTAATCTGTAGTTCACTCACTACTTGATTATTTTCATACAATGCCTGGAGAAGTAGCTGTGCCCCATTAGCAGGAATTGCAGTCTGCTGTATGAAAAAAGAACATATGTCTTGAATCAGCAGCAAGGGAATGCTTGCAGCTGTATTATGTTTTCCACTGAAGCTTACCTACCTCCTCTAACAATCAATTTATAAGAAATTCTGGCATCAGGGTAAAGATATAAATATATCTAATTAAAAATGAATTGCTGTGTATGTAACCAGTAAGAGAGAGGTGGCTACAATTAGTCAGAAAAGCTTAAGCACATTAAACCTGCAGTGCATTTTTATATTTGGGGATAGACAAACTTCTTATCTGTCAATTGTACCTAACAAAGCAGAGGAAGGAAAGTAGTGTTCACAATTATTTGCTGAAGTGAATATCAATTTGAAAATATGCATTTTATGAGACACTGGGAAAATATTGACGCATACTACAACATAACTCACAGACAAAATGAGGCCAGAGCAAAATTATTTGCTCTAGCAAGCAAAAAAGCAGCAAATGTTTAGGTCCAAGGATGTGGTCAGAATCACCTATAATGCTGATTTTAATTCCAAAAGTTAATATAAAAAGGTGGGATTGTGTATGGAAAGAGTAGGTGTTAGATTTTTATAAATATGCTTAAATGTGTATCTGAAGGTTAACAGATAGAGAACAGATGCTACATTTCCCTTCAATCAATTATTTATGAATATATAAGGAGGATATGCAAAATGCATACATGCATAATAAAGCTTACAAGTTTATTGGTAGTATTCATTTAAAACTAAAAAAAAAATTCTTTTTTAAAAATGGTGTGTGGTTAATTAGTTTGCGTGAGCTCAGTGGTAGAGCACATTCCTTGCATGCATAAGATTCTGGGTTAAATCCTGCAGCATCTCCAGAAACGAAGCATGCCTAAATTCCTAGAGTGTTGCTGCCAGTTCAGTTGACTACACTGAGCAAGTATGATTGATTGTGAGGCATTTTCCTAAGTTCCTAGTCAGCACCAGGTTTTATATACTGTACTGTATGCTGCTAATGGCCCAGTGTCCAATATACTATGAAACTGGTCCTGTATAGAGATAATATGAGCCTGCCACACACTGAATCAAACCCTTGGTCCTTTTAGCTGAGTACAGTGCTGATTGTCAGAGGTATTTCCCAGTTCTGTTATCCTAGGTCCATTTTTAACTAAAATTTCTGCGGATTGAAACAGGGATCCTTTCCATTCAAAACATGTGCAATTCCCTTGAGATATAGCACCCCCTACCACAACTCTCATTCTATACAAGGAGTTTGTTGGCAACTGTCTGCACCTTGAACCAACAAGGAATACATAGCTGCACATTCCATTGATGTATTTAGTATCTACTGTGGCATATGGATTCTGGGGGTGAATTAATATCTGGGTTTGGAACATGTTCCTGAATGGGGGTAATGAACTAATTCACTCATTTTCCTGTAACACTGGGTTCCTCGGGCATCTGGTTGGTCACTGCGAGGACAGGATATTGGATTAGATGGGCCACTGGCCTGATCCAGCATACTCTTTATCTTCTTACGTTAGTCCAACATTCTAACCGCTCCATCATTCTGTTTCTTCCAATATAATTTTGCAATGAGGTTAGACAACCCTGTTTTTGTTTGTTTGTGTGTTTTGGGGTTTGTTTGTTTTTTGCCTCTACAGAGAATAGCTCCAAAGTTGTAAAATCATACTGCTTAATTGAACTGTTATGCAACTTACTCAAAGGAGTTGCTTACATACATAAAATAAATACAAAATGTAATAAAATGATAAGCTGGAACATCAGGCAGCAAGGATCAACAAATTGAACCAAATTCAGTATGCAGGCGGGCAAAATTAAGCAGACTCACCAAAGAAAAAAGAAAGACTTACAACCTTATTAAAATATGCAAACAGCCTCCCATCACAGTGGGGAATACTAGTTATGTAACCTTTGGGAGAATTATTTTAAAATCTATGGTCCTGGTGGTAGATATTCTAATCAAATGTATTGGGAGCACACACACAGTAGAGCCTGATCTGAATTTAAATACTGCAAGGATAACTGTGATAACTGTTTTTCATGATCCCACAAGGCAATGTGGGCCTTCAGATTGAAAATGATACCCCTACCCCTGATCTAGGAGAGAAACCCTTGACTTCAGACTTCTTCAATAGAGATACTTTAGCCCGTTCTGTGACAGACATATTTATCTCTTAAGTTCTCAGACCAGCATCAACTCTGTGTTGTCTGGATCCAGTATCCAGTATCCATTGGTTCCACCTTTATGTGCTTAGTCGTGGCATCCAATATTTGTCCAGGGCAAAAAGAGCAGTAACATTCCTGCATACAGTTAGAGAAATATACAGTTCGGTTGCAAAAAAGAAAGAAGAATAGGTACTGGTATTTTCTATCTTACCTTCTTAATGTTTGCTGAGACATTATGCCAGAGTACCTGCACAGAGGTGTTAGTGGGGGTTTTGCTTGTTTGTTTCATTAAAACACACACACACACAAGAATTAAACTAATGGTTTGTAACAACAACAAATAGATTTTCAGGTCAGGGCAGACATGGCAACCAGTAAGGTTTCCAAACCTTACTGTCTTTTTAATGGAACTCTTTAAACACTGCAGCATTTATAGCAATATCACAACTGTTGCTCTTGCACTTCTGGTTTTATAGAAGAACATTAAAAACAAACAATGGTTTTGATTTCCAGACTCCCCGTTGAATAAAATGTCCGTGTGGCATGCTAAGCATTATGAACATGGCTCTTTTTAGGAACAGAAGCTGCATGTCTAATCCTCCAGCGCTGTGTTAAAGATCGACTGTTTCTGTCCCAGCTGCTGGTTTTCAACTGTCGACAAGAAATGCTGAAGACCAAGTGAATAGGCTCAGAAGTTCTGGGCCTGTGCTAATGTGCATATAACTGCAAAATGGTTGAAATGAAAGGGAACGGAAAATAAGAATGCAATGTATTAGAAAAGTCATACACATTTGAAGACCTCCTGCTTAGATTATTTAAAATTACAAGCTTGTTTGTTTTGAAATGCTTGTGAAAGAATATGTTTTCCCATACACGTAAATCCATAGGAGTGAGGAAAAGTTGGAATTCTTAACTAGATGACAAGCAAAATCTTCTTATTTACAGTATTTTTTACTGTCCTTGTTCGTCAGTGAAATAGGCAAGCTGGCCTGTTCAGCCTCAGTAAAAACTTGGAAACAGTCCTTCTCCCTTATCTTTGTTATGGCTGCAGTCGCCAAGCCAATGTGGTTAGTGAGCTCAAGTGTGAGATTTCCTTGTACCAGGAAGGTCTGATGCAAGATCATAACACCACTCAGCAGGTCACCCTGACTGGTCCTTATCCCTTGGCCAACCAGAATTATTTACAGAATTACTGTAAAGGTAAAAGGAGGAATTTGGAGGAATGGTGGAATAGAAATAAGACAGGGACAAAGTTAGGCTACAATCCTATGCGTACTTACCTGAGAGTAAGCCTCGTTTAGTATTGTGGTATATATTTCTGACTAAACCTGGATAGGATTACTGAGTTACGGTACCATGAACCTTTGCACATTACTTCAGTTTCATCCATTATGAATCTTGGTAAGTTTTTAGATACAGTGAAAGAAAGATTTTTATATGCAGTGCTGGAAAGGTTTCTCCACTAATGTACACATGGGCCAAACTTGGCATGATGTTGAAGACACTTGAATGCATCTTCCAACATCTCTGTGTGTTGCTAAGAGCAGCTCTGTTATTTGAATAGGGACTATGGCATTGGGAGTGGGTCTAATCGTTTTCTTCTACACTAATTCCCCAATGCATATTGCACCCCTATGTTGTTTGCCCCTTCTTAAGCTATTGAGGATGCATTCATATATCTTCCATGCCAGATCTAGTGAGATTCCTGCATTGCAGGGGGTTGGACTAAATGACCCTTGGGGTCACTTCCAACTCTATGATTCTATGACTGCATCTCATAAAAGCTCATTTCACAATACGTTATTCAGTCTTCAAGCTGCCACAGGACACTTTGCAACAATCTAGCACCTCATCTAGATTTTTTTAAAGGTAATTCAAGCTTGGATTTGTTTAATTTCTTAGCAAAAACAGAACTCTTAATTCAGCAAGAAACTTTATCCATTCTTACCTGTCAGTTCTTGAGAGTCTTTTTGGACCTACAGGGTTCAGTTCAGTTCCATGCTTATTGCTGTATTTAAAAGTGCTGTGAGATCATTTATGACTTCAGGGAATCCATCCAGCTTCATTGTCTTGCAAGATTTCAAAGCTTTGCATTCAGTTTTAAATGCCTTTTTAAGCACGGACAATGCTCAAACAGGCTTCCCAAAACTCAATGAAGCTTACAAAGCTTGGAACGCTGTTATAACGCAGGAGGGGACTCCAAAATTATGCTTTGGATAAGTATCTGTGGTACTTAAGTAGAGGACTACTTATGCTGAACAATGTGGATTGAGCAGAAAGAAAAACACATGGTGTGTTCATATCAGCATTTTCTTTTAATAATTAAATTATGCTTTATCAGTAATTTTTTGCTGCTGTTTTCTCAAATGTGTTAGCAGCAACTATAGAGAAAGGGAACACCTAACCTGGGAACGTCAAAAGGAGTGGTACACAACAAGGACAACTCCACAGCGAACAGGACAGTTTTATCTTCCTTGGCGCTGAACAGTGGCCTTGCATGAGTTGGTAGGAGCACCAGCGATATCACCATACTGGATATTAAAGGGGTTTCAGTATGTGTGTTGTTAAATGAAGAGTGGTATCACAGGAGTATTATAGGCTTTAAGTTTCACCTGTTATTATGCTCAACAATATATACCCCCTTGCTTTTTCATACCTGGCACATGGTGCAATTATTAGGGAAACTTCAAGCAGACATTTACCGCAGGATGAAAAGAGCAAGCTTTAATTGTCGATTTCAGGGATGGCCAGGCTCTTTAAGAGCATGGCTGACTCAAATATTTCCAGTTGGACTGGTCAGCTTTCCGGGCATTGTCAGATGCCATGTAAGCATTGTGTATAAAACATGACTCAGTGGTTAGTGAACTAGGGGTTACTTAAGGGGTGGAAAGTTCATCTTGTAATTCAACAGGAAGTCACACCTGAGTTCTTAAAGGCTCGCCCAATGCTGTATGCTTTGCAGGAGGCAATAGGCAAGCAGATAACTTTTTGCAAGCAGAAGGCATCATTTTTTCCAGTGCCTACAGTGAGTAGGCAGCCCTCAATGCGTGTGCGTGTACCAAAGCAAGATAATATGGTCTGAATCTACAAAGATTATAAAATTGCAGCGAATTCATTCTTAGCTGTTGAACAGTATTCTACTTTCAAAAAGTTGTATGGTTTTTATGTACAGTTGTCGTGTACAGCTTCAATATTTTATTTATCAATTGGTGTTTTTTATAAAGAAAATAACAATAATATAAATAAAATAGAGCAAAGAGGTCACAGCCGCACATGCCTTGGGATTATCTAATTACTGCCACACATTATATATGGACCGTCCTATGAAAAGCAACTGTTTCTAGGATACAGCACCCTGGTACTAACTAGGTTGTGCTGCACCAATCATGTCTCCACAGTGTTGATCACAGGCTTTTTGTTTCTTCCTTGGCGCCAGTGATGGCTGGGTGTCTTCTGGGACCAGTAGGGTGGAAAGCACGGAGGGGAACAACCCTTGGTGCCAGAGTCAAGGACATCCTCTTCCCTTTGAGCTTAACAAGGGCAAAACAAGAGAAGTGGACAGCAAGCAGGGTCGCCTCCTAGATTGTAAGTAAGTAAGAAGGCATGCAGGTGGTGACCAGCTAATGACAGACTTAGGCTAGTGGGATTGTGCCCCATTTACTCTAATGGACCAGCCTCCACTGGCACAATTCCGAGTTCTGGATTTAGCCTTTAAAATCCTAAATGGGTATTTGAGGGCTGTGGAACCAGGAACAGAGCCTTCTCAGTTAAACCAACCCTCTTGTAGAAAGCCCTCCACACGTTCGCTTAGTGCCGCTGTTGCATTAACGTGGACAGTGGGTTCCCATCCCCATTGAAAGCATCTTCACTCCATGGGCTCCCCACCCAAATTCTCAATGTCTTCTGCAAATCAGAACTTTCTTACTCCTAAGTCTTCAAGTGAAAACTGTTATTTCTCCCAAATACTTTGGGGGGGGGGTGTTGCCAATTGTTTTAGTTGCTTTCCTGTGGTGTTACTGACTGCATGTCTCTTTGTGTGGCACGTCAGCCAATTTTGTTGTTGTTGTTTTGGAATGTGATGTAAATTGAATGCAAACATGGGGTATATGCCTTTCAGTAAACATAAATACACTAATGGCCAGTAGACAGTCACGTGAGTATACCACATAATTAGAGGTCTGGCCCCACCCCAACCTATGTGAGTGCTTCCATCACACTCTGAAATCATGTCCCGGGTGTTTTGAAATTTAATAGTAGGTGTAAGTGGCTGCCATTGGTACTGCAGTGCATAGAGAGGTGTGGTTTGAGCCTCCCCTCTTCTGCTGTGAATCTCAGTAAAAAAAAAAAATCCCCCATGGCAGTTAGCACCAGGAAAAATTATGTCATTGTGAGCCCCCCCCCCTCTATTCTAATTGCCACTCTGGGGTGTTGGTGGTACCAGTATAGCAGATGGTGATCCCTTGGGGGTCCCCATGCTTAAGTATTTCATTTCAAAACACCCAGGCCATGATTGCTAATCAGATTGTTAAAGTAACATGTAGTTAGGCTCTCAGAGAGATGTGGAGTTATGTAATGGGGAAGTGACTCTTGCGTTGCTGCAGGTGCATACAAATTGAGACACTGTTTTAGGCTGGGGGAAAGTGATTAGCCTGCAGGCTGTGCCTTGCTTGATTAAGTTAAGTCTCCACAATCAGTCAGGGGAATCCCCGATACTGGATGGAAACAATTTCTACTCTGCAGAAAGCAAGGTGCTTGCTCCCTGTGCTCCCTGACTAAACCCTGAAGCAAAACTATATTTTAAAATATACAGAATGTTCACAATACACAGCACAAACCATTTCTTTTGTCAAATAATGGGTGCATTTAAAGAAGAGAAATAGATCTTTTATATACGCTTTTCTAAGGAAAAGCAAATTATTATTTTTTTAAAAAAAAATCTAAACACCTAATTGTATGACTGCCCCTCTGTTTCTTTCTACCCTTTGCATTTTAAAAATGGCAATTGCACACACACGTAGAATCATATGAACTACTTTCTGCAAAGCTTTGATACACATATATGTAACAAAAAGAGTCTTAAGAAATATGTAAAAATACTACGTAATTATGAAGTGTGTAGAAAAGAAACTACAATTCTAATATATCTTGGCAGAAGAAACAATAATTACTTAAAAAAGAAAGAATCGTTTCTCTCTGCATCTTTTGGGGCTGCTTTCTGATGAAGTATTCTTCTGCTTTAAAAAAAAAAACAGAAAGGGAAAACTAAGCACCCCTTTATCTCTTTGCACGTACGCAGGGCGTGCCTTTTTAAGTGAACAGAAATTAGTTAAAGTTTTTGAATGCTGAATTTAAGCAACTGTGAACCAGCAATTATCTGTGATCTAAGAAAGGGTGGGGCTCACTGTTTGCTGAAGAGGGCAAGTGGAACTTCGTGTTGGGAGCTTGCTCACCTACCTCTGCATTTCAAAGCTTGTTTCTGGCTTTAATATTGTGTAGTTCATGGATCAGGGGTTGAGAACTTCAAGGGTGGGGCTCCCTAGGCCTCCCTGTCTGACCTTGGAGACTCTTCCCTAGGCCATATCCATCACTGGCCCTGCTCCCACACCCTCCTCAAGTGCTTCTGCCTGGCTAGAATGTGGCCTTGAACAGGGACAATGTCTCTTGCTTGTCTGGATGGAGGTGTTTGTGTGTGTAAACACTGCCTTTGATAAAGCTGGAATGTAGCCCATTTTTGCCTCTGGCCTTACCTGACATGCAGGTAGGGTGGGGTCAGCCCAGAAATTCCCCCTTGAGGGAATGCAGCCCTGAAGCTGGAAAAAAATAAATCCCTACAATAGTCTTGGATGAATAAGAGATTATGTGAGGAGATGGAAAGGGATAAAGCATGGGTCAGCAAAATTTTTCAGCAGGGGGCCGGTCCACTGTCCCTCAGACCTTGTGGGGGGCTGGACTATATTTTTTTTGGGGGGGGGAATGAACGAATTCATATACCCCACAAATAACCCAGAGATGCATTCTAAATAAAAGCACACATTCTATTTATGTAAAAACACGCTGATTCCCAGACCATCTGTGGGCCAGATTTAGAAGGCAATTGGGCCGGATCTTGCCCCCGGGCCTTAGTTTGCCTACCCATGGGATAAAGGGACAATTCCATCCATCTGCAAGACTGCTAGGAGAAAAGCAAGTCTCAGACTAGGAGTAAATAGGCTTATTCTTTTTTTTGGGGGGGAGGAATGAAGCACAACATGTTTAATTAAAATGTCCCATTAATATTCCCCCCTCTAGTTTTAATTCTGCTTTGACCACAAATTTGGTATGAAGATGGAACAACCAGAAGACAGAAGAGCCCCCCTTTTAAATAATATTCCATTTGTACTTGACACCTGAGTGCTATCAAAGCCTAACCTACTGAAATGCCACCTCTTTGCTGCTGTTGTTTCCGAATGAGTGCAGCATCTTTGCTGACATAGGGTTTTTGTTTTTCAGGTTTTGAAAGTTCTAAAATTTGTGAGCTGAATTTGTAGGAGCCATTATAATATTCCTATTATTATTTTATTGGTGTGAGTTTTGATCACCTATGAAACGGAATAATGCACAGCCAGGCAAATGTTTGCTGCAGAACTGCTGTCACTGAGCAATGCCTCTAATGTGTTGTTTGCACTTGGTATTTGCATTCTAGGCTGTTATGTTAAACAGCCAATTAAGTCTCTCTGAACTCAGCAGACTTTGTTTTAAATTTGTATAATATTGGCCTGTGTGTGGGTAGATGATTTATCAGCTAGGGAAAATGTTTCTTTACACTCATAATGTTCTCAAAAAACTCTTCCTGTGCCCTTATGGGCCCTTTGTAGGTAGAGATTAAAGATGTAGCAACATATTATCTGGAGCCAGTTAAGATTCAGATACAGTACATTGTTTTGTGTTTGGGTATTGCAGCAAAAATATAACAGTGTGTCTTGTGGTACCTCAAGAAGGCAGACACTTTTGTGGATGGGATGCACAGTGTAGTCTTTTAAGCTGCAACAAGACCCTCTATCGTGTTGTGTTCCAACATCAGAATGTAAAGGGGGACCCTCGTCGTGAAATCAATCTGGAAAGTCCTTCTCATCTAGAATCAGAGTTTCCAGCTATGTGTCTCATGGGATTCACACTGCATGCACACCATACAATTAAAGCACATTTACCATCCCATCCCCCGCATGGGAACTCTAGTTTCAGGGCACTGGGAATTGTAGCCCCCATTTTTGTGTGTGTGTGTGTGTGTGTGTGTGTGTGTGAAATGTATGGCATGCATGCAGCCTAACCCTCAGCCATGGGAACTCGCTCTGGTCTCAGAACAGTTTTTCAAACGCATATTTCATTGGATGATTGTGCTTATAAAATGGTTGGCAGGGGTGGAGAACAAGGCTTACCACGTCAAGCCATCCAGAGGTCCTGAGAGGACAATAAATAAACAATCGTAAATGCTTCTGGGGTCAAATAACTTGGTTATGGTTCTGCAGTCATAATGACTGGCGGGAATTTCCTCCCGGCCCTGTTGGGGGGTGGGGTGACTGCTCTGGAGGGGCTTCCGTTCTTCTGGCGCAGAGCAGGGGCTTCAAGCTGCGTCCCGCTCCGTCTGCCGAGGGCCTTCTTCCCCGCTCTCTTCTGTTTTCCCCTCGTGCGCATCGGCCTGGCTCGCTTTCCCATGTGCTCTGGGGAAAGAGCAGCACCAGCGCCTCCTCCTCCTCCTCCCCCCCCCCGCGGGGCGGAGCCCAGCGCGAGGAGGGGAAAGCTGCCTTCTCATTGACCATGTCCCACCCCGCGCCTCGCCGTGCTCTCTTCCTCCCTATCTGTGTCGCACACGCGCGCGCAGCGGAGGGAGGCGGCGGCCGCCACCGCAGCAACAGCTGTAGCTCGGCCAGCCAGCTCCGAGCCTGAGCACAGAGCAGAGGCGAGCCGAGCCGAGCCGAGCGAGCGAGCGAGCCAGCCGAGACTAGGCAGGCAGGCAGGTAGCAAGTCAGGCAGCATGGCGGGGCTGCGCTACCCGCCGCAAAGCAGCTACTGCCGCGCGGCCACGGCCATGAACCTCCTGCTCGGCGTCTTTCAGGTCCTCTTGCCCTGCTTTCGCCCGGGAGAAGCGCAGGGCCAAGGTAAGAATGAATGGCTGGAAGAGGCGGCCAGCTTGGAATGGAGAGGGGGCTTTTTGCAAGGCAGTGCTGAGGTGAAACGGGGCTGGAACGTCGCTTCGTGAAGGGAGACCCCACACGGGCCCCCACGAGCCGCCCTCCTCATCCTGCCTTTGTGCAGAGGCTCTGCGCTGCCGCCTTAATGGTTCCCAGCCCCGCAGAGGCGATGGGCTCTGCCCGGAGTTCCTCTTCCTGCCTCGTCCGCGGAGCTTCGTTCGCCCTGCCGTTTCGCTTTTTATTTGTTTATTCGCTTTGTTTGGGCTGCGAAGGGCCGCCGCGACCTTGTGACAGGCGGCGGGAAAGAAAGCGGGCGACGTCGGCCCACAATGCGGGACTCCTTCCTTCCCTGGCGCGCTGCCGCTGCACGGGCTCGCGCTGCTGCTGTTGCTGCTTAGGCGGCGTCGGCGATGCCGCCCTGTCTGCAGCCTTCGCGGGTCACCGCTTGGAGGAAGAGGAGGCCCTTGTTTGGACTCGGCCCCAAGCTGATACTTTCGTCAACTCCCCCCCCCCCCTCCCAAAAAAACCAACCCTGGCTTCCGACGCCCCTTTTGTGCGCCGGGTCTGCCTGCGTTTCGCACGTTGCTGCTGCAGCAGGAGCGTTTTAATATGGAAGCGTCTCGGGGACGAAACAAAACAAAGCCCAGCCTCCTCCTCCTCCTTCTGCTGCTGCATGCAGCGCTCTGGCTGTGAAAGGCCCGCGAGCCTAGAGGAGACTCTCTCCCAGCTCGCGCCGTGTGCGTGTGGGTCGAAGCCAGGCCTCTGCATGTCCTCCTCTCTTATTCCTGGTGGAAATTGAAAGGAGCTTTCTGTTTTGTTTTCGCCCAGCTATGGACCCCATCCCCAACGTGGTGGAGTTGTGGCAAGCGGAGGAAGGGGAGCTCCTGCTGCCTGCTCAGGTAAGGAAATGAGGGGCGGGGCGCGCGGGGAGGGGCGCGCGCGGCGTATTGCTCAGGCGCAGGAAGGAGGCGGTGGTGTGGTGGGAAGTTCTGCTGCCTTTAACTCTGCGCAAAGGGAGTTTGCCCTCCTCGACGATGCTGCCTGCAGCTCAGTCTGCTTGCCCTTTTTTTCAACCTTGCCTCCTGTGCATGATTTTGCAAGTTACGGTGGCTTTGCATTCGGAGATGGTGAGACCCGGTCAGTACCGGAAGTGGCGCTTCCGCCTCACCTTGCCAGGATTTTGGCAGCAGACGCAGTTATGATTTCATTATGTTTCTGAAAAGGAAATTGGGTAGGCATCAAGTAACATGTGATGCTGTTGGGAGGCGCGCTGATCTCTGGCTGCAACTGATACAGTATTTGTAAGACAAACCCAATTAATGCAGCATCGCAGCATTATTTCTGCAGGGAGTAAGTCTTGCTAAATTCAGTTCTGCTTTTCTCTTCTGTTGGTTTAGTGCTTTTCAAGACTGCATCAGTTATTAAACTGTAACACTTATTTCCCCCTTCCCTTTACAGTACAGCATCTTTCATTTTCCCCTTAAATGCCAACCATAGTAAAGTGAGAAAATACAGCAACTTAAAGGAGTGTTTTATAATTTTTATGCATAGTGAACAGGTTATTCTCAATTTAAGTCAATATTTTATTGAAAGGAATTTATTTTTATTCATAGAAGTATGTATATACTATTATATCATAAACACCAGGGCATTGTACATTAACACAATTCAAACCATACAAAATAATTATTGAAGTGTCTGGCTAATAAAATTCTCTTAAGCAGCTGATAATAGCTTGTCGGCAGACAAATGCCTGCAGCATGCAATTAAAAAAACCAAATGACCTATTTACTTTGTTAACATATTTAATGTTCCCAGATGAAATAATTTGTTCATTTATACTACATTTAAAGCAGCGAATTGGTAGGCTGGATGTGGGTGGGAAGAAATTGCAATTTCTGGTTACAGATATGATGAAAATTCAAAAACAAGTAGCCGCAACTTTTTTAAAAATCGTTTGTCTGTAGCTGTACACAGGGAAGCATTAGTAAATGCAGTTTTCGGGAAATGCATGATTGTTCATTGCAGAAATCTCAATTCACCAGTGCAGTGTCAGGATATTAGTAGATTGATCTAGTAAAGCCTTGTCAAATGGTTAGTAGACTGGTCTAGTGAAGCAGGTGTGCGGAACCTTTAAACCTGCAGATGTTTCTGAACAATAAGTCATAATACCCTGGCTATTGGTCATGCTGCTGGAACTACTAGGAGTTGCAGTTCAGCAACATCTACAGAGACTAAAAACCCCATCACCCCTACCTAGCGTGACCAGTGGTCAGGGAAGATGGGAATTGTAGTCCAAAAACAACTAGAGACCCAAGCTAGGGAAACCCTGCTCTAAGCCACCTTCACTGCATACAAGCCTGGGAACCATCTCTGCTAACTGTGCAGAAGACTATATTTGAACTAGCAATACATCTGCTGAAGAGCATTATCCTGCTGCAGCTTCTGTGGAGAGGCTGTATATTACATGAGCGGGTGGTGGGTTGACTCTGGCGGGTTTCCCCTTTTGCACATTGCCTCTTCATGTAGCCTGTAGAGGTGAGGGTGCTCTTCTCCTTTCTGATGCAAGTCCCCTGGATATGTCTTGTGAGAGAAGGCTATGTTAGGGCCATGGTAGTCAACATGGTGCTCTGTAGGTGTTGTTGGCTACTAGCTCCCATCGGCTCCAGCTAGCGTGGTCAATAGGGATGATGGGGTTTTAGTCTCTTGCAAGAGACAGAAGGTGATGGCCCAGGATGAGGGCGGGGGCTGCTGCATATCCAGTGTCCCAATGTTTTTAGTTTATTTTTGGACTTTGACTTCTGATATGTGGGTAGGGTGGGATGGGTTAATTGTATGAAGCATGAGCTTTTTGCTGCTCCAGTACTTACTACTTATTTTGTCTTACTGCAGTTCTTTTTAACTGTGCACTTTTTTATAACTTAATTTACAGCTGTTAGGAATCTTTTCTATGTTTATGGGATAATGTTGGATTTGGTATGCATGTGTAGGGATGTTTATTAGTATTCCGATGTTAATACTCTTATATGTTAATACTCTTTTATATGACATAGATACCAATTACTATATTTTTAAAGATGAATTATGGATGTTCCTGGAGTGTTATTTCTTGCTTTATTGTTCTTAGTGATATCGTGGTAGCAGTTTACATAGCTGATTTGAATATTCATTGGAAAGGAAAAGCAGAGTGTAAACAAGGGAGTGAAATGAAGGTGGCTTGGTTTTCTGATTTGTTAACTGACTTCAGTTACAACAAACCACAGTTCCACAAGACATGACATGACTGCTGCTTATTCTAGTTTGAAGCAGAAGGATTCACACCTGCTCACATGAGGTGGAGGAAAGGGGGACATTCATACTTAAGGCCCACTGTGGTTTGTTCACAGTAATTTAAAAGAGTCCTCACCAACTTAGTATCTGCCAGATGTTTGTAGTACAATTCTCATCAGCTCCTTTCTGGAGGGGAAAAGGTTGGGCAAGGTAGATCTGAACTATGGTTGTCATGGAAGTTAGGGATGCAACTGTTTATTGTGCATAATTGGTATTACTTATAACTTGGTTGACCTCTAGTTCACCCCTTCCCAGTATCCGGTAGCTAATCAGACCACTGCATCAGTTCTGCAAGCAAATACTTACAAATGCACAATCAAGTGTATTCAGTTGACATTGATAGGATTGCTGTTTTCTATCTTTTGATTTCCTGGTAACTGTTGCCTTTTAATTTGTATCATCTGCTGCATGAAAGTTATGACCTGCTGTCACACATGTTAGGGGAAGTTTAGAACCAACATTTTCTTTGCTTATTTGGTTAGCTGTAATTCCCTGTTCTGTGTGTTTTGTAAATAAAATCTGAACATTGGTGTGTTCTGATCCAAAGGGATTCTGACCATCCTAGTTTATTGTACCCTATCTTATTGTTTTGGGTCTTCCTACCAGACACCTGGGATGTCTCAGTTGGTAGAGCACAAGATTATTAATCTCAGGGTTGTAGGTTCAAGCCCCACATTGGGCAAAATATTCCTGCATTGCAGAAGGTTGGACTTGCTGGCTATCATAACCCCTGCCAACTCTACAATTCTGTTTCTAGCTGCTGTTAAAAGTTGGTATCGAATATTGAGGGGAGTTTGGTGAACAGAGATTGAGACCTGGCAGAGTGGTGGTTTGGTGTGCCACTGAGATTATTCTTCCCTAAATAATTCAGAGTCATATTGACCTAATAGATGAGATCAGCTAGTGATTCCTTGACCTATTCTAGGATTGTTTTAGTCCTGGTGGGAACACTTGGGCAATTAGATATACGCAAGTGGGACCCTGTAATAAAATGTTACAGTGTCAAGTGCTTCTACTCATGGCCCTCATCACTTCATACAGTTCCCCCCACAAGAGTCTCTGTATCAGCAGAGCATGCTCAGGTCGTCATTTCCCTTTTGGGGGTTTATTTGAGATTTGTGTGGTGGATGCAATGTGGCATTTCATTATTATGGAGCTGATATACTGTATATATTTTTTGCATATCTGTAAATATTGTTTCTTGTACACCAGTATAGGGAAAATAATTCTTCCAACTTCAACATAAAATAGTCTTTCTTCTTTTCTACCAAGAACCTTCTCCAAGCTATTAGAAAAGGAAAGTTCTTATTTCCTTAGTGTATTGTATTACATCACTTTGAAAACTTTCAGGGGATGAATTCCTGCTCGTTTTTTATTTTTTTATTGGCAGACATACTAGTATCAAAATAGAGACAAACTCATTTAGACATCTCACTGCTGACAGTTCCAAAAAGCAGCAGTGAATTGCTGACAGATCTTCATCATTCTTTGCTATAGCTGCTAGGAGAAGTGCATGCCAAACAGAAGGGCCGTTTTGAATGCCAAACAGAAGGGCCGTTTTGATCTTCGTTTGACTACTTCTTAAAATGCCTTACAAGGAAGGGATTTAGTTTTTAGATGCATATTGTTTTATTTCTCCCTATAGCTTGCAAATTTTTGTTCAGCCTGTATGTACCGGTAATTCCGATGCCAAGATCATAGAATCGTGGAAATTGGTACCCCCGAGGATCTTCTAGTCCAACCTTCTACAATGCAGGAAATATATTAACAAAATGTTTTTAAAGGCCCAAGAGTGAATTGAGGGTTAAGTTTTTGTTTGTGAAAATACCCGGCCCCCAGAGTTATTATTTTAAGTTCTGTCAGAACTTTAGTCATTGTTGGATGGCTTTGGAATGCCATCGGAGGGTAGAAGAGACCTTTTCTATATGTAGAGCAGTGTTTTTCAACCACTGTTCCGTGGCACACTAGTGTGCCGCGAGATGTTGCCTGGTGTGCCGTGGGAAAAATTGAAAAATTCAAGAGAATTACTTTATATATAGTCAATATAGGCACAGAGTTAATTTTTTTAACATTTTCTAATGGTGGTGTGCCTCGTGATTTTTTTCATGAAACAAGTGTGCCTTTGCCCAAAAAAGGTTGAAAAACACTGATGTAGAGGTAAAAGGTAGTATGCAACTAAGTTTTACTCAGAGTAGACCCATTGAAATGAATGGACCAGGCATAAATGGTCTGTGTAAAACTTACCCGAACACTAGTTGAAGGAAATATCAGTGCATTTGGGTGCATATGATACAGTGCAAATGTGGTCAAGTAATATGGGATGAGGCAGTGCTATAATGGCTCTACTGAAATAATATTGTGCCAAAGTATACCTATTTTTAGTCATTTGCAAATTGGAAATAAAATAAAATAACCGGCTTAAGCTTACCAGGTTGCATGGAGATGACCCTCGCTTTCTGCCAAGCAGTTGTGCAGTGACCATTCTCCCAATGATGTCTGTGAGAACAAGCCCTCCTATCTACTATGAATTTGCACAGAAATGTTGCATATACAAATATGTGTCTGTGGTTACCTAAATTTCCTTGTGTGCCCTCAGCTGTATGACGAGGGCGTTCAGGGAGTCCTAGCCCATTCAAGAAATGATTTCCAGTTAACTTTCAGGGAAGTAGGAATGACCTTGTGGCAGTGGCTATATCTGATGCTGTCCCTGCCCCCAACCTCTAACTGCACTTTATGGTGCGCAAGGAGAGCCGAACCTGAGTTGTATTTGTATTTATACATCACTTCAACAGTGATTGCTGTATGTGAATATAAGCCATCAAAATGCATATAAAAGCAACCACAAATAGCAGGTTTCTTTTGAACTTTCCTTTGTGGGAGCATTGGTTAATTTGTTTTTTAAAGGACTGGTATTTCTTTTATTTTATTTTGGTGGTACTTGTGGGCAAAGATTAAATAAAATGTGAAGGTGTTAAAAATACAGTTTTGTCTCAATTATCAGCAAGCTTCCAAATTTATTTTACTTAAGCTACCGTGGGCATTTCCTAAAGTTCTTGGAATCAGACTGATATGAAATATATGATACAGCTATAATTTGAAACTAATGAGAAACGAAAGAAAAGGAAACATTGAAACCAAGAAAAATTAAGCTGGACAAAGCCAAGTCTGGAAACTTAAAGCAGCAGCTGCTGCTTCTCCAAATATGAACACTGTCCCAGATACATGAAGAAATTGGTGCAGAGGGTGCCAGCTGATTAGAGCCCTGTCTTTGTTTTTGCTTGTTGCATGAAGAGTTATAGCCAGATAAAGTTAATCACTAGCTTGTGTAGGACTGCTGGTAATAACTTTCCTTCATAATAATCTGTATTTTGACAATACACTGTTGCAAACTTTCACAAAGAGAGAGAGAGAGATTGGTTAAAAAAAGGAAGAACTACTATTGATGGTTTAAAATAACTCTAAATATGGAATCTGCATAGGAGAATCTGGTTACAGAATTATAGGCCTAACAAGGAGTCTGAAGGTCATTTTAGTCTTTGTGTTAAATCACATTTATACCACAATTAAACTCCATTACAGATTAACTTTATCCTGATAACATGCCACAAGCCATGACCCAGAGCTAAAAAGTGCTTTGTTCTAAATTTCCCCATAGCCAATGGATTCACGAAATGTTTTATTAGGGCTGTCTATATAGTTCAATTGAGCAAACCTGGAAACATTTTGAAGAGGAAAGCAAAATCCTTAAGGGCATTGGCCGTCAAACCTGCATGCAAGGATATAGCCAACTGTAAGGAGAATGCTCCCTTTTGTCTATTTTAAGGGTATTATTTACACACATATGCAGATACACACCTGTATTACAAAGCTATGGTTGCAGCTGTTGCAACTTTCAGAGGTTGCATGCGGTTTCATGGGGAAAATGGATTCTTCTCTCGTCTTATCAGTAATGTATCATATAGGAATGTGGATGAAAGCTCTGAATGTGGCAGCTATGTTCTCATAGTCTTAAATGCAACATTAACGTTTCTTGCTATTTTACTCAAAGGCAGAGCAGGAAAACCTTTGCAACTTTAGTAAATATTTAGAATCCTGGGCCTGAAGCAATGTCCATTGACAGAGATTCTTCAAGAGAGAATTGGGAGGTATACATATAATTTGAGCATATCCACCTAGATTCCGAAATGTGTGACACTGGATTCACTACTTGCCATGAGTCACTGGGTTGCCAGCAATGGGCTTAGGGGACATTGCTTTCCCAGAGTCTGAGCTTATGAATGGAATGCCACTTCCCATCTTTTATGAATCTGTGGTTTCCGGGACTCTCCCAGGAGTTTTCAAGCAGCTATAATTTTCTACTGATATGTAGGCTGTTACCCAACTTTAAAAAAAATAAAAATAAAATCTGGATGGTACTTTTATTATTGGCGTTTGGTTGGCTGTAACTGCAGAGCAGGTTGGGAGCATGAATTTGTAAGTGATTCTTCCAGCCTTATCTTGACAGTGACTGTTCATTGGTATCCTATCCACATATTATATTATGCTCAACTAAATTTTATACAGTGAATAATACGATAGCATTTGATTTCACTATGTCAAAAAACTAGCTATCTGAAATGATATCATGGTATAGTTAGCTTGTGGAGTTAATAAGATGCTGAACATTAAATAAAAGATGCCTGAAATAATCTTGCTGAACACACATTTACAAATGCATGTATTCATATGTGTTCAAAGGAGGCTGGTGTTGGTCAAACTTCCATGAGAATAGAGTTGGCAGTGCAGATTGGCCTGCTGCCATGTAAACCTTTGGGTGCCCCCTCCCCACATTACTTGTTAAACATGAGTTATTCTTGCTGCCCGTTCCTGTATCTGAGGACACATAGGAGTGAGGTGGGGGTGGAAATATTATAGGCTTGCCATGTCAGGAAAATTCCTGACATGTCCTGGTTTCCGGGTGTAAAAATGGCATTGGGGAAATTTAGTCAGGGAAAACCTGGATCTATGGTAGTGCGATGGAAAAAGCAGCGGAAACAGCCCCAAAAAGCTTGGGGGGGTTCCCCAAAAAAGCTCAACAAAGTTTGCGGGTGTCAGGAATTGTACCTTTTGAAATATGGCAACCCTTACAAAATACAACAACTAAAATGCATATGTTTGACCTGTGAAGTGTTGCATCATTTTATCCTTGGGCCTTTCTTCTTAGATAGGCTTGGATGTTGGTCACTTGAGGTGGTTTGTTTTTATATGAACTCAGAAGGAGCAAAGCTTATACGGGTACATTTTATGGCTTGTACATCTGTTTTTCTCTGGATGATCTGTTTTTGTCTAAATGCACACTAGTATTTTGGATGGGCAACAAGCAACAAATGTGTTTCATCCTGGCACTTAAGGCACCTCAAGTAAAACAAAATATTTTTCATTAGAACCAAGTACTGTACCTGAATGTTCACAGGTACTGAAGTGGTTCCACAAATTTGTATGCTCTTCTAGATGCTGTTGAACTCAAGTTCCCATCAGTCCCAAACAGCATAGCAGTGGTGAGGACTGATAGGCACTGTTGTCTGAAAGGATGAAAATGACTCAGTATTTAAAAATTCCAGTTCTGAGGGAAGGTTGTACTGGGGAAAAAAAACCAAAACATTTTTTGTCGCCCTCCAGCCTGCAAATAGTCCCAACAATTTATGGAGGTTGCAAGGTTAGGAAATGCTGCTTCTGTGCATATCAGTGTAATAAGCAACTTTTGGGGTTTTCTGAAGACTATTTGGATATACGGTACTTGGCTGTTTATGCTACCTTCTGAAATTATACTGACTGCTTTTACTAATCTCAGTAGAGATGCTTGCTATTCTCTCACATCTTAACCTTTTTTAATTAAAAAAATGTAGTCTGGACAGATGGATGAATTTAATTTAGAATAAGGTATTATTTGTTTGCTTAAAATTATTGACCACTGTTAAACTGATAAATGTGATAAACCAGACCCTGCAGCTTCCTCAGCTGTATTGAACTCATTTGAACTGGTTCTTAAATTTGTGGTGTTCGCTGATAACTCACTGCTTAGCAAAATGAAGTGAGCTGATTCAAACATCATTCAGTATAGGGGGTCCCACTGAACTGAGGACCCTTAAATAGCTCTGGGATTGCTAAAATACAAATGTATGCTGGAAACTTATATTTGCTGCTTATATTTCATGGTATTTTCTCTGTCCACTAGGCTGAATCAGAGGAGGATGTGGAAGAACATCCACAAGAGCAGAGGTAAGCAGTGTTAAGATAAAAATAAACATCTTCCATTATACAGCAATAAACTATGTTTGCATTATTCCCTATAGTAATAGTGAAGTCAGTTACTTTGAATAATTTAATTTATGCTTGCTCTCTTAGTTGAGTGATGAAGATTAACAGCTTAACCTATTGTTTTTGTCAGTTTTGTGGTTTTATGTTGTATGTCGCCCTGCAATATTTCTAAGGAAATATTTCTATGGAAATCTGGTTTATTTATCAATAAATCAATGAACAAGGCTTTAATAAATAATAAATAAAATATGCTTCTCATGCAGTATTCATTACCCATGCATTATAAGTTTAATTTTTAAAAATGTTGAAGTACCAGGGTCTCTTCAGATAAAATTTTCTTTTTCCAGAGAATCCATACTAACAGAAATAAAATGCAGAAGAAAGAGGGGGGGTGCCTTGTTGATGCTTCATTTAATTAAAACTGAATTCAGGTTTTCTTATTAGTGCATATTCAGTCTTACTGTCTAAGAGTATGATCAGGTTTCTTTTACCTTCTTATTGCCAACAAATGATTAAAGCCTAGAGCAGATGGTAATTGCACTGCTCCTTGTTTTCTTGCCAAGGAAAAAACAGGATTTTCCCCCCCAGTGAAGGCTGTTTTGAGAAGCGTATTGCTCCACTTAGTTTTCTGAATGCAAAAGTGAAATCTACTTGGCATTGAACAACTTGGCATTTTCAGGCATTTTGGTAAGGTAAATGTATCCCCTGTTGCAGCTGCATTCTCTCCCAACAGCTGTCCTGTTCAAGGGTATTCATACCATATCATGACTAGCATTAGCTAGTACATACGGTATATTTTTAATAACCTTATGGCATTAACTAGTTGTATAAAAGCACTAATCCATTTGGATTACTACAGTGCATTGTACCGTGTTTCCTCGAAAATAAGACCCTGTCTTATATTTATTTTTCCTCAGGAGGACACACTATGGCTTATTTTCAGGGGATGTCTTATTTTTATTACGTCAGTTGCTGGCCATCTTCTTAACCGCTCCGCGTCCGTAGGCTACATAGCCATGCCTATCACTAAGTCTTATTTTCGGGGTATGGCTTATATCGTGCAAATGCTTAGAAATCCTGCTACGGCTTATTTTATGAGTATGTCTTATTTTCGGGGAAACACAGTATGTGGTACTGCCCTTGAAGATGGTTCAGGAACAAAGCACAGCAGCTAGATGGTTAACTTAGGCTTCAGAATCCTAGCCCATGTAACCAGTTTTAAACGCACACCAAGTTCCTTTATGGTCCACTTTGGGGCTTTACCCTGCTCCCAAGTCATCTAGAGAGTTTTAAAAGTGGTATCAAAGACTGCCTTTCCTGATATAACCTCCATGAGTATTCAGATCTTCATTCGAGGTCCTCTCTGGGTGTGTCTCCTTTCAGATGTAAGGTGATAAGGAATAGGACGTTTTAGTGCAGACACCCCAAGTCTAAAATGCTCTCTCCAGGGAGGCTCACCTGGTCCTGGGCTTGGTGTCTTTTAACTCACTCTGGCCTTTCCTGGTATTGTAGTATAGACTTAGATCTTGGTATGGCTTCATCTTGCAAGCAAACCTATGGTTATTACCCACCTTGTGGAGTTAAAAACAACAACACAGAGACAAAACTGGTTATATCAACTATCTCTCACACTTTTTTTTCCTTAACAAAGTTGACAGTGTTGGTTTTTCTGTCTGGAATTCTTTAGTACAGCTATTAATGATTATTAATGACTGGAGCAAAGAGTAGCTTACCTTAAAGTGAAAACAGAATGACTTGGTACACCCAATTAAGAGCAAAGTCCAACATTCAACTAGTACTCTATAGAGTACATCTTCCATAATTTTGATGGCACTTTTTCTTTCAGTCTAAAAAAAGATTAAAAAGTTGGGCCCATTCTCAAACTATTAGACTTCAAGGATACTTCATAGAGCAGGTGTGGGGAACCTTAGACTCTCCAAATGTTGTTGAAGTACAGCTCCCATAATCCCTGGCCACTGGCCATGTTTTCTGGGGCTGATAGGAGTTAGGAGATGCTTTGACCTCCCTCAGTAGTCTTCTACATGTGTTGTATGCATGTGAGACATTTAAAAATGAGTGGTTTTTAAACTGGGTTGAAGTGAGCTGCTGCCTAATGCCTACACCAGACTTCACAGGTTAAAATTGCTCCCCATTATTCTTGATTATCTCAGAAGATATGCTTTCTTTTTTTTTTTTAACAAAATTTTATTAGCATTTTCATAATATAACAAAAACCCAACCCCACACCTACAAATACAAAAACAAATACAAATACACATAAAGTCAGGATTCTTCTTATTTATATACCTTACAAACAAAAAAAAATTTCTAGTTCCGAATCTTGACGCTTGACTTCCCCCGCCTTTTCACCTTCGGTTTTAATTCAATATACTATTTCCTTAACAACTTTTCTCTATAAAAAGATTTAACTTTACTTAAAACAAAAAAGAAAACATACTTTTCTCTATCTTAACATTATAACCTAAATCATTACCAAATATTCTTATAGCTAAACTTATTTCTTCTGTCCTTTATCATGCTGCTTTTAACTTAAAGTTCCATATCTCCTTACTTATTTAAAATATACTTATAATTAACAGACTTCACACTCCGATTTCAGATACCATGGCAGACCATTTAGATTATACATTTAATACTTCAACCCACGCCCCTTCTGTCCATTGTCTTTTTCTGTCTTTCTCCAAAACCAAATCTCCAATTGCCTTCCTCTGAGTGTCCACAGTTCCAGGCATCATCCACAGCAAACCCAGCATCAAGCCTCAGGGCGTTCCTCATCTGCATTCTGGGCTCCTCCGTTTCCTTTTCTCCTTCTTCTTGTAAAAATCTTAATTCCATGTCCCATGCCCCCGAGCTGCCACCTCGGAGACTGGATCTTGTAAATTTTCCCATTTCAGATTCCTTTCCCCGGATTTGCCCAACCATTTCAGACCATTCTTCAAACGCCCCTCCCAGCTCTTTGCCAAGGCTTGATTCCATTGTGTAGAACTTTTGAAAAGCCTCCTCTGTGGAAAGTACATCCTTTTTATGAATAATTCCACTCAAGACTTGTAGTTTACGATTAAGCAATTCCATCTGCAAAACGGTGAGCCTTTCCTCATCCTGTAGATCAGGGTTCGATACCAGTGCAAGCGCAAAGGCCAGCATTTTAAGAGAGAGGGTGGGTATCAGATTTCCGTTCCTGTCTCTTCCTTCCTTTGTTTCAGTTTTTTCCCACGACACACCAAGTCGCCGCCATTTCTCCGAAGCCGGAGTATAAAGACCAAAACTTCAAACGGAGATATTTTTTCCCCAGTTAACCCCCGAAAGGAGATCTCAACAGACTCAGTTTTCAAATTCCAAGTACTTTCTATTGATTGTTGTAGCAGCAGTCACTTAAAGGGTTAATTTCTTTCACCTCTCGAAGGGAGGGAGGCGGGCTGCCTTTCTTCTTTCCCCCAGATCGTTCCAAGAATACAAAGAGTCAATCAATTACTCACAGCCTCTGGGTTCTTAACAGCTCCTTAATGACAGGTAGAACTTAGACGCTCATCACAGGCTTTGCCGCCGCATTTCCATCCCGGTTGGGGCTTCTCCCCTATAGCCCGGCTCCGTCGTCCCTTCACCCCCACTCCCCCTTTACAGGGGGGGCGGGGGAAGGGTTCGGAGCCACAATGGGCACAGCCGGGGAGCCCAGGGTGCGGGACGCTCTTCCCGCACCCCAACCGGAGCCCCGCTATGCGGCTGCAGGGCTCCTAACCCCCGGAATGAACTGGGTGCTTCGCAGCCGAAGCAACCCATGACCACCCATAATGGCGTCAGCCGCCGGAAGCCTCCTCAGAAGATATGCTTTCACAAATTTAATAAGCTGATATGTATGTAAGCATATACTCCCCATTCCTCCTACTCAGTGATCTGTCTTCTGTTCATATATTCAATGAACTTGGATCATGGAATTGCTTTAGCAGGTGAACGAAAGACCTGTTCTGTTTTGAGAAATCTAGCTCCTTTCACTTATTCGTGGGAACATTCCTTTAATATTCCAATAGCATGGAGAGAGAATCCATAAATTGGAATATATCTTCAACTGTTCTTAAGAATTTATTTTCCTATGTTTGGATATAAGTAAGCACAGGCCAGATCCAACCAACTCCCAACCCCCCCCCCCCAGATTTCTATAAAGAACAGGTACAAATTAATGGCCAAAAGCTAAATGCATAACAATTTCTGAAAGCTGATACAAGTATCTGTTGTTGTTGTTTTTTAAAAAAGCTCTACTAAGCCCTACTAAGCTCTCAGAACACGATAGTGATCTGCAATGTAGTATTCTTTAATTAGCTTGTTTAACTTGTTAGTCTAATTTTAGAAATAATCGGTGATGCACAGACAACTGACTTCCTGTGTGTATGTGCATAACTCAGAATATCTCTATAAGGTCATTTACTATGATGTGCAGATAAGATGATGATTCTATTACCTTTTTTCTTTATATCCAAAATCCAAATGTCTGCTTTGGGTTAGAACTGAATGTATAAATGTCATTGTCCAAGATGCCATCATGCTAGACATTTTTGAAGAAGTCTTTCTCTTTGCAGCATTGTAGGCTGGTCACCTAATGGACTGTTAGCTTCCCATAACCAAAAGGAAACTTTAGCTCATGTGTCTCTCATTGGTCTTAGTCTTTATGGGTAGTTGGTATTTTGTTTAGTGTAGGTAATGTAGCCATTTACTAGGTGAATGCTTTAATTGAATCTACTTTCTTTATCTAGCTGATAAAGAAACCAACTCAAACATCTCAAACTAGGAGACATTGAATGTTCTACCTGCTCCTTCCTAAATTATGGGCAGGTCCTTTGGGGATGATGGAAACTATGAGTTGAAGAGAATCATTAGAAATGGGGTGGTAATAAGTTCCAGCAGTACTGTAGATTGAAATACATATTCTGACTTCTTAGATGGACCCTTGAGGCCAAGCTCCCACTGCCATGCTTTGATGCCAGTATCCAGTGGGAAGGTTGAAACTGAATACATTGTTTACATGATTCACATGTTAGTGGAGAAAGCAATTCCCTGCACCAGGTGAACCAGTTGAAATAGGTCAGGCAGACTGCCTGTATCTGATTATGCTAAACTTTTTCAGAGACACTACTTTTCTATTTATTAAACCCTAGGCAACCAGCCTTTCTGCTTGTCCTCCAAGTGCATTTTACCATGTTAGAATGGTGTGCAACATGAAATTCATTAATAAATCAATTGACCTACATAAAATTTCTGTCATGGGGACTATGTTAGGGAAACGAACTTATTTTTATTGTTAGATTTAAAATTGGAGGGGTTGTCCTTTCCAGGATGGTCCTTCACTTTACCAGTCTGCTCATTGAGGAGCTGGCATGAGATTTGGTTTTTGTGCCAGAACAGGTTGTCCTTCAGCCCCACATGGGAATCTCAGCAAATTATGCTTTTGCAACCACAGAAGGGAGGCAGCTGGGAGTGCAAGGAAACTATCAGGGGACGTGTCTTAATGAATCTAGTATTTATGCATCACTATTGGTAGTTCCATGTGGGCAAATTCCATTCTAGTTCTTAGTACTCCTGGGAAAATGTACAGTAAGTCACAAAGTTGATTGCTTTGGATATAAGCAATTACATGAATCTATAGAGATATGTGATGTATTTGTTGTTAATGGATAATTACTAGTTGTTTGGTAGTGGTGGTGGTGGTGGGGAAGCTAGTATGGAAGCCAAGCAGAATAAGCATGATGTGGTTACTACTTTTTATTATTCTTACAAAGCATCTATTAACATTATATATCATATATCAAGGTTCTCCAGCTGCATGAACGCCAGGATTGTGGTGCTGTTTGTGCTGCTGGTACTTTTCACAGCACGTTGCACAGTCTACAGTTTTATCTTTTGAGGGTGGAGGGCATGTCAAAAGATATTTTACTTAAAAGGAAAACAAAAATATTGCATAGAAGAACATGAATGTGGAAAATAGCTTTGTGTTTGTTATTCCTGTATTGATTAAAAACAGCTTTCTTGGATGTCAAGAGTTGTGACATTTGAAACATTTTGGTGAAGCCTCATATAAATGCTTTCAGCTTGTTTACAATCCTAACATTTGAAGAGGGTTCCCCCTCCCCCCAGGAGCCTTTAAACCAACATAATCATTCTTAATCTGACCATTCTTCAAATCATTTTAAAGTCTGAAATATTTTATGGTCCTTGAGTTTATAAAAGATTTCCATTATGGGTTCAAGTTAATGGTCCTTGAGTTTCTAAAAGTTATTTGGAAAATATAACTTAGTATAAGAATCAGGAAACTGCTAGTGTATTTATGTTCTTCTGAGAGTTAATGTTTATTTGTTAATACAAATGAAAGTCAATATGGCAGTAACATGTATTTCTTGTACTGTACTGCAGTGTTTTTCAACCACTGTTCCGTGGCACACTAGTGTGCCGTGAAATGTTGCCTGGTGTGCCGTGGGAAAAATTGAAAAATTACTTTATATATAGTCAATATAGGCACAGAGTTAATTTTTTAAACATTTTCTAATGGTGGTGTGCCTCGTGATTTTTTTCATGAAACAAGTGTGCCTTTGCCCAAAAAAGGTTGAAAAACACTGCTGTACTGCACATGTCTATACCTTTATGTATGTCAAAGCTGTAATTCCAGTATTAAGTCTACTAAGCAGTAAACCTTATTGAACTCAGTGGGATTTACTACTGAGTAAACATGCACCCTGTTGCACAGTTAATATATATTTCAGTTAAGACTGCTCTGTGTCAGGATTGGGAGAGGGGGAGAGTTACAAAATAAACACAGAAGCGGCAGTAAAATCACAAGACATGCTATCTACATTATAAATCTAATCTAAAGTTCAGTTGTTTGTCTAGCATCAGTCTCCTTGGCACTGAACCATCAAACATTTTTGGACTTGGAAAATCAGGTTATATATGTTATGTGCTACTAAAACAGTGTTTCTATATAGGGTAGAGATCAGAATATGCAGAAACAGAGACCTGGTTCTTTTAGGAGCTGGGATTGAGTCTGTTCAGGAGCAACTACGTTGCTGGACATCCATGCTGTTGGTAACTTTGATCACTATTCTTCATCCCCCCACTGTATCCGTAGGACAACTTTGACGGGTGGGCGAAATTGCCTGCCTGCCAGTCACCTGATATTCTAATGTCATGCGGACGACGCATGTCAGAGTTAAAAGATCATTGTAACCGCAGATCAGCTGGCCAGTGGTTACAGCAATCTCCTTTACAGGTGCATTCCTTTGTGACAATGCACTTCCATTGACAATCAGCTGGTTGGCAGTGAGAATGCACCTTCAAGGGGGTTTCCTGTAACTGCTGATCAGCTCATTGGCAGTTACTGGGCACTTCTTCAGAGTCTTTTTGGAGCAATCACTTGGAACCCAAACTCCTTCCTCTGTAGAAGGAAAAACGATCTGTTTAAAGATGTACCATTTTTTCCTACATATGTTGGGGAAGTGGTTTGTATTCAAAGTGCTGCCTGCAAACGGAACAGTTTTTTTTCTCTGCAGAGAGAAAAATGCTCCATTTGGAGGAAGTACTTCGAATCCAAACTGCTTTCTCCAGCCCACTAAGCTGCTCCAGGCAATTAGATCCCAGTGGGATCTCATTATGATATTGTACACGATACAGCAGAGCACAATATAATAAAAACAAAACATTAAAACAGTGTGTGCGTGCACAGACAAAAAGCAAAATGGATCTGTTTCAGGGACTCATACTGTATGGTCATCAATTGGAATGACCAGAGTGATGTATACTGCGTCAGGCAGATGGTCAAGCTCCAAAAGGTGGCTGTCCTAGTTACGGTACAGGCTTTTCTAGAGCAGCAACTCTATATAACGAGAGCAATATTACCACCATGTAGATACTGATAATGGACAATTGTAGCTACCGGTACTTAAATTTTGCCTTTAGCATAAAAAGCTTTCCAAACCAAGCCACTCCTCATTGTAGGCTTGGGGAAACTGTGGCCCTCTAGATGTTGTTACACTCCAGCTCACATCAGTCAGCAAGCCCAATGGCCAGGAGTCTAGGAACATCTGGAAGGCCACGGGTTCTCATCTCTGCCCTGTTGACTACCTAGATCTCCTGTTCTGGCTAGACTGATGAGGTGTAGTAGCCTCCTCTTGCCATTAGCTCCTTGTGCCTGTTCGCTGGTTCTGTAAGCTGTGCTCTGTTTAAACTATGACCCCAAAAGGGTAATCAAGCGCCTAAAATACAGATCCTCATAAACAGTAATTTCGCCATCTCATAATTTCTGTTATAGCAATAAGGGAATTATTTCTCTGTACTGATGTCAAAACAAGATAAAAAAACAAAAAAATTCTTCCAATAGCACCTTAGAGACCCAGTTTAGTTGGTCTCTAAGGTGCTACTGGAAGGAATTTTTATTATTTATTATTTTGTTTTGACTACGGCAGACCAACACGGCCACCTACCTGTATCTGTACTGATGTGTTTGACCTATTCTAATGTACCACTTCTTGATATATTTATAGAACAATATGCTATCCTGTTTGTGGTAAATTTTTTGTTCTTGTTTTGCTAAAGTACATATGGCGATTCTGTTACCTTCATATTTTAGTTCTTGAACCTTGTAAATAACAGTAAGCATCAGTTTTGTAGGTTGCATTAAAATTTTATCAAGGAGAGAAGGAAGCTGAAATTACTTCAAATTAATTATCTGGTGTGCATTTTACTCAAGATTATCCCAACAGCAGCTGGTGAAAATAGCATTTGAGGACAAAAGAAAGAACATAGTCTCTTAAGTTTTATAGCTTGTGACAGTTGCTTTGTCTGGGTATTCGTCAAAGGGCAGCCAAGTGTCAGAATAATCCTCGATTCCTATCCTGAACTGAAGTAATTTAATACATACCATTTTACCATTGCTAATGCTTCTCTCAATTATTTTTCTGACTGTTGTTTCTCTTTTGTGTGTATTTAATGGAGTTCCAATTTCAAATTAATCTTAAAAGACAAATACCTTGTTAATATTTTATGAAAGAAATGCAGGCAGACATAATTGCCACTTTTGCTGCAAGAGGATGGAACAAGAAAGTGGAGCTTAATATAATTGTGAGAAGTGTAAGAGGTTTAAAATCAGAATGTTTTGCTGGCTATGTTTGAAAGTAATGCTAAACGATTCTTTAGTGTAAAGTGATCAAGCCACAGGCCGTACCTGCAAGGAAGAGATTAGATGTTTTATCTTTCTTTTTCCCAACTAAGCACAGTTTGTTCCTATGCCTGAATCTGGACAAGCTGTGTTAATGACAGGAGTAGCCATTGAGATGCCATACGGGTGTTGGACTACAACTTCCATGTTCCTTGACCATTGGATATGATGGGTGGGGTTGATGGGAGTTGATGTCAGACATCTGGAGAACGCACACCAGGTTGGGAAGCAGGCCAAGATTAGAAACCACTTGGCTTGTTTCCCTTGAGTTGAGACTAAACACAATTTGTATGGGTTTGGACATAACAAACACAGCTGATATTGCAGCTCTTGTAAGGAGAGGGAGACTAAAGCATAGCTTGTTATCATTCATAAATCCAAGAATTGTGATGGACAAGTTCTCAGTTTTGAAAAAATGAGTATGAAAAACCAGAAATTAAATGTTTTAACTAGAAGCAGTGATATATCTGAGAAAAATGCTGGATATAATCTTAACTGGGATAGGATGCTTCAGAGATGAAATAACTAAAGTGAAATGAAAGAAAACAGACTGAGAGATCTAGTCAAATAAATACAGTTGGCAACTCAAATGTTCTGAACCATCTGTTGTGCTTGAGAGGGCAAATCGTAAATTTACTGAATGATGTTTCATTTTCCCTGCGGTTTCTCAGTTGAGTAGACCTAGCCAAAACTTATATTTAGAGGTGAAGTGTTATCTAAACTTTGGTGTAGCAATGCTTTTTTGTTTTTGTTTTTTAAAAAGAACCTTTTGCAACGACATGGAAAATGTGCTGCCTTCTGAGGGGTTAGTTTGTGTTGAAAGACTCTTCCACAATATCTTGCTGCATGTCATTTTCAAAGCCTTGTTCATGGCAAGTAGCAACAGAATGCCAGGAGCTGAAGGGGCTCTTCTACTTGACCAATTCCTTGACCCATGACTTACATGCTTTGTTGTTGCTGTTAACTGCTTTTCTTCAGTGCCAATTTGATTTCTGTTGCAATGTTTCCACTTTGAGTCTCTTGTCCCATCCCCCATCCTGTCACTCCCCCTCCCCCTCCCATTGTAAATAAGTCCTGCTAGCCAGTATTACAGCATTGGTGAATTTCTAAGATTGCAGTCTTTCTAAGTGCAGCTCAGATTATCTGGTTTTTATACTCTGTTTTAAAGATAACATGTTTGGGAGTGTGTATGTGTGTTTATATTTGTCTTTTAAAGAGGTATACCCTTGTGCAGCTGATTTATACTGCTCTTCTCTCTCCTTTTTAAAAATATGCCTTAGCAGTGTCAATTAGAATTCTAATTAAAAAGGTTGAGATTACTACTTGGCTTTGTTCCAAAGTCCTGAAAGAAGGTACTGTACATTTTAAGGATAACTTAGGGTGTATACAAGGAGAGTCATAGTGTCTACATCTGGATGTCATGGCAGAACGTTCAGTGTGACATGAATAAACCTAGGTGAACTTCAAGCCCCCCTCTCCTTTTCTGCATGACCACAAAGATGAGTTTGGAACCTTTTTATTACTGCTCAGTTAATGACCTATAATGTCTTTGGCTGCAGACATTGGGTTGCTAAAGGGTTCACTGGATGGCATTGAACAAATCACTTATCACATAATTTTTCCTATGTTCTGTGGGATAATATCCACATACCCTGAGTTCCTTGAAGAGTGGGCAGAATACAAGTGTGACAAAAAGAGATTAAGAAGTGGACACAACTGCAAACCAAAAACTTGAAAATTTGAAGGAATATCTGATTTCCAGTGCACCCTTAAGAAAGTTGCTTTGTATCCCGTACAAACTGCCATGAATTGCACAACATAGTGTTCAGTATTTAGGAAATAGGAATAAAACCCGACTAGACAGAAAGTTGTTTCAGTATTGTTCTATAAGTTGTAGGTAGCATTTTCATGTCATGGTAAACCATAGTGAATAATTTCCCATGAACGCAGGCATGTCTCCTGCTTTCCACACCCACCCCAGCATTAGCAACAAACAACGATCCCTGGATTAGTATTACATTGGAATTGTGGGTTTCTCTCTCTCCCCAAACAGACCATGGTCTGAAGCCCAATCTTTGCTTGCTTGAGTGAAACAATCTGGTGTCTCTAGCATTAAGCCTAAGGGTCATGGTTTGTTGCTCTCAGGGGCTACAGAGAAGGAGCAAAGTAGGAGCCATCCCTGAGTTAAAACCATTAATTATATTTTACCATTAAGTGAGAATTTGCCCATTTGTGTTTACATTTTTTAAGTCGTCTGCTGGTAGTGTTTTTTTCAGGTTTCTGATTTTATTTGTAATTTGTAACTAACATTGTGCCCAGAATGATATCAGGCCCAGTGGAAGTTTTAAGAATGCTATTATCATGTGTTCCCATCTAGTGGTGCTGATTACAAATATGAGAGCTGCTACTGGTTTTGAGTTCCCTCTGACAATATAGCTTCCAAAGAATATACTAGCACTCTGACATGCAAAATCACCTGCGGTCAGATCCACCTCTTAAACTGTAGCTCTGACCATGAGTAAGATGTGTGTCACAGTAGTTCTACGGACAGTTAGACACGAACATCAAATGAAGAGGTAAAACTGTTCCACCTTCAGTCTGCAGATGGAGCAACTGCATTTGTTTGGTGTTGTGTGGATAGAGCAATGGACTTGGCCCAATGAGATCTATGTTTATTTAAGTCATGAAGCTCACTTGAGTGACTTTGGCCCAATCACTCTCAGTTTACCCAATTTCACAATGGCCTGGTTGGAACATAATGTGAAGACATGGTTAATTTAGCCAAGTTGTGGTTTGTTTAAATGTCTGAACCCACCAAGTGTGCATGCACATGAAAGCTCATACCAAGAACAAACTTAGTTGGTCTCTAAGGTGCTACTGGAAGGATTTTTAAAATTTTATTTTGTTTTGCCTATCGCAGACCAACACTACCTGTAACTGAACCCACCATGGTTTGTTTTCTGGAAGCAAACTATGCGTTTTTTTGCTGGCTTGCTAATCATGGAATATTTTAACTGTCTCAACCCAACAGCTATTTTCATGGGCGTAGCCAGGATTTTTGTTAGTGCGGGGGAACCTCAGTTTGCTATGTATTTTTATTGATGGGGGCAGCTGTCCCTCCCTTTCCTCCCTTGGCTATGCCCATGGCTATTTTACTCTAGTTTATTGATTGGGGGGGGGGGGGGGTAGCCTGCCCCAGATTCTCACCAGGCTACAGAGGCAAGAACAGCTGGAAACAGTTGAAAATAAAGGATAAGATTGGAAGCGAGGTAATAGAGTTCCAGGCTTTCTTTTTGTTAGCATTCACTGTGTGTGGTTTTTTTATGGCAGATTTGTCAAGAATATGCCCCCACCACACTAAAATCTGCACCTGTACTCCTATACCTTAGTATAGGAAAAGCAGTTTACAGTTGCTGTTTCTGTTTGGATTAGGCCATAATGAAGTTGTTTGTGATGATATTAGGTTCTCCCTTCCTGTGGATAATAGGTGATATTCAGTGTTAAGTCATTGACTATTACCCTTGAAATCAATTTGTCTACTAATTTCAATGCGTCTGCTCTTGAGCATCACTTACTTGGATATCGCCCAGTAACATTAGAAGCAACTGCATAGCATTCAACTCTCCCTGTAGCTAGTTTTCTTAGGGCATGTCCTTTGTGTTTAGATGCTACCTATAAGTTGTTGTGCATTGTTACAGGGTCTTGGCACTTAACTTTGTGTTCTTTTGGAATGAGGCACAGCAGGCACTGTCGTGTCTTTAAGAAATATGGTTTATTTACACATATTTACAGCTGAGTTTTCAGTGGAGGGGGTGCAGAACATCACAACCCCATGAGTGTCTCTTGCTGCTCCCCTCATAGCTTCAGCAAGCTTGTGCCCAGAGCAAAGCCTGTCATGCTCCCCATACTTTCAGTGCAGCCGCTCCCAGCCTGCATGCATAGAGTTCTGGCCCCTTCCTCATTCTCCCCCAAAATCCTGCTCCAAATGCAACTCAAGCTGTGTGTAAAAAGGGCATTCTTTTTTCCTAAGGTGACAACACACCTTCCGTAACCCTGGCAACTTCTCCCTCCCAACTCTGCTATTATCTCTTGCTTACACACAGCTGGGGGAAGGACCCCCCCCCCTTTGACTGACATTGAATGTTGGTATCTTTTGTCAAGGCAATGGTCCTTCCCTCACCTGTCTTTGTTCTTTGATGGCACCTCTGTCAGCTGATCTCCTTAAACAGAAGAACTGGCTCAGCCTGTATTTTTATACTGTGCCTAGCATCTTCCCTTAGTACTCCAAATATTAGCTGAAGTCTACAATTTACTAAATTAGAAATTTAGGGGGAACCCCCTCAAAAAGCAGCAACCACAATGGTATCTATCAGAAATTGAAGATCTGGTCCAGCAGTGGGGGGAAAGATGCTCTGTCGTGACATTTTGATAATCATTCCCTCTATATCCAACGTTCAGTTTGTAAGTGCCATTGATTATATAGCCAAAACAGTACCACCCGTGCCAGGAATAAACATGGGGAAAGTCCCAAGGCTTGCACAAGTAGAGAAAAAAACCTATAGGGGATTTGTTGTTGTTGTTGTTGTTGAGGAGATGTTTCACGCAAGATGAAAAAGACACTTTCATATTTAGCGTAAGGGTTCATAGATGTTTTTAGGTTTTCAGCTTGGTTTAATACTACAGAATTTTATATTATTTACTGTCTTGGATGAATTTGTTGTGTAGGGTGATTGCCCAAGATGTTGAAATGTGGGCACATAAAGTAATAGTGCACAGGTCCCAGAAGTTGAGTAAGAGTGTGCTGATTTCTACATCGACAGTGGCATCTGTCCTAACAGCAATTCTGTCACTTGCTTAGCCGATAGGTGTTCTTTTTATTTTAGTGTCTTTTTATAACTTCAGCAGTAGGATTTTGAATACCAAACAATTTCACCTGTTCTTTGAGTAGACTATAAGAATGCTGGAGGAATGTTTTTGTCTTGCTTTTAGCAGTAAGTTGTGCTACTCATGTTGTCTTTATCTTAGCACTAAGCGGAGTACTGATAATGAAACATGCATTGCAAACAACTTCAGTAGGAGCACAAAAGAAATCTTGTCTTTCATCTCCATTTTGTAGCATAAAAATGGTTGGCCTTTTCTACCCTATGCTTAAGGAAAAAAGCCAACTACACCATAGAAACCATTAGAATTTCATTTGGTAGGATATGCAAAGTAGCAATATAGATTTGTAAAGTTGCAGGTAAAATACGAGTTCGTAGTGGCAAGAACAAAGGCTGCAGCTCAAAACAGTGTTAAAAAAAACGAGAAGTGTGGCACCTTCCAAAATAACAAATTTATTGTGACATGTGGACCAGAGCCTACTTTATAATATGGCTGAAATGTCATTTTCAGTTGGTAGGTATAATACACATGGAAATGAAATGTAAAAAAATAAACATGATAAATATGTTAAAGCTGAAATAGATGCAAAATTAGCACTGTGACTACTGCATGAAATGGTACCTCAAACACCTCAGCATTGCTTGGGTTAATTAACACCTGTAACAGTGTTTGTATTAGGATGTTTGTGTTACTATGGGAGCTCCTGTAGAAGAAGAGTTTTGCTTCAGGGTAGCAGCTTACAAAGAATATGCCCAGAACTGTCTCTCCATTGAAATTAATTGTGAAGCTCTCTGTGTACACTCAAGCCCCACCACCCCAGATAGTGATTAATATGACACACATACAGGGAGTTGCAAAATGCCACTGGATCAGGTGAACAATGATTTGACAAGCAATTCTCTTAGAGGTAGTGTTGCATGCCATTTGCTCTGCTAAATCGCTGTGTAAATACACTTAATCTGTTCCATGGTCACCTGACTTAATGAACAGCTAAGATATGCCCAATAAGATAAATAGTCACTTTTGTAGTATGGCAGTTTAGTTATCAATAAGAAAAACAGGTCCTTTGTATTTGTGTAGCTCTTCACACATGCTGTCTTGATAGTCCTTAAAACAACTCTGTAAGGTACCTGTATACCAGACGGGGTTGGCCCAAGCAGTTTTGCTGCTTTTGAGGCAGGCCGTGTCACCACCACTTGTTATAGCCACTGTCAAGTTTCGCGAGACTTCATCCAGCCCAGTGGCACAGTATCATGAGGCTTGTTCAGTTGAGTCTTCTGGGAGGCCTGTATAAGGCTTCTTTCCTCTGTTGCCTGACCTTAGTCATGACTGTACTCTTTTAAGTTTGGCAGCAGGTCCACTTCAATCTGAAGAGTAATTAAGCCACCTGAGGTGTTTCACGGCCCAGTCAGTAGGGTTCTGGCCTGGCCATGGAGCACCCACCAGGTAGCTGGTGGCAAAGGCTTGAGTGGCGTGGAAGCCACCCAGCCAGTCCATAGTGATGTACTCTTTCTGCTGTGACTAAGTTGATGATGATGATTCATTTCGTTTCTATACCACTTTGAATTTTAAAAAACGCACCTCAAAGTGATTTACAAACCTGCATTAAAACATCAAATAAAACAATCCAGAATAAAACATTACTGAAGAAAGTCAAATATAATGTATACATTCAAAGCAACAGAATGCACAGGAAACTAAAATCTTATCTTAAAAGATTCCAAAATAAAACATTGGAAAGGAGACCCAACTACAGATTGCACATGTAATGTTAACACATTTTTAAAATCTTAAACATTTCAAGAGAAAACATTACTAAAGGAAGTCAAATGTAAAATGCACATTTAAAACAGCATAATTAGCAAGACAATGCAGTATTATCTTAAGCATAGGACATTGCTGCTGCTGCTGCTGCTGCTGCTGCTGCTGCTACCACCGCTACCAATCCTGCCAAGGGTGGTTCACGGCAGGTGGCAGCTGCGGAAACTCAGGCTCAGTGACCTGGATCTATACTAAGAGGCAGCCATGATGATCTCTGGCTTCTTCAGTAGCCTCAGCTTTTGTAGTTGGGAGTCAGGCCCCCATCCTCCCAGGCCAGATGGAAAAATGCAAGGCAAGGGAGCAGGTCTTCCAGGTCTCAAAGCCAATACGAATGGCTCAGTCTGGTTTCTAATAGGGCCAGGCTGCACTCCGGATGGGATCCTGAGAATGAGAGCCTAAAGCCACCCAATGTTCTGTTCATGGCTGACTTGATATCTGTAACATTGATTCCCCCTCCCCCACACAAATCTCAACCGCATGCATCACTCTTATTTCCTGTTTTTTTTAAAAAAAAGATTCACGCTGAAGACTTTTGAGATCATTACACTGCTCCTGAACGTAACTGAAGAAAATCTGAAGAAGTGTGCATGCACACAAAAGCTAATACCAAGAACAAACTTAGTTGGTCTCTACGGTGCTACTGGAAGGAATTTTTTAAATTTTTTATTTTGTTTTGACTATGGCAGACCAACACGGCTACCTACCTGTAACTGTAACATTTTATGTTGTTCTTTTTATTCTGTACAAATCAAGTTGTGACTGAATTTTTACTCTTGCATAACATGCAAAGTCGCATGCTGTTTTCTGATGGAGCTGAGATATGTCAAATGAAATGTATAAACCATATGAGAATTTTGCAAGTTCACAAGACTTGGCTCTACATTGTTCAGGCTTTGTTTAGCTTTCCATTTGGCTGTTTCCCCTTTTTAGGATGGAATCGGGGGAAGGGAAGCAATTTACTTCTTCATGCTAGCATATATCACACGCGCTGGAAAGCATTGCATATCCTTCAGGGTCTATCAGGTCATAGCTGTATCCTACTATTTCCTGAATCTGGATTATTTCACTTATGAAGAAAACTGAAAGATCCAAAATACAACCAACAGGAGAGTTTATAGTGACATGTTATTATCAGAATGTGGGTATTAATAATTAAACTGACCTAGCTGACTTTGCATTTCCAGATATCTTAGGCTATGTAATGTTTCATGGCCTAGTTTAAATTGGTTCTGAAAAGATTGAAAAAGGGACAGCATCAGTAGATACATGCACACAAAAACAGGTAGCTGGATGTAATGACATTTTAAACAAGTGTGTTAACTTCCTGTTACTTTGAAACCACCTAGCATTTCCTTTCAGCCTCCCAGTTTCTGTTGAGAAATGAGGTAACTACTTCTGGTTGGATGTAATAGCCTTTTTATCAAGTGTGTTAACTTCCTATTCCCTTGCCATTACATTGCACTTCTTTCTGTATCCCAGTTTCTGTTGGGAGAAACCACACTGCTGTAATAAACACACATACAAGAAGGTGAAATATTAGAGTTCTGGCATGGAATTGGCAGAAAGGCCTGCCTGGCTTGGACTACTGAAAATATTTAAGCACAATAAGCCTTAAGGTCAATACAAACCCTAATTAATCTAAACCCAACAGCATGCTGTGATGCTAACACAATGTATTTTTAACTCTTCTGTCTTTCGTCATTCTCACTTCTGGTTTTTTGTAACTTGGCTTTGTATTCATTTCACTACTAGTATGATTAACTAGGGAAATATTTTCATGGGCGCCTATTGACATTACTTTTTGGCTCTTTTTCACTGTGCCTATAGTGCTTCAAAATACAAACAAGGAGTGCTTCCACATTAGCCCTTTATTCATTATTTGGTCACTTGGTGTGTTTTTTGGCGAACAAAGTAGATAAATAGGTACCACTCTGATGGGAAGGTAAACGGTGTCTCCATGCGCTGCTCTGGTTCACCAGAAGCGGCTTAGTCATGCTGGACACATGACCTGGAAGCTGTACACTGGCTCCCTTGGCCAGTAAAGCGAGATGAGCGCTGCAACCCCAGAGTCGTCCGCGACTGGACCTAACGGCCAGGGGTCCCTTTACCTTTACTATTACATTTAAAATGCAATTCTGTGCCAATGTCTTCATCACCATCTCTCTCTACTCTTCGATGAGTAAAACTGATAAAAGTGTCTGTCATCTCACCTGCCCTGTCCACCTTGTTTTTTAAAACACATTTCTATATGCACCACTGCAGATGGGCGTAAGTGCATAATATGGTTTTATTCTTAAGCATCTTCTGCAGAGCAGCAGCAGTGTTGCAGATAGTAAGAAAGTGGTGCCCAGATCTTGTGAGAGAAGGCGAAAAGAGCTGCTTGATCCCTTCCCCCTCAGCCCTGCAGCACTCTCAGCTGCCTGCTCCCAGAACAGTACATCTGCAAGTTCCTTTTGCCTGCCTGCTTGTCAGCTTATGCTGCCAAGGGGAGAGAGTCTGAGAAGGAGGGATGGGCATGGCAATAAAGCATACCTAGAGCCAGGAGCGTGGAGGAAACTTAGGCAGCTGCTGTTCTGTTGTAGGAGTGGCAGCTCAGCAGGCATGTGTGTCCAGAACAGGAACGGGACTTCCCTGTATAGACGCTGACCATTTTGCTCAGTTGCATGACAGGGGAGCTCTTTCTCTCCTGCTGCATCTTAGAAAATCAACCCCCACATCTGACATCCTTTTAGTGCCCCCACCCATTTAGATGGTCCCCCTCACTTGACTCCAGCCCTCACATGGCTTATTTCCACCTTCCAGATGATGAGGAAGTGCTAGCACAGGGATAGCACTTAATACACAGCATTAACAAAAGCTTTGGTATCCCCTCCCAGAAGCACCCTGTTTGATATTAGACTACATAGTGCCTGTGCACAATGGCTAATCAGAGTTATGTCTTCCGACTGACATGTACATATTGGAACAGAGGTCTGCATGCACAAATTGGAGGCTAACACAGATTTAGTTATAAAATCTAACAGCAGGGCAGGGCAGTATAAATTGCATGGATTGAGACTGCAGGAACTTGGGTCTGTACATGTAAGTCTGTTAAAACATGACATCTACCACACAAATTGTTTGGGAGGTTGCAGAATGTGGGTGAGTTTGTTAGATTCTGATCTTACTACATGTTGGCACTACGAGAGGCTATGCTAACCAATATGTTGTTTATATTTCATTATCAACTAATGTTCATAAATATGTCAAGTATATTAGGTGCTATATGCAGATAAAAGTAAATGGGTATGTGCCCTCAGACTCACAAAAGCTGCCCATTATTCAATACTCAAGATGCTCCCCTCCCTCAGTACAGTTGAAATTGCCAGATCTTATGCATGCAAATCTCCTGTATTTGCTCTCCTGTTCACTCATGAAAAGGAATAAGTAAGCCTTATCCCTAATGAACTATTTGGCACCTGGAAAAACAGTGAAGGTTACTTTGAAGATTGGAGCTAAAGTGCCTTTCTGTCGGCTTTTGGGGTGTTTTTTTTTGTTTTTTTTGTTTTTTGCAGAGGCAACGTGTTCTTTTTCATGATTTGCAGTAAACTAAATGGTTCTTGTTCATTACCATATCTGAATATAATGGTCTACTACCAGAGGAGGTACATGGGAAGCAGCTGTGCCTGTCACTTTAAATGTCATGAAATATAAGCACAGGAAGAACTAGTTCTCTATTCCATTTTTCTTGATCTGGACAAATGGCTCCTAAAACCATATTTTCAGTGTTTTGTTTTTTTTAACAAACAATGACTTGACAAGACAACAGAGGTTTTGTTAGCTCAATTTTGATCTTAACACAGTTTCGCCTTTTTCTGATGAGCACCTATATTGGTGTGGGATGGGGGAGTAGCAGCAACAGCATGAGATGCTGGCCAGCAAGATGTCACTGGACTGTGAGATGGAGCAGACTATTCCGCCAGTGGAGGAAGGCATATTTGATGGTTGGCTGCAGCAAGAGTTCATTGTGACCTTCAAGGCCACTTTGAGTGTGAAGTTGTGCACTTACGCCCATCAGCAGTGGTGCATATAGAAATGTGTTTTAAAATTTGGAAATTTCTCTTTGCCATAACTTCAGGCAGCCTGCTTCACCCAGTATTGGAATCATTTGAAATAGAAATATTAATTTTGGAAGCACATTCATCTTTATAATGGAAATCCTACCCAGAAATGTTAACTTTACTCCAGGTTTCAAGGTTTTTCCTAATCTCTAGCCAAATTTTTGTATAATTGTCCTGGTATAAATTCATATTCTTGGGGGTGATCCAAATGGCCTAAGACAGGCTTCCTCAAACTCTGCCCTCCAGATGGTTTTGGCCTACAACTCCCATGATCCCTAGCTAGCAGGACTAGTGGTCAGGGATGATGGGAATTGTAGTCTTAAAACATCTGGAGGGCTGAGTTTAAGTAAGCCTGGCTTAAGACTTGAGAGATTATCGACTCTGCCATGAAGCTCACTAGGTGACCTTGGGCCAGCCACTGTCAATCAGTCTAACCCACCTCACAGGGCTGTTGTGAGGAAAAGCTAGGGAAAGGGAGAACCATGTGCATCACCTTGAGCTCCTTGGATAAAAAGTGGAGTAGAAATGCATTAACAAACACACTAACTAACTAAAAATGAATTCATGTTTCCATGCAGTATTGCTGTTTGGCATCTATTGAAATCAATGTAGCTGCAGGCTTGTGTGTATGGCCTTGTGTTCATGGGAGTGAACTGGGAAAATCAAACTTAGGCATGCAATAACATGTGCTTTTCTTTGGCATTGTGCCTCTGATGATTAAAACTAGGTTCAAGCTCCTGTGTAAATTTTTGGGTAAACTCTGTACTTTTTTTAAGTGCATTTAAAAAAAAACAAAAAAAACTGAAATGTAAAACCTCTGAGAACTTGGCAAGAAAGATTTCCCCACTGCAGATAAAAATAAGCAAACAAATATGTGTATTGTCCCTTGGTGGTTGTTGTTGTTTTTAAAAAAGATTTTATTTATCAACATTTTAGAAAACAAAGAACCTGTTAAACCATAACATTGTTTGGTAGAGGGGTAACATATGTAATTGCTGCATGCATATATTTGTGAGAATCTTATTTTAGAAACTAGTGGAACCCTATGCATATATACAGTAGGGCTTACCCCAGGGAAGTTTCCATAGGACCACAGATTTCAACTCTTTTGCAATCATTCATATTAGGAATAAAAGCTTTGAGCAACAAAAGAGGGAGGAACACAAACTTGCAGATGGTCTGGGAAGGTGTGCCAAGTTGGCCAGGTAGAAAGTCAAGAGAGCATATTGAATTATGTGAACCTCTGAAGCTCCACTGATGATTTTAATTACAAGGCTTTTAAATTAAGTCTTAACAGGCCAATTGATAAACTTTATGCTTTGGTTTCTCCTCTGATCGAACAAATATATATAATTATTTTTCCAGGAATAAAATCCTGGTTTGTTGCTGACGTGTTTTGCTTTGTGAGCTTTAATTTCCTGGGTTTCTCCCCATCATTGCACCAAGGGAGGAGCAAAATGGAAGCAAATAGATTGTGTACTAGCATGATGCTTTTTCACACTGTGGGTTAAGTGAGCCAAGCTTACTGTTATGTGCGAACTTCACCTTTATCAGAGTTCATTTCTTGTTAACCCGAGAGTGTCTATAAGCGTCCTCTTGATTTTGAACAATGCCCACAATGGTTATCCACAGTTGTCATGAGGCTATTTATGAACCAGGGGAGTTGCATTTGAGGACTGTCGATGTGGGATCTCTTCCACATCATTTATTTATTTTTTTCTATTCTCTGTGGAAGGTGGGGGTTGTGCTGCTTTCTGTTCAGAATACATTTTTGGATCTATCCCTTATAAAAATTTGAATACTAAATGGCGGCGGGAGGAGAGTACAACTTTCAGAATCTGATGTAATTTTGTACATATCAATATGTTAAGCTGTTATGAGGAGTATACCAAGTTTATGGTATTTTATTGCTTATAATTGGATTTCTCCCTTTCCCCTGTCCCAGTTGCTTATGTTGTCCCTTGTTAATTTGATTTGGTTGTTACAGCCTTTTGCCTAAGCATATTAGCCCTCTTCAGACATTCAGCCAAAGACATGCCATAAATGGAATAGAGGCAAGTGATATACGCACCATCTCAGCCCACTTCATCTGTAGGAAGGACAGGATGAAGCAGGCAGGGACATTGGGACTGAGGACAGTGCACCTGTACGTACTAATGCTCTCACACCTTCAGCTGAATGCCTGAATAGGACTGTTGTCAGGCCTGTATTCCAGGTTTGTGCTTGCAGGTTTCTAGGAATAATTAATTGTGCATATGTATTCTTAATATTTTAGAGTGAAGCTGCGTGAATCAGTAACAGTTTTTGACGGAGTTAATTTTGAATTGTGGCGTTGCAGTTACGGTCTTGATTTTCCTTTGTATTCTTAAAGGAAAATCGAGCGATGCCAGTACAGTCTACATATAATCTGAGATCTTGTGAAAACGGGTATGGTTTTATAATTACTGTTCTCTTCTTTTTCAGCTTCTCTGCGAAAATGTCAGATGGGAGGGTCCTTCATTTTCACCCTTCAATTCTCCATTTTGGAATGCAGTGAGTATTCTGCATACTTTTAATCTGTATCCCAGGAAATTCTTTCCCCAGAAGAGTCTTTAATTCCCTTCCATTTTGCATTGAAGACATTGCATACAATGTTTCCACCCTCCTTTTCTGTGTCCGGTTCCTTGGCACCACCTCCCCTTCACCAGCGGGCTCCAGGGCTGGTTGCTACAATATAAAATTCTGAATTAAAAACAGTTAAAACAAATTACAGCCACAGGAGTAGGATGGGTCCTGAAAACAACCATCTCAGGTGTCAAAGGGCAAGGTGTCTTCAGCATTTGCTGAAAGATGAAGGTGGCAAACGCATCTCTGTGGGAGGGTTGTAAGAGTTCTAAAGGCAGCCCTAATCAGCAATCTGGCCACTGCATTTTGAACCACTGCATTCAGAGTTATCTTCAAGGGCAGCCCTATGTAGCGCACGTTGCAGTAATCCAATCTGGAAATTACCAGAGCATGGGGTACCATAGCCAAGTTATCTCTGTCCAAAAGGGGCTATAGCTGGTGAACCAGTTGGAATTAGAAATAGGCACTCCTAGCCATCAAGGCCTCCTGGGCCTCAAGTGACAATGTTGGACCCAGGAGTACCTGCAAGCTATAACCATGTTTTGCTGGTTCTCATGAAAAAGGAACTCTGGATGAGGAGGAGGTGGCTTTTGGCTTGGATTTGTTCATGTCATGCCAAACCACATTGTGTCTGTATCCCAAAGTTATCTTTGGTTTAAATTCCAATGGGCCCAAGTTGCAGGGGTTTGGTGTTTTTTTAACACTATATGTTTGTATGTGGAGTGGAAAACATGACTGCATTTTTTCCATTGCCAATAATACTCGCCTTTCTTCTTTCCCTTAGGTTGCTGGGACTGCCTAAAGCTAAAATGCTATGTGCTTACAATCCTAGTAAGGATAAAGATGTTATAGTGAATTCAATGTTTACAGCTACTAGGCATTTTCATGTGTCTCCTGTTCATAGCAGGGTGAGTGCTGATGTACTTTTGGAAACTATGCTAGGGCAGAGTGCCAGAGTTTCATGCTTTCCTTGGCCCTAAAGCATTAGCTAACTAGTCTTTCTTTTCTACTTTCCCAGCCATCAGCTTGTTCTTGGTCTTCCCATTTATTTCTACTAGGGCGAGCTGAACATTTTCTCATACTTTTTCGGTGCCAATTTTTTTTTTTTAAATGCTTTCTGTGTCCCTCGGAAGCATCTCATTTTCACTGTTGCTCGTTGCTTTTTCAGCCCCTGTTGCTTGTGGTTTCACCTGCATTTGGATTCCAATACACTTAAAACTCAATACATGCTTGTCAGTTTTCTTCTTCCCCCCCAGCTCAACCATTCTCCGCCATCCAAATGATTCTTACTCCTTCAGAAGACCCTTTCCTCCTTGTTACTCTCCTCTGCTATGAGAAGCTTCTTGTTTTTAATGAACTAGCTTTTATTTTATTTTCTAACAGTGGGCTATTTTTTTTTAACACATGTAGCTTGTTTAAACTATGATTTGTTGAAACGAGCCAAGGTCAAACTCTGGTTGTTTCAACAAACAATCGTTTAAACTTATGAGAGTTCCCAGTTTGGATGTAATGATACGCTCCTTTAAAGTTTATGTTTCCAATTTCCTCCTTGTGCTCTGGAGCCAGAGGAGGAGAGGGCTGAGGGGAAGCATGCAAACCCAAGCTCATTCATACCATGCTAAACCATGATTTAGTGTTGGGTCCAGACTGGATCTCTGTTAAGTAAAGTGACTTGCAGTCCTGGTTTAAGTTAAATAGCGGTGGTTATGTAAGTTTGGATGCATTGGCAAGCTCCTATGGTTTGCTGCTAGCCATGATTGAAAGCTTCTCATTGTGGTGTGTAGGAAAAGGGAGGAGGGGGCATATGAGCCTGAGGCTCCTGGTTGTTGCTGATTATAATGCTAAGTCATGTTTTAGTGCTGCATTTGAAGCCAGCCTCTGCCTTAGCATGCAGTCTCTTGATAGCTGCCCCTCCTTGTTTCTTACTTCTCTTCATATAGGAAGGTGAAAGGAAGCATGGCGGCTATGGACCACTGTCACTAGTGGGGCAAGGGTTGGGTGGTGACCCACTTTTTTAAAATTTGCAAGTCTGTAATAAAATTAATGCAATTAATTCTATTGAACACCAGATACTTTTATTTTATCTGTAGGTGATTCCAGCAATGGGAAAAAATTGTTTCAGAGTACTGTTTCTTCCATTAGAAGAAGGCAGTTTTGAAAGTACATTATTTATAAATACCTCATCTCATGGAATATTTTCATATCAGGTAATCTTTTTGTTCATCAGCTTGAGATTTAGAAGGTAATTTGTTTTTCAAATGACGTAATAGTGGGCAAAACCAGGAAACATTGCCAGCAGTTCTTGGTCATGAATAAATAATACTTGCAGAGAGCATTATGATTTCCAAGGGACTGAAGCTCTAAGGGGTCTGTTCCTCTGATCCCAAATGGCTTAAATTTTTTTCTATATTTGTGTTGAAGAAGATACAAGTGAGCGACTTTCCCCTCTGGTAGTTGAAGACAACCATCCTGTAGGTACATTTCCAAGGAAGCCTTTCTAACCTAGAAAAAAAAATAGATTTGTATTCCATGTTAAGCATTACAAACAATTAAATACAGTAGTTCTAAAAGTATATGTAGCCCTGCTTGGCCATGATTTATTTGCTCCTACAGAAAAAAAGTGTAGAGATATCCAGAAAATCCTTGTTATACAGATTATACAATGAATTATGCCTCAGTTTTATAACTGAAGGTCTTCCTATGCTGTACCTCAGTAGGTTGGAGAACTAAGGCTATGTTGCCATCGTCTATGCAGTGACATCTGGATCTTACAGCACATATCGCTTGCTGGAGCCAGGATGACTGCAGTGTACTACACAAAGCCTTCCTGCTCCTTCCAGACCTTGGACGTAGCATGATGAGTTAAAGACTCCTCAGTTGAAGGAGAGGCAGGGTGTGGCTGTGCCTTTGTTCATGGTCCCTGTGCAATAAGGGCTGCATTGTATTTGAATGGCAGTTGCTGAGCAGCACAAGCAGGAGACTGCTATTGCACATGTGTCATTCTCGCACACTCCCCATATACATTTTATTGGCCATGTAAGAGGGCATAATGTGACTAGATGGACCTTTGGTTTGAACCAGCAGGGCTCTTGGCATTCACTATGATCTCAAACTTTGCATGCAAAATGTGGTGTTGTACACCAGTTTGCATCGTGCATGTGTGCATAAGATGATTTGGGATCTTTGTTCATTATTTACTTATTAAATTTGTATACCGCCCTATGCCCGCAGGTCTCAGGGTGGTTGCAACATAAAATCACAATTTAAAAACATGAAATGCATAATAAAAATAAAACCAACCCAATAAACACCCCCCTTCAGTTGCATTCACTTCAAAGGGACTAGCAGAATTCATTGATAAATGGAAGGTATCTGTAAGGAGTTAAAAAACAAAACAGTTTACTGCAGAATTTGTGAATGTAAATTTTAAAATAACAGAAACGAAAGGTCAGCAACATTTAACTGGGCTTTAAAAAGAAAAAGAAGTAAATAATATTTACTTGTGTAATATAATATAATATAATATAATATAATATAATATAATATAATATAATATAATATAATATAATATATGCTTTAAAAACTTGGGCTTTCATCATAAAAGTTTCTAAATAATTACATATCTGATACAAAAGTTTCCTTCACCTTTTTCTTATGTAAAACTACAGTGGTACCTCTGGTTACGAACAGATCCGCATCCTGAAGTGCTGCGTCTGTGCATGTGCACGACGCAATTCGGCGCTTCTGTGCATGCGTGTGACATCATTTTGTGTGTCTGCGCATGCGCGAACCACCGAACCCCAGATTTGGAGTGTTTGTAACCCGTGACAAACGCAACACACAGCATTCGTAACATGAGGTACCACTGTATGTGCTGAATGAAGTGCTTCAGATGTTTGAAGTATTAGAAAACCGCAGCTGATACTCAGTTGCTCTTGTGGCACCTGGTGTAGTTATTAATTTGAATTGTTCAGGCAGCAATACCCAACATCCCCAAATATAGTATAAATTCTTCTGGTTTTTGGCCCTTCGTCTGTTTATAGCACCCATCTCATGAATAAGTGCTAGAAATACTTTCCCACGGCCTCACCAACACTTCTGAATAAAAATGCACTGAAAGTCATGCAAATAATACTGGAGGAGGTTCCTTCACATTTGTCTGCTGTTCCCCTGTGATCACCTCTCCTGCACCCACCAACCCACCCACACTGCATCTGCTATGCCCATTTCCCTTTTTTTCATGCACTAAGGCAAATGAACTCTAGACTTCAAGAGTTCGTACAGTTGTAAAATCTTTGCCATGTTAATTTTTGTGAAATGGTAATCTCTCTCGCATTGTGTCTGAGGTGGCGAAGCCTCTGGTTCTTCTTGACTAAGCAACTGTGGCTACTCTGGAATGTTCATTTACTCTAGTAAATTTCCTGCCACTGGTGCCTTCACTCCTCTTGATTCTCTTCAGTTGACTTAGGAACCAAACAGTCCAGCTTCTGTGAGGGAAGGGGAAATTGTCCATTTGGTTTGGATTAATGTCTCAGAGAGAAGCAGAGAGAAATATATATACATTTTTGTTGTTGTTGCTTTCTCCAAGTCCTATATAGTTCATAAGAGCTCAGGAGAGGGGGATTTTTGTGTAACACTTGTCAGAAAAGTGGATTTATGGAACTACAGTCATTTGTTCAAAAGACCGTTCTGTCTTTGCTCTCCTTGCTTCAGTTTCATAACTTGCACTGCGGAACCACTTACTTCAGCAAGAATTATTAGGAGATCGTCTTCTTCACTCTTCCTTAGAAATCTCATATAGAAAGCCACTGTCCAAGTAAAATACTATATAACCATCTAAATAGCAGAAACAAATGTTAGTACACTTGTCTTTCAGTTTCCCCTCAGCAGCCTATTTGGAGACTTCTGTCACATTATTCATTGTGAAAGTCCTATTCACATTTTAATGCATCTTTTGCTATTTGATGCATAAAATGCCTAGATTTGTTCTTACTCTTTTTATGTTTTATCAGACCTGGCCCAGGTAGATGAAAAGTTGTACTTTTAGGAATAGCATATAAAATTGTCTAAAATGGTTCAATATGGTAGCTGTGGTCTGGGCATTTCTTTTTAGTTCATGCTCAAACAGAAATCGCCTTCACTCTGAATTGACATTGTGATGTCACCACATGCCATTAATGACCGCATGGCATTAATATAATCACATTGACTGTCATCCCCAATTGCCTGGAATCACCTAGTGAAGCAGAACATTTCCCCCAATTTTTTAAATATTGCTGAAGAAGCAATAAACAGGGGGGAAAGGTTGTAAACCATTGTGCGGGGAGGCATATGAACATTTGGTGCAGCTGTGTTACTGAATAATTTCAATATATTCTGCTATTTTAGCATGTAACATGCTAAAGCATGTTATTTTTGTTTGAAAATAGTGAATGTAATGTACTGTTTTACACCAGGTCTTTGGAACGGGAACTTCAAGGACCACTTCAGAAGACTCTAGAAAGCAGCTAGCAAATACGTATTTACTGCTTCCACATATCAACAGTATCCAGATCTCACAGACACTGGTATAGTAACTTTTTTAATAATAAAAAAAAACAACAACACACAAGTTATATTTTAGGGACCATGTAAGGTTGCTTTGTTTTTTCAAAAAGAACTGTACCTCAGCTTTCTGTTTAATGTTAAAGGAAATGATAACATGGGGGTTTTAAGGGTCATTGTTGATTCTTCGGAGAATACTGTAGGGGGGGGGGGAGGGAAATAGTAGCATTGTTGACAATAATAATATAATAAAACGGTAATACATAGTATAAATATTTCTTAAATAAGCATTGTTGACAGTATCCCGCTCTGCAACAGTACAAATGGAGGAATAATAATCATTCCTGTGAATTGCACAATTGGCAACTGTCCACTGAAACCCCAGGTACTATGCGCACTTGTCCTTGTTTCATTTCTTGCGTTGCCCTTTGCTGCTCTCCAGTACACTAGAAGTAGCTACTCTTTGGAATAACAATATTTCTTTCTTCTCGTTGCTGATTATATATAAATTCGTAGGCAAATGGAAGTATAACAACACACACACACACACCAGGCAATATGTATGGAAGTTACCTTCCTTCTTCGTGCCCATGACACACACCTAAACCTCCCAAATCTGGCCCACCAGTCCCAAAAGGTTGGTAAACCCTGATGTGGACCAAACAGGCAATCTGTGCAGATCAGAAGAGGCCAGGATTTGAATAAGCTCCCTTGTGTATTCCAAATCTATGGCCACACACACGATGTCTTATGATAAACCCTTGAGAGCCAGTGTGGTGTAGTGGTTAAGTGCGGTAGACTCCTAATCTGGGGAACCGGGTTCGCTTCTCTGCTCCTCCACATGCAGCTGCTGGGTGACCTTGGGCTAGTCACACTTCTTTGAAGTCTCTCAACCCCACTCACCCCACAGAGTGTTTGTTGTGGGGGAGGAAGGGAAAGGAGAATGTTAGCCGCTTTGAGACTCCTTCGGGTAGTGAAAAGCGGGATATCAAATCCAAACTCTTCTCTTCTTGAGAATAGAGTATTTAATTGCACCACTACATGGCATCTTGGTTTTCTCCCTGGATCAATCCTAGCCCAAGAAAAAAGAAACAGACAGAGAGAAAGCAACACATTCTCTCCACTTCCTCTTCAAGGCTCAGATCAGCAGCTTGGGTGGCAGTCTGAGCTTTAAAAAGCACCTAGAGGTGAAAGAGGAAGTGGGGAAGGGACTCGGATAAACCAGTTTCCTCCCCTAGTTCTATGTACTTCTCAAGGGGAATAGGTAACCACCCTCAACTACCTCATGACTAGTGTGAGTGAGTGAGTGAGTGAGTGAGAGAAACTCGAGGACTTGCAAGCACCAGGACACATCCTGCGCAGTGTCATTGTGTCCAGAGTTGTCACACTGGAGACCCCAGGTTCCAGTACTATTTCCAGCATTACTGGGCAAGACCTGGCATTCAAAATTAGTGTTGCTCAGAGTCTCCTTCGTAACTTTGCCACAGCAAATAAATTTGTCTAGTAGCACCTGAAAGACCAGCTAAGTTTGTTCTGGGTATAATCTTTCGTGTGCATGCACACTTCTTCACATACCATGCACACGAAAGCTTATACCCAGAACAAACTTAGTTGGTCTCTTAAGGTGCCACTGGACAATTTTTTAATTTTTTAATTTATTTTGACTGCGTCAGACCAACATGGCTAGCTACCTGAATCTTTGCCACAGCAGGTTTCTTTTATATTGTGACCCAGCTCCTCATTTGTCCATTTTAAAAAATAAAATAAATAAATCTGGTGTTAAAATATTGTTGTTAGAATCTTTGAAGTCAAATAATCTTGAAACCTACAACTAAAGATTAGTTTTTCTCAAGTGGTTGCTAGGCCAATGGCAGCTGAGATGTCATCTTGCTGAGTTTATACTTGAAAACTTGACAGGAAGCATTAAATGCAGTTTATAAAGGGAGAAGCTATATGAGCACAAATACAAACATGCCTACCGTTAGTGAAATGTGTAACAATCCTTGTGGGTCTTCCTTGTTGGGAAACATCTGTGTAATTGTTCTGCTGCTTGTCCAGCAGCAGCAGCAGCAATGATTATCATAATCTGCTGGTTTCAGCCACTTTTTATGTGTCTGCTTTCCACAGAACAAAGTTTTGTTTGCAAGTATTTAAAACACACACAGAGGAAGGGATGGATTTGTATTTATTTATCCCTTAAAGCTACTTTAAATGCTTTATAAAATTATTGCAAACTCGATCACTGGCTCTGCATGCTGTGGCAGAAGCAAGGGGAACAGGTTTGCTATATTAAATGTGGCAACAGAAGTGCACTGGCTTTAGAGTTAATAATACTAAGGCAGTTTATTCTGTACCATAACAGCTACATAGAAGATACTCTGTTCTTTAAGAGTTGGCACCGAAGATGTTCTGCAATTCTTATTGCATGGATAAGTGACTGTTCATTGTGAATGTTGTATGTGAAGGTTTCTGGTGGTTCTCATGTATCTATAACTGACAAAACCAATTATTGTTACCATCTTTTGACCTTGAATTGCTGCAAAATGTGGTGGTTTTAGGAAAAGAAACTGGGGAAAAAACCCATCAAATAATTAAACAGTTAAATAATGGTATGATTAGATGTGCTATAGCTCCCCCTCATGGGTATTGGAAAGGATTCTTAACCAGAAAATAAATTGGTATAATGGAAAGCTGAATTTGGCAATGGTACTGTTCATTAGTGAATTTAATTTAAAAATACCTGATTTATATAGGGTATACAAGCTCTAAGTATCCTTGAGGACCAAATTTAGTACCATAAGTTGCCATATTTGTTTGAAAATAGACCCATTTTTTGGCGTATGGTTGCATTTGCTAAAATATTTTAGGTATGTAGCAATGCAATCAACCACGTAAAACACAGAAGGCAACTATAAAAAGTTGTCAGAATTATGTAAATTTCACGGTTGGTTTTTTTAAATGCTGATAATAAAAATTTATAGAGTTTGTTATCACATTTATTATAACACTTTTATCTAGGGAGCTCAAGATGGAGTACATTGCTTTCCCCCCTCCCATCCTCACAATAACCCTAGCAGACTGACAGGCACTGGTTCAAAATTACCCAGTGAGCATCACGGCCAAGTGGGGATCTGAAACCGGGTCCTAAGTCTAACATTCTCAGCACTCCAGCACACTTCCACACACCATACTGGTTTGACCTTCTTTCAGACTGTGGTTTTTTTGTTTGTTTTTCCAGGCAGAAACTAGGAATGTCAGTCACTTAAAAGTTCGTCTTGAGTGCCGATTACTTAACAAATTGTATCAGCATTTTAAGGTACAGTGTATACTTTTCTTCCTAAATCAGAGACGACACCAGCCACACACAGCTAACCTAGTTGAGCTGGACTCAGCTGTGGTCTTGAAGTAGCCTTTACTTACTGTTTTGGGGGCATCAACGTATATGAACAAGGGTGAATCCTTAAGGCTAATTCAGGATATTTTAGCTTCTGTGACAACTTTAGGTCTATTCCATGGAACAGCTAACCCAGGGCATGGATGCTTTGGTTGAGATTCCTGCAGAGCAAGGGGTTGGACTTAGATGACTCTCGGAGGTCTCTTTCAACTCTACCATTCTGTGATTCTATGTGACACTGCACTGGGAAGTAGGTGCTTAAGTGATATTTGTATGCTGAGATTACTCTGTAGTTGGAGCATTGCCTCCTCAAAGCACTGATCCCTTTCATCCTGTGTACGCTGGCATATGCAGTGCATTGAATTCTTTGGGATCTGGCTGGCATCATCCACTTTTTGAATTGCAGCCTGTCTTTGGCTGTTAAGAATGTCTTATGCCAAATCTGATGCTGACCATGCAAAAAGGCACAACATCATTCTGAGGACTATGTCTTAGCTGTGCCATTTTTATGGTTGCATGCCATCAAGTAGATCCAATCTAGATGGTGAATGGCTCAATGAATCCATGCAGTTCCAACCTGAATATTGTCGTCTTCCTTAGGAAGATGTTTCTTATTCCCAAATCTTTTCTCTATGGGAAATTACCAACTACCGTATTGGCCTAGGCTCTGTCTGCACACAATGACTTTAATTCAGTGTATCTGTTACAATGTAACAATAATTTCTTCCAGCATGACTGCTTCCTCTTTACATTCTGCCTCTTTAACTCTAACATACACAACTTAGAAAATCACCCTGCCTATTTTAGATGATAAATTCTGGGATTTCCTGTTTGCTTATGGATATATACATACAATCGATCATATATTTAAAGAAGTCCAGTATAAGACAGACTGTCCTTCACTTGTCATCAGTGTGGCCTAAAGATTAACTCAAAGTTTCTTGTCACCAGTTTCCACATCTTATCATTCATAGGAGCCAACTCCTAGGGGCTGAATGGTTTTCGCCCCCCCCCCAATAAAATATTTGAGAGGGCTACCCTCAAGTTGATGGGCACTGCCATTCAAATGGTATGCATGCACTGCATCTTGTGATCGGTTATGTGGGGTGGGGCTTACCTGCCCCCCCCTCCATATTTTATTCAAGTTGGTACCTAACTTAAAGGACTCAGTGGAATATATTTTTGTGGGTTAAGAACTTCAGTTCTGCCTTGTCCACTGTCCATATATGACTCTAGATTTTAATTCTCTTTTGAAGATGCTAAACTAACTTTTAGAAGAAAGATATAATGGTCATGTTAGATAAGTGTGTGTACATGTCTCTTTGCACTTATGTATCCACCCATCATTTTTGTTTCCTTAACTCTGTATAACTAGAGGATTTCCAGTACAGAATGTGCAGAGGAACAGTATTTATCCTAAAGAGCCAGAATGTTTATCATGCTGTCCCATTGCTGTGCATTTGTAGCAGAACATTATTTCCTAAATTAGTATGATTTTTCTCTTGAGATTCCCAGCAAAACATCTCCTCTTTTGGCATGCCAGGATTTTTTTTTTAAGGGACCATAGCAGGTTAAGTCTTGCAGTTCTGAACGAAACATTCTGATGTGATTAATTTTTTGGATTTCCCTTTCTATTTTACATTAGAGTTGCTGCTTTGCATCTGATGGCCTAATGCTGCTAGAAATAAGCTTAATGGTCAAAATGGAAAATATGCAACATGAATTTGTGGACCTTAGACAGTACTTACTGGAAAACCTTTTTGTAGTTTATGTAGCAATGGACAAAACACAGACCTCTGGTAAGTCCAAGATGTGCCTGCATGTATGTTTCATTGATATAGTATGTTCTTGCAGCAATGGACAAAAAAATGGTTTGACCTTTTGACTGTTACTCTTTTTTGAACAGATGATTCCCCAGTAGTCTTGTATGTGTTGCATTCAGGGAGCAACCTTCTTTATGTGCAGGTAACCTTTTAAAAAAATATATATAATTTAGTACAGGGGTTCTTAATTTTGGGTCCAGGGACCCCATGGGAGTCCATGGATGGCTTCAGGGGTTCCTTGAACCGGGTGCAATTTATCCCACTCAGTGTTGTAAATGAAACTGTATGTAAAATGTTGTATGTACCGGTATATGTTTGTGTGCGTTTTTCTGGGAAATGAGTCTAGCTTTTATCAGATTCACAAAAGGGATCCACGTCTGATAACCTGCCATTGTTAAGAGTATTACAATTAGCTTAAGATCTATCCTTGGGTGAATGCAGATGATTTGAGATTTGATCTGACAAATTGCAGTTTAAACTGTCGTGAAGATGAACTTCACAGCAGCTAAGGCAGTTACAGCATTATACTAATGGTAATGTGATTTCTTTGTAGGATGTAAAACACTTGTCACAGGAAGGAAAATTTTCTGTGCAGTTTGAGCCAATATTGCTGCCATCACTGACCACAAATTTCACAAGAGTTGCTTCTGTTGTTTGCAAAGGTACAGTGTATTCAATACAACATAGTCTGATGTATACCTTCCCTATTATATGACGAAGTGTATTAAAGAGGATATGGCCTGTAACAGATACGCTTCCTGAAGATTATATATTAAGTGTCCATTTTCATGACCACTTCTAGCACATCTTTCCCCCACCCCCCGCCACCCAAAAAAGAGAGATGTAAATTTCGGGACATCTTGAAACCATGGAATAAACATTTTTCTGTGCAGTGGTGTGTGGGGAGATGAAATAATTGCATTCTTGTCAGAAACACTTGCATTCTTGTCAACTTGAGCTTACACACTTACCTGCTGGTAATTCGCAGAAAGGTTGATGGCACTTAGTGCTGTGCTGTCAATATATTAAGTGCAACGTACCTACAACACAATGTTATGTACTTGGTTTTATTCATAAACAAGGACAAATGCTTTAGGAGTGTGCACAGATCTCAAGATTTGACTTGTATCTGATCATTAAAAATAATAATTCCATTTTATTTCTGAGTCACTCTGTGCAACTTTGCATTTCAGTCTGTAATTCTGCTCCTCCAGCACTTGGTATAAAACTGCAGTCTGCTGACACTCCACATTACCTAACAATGCATTGGTGTTCATCAGTTGGAGCAAGAAGCTCTTAAAATTGTACTAAACAAATGGAAGTCTATGGTCTCACATTATTGTGATGCAGAAGCAGAAGGAGGAATTCAGTAGTATGGCATGATTGCATATAATAGGGCTGATGTGAGTAAGGCCCATTGAAGTCAGTGGAACATGCTTCTGGAGTTAACCTGCAAAAGCTCAGGCAATAAATCTCATATAACTAGAGAGATTTAGTCATCCTGAACCCACATTTGTTTGATTTGTATCACATTCCACCCCAATCAGTAATATATCCTGAGATACTGGCATAAATAACTGTGCAGGGAAAATGGAACTCTCTGAACACCCAATAAAAGGTCAAAATGTAGATAAGGCTGATTCAAGTGTACTGTATTTAGTCTCCTTAGACTAATAATATTCTCGGACTATATATTTAAAAGTGTGTGCTACAATAAGATGTTTTGTTTTCCTTGGCACAGGTACGTTGTGTGGCCCTGGAAGCAATCACATTGCTAATGAGAGGACGAATCTGTTAGACAGTACAGCTTTGCCAAAAGCATGTGATTCCCATCCTGTAATGGAAGGGTGAGGTTTTTGTTTTTGTTTTTTATTTAATGCTGCCATTTTAAATTGTTAAACATACACCAAAGCAAAGATGTTGAGAACATTTTTTGAAGTTAATGCTCTACATAGTAATTTGTGTGAAAACAGATGGGTGTTCTAGCTCTGGGCTAGTTCATGTGGCAGAGCACAAATGACGCGCAGAGCTTCTTTAAATGTCATGGAGTTCTACAAATCCCACTTCCACATTATATATTCAGGGCATATAGATATTGCTATGAAGTGTCGTCTGTCTCGAGAAACAATGGAAGAGTACACCTTTGGGGGGTAAAGCCAAACTGTTGGAGTGGTGATTGTAGAGACTAATAAGGAGGATCCCTGTTTCATAGCAGCTGGGGCAGGTGAAGGTGTCCAGTTTCACTGTTAGTAATATACCATGGCATTTCTTCTCTCTGCACTTTTCCCAGTGGTCACTGCTGTGGATACATGACCTGTCTTTCTGTCTCCAGACACTGCGGTTGTCTGCAAGAGATTTCCACATGGCAGGGTTAATGTTGCCAGCCTTCATGTCACATTTGCAGACATCTTTGTAACACAGAGTGTCGCGCAGCGGTAAATTAATCTCACAGAGTCTTCTTTATAAACAGAATAAAACTTTTACTTGAGAAAACAAAACAAAATAAAATAAAAAAATTCCTTCCAGTAGCACCTTAGAGACCAACTAAGTTAGTTCTTGGTATGAGCTTTTGTGTGCATGCAGACTTCTTCATCTGAAGAAGTGTGCATGCACACGAAAGCTCATACCAACAACTAACTTAGTTGGTCTCTAAGGTGCTACTGGAAGGAATTTTTTATTTTGTTTTGTTTTGACTATGGCAGACCAACACGGCTACCTACCTGTAACTTGAGAAAATAAAGTTGTTCATAAACAGCATAGTCAAAGAGCATACACAGAGTGCTCATAGCAGCTATCTAACTCTTCACATAGGCATTGTCTTAGTTACTGATTAAGTGGAGTGCTGGAGCCACTCTGTCTGCCTTAATCAATATAGATACACAAACTTGCTGAGACACACAGGCACTGGCTGAATGAGGCCCATAGAGAGGCTGGCTACTTTTGTAGGACACTCAAGATGAGTTAGGAGTCACAGTGACTCTGCAGTTTGCTATTAACAGTTAAACAGCTAGAAGGCTTGAATGATTGTATACGCCTTGTAGGCATTGCCTTACTTCTTCTGCTCTCAATAACCTTTGTCTCATGACACAGACAGGCAGCAGGCCTGGTGCCTGAAGGCAGCCCACTTTGGGGATCCTGCCGTCTTCCATTCTGTGTACATGACCAAGCCAACATATGTATGAGGTACACTTCCAATGTAGTGGATCTAGGGAAAGAAACACAAGAACCTCAGGTGTGTACTACATGGCTATGTTCTCAGATGTTCTACTTATGAAGTATGCATAGTCACACTTTGTAAGTACAACATCACATGATGTCCTGGCTCATGTGGAAGACATAGTTCAAATCAAATAGCATGGATAGAAGTTTCTTCCTTGCCTTCAAATAGGCTTTCAGTGAAGTCAGTTCACATATTCACCTGTGATGCAAATGATGTATGCAGATGTGAAGCAGCCCTATCTAATTTGTGATCTTACCCTTATGTTTACTTTGATTTCGTCCATTTGAATAATTCCTAATGCAACTTCCAGGGCATGCTACTCTCACCAGGTGGTTTATAATTCTGAAAAATGTATGTACATGCACACGCAACAATACAGAAATATTATAATCAATTGTTATTTGATAAACAGCAATAATAAAAAGGTACGCTTTAAAGATCTTGGTTAGACCATAAGGAGGAAGTGATTTTTTTTGCAAGTAAATAACATTTAGCAGTGAACTGTTTTCTGTCTACAGGTATGTCGGAATCGATCCATTTGCAACGGTATTTTATATAGAACCACATCGCAGTATTTCTGCATCTTGGTTAATATGGTTTACCAACAATTTTGATTTTAGCATTGTGCTAAATGAGGTCTATGTTTCAAGAGAAACAAAGGATATTTTAAAGGTGAGTTTTTCTTGGTACTTTTCCTTAAACAATTAGCAATGTATATCAGCATCCCATTCATTAAAATCTCCATTTATATATTGGGCATGTGTAAAAGGGTAAAGGTAAAGGTAAAGGTACCCTTGACTGTTAGGTCCAGTCATGGATGACTCTGGGGTTGCGGCGCTCATCTCGCCCTATAGGCCAAGGGAGCCGGCATTTGTCCGCAGACAGATTCCGGGTAATGTGGCCAGCATGACTAAGCCACTTCTGGTGAATCAGCGCACGGAAACGCCGTTTACCTTCCCGCCGGAGCAGTACCTCTTTATCTACTTGCACTTTGACATCCTTTCAAACTGCAAGGTGGGCAGGAGCTGGGACTGAGCAACGGGAGCTCACCCCGTCGCGGGGATTCGAACCGCCAACCTTCTGATCGGCAAGCCCTAGGCTCTGTGGTTTAGACCACAGCGCCACCCACATGTGTACTCAGCCCTAAAAAAAAAAAAAATCACGTCAGAAGGACCAAGAAAAGTTTAAATTGTGTTGCTGTTTGATAAATTGTGAACAGTTATATTAAACTGCTTATTTTGTATTTATTTTAGTCTGTTAGTTGTGGAATTTGGGAAGAGTTTATTCAGGACATAAAAGTCCCAAGCTGACCAGATGAAGATAATAGCTTATCTTCCCATTTCTGTATTCTGAAATGTTGGCAGGCATTGCCTGCACATTTTTCAAATCTTTCCTCATGGCAGGCTTGAGGCTGTCAGGGTGCCGATTTTTTCACCCATTACCAAATTCCGCACATGCACAGCATAACTGTTAAGGAATGCAAGCCGCCCTGCTTCTACATGATTAATTTGATAAATTTGTTTAGCTGGGACCCGATCTGCCACTCCCCTGTACATGTCATTGCATGTGGGCCGCATTCCTGTGACCACAGCTCAGGATATAAGGAGAGCTTCCCATGGAAGAGAGGATACTCGTGTTGCGAGGCAGCAGAAAAGGGATGGGATAACAGTGGAGAACTGGACCACCTTATTGCCTTTATTTTTATTGTGACAGTCATCTTGCTGCATTAGCATTTAGTTACGTTGTATAATTAGAAGCAAAAGATAACAAACGGAACAAGATTTAAATGTAGATGTACTTTATATTCACTTGGTTTGATCTGATGTTTTTCGCCATTAGGTTCTGAACTTCACAGATCCTTTGACTCTACCTCCAGGATGTTGGAATGTGTTTTCCTTGAAACTCCACATCAAAGAATCAGTAACAAGTTTATATTCCAATATTTTTGTGATCACAAATATTGGAGTGATATTCGAGATACCGCTGCAAATTTATTCTGCTTTGTCCCAGGTAGTATATTGAATTGCATATGTTTACAGTAGCATATTCTGACTTCCATGTTTTATAGTTCATACAGTAATAATTTTTGAAGGGATACTATCTTTTCAGAGTATTAGATTTTTGGGAGGTTTCTCCAAATTTCAAGTTAGGAAAATGTCAAGTTAGGGAAATGCTTGCATGAAGTCTTAATTTACGCAGTCACAGGAGCATCAAATATTCCTTCTGAATTCATTTTGCATTGTATTGAATAGGGTGTAGAAGTCAAACCAGGATACTATAGAACACTTTGCATATTATTTTAAGTGGTGGAAATTGAAAGTGCACATGATTCTGAAAGCTAGTGGAGATTGTTCAAAGTGCAAGCACTTTTCATCGCTTCCATCTAATGTGCAAAGTGGCTTGATTCTCTCTCTCCCCCCTTTAATTGTTTGCATTTTTAAAAACATTGGGTGTGGGGAAATATTGAAAACCATAGTTGTTCTTTACATGCTGGCTTAAATACAGTCATAGAATTGATGAGTTGGAAGGGACCCCAAGTGTCATCTAGTCTGACCCCCTGCAATATTTGTCAACTTATTTAGTGCTTTAATCAATGTTTTTCAGAAGGGAGATCTTCATTTTGAAGCCATAGCACATCGTGATATGTACTGTTCCTTGCGAATGTCAGACACAGGTAAAAGCAGAAAAGGAAAGATGTGCCCATCTATGATACTAATGGATAAAGTATAAGGACTAGCAACAGTGTAAATAAGATGTGTGGTTTTTTTTTTAAGTAAACATTATTTCTTTCTGAATGCCTAACTTCTTGGTAGATTTTAGCAGCCTTCTGGTCATGCTGTGTTGAACATCTTATAGTGAAATCAATCTGCTTTAGATAGTCTGCTTTTGTTCTGGGGAAAGGGGCAGTGCAGATTTGTGAGCATGGCAGGGGTGCTGGTTTTGCAAGAGCCTAAAAGGGAAGGTGGGGCAGAAAATGGTGCAAGAGGGAGAGAATACTGTAATATTGGGGCATATTTTAAAAAATATATATAGAAGTTTGTGGTCTTGTGCATAAATATGGGGGGTGTCTAAGAGCTATTGGTCATACTATTTCTAAATGTGTTCTTTTTATGACTTCTTGAAATCAAATTTTGGAACAAAAGCAATCCACAAATATTATGTATCAATGAAACGGAATGTTATTATTTTAGCAAATCTGCTTTGGGAAAGGAGCCTATCTCTGGACAGTTCTACATGGAGTGTGGATTCTGACCTTGCATATCAGCTCCATGAAAAATGGCAAAAAATTAAGCACAATGAAATGTGCAGGTGTGTATACAGAATGTTCTTAATTTCAGCATTAGAGTGGTAAAATCTTGGTATGCTTACGGTCAACGTCTTAAAATCCATGATATAGGGGCTAATACTAAATAGTCACAGCCTGCATTACAGAGGGTGCAGACATAGCACTCCTGATTCCTTAAGCATGGTTAATGGAACAGGACTTGGACCATGAATCTTCTGCTTCCTTCCAGTACCTCCTGTCCTCCTAAATCCCCATACTACCTCCTGCTAGCTTTAACCACGGTTCAGACTTTTACATGCACTAGAAATAGCTGCAAGATTGAGAGACTCCTTATAGTGCCTAGCAATGTGTCCCCTCCTATGTGGACCTTTTCTCTTTCCAAACTGCCCCCCTTTCAGCTCTTAAAAATGCTTTGCCTCCACCACTGAAGTCAGGGGTCACAACCTTTCAATTACTTCCTTCCACTGCTTCTCGTTTTCTGAAATTTTCATTTTCACTACTGTCACTAGTGACAGCAGCAGAAAATATCTCTCGTTCAGTTGCTTCTAGCCACAGTACTCCATTCCCTACAATGCCCCAAGTGGGGAAAGGAAATGATTTGGCTGGAAGGTACCACATCAAAGAGGTCTGCTACTGCTGCCTCCTATAACAAACCAGTACTGGGAGCCAGTGTGGTGTATTGGTTAAGAGCGGTGGACTTGTAATCTGGTGAACCGGGTTCGATTCCCCGCTCCTCCACATGCAGCTGCCGGGTGACCTTGGGCTAGTCACACTTATTTGAAGTCTATCAGCCTCACTCACCTCACAGAGTGTTTGTTGTGGGGGAGGAAGGAAAAGGAGATAGTTAGCTGCTTTGAGACTTCTTAAGGGGAGTGAAAGGCGGTATATCAAGTTCAAACTCTTCTTCTTCTGCTACTACTGAAAAGTCTGAAAGAGGGACACAAGACTGGTGTCAGTGGCCAGCCCACCTGAGCTGCTAAAACTTTGGCATTTACCATCGGCATTGGTTTTGACCAAATGTTTATAAACCAGGTAGTTCCTTAGCAATAGTGGACCCTGGTTAGCATTCACTATGGTTAAAACTGGAGCAAGCATATGCTTGAACCATAGTTAAAACCAACAAGGGTTTTGCATTGAAGAAGGGAACAAATGTGTGTGATTCTAATGCTTTAACTGCAGTGAAGGAATCTGAAGCATTGTGTTTGCATCGGCCCTTGTCAAATTTTCAATAAGTGCCTGTTAAAAATTTACAGTTCTCTCACACTTTTTAAAAAAAGATTTGGTATTGTGTTGTAGAATCTCTAGTAGGAGATTTAAAAGTAAAAGGATTAAACTGAAGATGTTAAAATATTGCAAACACAAGGCCATAATTAGAGGGCTCTTGCAGATTTCTGTCTCTGAAAGAGATGGTCTGTCATAACATGGCAAGCCAAAAGTTTCTTGTTCTTTTTTGATACTTTTCCTTACATTTTCCAAATGTAAAACAATACACTACCTCACACCAAGAAATAAGCATAACAACCATTTCACAGCACTGCAAAACAGTTATAAGCAACTGAATGAAGAGATTAAACTAAACAAAGGATATCTGTCCAAAACTAAAATTGGGAGGGAGGAGGATAGATCGATTTATCACTAATGTTGACATAGCTAGTAAATTGAAACGGGGTGTCTTGAAACCTCTCTTATTTATGTTCTTATTAACTCAACAGGAGAAATATTGGGGAACTTGTTCAAGCGTCTCATCAGAAGGATCATAAAGAAGAATCCTTTGCATTACCTTTACCCCACTTGGTTACAGAGCTTGGTCTCACATTGAACTTCAGTGCAGCTGCACCAATGAATAGCATGGTGATGCCATTTTTAGATTTATTAAACTTTTTGTCGTGATTCCTCACTTGTCTTAGTTCCATTTTTGGTTTTGAAAACAGAAAGTTGTAAATATTTATACTCATTGTCTTATACAGTCGTACCTTGGTTGATGAATGCCTTGCAACTCAAACGTTTTGGCTCCTGAATGCTGCAAACCTGGAAGTCAGTGTTCTGGTTTGTGAACGTTCTTTGGAACCTGAATGTCCGATGTGGCTTACCAAGCTTTCAGTTGGCTGCAGGAGCTTCCTGCAGCCAATTGGAAGCCATGCCTTGGTTTCCGAACGTATTGGAAGTTGAACAGACTTCCGGAACGGATTCTGTTCGACTTCCGAGGTATGACTGTACTTAATGTCATTATCAGGCCTGTTGGAGTCTTACATATAAATCGAAAAAGCAGGCTAAAGCCAGTAATCACCAGGTTCTTTTAAACTTTATGGGTCTGTTAAAACCTGATAGCTGTGGATATGTGAAATTTCACACCGACTGTGTTCAGATGTTCAGATATTCAGATAAAGTGTGGTGTCTTATGATGGGAACAAGCCTGTCCAAGCCTCATGCTTTCATACTTTACCCTCTCAGGCATGGTGGTAGCAACAGCAGAAGAGGGGGAAAGTAGCTGTGATCTTCTCTCTGGGAAGCTGTGTGTTTGCTCATTCTTGTTAAGCCATGCTTTGGCTTAGCATCACACTCAAACTACGCCATAGTATATATTGTCATTTTACTCATCATATAATGCATTCAATACTTTTTAAAGAATTTTTTTAAACCTTAAATCTATCTCTTTCTTTTTCAAGACCCACTCTTATTTTGAAAACAAAAAATAAAAGGATAGACATAATTGTTTCTAGCCCTGATTTCACAATTTTTATCAACATGAATAAGATGTGTCAATATTTCTGTACGTTTGTAAATATTTCAGAAAACACTCCAGATTTTAAAAAAAACACGTTTTGTACCAAAAATAGTAGAATTGGGGAGTAGGGAAGAGGCTTGAATTCTAAAACGTTAAGTATTAATATTGTTGTTTCCCCCCAATTTTTTTAGGTAAAATATTTTACACTAAGAAACCCTTCATCTTTCCCAGTTATGTTGCAACTCCTGCCTCTTTCTTTTTATCCTGATCCTCGCGCTCCATTGACTCTACTCAGCAAATGGTAATGAGAAATAGTTTCTTGTGGTAATTTAAGAAATAGTATAATGTGAAAATAGTTCCTTTCCCTCCACGTATTTGGGTGGGTGGGGAACGAGCTTGCATCTACCAGTCAATGTTCTGTGCATGCAAAGGGTCTTCATGGTATAGGCACAAAGTTTCTAATGCCATGGAAGATCCCACTTGTATTTAGGCTTATTTCACAATAAAGTGGTACCTTGGTTCTCGAACGAAATCTGCTCCAGAAGCCCATTTGGCTTCGAAAACAGAGGCGCGGCTGGCTTCCCTTTGGTCGCAAGAGCTGCTTGCACTCAGTAGAAGCTGCGCCGCACGTTCAGGTTCTGAAAAACGTTCGAAAACGGAAGCATTAACTTCTGGGTTTTCGGCATTCGAGAACCGAAATGTACGGCAACGGAGGCGTTTGGGAACCGAGGTTCCACTGTACCAGCCACTAACATGTGGAGATCAAGGGTTAGAACCATAGACCTGCAGCATTGGAAGGGACCATCTCCTCCAGCCCCCTGCAATGCAAGAATCTTTTGCCCAACATGGGGCTGACCCTCAGATTAAGACTCACATGCTCTACCAACTGAGATATCCCAAATTAATAGAAGGGTCATGAGGAGTTGTCTTACTTTTTCCTCCATTCATAACGGAGAACTATCTGAAAATGCCTTTTCATGGTTCTTTACTTTCTATAATTTTTTTTAAAGGTTTATACATGTATATTCTTTTCTTGGTTTATATAGGTTTGGTGCAAATGTACAGTCTATTAACTATACAACCACTGAATTTAGATTGACAGAAGATTGTGCTCCCAGGGTAAGCAGTGTCTCATGTTACTCTCATATATATTTTTCACTCTCGGAAATGGAACTTAAGGTGCTCTTTGCATTGAATTAGAAAGAAACAGCCACCATGCAGCTGAGAGTTTGTGGTTTATGCAGAAACATGTAAGGGGTTGGCCATTTTTTAAATAACCTTAACCTGCATTTAATTTTTGGATTGCTTAGGTCAGGAATTCCCAAACTGTGGTCCGTGGACCAACAGTGGTCTGCGAGCTTCATACAGGTAGTCTGCAGCATCTACGCATTGCATAGCCATAATTGATTGTCATTGTATTTTTATTGCTTCTATTGTTTCTTACATTGTATATTCCTTTTTGAATACTAGGGAATGCAAGTTGCAATACAAAACATACAAGACATAAGAGATGCAACAAAATACAATTAAAAAACATGCAGCATCTAACTCGGTGGATTCCAATTGCTGTAACAGGCAGAAAAAGTATTAAGTAATCCACCAAGGCTATCAGAATTTTCAAGTGATTGGAGGCGGAGTGTTGGGAACCATTAGTGTAGCCATTAAATGGAAAACCATTTTGAAACATTTGGAGTTAACAGCATTTATTGCTGATTTTTAAAAAAATCTTCAAAACACACCTAACATTTAAAACTTAACTTTGCACTCCTCAATGGAAACGCCAGATAACAAGAGCGCTTGTAATCCAGAAAGGGTTCAATAACTCTGTTAAATGGGGCTTTATTATTCCTACCCGCAGCACTGAAAACCTCAGTAGACATGGGTGGGTGGCACCTGTATTGTCTGTATCCCCACCCCTCACACACATTGCTGTAAACATTTTCTCTCTCTCCCCCCCCCCCCCGGTTAATTGCTGTTTCCTGGTATGCTCATCCTTCCCTTTCCCCAATATTAAGATGAGGTATGACTGGGGCAGATGGGGCAAATAAATACTCTGTCGCTTCATTAGTGGAATGGGACAGTCAGGCAGGACAGGCGTAAGTATGCAGTGCAAGTGGAACTGTAGTCTTTCCCTCTCTTCCTGATTTTCCTCGGCAGCATGGATGTTGTAGTAATGGTTTGCTTATGTTGTTTTGCAGGATGAACTACAGGAAGACCATGATTACATTGGATCTAGTTCGGAGCTGCTGTATTTAAAATTGCAGCCTTTAGAAACTAAGAGAGTTGGTGTTGTCTTCACCCCTATTGATTACAAAAGGGTAAACTCCCTTATACTGGTCAGGTACGTCTCTTCTCGAGATTCTGTGGGGCGGATGAGGCACTGTTTTAGAAAGGTTTGTTTCATATTTCCATCAGTGAGTGGAGGCCCCAGGGCTACATCCAAATTTGGTCTTTGGTACTTTCCCCCTAAAGCTTGGATTTACTGTATATGCAAATCATAGAAATATTTCGCATCCACAGGAATTGTATTTGGTCTTGGCAAAGCATAGCAGTGAATTTTTCCAAAAGATGCCCACATCCTGTAAGATGGTGGGAAGACTGCTTTTCTTTTTCCTCTCTCTCTGTCTCTTTCTCTCTTTCTCTCTCTTAAAAAATTTGATTTATTTATAAAGGCATCCTTGCTTTATTGCAGGAATAATTTGACTGTTTTGGATGTGGTTTATGTCGAAGGCATTGGAGCCAGAGAGCTGTTGAAAGTAGGGGGAAGGTTGCCAGGGGCTGGAGGATCCCTTCGATTTAAGGTTCCAGAATCAACCCTTATGGACTGCAGGAGACGTGAGTGACGATCTGAGAAGGAAAGGACTAAGTGAGATTAGTCTAACCAAACAGATGTGCATGGTTTGGAGGATAAAGTGGCCAGTCCCATGGGCACAGCTGTGTGTGAATAACATAAACACCTATTTTCACATACATAACCATGGTTGCTGCTGTGCATACTTAAGGTAACATACACGTGCGATAATCACATTGATGGTGTGCCCTGATTTAGGAAAAGTTACATGTCACCATTCCAACTCCCCTCTCCCTTTCACAATAAGGATGAAGACTTGAATGTATTGTAACATAGTTGTAGGAAAGTACAGTTTCTGCCACTTAGCAGTGCCCTCTACATGGCTTTCAATGATTACCTTGAAGTAACTTGCGTTTTGTTTCCTTTAGAACTGAAAGATGGCAAGCAAATTTTATCCATCACAAAGAACTTTAAGGTTGAAAATGTTGGTCATCTTCCCATCACTATAACATCTATGAAGATTAATGGGTACAGCTGCCAGGGTTATGGATTTGAAGTACTCAATTGCCAAGATTTTTTTCTGGCACAGAACTCTTCGCGGGAGATTAGCATTGTGTAAGCATTTGCCGCTTTCCATTGACAAACTGGCTTATTTTAGAATTGAGTTTAAAAGCAACCACACTAGTTCCCTGAAATGTTTCTCTGTTTTCATTTTGTTGTTGTTATTATTACATATTTCTTTATTACACTTATATCCTACCTTTCATCAAAGGAGCTCAAGGTGTCATACAAAGTTAATATTTAAAAAATAATAATTCCAAGAAGAGGCTATCCTTGTTTCTATGACTGTTTGGAAGCACTCTATAGCATCATTCTTTAAAGTGTTAACTTTGCCATAAGGATTGCAGAGCTTACAGTCTGTTGTGTGTGTCAAGCACTTTATTTTCCAGTTAGGGTCATGCCCCACAACATTGTAACTTTGAGAGGGCAATTTCAGAGCTGAAGGAAAAATAACTTATCCTACTGTGGAACATGTTATGGGGCAGGGCAGAGCAGCACAGTTAAAGGCTGCAGTGGGAACTTGATTTAATATCAAGAAGTCTACCTCCATTATAATGAACATTATTCAACACGAATCATAATTAATTCTTCTTAATTAACCCAAAAGAGGAAGGATCCATTTGTACCTTAAATTTTGTGGATCCAGCCTTTACTTGAAGTCTTGCTAATGGGATGCTCTCGCTGATACTGGTGGGGTGGTTTTGCCAATCTGCCTTTCCCCGCTGTAGTCTCCTGAGAACAGAGGTTGGGAGTTCTTCAGGGACAGCATGTGTCCATTAGATGACTGTCTGTCCCAGTGTATTTACAAACAAAGCCAAACTAGCTGACTGACTTTTAGGTAAGGTATGTGATTGGGTACTAGACAGCTGATGTGTTACTTTTCATCTTACTCAGTTGGAATCAATGATCTAGCAATATTCAGGATTTCTAACTTGGTCTCCATACAGTGCCATAAAGGTGGTGATTCTAAGCCCTTATACGAGATGGAAATACTTTCATCACATACTGTTATAACATCTTTTACTCAAGATTTAATTAAGAGTTGCTTCACTGAACAGGATTTTTCTACAGAAAAGTTACACCTCTGGGATGTTTGCGATACAAGTCACAGGGAGCCTAGCACGGACAGAAGGGTGTTGAAAGAATACAGAGCTAGGGTTGGCAACCTCTGACCTGTGGACCATACTTGACCCACTAAGCCTTTGCATTTGGCCTGTGAGGCCAGTTCCCCCAAACCAAACCACATGCCCCACATCTGATGTCCTATGTGACATCTGTTGTGGGGCAGGTAGAGATGTGACTGCAGAAAGCAGGACTGAACTTGCTGTGCATCCCTTGGTTTGGATATACCAGCAAGTTCCTGCTCTTGCTGATGTGCCTGAACCATTTTGAAAGCAGAACTGAATGATGTGTGGTGAATTCAATATTGCTCAAGGAGGCTCTTCCCCCCGTACCCACATGGGTCAACTTTTGACAGGCGTAATGTCATTTCCCCATCAGGTGGGTGGCCAAAAAAGTTCCTCACCCACCCCGACTAAAGCAAAGTGCTTTGGGCCATAAATCTTGTTGAGAGGAAGAGTCATGATGCTGACCACAGTGGTTGATTGAAAGCATACAGAGGAACATGCAGTGCAGTTGTGTGTCCTGCTGAAGGCACCTCTTGCTCAAGGAGTTTCAATAACATCTAGGACTTCTACTTGAATTCTTTTCAGACAGATGAGAATAAAGGTTATTGTATGTAATGGGTATGTGCAGGCTTCAGCCATGTGTATTAGGTGCTGTGTTAAAGGATTCTCCTCTGTGTGATCAAAGGGGGTACCAGTGAATCACAGAGAGTGGTAGGAGGAAGCAGGGGGTTTGAGGTTGAATGAAAATACAGGACTTACATGGGACCTGATTCTCAAAAGAAAGGACTGCAACAATAAAAGCTAAAGAACCCGTCAAAATGTCACTGGCTTTTTAATTTTTTGGTGTGCAGGTTTACTCCAGATTTTACTTCTTCATGGGTTATCCGTGAGCTGACTCTGGTGACTGCTGGTGGTGTCGAGTTCCACTTCACTCTCAATGTGACTCTTCCTCACCATCTTTTACCACTGTGTGCAGATGTGGTACCAGGACCCAGCTGGGAAGAGTCCTTCTGGAGGCTTACAGTGCTCTTTGTCAGGTAAAGCATTTATTTGTACATCTTAACAAATTTATAGACTGCTTCGTGGCATAAAGCCTGGAAATTTTCAGTCTCAGACACCTAAACCTTAGATTTTAAAGCAGCAGCAAGATGATATCAAGAAAAGGCAACTTTGCCACCTCCTCACTGTCTTATTAGGTCTGGTTTTTCCTTGAGCAGGAAGCACATTTCCCCCCCTAAATGCAAGCCCCTCTAATACAGAGATGGAGCACCAAGAGGTTACTGGACTACAACTCCCAGCATTCCTTGCTGTTTGTTGTGGGTGGGGCTGGTGGGAGTTGGAGTGCTACAGCATCTAGGGAACAAGTTGGATACCTTTTATATGCCTTGAAAACATACCCAGGAAGTATGATGTAGCAGGCAGAATGTCATAGACAGGACAGGCTGTTAAACAGAAGATGGGAGCAGCAGTGGCCAATTCCAGACAGGTTAGGATTAAGAAGTATTATACCTGAAGAAGAGATGCTCCAGGCGATACAGTGCTATTGGGAAGAAGGAATCCCTCCCTTTAGCTGGAGATATAACATGCTCGGTAAACTATCTGAAGACTACCAAGTTCCATGTAGAGGGAAATATTTCCAGTCTCATTGATCCCACCTTTACAAATGCTGGCTGTAACAGCTTCAACACTGAACACAATTAACCCATTCAATTTGATGTTAGTTCCAACCTCCTGAATGTAAATCTTGCTTTATTTCTACACACACGTTTTGCTGAAAACATTTATCATTCCCTTTCTGTCTGTTTTGCAGTTTGTCTCTTCTGGGTGTGATTCTGATAGCTTTCCAGCAAGCGCAGTACATCCTATCGGAATTCTTGAAGTCAAGACAGAGGCAGAATCCCAGTCCTTCTGCACTGCCAAACAACAGTTCTGTGGACATCATCAGCTCTGAAACGTACAAGTAATAAATATTAACTTTCTATTAGGTGCCTTGATGTGAAAATCTCTTTAAAGTGATGATGGTGTTGCTGTTTGATTCTGAGAATAGATAGGTGGCAGTTGGAAAAGCTAGTTCCTCAAGAAAGGTGGCTGCTTCGCGGCAATTGATCTTGCTGTTCAGATGCTGATAAAAAACCGGCTCATTACACATCACAGAAGTTGTGTCCTCTGTGTGGGAAGGGAGAAATATGTAACCTGCCTTCAATATATGATGGAGATGGTGATGGGCAGGAAACGTGGGACAATTGTGCTTCTTGATACTAATCTGAAGCTAATTTTCAGTGCACTTGCTAAAATAATGAAATATACTTTTCGCAAAGCAGGATAAAAATGGTATCAAGATGGCTTCCAGGAAAAAAGTAGTATTCAATATTATGCCTTATTTTGTCTTGATAAAATGATTTATGAACAGTGCTATAAATAAATGTAATCACTTTATTTCTGACCTAGGAGCAGTTGCAAAACCTTTACGGATACTTACGGTTCTTCTGATAAAGGGAAAGGAAAAGGCTCCCTTTCTGTGGGCACAGCGACTAGCCGGAGTCAGAATGCTGCCAAACGGAGTCCAGCAACATACAGTCATTCTCAGAAGAAGCACAAGTGCTCTGTATACTATGGTAAACCAAAATCAAGCACAGCAACTAGCACCACTATTCTAACAGCCGATGAGAAACAGAACCCAGTTGTTGAAAATCAAACTCCAGCAGCAAAGGAGGACATTTGCACTGTTAGTGAGACTTGGCTGAGCCTGAAATATGCCAATAGCATAAATGTAAACATGCAAAAGAACTTGACGCACCCAGGGAACTTTCTAGATAAAGAAGAGAGTGCATTGAAAAATGCAACGCCTATAAAAAATACTTCTTCAGAGTGCAATTTGAAGGAGGGTCTTCGAACAAGTATGTTTCCTAAGGAAACGAACCTTAAGACTTCAGAAAATGTAGCCGAGCTCAAAGAACCTGAGCTGTGTCCTTTGAAGTCATCAAAGAAGCTGTCTGAAAGTCGCTTCCCAAGACATTCACCTCAGCAACAACCAGAATTTCAAGAAGTTTCTAGGAAAAACAACGGTAACATTTTTTTTTAATGCAGAAATAAGGTGGTTTTGAGTAGTCTGAACTGAGAGATGTGAGGGGCAATTCATACAACAGGGGTCAGGGAAAGACAGACTTTACACTTGAAACACACAGGCAAGTTTCTGATAGATAGCCTACTACTGAACTAGAGGGGGGCATTTTTGAAATGGCATCGAAAGGAAAAAAAATACGTCTGGAAGAATACAGTAATTTCTTATCAAACTTACAGACTTCATTACTTTTAAGCACATGTACTGTAGTCAGTTTATACGTTTGCAGAAGTTTAAATGCTTTAGTTTTATTTAAATTCTAATTAAGACCCAGTGTTGCAAATAGAGTTGCAAACTGAAGTACATCGTGGGTTTTGCCAGTTGGGGAGAAATGGTGAAGAAAATAAAAACCGCCAACATCCATAGCAAAGAAAAAGGGAAAGTTCTTTTTGAGCAGTATGTGGATTACCAATATTACACAAAAGCAAACATACATAGCCCACCTATAGCCCTCTTCAGTCATTCATCTTACTCACACAATTGCTACTTTGTGAAGGAGAATGCCAAGGTCCAATCCCTCCAGCACCTCTGCAGAGACTCTACATGAGTAGAAGATCTCTGCCCATTCATAACTTTGTCCTCTCAAGTCATGGAGGGCTGAAAACAAGGAGGGAAATAGCACACTGGGATGGTGACTAGGCAACATACTGTTCCTTGTGCAGTTGTTATTGTGTGAGTAAGCACTTCCCTGACACAGGTGAATTTCACTTGAAATGTTCTTACAAGGTGAGGTAAATACTGTATCGTTTTTGTTTTTATTTTGAAGGGAATAGCCAGCAAGTGTCTCTCAGGAATGAAATAGAAAGCTGTGACTCTTCGAAAAAGCAGGTGAACACAAAGCCCTCAGCAGAGAAGGCGGTAAATAAAGGGCCTAAAGATGAATCGCAGTGCTGTGGAAAACGGGAAGTTTCTTCTGCTGAGGTTTGAATTGTTACATGCTGCTTTAAACATTTTGGAATTGGGATTTTAAATGCAATCTCAGAAAAACACCTAAAAATAAAAATTGGGATTTCTGGGACATAAGGTCCCATGAGTGTCATTGATAGTGGCCAAATTTCTATCGCAGGCAGTGAGAATAAGGAGCCAATTAATTATGTGAAGCTTGAAGGATTATTTCCAGGCATTTACCTGAGGTTATTCTTTGGCTTTGTATATATCTGACTTGCTGTTGCTATGCTGTTACAGTATGCCAAAATGCAAAATACAATAAAATTTGTATGTTTCCATTTCTGGTTGTTGACTGTAATGAACTGATGATGAAATTAGAATATGTTTATAGTGGGAAGTATACCCAAGCATTTCCATATGTAGAAATTGAAGGAAGTTTCTATGCAAGCTTGTTGTTTCATGGGTTTCTAGCTCATTCAATGACCTTGGTGATCACTTTGCAAGTAAAAATGTGATGAAAGAATGGCTATGCCATTTTTACATATCATAGGCTAGGCATAGGCAAACTCGGCCCTCCGTATGTTTTTGGGACTACAACTCCCATCATCCCTGACCACTGGTCTTGTTAGCTAGGGATGATGGGAGTTGTAGTCTCAAAACATCTGGAGGGGTGAGTTTGCCTATGCCTGGCATAGGCTACATATTGGGTTGTGTCCCACAAAGATGTCACATTAGTTCAAGGACTTCCACCTGTGCAATGGGAGTGTTGCTTTCTAAAAACCTTCCACCATGTTCAGCCCAGAAGAGATTGTGGGGGGCATGGAGAAAGGAAAGGTAGACAAAGGTCCATTGTATAGGCAGCTAATGGGACAACATAATTGGATATAATCTGGCATTTCTTCAGCCTCAAAAATAGGGGTGTAAACTTAGCCTGCCTTCATTTATATCGTACTATAAATAGAGAATTCCAAGACCTGTTTTAGAAATCTAGAGGCCGAGTACATGCTAACTTTTGCTGCAGTATAGCTTATGAGAGGCCCCTTATACCCATTGATTTGAACAATATAGATTTGTAGTACATATGTGTTCTTGAAGAAACAATCTTACAGTTGAAATTTGCATTCCCTGTTCCCATTCCTTTGGGATAGTTGTAGCTGTGTAATCTAAGCTTGAAATAACTTTTCAGGCAAGTTTGTCCCTTAATAAAATAGCAATTCATGTAATCAGAACAGATGAGGTAAAAAAAAAGTGAAGAAAGGAAGAATTTATGGAGGGTAAGCTTAAAACTGAGCTAGTCATAAATCTGACAGGTGGTTCTGGTTTTAATCGAGGCAAAATTGTATAGGCCATTGTTTCAGCCCTTTATGGCTGTGGTATTTAGCTGAGGAAAGAATCAAGGAATGTGGAGGAGAAGAAAATTGCATGCTAACACATTTCACAAAACTATAGTTTTTTAGCATTAATATTAATGACAATTTTGCATGATAATTATTTTTTGATTAAAATGCTGTGCAATTGTAGTCTGCCAGATTTTGAAGCCATTGATACAAACTCGTGATCCTAAGTAATATGTCTTAATAAGTCCTTTTTTTTAACCTTTCAGCAGGAAGATACTCACCGAAAAAATGGGTCTCCAGAGAAAAGAGAAGGGCATGTACCAAATACAAACTGGAACAGAAATAGGACAAACAGAAAGAATAAGAAGAAGCATGCTAATTTATCTGTACGGTATGTATGGCTGCTTCTTTATGTTCAGATTTCTAAATTTAGGAATGCAAGCAGTAATTCCACCACTTACTTTTTCTTGTTGTTTTTCTTGTTAATTTTTGTTGACAAAACGGGGGGGGGGGTTGGTTAATTTTTACTTTTGTTAATTTTTAGTTTCTCCTTGCTATTCTTAATTTTCATCCTACCCTTCTGCCAAACAATCAAGAATTGCATTAGAGCCACTGAACAAGCCTCTAGGCCATCCTTCCCTAACCTGGTGCTCCTCAGGTGTTTCGGACCACAATGTTCATCATCCCTAACCATTGGCTACAACTGACTGAGGCTGATTGGAGTTGTTGCCAAAAACATCTGGGTGGCACCGGGTTGCAAAAGGCTGTTCTAAACTGTATGTGAGAACCCGTGTCAGGACTGTTCTGCTTTAGTAGCATGCAGACAGATTGTTCACATAGTTAACTAATTAACAGATGTAACACATGTAAGATAACCCCCCCCTCTTTTGTTGTTGTTGCTCATAGGGTTCCTGAACAGACTGAGTTGAAGCATGTGTGTAATGGTTTTGAAAGACCTGAACTTAGAACTAACGTTAATATAAGAAACTGGTGTGGTCAGAGCAATGGAGAAACTTGTAAAGGAGAAGAGAGAGGTGGCTTACCCACACAGAGAGAAGCAGGTACGTAATGCAAAGTGACTCAAAACCAAATGCTGTGCATAACTACTTTTAGTAGTTTGCTTTTGTTTCCACTCCTATTTTTCTATTGCACTTTGTCTTTAAGATAGAGCAGTGCTACGGTGTGATGAATCTTCTGGTTCTTTATCCCCTTTTGTGTATGAACATTCTCAGCCAAGGAGAAAGAATTGGGGAATTCAAGCCAGCAATACATACACTTGACAAAACCTTCAGTTCCTAATTTTTTTGGGTGTGGGGGCTTATAGAGAAAGATGCCAGAATGCAAGTTCCAGCCTCATTGTTGAGTAGGAAGGTTTGGTTTCCTAAGGGCATTTGGGTGAATGTGCTTAGAAGCCTCTTCATGATTGGGAATGTGGATAAGGCAGGAACACAGGAAGGTCTCGGCATAGGAAGGTCTGAAGCTGAGCCACCACAAATGGGGGAAAGTGTTCCTCTTGACATTTTGTAGTATCAGTATGTATCTGTGAAGGCTTCTGAAGCTCAGGCATAGAATACATTTATAAATGGGTCCCATCATATTCTATCCATTTACCCACTTGGAACAAGGAAACCTGTTCAGTAGTTTTCCTAGTTAACAAAATATAGAATGGATAAGAACGTTCAGTGTCTTGTCAACTGCATATATTTGCCAGCTAGCTGGAATAAGTTCGCGAGTCATAAACTTCTGTTTTGTTACGAATTTTCCAAATTGCCTAGAAGGTTTCTATCAGTGGCCGAAGAAGAAGTGCCTGGAAAGGTTTTGCTCGGATTCAAGCTCAGACTGCGGAAGTTCTTCAGGGAGTGTTCGTGCCAGTCGAGGCAGCTGGGGGAGCTGGAGCAGCACTAGCAGTTCCGATGGCGACAAGAAGCCAATTATTCCTAGCAGGCACTTCCTTCCTTCTAGTAAGTGCTGTTAAGAGTGTGTGCATTCTGCATTTCTTGAGGCATCAGAGTCTGAAAATTGCAAAAGAAGAAGAAGCTGCAATAACTCAATTATTACCGAATATTTTCAGTAGAGTGTCTTTTAAAGCCTTAACTGGGCAACATTAAATTCATTTAGAAAAATATTTATATGCTGCCATATCACAGAAATATATCAAAGCGGTATATTTAATTCTCCATCTCCCTTAAAACCATTGTAGAATTACTGAATGTGGGATTAAGTGAATATAAATGTATAGATTATATATTCAAATACACACAGCCAAAGAGAGAAAAGCCATATCACTTTACAAATTGCTTCTACCGTGGTTTATGCTATAGAAATCTAAAACTGCATTCAGCATTGGCAGTTGGTATGGGGTTTGTAAGGCAAATAAAGCAGACCAGCATAAATCTACAGCTTTTCTGCAGCCCTGTCTATTATCAACAGAAATCTCTTCCTCCAATAATCTGCTTGGCATCAACGTATTCCTCATTTCAGCACCAGGCAAATACTTTTTCTGGGCATTTGGGCCATGATGGGATATTTTTTAACCATGCTTACATTTTTACTTATGTTTATGTATTTTTTTATTACTTTTGCTGCTGCTGCTGTTATATATCAGTTCAGGACTTTTTGTTGTGAAACTAAACTAAAACTTTCTACCCCACACAAAAAAAGAAATCTCTAGAAGAAGAATGCTTGATAAATATTTTGTTCATAGCTTCTGGCTAGTTACAAGTTTGTACTTGATTATCTATGCGGTCCTAGTATGTAAAAAACTGTATTGTATTATTTTACCAAAATGTCATGTTCAGCTTTATTCCATCATTTGCATAGGGGAAAGTATTTCATGCAGCGATTTTCCAGCTGAAACACCCATCTCTTTAAACCCATCTCACAACATCTGCAACACCAGGTAAATACTTTTAATAATCACATTCAAATGTGATTAGCAAATGAACTGGGGCAGGGGGGGATACTACTAAACTAAATTTTTAATGCTCAGTAGTGTTTTTGCATTATATCTTATTTTATGCAAAACAGATATGCTCTAATATATTTTATTTCTAATAGCTGGTAACTTCTAATAGCTGGTAACTGTTGCTAATGGTATTAAATGACTAGCCCACCACTACCATGCAAATGATGTGTGCAGCACACACAGACGTCTATACATGTATTTATTTTTGTATGAATCTGTTTAGTGTGTGTCTTTCTGTGTGTCGATAAATTGGGTTTGTTAATTGAAATGCATACAGATTTCCCACCCACCCCATGCATGCAGGAAATCTGTTTGACATACATAGCTTCCTTGTATTAAGACAAGGATAGTTGATTTTTCTAAATATAAAATAATTTGTTTTCACTTGTCTTCAGCAGAGATGTGAATGGCGTCCCTCACTATCCAGAAAACCTATGCCCCAACTTCCCTGACATAAGTGTAGATCCAGACAAAAATAAAGGTTAGTTCATCCAAATGAAACTAGATAATGGTCAACTTCATTGGGTACAAACCCTTGTTTACTGGATGGTATGTAAATATTGCATTATACACAATAGAAATAAAATCAAAACTAAGGCATGAAATGTTTTAAAACACACAGAGGTGCACAAAAATGCTAAGTATTATTAGAATATTGCAATTTGTTGTGTTCTTTGGACCTGGAAACGTGATTAGCCAAGTTACAGGGAACCAGGCAGAGGCCCTTCTCGGTAGTGGCACCCGCCCTGTGGAACAGCCTCCCACCAGATGTCAAAGAGAAAACCAACTACTAGACTTTTAGGAGACATCTGAAAGCAGCCCTGTTTAGGGAAGCTTTTAATGTTTAATAGATTATTGTATTTTACATTCTGTTGGAAGCCGCCCAGAGTGGCTGGGGAAACCCAGCCAGATGGCCGGGGTATAAATAATAAAATTATTATTACCATTATTATTATTATTATTATTATTATTATTATTATTATTATTAAAAACCATAGTTAGTTTGAACTAAGCCAGTTTAAGTAATTATGCTTTGAAGTTGGCTTGTTCTGAAACTTAACCATAGTTAATGTGAAAACCACACTTTATCAGTCTGTACAACATGACAAACCATACTTAAACCAAAAGATTTTGAGTCCTTCCTCCTGGCTATATGGGAGGAGGTAAAGGGAGAGGGGAAGAGAAAGTGCACGTGCAAGGCTCACTGTATTTCACTCTTGCTTGTGCAGATTGTGCAGATGCAGCTGGAAAAGGCAGAATTGAATTGCTTGGTGGCGCTGATGCTTGGCAGTTCTTTAATTCAGAGATCATGCTTTCAATTTTACTTGTCCTCCTAGGTCTTTATCCAACGGGGGATCTGTGGCCACCTCAACCCGTGTGCCTGCCAAATAGCGTGAACTACAACCTTGAGAACAACATCCCATGCATGATCCAGGAAAACCCTTCACTACACAATGGGCAGGTTTCTTCCCCTCCCCCCTCCTGTTACACATTTACTAAAACAATGATAATCATTTTGTAAACTGCTAATACATGGGTATTTTGCTTTTGTTCCTGTAATGCTAAGTTTTGCTTCGTCTTTTAGCAGCTTCATTGATTGGAATGCCTCCTGTGATGGTCAGTTTACCAGCGTGTACTGCCCAGTGGAAGTGAATGAATACAATGCTTTTCCAGAAGGTAAGTCTCCTACCAAACCATGAGTGGTTTAGGAACAGGCACTTGTCCTTTCCCATCAGGTGCTCAGGGTTCTGGTGAACAGTTCCCAGGTATCAAAGGACAGCTTCCCTGTCTCATCTTAGCTCTTGTGAACACCTTGCAGTCTCCCCAGTGCCCCATCTGACTCCCAGCTCATTGCACTGACTTGTGTTACTATGGTGCTCAAGTCCATCTTGGACATCTGTTGGGAGATGATTTGTGGTCCAGTAGGCCTATCTATAGGGATGCGGGTGGCGCTGTGGGTTACACCACTGAGCCTAGGGCTTGCCGATCAGAAGGTTGGCGGTTTGAATCCCCGCGATGGATGGGGTGAGCTCCCATTGCTCGGTCTCTGCTCCTGCCAACCTAGCAGTTCGAAAGCACGTCAAAGTACAAGTAGATAAATAGGTACTGCTCCGGCGGGAAGGTAAACAGCATTTCCGTTTGCTGCTCTGGTTCGCCAGAAGCGGCTTAGTCAGGCTGGCCACATGACCCGGAAGCTGAATGCCGGCTCCCTTGGCCAGTAAAGCAAGATGAGCGCCACAACCCCAGAGTCATCTACAACTGACCTAATGGTCAGGGGTCCCTTTACCTTTACCTTTACCTTTACCTTTTAACCCTATCTATATTCTTCCTCAACACAGCCTGTATCTTCCTCTTCCCACACCCTACCTCCCAGTGATCTACACACACACACACACACACACACACACACACACACACGCAGGCTAATAGGATCCAACTGTTCAATAATTAAGAAAAATGTAAAACCACCCTACAGTATTAAGTTAATTGTTGGTTGACAAATCTGCCCTTTCTCCCAAACTATAGAAAATATGAACTATCATAATGGCTTCCCATGCACTGCGGAAGTTCAGAGTACAGCCTTCATTGATCACAGCTGCCAATCTACTTGGAGCAGCCCACCTAATATCCCTCCAACTTGGGAGCCAAGCAATTATGTCAATTCAACAGTGAGTATAATGGGTGTTATATACTATGATATAGTAACATAGTGGCCATCTAGTTATATGTGACTGTCCCTTACATCCTCTTGTTGATTGTTTCTTTTAGTGAGCTCTTTAAAAAAATACTTATTCAAGATTTAGCCCAGATGATTTCAATTCTTTTTTTTCTACTCCAGATTTGATTCTAATTTGGTGCAATTGATAAAAAAATTCTTTTTAGCAGTATGCATTCAGTTTGTACCAAAATACATTTTCTACAGCAGTTGTTTTCAACCTTTTTGGGCAAAGGCACACTTGTTTCATGAAAAAAAATCACGAGGCACACTACCATTAGAAAATGTTTAAAAAATTAACTCTGTGCCTATATTGACTATATATAAAGTAATTCTCTTGAATAGGAATCAAATAAACAAATTTTTCCCACGGCACACCAGGCAACATCTCGCGGCACACTAGTGTGCCACGGAACAGTGGTGAAAAACACTGTTCTACAGGAATCATTGAGAACATGTGGGAAAACGCATGAAAACTTACTTTATCCTGAGCATAAGAATGGAAAACATAGTTCGGATTTCAACAATGCAAGCCGGCAGTTTAAATATTAATAGTATTCAACTTGCTAGGCACATCAGTATGGGATTCTTTAAATATAAAAAGCAGGGCGGGGGTGGGTGGGTAGGACGGGACCTAGTGAAATAGCAGAGGAAACAGAATTATAGTCAGGAAATTGCCAGGATGAATTTTTTGTTTGTTTTGGAATATGCTTTTGTTCCTGTTGTAGGCCGATCAGTTTAATGCTATGTTTTTCCAGAGTTATGCTGGATCTGAATAAGTGAAGGAGAGCCAAAAAGGGACACTGAATTGTTGCTCTTTTATTTCCGGAGTGACACAGAGCATTCTGTGCTTCAGGTTTTTTTGTTTGGGTAGTGCTCTTATTTAGAAGTTTTTAAAAAACTCTGATAAAGTGAATGGTGCTGGTGAGACGATTCAAAGCAGATCTTAAAGTTCTCTAGTTTTGACAGGAGGAGGCCACCTGTCTCAGACTTGTTCCTGGCCCTGCTGCTTCCGCTTTCATTGCTTGTGGTGCAGAAGACTTGGCTCCGTCAGTAATCGCCTTAGATGGTGTGTTTTTCCACTGACTGAAGGAGTGGGTGAGAAAACAGGCATATCACACTGTTTTCTTGCTTTCTAAGGCCCCACCATTCCCGTGTCTGGCCTACTGTTGTTTGTCCACACAAACGAACACATTTAAGCCATTTAAGTAAGTGCCACGCAGGAAACGATTTTAAGAGTTCATGTTGTTAAATATTTGCTCTTAAGCTAATTAAATAAGGAGTTTTGCAGGGGTGTTGAGTCTCTTTGTCTCCTAAGCTTCTTTCCAAATGTTATCTGTTGAGTCGTTTCTAAATGTGTATGTTTTATGGCACACCCCAGTTCATGAAAACTTTTCTCTTCAACAAAGCTTTTGGATGATGAACGTTCTATGGCCTTTTAAATGTGTCTTTAGGAAAGGGTTAATGGTTTGCTTTGCTTTTGCTTTATGTGTTTTGTGAGTCACCCTGTGATTTTGGGTGAAGGGCAGTATACAAATTTAATAAAGGTTAGTGGTAATGTATGAGCGATGTTTTGTGTTGCCTGTTTTTTTTTCTCTTCCAGTCCTACCTCTCAAGCACCAGGAGTTTGTCCACCCATGTCTGGACTCTTTGGTTCCATTTTGGGCCCCTCAGAGTGACATCTAGAAAGCTGTTGCCCATCAGTGCCACCGCTCAGCATTCAGCCCAGGTGGAAAACCAGGCAGTTCTTTGCAAGCAGGAATGCTACCCGAGATTTAACCCATTCCGTGCCTATATGAACTTGGACATATGGACTTCAGCAACCAACCGGAATGCAAATTTCCCTCTTTCTAGGGAGTCGGGTTACTGTGGAAACATGTGAAAAGGAATTTTATTTTTAAAATGTGAAATAAAAGATGCTTTCAGTTTTGATTACTAGAATAAGCTGGTTGTTGAACTAGACTTCAATGTTGGTGGATATTTTGGCACTTTTGTATGGAAAATTAAAACTTTTTTTTACTGAGGTTTCTGGATTTTCCGCTTCCTTTTCATTGTTGTTTTTCATTATACTTACTAATAGCACTTTTTATGAAAGTAACTCAAAGCAACTTACGACAATAACAAACAGCATATTCATTAAAACAAGCATAAAACAAAACAGATAAATCTCTAAAAATATTTTAAGAAATGAACAACAACCCCCCCAAAAAAACACAACCACTGATAACTCTTAAATAATAAAGCCAAACTAAATAAAAGAGCAACCTGGCAGCCTTGAATCATAGAAATTGGAGTTGGAAGGGACACCAAAGGACGCCTAGTCCTCCTCTTTCCCCAAGGCGCAGGACTAGGATCTAATAGAATGAAGTTACAAGAAGGCAGATTTGAGTTGAATCTTAAGATATGCTTGACAGAACAGTTTGACAATGGAAAAATGTGGTGGGTTCTCCCTGCTGGAAGACTTCAGGCCGAGTATGAACAGTTGCCTGTTGGCAGATGCTCCAGTTTTTCCTGCATTAAGATGGATGACATGGCCCTACAAAGTCCCTGAAGAGCTCCTTACTTCCATGATGAGAAGGTTGCCTCAGCATATGTTGTTTTCTTTTCCCTTAAATCCACTCTCCATTTGCCTGTTGTAGGTTTAAAAGTTGTGCTAAGTGAATGTTTCATCAGTGCAAGGATTTCTGCTTGGGCAACAGTCATCCTCTCGTTCCCCTGTGTACCCCCATAATCTAGGGATTTCCTCAACCCTCTGGAGCAGATTTGGGGACGGTGCAGGTACATGTGGGAAGAGGAAAGAGGGGGAAGTCCCATTGTACAAGCAGACGTCCTTGCACATATGTGCAACATTCATTGAATAGCCCACCAAGTCCTTTGAGGAAAGGTAAAAGAAGCTGGAAATATTTAGCATTGATAAGAAATTATGTTATAGCAGAGTAGAGCACAGATCAACCAAATGACAAGAAATGGAATTTCATCTAAACCTTGCAGAAGAACTTCCCGACTGTATGAGTGACCCTGTTCAAAGGAATCATTGTGCAGGTTCTCTCCCCCCCCCCAACCACTAGATCAGGAACTGTCATACATTTTGTAATTATTAACTACGCAGTGTTTACTAGAAGGAAGTAGCAAATTTGCTAATGTTTTTGGAGCTCTGCATTCTTTCTGTTTATAAGGAACTCTTTCTGAAAGCGGTATGTCGAGAAACTAGTTTTGCAACCACCGTTAGTCATATTACTCTGTTGTTGTTATAGAACTGTCTTGGTATTGTCATCCTAAATCGAAGTCTTCAAATTTCTAAATGGCGGTCACACAGAAGATGGTGCTGCATACTTGTTCCATTGCTCCAGAAGTGCAAGTTCAGAACTGATGGGTGAACACAGGAGAAGATCATGGTAATGGTAAGAGTTGTTGAACAACAGAACCGTCTCCCTTGGTGGTGGACTCTTATTCACTAGAGATACTTAAGCAAAGGCTGGGCACTTGTGTGTCAAGAGATGCTGTAGCTGCATCTTGTGTAGATCCTACATGGAACAGAGACTTCTTAGACCTCTTCCTTTCCAACTCTGAAATACTAATGATAGACTGCCAGAAACCCAGAACGGTAACAACAGAAAAAGAGAGCAAGTAGCTCAGCAGCAAAAAGCATGCCGTGCATGCAGTAGGCTCAAAATTTAGTCCATTTTTCTGGCACCTTCAGTTGGAATGATGATCTCAGCAGTCCTACAAAAGGCTGCCTGAGGGTCAGCCAGTGCATAGCTAATTATCGAGTTCTGTATGAGGCAGTTTATATGTTTTAACTTTTGCTCATTAGCTGTCACAGGTTCTGTGTGTGAACTTTATGGATGTGGCCATTGGCCATTGTGGACACAGCTGTTAATATCAGAGACAAGAATTGGTAGCCCAGAAAATGGTACCAAAATAGATTCGAGTTCAGCTACTAGATTGTAAGTGATTTTAAATTAGTCCTTCCAAAGTTTGCTTCTAAAATACATTTAAAATATATGTTAGCCTCAAAACTACTTTTTATGCAATAAATCCCATTTTGCAACCCAAACTGATTCACACTAGAGAGTACACACACAAACACAGCTTTACTTTTTTTTAACAGACTGCAATCCTAGTGCTACTGAATTCACTGGATTTCCAGTGGGACCTTACACAGGCATATATAGGATTGCATTGTTATCAAGGCTGCAGTCCTATGCACACTTACTCAGGCATAAGTCTTGATGAAGAAAGCAGGGTTTACTTATGGGTAATGTGGAGGATTGGTCTATATAAATAAATAACATTTCCTTCAATAAAGTTCATTGGACTTTCCAAGTGAGTGAGTACAGAATGAATCTCCACCTTGTTGAACAGACTAGCTGCATCACTTGGTGCAAACTGATGTGCATTCTCTCCCGCAGCTCTGAGTCACTATGCATGACAACCAACAGTAGACTGGCCAATATAGAGGAACAGAAACTGAAACTTTGCAGGCTAAGTTGAATTAAAACCATACCCAGCCTTTCCCATTTTCTGCTTCAAACATCCAAGCAGCAGACACGATGGTTGTGTGTGTAGGTTCCAAAAGAGAACACAACCTCTTGAGTGACTCTTATTTTAAGAATCTGGAAGTGAACGTTTCCTGTTACCCATTTCATTAATTTTAAGTCCCTTATGGCATATGGCTTTGCTTCCTTGAATAATTCGCTGACCTGAAAGAATAGATGAAATACACAGAAAAGCCAAACAATAAAGTGTGTGCATTGTAGGGAATTAGGTCCTTTAATGTAATGTTTCATCGTTTAAAAAATGTGTAGCTCAAGAAGGGCTACATTTTTATGTCTGATCTGTTACTAGCAAAACGTGGTTTCAAAAACTGAGTACTTATGATTAACTTTCATTAACAAGATACACGGCTTTAAAAAGGATTGAGTAGGCACACATGGGGTAAAGAAATAATGCAAGTCAAGTTGTCCCAAGTAATGGAAATTAGAGGAAGCTGCTCACTAGTATCCTAGTTTTAGGTAAATAGTACTGATGTTGCAGTCGTATATTTGAAACACTAGTTCTCCCTTTTTGCTTTCAAAATCTATATAACTACACTTGTATCCCAGATTTTCCTGAATATTAATTTCTGCTTTTTATTATTTAAGTGATAACTTTTTTATATAACAACGGTTATTTAGATATTTGAGATTATGTGGAACCACAAACATTGACTGGCAAAGCACTGGTTCTGCTTTGTCATTGAAATTTGTAGCTGAAGCAGAAGTGGCTTCTTAACACATCCGCACTTGCCTCTATGGAAACAGGAAGCCTGCTATCATTTCCCAAAACACAACCCCTCCCCAAACTCCAAACTTTAGCTTTCTTTTCTAGAAACAATGTTGTTATACAGTAACTAAAGTTTGCAAGCAATGCTAATGGGAGGTTGAATACATTTATTTACAGGCCTGGTTCTACATATGTCCTACTTGCCTGAACTGCATTTGGGAACTGCATTAGAGGAAAACACTGTTGCGTACCTACCTGAATATTATCTCACCTCTTACATATCCACATGATTGCTGGGCTCTGCAGAGAAGGTCAATTCCACACAATGTAAGAACTGGGTCTTTAGTGTCGTGGCTTCTGGCCTTCGCAGAGGTTTCTCACTCCTCTTCTAGACCTTCTATAAAGCAAAACAAAAACCCACAACCACAGACTCTCTATAGTTAAAGTATTATTTCCATATAGTTGACCACTCTTAGTAACTCTCAATGAATCAGATGGTTTTAAAGCTCCTTAAGACGGGTCTAACAAGGAAGTAAAAGAGCAGTTTTAAAAAAGTGATCATCAAGGCAGATGGATGGGTATGCTTCAGTAGATTTCAAAGTTTCTGTTCCTCTATTGGCCAGTCTACTGTTGGTTGTCATGCATAGTGACTCAGAGCTGTGGGAGAGAATGCACATCAGTTTGCACCAAGTGATGCAGCTAGTCTGTTCAACAAGGTGGAGATAAGCTTAGGGATGTGGAACAATGGACTTTGCAGCAAAACTTCCTTTTTCTCTCCTGTCCTCTCCAGCCTTCCATACATCCTGGAGCATATTAAGGGTGCGGGGAAGGATAGGAAACTGAAGTTCTGTTCCACCATATTGAACATATGACACATTGGCTACAACCTATAGACACAAAAAAATGGTAAGCAAAGCTCTTTAGCCATGAATATGATCTCCCCCACCTTGTTACTTGTGAACTATGGCCTATTGTAAGTGATAGGTTAAGAAAAACCATTTGTTCTGAGTTAACAGAGGCTTTATGGCCTCCTTCATATACAGAAATGAGCTGGAGTGGTACAATGCTTAGTGTCCAACTTGCACCAAGGAGACCTGCTCCAGACCCCAATCAGCCACGAAGCTCACTGGGCGACGTTGGGCACAGACACAGTCTCACAGCCTAACCTTTATCCCACGTGAGCATGGAATGGGGTGTTCCATTTCACTTTGAGCTCCTTGAGGAGGAATGGGTTAAAATGGTGAAATAGTGTGCCACACCATGTTTCTCACAACTGTATTTACAAAGGAGGGGAATTAGATTCAGTCATCATTCATGCCCAGAACAAACGTACAGGATATTAATTGATTACAGAAGTACTTCTGTTTACAGTCCTAGGAAGAATCTCAGTTGTGAGCAAAAGTATATTTGGGGTGTGTGTGTGGAATTGCTACTGCCAATTGCAGGAAGTTAAACCATAGCTTTTTAGAACTGAGTAATAGATTAAAACATAAATCATATTTGTAGAAAATACCTTACCTGGAAACGTCTCTCTGACAAAAGTTTTGCCATTTCCACAGAATCAAAATGTGCAAAATAATCTGTTCTTGCTTGGTTAATTTTACTGTATTTTACGCATGTGGAAACTTGTTAAGATTATAAAACAGTAAGCTGGCATAAAAATGCAAAAACACAAAACTGCACTCTGGCTCCCACCAGATCATGAGAATGAACGAAACTGGTGACATCTCTTCATTGTCATTCTACATTCCACAGCAATAATTCATTTAATAGCTTGTTGTTGCAATCTCTGTGTTTTATAGAGTTAACATGAGCTATCCTATTTTAAGAAGAAATTGCCATAGCTGAATGAGTAAATGTCTATTTTGTGCACTTCAGAGGAAGTAACTGCAAAGTACGTGTCAATTCAAAACACTTTCAGCTATTTGCTCTATCCTAAAGACCCCTTGCTTTTCAGAGCATAAACAGGAAACGGGAACTTTGATCAGAGTATTAATTTGTGGCATATCAATAATTTTCCCTGCCAGCTACTGTGGGAACTATTCCAGGAGACAATATTTCTTGCTTAGGAAAGCGAAACCTGTAGCCTTTCAAATATTTGTGGACTCCCCATCAGCCCCAGCCAGCATGATCAATGGTCAGGAATGGTGAGAACTGGGAGTCCAATGCCATCAATCCTCTATCTATGGCTATGCCCATTGCTGTTTCCTTACCTGTTTTAGACAAAAGTATATTTTGAAATGATGATTTTTATTTTGCCTACACAATATCTCATAGAAGTGGTTTTCTAAACAAGTTTACATAGCATTTAACAAGTGTTTTCTTTAGCAAACATTAAAGAGGATACACACAGTGCCGGATTTACGTATAAGCAAAACAAGCTATAGCTTAGGGCCCCACTCTTGGGGGGCCCTCAGAAAAATAAAAGGAAAAAAAACTGGATGTACATTTCCAAAATATAAGATAAAAAAATAACACCTACATACAGCAACAGTGTTTTGTGTTGTGTAGGCTCCTATTTGTTATGTGCAAATGGCTTTAGATACCTATCAGGTCCATAAATTGCCATATATTAAACACAAAAAACAGACAATTTGTTGTTGACAAAGGACAGCTGGACATATAAAGGACCTAAGTAGCTTAGGGCCTCATCAAACCTAAATCCGGCCCTGGATACACATAAATACAATGAAAACTATTTCACTAGCACTTATAAAACCCTGGGACTTTCCTTGAGAGCTGAAACGGTGTGGGTGGATGAAGGAGATCCTTCTTCCAATCTAAACACCTGACACCTTCACAAGCACAATTGTTTCACACTGGCATTCCACTTGGAAATTCCAAGGAAGAATTTGGTGGAGAAAAACTTAAAGGCATTTAGCAGCTGAGCAGCTTACTAGCTAGAAGAAAAATACAATTCTTTCCATAGAATGGAGGGGGAAATGGGTGGACTGATGGGCTCTGGGTATGTATGAGAATAAGAGTAAATTGGGATCTGCATTTGCATATTCAGAAATGGCACAAATTGCTTCACAATTGAAGAATGGCCTTTAACAAGACTAGTTTTAAACATGTTGGGTTTGGGTTTGAGAAGTGCTAACAAAACACACAAAAAAGCTTTAGATGTAATCCTGGTAGACTAGCCATAGCCTGCAGGATCCCCTGCGTGCTCTGGCGGATTGAGCGGACAAGACGAATGGTGAGTCCAACAGTCAAGATGGCGGTTTCTGCAAATGCTGTAGTGGAGGGTGTGTGTGTGCCGATGGGACTCATCAACCTGGGAAGGTAGCCCATCTAGGAGAAGGAAAATTCTGGTCCACGCAGGCTCCACTGCATGCCTCAATCAATAAAGATATATACAGTAGATAAATATAGTTTTAATTCTATCAGTGTCTGATTTAAAAAATCTTTTTAGCTGTTCTTATTTTATATGTAAGCTGCCTTGTGTCCCTTTCAGGAGGAAAAGTGGGAAATAAATAAATACTATAATAACAATAACCTGAAGGGAGCGTCTCCACCCCCATCGTTCAGCCTGGACACTAAGGTCCAGCTCCAAGGGCCTCCTGTCAGTTTCTTCACTGTGAGAGTGAGGTTACAGGGAACTAGACAGAGAGACTTCTCAGTGGTGACGCCCTCCCATCAGCTGTCATGGATAAATAACTATACAACTTTTAGAAGACATCTGAAGGCAGCCCTGTATCAGGAGGTTTTTTAATGTTTGATGTTTTATTATGATGGGCAGTGTGGTGCTGGTGTTATTTCTGCTGCTTATTGTCTTCCAATGAGAGCAGTTGCTTCTGCTACCACTTTTGCTTGCCCTTCCTTTTTGGGGACTTGTGGTTGAAAGCTTAGCGTGGGTTCTGCTTGACAGGTATTGAGCTGCAAGAGGTGCACTGTCCAGCCAATACCCCTTGCATCATACAGTGCGGGGAAAAGAAGAAGCCCTTGGCAGAAGATCAGGGCTTGCGTGGGACCGATAATCTGCTGATGAGACGGATATATTTAACTTAGCCACTGATGACATTAACAGGAAACCACAGACATGAACATGATGGAAGAGCCTGAAGAACATCGTCTACGAGGAAGAAAAACAAAGGATTTTTTAAAAGCTGTTGCATAATTTCTGAATCAGAGGTTGCCAGCCTTTTTGTAGGCACCTTTCAATTGTGAGATATGCCACAGGCAGCAGTCACAAAATGGCTCCCATATCTGAAAGAACAGAAAGAGAGGGGGACCACAAAATGATGTGGTCATGCACCTCATCAGTGTGGGAAACGCACACTTGCATCAGCCACCACCATGCTTGTTCAGAGAAGAGCTTTGCACTATCACTCTTGTTCAGAACAGATGGTGTGCACGTGTCCTGGCATTCAGAAAAGGTGAATGCCTCTTCTCCTTAAACATGTGAGCATGTTTAAGGAGAGGTGTTCAGTCTAGAAGAGGCTGAGCCAGTGCAAACAGGTACTGAGCATGAAGTGAAATCTCTGCTGATCTCTTGGGGGGGTCATTTACTAGGATTCATGTGTTGTTCTACTGGACCTGTTGTATAGGTTTGCTGACACTGCAAAGTTCTTTAGATGACTTCAGTATTGCAGGATAACACACGGAGTGGCTTGCTTCTCTGTGTACTGGCTTTGCTGAAAATAACATAAAAACAACAGCTAGCAGAGGGTCACCTGTAGGTGAGAACTATTTAACACAATTTGCTGCTGTTGCACCGATTTAAGAGAAGGGGACTTTTAGGCTCTTAAAAAGAACTCCCTGGTCAACCAACTCCAGGCAACGGACAATGTGCCTGTTCCAGTGGTAAAAGCCTTCCTTGAATTGGCTGGAAAATGTCCAATATTTTCTTCCAACTGAAGGACTGGATGTTCTCCTTTGCTGAACATGTCAAGTGCAGTTGAAGTGAACAGTGGAGGAGGAACCTAGTAATCATAGCTAAAAGTCACTGATGAGATCAACTTAAAATGTTCACCATTTTTTTAAAAAGGTGTAAAAAAATCACTGGAAAAGTAGGCAAAGATTCAACATGTCCTGAGCAGCTCTTCACCTTCCAGGGTTGCTGTCCAGGACTGGTCCAAGACATTTTGCTGCCTGAGGCAAAGGACAAGATGACACCTCTCCTTGTTCTACATACCACACTGACAGTCTAATCTGACATCAGCACAGGCAACAGGACTCCATCCTCAAAGCCAGGGTGCTTTGTTTCCTATCATCGCTTGCCCTGTAACTTCCTGCTGAATTCCTGTTAACTTTTCATACCACAAATGTTGTGTTGCTGTTTACCGGTATGTTCTGCTTTGATTGTGCTATAGCACAAGTGTTCCCTTGTAGATGGTGATATGCAGCAACATTGGGGAAAATTGCAGAACTGATCAAGCTGATTGATGTCAGTGGCCTTGTACAAACCCTCCACTAATGCATTATTGTTGTGTCAATAACATATCACAAAATATATCCGCACCCCCACCCCACCCCACCAAGAACTCTGCTCCAGTTTGGAGGGATCCTAACTCTTTTTAATGTGCTGGGTGGGGGAGGGATGCACAAGAAGGGCTCCACTTCAGGCAGCAAAGTGTTTGGGGCAGCACTTCCTCCATCAAGACCTAGAAAACCATAACTATATCATGCATGTAAAGCACCCAGCTCTCCACAAAGAATCCTGGGAACTGTAGTTCAGCCTCCCCAGAGCACTCTCTAACACTTGAGATTCCTGCATTGCAGGGGATTGGACTGGAATAGTCCTTGAGCTCCTTCCAGGGCTAAGATTCTATGATTCTACATTTCCCAGGATTCTTTGGGTAAGCCAGGTGCTTTAAAATTATGGTGCTGCTGCTGCAACCTAAGGATGCCTTCAAAAAAAAAGTTCGTTTAATATGGTGCGTTAACGTGAGAGCAGCCCTTATCCCAACTTCGTCGCCCCTCAGGCCCAGAAACCTAACCTGTGGGATAAAGCTTCCCTTCTGTACTATTTGCTCTCGATGCTGCCACTCACTGTGCTGCGGGAGCAACGGGCTTACTGCCCCGGGGTAAGAAGCCCGCCACAAGCTACCCCGGAGGCGAGCGGCCCGCGCGGTGGTCTCCGGCTAACTCGGCAGCGGGGCAAGGCCGGATGGCCCCTCCGCCCAGCGGGAGTCCTCGCGCTTCAGGGCCCGGGGGCGTCTGTTCGGCCCCCCCCCCTCCCGGCAACTCCGGCACCTGAAGCCTGGCGGCAACGTCTGCGCCGGGTCGCCCCCACCCCCGCCCGGCGAGTAGCCGGCTGCCCGCCCGCCGCGCTCCTCCCCTTGTGGCTCCGTCCTCGCCCGCGTCGGCGAGGCAAACCCTCGGAGGCCCGCCAGGCACTTCCCCTCCGGGAAATCCAGTCGCGGAGAGGCGGCGGAGGGAGCCGGGAGCGCGGGGCGGAGGCGTCTTCAACTCTTGCAGGACGACGCGGACTTTGCGCGCCTGAGGAGCCCCAACCCCTTGAAAGAGACTCTGCATGCGCTGCCGGTGGGTATTTTATTTTTCTAGTGTTTTTATGTGTTTTCTTGTTGCTGCGGCTCGACTCTTTCGAAGCAAGCCCACACCCGCGCACTCACAAGTCCGTCCCGCTGGGTTCCATGGCATTTACTCGTAGGTATAAGATTGCATCTTAAGCCGATGGTTGTGCTGCTGCGGACAGGGCAGTTCCATGTTTACGCAGAAAAAAAAAGTTCACGGGGCTTGATTCTGAGGAAACATGCCGCGCTGCTTAATTTTTGTTTTTCCACTTTGCTTCCCTCTGCCATGGGGATGCAACAGCAGCTGCATTGACTTTGACATGCATTGGATGGCGATGCTCATTCGAGAGCCCTTTCCTGCTCTCTCTCCCACTTTAAACACACGTTTACAAATAGGTCTGAAAGTGAAACGATTCACAGGTATTTTCAGAGGCCTGTGTGTAAAAATGGTCCTAAGAACTTCCTAAGTTTTATACATAGTTGGATATGCATGAAGTAAGCATCCTTCCCCCCTCCCCCTTTTTATGGGGATCTTGCCATTGGGTATCCTCCAATGCACCTTCTCCTGTGCAATCCGCTGCCAGTGCTCATTCAGCCTGCAGTTGCCTCAAAGGATGCCCCTGACAACCCTGCCCCCCAGCAGCCCCACTGTGGAAGCACCATTTGGTTTGAACCACTTAACCCGCCTGTGGGTGTAGTAATCTCTTACAAAAAGAAATAGTAACTAGTGTGGTTTAGTTTTGCTCCATAGCTTACGTTCTGGGCGGAGTCATTCTGCCTTGAACCCTTAGTTGGACACTTGCAATAGTATGGATCAAAAGCATGGTTCTTGAATGGCTTTTGAAGTTCATTGTGCTGGATACTCAAGAGAAGATTTGACATGGCCACTCAAGTATGTTTCTTGCTCAGTACGCTATTCTGCCTTGCTATTTAGAAGATGCCTGCACAGCCCATCCTCCTGGTGTTTATGTATTGGAGATTAGAAAACAGATTTCTTTGCTTCTCACATATCTAACCCTTGTCAGCACAGAAAATCCATAGGACTTCTTTCCCTCTCCTTCATTGGTCATGGATGCATTTTCATTGATACGTTTTCTTCCGCAAGGATTATGAAGGAGCATAAGTTTAATTTTTCAGTGCTGGTACTGCACCTGTGATTTTAGTTTCTATTTTATTCTACACCTAACAGAATGCTAAATATAGGGGCGTACCAGTCCTAGTTAGGGACCCAGGTGGTGCTCTGGGTTAAACCACAGAGGGCTTGCTGATCAGAAGGTCAGCGGTTCGAATCCCTGCAACGGAGTGAGCTCCTGTTGTTCGGTCCCAGCTCCTCCCACCTAGCAGTTCGAAAGCACATCAAAGTGCAAGTAGATAAATAGGGACCGCTCCGGCGGGAAGGTAAACGGCGTTTCCGTGCGCTGCTCTGGTTCGCCAGAAAGCGGCTTAGTCATGCTGGCCACATGACCCGGAAGCTGTCTGTGGACAAACGCCGGCTCCCTTGGCCTATAGAGCGAGATGAGCGCCGCAACCCCAGAGTCGGACACGACTGGACCTAATGGTCAGGGGTCCCTTTACCTTTACCTTTAGTCCTAGTTAGCCTCCCTGATGAAATAAACCCAGTGGATGTGAAATGTCACTGGCAACTGATGGACAAGCTATGGCACAGCCCCTTACTGTTAGCGGCATGTGAGTCACACTACATCCTTTTGTTATGTACACTGGTTGTGAGTAAACTGTATGCAGTGGTGACAAATGATCATGTGGAAAGCAGGGCTAGGGCACAACATGCAGAAGGAGGGTTTGCTGGCGCACACACACCCCATCTGCCCTCTGTCTTCTCCTTCCATGGAGTCCCTGCTTCAGCTTTTGGCATCCCCAGTTAAAAGGTGGTGAGGAAAGTTTCTGCCTGGCAGCTACTGCTGGCCAGAGGAAAACAGCCTTCTCCAACCTGGTTGCTATCCAGCTGTGTTTTGGACTAGTAGAAGCCCCATCAGCCCCAGCCAGCATGCTTTCTCTCCCACTTTATTTACATGTGTGTATGTGAACTACAACGCTGATCACCTCCAGCCAGCATGCTGGCTGGGACTAATGGGAATTGAAATCCAAAACAACTGGAAGGTTGGCACAGATGGACAAATAGTGTGGCCTGGTGTGGGGAGGTTTCCTGTGCCCTTCTGCCCTTGTTCTTCATTCTTTTGTCAGATGAATTCCATTCTGCTTTGTTCACTAAGGTCGGCACCACCTTGCATATAAACTGCTGTAGGTGATCCCCTCATTTCTCAGTCACCCCCAGGATGCATTATATCCTCTTGAGTGTGTCAGAGAGAGCCCATCCTGTGTTTCAGAACCCAGTTTTTTTGAGAAGCTACCTCATTTGCACTTGTAGGATCAGCTAAGCAAGGGTGCAACATATATCCATATATACTTGGTGGTGGTTGTTTGCCCATAATCTGTTAAAACACTACTTAAAGGCTGTAGTCCTAACCTCATTTACCTGAGAGCAAACCCCACTGAATTCAGTAGGACCTACTTATGAGTAGATACGTTTAGGATTGTGCTGTAGATCAATTAACTTGGGTGCAAGTGTGTAACAGCCTGTAAGTTCCCCTTTGCCAACTAATGCTTGTTGTTTCCAAATTGCTACTTGACAATAGCAGACTAGAGAGGGAGAGAGAGAGAAAGACAAGGCTTTTTCAGGTTTGTGTAGTTGTTTATGTTATAAATGTGCCTGGGACATTCCCAGCAAAAGCATCTGGAATGAATCGAGGTCACCAGCCTTTCTTGCATGAATATGAAAGTGCAGGCAGTGTTGGGAGGGGGGAAGTATTGGGACTTTCCCTTCTGTTGGCACAAGATCCAGCCAAGGAAAAGTTGCTGGGAGGACAGCGAACTGAACCGAAAGTGCAGGAAGAAAGTTTGGCTGCTTCAAAACGGCTCAGAAATTACTGCTGTTTGGTTTGGTCTTCAAGAGACCAGAGCTCAAATTTATCTCCAGCCCTCAACTTGTTGAGCAGCCTTCAGTTGATTCCTTTGGTTCCCCCGTCTGTAAAATGATGGCTTGTGTCGCTTTACAACAATTGTGAGAGTGAGAATTGGCCCATGTAGACTAAAAGCACTGTTTACATGGACAGTAGCTGTCCTGTGCTACAGTTTAGTTTATGAGCACCAAAATGACAATCAGATAGTAGCATAGGTCAGCTATTGCCCATGTAGTGCAGCTAATGCTGCCAAACATCTGGAATGGCCACCTTGGCTTTACTACATGTCTGCAGGATGCCTTCCAAGGTGGCAGTGCCCGTGGCAACAGCTTTGGCAAATACCCACAGCAGCAATTCCCTCCAAACAGCCTGTGGTTCAACTATGTTTGACTCAGTTTGAAATGGATGCGCATTAAGTTAGGGTCACTAATTTCTGTGGGTCTACTCATGAGTAAAGCTTCGTTGAAGGCCACCCTTGCTGCTATTTTGTTTGTTTGTTGAATTTATATACCACCCTATACCCAGGGATCTCAGAGTGGTACACAAAATAAAATCAAGATATAAACCACAAAATAACTAATAAAAATAAAAGCAACAACCAATAGCCCACCCCACCCCCCAAAAAATACATTTTAAAAGGGCATAGGATGTAATTCAGATCAACCAAAGGCCTGGTTAAAAGGAACGTTTTTGCTTGGTGCCTAAAGGTGTTTGTATATTAGGGGCTGAAGGAAGGGGCAACTGCCTGATTGGTCCTCTTGTCAAGCCTCTATCTATCAGTGAACTTCTTATAGCACTTTGTATAAAAAGTTGTTAAAATACTGTGTGATTAAATGCTTTTAATAGTGAATTAAAAACAAATTCACACAATTATGTTTCTGTTTCTTTCTTCCTTTTTCACCCCCCCCCCCAAAACCTATTTAGACAGTCATGTTTGAGCAAGTCTGGCACCTGTGGTTCATCTCTGCTCTTGGAGCTGTGCGGTCTCTCTGCCCAGCAGATCAGCCCGTTTTGCGATGCCACTCTCTTTTGCAACTATTCTTCAAGGGCTTTACGTGCAGTTCCTTCTGGGCTAGCAGATGATATTGTGAAACTGGATTTGTCCTCCAACAGTATAGAGCACATCAGGGAAGAGGATCTGAAGTTTTCCGTCAGTCTGAAAACTCTTTTGCTCCAATCTAACCGATTCGGACAATTGATGGGAAGGCCTTCCGCTCCCTTGTAAAGCTGGAATACTTGGATTTATCAAAGAACAAACTGTCTCACTTGTCGCCCTCTGGTTCAGGCCCCTTTCTTCCTTACAGAAGTGAACCTAATAGGTAACTGCTACCAGATTCTCGGGAAGCTCCACTGTTTTCTGAATTGTCAAAACTGAGGTACCTGCACTTTGGAAATGACAACTTCTCTGCTTTACAGATACAAGACTTGGAAGGAATTTCACTCTTGAAGAACTGGAAATTGAAGGACACAACCTCAAACAATATGTAGCAGGAACTCTGAAACAATTAAGTTGATAAATCACATTATGTTGAATATTCCCCCCAATGCCACTTTAGCTGCAATTATATATGATGTTACAGATTCTGTGGGTGTGTCTGAACTGAGAATATACAAATCCTTGATATGCCGCCCATTCCTATTCTGGCCCAGTGCTGCTTACAGCTGTGCAGAAAGTTATCCTTAGAAATGTTGAACTTTCGGATATGTCTGTCGTTCAGATTGCACCCATATTTGCCCATATGAAACAAATGCAAGAGATAGAGATAGTAGATTGCAAGTTTGAAGGTACTGGGCACTTGATGGTGTTCCAGGTACTCCAGCTTCCCTGCAAGTGATAACAGTCAGAAATTTGACAATTACCAAGTTTTATTCCTTTTCAGATCTTTCTTCTGTGACGTCTCTTGTGAGGAAACTTTACCAGACTTACACTTGAGAATGCATTTGTTTATCTGGTGCCCTGTGATCTTGCAAGGCACTTCCATTCCATCGTGTATCTTGATTTCAGTGGGAATTTGTTGCTAGATCGTATTTGAAAAAATCATTGTGTGTGAATGCCTGGCCTAGATTACAAACTTAAATGTCAGTCGAAATTCTTTGAAGCAGTTTTCAGTAGTAGCAGAAAGTGTAGCTCTTAGACGGCATCTTATTAACTTGGATATAAGTCAAAATAACTTTGAAGAAATGCCAGCCTGTGTGTTTGGCCAGAAGTCTGAAATTTTTAAATATATCTGGCTGTAAATTAAAACATGCTCACAAACTGCATTCCTCGAAGTCTCGAAGTACTGGATGTTAGCCATAATAACCTCAAAGACTTCAGACTGAGCCTGCCTGACCTGCAGGAGCTTTACATCAAAGACAACAGACTGACAACCCTACCGGATGCTGCCTCAATTCCTAGTGTTAGAATCATAAATATTAGACAAAACCAAATATTTGACTTCAATGAGCAGCAACTTGTCAAATTTGCAAAAATCGACAAATTGGATGCACGTTACAAACAGTTTCCGCTGCTCGTGTGAATTGTATCCTTCACGCAGTCGCAACAAGGACCATCTAATGTCTTTGTTGCATGGCCAGAAAACTACATCTGTGACTCTCCGGAGCATGTAAGAGGGAAGCAAGTGGGAGCTGTTCAGTTTCGGCCCTCTGACTGCCACCTGACTTTGATGGTGTCCTTAATCTGCATCCTGATGCTGTTGATCGTAGTGGCGGCGGCTGTTCTTTGCCACAAGCTTCATGCCATCTGGTATATGCAAATGACCTGGGCGTGGCTTCAAGCAAAACGCAAGCCCCAGAGAAACCACAAGAAAGAAACCTGCTATGATGCCTTTGTTTCCTACAGTGAGCAGGACTCTGAATGGGTGGAAAACGTCATGGTGCAGGAGCTGGAGCAAGCTAATCCCCATTTAACTCTGCCTCCATAAAAGGGATTTACGCCTGGCAAATGGATTGTGGACAACATTATCGACTCCATTGAGAAGAGTTCTAAAACCTCTGTTCGTGCTGTCGGAGCACTTTGTACAAAGTGAGTGGTGCAAGTACGAACTCGATTTCTCTCACTTCCGGCTTTTTGATGAGAACAACGATGCAGCAATTCTGATCCTTCTGGAGCCCATTCCAGAGAAGACCATCCCCAAAAGGTTTTGTAAGCTCAGGAAACTAATGAATACAAAAACCTACCTTGAGTGGCCAAGGGATGAAGTTCAAGAGCAAATATTTTGGTTTAATCTGAAAACGGCAATAAAATCCTAGGTAAAATCCTAGCAGAGATTGTAGGGTACGTAGGGATGGGAGAATCTGTGGGTTCCCTTTTTCTCTCAGCTTCTCATTTTGCCAGCCTTAAGTTTTCCACATTTTTACATCAGTTGCACTTAAAAAAAAAAAAAGTCCTTATGAGAATTCAGCTAATTTTTCCTTCATATGCACATTTCTGCAAAACTGTTTTGCACATTGTATATGTATTTTTATGTGTTTTGGAAAGTGCAAATTATATGAGTTTGCCTTTAAATGTGAACTGGATCAAATTTCTTCCTTGTCCCTGATGTATGAGATCCTTTCGGTCTGAGCTGTGTGCTCCACTCCTATGTGAAGCATGTAAGAGGGTAGGCAGTTGGTAGTTGGGATGAGCAGATAAAAAAAGAGGATAGCACTCTTGCACCTTTAATAGTCTGATTTAAGATGGAATTCTCTCTTCTTCAAAACTACTAAAGGTGCAGGAGTCCTAGTCTCTTTATTTTTTTTTTAACCTGGCTGCCTTGCTGGCAGTCCAGACCCAGCCTAATCCTCAGGATTCCAGCATCTGACCCCCAAGACGACAGCTGAATCCTAAGGCATAAACCCCTTATGCAACTTGGCCTCCACACTGCTTCCAAAAATTTAGCAAAGTGTAATGCCTCTCCAGGTTGGACAGCAGCAGTTGCTCTTTCGGAGTTTTCCCTTTTGTGCCTCAGCTGCTCATATTTGCATGGCACCAGCCAATGGGAACAAGCTGCACAAGCTCCTAAGGCAGGCATAGGCAAACTCGGCCCTCCAGATGTTTTGGGACTACAACTCCCATCATCCCTGACCACTGGTCCTGTTAGCTAGGGATGGTGGGAGTTGTAGTCCCAAAACATCTGGAGGGCCGAGTTTGCCTATGCCTGTCCTAAGCCAAGGATGGTGAACCTGCGACCCACCAGATGGCGGTGGTTTATAGCTCTCTCACCACCCTTTCCCATTGGGCTTGCCTGAAGATGCATAGTGAAGAGGGACTGCCCCGCTCAGTGCTCTCAGTGCTTTGAAGCTTCTGCAAGAGCACATTTGTACAGGTTGCTATTTATACACTGGAAGGGCAGGAAGCACTTGCTGCGTGGTCTGAATGCTCTTTCAAGCTTGCTGTTTGCTACTTCACACATTGACTGATGCCATTATAGTTTCCTGTGTACCTGGTGTCTTTGATGGCAAAATCCTGCATTTTGTAACGTTGCAATAAAACATTCTTATCAAACACATTGTGGCTATATGGCCATGAATCATTCAACTGCACTGATACCCACAGAAGCTGATTCACAACCCAGTTAAATGAAAGTCCTTGGATTGATGCTAATTTAGCTCCACTCAAGAGTGACGGGTGAGGCTTATGATATGTTTATTGATGAAGGCTGCAATCCTTTGCACGCTTTTTAAAATAGTATGTACGTATGTCTCCATGTAGTCTTGGGGGAGCTTGAAACCTATTTATGTTGGTGGGAGTTGTGCATATAGCATTGTGATTTTCACTATGAATCCTTTCGATCATGCTCCTTGTGGGAAAGAAAGTGGGAGAGATCCAGCCAAAGTTTATAATTATTCCCATTCATAAGAACGTAACAGCTTGTTGGATCAGGCCGAAGATATATCTAGTCCGTCTTGTACTTTCATCAGCCAACCAGATACCTATAGGAAGTTGGTCTGGATAATTCAAACCCAAGAGCCCTCTCCCCTCCTGTGGTTTCTAGCAACTGTTGTTCAGAAGCACACAGGAGCATCAGACCATGGAGGAAGAGTGTTGCAGCCATAATGAATGCTCACTCCTCCGATTGTGGGCGCCCTTTGCGAGACCGCATGCAGCATCCTGAGCCATGTGCGACTTACCAGCTGGCTGTGCTGGCCCGCCTCCCTGATGTTGCAGTTGTTGGGGGTTCCCGCCAAACCCCGGTTCAAATAATCCAATCAGTGGCATTGTTGGAGGTGGGCCAGCCGAGCAACCAGTGAGTTAGCAGGCTTCACTCAGGTCCACTGGAGGTGAATAAAAGGGGGCGGAGCCAACAGAAAAGCATGGCTTGCAGTCATTATCTCCATTAATAATAATAAAATGATTAATGTGCTTAATCTTTTTAAAGTTATCCAGGTTGGTGGCCATCACTGCCTCCTTCATTTCAAGGGGAGGCATTTAAGAGACGCTAAGTTTATGAAGGCCCTCACTTCTCAGGTCCAGTTGGCGTCGCCTCTTCTGGTTTTCTGGTGCCAGCTAAAAATGCATTCATTTGCCCAGGTCATTGATTTGTTTATTGGCAGAGATAGGGAAGGCTGTGCTTCTGGACTGATGTAACTTGCAGGGTGTATGTGTGTGTGATGTAACTTGTTATTGGTTTGTATAGTGTGCTTGATTACGCTTCTTAAATTGTATGATGCACTGGGGTTATTTTGAGATAATTTAATATATTTTTAAATGATTGTTTTTTTAAGCAAGAGCAGGGGCTAGATATCCTTTAAAATAAATAAAAACACAACATATCTCTCCCATTGAACTCCACAAGGCTTATAAATGGTGAACCTTGGATTGTACATAATGCTGGCAACAGAAGCCCCAGGGGTCCACCTGGCTTTTGGTCTCATTCATAGGTACAGTGGGCCCACAACTTACTCTCACTTCACATATGTGATCGCAACCTTATGCAGGTGGGAGGGAATAAATAAATGGGAGCAGGGGGAACCTGTTGTTCCCCTCTCTCCATTTATCTCCCTGCCCCGCTACCCATGCAGCCAGCAGATTCTCCTTGCTTACCAAGCTCTGGGAAGGAGATGTGAGGGCTTTGGCATGCTCTGAGAACTCATTTCACCTCTTCTGGAAGCATCCCAGAGGCTGGCAAGGAAAGTGCTGTCTTGCTTACTTGGCTCTCAGAAGGTGGAAGGAGGACTCTGCTAGCTCACCTTTGCTCAAGGACCCCAGAACCAGACCCTTGTGTAAGTGGCGGGCCAACTGTATATAGTTTTAGGTTTTGTGTGTAAAGTCTAAACTGCTTCAGAAGGCATCACTAGTGAAGGACCCCTGGATGGTTAAGTCCAGTAAAGGTGACTGGGGTTGTGGCACTCATCTCGCTTTCAGGCCGAGGGAACTGGCATTTGTCCACAGACAGCTTTCTGGGTCATGTGGCCAGCATGACTAAACCGCTTCTGGTGCAATGGAACACCATGACAGAAGCCAGAGCGCACAGAAATGCCGTTTACCTTCCCACCGCAGCAGTACCTATTTATCTACTTGTACTGGTGTGCTTTTGAACTGCTAGGTTGGCAGGAGCTGGGACAGAGCAACGGGAGCTAGCCCCAACACACATGGAGATTCGAACCGCCAACCTTCTGATTGGCAAGCCCAAGTGGTTCAGTGCTTTAGACCCCAGTGCCGCCCATGTCCCTACTGAGGGTACATAAAGGCAGAGAGTGGAGGCTGTGCAGCAAGATCTTTTAAGGTGTTGGCTCTGATGCATAGCTGTCAACTTTTCCCTTTTCTTGCGAGGAATCCTATTTGGAATAAGGGGATTTCCCTTAAAAAAGAGAAAAGTTGACAGCTATGCTCTGGTGTGAGGGTGGGTGGGAAACTATATGGGCCAGCTAATCATCAGATAAATAATTTCAAAGCAGAATGGCATTTCCAACATGCCATTGCCTATTACAAGCCATTCAATATCATTCATTTTGAAAAAGAGTGATGTGTCAGTTTTGGTCATGGTTGCCCACATTGTGCTTTGTGCCTGACCTTTTTGTTGTAAAAGAAGAAGGGAAGGGGCAGTATTTTTGTGAACAAGTGATGGCATTCCCAACACCAGCCTGCACAGCTTTATGAAAGTGATGCTCACATCTACAGGATGTAACCGTTGTAAGAGGAAAGCAGAAATCAATTTGTAAACAAACGAGCTGCTTAAGCAGCCTCTCTGTTTTTGCAGCCGTAAGTTAATTTAGCATTTCCGTTGCAATTGCAAATCTGTGCAAAAACTAGAAATGCATCGCAAACTGTTTATGCAGCAGCTATCACAGTACTCCTGCATACCAATACTTCAAAGCAGCGGCGGGGGGGGGGGGGGAGCTAACCTTTGGCTCTCCAGATTGTGTCAGGCTCCCAACTCCTATCAGCCTCAGCCAGGATAGCCAGTGGTCAGGAATGATGGGAGTTCAGCAACATCTGGGGGGCCACAGATTAGCTGCTCCTGCATTAAAGAAAAGCTTTAATAAAAAGTATTTTTAAAAAACCTCCCCTAGACGGCAAACAGTAATAATGATGGCAATTATGCAGAGGTCAACACCATAGGAAATGAGGCAACAACTGTGACTGGTGTAAACATTTGGTGAAATTGTATCCTAATATATTGGACTCCTGGGGCCAAAATGATTAGTTGGCACGGCTCCACAGAAAACAATGGCGCTGACTAAATTTGGCTGTAAAGAGTCATGTAAAGTCGGAGTCCCAACACTGACATAAGTCCCTAGCGAATCGGCCATGAACACACACACACACAGAGTTACTTTCTAAGTGTAAGCAGAATTTTCTTATGTGATTTCAGTGTTAATTTGTTGTGAGTAATGTTGACAAGAATAGAATCATAGAGTTGGAAAAAGCCTCCAAGATCATCCAGTCCAGTCTCCACACAAGAAACCCACAACATACCTGAGAGGCGGCCATCTTGGCTCTGTTTAGAAACTTGTTTGTTTACGTCTCCACTTTTGTTCACTTGCGTGTTTATTATGAATTGGTTTCTCACCTGCTCTTCACCATAAGGGGTCCGAAGCAGGCTTGTGTGAAGTGCTTCCCTAACTCAGGTGTAAAAAACCAGGATGCATTAGCCTATGACAGACTGACTTCATGAAGGTGTCGGATGCACCTCTATTGGGAGGGAATTCTACAACTTGGCTTCTCGGCCTTATTCATAGAAGCCAACTCCTGGGGGCTGAGGTCCCCCCCCCCCAAAATTGACAAGCATTGCCATTAAAATGGTGTTGCATGTGCCACGTCTTATGATGGATTATGCGGGACAGGGCTTATATTCAAGTTGGCACGCCTGCCCATATTTATGTCCCATCTTAAGCACCAAGAGTGAGTCCTGATAGATCAAGGGTCTATCTAGTCCAGTATCCTATTTCCTAGGTTGCCAGTCAGATACTGCCAGGCTCACAAAGCAGGGCATGAGGGCAGCAGCTCTTTCTCATCATTTGCTCCCCAGAAACTGATATGCAAGAACACAGGGCAAGACCTGGTCTCCATTAATTTCTCTTCTCTTTAAGCCAGTGGTGAAGAACCTCTGGCCTGTGGGTCTTATCAAGTCTGCCAGCCTTGCCCATTTGGCATGCAAAGGCATTTTGGGCAAGCAACACCCACCTCCCCATTACGTCTAAATTGGTTTGTGATGTTAGTGGGATGTTAAACAATTTGGATGAGGAGATCTGGGATGTTTCGTAATTGCTGCAAGTTGCAGGTCATGTGCATATTGAAAAGGAGTCATAGATTAAAAGCAATGTTAGATTTACCGGCGAAATAATACAGAGGGCCTGATTGCTTACTCCAGCTTAAGAGCTGTGGTTTTGTTTACTTCCAGTGCAAAAAACAACAACTCACCAAGCACAGATTGAGAACCAAGCAGTTCTCAGTGCAGCCTAACAGAAAGCAGGATGTCTGTAAATAAGCATAAGGTAAGCTAAGTTTGTATTTTGGTTTTTTGCTGCAGGGAATTGTGCTGCGCTTTCTTTGCTGAGGTAGGATGTGAAAATACATTGCAGAGACCAGTGATGTTAGGCGGTGTCTTTAAAAAGCAAAAACAAACAACCAAACAAACAGCCTTTGGTGGTTAACATCGGAGAAGTTCAGATTCTGAAAGATAGCTGTGTATTGGTTCACACATTGCTTTTGAATTGGGTACATTCACATTAAAATATAAGCCAAACAGATGTTGCCCTCATCCATAGTTTAAACTAGTAAGGCATGCTCCTGTTGAGTGCAATCAGTGGTTCGAAATATACCTGAGCAGCTGCATACGGCTTAGGACCAGTCTAGGTGTGAGGTGGAGGTGCTGTTTTGTCACCTGTAAATGTATGCTCATAGAATCATAGCGTTGCAAAGGACCTTAACCTACTGGAGGATCTGCAGGCAGACAAAGATTTGGAGCTGATTTCATCCTGACAAGGGCCAATTGGAAAACTAAGATCCAAACTATGTATGTGACTGCAACATACAAGTAAAGCTTATGCCTCCCCCCCCCCCAGAATTTTGGGAAATATAGTTTGTTGTGGGTGCAGGGAATTGTAGCTCTGTGAGGGGTAAACTGCAGTTCCCATCATTCTTTGGGGGAAGTTGTGTGCTTTACATGTGTGGTGTGCAAAGATTACCATTTAGCATATCTGGTTTTTGTTATTTAAATAGCAACCCCGAATAGGGGGATGGATGCAGTGGATCAAGATTGCAATGACAATTTTGGGAGGATAGTTTTCACAGAGACTACAGCACGGGGTGGGGGGGTAGATTAACCCCCCCTTCCCATATGTGATGCAGTCCTCATCCCTATGGGGTTCCCCTATGGTTACTGTTTAAGTAACAACAACAAAAGATTGTGTAGTTGGCCCCAACATTAGGGGAACAAAATCAAGAATATTATTTGTCAGGAACCAAAAAGTGGGGTCTTCCTTTGGTAAACAGTTGGGAGTGCATTGGTGTTTTGTTTTTAAATCACAGTATGTCTGTGGAGCACCACAAGTTTCATACCAAACATCATAGCTGTCAACTTTACCCCTTTTTAAAGGGAAATTCCCTTATTCTGAATAGGATTCCTCACAAGAAAAGGGGAAAGTTGACAGCTAGGCCAAACATATACAAACCTTGCCCATTAAATCAGGCCTAGATCATCTATAGGCAGGCATTTGCAAAACAGAGAGCAAACTTCTATCATGGTTTTGACTTTCACCCGTGAGGCAGTGTATCAGCATGCCGTGCAATAAATTAACATTTTTTTTAGGGAAGATAAGTTTTGTTAGGGTTCAAGTTTTTTTTTTTACTATAATCTGCCTATATATTGTATATTACAATTGTTATTCTCACTTGCTTTAGTCATGTGGCTTTTCCCACCAGAAAGTAGGAATTCAGCTCTTAGAGTGCCCCCTGCTGGATTGTTTGCAGAACACATTCCCAGGGATTCCTGGAAAAACAATATTGCATATAACCATATATTTTGCTTAACAGTTTGTATGGGGTGAAGCATTTGCAGATGATGCAGGGGGGGGGGGTCAGCCCCGAAGTCACAGTCCAGTGGAGTTCCCAAAGCAAGCAATCAATGGTCCATCAAGGAAGAAAGATGAACAGATGTAGAGCCTCTGCCTTGTTGCCCTTTTTCTTGATTGACACATCTGGGTTTGCTCCAGCCAAGCAGTTCTCTATTTGACGAGGCCTCAGCCTGCTCACCTGCCCTGAGCTTAATCCAGCTGAGTGACCACAAACCTCCTCCCAGACATAACAAGCTCCATGATCTCCACCTGGTCCACTAGTGAGCTGGGCTGTGTTTCTTTGCCTGCCTCAAACTCCTAGAATGCACCTCCTGCTGTTCCTGACACCTCAGAGCCCACACTGTCTGCAGAGATGGGACTACCTCTGGTTTGGATGAAGTGCCCCCTTCCCCTGGGTCCTGCAATGATACCCGGATGTCCTGTGAGTACCCAACCTCCCCTTCCCCATCTTCAGCATGTCCTGATGTTTATGTACCAATCAGAGCTACCCACCTCGCTGGGATCCTCTTCCCCTTTCTTGGTGTCCTGCCAGTTTATGGCAGCCAACAGGCCTAGTACCTGAAGCCAGGTCCCTGTAGAACATGTCCAGTTTGTGTACATGACTAAGCCATGAATTGTGAAAGATGTGTGCATATATTTGAATTTGCCCTTATGTGTTGCCTGGCTTTAATTGGGCAGGGCAAGTGGTCACAGCTGGATTCAGGAGACCATCATAGTGTGTGGCAGTGGCTGTACCAGTTTTCCATCTTACTTTGTGGTGCAAGGAGCTTTTCTAAGAGGGGCAGAGGGAGGCAAGCAAGGTGGACATAAACACTGGCCAGGACCCTTCCTTGTCTCCCTCACTCATGGCTAGAGTATAGTTCTCCAAGTCTGTCCTTAGACCAAATGATGCCCTAGGAAAGGAGTCTCTTTGATTCTTCCTCCATTTTTTTTAACTGAATATTTCTTTAGGCTAACTGGGAATACAAGTAACTCACAGCTTAGGTGTATTCAGCTTTATGTGCTTGGCAATTTTATATTTTAATTTTTTAATTTAAAGGGGTGGAAGTGGGGCAGGTGTCCAGGAAAAAAGAGACTTTGGCAATCCCACCCAACATTGAACCTGATGTTTGGGCTCCACACGATTTTGGCTTTACTTGCTATCCACGCATTGTAGCCCCTGCGCCAGCTGAGAGTCACCTGTACTTTATTTTGAATTTGTAATTCATTTCACAATTATGATTGACGGCTTATATGAATGACTTATCTCTGTCATAGTGTAAATTTGCATGTACCGACCTGATTGGTTAAATTCACACCATATGTTTGAAAGGACATTGGAGTTACACATTTCCCCCCCATGAACAGTTTAAAAAGTCAGTGTTGGCCACTGAAACAATTTGTTGTAGCTGTATAAAACTGGCCCTATATGCCCCAGCTGGAATTGAATTATCAAAAATGGAAGAATGGCTACATACGTACCATAGGTTTACAGCTCTCGACTTCCCACCAAAGAAGCCTAAGAACCGTAGTATGGTAAGCGTACTGGGAATTATAGTTCTGCAGCAGGTAAACTACAATTCCCAGGATTCTTGTCATTGGCTTTAAATGTGGTGTGTATATGCAGCCAGTTACCTGTAGCTGGAGGGGGGGGGTGATATCCAGCATCAGTTATTGTCCAAAGGACCCATGAAAATTAGTGGTTAATCTGAATATGATTCAGTTGGATCAGTTTTTAAAGTGTCAAATTAGTTAATAACATCATTTACAACTGCTGCTTGTCTTACTGGAGCTAATAAGAGGAGCGAGATGGCCGCTCTCCCAAACTGTGATGTCTATATGTGGTGTACGGCCGCAGGAAACAGTTTTCCTCATTTTTGTGTGTGTGTGTCATCTTTGTGACTTCAAAGAGCCAGGAGAAGCTGATGACTTCTGCTTTAGTGTGTTTAGCAGTCCATTTACCTTCCATCCCTCATTGTTTCCTTTCACAACCTAATAAGGGAAAAATGGCGGTGTAAATAAATAACAAAAAGAGAGGTTCCACAATCGGGCCTGTTGTGGTTGTAATGCTCCCTTGAAAGGAAGCTGTCTGGGGTGTGAATGGCGCAGCTCCTGGTAGGCAGGAGCAAGGGAATTAAATGACTTGGCATTGGACAGTTGCAGCCAGCAGGGTGCATGTGGCCTAGCGGAGGGACAAATGATGGTTAATCTGGCCCCTTGAAGATCTAATTGAGAGGACATTGTTTAACTCTTTACCCGTAACTAAACTGAAACTTGAAAAGCCTTTCGACACATCTGGCTGCTACCCCACTTCAAAAGCTTAATAGCTAAATAGTGGATCTAAGCCTTGGACAGAAAGCCAAGATTTGACGAAGTGAGCACAATGCACTTTACCCTCTTATGCAGATTAACCGTCTTGCAAGGCTATTATGTACTGGAACTTCGGTGCTGCGTTTTGATATCGGCCGGTATTTTGCAAGATCAGCATCGCTGCAGGGTAATTGAGTTGTGTGGCCTAACGCTAATTGCCCACTTCTGGATCCTTCACTAGATTTGGTGATGGCAGAGAAAGCGTCCTCATGCAGGGCTTCGCAGACTTTATTAAGGGTTCCGCCGATTGTATTTTTGCTTAGAACCTGTTTTGTCTGTGACACCCTGTGACCTGGAAATCACCCGTCGATTTAACGCTTTGTGTAGCTTTGTTTCTGGGTGCTCACTTCTGACAGGGTGGCGACCTAAACACCAGCTTCCCATGACCTAGTCACCGTATGAGATTTACTGGCTTGGAATCTCATTTCTTGGAAGCTGTACCCAAATAATGGGATATGCATGTGCTGGGGTATGCTCTGTGAAAAAGAGTAACTACCTATTGGGCAAGGATTGTTTCTACTCGGAAGTTCCACCGGAAACCTATGGTTCTTAAATCTTTAGTGCAGTATTTTTAACCATTTTACATATTTGTATATTTAAACATCTTCGGAGACATTTTAAATAATCTTTTAAATAATGGCTTAAACAAAACCCATACCTTATGAAATGAGGTTAAGTACTGTGTGTTGCAATTAACCTTACTCCAAAACAAAAAAGGATCCACAGGCAATGTTTCATAGGTTCACAGCAAAGCAGGGCATATTAATTTAGGCTTAAAGGGAAGGTGGCTGTCCACTGTCTAACCTGTATTTAAAGTCAAGAGAAAAACTTTTGTTGCCATCTAAACCACAACTATAACTGTGCTGGAAACCAATATTCTTTTTAAAATGCCAATGAATGAAAATAACAGTGTATAGAATAAAGTGTATCATTTCTGAACAACCGTCTCCTCAAAAGCTTGTTATATCCCTTTTTGGAGGAAGAAATTAAAACAGGGTCGAGAAAACCTTTGGCCCTGGACTCTAGCTCCTATCAGCCCCAGCCAGCATTGCCTGGGATAGCTCAGTTGGTAGAGCACAAGACTCTTAATCTCAGGGGTTTGAGCCCCACATTGGGCAAAAGATTCCTGCATTGCAGGGGGTTGGACTAGATGACTGCCAAGTTCCCTTCCAACTTTACAATTCGGTGATCTCTAGGAATGGCCAGGGATAACAAGAGTTGTGGTCCAACATCTGGAGGGCTATGTAAGATTATTGAACTGTGGGCGTTTTGTTCTATTAGCATTCTGTAATGGCAAGGCATGATTGTTGCACACACTAATAGCTGCTATATGCAATGTTTCTCTGTGCTGAGCTGTGGAACCTGTTAGGATTTTATTTATCCTGAGCTGCTACAGCTTGCTATTATGATTAGTATAAATCACATGAGTGTCTGAGAGTGTGTGGGAATGGAAGACTGTCTTATCTCTTCTGCCTGAGTGTTGTTATTGTAAGTTTTAGTTTCACTTCTGCAGTGTCGCAGTTTGTAGCTTGTTCTGCCGGAGCTCGGAGAACACAGACGTGATTATGGAGTCTCTGTATATATACCATAAATAAATGTAGTTTAGATCTACGGATGTTTCCTTCTTCTTGCTGTGTGATGCTAGAAGACATGTGTGCTCTTTTCATAAGAGAAGGGTCACAGATTTAGGCACTCTGGACTGAAGGAACATGCCAGCCAGAGAGAGAGAGCCATTGGGAAGAATCTCAGATGTCTTGGAGTTCGCCGTCTCACAAGAGAACGCCATTTCCAACAGAACCCAACCGCAAAGCTGAAGCTGTGTGTGTACTCAGACCCCTGACATCATTTATTCTCTGTTGAGGGGACAACCCAATCTGTCCTTTTGTTTCAGCCCTGGGTCTTCATCACAGAATAACTTTGGAGCACTTGTTTCTTCCCACTGGATTGAGCCAACATTTTGTACTACATGTGTGACTTTGAAAGCGCTTGTTGAGAGCTTGGTGCATGACCTTGATGAGAACCTCATCCATGTGTATTTTACCAAACAAGAGCTGTTCCATGTTTCTGAAGATGTTTACACGGAGAGTGCAAAAAGACCGTGCCTACACGACTCATGCATAATCTTTGTCGGCTCTTTCCTGAAGATCGTTCAGAGTTTTGGCTGTCCTAAGTTGAATAGTGCTGGAAGTGAAAAAGAACTTCAGCAATAAAGAAATGGCCAGGGAAGCATTCAATGTATGTTTGAGGAAAGTGCATGGAGTAGCTCAAACCGAACAATTTCATCTGCATCTTTTAAAAGCATTCTATCCTGGACACCTACAAATGCTACTTCAGTAAGAGATTTCGCTGAAGTTTAATTTACCACATTACCCACCTTAATGTATTTGCGGACCATGCTGTGGTCACATCTAAACGGGATGGATATATTACATCTAAGGATACAAACGTATATAATACTGCAGGCTTTCATGGGCCAATGTTGGTGGGGCAGAGGATAAATAAAAAGTTCTGGTTGTAGGACAAGTAAAATAAAAATGGCTAGATAGTAGGGAGGTAAGACTTACTGCTCACAGCCTCATTTGATCCCCCAAAGAACAAAGACAAAGGGTAAACTATGATGTAAAGTTTATATACAAGAATATAAGGTTTATCTGGAATATTTACAAGGTTTGTTAAAGTAATATTTTACAACTCTTTCAGAATAGCCACTACTTATATTACAGTTAGACTAAGGAAAGGTTTAATTTGTGAAGGCAGTAGTACCAAAATAGCACAAAAAGAAACCTTCCTCAAATGTGCATTGAGTCAGTTTAAAACTATTAACAGGTTTGTATAAAATACTGTGTGCAAATGGTTAATATGCCTTTATTGACGCAGTTCCTGCATAAGTAGCACATGTGACAATCGCACTTTCCCTATAGTGAATAAAAATAGGGGACATGTTTATCTTGGGTAAAATGTGGTCCAATATTCAAGGTCAAAATGAAACAGAATGCCCACAATTCAACACAGATTTATAGTGCAATCCTAGGCATGTTTACAGAAGTAAGCCCCACTAAGTACAAACTCCAGGATTGTAACTATAAGCTGTGTGCAAGCCCACCGAACTCAGAGGACTTAAAGCAATCTCTTTAACTCTGTGTTGAATTGTAGCCCCAAATGGAAAAGTGTATATGTGGCAATCCTAGCTCTCCTTTGCCTCATAAAGTGACTTGACATCGTTGTCAGATTCCCTTTCAAATAGACCAGAAAGTAGCCATATCAGGGGTTTACTATCTTCTCAAGATCTATCACAAGAAAGAAAGGGCAACATCATTTCATGGAGCCCTTTTCGCACCGCATCAAAACTGAACCTGACAAACTGGACTTGATGATTAACAAAACTAACGTGTGATATAACCTATACAGAAACGTTAGCCGCATTGAAGGACTGTTCAAAATGGAAAAACCAAAACAAAAGATTAAAAAAATTAAAGTCACATTTTGCACCGATGCAAATAGCTAGCTCTAAGCAAGATACTTTAATACAATCATAAAAAGTATTCATGTTTTTGTTTTTTTTGTAATGAGAGTTTTACTATATGTACAAAATTGGGGAGGGGAGGCTCCCCTTTCCTCTCCCTCCTCCCCCACCCCAAAGAAAGAAAGAAACGACGTTTCCTCTCCCACGCCTGCTGTGCTTTGCAGTGGAAGCCAGGAGGTGCAAGGCGCCTGGAAGAACTTGAGGCTGGTGACTAGACAGGGCCAAACGTGGCAAGCAACTAGCACTGCAGTTTGCGAATGCTGCGTGAGAACCTCTTGAATGCCCGCTGGCCTTTCTGCCATCGCTTGACGGAGGTGATCACCAGCTCGCCAGCCATCCGCTGTCCCATCACTAAGTAGGGTGCATTTATATCGTTCATCTCGTCGCAGGTACACTGCAGGCCACCTTTGAGCCAAAGCACCGTTTTCTTCAGATCCCTTTCTGTCACCCCATTCAGCTTGTAGATGGTTTTGCTCTTTGTTTCCGGAGTGATCTTGGTGTCCCCATTGATGTAGGCGATCTCCTTCACTTTTATCTTCAGGGCTAATAGGGATAACGGGGAGCGGGGGCATGTTGAAAGGAAGAAAGAGAGCGAGAGAGCGAGGTTTTTCCCATTAGTGCAGATAAAGAGAACCTGGGGAGGGAGGTCTTCTATTGCTAATTAAACTGTCAGGGGCTGACAGAATGGACAGCAGGTGGCTCCATTTCTAAAGCCACCAAGGGCATGCAAGTCATTTCAGTTTGAATCAACCTTGGGGTGTGTTTCTTTCTTTCTTTCTCTTTTAAACAAAACTTTTCTAAGTGGGCCTTTTTTTCTCCAGCTTTTCTCTCTCTCTCTCTAGTTTGCAAACACAGGAGGAGGGGGAACCAAGCCCCCCCCCCATTTTTGTACATTAATTATGCATTAAGGTTTCAACTTGGCACAATGTCTTCTCACCAAAGCTGCTGGGGTGGAGGGGGGGAGGCGGCCTTCGATTCATAGGGAATCTGATCGCGGCTGTTACCGAGATCTCGAGGCTTAATTTACGAGGTTAGAAAGATTCTTAGGTGAGCCTGCAAGGAACCAACAATGATTGCGTACTGTATGCCAAAGAACAGGCCAAAGAGAAGGAGAATTGGTTCAACATCTGCATTTGATTTGGAAAAATAACTGGAAGGAGGTGGGAGGAACACAAGGCTCATTAAGAAACCTACACGGCATGCTTCACACACACAAAAAAAAAGCCACCAAGAAAATGTTTATCTGAATATCTCATACTGGATGTGCCACATGAAAACTTAAAAGACTAGTTACACAACCAGTACCGTAACTCATTGTCTTTGCAATTCCCTTCTGATAAGAATATTGTCCCTGTAAATTCCACCACAAATACTTTCCCATCTCCAATCTGATAAAATTATAGCATATGTTTATAATAATAATCTTTATTTCTATGCCAACTATTTTCTCATATGTTATCTGCCTCACTCAAGAGGCTTTTCCAATTACCAGCCCAGAAATGTTTATGTCTTGTAAGGATATGCCACCCATCTCACCTCAACGCTGCCATTCTCAATCTGCTTCTGCCAAAGCAGTTGGGCTGCAGTTCGTGGCATGCTGGGTTTTCTGAGGAAACTTTAAAAAAGAACAACTCTGGAATGCAAAGGCTTTGCCGTGACTCTTGGGGATGAATGTTAAGATCTGTAAAGCACTTTGCATGTCAGAAACGCCATAAAGACCAGGTGGTTTGGAAACAAATGAGGACAAACCTCAGCCCCCTCTCACATCTTTTCAGCTTTCTCACCGCCCTATAATCCAAGTCAGGAGGAATCCCTTTCTGACTTCGTTCCCATCAGACTGGGTGCTCAGCATTCCCTCCCTCCCTCTCCATGAGAAGATGGGAACTGGAGAGGATAAAGCCTGATGCTCTCAGATTCACAGCAGGACAGGAGTTCAGCCCCCCCTCCCACCCAACCCCCTCCCCCTGCAGAAGGATCAGAAGGGAAACAGAATGGAGCCAAGGTCCTCAGCACAGCTCTGCTGCCTGGGTCTACTTTGAAAGGCTCCCTGTTGCATCCATCCATGAGTATCGGTGTAGCACACAAGCAACGGTCAGCAAAGTATATGTGGAACAGACTTTAAAATATGTTGTTGCCTTTGGTACACATGGTAGAGAATGCCATGCATATCTACAGAAGATGCTGTGATGCTCCAGCATTACTGCAGATGATTTTAAAAATACACAAATATTTTATGTGTCTAGAAAAGTTGCTGTGATCTGTCACATTCAGCGGTGACCAGGCTATGGGACCTAGGGTGGGACTATACAGATGAAGATGGCAGCAATAGTACGGCGAAGGTAGAAGCCACAGAAAATCAATCTGATCTCTATTGACTGCCATGGGACAAAGTATATTATGCAAAATGTAAAAGGAGTGGAGGAGGAGGTGCTTATACCTTAATACTTTCTTCTGCATAAGAGAATGTATGCCAGTTGCTCCTATGCAGGGAAGGAGGAAAATGAGGTACATGGTAGGGATAGATCTATCCACTGCTGCTGATACTGAGTGCTTGACTGCTACCAATAGAGACCTCGTGCAGTTTGTCTTCCACCATAGCTTTCAACAACAGATGCTGACGCTACACAGGTACTATAAGCCACACTGACATTCACCTTGTTAATAAGAAGCAAAACATGGTTGCCGTGTTTATTCAAAGGCTCTAACTCTAAACAACTTGGAAACTTGCTACCCTATTGGCACTACTTATCCTAACCGGCTTTGATTGTCCCATTGCTAATACCAATATGCCTGAATCTACTTGATTCTGAAGAAAGCTAAATGCTGGTTCCGTATGTGTCTTGCAAAACTGCTTGGTTATCATAGCAGACAGTATGACAACTCTTCCCCATTTTTAATTAGAGTGACTTCAAACAACAACAACTTACCAAAGTCATTTTTGCAGAGGTTTTCCACTATTTCATTGTCATCCTCATTCTTGCTTTTGCAGGCATCGCAAACTTTTGGTGCTAGAATGAAATATATTTAAAGAAAGAAAGAAAGAAAATAATTCAGCAGAGATGTTCAAAAGAGAACAGCAGGTGGCGTTTGGAAACAAAGTATACTCCACACACTCACACACACATACACACACACAGCTGTGGCCACCAGATTCTGCCTTATTCTTGAACCAGTTCCATAAATCAGCTCCCAAACCCATAAAGTTGTGATCCAGTGCTGAATATCTGGTGAGTAAGCCACACTGAACACAGTGGGACTTACTTCCAAGCAAAGCAATACATGGGATTGCTCTGCACATCAGCTGTGTTGAACCAACTTTAAGGCAAGAGGGAAGAACCTGTGAAATACAAAGGGGGGGGGGAACAGCAGAAAGCAAGATGTATAGCCCTCAATGCCTTCGTCAGAAGCTACAGGGACAAATTATAGTGTATTCTGAGCTTAAAAGAGTAAAAGCATTTTGTTTTAGTTTAGAAATAATAATAGCTGAAAGAAAACTAAACAGTCATGCTAAAGAAATATCTTGCGAATTCAGTGGGAAGGCTCGATGGGATATTGAAAAGGCAATAGATGTGAAGGAGATTAAAGCTCTCTCTCTCCCCCCCCACCCACCATCCTTAGGAGGAAAAGAAATCAATGCCTTGATGGGGGGCATTGAGTGGAGGGAAAGAGAGTGACAATACAATACACAAGGTTTCCCTGATGGGTTTGCTTCAGAAATCTGCCCTCTTCTTTTCTCTCCTTTATTTAAAAACTTGGGAAAGTGTCACCCTCCCTCTCTCTCTTTCCCCCCACCTAGCTAATTAAAACCATCTAAACTGTGGCTGAAAGGATTTTATTTATGTATTTAAAATGAGAATACATGACTTTGACACTCTTTGATTCCTTTGTCAACAAATGTATTTAGTATGTGCCCTCTCCATATTCTTATCAGTAGGGGTGGGTGAGAGAAACCATCAATTAAACAAAATGCAAACCTCCACAACAGTTTAAAACAATGCTAGCCAGTTTAAATAGGACAACCTGAGCAGCAGGACATCCAACTAAGTCATATTTAGATGAGACTCACTGCAGTCAATGAGCTTACTTAAGCCTGTTTCAATGGGTTTGCTCTGAGCATGAGCTAATGGGTTGAATATGATGTTTGATATTACAGTTACAGAGTACTGTGAATAACACAACTTGTGAGTAAGCCCACTCTCATTAAATGAAATTTACTTCCATGCGAACATGGACTGGGCTACTAAGATTGCACTGAAGTTCATCAGGTCTAAGACTGTAATCCTATAAGCATGCTTACTATGTGATTTATGGGACTTTCTCTGAATGAACAAATCTGCAGTTGTAGATTTGAAAAAACCTATTTGCAGCTTGACAATTACACACTACTAAGTGTACTATAAGCTTAACAGATGAATTCCAAACCCACTTACGGTACCTGGGAGCAAGCCCCACTGAACTCAAAGTCATTTATTTCTGAGCATACATATTTAAGATTCCACTGTAAGTCTCAATGAATTCAGCTTGGCTTCATTCTTATTAACTGTGCTTAGGACTGCACTGAGCATTTCAGACCTTGGAAAATTATAAACCTGTGGCGTTTGCTTTGTTAAACTGTAGTTTTCTGGAGTAAGGGGCATCCACTGAATCATTGTTTGGTGCTGCGATGGTCTGAAAACATATCTGAGGTTCTGGAGTGATTGAAGCATACAATATCTATAGTAGAACCCTGGAGGTTCAAAAGTAACAGAGTTCCATTGTGCTATAGGAGGCTCTGATTCTTCTCTTCCAAAAAAGATGCCATTTATTAAAGCTGAGATATTTGATAAGAAGAGGGCTTTTATTATGTGGCTTTGCTACTTTTGATACCTTATTCCTTTTTTAAAAAACGGGGGTGGGGGCAAGCAATTCACTCCTAAACATTCTTATCCATCCAGGCGAGTCTACTGGCTTCAGTAGCACTTACTCTGGGGTAAGTGTCCTCAGGTTGGCAGCTTAAGCCTGCAATCTGATTCATGCTCACCTGCGCAAAAACCCAAGTCAACGCATTGCGATTTGTCCCCAAGTAAGTCAGGCTGCTTGGTTGCACAGTCCCTGGGCACATTCACTTCGGAGTAACGCCACTGAACTCAACGGGGTTACTTCCAATTATGCACTTCAAGGGGTAGCCAATCCTTCCCTCCCAGAGAGACTTCCGAAGCATTCCTCTGCACGGTTATTCACTCAGTAAGTGCCCCTGCTTTCAGTGGCGCTTATCCCCTAGGAAATGTGACGAGGAGCCCATTGGAAATGCCCACGATCGTCGTTGGGAATCTGTTTCCCGCAGGCGTGCCTAGTGCGCGCTCCCCATCGAGCAAACTCCGTCCTTGCGCCCGCCCCGGGAGGCTCACCCTGCTGGCAATCGGTACCCGAAGGCGCCCTCTTACCTTCTCTGGGAGTCGGCAGGACGTGCTCGTTGCTGGCCGGCGGGATGCACAGGTCGTTGTCCTGCGGGAAGCGGCTACAGTCCAGCATGTCCGGCCACGGGAAGCCGAAGGCGGACATGACGGGCGCGCAGCTGTCCTTGACTTGCTCGCACAGCGAGTGGCAGGGCTGGATGGTCTCGTCCAGGTCGTCGATGCAGACGGGCGCGAAGAGCGAGCAGAGGAACTTCCGCGTGTCCGGGTGGCACTGCTTTTGCACCAGCGGGATCCAGGCGCCCGCTTGCTCCAGCACCTCCTGCATGGTCTCGTGGCCCAGCAGGTTGGGCAGCCGCATGTTGGGGTACTCGATGCCGCGGCACAGCAGCAGCGACGCCGGGATGGGCTTGCAGTTGGAGCGCTTGTACGAGAACTCGGGCTGCCCGAACAGGAAGAGACCCCGCGCCGAGCCGATGCAAGGCGTGGCGAGAGCCAGCAGGCACAGGAAAAGGGCGCGACGCTGCATCGCGGGTCCGGGGAGAGGAATCTGGAGGCTGCAGGGATGGGCCTGCTTTCAAAAGGGTTTAGCTCTTCTGGGGATCCAGGAGGCTGCGGCGGGGAGGGTATCCGAAGGCTGCAAAAAGGCAGAAAGAAAGAGAGGGGGGGTGCAGAGGAGGGAAGAGCGCGCGCGCAACGCTCAGCTTCTCGCAGGCTGCATGCAGCTTTTTGCAGAGCGCTCCTTCTCCGCGCCGACGGCCACACTGACCCCAGACGCGAAGCGCAGCGGAGCTTTCTGGCAGTTTTCTTATGCAAATCGAGAGGGGCCCGTGGGCGGAGCAGTCTGACAATCTGCCGGCAGGGATTGGCCGCCACTAGCTGAGGGGGTCTCCCCCCCCCCCCAGTGGTCTCTCCCCTCGTGGTTGGTCTTCCTGGCGAGAAAACTCTCGCAGAAAATGTTTCGGGACGCGCGCGCGTGCATGTGTTTAAACTAGGGCGAGCTGAACTGGTTTCATGAGGCGGAATGGCATATGCACTCCCCAAGATAAACTGTTTCATTGGAAAATCTGAAAAGCCTAAAAGTAATTTGCAGTGAATGACCTGCTGCTTCCATTATTCAGCCACTATCTGGAAGGAACCTAAATTGGAGGCTATTACTGTATTGCTGCATCCTAGAGCAGCATATTCTGCAGTTTAACTACGTGCTCTGTGGAGAAGTATCTCTTTTTGTCTACCCAGAATCTTCCAATATTTAACTTCATGGGATGACTTGGTTTCTAGTATTACTAGAAAGGCAGGAAAGCACATTCCCCCACTTTCCCCACACCATGACATAATTGACGCGCCTCTGTCATGTGCCGTCTGCTCACCTTTTCCCCAATCTGAAAGCCTGAAATGTTGCAACCTTTCCTCCGAGGGCAGTTGTTCCTGTTCATGGTCATATGGGTTGCCCTTTCTGTACCAGCTCCATAATATCCCTTTTTAAGGTGTGGTAACCAGAACTCCACATAGTTCTGCAAGTGTACTGTCAAGTTATGCCATAGATTTGCACAATAGTTTTACAATATTCATAGCTCTAATTTCTATTTCTTTCCTAATGATTCCTAACATGAAATCCATAACATGGCTCCTTACAAAATAAAATAAAAAATTCCTTCCAGTAGCACCGTAGAGACCAACTAAGTTTGTTATTGGTATGAGCTTGATATCTGAAGAAGCGTGCATGCACATGAAAGCTCATACCAATAACAAACTTAGTTGGTCTCTACGGTGCTACTGGAAGGAATTTTTAAATTTTGTTTCGACTATGGCAGACCAACACAGCTACCTACCTGTAACTATGGCTCCTTACATTTTCATTGATTTGTTTGCCTCCCCCCCCCCCACACCATAAAATGTAGCAATTCCCTGTAAGTTGCCCACTGTCTATCCATATTTGCCCACTGTCTATCCATATTAACTCTAATTGTAATAGCCTCGAAAGGAGATAGCCAAAAAGGTGTTTTCCTTTACAGCGGATTTTTACATTTCTCCCAAACTCTATACAGGTTCTTCCTAAGGATATGGTTCATAAAACTTTTTATAAATTTCCGCCTTCCCATACCAAAGACATGCATGTGTAGCCAGTGGCAGAGCGTCATGCTCCGGCACCGGGGGTGGAGAGCAGGTGGGGGCGGGGCCGGCTGGCGCACGTCCCGGGGGCGGGGCACACCACCTGCGGGGGCGAGGAGCTCAGCGCGGGTGGGGGCAACTGCAATGGAACCCCACCGGGACAGTGCGTTCCCACCGCCCCCCCTCTTCCTCCCCCAGTGTGCATAGCTTGAGTTCTTTACACTTGATTAGTGCATGCATAAAAACTTTCTAGATGTGGTTTAGGCCTTTATTGAATATGTATGTATGTATGTATGTTGTTGCTGTTGTTTGTATACCACCCTTCATCCGTAGATCTCAGGGAGTGTGGCAACATAAGATAACAGAGGATTGCTGCATGGGATCAATAAGAAACCAAGTAGCAATGTTTCCAAATATTTCCCACTAAGTGAGAGACAGCCTCTCTTACCAAATTTTAGGGTACGATAAAAGCTATGTGTCTCAGATGGTAGTTTACCCATCACAGAGCTATAATTCCCAGTGCCTTTGATGAACTACAATTCCGAGGATTTGAGTGGGAGGAGTCGTATGATTTTAACCAGGCGTTGACAAGGTTATCCGGCCATGGGCTGGATCAAGCCCACGGAGAGTGTCCATGGGCCGGACATGCGCAGCGCGATGCCGAAAATTGCATCTGCGCATGTCCGTGACGCTGGAAATCGTGTCTGCACATGCCCAGACACCGAAAATCACGCCTGTGCAGATGCGATTTTTGGCATCGTGCTGTGCATGTCTGGTGCCACTCGGCAAGTCCCTGTGTCGCACTTGCCGAGTGGACGGCTCGGTTGGCAGGTGGCTTGTGGGCTGTAAAACGGCCTTTGTGGGCCGCATCCGGCCCACGGGCCAGAGATTGCCGACCTCTGATTTAAACCATGGGTAGGCAAACTAAGGCCCAGGGGCCAGATCCGGCCCAATCGCCTTTTAAATCCGGCCCGCAGATGGTCTGGGAATCAGTGTGTTTTTACATGAGTAGAATGTGTTCTTTTATTTAAAATGCATCTCTTGGTTATTTGTGGGGCATAGGAATCCATTCATCCCCCCCCAAAAAAAATATAGTCCGGCCCCCCACAAGGTCTGAGGGACAGTGGACCAGCCCCTGCTGAAAACGTTTGCTGACCCCAACTGTTTGGTGTGCTGCACAGCTGAAGTTTCTGAACAATTTTCGTGTTGTATAGGAGTGTTTCCCAACACTTTTCCTGACCACGACCCCCTTCTCACCTTGTTTCCTACCTGTGTCCCCCCATGGGCATAGCCGGGGGGGGGACTGCCCCCCAAATAAGTAAAAATAAATACAAATCTGAGGTTCTGCCCCCCTTAACAAAAGCCTGCCCCTCTAACAAAAATCCTGGCTATGCCTAACCCCCCTTACTGGTAGAAAGGTACAGTAACTTCCAAAGGCCCTGATGCACTAGGCACTGGGGTGGATTGCACCCTGCACCTTGCAGAGTTAGGTCCAGGTTGCCACTGGGCCCAGCACTGGTGGCAGCAACAAGCAGCTCTGGCTTGCCCAACCCTATCCATTGCCACTCCACCCCTGCACTTACCTGACCTGGGGGTTCTGGATTGCGGGCTATACTGGTCAAAATGGGAGCCTCAGCAATCACCCTCTCCTGCCGTAAACAAACCAGGACTGCTGAAAGAAAATGCACATGGTGGGCTGCCCCCTTACCCGCTTGTGATTGGCCAAGTGGATAGCCAGCCAATAAGGATTTTTAAAAATAATAATAATTATTATTTCCCCCCTTCACTTCTCACTTCCCTCTGTGGCCCCCTATTCTTGTGCTGTGGCCCCCCATTTACATGATTTTCACCTCTACCTCCCTTGGAATATCCTGGGGGCCCCTGGTTGGGAAACACTTCTGTAGCACTTTGTACATGTTAGGGTTATTTAGAAATATTTCCTTCTTAATTCAGAATACTTTCATGAAACCAAAAATGAAATGTTGTTAAATAAAACACAACTAAGCAACAAACAAGTTGCCAGATCAATTTTGCATCTCTCTTTCTCCCTTTCTGTTTCCTGCTATATCTCTTTGGTTCTCTTTTTCTCACAACAAGGAAGATAAGAAATTCCTTGTTAAGAAATACACCAAGCTAAGGGTTAAATTGGGGGCACCTGCCCTTTAACACATTTGCCCCCTTGCAGAGATACCAGGGAAGGTTTGATATCAAATGACATTTTCTAGTAAAGGGATTTCACAAGTTCGGCTTTATTAGGATAGCTTCAAGATTTCTTTTTTCTTGCTTCCATGAAATGATTTTAAGAATAGGATTAGATTTTGCCCAAGGCTCCAGTTTCCCCTTTTAAAAACTGGTATTGCATTTCAGCCTTTCTAAGTGAAATTGTGTTTCAGGACCATCAGTTTTAAAGAATAGGACAGGAGCAATAACACACCAGTATATAAAGCTTTTCTGAAAGGCAGCTTAGCTTTAAACCAGAAGGACCATTCATATTGCTCAAAGGTTCCTGTGTACACAGATGAGGACGCTGTGTTTGGTGCTATGCAGAATGTTTGCCAATAAATATGCTGTTATATATGTCTGACTTTTAGTAGTGGGCTCATACAAAATAACTAACATATGCAAAAGGCATAATGCCAGCTCCCACAGGTCATGGAGCTGGCATTATAAACACCCTTATTCTGTTCCAGATGTGATTAGTGCTGTAATAGGACAGTATGACACACAAGCTGGCTTTTTGGGAATAGGCTACACAGACTGCATCCAAGGGCTGCCTTCCCCTAGCCCAACCGGTGGTCCATAATGTCATCTCTTCTGGGATTCAGCCCCCCCCCCCATCTCTACCTCTCTATTTCACATGGGAAAGGGAACTGGTGACAGCAGTTCTGTGAGGTAATAAATGTTTTATATTGCCCATGAAACATATTTCTAAAGCCAAACATGAACACCCTTCACCCCCAAATACATGTGAGCTTCTTACCTTAGAGAATTGTCAGCACATTCCTGTACCTGTATATACAGCGACACCTTGACTGTCAAACTTAATCTGTTCTGGGAGTCCATTCGACTCCCGGAACCGTTTGAAAACCAAGACGCGGCTTCCGATTGGCTGCAGGAGTTTCCTGCACTCAAGCGGAAGCCACGGAAGCCGCGTTAGAAGTTCGGCTTCCAAAAAACGTTCGCAAACCGGAACACTTACTTCTGGGTTTGCGCCGGCATTCAGGAGCTGATTTGTTCGGGAGCCAAGCCATTTGACAACAAAAGTACCACTGTACTGAGGAGTATCGCATAATAGATTATCATAGAGTAGACAAAAGAGAGTGGACCACCAACCTGGATGTCTTTCAAAGAGGATTAGATAAATTCATGGAGGATAAGTCTATTGATGGCTACTTGCCATGATGGCTATGCTATGTCTTCATAGTCAGAGGCAGTAATACTTCTGAATACCAGTTCTTAAAAACTGCCAGAGGGGAGAATGCTGTGGCACTTGGGTCCTGCTAGTGTGTTTCCCCACAGGCATCTGGTTGAAACCTGTGAAAACAGGCTGCTGGACTAGTTGGGCCATTGGCCTGATCCAGCCATCCTTCTTATGTTCTTATTCTCAGATCCACACCATACATTAAAAGCACATTCAACACACATGACTTTCTCCAATGCATCCTGGGAAGCTTGTTAAGGGTGCTGGAAACTGTAACTCTGTGGGGGGGGGGCGGGGGCGGCGTGGAACCACAGGATTGGGTTGAGAGCCCAGAGAGCAGCAACATGGATGACACAGGTATCCATATTGTATGACAAGATGGAAAGGGCTTGTGAAGAGAAGGGAGGTCTTTGCCAAGAGATTATATCCCCAGCAAGTCCTTCCTGCCTTCCTTCTCCTCCGTGGCTCGACCCAGCTCTCCTCTCCTTCTGCTCCACGCTCTCACTCCAATAAAGAGCCATCATTTCACGCTTAATTGGGAATGAAACTAATGAGATATTTATGGCCCTTGGCTGCATTTTCCCATGTACTGAACACACTAGAGGACACTCCATCCTCAAGAGCCCTCCTTGGCTTGGCCAAAGGAGCTCTGGGAGGCCCTAACCCCTATGAAGCACAGCAAGGCATTTCTCCTATGGTTTGCCTAGTGCTGACTTTTAGAGGATAACAAGCAACCACTTTGTCTGCATTCCCCTTTCTGTTAGGAGGACCTTTTCCTCACATGATTCCATAATGCCTTGGATTCCTTGACAGAAGAAAGTTGGTTACAGGTAGGTAGCCGTGTTGGTCTGTCATAGTCGAAACAAAATAGAAAATTCTTTCCAGTAGCACCTTAGAGACCAACTGAGTTTGTTCTTGGTATGAGCTTTCGTGTGCATGCACACTTCTTCAGATACACTGAAACAGAGAAGAAAGTTGGGATATGAATGTAATAAATAATACACACACCATATTGCTCACCCGATCATCAAATCATATGTTTAGCTTGCAATCATTGGACTAAGTCCCACTGAGTTCAATCAACGTGGCTTTGTACTCTTTGTGAACAGTTAGGGCTGCAGCTGTTGGAGACATTAATCCAAAATCCAGAGAAGAGTGGAATATTTATTAGGGCCAATCAATAGTAAGCAAGTCTTCAAGTTCTCCAGAACTCCTCATCAGGCTAGGATGTGGGGAGAGAGAAACAGATGGCCTGGTACTATTTTGTGATATTTTGGCACATTTTTACGTGGCACCCTACTGTTGACTTTGGAATGTTTCACTATGAAGCAACACAACTATCTGTTGTTTTGGGGTATGTTAAGCATGGTATATGAATATGATACTTAGTTGCCTGACTGAATAAAAATGCTTGTTACCTGGTCTTAATTTAACCTAAGGTTGCCATCATAGCTCTCTTTAAAAACCAAGTAATTGCTGAAGATGCGGAGATAATTCAGGAACTTTCTACCACATGTGGTGGTTATGTAAGAAAATACAGGTATTCTGGGAGAATACTCACTTAGAACTGCAAAAAATGCTAAAGATCTCCTTTAATAAAAAAAAAACCAGAGGCCTATCTCCTGGGAATTACAGATTTGGATATTCTGCAAAAAATGAAGGGTATCTTTTTATACGCTACGGCGGCAGCAAGAGTTCTCATCACAGCAAAATAGAAGAGTATTGAAATTCCCTCTATACATGAATGGATCCAAAAGCTGACAGAATATGCCAAATTGGATGGTCTATCAGAAAAAAATAAAGAATAAACCCAAACCAGAATTTGTTTCAAAATGGGAGGTTTTCAAAGAATATTTGAAATATAATTACAGTAGTTTAAACTCTGTTGGAGCATTTGAGGAATTTCAATAGTAGTTGCAAGTTAAACATAAGCGTTAAGATATATTAAGAAAAAGTTAAATTATGATAAAAGTGTGTATTGGCAATAATTAATATGAAATTGAAATAAGGAATAGTCGGGAGGTCGGGTCTATAGTGTTAAGAACAACTTATGTTTTATTGTTTGTTAAGAAAATTTTGTCTTTATTGTTATTCTTGTGTGTAATTCTGTATCTGTGTTTTCCTTTTTTGTTGTTGTATCAATTTTAAAAAAAACAAAACACCAAGATGTGTTCTGACAATGCAATGTGTGAGACAGGCAATCACGGATACAGCCTGTAGCAATTCTAAACACTGAGGAGCACCAGGAAGCCATAGCAACCTGGTTCATGCATTTCAGCCTCTGGTAAGCATGGGATTGCCAGCCCAGCCTATGGTGAGATGAGTAGGAAAGGGAAGTGTTGGTAGTTATTCACAGATCAGTTGGAGCTGAGCACAGAAAATGTGGTTCTGTAGCATAATGTTGCATTTATTCTGTATGTTTGCTTTTCTTTGACTGGTGACTTAAGATCTGGGTAGGCTTGCATATTTAAGCACACTTTGATGCAATGATTGTTCCCCACTCCTTGAGAGCAAAACATTACGGGCCTTTTCTCATCAGTTACTTTTACGTAGAAGGCAATGACTCGACCATACACCTCCTAAATGTAAGCAAACCAATTTGCAGCTTCTGCTATAGCCATCATTGTCCAAAGTGCTGATATTTACAAGGCTGCTGATTTCTTCATTCAAGAGTCAGATTCTTACATTCAGTTCTATTGCATTTACCCTTTCACCTCCCTCCACCTCCCTCCCATAATTTCCACGCTCCCTCTGCTTCTGAAGAACCAGTAATTTATTGCTCCAGTGATCTGTTGTGACCCCATGAGGTCCCTTTAAACAGAGACTCTCTCTAATTGCACACAGTCCAAACTGCTGAATGAAAATGTGCACAAATGAGGCTTAGAAACCGCTGGAGTGTCTGCAAGGTCCCCTCTCCATTGTCTGGAAGCCATGGGGAATAGGGGTCACTGGCTTAGTTGGTTTTCCACCCTAGTGGAAATTTATTGCTATCAGATAAGAAAGCAAAGTCAATACAAAAAGGGCCAGTAGCAGCAGAGGCAAAGGACAGAATTAGCTTTTTTTCAATGGAAAGCTGTATTGAAAAAAGAAATACACACACAGGAAAACACACAAGTTTTCTGTTTGGGCTTCTTGAACAAACTGTACAATTAGATAAGTGCCTTTCACTGGAATCCACTCAACAATTTCAAATGAGACTTTCTTGCATATTTTAGAACATGCACTAGCAGGCTGGGTATTTCCGTGTGAGTTGATTAATGTAGACACTTCAGCCTTTGCCCTTCATTACATTGACCCATGGTTTTAAACTGCATGTATTTAGGGGAATTTTAAAAGGAGCACAAAACAGAACAAAGCCTTACAACATAATGACCGTTAAAGCTGCCTTATTATGACTTTACAAGAGTCCATAATCTCTTAAGCTGCTGTAAATTTGTAAAGGTGGCATACATAGTTAAGCCACTTTAAACCCTTAAACTAACGTAAGCATGAAGTCATTTTTAGGCCCGCAGGGCAACATAAATCAGCAACAGAACAATCCTATCTGTGCTACTCAGAAGTAAGTCCTACTGTGTTTAATGAGAGTTACTCCTAGGAGGTAGGCATGCATAGGATTGCATCCTAAAATACATTAATTGTAGAATCATAGAACGCCAGAGTTGGAGGAGACCCCAATAGTCATCTAGTCCAACTCCCTGCAATGCAGAAATCCAGCTAAAGCATCCATGACAGATGGCCATCCAACCTCTGCTTAAAAACCTCCAAGGAAGGAGAGCCCAGAACCTCAGGAGGGAGACCATTCCACTGTCAAAAGTCAGAAAGTTAGGTCAAACTCCTTTCTTGTAACTTGAAGCCATTGGTTTGAATCCTACACTCCAGAGCGGGAAATCATTAAGCCAATGCATTTTTTAAAAGTCTCCTTAGAAGTAGGGGGGGGGATGAGGTGAGAATTTGTAGAAGTCCAGTCATGTTGTTATTTATTGAATTTATATCCCACCTCACTCACCCCAAGGAGCTCAATGTGGGGTACATGGTTCTCCCCACTCCTCATTTAATCCCCACAACAACCCTGTGAGATAGGTTAGCCAGTGACTTGCCCAAGGTCACCCAGTGAGCTTCATGGCCAGGTGCGGTTTTAACCCTGGTCTCCCAGGTCCACATATTACATGCTCCACCGCACTGTTATATGCAGTGTCCATTGGGACTGCTAGGGCAGAAGACAAGGGAGTCCAACGTGGATCTCTAGAGACAATGATAGTTGGAGCCAATTCTAGTTTTGTCCCATCATCCTCCCTGCTGAGTTCTACAAGAGCGACACTGAAACAGAGGAAGAGGAAGCTGACAGCCAGGCTCACCTTGTGGACTGCCTGTAAGAAGGCAGGCAGATGGGAGCTGACTGAAATTGGCGGGGCAGTGTCCCATTCGACTTAATAGGCCACCCTTCACTGGTTCCATATAAATGCACACCTTGTGCTTCACAGAACCATAAGCTACTTATGGCACGGAGTCCTGTCCATCAGGAAACATTTGTTGCTTACCGCTTTCTGTGTGCATTCAAGCTTGGTAATGGCTTCATCAGCTTCTTTAGGTGCCTACAAATTGACTTGGATCTTATTAAGGATTGACTATGTAAATATTGCGGGAGGCAGTGGAAGACAGGAGTGCATGGCGTGCTCTGGTCCATGGGGTCATGAAGAGTCGGACATGACTAAATGACTAAACAACAACAATGTAAATATTACCCCGCTGTGAGCTGTAATGGGAAAAGATTTCCCACGACTCTACAGAGCGTTTAGCATAGATGCTTCACTTGGTTCTCGCTTGTTCTTCACAAAGAGGAAATATTTGGTGGTGTCATGTGAACCCAATCCAGAGTGGTAGTCCTGTGTTTTCCAGAGAGGAAGTAGATCCTCCCTTTCCTATAGTGGGCAGATGGTTGGTGCAAAGGGATGGAGAAAGCACTATTCTCTGCATGGATTCACATGAACGGGGAGTTTGGAAGTTGAAAATGTATCCTCTTTAAAGGGAAAATCATCCTCTGCCTTCCTCCCCACTTTGTCTTTTAATTTGGGGCCAATTCAAGTAAAGGTCGCCTACGACCTTTTGGTCAATTAAACAAACAGAGGTTAGGAAGAAAAATATTTTCCATAACAGTAGCTGTTAAATATATCTTCATAAAAAGCACAGCAATTTTAACTGTATTTACTAGGGAGTAAACACCATTGGCAAGGTTTCTGGGGTTTGCGGAACAATATTTACATACCCTCTAACATTTATCCAATGAAAATAGGGACATCCTAAGGAAAAGTGGGACATTCTGGGATCAAATCAGAAACTGGGACAGCTTCTTTAAATCAGGGACGTCCCTGGAAAATAGGGACATTTGGAAGGTCTGTATTTAGGGTCAAGTGAATAATTATACTTGCTCTCATGTCTATTATTACTGAAAGAGGCAGAAATGAATTACTTTTCTTACAAATTCTCTTAGTATACTTTCTATATGCTGCACGTTTACATTTTAATTCATTTTAGCTCTACTCTAACAGAAGCAAACTTTCCCAGCTTCTCTGGACAACAATGAATGTGATGTACATCTAGTTTTGTAGTACAGATGTTCCCTAACAGTACAATCCCAGGGTGGTGAGAAAAGGAATAGTGGTTTAATGCTTTGCCGCTTTGCAGTTCTTGCTCTGAGTCCAGTCTTCAACATTCCTTTCCCCCACCCCCATTTTCTAGGAGGAGGAAGGGGTTTACACATGCTCATAAACACACCTACATTTGCCCTGGTAGGGTGGCATGTCAGGAGACTGGGAAGGCTTAGGGTCATTCTTGGTGCACCACAGAATGCTTCCACCTTGGCCCTACCAATGTTGGAGCTCCAAAGTGGGTTGGACCGGGGCACCAGGGGAGCTGCCTGCATTGGGGAGGAAGGCTCCAACGGCAGATCTCCCTTTCTAACAATGGAGCTGTGCCTTCAGCATTGGAGAGATAGAGCTGATATATTTTCTGGCTTCTGTGACACCCTCCCAAATATCACAGCATTGCACCATTAGTGTTTTATTTGAACACTGCTTCTCCACACGTCCACGGTTCAGGACCACAATACCTCAAGGACCGCCTCTTTCCATATGAACCTACCTAGACCCTGAGATCATCTTCTGAGGACCTTCTTCATGTGCCTCCCCCTAGAGAGGTCTGGAGGGTGGCAACATGAGAACGGGCCTTCTTTGCAGTGGCTCCCCGTCTGTGGAATGCTCTCCTCAGGGAAATACGCCTGGCGCCTTCATTATACACCTTTAGGCACCAGGCAAAAACATCCCTTTTTAACCAGACCTTTGGTTGATTTGATTGACATCCTATGCCCTTTTAAAATGTGGGTGGAGGGGGGCGTTATTGGGTTTTTGTTTTGATTATTTATTTTGTGGTTTTATATTTTGGTTTTATTCTGTGAACTGTCCTGAGACCTCCGGGTATAGGGCAGTATATAAATTCAATAAATAACAGGAATAATAAGCATTTCCTCCTTTTTTGTTTTCTCATGAGCTTCAACCTTTTCTTTCCTACCTCGGCTCTGATTTGACCAAAAAAAAAAGTGCTCTCCAAAACCCCATACACTGCAACCCTGGCAAAGATTATGCGGCAGGGTCATGCAATTCAGCATACAGATGCAAATTTGCAAGGTTTTCACAACTTTTCTGCTTGCTTATGAGAAACTCATAAGTCTTTCTTCTTTCCTGTTTCGCCACCTGGGGGGGGGGGAGCCAGTTCAGGACAAAGTAATTGGCCACTCTTCACATATGGAAAAGCTAGCTAAAGTTATGTTCTTACTTTAATCAAATTAAAGGTATTGCATAGGAATAAAATGAAAGGCATTTCCTAAAGGTTTTACAGTTTCCTCCAACCAGCCAGGAACTAGAGCTAGTGTTTAATGCAGAAAAAAACTCATATGGCGAGCATCAGCATAGAATGAACACACACACCAATTACTACTCAAATAATTGTGGTTTAGTTTGTCTTTTACTCTTTGTAATCTGTCACTTTGTGACAGGGTTCTTTGTGTAGGAAAGTATCAATGAGCCTTACAGAGATTTTGGGAGATCACCACTAAGTGTTATGCGGAAGGCCTTAGGCAGAAATAATTAAGATGAAAGAACAATTAAATCTGTTTGTTTAAATGTTCTGTGGGAACCAGAAAGGCAAAAGAGGATAATAGATTTCTGGTTATGAAGAAACATAAGTCTTTATTGTTTGAAACAGGAAAGCTGATTGCAGTCAATCACTCCTTCTCTGTGTAGTAGGCAGAGAATTATACACAGGCAAAGCTCCTCTTAGTTAAACTTTGTGGCCTTAATCTCTGGAATTTCTGCTTCATTGTCCTTAAAAGTAACAACAACACAAACACTTAAAACAGTATAGCCTGTACTTAAGGCAATTGGTAAAATGCTGCTTTTTACTCAATCAGACTAAGTTGAAGAAAAAATGGCTTTGTTTGAGATTTTTGTGCATAGCGTTTCTTCATCTCCTTCTCTACTTGGCATGTTAAATGCTACCTTCCTTAATGCACAAAAGGGCATCAGTTCTTGAGCAATAATGGCCCCTCCTAAACAAGGGGAAAATAATGTAGAGGAAATCACAGTTTCATTGGAAAGCTGCTATAAACCAAACTGTGTATGTGCCAATGGGCCAGAGAAATCCGACCACGATGTGTCTGCCAGGGGACAGGTATGCCAATGTGCCCAGGGTGCAAAACAAACAGCTGCGTCCCAACTGCTCCTGGTTAAGATGGGGATGTGGGCAGGGGAGAAGGAGACGAGCCCAAAGAAAAGGAAAAAAGAAAAGTAAATGAAGAGAGTTTTAAAAATAATTATTTTTGCATGATCATTCTCCCCTCCTTCATAGCTTTTAGGAGGAAAGCTGAAAACATGGCCACATTGTGGACAGACAGTGGACACTATGCCAACACCCACAGAAAACATTTTTAAAGGGGTGGCAGCCTGTGTTACACTGCATCACATTGCCCTTCCTTGTTAGTTACTCCCTGGAGGTGGGTGTTTCAAAGTCCAGACCACAACGATGATAATGATTAAGGAGTCTGCCAGTAGAGGCAGGACTCCTGTGACACTAACCTGGAACTGTGTTGCCAGGGAGTTTGGTCTACAAAGCAGCTTTTTGTGTTCCTTCCATCCCCAAGCTACCCAGTCCAAATCATGCAATGGCCATCATAATGTTGACCAGCCTGGCATGTGGAGCTGCCGCATGACTCCCTCTGACATCCCCTCTTCTTCAGCTAATAGTGCACAGCTTCAACCCCTGCTTCTCCCTCCAATTACAACTGCCTTCTGCAGCTCCTTGGCAGATCTGTTCCCACCCTCATCCCCAGTGCAATCACTTTCACACTGACCCATCTTTCTGACCCATCACCCTCCCTCCCCTCTACTTTAGAGATTGGCTCCATCCCTCACATCCCCCCTGTCAGTGCCCCATGGCCAAATCCCCTTTCCTATTCCCTGAAGAGACACATGCCTTCATGCCTGGCAATGATGTTTCACAGCAGGGGATGTGGCCCAAACCAAGCCTTTTAATGTGCCATTGGTTTGAATGGAAGGGATTCAAGGCTAATCCACACAATTTAGACCACATGGCTTCTTCCAAATAATCCCAGGAACTGAAGTCTGTTAAGGGTGCTGGGAACCTGTATCTTTCTGAGGGTCAAATGACAGTTCCCATGATTCTTTTGGGGGAAAGTCATGTGCTTTAAATGTATGGCGTGGATCTGCCTACTACACAAATATTCAGCTGCACCACCACTAAAGAAAGAGGGACATAAAATACAATCCTACACATGCTTGCTCAAAACTACGTCCCAATCTGTTCAGTGATGTTTACTTCCTATTGAGGTAAATTAGGATTGTAGCTTAATTTGGCCTGGATTGTGTCCTGTGTTTTAGATGGCAGCCTTAGCCACATACAATTCAGTGCTTTCATCTCACAAACTGACTTTGCACTTTTCTCAGGCTTGCACTATCTGGTTTCCAGCCACTCTTTGTGCAAATAACCTGATAGGTTAGGAAAGAATAACATTGCAAAAATGGTGATCGGTCTTTAGAGCATGACTAGCCTTGAAGAGACTCTCAATACAGGGATGTTTCATGAATCAGACATTCAGACTCATCAAAGTTTTGTCTCTTTTGTGCTACAGGGTCCAAAAACATATTCAAAGGGTGGTCTTGATAACGCTTTAGGGATTGTGTCAAAAATTTTAAAAATGCAGACACAGAGAGAAATATGTATAGGAGACTCACAGAAGTAAAAGCCTTGGAGAAATCAATGAAAACCACAACCAAGGGCAGATGCTTGTCCGGTTCTTCTTCAAATAATCACATTACACAGTAGATGAATTCCTGCCTGCTTCTTTCCTTTAGAGAACCCACTTGACATATTTCTCAAAAGTAACACAATAAACACAACATTATGCTTTAATATAAATACGTCCAACAGTATCTTAATATAAACTGTAAGAGGCTACACACTGGAATTCAAACCAATTGTATGAACATATTTAAGAAATAAAGGAACTAAGTCAATACATCCTTTCTTTCTTTCTTTCTTTCTTTCTTTCTTTCTTTCTTTCTTTCTTTCTTTCTTTCTTTCTTTCTTTCTTTCTTTCTTTCTTTCTTTCTGATGCATTTTGTTGTTTCCACATAGAAAATAAAAGGATGGGCCCTTGAAAAACAACCAGGTCACTGTTTCCCCCTTTGTTTGTTTGAAGACCACTTTCCCCTCCAAAAACAGTTTATGAAACTTTCATCAAAAGGCTCCCCACCCTGTTATAGAACATAACAGTTATGTTAATTATACTCTTAACATTCTTCATATTATTCTAGTGATTTCTGTATCCGAACAGACTGTTTTCTTCATTATTTTGTTGCCTTTTAGTGCCTTCAGATACTCTGATTCCAGTCTTACCATTCCATCCTATCCGAAACAAGGAAAAAAATTTCGTGTAAGGTGAATAAATAGCTATACAGGTTCATCCAAAGAAAACGTTTAATGAAAAAACTAAGAAGTCTAGATCTGTTACTGATCAGTAATGACAAGGTGCGATGTTTAAATATGTAGTTGTGGGGAGGGAAGGAGAATATGATGACAGTTTTGTGTAAATCAGAGATAAGGAACCTGTGGCCTTCCAGATGTTGTTGGATTGATCACCCCTGAACATTAGTTCCCTTCCCCATACTCAACTGCAGCGCTGGGCAACATAGTAGCCTCCAGATGTTGCTGGATGCCAGCCCAGCCAGCATATCCAGTGGGAATTGTAGACCAACCACAACTGGAAAGAAGCACATTGGCTACCTCTGCCCCGCATTGAATTAATTGCACATTCTTTCCCTGTTTACCTCCAATTCTTGGGCTGGCTGGGACTGATGGGATCTGAAGTCCAAGAAAATCTGGAGGGCCACAGTTTCCCCAACCCTCCATAACGTAAATAATGTCCGCATAGTCTTCATATACAGTATGTGGGTTTTGGTTTTTTAAAGAGATGGACTAGAGAGGTGAAAAATAAGGGAATGACCTCTTGGTGGCGCTTGTGCACAAATATAACTTCTGCTATGTTAGTAAAACCATCTTTTCAGTATAGGTAATCTTCAAATTACCTTGAGAAGCTTTCAGGACTGTATCTTTAGGACCAGCCAATCACTTTCCAAGGCAACAGAGACGTTTGAGGTGTCTCGATTATTGAAAGGAGAGCAACTAATATGACTGAAATGACAGAATGGAAAGCAGCCATTGGGAAGGCAGAATGCAATTGTTCCTTTTGTCGGCAAGAAAGCAGAGCATGAGCAAAGTTGTCTAAGGGCCATACTAGACATTATATCAACTGCATGAATGTAACATGTCTCATTTGCTTCTCTAAGCTATGGTGAGGTGACTGTGGAAGTTTGCTTTTCTGACCCCCGTCTCCATAGACCTCATGAACTTCTTGGGGTGATCTGATCATTCCTGTGCTCCGTGGTTATTAATTGGAGGTGTAGACAGGGGGAACAAGAAGTAAGGTCAGCTAGATACTTGGGGCAGTACTTTCTCAATATTGGCTGTTACGTTATGGAAGTCCTTCCAAAATAATATGTGTCTAGCCTTCCTGCCTGTTGCAGTATTTAAAAAGCCTTTGAAAACTCAGCTGTTTCAAATGGCTTTAAATTGATACATTTTATTCGCTATTCTGCTCTATTTCACTGAAATTTTCTTGCTGTGGCTTTTTAGACTGGTCGCATTGTATTTTAATGTATCGTTGGAGTTTTTTTTAAAAAAATCTTTTGCATTTCAAACTATTATATTATTGCACTTTCATGCCCACATTTTGTTTTTCCCTTTGGATGGTCTTGGTTGAGAAAGGTGTGGTTGAGAGGAGGCTGTATCCTCTGAATATTTAAATACACAAACTAGACACATTAAATACACCCACACAATTTAATGTTTTATCTACTTTGGCTCTTACTGCAAAGATTTAGATTGACTTTCGGCCTCCCCTCTCCAGGCCCCTGTGTAAGTAGCCCCACCCCCTTTTTACTTCAAAGGAAAGGGCGGGGGCTGATGTGCCTCCCTGGGATGTGTAGAAACATTCCTCCCATCTATCGGAAAGAGAAGCCGGTGAGGGATGCAAAGTTCTAGGCCTGAATTGGAGCTTCCAAAGGATTGCTCAGTGGGTAACTAGGTTCTTTAAAAGGTTTGGCAAAAGCACAAGCTATTCAAGGAAGCTGTGGAACTGCATTCAAAAAAATGTCTGGATGAACATCTGTAGGGTATCAAAGTATGCCTCAGTATGCCTGACATGGTGGTTGTAGCTGGATCCCCTCCACAACATTGCAGCATAGCTCAACCATCGGTAACTACGTACCACTGTCCCAATGCAGTCGTAAGTATTTTTATGCTGATTTAAGGATGTGTAATACTCACCATCTAGATACTCGGTTTATTTTACAGTACAGTATATAAGCCAATAAATAAAGACATCTGTCCACATTACATGGAAAAGATTCATACTTGTTGCTAACAAATAAAATAATAATGGCCATGTTGCCTGTCGCTTAAACTCTAAACTAAAAATATATGGGAGCTGACAGATGATAACGGATAATTATCTGGAAACATCACTCGTGTTTACAAGAAAATAGGTTCTTTATTTATTATATAGGTGGAAATATACCTAACCCACTTCATCATAAAAAAGATGAAACCAGCTTCTAAGGAATGTACAAAAATAATATAAAATAATTATCAGTAAAACGCAGATAAAATAAAATAAAAATAAAGCAAGAATACATAACTAAATGAAATGTCTGGGTAGGCCTGCTGCAAAAATAAAGTTCAGCAGAGTTTGAGCAATATAGTGACTCTCCCTAAGTTTCACTGATAACTAGGATGAATCCTTCAGTGTTCATATGGGAGTTGTCTCTGGGGTACCTCAGGGCTATACGTTTGAAAACCTCTTGCCACCTATGGGATCTTCCTCCCAGGGTTCCCAACTACTGCAGTTTGCCTTCCCTTAGTTTAGGCAAATAAGTGGCACACTTGGCTTCACTGTCCAGCCCTCTGTATGACAGGAGAATAAGCAAATAGTTTCCTCTTCCACAGGAAAGCTTTGTTCTCTCCTCTTAGTCACACCTCTAAGGTACTGATACACTGCCACAGTCAGCGAACGTTTAAGCACATTTAACTTTATTAGATAACTTGAAAACATGGATGTCTCGGGTTATTACTGGTACAAATCTTCTTCTCATGTAATTCAGCTTTGTTATAATATTTCCTGCATCCCTTTAGCAATGGTAATGACCTTTCCTCCCATTCCCCAAAGCCTAACCTCTCATTTTCTCTCTCTAATCCTCCACCCCCAACTGCCAGAACCCCCAACTGCCTTTCAAGGTTGTTCCCCCTCCTTTTAGAATGCCAACCAGCTCTGCCTCCCAGGGAACACCTCCCTAACATGGGAGTGATAGGTTAACCCATGAAGAACCTGAATCATCAGCAGGCATTATTCCGCCACAGAGGGCACCTGCCAAATAGCAATAGGCGCAGGTGTTTCCAAAGCAGTGGTGCTGCAACACCGAAAGCTCTATTTTGCATGGATGCAGAATGCACTTGTAGCAGCGCAAGTTCTTTAGATAAAGCAGTTTAGCAGGCACAAAAGGGAGTAACTGACTCTTCAAGTAAACAGGTCCCATTCTGGTACCAAAGTGTATGGGAAACCGCCATACTAGAAAAGTTAACCAACAAACTTAAACTAGCATGGGGAGAAGCAAAGGAACAGGTATGCACAACCAAAGAGCAGAGCAGGACTGTTTGAAAGTCCTTTTGTGAACGCTGCTCTTTAAATTGCTGGTTTCCCGATGTTTCCTAACAGTTAAGGCAACCCACATACAGGCTGGTGTGTGACTGTGCTTCTAGTTCCACAACCAACTTCACATCTTACTTCTTAAACGCAGGAGTGGAGACTCTTTTTCAGCTCAAGGGCCATTTTTATCATCATGCATACAAAGACTATGCATTTACATCTCTGTTGTACACTCAGGCTCTTCCAGACATTACATCAAACACACACAGGGAGGGAGGTCAGCAAAGGGGACCCACTTTCTTCCCTCTATGAATGTTCAAAGTAACTTCTGACAAGTACTAATTGAGTGATAAGCACCATAAGTGAATCACTTCTCGCTCCATAGCCATCAGCATGTGATAATGCACACTTAGAAGATTCTGAGTTTGCAGTAACTAGGGGGGAAAGGGCATTGAATTACTCACATTTTAGGTATTGTCATTTGAATTAGAAATGTTTCTCATATTATGTGCCATATGTCACAACCACATTCATAAGTCAGAAAGAAATGTGTTCTCAAAAGCACTTTTGTGGGCTTGCCTGTGCCACTGTCTCACTATGCATCAACAGTTCTGTACTACGCATTTCACACTGTGGCTTCTGCAAATCCGGTCCGGTGATTCAGATACAATACTAAAACAATCCCAAAGGAGGATAATCACAGTGCTGCAAAATGTGTGCAGAACGAATTTTTTGCATTCATCTTGAAAATTGGCTCTACTGGATGTCCAACGTTATAAGAAAGATTGGCTGCAGCGTGTTGAGGAATCTGGAAATAACCGAGCACTCCCTTTGGAATCTCTCTCTTACTTTTATCTACTCTTCGCAACATGAAATTATCAAGAGAATAACTTTGAGATAGTGGCATGATATATAAGATGGGAATGAGGGAACCAGTGGCCGCCCTCCAGATGTTGTTGCATGCCCAGGCTCTGCTCTCCTCCCACCTCACCAACAGACCATAAATGAAGGATAAAACACTGCTTATATGGGATCAAATCAGGCCACAACTTTATTGACGTCAGATGCAAGAGGTTTGGCATAGGCCTTGGGCAACCATTGGCTTGTGGACAACAGCTCCTGTTGACCCTGGTCATTGGCAATGCTGGCTCAGGCGAACAACATCTGGAGGGGCAAGGCTGCTGAGCCAGCATTCAGAATTTCAATGGGTAAGATTTGGGAGATGAGGAGGCCCACATCTGGATGAGTTCAAGATTGAATGGCAAAGAAGTAAAGTATTTTAAAATAATTTAAAACCCATTGTAACTATGGTGGTACCTCAGGTTAAGAACTTAATTTGTTCTGGAGTTCCATTCTTAACCTGAAACTGTTCTTAACCTGAGGTACCACTTTAGCTAATGGGACCTCCCACTGTTGCTGTGCTGCCACCATGCGATTTCTGTTCTCATCCTGAAGTAAAGTTCTTAACCCGAGGGACTATTTCTGGGTTAGCGGAGTCTGTAACCTGAAGCGTCTGTAACCCGAGGTACCACTATATAGCTATGTAATCACTACAGGTCAAAAAATATATATCACCTTTTGCTTAAAGGGATTTTGAGATTGCATGACAAGACCATTGTTGCAATTAATCTAGTCACTCGGGGAAAATGAGAAGATAGGAACTCCCTATTCTTTGCAGGGACACCTTTTAAAACAGCAGGTGTGTGTGTTTGTGGGGGGGTACCCTTTCCTGGTGCCCTTTTGCCAATTAAAACTGAAGACAGTGTAT